>NC_067246.2:101147600-102397600 GCF_019359855.2 Lolium perenne | reverse complement strand
TTTAAGCAAATTGGAGCTTGTTTGAGCAAACATGCCACATAGGAGAGAGATAATTTACGATATCAATTCTATGTGACATAACCTCAAATGTTCACATTTTATAGGCTTGTAATATGCACAAAGCTTATTACTCCCCCATAATGTGATAAGGAATTTATTTTCACAAGAGGCAAATAAGATCCAACTAGAGATATTAATGGACATTAGAATTTGAATTTCTCATGAAGATGACATACCACATAGAGACTAGATAATCTTGCAATATCAATTCTAAGTGATATTCCTCATGTACACACATTGTTAGGATCATGAAATTCCCAAAGAAATATCACTCCCCCAAAATGGGATAGTCCATTAATCGCTCATAAGAGCCATATAAGATACAACAAGATGCAAAGTGGCTCCAACACAAACACAAATACATAGTGTGCAACCCAACATGCATAGACTTGATTTCTCAAGAAAAGCAAATAGGAATCACAACATATACAAACACATGTTAGGAACAAAAACTAACACATGCAAAGGGGTGAGTAACTTTCAATATAAAAGAGTTGAGCACATGTTACCGCAAGGAGGAACATTGAATATATGATAGAAGCAAGATAACCAAGACTTGGCTTGAGATAATATAAATGATGAAGATCCCTTAATTCTTCATGATGTAGCCAAGTCTCCAATGCCCTCCAACAAGCACCTATTGATCAAATTTTGGATTGTTGGTCCCCAACTAAGTTGGGTCCTAAGAGGTTAGTCACAATAGGTTTGGCAACCCAAATGGTTCTTTTCTTGACACCACTTTGAGCATGAACATATTTGGCAAACACATTGCCACCCTCATCCTTACGAAGAGAATAAACATCATTAATGGTGATAGAGTTGGATGAGGTACCAATAGTGCACAAGGAGGAGATGTGGCTCTTCTCACGGCATATGTAGCAAGTTCTTTCCTTCTCTTTCTTCTCACTAGATTTCTCCACAATGGGAGCATTGACTTGTTTCTTCTTGGGAAGTGGCATTTCTTCAACTTGAGGTTGAATATGAGTTTGAGCTTGAGGCCGCTTCCCTTTTTGCTTCTTCTTCAAAGGACAAGATCTAACATGATGCCCTTCAATTTTGCACTTGAAGCAAACAATCTTCACCGGGTCTTTGACTTGTAATTGACCCTTCTTAATCTTGTTGCTCTTGGACTTGTTCTTGTTGTTGGAGTTGAATCCAAGTCCAGTCTTGTCATTGGGGCATTGTTGCACACTCAACATCTTGTCAATTTTGCATTTCCCTTCATGACTCTTTACCAAGTCGTTCTTTAAAGAAGTGACTTGGGCCTTGAGCTCTTTGATTTCCTCTACATGGTTAGTAACAACACAAGTACTAGAGGAAGTAGAACCTTCATTGTTAGAGCAACAAGGCAAGGAAAATAATTCATCACAAGATGTAGCAATACTATGAGTGGATGAATTACAAGGACTAGCACATGGCAATATAGCATTTTGAGTAGTAGTGCTAGTATCCACATGAGGCTCACAAGGTGTTGCCTTAGATATGATAGCCTCATGAGCTAACTTTAGCCTATCATGAGAGGCTAGAAGATCCTCATGGGAGCTAGAAAGCTTTCCATGATTTTCTTCCAATTTCCCATAATTGCAAGTTAGCAAATCAAGTTGAGCCCTTAGCTCAACATTCTCCTTCAAGATAGATGCTTCACAAGAAGTAGAGTTAGTAGCACAAGCATCATCACAAGACATATCAAGAAGAGAGGGAAACATAGCATGCTCTTTTAAATATGAAGCTTGTAGTTGCTCATATGACTTGGTGAGGATAGAGTGTTCGCTCTCCAAGGCCTTGTGGGCCTTGTCTAGATCATCTAGATCCTTAACAAGTTTATCATGACCAACACCCACTTTGAACTTTTCATTTTTAAGCAATATTAATTTAGCTTTAGCATGGTCTCTTTCTTTAGTGAGTTTAGCAAATATTTCATTTTGAGACACCTCAAGGGTTTCAAGTTGCTCCTCAAGAGAGGCTACGGTCTCTTGTTCTTCTTCAAGATCATTCTTTAAGGATGCCACATCATTGGCATACTCTCGTTCAAGAGCACCCTTTTTATCAATGGTGTTCTCATGCATCCAAATAAGTTTTTGGCTCTCAATAGCGGTAGTCAAGATTTCAAAGAAGTGAGAGCAAGCAATTTTATCTTTGCAAATAACCTTGAATACACTCTTACCCTTATCGCGTAGAGAGACAACCCAATCCTCTTCTTCATAAACATCCTCATCCTGATCACCACGAGAAGTATGAGGTTCCATGGTAGGAGATACCGTGGAACCCTTGGCCATAAGACACATATGAGAACCGTGAGATAAAGATGAGGAGTTACTTGAGCCTCCTTTCAAGATCTTGTCTTGACCAATAGAATCTTTGGTTTCCTCTACAATGTTAGTCACACAACAACTAGAGGAAATAGAAGCATTTTTATCATGGCCACAAGACAAATCAAGCATATCATCATTAGATTTATTCAAGCAACTTACACATGATATGCAAGGACTATCAACACAAGCATGTAAATCATTTCTAGTGCTAGATGTGTTTAAGTCCAAAGATGAACCATTGCAATGAGATATAGATGAAGGATCATCAATAGTAAGCTCAATACCGACATTGCAATTTCCATCACCACTCACCATATCATTACTTTGTGTCTTGCCACACATTGGTGAAGTGGATGAAGATGAGAACTCATCACGGCCGGAAGTGGAAGCAATACAATCATCCTTAATAATATTGGACACATCATATTTGTCTTGAAGCTTTGTCCATAATTCATGAGAGCTCCCAAAAGGCATGATTGACGAAGTAACTACATTGCTCACAACAATGGAAAACACATGAGAAGCAAGAGCATCGAGGCAAGAGTTTTTCTCCTCCTCAAGAGATAAATTTTGAGGATCCTTAGGAGAATAAAAACCCATGCCAAGAAATCGCTCCATGTCCGGGGACATACCCCGTAAGATTTTAAGCACATAAATTTTCCATAGATCATAATTTGTGCCATCAAATATAAACAAGTTATTGTGCGCTAATCCCCTAACCGACATCTTTACTCTCAAGGCGGTGAAGCCTAAGAATGAGAGACCTTGCTCTGATACCAATTGAAAGGACACGGATGTCGCCTAGAGGGGGGGGTGAATAGGCGGTTTAAAACTTTTACGAGATGCGCTTAACAAATGCGGAATAAAACTAGCGTTTACTTTGTCAAGACCAAAGCCTATATACTATGGTTCACCTATGTGCACCAACAACTTATTCTAAGCAATACAAGCAACTATGTGATAGCAAGATATATAAACTTATGCTAAGCAATACAAGCAACTATGTGATAGCAAGATATATAACTTCAAGCACGATGGCTATCACAAGGTAAGGTGCATAAGTAAAGAGCTCGGGTATAGAGATAACCGAGGCACGCGGGAGATGATGATTTATCCCGGAGTTCACACTCTTGCGAGTGCTAATCTCCGGTGGAGAGGTGCGGTGGCTTAGTGCTCCCGAACGCCACAAGAGGCTCACCTTGAGGTGTGGTTGCTCGATGCACACCAACGCCACAAAGGCTTCACCCCAAGATGCGGTACTCACACCACACACCGAGCGCCACGAAGGCATCTCACCTAAATCTCCGGTGACCCTCGCCACAAAGGCCTAGGTCACGGTTCCACTAAGGGATTTCCTTCGAGGCGGAAACCGGGCCTTACACAAAGGTTGGGGCACATATCCACAACTTAATTGGAGGATCCCAACAAATCACCACAAAGGTCTAGAATCCGTCTAGGGTTCCAAGAACCCAAGAGTAACAACCTTCTTGCTTTCACCCCCACGAATCACCGTGGAGAACTCAAACCGATGCACCAAATGCAATGGCAAGAACACCACAAAGATGCTCAAGTACTTCTCTCTCAAATTCCAACAAAGCTACAAAAGCTATTGGGGGAATAAGAGAGGAAGAACAAATAGGAGGAGGAACACCAAATTTCTCCAAGATCTAGATCTAGTGGATTCCCCTCACAAAGAGAGGGATTTGATTGGTGAAGATGTAGATCTAGATCTCCTCTATCTTTCTCTCAAATAGATGCAAGATTCATGGGAGAGAGAGGGAGATAGCAAGCTCAAAGAAGGTCAATAATGGGGGCAAAAATGAGCTCAAACGGATGGGGAACTTTGGGGAAGAAGACCCCCTTAAATAGGGCAAGAGAAATCTGCCCATTATGCACAAAACTCGTCAAAACCGGAACTTCCGGTCATTTGGGGCGGAGCTTCCGCCCCCCCGGAAGTACCGGCCAACTTCCGGATGAAGTAGGGCGTCCCCGGAAAGCTTACAGTATACTTTTGCGTGCAGAATCGTCATTTCCGGAAGTTCGCCGGAACTAGCGCGGAAGTTCCGCCAGCTTCCGGCCAAAAAACTGCTTCACGGAAACTTGAATAACTTTTGCATCCGGACTCCGATTTTGATGATCTTGGGCTTGTTTCGAAGCTAGGAACAAGCTCTACAAGATCATGCAGGAAACCATCATAGTCCAACAAAGGAGGATAGAAACAAATTATGAAAGGTTTGACCTATCTAAAAAAGACATACCGGTAAAACCTCCAATCTTGAAAATGCAACAAGTTGCCCATGCAAAAACCATTTTCGATGAACTAGAGCTTGTCATGAGAATAAGCACAAGCTCTAAAACATAACATGGATAAGATCCAAATAAAACCAAGAAAGATGATGAACCAAACTCGAAAACGCAACAAGTGATCTATGCGAAATCCGTTTACGATGAACTAGAGCTTGTCATGAGAATAAGCACAAGCTCTAAAACATCACATGGATAAGGTCCAAATAACAACCAAGAAAGATGATGCAAGGATGCAAAGGTTTGAGCTCTCTCCGAACGATACGATCGAGTTACTCACTCGAGAGCCCTCTTGATAGTACGGCAACTAAACTATAAACCGGTCTCCAACTAGACTATGAGACCGATGAGAAAGAAACACTATCAAGAGCAAACCTTATACTTGCGCATTCCACTTGAGCTTGATGACGACGATCTTGACCTCAACAAGATGAAACGCCTTTCTTGCTTGTGCTTGCTTGATGAAGTCTTTTGGATTGCTCCCCCATAATCCACCATGGGAGAGCTTCTTCTTCGGCGCATCTTCACATAACCATGACCACCATGTGGATTGCTCCCCCATAATACACCATGGGAGAGCTTTTTCTTTGGCGCATCTTGTAGGGATTCGTTGCAAAGAAAACAAAAAAATTCCTACCGCGAGAACGCAATCCAAGCAAAGATGCAATCTAGAAGACGGGAGCAACGAGGAGATGATCGAGACTCACCCTTGAAGATTTCCAAAGCCTACAAGATGAGGCTCTTGTTGCTGCGGTAGACGATCACTTGCCGCTTGCAAAAGCGCGTAGAAGATCTTGATCACGGTGCCACGATCGGGCAGCACCTCCGTACTCGGTCACACGTTCGGTGTTGATGAAGACGACGTCCTTCTCCCCGTTCCAGCGGGCAGCGGAAGTAGTAGCTCCTCCTTGAATCCGGCAGCACGACGGCGTGGTGGCGGTGGCGGTGGAGATCTCCGGCGGAGCTTCGCTAAGCGTGCAGGAGAGGTGGAGGAGAGAGGGGGCGGCTAGGGTTTGGGAGAGGGGGTGGCCGGCCTCAAGGGGTGCGGCCAGCTTGTGGCTTTGTGGTGGCCGGCCCCCTCCCCTTGTCCCTCATTATATAGGTGGAACACCCAAGAGTTGGTCTACAAGTCTTCGAATAAGACCCCAAACCAAAACCTTCCATATGACATGAAACCTACCCAAGGTGGGATTCCCACTTGAGATGGGACTCCCACCTTTCCTTGGGAGGGGGTGGCCGGCCACCTTAGGTGGAGTCCACCTGGGACTCCACCCCCTAGGGTTGGCCGGCCATGGGTGGTGGAGTCCCTCCGGGACTCCGCCTTCCAAAGTGATTTCTTCCGGACTTTTCTAGAGCCTTCTAGAACCTTCCATAAATGCACCGGATCATTTTCAAACTTACAAAATGACTTACTATATATGAATCTTATTCTCCGGACCATTCCGGAACTCCTCGTGATGTCCGGGATCCCATCCGAGACTTCGAACAATACTTCGAACTCCATTCCATATTCAAGTTCTACTATTACAACATCAAACCTTAAGTGTGCCACCCTACGGTTCGTGAACTATGTAGACATGGTTGAGAACTCTCTCCGACCAATAACCAATAGCGGGATCTGGAGATCCATAATGGCTCCCACATATTCAACGATGACTTAGTGATCGAATGAACCATTCACATATGATACCAATTCCCTTTGTCACGCGATATTTTACTTGTCCGAGGTTTGATCATCGGTATCACTCTATACCTTGTTCAACCTCGTCTCCTGACAAGTACTCTTTACTCGTACCGTGGTATGTGGTCTCTTATGAACTTATTCATATGCTTGCAAGACATTAGACGACATTCCACCGAGAGGGCCCAGAGTATATCTATCCGTCATCGAGATGGACAAATCCCACTATTGATCCATATGCCTCAACTCATACTTTCCGGATACTTAATCCCACCTTTATAACCACCCATTTACGCAGTGGCGTTTGATGTAATCAAAGTACCTTTCCAGCATAAGTGATTTACATGATCTCATGGTCGAAAGGACTAGGTAACTATGTATCGAAAGCTTATAGCAAATAACTTAATGACGTGATCTTATGCTACGCTTAATTGGGTGTGTCCATTACATCATTCATATAATGATATAACCTTGTTATTAATAACATCCAATGTTCATGATTATGAAACTAATCATCTATTAATCAACAAGCTAGTTAAGAGGCTTACTAGGGACTCATTGTTGTTTACATAACACACATGTATCAATGTTTCGGTTAATACAATTATAGCATGGTATATAAACTTTTATCATAAACATAAAGATATATAATAACCACTTTTATTATTGCCTCTTGGGCATATCTCCAACAGTCTCCCACTTGCACTAGAGTCAATAATCTAGATTACATTGTAATGTACCTAACACCCATGGCATTCTGGTGTTGGTCATACTTTGCCCTAGGGAGAGCTTTAGTCAACGGTTCTGACACACTCAGAAACGTATGTATTTTGCAATTCATTTGCGTCTTCACGCATCACTCATTTTCCAAATGAGTCGGCATTAAATATGTTTAGTCTTCTGGTGGAACCTTAATTCCGCGGTCTGAAAATATGTCACTAATATTGTCATACACAATATAGCTTCAAAGTTCTGACACTATCGGAACTACACCAAGTTCTCAAAGAACTTCTCGACTCAACATCCTCAGTCATTGTCAAAACAATGTCATGCTTTGCCTATGTTTGTAGAATCCGTCACAATATTTAGAACTCTTCTAAATCTAGCATTGTGTTACCTTTTAAACAATACTTAGCCTAATTGAGATTTGAATTTCATTTTTATATGTGACCAAACAAATATCGGTGCAACACCTTACAGCGATTTGTTTGACATTACCCCATATAAAATTATATATATATCATTGGTTCTTCTAAAGTACTCAAGGATATTCTTACTGTCGTCCAGTGATCATCACATAAATCATTCTGGTATATGCTCATAACATTTTAGAGCACAGGACATCTGATTGTGTACATATTATTCGTGATCCATAATTACTCATGTGTTTTTACTCATTGAGTGTCAGATACACTCAAGTCTTGTTAAAACTTCACATGAATAGAACACCTTCTTAATATTTCTATATTGAACTACTTCAATATCCATTCTATGTACTTTGACTTAAACTTATTATGTGTTTCAATCTATCTTCATAGATCTTGACACTAAATATGTTTCTGTCCATATTCTTTCATTGAAGTTAATTCTCAATGAAACCTTTTATAATCAAGTATATAATTACATCATTTATAACCAACTATATGTCATCTACATAAAGTATTATAAATATGTCTCAGCGCTCCCACTTAATTTCTTGCAAATGCAAGTATCTTCATCGTTTATGATGAAATCCAAAACTCTTTGACTATTTCATCCGGTGAAGATTCCAACTCCGCGATACTCACTTCATCCAATTGAAGTTCGTATATCTATCTAGTATTCCACGGACTAGCAAAACAATTGGTTGTATCTTGTATACACCTTTAATACACACTTCTGTTAAGTAATGTATTTTGCCATCCTACTATCATATCTCATGAAAGAAATATGTAGCGATTACTAGAATAATCCACATAGACTATAAGCATTGCTACGGAAGATCTAATCTTATCGTAGTCAACTCTTTGAACTTTGTCGTAAACAACTTTTCGACAAGTCGAGCTTATTCAAGGATATTCCATCCAAGTCCATCAATTTTATAGATCCATTTACTTTCAAAAAGTATTCATCTATCTTGGATTTCATGGCGTATAGCCATTTTAACGGAGTAAGGGCCCATCATAACTTCTTTGTATGTAGTTGGTTTATCATTGTTCAAAAACAATCCTTTGTTCACAAATCATTTATTTGATCACAAAGTAAACCATACCTACAAGGTTCAATAAGTACTTCGATCTCCATGACTATAACATTTTGTAGACATGGGAGCCATGATCGTCGTGGCCGCTTCCGGAACCAATTCCGATGCTGCGCTACTCTGATCATTATGCTCAGGTTCATAAACCTTATCAAGTTCTATTGTCCTCCCACTCAAATACTTCGCTAAAAACAATTTCTTGGAAGTAAGAAACATTGACAAACACTTTTGTCTTTGTCTCCATAGTGGAAAGAATTCCCAATCAATTATGTGGGATAACCAACAAAGACATTCATCCGATTTTGGTTGTAAACTTATTTACTTTATGCTATGCATTCCAAAATTTAAGAAAGGAATATTAGGGTTCATACCCATGCCATAACTCGTATGGTGTCATTTCAACGGATCATGATGATGCTCTATTCATTGTAAAAGCGGTAGTCTCTAAAGCATAATCCACAAAAAATATAATGGCATCAATATTTTATCTCATCATTGATCCAACAAGGTTTGGATACATCTCTGGGATACTCCATCATCACTACGATACTCCAAGAAACGTGAGTTGTAGAACAACTTCATAACTCTCTTAGATGTTCGCTAAAACTCGTAATTCAAATATTTCCACTATGATCCAATCATAGATATTTGACTTTTCTATTACGACGATTTCCACTTCATGCTGAAATTTATTTGAATCCATTCAAATGTTTCAAACTTCTTCCTTATCGAATATATCCACATATATATACTCAATTCATTGTTGGAAGTTTTCATGAAGTAGAAGAATCTCCCGCACATAACTATGCCCAGTGAACCACATACATCATCATATATGTTTTCACTAAGTTAGTTTCCTGTTCAACTCTTGGCCTATGAACGGTATTTTTAGTCATTCTCTTTAGAAAAGATTTGCAAGCGCCAAACGATTCAAAAATCAAATGACTCCAAAAATCCATTTGCATGGAGTTCCTTCATGCGTTCCTTTCTAACATGACCTAAATGGCGGTTCCACAAATAAGTGGAATTCAAATCATTTGCCTTATGGCATTTTAGCGTCAGTGTTATGTATGTGTGTTTCACCATTAAGATTTATAATAACTTATCCATCGTACATGGAGTAACGTCATAATTTGAACAACTCATTGTTTTCATTTGACCAGAGCAAAATAACAATTATTAAGTTCTTTATTATAAATTATAAGGGCTAGGTAGAATGCCAACGAAAAGCATAATAACACTTTATTATGTTCCAGATGTGCATTATTACCATATTCCTTATTAGTCACTTAGGCCATCATATTCTTGTATTGTGTTATATTGTATGACATCTCATACCAACCAATCTGGTACAAATACCCAAGAATTTCATTATGTGACCAAACAAGGAATACATCCATAACATGTATATCATTTATATACACCTGAGCTAGACTTTCTAGTCTTTTCTTTCTTTCTGCCAAAATATCTTTTGTAGTTTCTCTTTTAGCTTTCCTCATTCTCAGAAAATACTTCACCTTCAATAACTTTTAGGTTTGTTGGTCAAATACCAATAACCTTGAGGTTCTTACTTTGAAGTTGATCATCATATGACAAGTGTTTCAGATTTCACTATTAGTAACTTTGTAATATGATGAACAATTTCACTCATAATTTTATCCATCATATCATGACGACTCTTCCGAGACCATGTCTGTACATGCTAGGCTCGTAAAGTTTAACCTCAGTATTCGCATGTGCAAATCTGGCTTGCACCCGTTGTATGCACACATAGAATCTATAACACCCGATCATCACGAGATGCTTCGAAACGACGAGTCTTAGCAACGGTGCATACTAAGGACGATCACTTCATGGATATGTGAATATCGTTAGTGCCCCAAAAGTTGGAGAATTGGGACGCCTGGCGTCTTCAACCTTCATACATTCCCATAAAACTTATGAGTTTATGTAGTCTCACCAAATTATATTCTATCATCTTGCAACAAGGTCTTAGATATCACATATATCTCATACCTCGCTTATTTCTGAAAACTAAATTTTCAGCTCCTTACTTTTCAAACAGATTTGAACTTCAAGTTTCATGGAGACAAGATAACTTTAGGTACTAATTGAAATCATAGCTCTTTGAATCAACAATGTGAGGTTTACTAAAAGTTTGCAATAGGACTTAATCATTTCTTGATTCTTTAACAATACGGTACCAGTCCGTAAAGTTTCTTGTCAGATTTTAACAGTATTTCTATCTCAATTACAAGACTAGCGCTTGGTAGAAAAAACGGATGCCAATACTACAAATTAATTCAAAATACTACTCAGACTATGTTTATGATAATTAGTTCACGTTTTAATCTAATTACTAATGAACTCCCACTTAATACAACATCCCTCATAGTTGTTAAGTGGTACACGATCCAAATCCACTACACCAAAACCGATCATCACGTGAGATGATGTAGCTTTAATGGTGAACATCAACATGTTGATCATATCATCCATATGACTCGTGTTCAACCTTTCGGTTTCCGTTGTTCCGAGGCCATGTCTGTACATGCTAGGCTCGTCAAGCAAACCCAAGTATTCCGCGTGTGCAACATGGCTTACACCCGTTGTATGTGAACGTTGAGTCTATCACATCCGATCATCACGAGATGCTTCGAAACGACGAACTATATCAGCGGTGCATACGAGGGGAGAACACTTTATTATCTTGATATTAATGTGAGGGATCATCTTATAATGCTACCGTCGCGTTCTAAGCAAAATAAGATGCATAAAGGATTAACATCACATGCAATTCATATGTGATATGATATGGCCCTTTTGTCTTTGCGCCTTCGATCTTCATCTCCAAAGCACGGACATGATCTCCATCATCAACGGGCATGATCTCCATCATCGTCGGCGTAGCGTCAAGGTCCATGGCGCCGTCTTCATGGTTGTTCACCCCATGTAGCAACTATTACAACTACTTTGAAATACTACTCAACATGAAATTTAAAGACAACCATAAGGCTCCTGCCCGTTGCCACAATACAATAATGATCATCTCATACATATTCATCATCACATCATGGCCATATCACATCACCAAACCCTGCAAAAACAAGTTAGACGCCTCTAATTGGTTTGCATATTTTACGTGGTTTAGGGTTTTCGAGTAAGATCTAATCTACCTACGAACATGAACCACAACGGTGATACTAGTGTTGTCAATATAAGAGTAAATTGAATCTTCACTATAGTAGGAGAGACAGACACCCGCAAAGCCACTTATATATGCAATACAAGTTGCATGTCGAGCGTGGAGCAAATCTCATGAACGCGGTCATGTAAAGTTAGCCCGAGCCGCTTCATCCCACTATGCCACAAAGATGCAAAGTACTCAAACTAAAGACAACATAAGCATCAACGCCCACAAAACAATTGTGTTCTACTCGTGCAACCATCTATGCATAGACACGGCTCTGATACCACTGTAGGGATTCGTTGCATAGAAAACAAAAATTTTCCTACCGCGAGAACGCAATCCAAGCCAAGATGCAATCTAGAAGACGGGAGCAACGAGGAGATGATCGAGACTCACCCTTGAAGATTTCCAAAGCCTACAAGATGAGGCTCTTGTTGCTGCGGTAGACGATCACTTGCCGCTTGCAAAAGCGCGTAGAAGATCTTGATCACGGTGCCACGATCGGGCAGCACCTCCGTACTCGGTCACACGTTCGGTGTTGATGAAGACGACGTCCTTCTCCCCGTTCCAGCGGGCAGTGGAAGTAGTAGCTCCTCCTTGAATCCGGCAGCACGACGGCGTGGTGGCGGTGGCGGTGGAGATCTCCGGCGAAGCTTCGCTAAGCGTGCAGGAGAGGTGGAGGAGAGAGGGGCGGCTAGGGTTTGGGAGAGGGGGTGGCCGGCCTCAAGGGGTGCGGCCAGCTTGTGGCTTTGTGGTGGCCGGCCCCCTCCCCTTGTCCCTCATTATATAGGTGGAACACCCAAGAGTTGGTCTACAAGTCTTCGAATAAGACCCCAAACCAAAACCTTCCATATGACATGAAACCTACCCAAGGTGGGATTCCCACTTGAGGTGGGACTCCCACCTTTCCTTGGGAGGGGGTGGCCGGCCACCTTAGGTGGAGTTCACCTGGGACTCCACCCCCTAGGGTTGGCCGGCCATGGGTGGTGGAGTCCCTCCGGGACTCCGCCTTCCAAAGTGATTTCTTCCGGACTTTTCTAGAACCTTCTAAAACCTTCCATAAATGCACCGGATCATTTTCAAACTTATAAAATGACTTACTATATATGAATCTTATTCTCCGGACCATTCCGGAACTCCTCGTGATGTCCGGGATCCCATCCGAGACTTCGAACAATACTTCGAACTCCATTCCATATTCAAGTTCTACTATTACAACATCAAACCTTAAGTGTGTCACCCTACGGTTCGTGAACTATGTAGACATGGTTGAGAACTCTCTCCGACCAATAACCAATAGCGGGATCTGGATATCCATAATGGCTCCCACATATTCAACGATGACTTAGTGATCGAATGAACCATTCACATATGATACCAATTCCCTTTGTCACGCGATATTTTACTTGTCCGAGGTTTGATCATCGGTATCACTCTATACCTTGTTCAACCTCGTCTCCTGACAAGTACTCTTTACTCGTACCGTGGTATGTGGTCTCTTATGAACTTATTCATATGCTTGCAAGACATTAGACGACATTCCACCAAGAGGGCCCAGAGTATATCTATCCGTCATCGGGATGGACAAATCCCACTATTGATCCATATGCCTCAACTCATACTTTCCGGATACTTAATCCCACCTTTATAACCACCCATTTACGCAGTGGAGTTTGATGTAATCAAAGTACCTTTCCAGCATAAGTGATTTACATGATCTCATGGTCAAAAGGACTAGGTAACTATGTATCGAAAGCTTATAGCAAATAACTTAATGACGTGATTGTCGTCGTGGTGAACAGATAGATGCCATAGGATGGCTTAGATTGGGGCCGAATGGATGCAAGAGGATTCGGGGGAGGGTTTGTGATCAGGTGGGATGAACTTCCGGATGGTTTCCTCAAGAACTTGGCCAAGGCCAGAGGTTGAAGAAGAAAGACACAAGGAAGAACTCGCTCTAGATCACCATGTTCATTGATTCACACAAGTTACAGGTTTTTCTCTCTCTGTTCCGCGCGTATATACATGCCCGTAAGGAGGGCTGCCCCCTCTCCTTATATAGGGGAGAGGGTGGCTTATAGTGCAAGAAACCCTAATGGCATCTTTGACTGGACAAACTACTTTACAAGGCTACTGTACAAAGCTACTTTAATCATAGATGACACCGGGGTCTTCTTTAATCAGGGAGGCTGACGTCCTCCGGCTTCTTTCTCCGTCATCTTCTTCTTTATCGTCAGCCCTTCGTTTAAAGCTACTTTGCTTAGCTCATCCTTGTCTTCTAGCTCTGGAGAGAATCTTTGACCAGCCTTGCCGACAAGCCCTTCCTTCCGGTGGCCCGGTACCTTTTCTATCCGGTTCCGGTATCCCTCTTATGAGGATACCGGCTTAGCCTGTTCAGCCAAACGCCTATCTTAGACTCCGGCATGAACATCTAACCGGTATCCTGATGGCTCAAACCATCCGGTTTGGCATGCCTTTGGCATACCGGGGGTCATCCCCCCAACATTAGTCCCCGAAGCTGGTATAGTCTGGCGGATCCTATCCAACAGACCATGCCAGGTTCTATTGTCTTTGGATACCGGTTTAATCCATCCGGCGTCAGGCTTGGATCCGGCATCTTTGCCCGGATTTTCCTTATCTCTCTTTTTAAGTTATTCTCCGGTATCTTGTCTTCCGGTACCTTAACCATTAAATACCTCCTCGGCGAAGTCGAGAACATCTCGGGCCCCGCGCCTGACAGAGACATGCGCACTGTGACTGACGCGCCAGTGTCAGTTGTCATTTCGCTTCGACTCCCGCGCGCCCATTTAATGCACTGCCGCGGATCCCACTAGCCGTTTTGGATCTCGTGTGTGCCTCCGTGTGGCCTTCTATTTTCCCGCGTGTACTTCTCTGCCACGTGGCGGCCCATGGTGCGAACCGCCGCGGGCCGCGAGGCGAACCGCCACGGCCCAGCGGTTTTCAGCCCGTTCTCTTCTTCTTTATAAGCGCAACCGCCGCTCCTTCTTCCTCTTCTCGCATTCTCCACTTCCTCGCGCACAGTGCTCTTCGCCCCGTGCCTTCGCCGTTCTCCGTCCGCCGTCGCTCGCCCGAGCCCCGTCGCCCGGCGAACTCACGCCGCAGTTCCGCCGGACCTCGTCGTGCGGGAACCTTCTGCAGCGCGCTCACCACGTCCGCTGCATTCGCGCTTCCTCAAGAACTTCCTCGCCTCGCCGTCGACGGACTTCCTCGCCGGCCGCAGGCTCACCGTACCTCCGGCGAACCCTTTCCTCCGCGACTCCGCCGCCTCAGGTTAGGCCCGATGCGCCTTTACCCCTTTCCTTCTTGCACTTCGGATCTTGGGGGCGGTAGAGTATTTATCCCTTCTTTATTTTGCTTTTCCTCTTACTCGTAGATCTTCGCGCGAGGGTCTGTTTGGGGAAAACCGTTTTTCAATAGATTTCGGTGTCGGCTAGATTCTTATGTCTAGCGAAGGGTCTCTCCCCGCTGCCACATCTAGCAACCAAGGTAGTAGCACTTCTGACGGGCTAACCGAAGACCTCGCCCGGATGGATCTGGCATCTAGCCGGAAACAAGAGGCCGGCACATCTAGCCGGGCCTCCGGAAAAGACAAGACACGCGGAGCCTGGAGGGGTTCCGACGTGACTCAGTATGAGATCGACTGGCTCTACCGGTCTAGGAGGATTCCGGAAGGAGTCATCTGCCGGCTTCCAGGTGACGAGATCGAACCGGTGCTCGAACCCGGTGAGGTCGTTGTTTTCCTTGCTCATTTTGAGCGTGGCTTCGGCCTTCCTGCTTCTGATTTCTTTCGCCAATTTCTTAACTTCTATCGTCTCCAACCTCACCACCTTCCCGGCAATGCCGTTTTTTATCTTTCTTGTTTTGTGGCCTTCATGGAGGGCTACACTGGCATCCGTCCCGTTCGCGAGACGTTTGCCCGCTTTTTCTCCCTTCGGATCAATTCGGTCCAGGGCAAGGACATTCCCAAGCCCAAACCCCCCGTTCAATGCGGGTCTTGCATCATCGGCTCCCGCCAAGGGAGCCCCTTTTTTAAGTTCAACGGCCTCGAGTCTTGCCGGTTGTGGCAGACGACGTTCTTCTATGTGAAGAACGCGGGCGACGCCGACCTCATCAACTTGCCGGTGTTCAACCCGGCGCCGCCCGCCAAGACCAACTGGCAGTACAACCCCGGTACGGATCACGCCGAGACGAACCGGGTGGTGCGCTTCATGCTGAAGTTGATGAAGGACACCAACATCTGCTCCGGCGATATCATCCGCGCCTTCATCAGCCGCCGGGTGCTTCCCCTTCAGCAGCGCGCTCACAAGATTAGTGAGATGTACGGCCCCGGTGATCCCACCAAGATCACCGGCCTGGCCTTAAGCAAAGAGGATGTGGTCCTAAAGGCTAGTCAAATCTGCCAAACGGACATGCCGGATGACTGGGAGTGGGGCCTTTGCCCTCTCAGCGCCAGAAATCCTCCGTCCAAAGAAGTAAGAAGATATGCGGCTCGGGTCGTATTACCGGTAACTTTTGTACTTGCGTCTAATCTCCCTTTTTCCCTTTGTTTTCAGGCTAAGGCCCGCTTCCCCCGGATTGACTCTGACCGACGAGGCCCTTGCCGGAAGAGGCCTCTGGACAAGTACGATCCGGATCCCGTCATTCATTGGCTGGATCTGAGGATGGGCCGGACTCCTTCTTCTCTCCTCGGCAAGTCTCCGCCGGAACCAGCTGGTTCGTCTGACGACTTGACCTTGCTTGAGGTAGCCTTTCTGTTCGTTTTCTTATATTCTTTTTGTTACTTCCATTCTGTAGACATTCCCTCAGCCAGCAACAACCCACAGGTCCATGAGCATGAGCCCCCCCTGCAGGCCGAGGTTGGGGACGAGTTCCTGGATAAACTCATGGCCGAAGGCCAGAAGAGTGATCCTCCAGCTGCTGGCGCCGGCTCCAGCCATGCTCCCCCTGCCAAACGCCCTCGGACTGAAGTCATTGGAGGGAAGCAGGTTAGCACCAAGCGCTATAAGCAGAAGCGGATGCCGGTTTCTTCCGGGTAAGTTTTTATCTCTTTTTTATGCTTTCTTTGTTTCCACCGAGTTCTTTTCCGGTTGCTTTTTTTCCAATTTGCTCTCTTTTTCCTTTCTTTCAGCCCTGCGCTTGAGCTTGGCTCTACCGGCTCCGCGAGGACCTCAACTCCTCCTCCTCACTCAAGTCCGGTACCATCTGGTGCCGGCAACACCTCTGCCTCCCCTTCGGGAGGCACTACAAGTTCGGGGTGCGCGGCCCCAACACCTCCTGATCACCGCGCGGAGGAGGACTTCACCTCCCCTCCAGAAGCTCAAGATACCGGCGCCAGCAACATCGGCGCCGGCTAGACAGATGCCGGGCAGGCGGAACCTCTGGTTCCTCCTCCCCCGAAGAAAAAGAAGAAACCGTCAAGCTCTTCCCCCACCGCGCCGGATACTTCCGCGCCGGTATTTTCTCCTCCTCCCGAGGTCACGCCGACACCGCCGCCCAGCCAAGGACCTTCCGCGGCCAAGCGAACGGCGCCGTCCGAGACCCCCAAAATTACCAAATTCCTCAAGCCCGGTGCTTCCCGTGGCAAGGCTGTGGAGGGCGACGCCTCAGGCGGCTCGTGGGACGTGGTGCTGCACGTCGGTCCTGCTGCCGCCGCTGTACAAGACAAGCCTACCGGCCTCCTAGGCCGGATCGTTGAGCTGAACCGCGCGGGCAAAGACCTGGGGCACCTCCTCCCCTACGCCCAGAAGTGGAATGAGGCGGATATCTCCGCGTCTACCCGCGGCTTGGGGAAGGACCGCCTTCCGGCACCAGACCCTGCTGGGCCTCGGTCCACTGAAGAACACTTCACGCGGCTTAAACGCGCCGTGAAAGAGTTCGACAGTGCCTGGTACGATGCTACCAACAATGTGGTGGTAAGTTTTACCAACTCTCTTTTATAATTTCTGTTGATGCCGGTTTCTTTTCTCTCCGGATCTTGTCTATTCTCCCAGTCCCCGAGTTTCGTGGCGAAAACGCAGTTTTCAGCGTGAAACTTTAACTAGAGGGATGTGAAACCGGCATAGCCAGTCCTCGAGTTTCGGGTTGAAACCTTGTTTCTTTCTTCCTCACAACCATCTTCCTTTGAACAGAGCACTGCTGACGCCCGGAAGCAACTCTTTGAGGAGCTTCTGTGGGAGCATCGGGACCTTGCCGAGGCCCACAGCCACTGCCAAGGTTTGTCTTGTTCCTTTTCCCTCCGGCATCTTTTCACCGGAATGTTTTCTTCTTTGATATTTACGCATCTCTTTGTCTAACAGTTGTTCCGGAAGCTACCATCGAGGCCCTTAAGGCCGAGGTTGCCAAGCTTCAAGGTACCACCCTTTCTTTTCCGGCTAACCCGTTCCTTTTTCATTTCATCTATTGTTGCTTTCTAAAACTTTTCTTTCCGGTACTTAGGCGAGAAAGAGCAGCTTCTCAAGGAGCATAACGAGGCACTGGATGCTCAGAAGACCGCCTTGGGGGAGCTGAAGGAACAGGCTATGCAGGCCGCGCTCCGGCATGATCAAGCCTTGAAGGACGCCCGGGTTGCAGCTGAGGCCAGGCTGGCGGAGGTCGTGGAGGACTCCACGAACTCCAACACCGTGCTGACGGCGGAGCTGGAGGAGGAGAGGAAAGCGCGGAAGGCAGCGGAGCGCCTCATTGATACCATGACCACTGATCACCGGGAATATGATCGGTTGGTTATGAAGATTGACGCGCTGGCTCTCCGTAAGTCCTTGCCTTGCCCCTTCTTTCACTCATAAGCTTTCTCCTTTTGAAAATGTATCTTTGTTCCTTGTTCTTCCGACATGCTTTTTTCGGTGTCTTGTGTTTATGCTTTTTTCTTCCTCCTGTAGAGCATTTTCCGGAATCCCAGGCCTATGCCGTGAGGAAGGTGAGGGAGGATCGGGTGGCGCGGGAGTTTCCCAATATGGACGCGCACTGGGATGGGTACGACTATCTTGTCGCCCTTTCCGCGCGAGTCCAACACATGCGCTGCGTCGACCGGCTCCTTGCCGACCTACCAACTGCCGCCATTCAAATCTTCAAGGTGCTGTGGCCTGAGGAGGAGCTGCCGGAGAACATCACGCTTACTGCCAACCGGCTCAAGGATGCCGGGCACCGGATTCGCGAGTGGCAATGCTCCGCGGCTCGTGCCGGAGCTGACACGGCGCTGCGCTCCGCATGCTCCTGGTATCCTGACCTGAATCTGGATGCTCTTCAGGGCGTACGCCAAGATGCTCCCACGGACACGGATCCGGCGCTCACCGCGCAGCGGCAGGATCGGGCCTACCGGCTTGCTGAGTATGCCGAGGTCCGCACCTTCATCCCTCCCCCTCCTGGTGTCAAGGACTACCTCAGCGATGAGGAAGAAGAAGACGAGGGAGATGAAGATGAGGCTGCCGAGGACGTGCCGCCGGAAGCTCCCGAGGCCAGCACTGCTCCCCCTGAAGATGCTGAGACCGGTGCCGCTCCACCTGATGCCCCCGCTGCCTGATGATCTTCTATTAAATGTTTGCCTGTGATCTGTCTATTGGCCCTGTTTGCCTCAAAACAATGCTTGTTAAATTCTGCCCCGGTATGCCGGGGCTTATGATGTAAAACTTTAAATCTGCTTGTGGTTGTCGTACAACATTTTATGCCGGTAAGTTATACCGGTAGCTAAGTATTTCTAAGTTTGCCTTAGCACATTTGCTTTTGGTTCTGCTTTTATCCTGCACTGCAAAGATTTCCCAATTGTTTCCGCATCCAATTTGATGCATACTTGGTTCTTTTGCCTTGGCTCTGCCTGCCTTCTCTGGGCATTCTTTGGCGTATGAGCACAAGGTTCTTTCACCAAACAAGCATCTTCTTGAACTTAGAAATAACTTTGAAATTTTGCAAAAAACCGGTTTAACTGGGGTTAGTTAAATTTTCCGGATTGTTCTTTCCTGCTGTTCCTCTCCACAGTTCATGTGCTTATCCCCTACCGGTTTATCTTGCTTGCCATGAAGCCGGTTTGCGGACAGCAGCAGAGTCGAAGACTCCGGTAGGATTTAGCACACTACTAAACCGGAAAGAAAAAACATTCAATAAGCAACCGGTAAACTGAAAAAACAAACAAGTTACATGCAACCTTATTGGGGTAGTCCCCGAGATTCATTCAAGGTTCCGGCATCTTTTATTCATGATAAGGTACAAAAAGGAACTTCTTACACCACCACTTCAAGAGTAGAAAGGACGCAACAGAGCTACGTTCCATGGACGCTTGCTCTCCTCTCCGGATCTGTCCGCCTTTCCTTTCTTCCACTCCTGCGCATCGATCAAATAGTATGCATCATTGTGAAGCACCTTGCTTACAATGAAGGGACCTTCCCATGGTGGCAAAAGCTTATACCGGCCTTCAGTGCGCTGCACTAGGCGAAGCACAAGATCTCCTTCCCGGAAAACTCTCGGGTTAACCTTCCGGTTATGATAGCGTCTGAGGTTCTGCTGATAAATGGCTGTTCTTGCCAAGGCTAGCTCTCTTGCTTCTTCTAGCAAGTCCACATCATTTTCTCTGGCCTCTTTGACCTCTTGCTCTGTATAGAGCTGTACTCTTGGTGAATCATGAATGATATCGGTTGGTATGACTGCTTCTGCTCCATAAACCATGAAAAATGGAGTGTATCCGGTAGACCGGTTTGGAGTTGTTCTTATACTCCACAGTACTGATGGTAGCTCATCAAGCCAACATCCCGGTGACTTTTCCACTGCATCAATGAGTCTAGGCTTGATACCGGAAAGTACCAAAGCATTCATTCTTTCCACTTGGCCATTGCCTTGTGGGTGTGCCACCGAGCACAAATCCAACCGGATGTTCTTGTCCTCACAAAACCTTTTGAACTCACCTTGAGCAAAGTTGGTTCCATTGTCAGTGATGATGCTGTGCGGGTATCCATACCGCAAAATGACATCTTTTAAGAACTTCACCGCTGTGTGCCCATCACATTTTGCGATAGGTTTCACCTCTAGCCACTTGGTGAATTTATCCACCATAACCAAGATGTGGGTCATGCTGCTTCTTGCAGTTTTGAATGGGCCAACCATGTCAAGGCACCAAACGGCGAACGGCCATGTTAACGGTATTGTTTTCAAACCGGATGCTGGGGTATGATTTTGCTTGGCGTACCTCTGGCACCCGTTGCATTTTCTTACCAAATCCTCAGCGTTCTCCAAAGCCGTGGGCCAGTAAAACCCATGCCGGAATACTTTTGCTACTAGCGCCCTTGATGAAGCATGATGCCCACATTCTCCTTGGTGAATTTCCTCAAGCATTTCTTTCCCTTCTTCCGGTTCCACACATCTTTGAAGGATACCGGTAACGCTTCTCTTGTACACTTCACCATTGATGAACGTATATGCTTTGGACCTTCTTTGGATTCTCCTTGATTCATTTTCATCAGCCGGCAAGGTGCCGTTGATCAGGAATTCCTTAATAGGTTTAACCCATGACGGTGTCTCTCGAACCAAAAACACCGGTGCATCTATCTCCATGCTATCCACCAGCATCATTTCTTCCGGTATGGGTACAGCAGTCCCCGAGCTTGCCGGAGCAGTCCCCGAGCTTGCCGGAGCAGTCCCCGGGTTCCCTTCATTGATATCCATGGGCACCACGTGTGATTCCGGTACAAAAATTGATTCCGATTCCGGGCTTGGTTTGATCGATGGTACTCTTAAGTGAGCCAAAGCTATGCCGGGAGGAATTTCTTGCCTAGATGAGCCCAGCTTGGACAAAGCATCCGCGGCTTCATTTTCTGCGCGCGGTACATGGTGAAACTCACAACCTTCGAAGAATCCGGCAATCTTTTGCACGTGAAATCGGTATGAGGCCATGTTGGCATCTTTTGCATCCCAATCTCCGGAACACTGCTGTACCACAAGATCTGAATCTCCATAGCAAATGATCCGGTGCGCACCGATTTCTTTTGCGACCTTAAGCCCATGGATCAAAGCTTCATATTCAGCGACATTGTTCGATGCCCTGAAATGTACCTGCAAAACATACCGGAGGTGATCTCCTTTAGGCGAGGTGAGCACCACACCGGCACCTAGACCCTCCTTGAGCTTGGATCCATCAAAGTGCATTTTCCAGTATTCTATCCTCTGATCTGGCGGTTTGTATTGCATCTCCGCCCAATCAACAAGGAAATCAGCCAAAGCCTGCGATTTTATGGCGTCTCTTCTTTCATATACCGGCACGTATGGTGATATCTGGATTGCCCATTTTGCAATCCGGCCGCTGGCGTCTTTGTTGCACATGATGTCGGAAATTGGTGCTTCACTCACCACCTTCATGGGGTGCTCCTCAAAGTAATGCTTGAGTTTTGTGGCGGCCATGTACACGCCATAAGTCATTTTTTGGAAGTGAGGGTAGTTCTGTTTTGAGAGGGAGAGCACCTCGCTCAGGTAGTATACCGGCCTCTGGACGGTTTTTCCTTCCTCTTCTCTTTCAACCACAACTACTACGCTCACAACCCGGTTTGTCGCCGCTATGTATAATAGCATAGGCTCTCTTTCTAGAGGTGAAGCCAGTATAGGTGTTGTGGCTAGCATCGTTTTTAGCTCTTTAAACGCTGCGTCTGCCTGAGGGGTCCAGACGAACGTGTCAGATTTTTTCATGAGAGCATAGAGTGGCAGAGCTTTTTCTCCCAACCTGCTTACGAACCGGCTTAGCGATGCCAAGCTTCCGGTAAACTTTTGCACATCTTTTAACTCTCGAGGGACAGCCATTCTTTCTATCGCCCGGATTTTTACCGGATTAACTTCAATGCCCCGACTTGATACCAGGAAACCGAGCAGCTTGCCGGCAGGGACACCAAAGGTGCATTTTGCCGGATTGAGTTTCATCCGGAACCGTCTTAGGTTATCGAATGTTTGCCGAATGTCATCAATTAAGGTGTTCTTTACCTTGGTTTTTATCACAATGTCGTCTACATAGACTTGCACATTCTTTCCGATTTGATCAAACAAGCATTTTTGCATACAGCGCTGGTACGTTGCACCAGCGTTGCGCAAACCAAAAGGCATAGTAACATAGCAGTAAGCCCCGTGCGGGGTAATGAACGCAGTTTTTATTTGATCTTCCTTTTTCAAGGGAATTTGGTGGAAACCAGAATACGCATCCAGGAAGGACAGCAACTCACACCCAGCAGTTGAATCAATCACTTGATCGATTCGTGGCAAAGGAAAAGGGTCTCTTGGGCAAGCCTTGTTTAGGTTGGTGTAGTCAATGCACATGCGCCATACCTTCGGAGCTTTTGCCTCCAGGTTCTCATCTTTCTTCTTTTCAACCATTACCGGATTGGCCAGCCACTCTGTGTGCGTGACCTCCACAATGAATCCGGCAACAAGCAGTTTGGTCACCTCTTCTCCTATGATTTTCCTTCTATCTTCAGCGAACCGGCGCAGTGGTTGCCGCACCGGCTTGGCATCTTTCCGGACGTTTAAAGAGTGCTCAGCCAGCTCCCTCGGAACACCCACCAGATCATCAGTTGACCAGGCGAAGATATTCTGATTCTCACGGAGGAAGCTGACGAGCGCGCTTTCCTATGCTTGATCGAATCCGGCACCGATGCGAACGGTGCGCTCTGGGTAAGCCAGATCCAGCACAATGTCCTTTGTTTCATTTGTCGGCTTGAATGCCGGTGAGCCCAAGTTTCCACTCATTGCCGCTAAGCTCAACTGTGAGGACTGAGCCAGCGCAACCGCCGTTTGCATCCTTTTCTTTTCCTCCGCGATCACCAGCGATTCTGCTAGGTTTGATCCGGCAGATGCAGTTTCCAGTGAGACTTTATAGTTTCCCACCACAGTTAATGGTCCACGAGGTGCCGGCATCTTCATCTTGAGGTAAGCCGTATGAGTTGTGGCCATGAAGGCTGCCAGTGCCGGTCTCCCCAGCAATGCATGGTAGGGGCTGTCTAGATCCACCACCTCAAACTCGACATTTTCAACCCGGCAATTGTCACGGCCTCCAAATGCTACGTCCACCCGAACTTTTCCTATCGGGGCGCAGGACAAGCCCGGAACGATTCCGTGGAACGTTGTGCGCATTGGCTGAAGCATGTTTTCTGTTATGCCCAGCGTATGCATGGTATGCTTGTACATGATGTTGATGCTGCTGCCATTGTCTATCAGCACCTTGCTGAATTTTACTCGAGTTTGCGGCCCTTTCATGATTGGGTCCACAACAAGAGCATATCCACCCGGATTCGGCATGATTTTGGGGTGATCCTTAATCGACCAGGTAATTTCCTGGTTGGACCACTGCATGTATTTGGGAACTGCCGGCATCACGGCGTTTACTTCCATGGAGCGGCGATGCATACTTTGCCTGTCTGTCGGCTCAGTGACAAAAACGACACAGCACATATGCGGGTCTTCGTAAACATTCTGGCCTAAAGGTGCCGGTGGAGGTGGTTGGTTGTCGTTTTGCTCCACCCGGTTAACTTGCTGATACTGCTGCCGGTTTGGCTGCACCGGTAAGGCGTTTGCCCCGGTAAGCGGCGGTGGTGGCGGTAGCTGTTGCTGCCGTGGCATGTCTTGTGGCGGTTGTGCATCTTTTACCGCTCCCTTTTGCATCAAGTACTTTGTCCAGGTACAATCCTTCGTCAAGTGGTTTGACGGGTGTGCCGGGTTCGGTGTGTGCCACCGGCAAGGTTGGTCCATGGCAGCTTCCATGGTGTACTTTGCGGGTTCTTGCCAGTTTCTTTTCTGGACCCAGGGTTTCTTTTCCACCCATTGTTTCTTAGGACCCGCCCACGGCTGCGATCCGGTTCTTTGCCTCTGACTGCCGCTGGCCTCAGAGTTTTCCTGCACTGCAGCAACTTGCTGCGGACCGTACCTTCGATCCGGAAAATCTTCTCTTCTTTTGTTATTCCGGTTATCCCGGTGTTGCTCTTGGCGTAGCTGTTCCGTCTCAGGTTGCACTGCCGGCTGCGTTGGGTCTCCCAACGCATAGCTATCCGCCACACGTATCATCTCTGCCAACGTTGTCGGCATGTTCCGCTGCAGCTTTTGCCACAACGGCGAACCTCTCCTGCACCCACTGCTAAACCAAGCAATGGCCTGTGCTTCGATTACCCCCTCACAGGAGTTCCTTGTAGTGTTCCACCGGGCCAAATAATCCCGGTCTGTTTCGTTCGGGCGCTGTACGCACAGAGCAAGTTGCTGTGGCCTGTTTGGCCTTTGATAGGTGCTGCTGAAATTGCTTACAAAAGCTTCCTCAAAATCTAGCCAGCCATTTATGCTTCCTGCCGGCAAGTTGTTCAGCCAGATTCTTGCCGGTCCAACCAAAAACGATGGTATGATTCTCACGGCCCAACGCCTGTTTCCTCCTCCTGCTACGGTTCCTCCACCGCCTGCGACGTACACCGCGGTCACGTAATCCGCGAGCCAATCTTCCGGCTTTGTAGTGCCATCGTATGTTTTTGTGTCACGGGGCAACGTAAAGTTGCGAACTGGTGGTTTTTCTCTCATGATCCTTGGGCCAAAGCACTTTGGACCTGGAGGACCTTCTTCCTCGATCATTTCCGACAAGTACACTCTATCCAGACGGTGCCTCGCATCCCGTTCCGGTAAGTATCTCTCTCCCAAGCATTCTCCCAACGGGTTCCGGTATGCTGCCGGTCTTGCAGAGTCAGCTTCATCATAACATTCCGGTACCGCGGCCCTTGCCTGCCGGTACCTCGGGGGATCTATTTCCTCCTCATCGTACGCTGCCCTTGCAGCTCGATAGTTTTGCCCGGTCTCATATCTACCGGCATGATTGTTTCCGGCATAGCCTCCTCTGGCGTAGCCTCGCTCTGCCCCTTGGCTTTTTCTACCGGCATCATGTTGCCCGGCTTGTTGTTTTCCGGCAAGAACCGGATCATACACAGTCATCTGCTGCGCATTCACTTCTTTTTCTCTTCTCCTGTCTGGATGGGGGGACGAAGCCTGCCCATGGGACTTGCTACCGGCATTCTTTGTTGAACGCGCGGATTTCGAGGCCGCTGCCTTGTTCAGCTTAGCCAGCTGTTCAGCGTTCTGCTGCTCAATAGTTTCTAGCAGCTCTCTAACACGTTCTTGCTGCTTTGCCAAAGCATCTCCGGAAAGCGACTCGCATAGCTCTACTGCAGCCTTAGCAGCTTTTATAGTTTTATCCGGGCTACTGTACTTAGGTTTTTCCACAATGCTAACAGATGCAGAGGTACTTTTGCCGGTAAGAATCTCCTTGCGCAAGTCCTGATCTAGGTTGCGAGCTTTTAGCCGGTTTTCCGGCATCCTAGCAGCATGCACGCTAACAGAAGCAAAGCCATGGGCAGCGTTGTACTCACGTAGGGTTAGGTTCAGTTCGCGCTGCGCCCGGAGGATGTCCTTGCCGCTCTCGAGCACCTTCTGGCGCTGCGCCTCCAGCTCCGCCTGAGCCGCTGCCGGATCGACGTTCTGCGCGATGGGGGTGGCGAGGACGTTCATCGCCGCTTGGAGCGGTGTCTCCGGCGGCGCGGATGATGCTCCCGCTACGCCTGCGTCGCGCTCCAGCGGTGGCTTAGCCGCACGGGTCGAAACCGCGCGACCAGCACCTTCACCCGCAACCTCCTTTCCTGCACCAGCCACACCGGTCATCATTACCTCGACGCTGCCGGCGGCGCGACCAGCACAGAGCCATCTTGGTGGGTCCGGTGCCACCAGCACCGGCGAGAGGCGCTGGCGCACAGGGACGGTGCCGAAGTAGACGCGGTGGCTGCCAAACTCGATGACGCGGCCGTTCTTGGGGAAGACGCCGCCGTTGGCGAAGCAACCCGCGTTGTCGTTGATGAAGTCCATGGCGTAGATGCGCTGCACCAGCGCGGACACCGTACGTTCGCCGGCGACCTCGAGGATGCCCGCCCGAATGTGAACTCCTTCAAGCGCCACTTCCAGCCCCACGGTGGGCGCCAACTGTCGTCGTGGTGAACAGACAGATGCCATAGGATGGCTTAGATTGGGGCCGAATGGACGCAAGAGGATTCGGGGGAGGGTTTGTGATCAGGTGGGATGAACTTCCGGATGGTTTCCTCAAGAACTTGGCCAAGGCCAGAGGTTGAAGAAGAAAGACACAAGGAAGAACTCGCTCTAGATCACCATGTTCATTGATTCACACAAGTTACAGGTTTTTCTCTCTCTGTTCCGCGCGTATATACATGCCCGTAAGGAGGGCTGCCCCCTCTCCTTATATAGGGGAGAGGGTGGCTTATAGTGCAAGAAACCCTAATGGCATCTTTGACTGGACAAACTACTTTACAAGGCTACTGTACAAAGCTACTTTAATCATAGATGACACCGGGGTCTTCTTTAATCAGGGAGGCTGACGTCCTCCGGCTTCTTTCTCCGTCATCTTCTTCTTTATCGTCAGCCCTTCGTTTAAAGCTACTTTGCTTAGCTCATCCTTGTCTTCTAGCTCTGGAGAGAATCTTTGACCAGCCTTGCCGACAAGCCCTTCCTTCCGGTGGCCCGGTACCTTTTCTATCCGGTTCCGGTATCCCTCTTATGAGGATACCGGCTTAGCCTGTTCAGCCAAACGCCTATCTTAGACTCCGGCATGAACATCTAACCGGTATCCTGATGGCTCAAACCATCCGGTTTGGCATGCCTTTGGCATACCGGGGGTCATCCCCCCAACAGTGATCTTATGCTACGCTTAATTGGGTGTGTCCATTACATCATTCATATAATGATATAACCTTGTTATTAAGAACATCCAATGTTCATGATTATGAAACTAATCATCTATTAATCAACAAGCTAGTTAAGAGACTGTTATCACCAGATTTTGGTCAAATCCAGAGGTGGGCCGTAAAGGGGATAGGCTTGAAGGATTACATGTGGAGGATCTCTGAAACGGCCTTGCACGAAGAATTTGGGCTAGATTGCCCATGTATCTTTAATTATAGTAGATTATATCTTAGATTAAAAGTTAGAGTTTGTATCGTGCACGGTGGGATATTCCCACGTTAGAAAGTCCGCTGGACTATAAATATGTATCTGGGGTTTATGGAATAAACAACAACTCACGTTCAACCCAAAACAAGCCAATCTCGGCGCATCGCCAACTCCTTCGTCTCGAGGGTTTCAATCAGGTAAGCGACATGCTGCCTAGATCGCATCTTGCGATCTAGGCAGCACAAGCCCCACGTTGTTCATGCGTTGCTCGTACTGAAGCGTCTTTGATGGCGGGCAACGTAGTTATCATAGATGTGTTAGGGTTAGCATAGTTCTTCGTATAACATGCTTACGTAGTGCAACCCTTGCATATCTAGCCGCCCTCACACCTATCTCAGGTGTGGGGGCGGCACCCTGCTTGTTCATCATTTAGTAGATCTGATCCGTTACGATTGCTCCTTGTTCTGCAAGGATTAGTTTAATATCTGCAATAGTTAGGCCTTACAAAGGGGGGGGAGGATCCAGCGGCACGTAGGGTGGCGTTCGCAAGCCCTAAACAGGATGTTCCGAGGATCAACTTCATGTTGGTTTTTAGGCCTTGTTTAGGATCGGCTTACGATCACCGTGCGTGGCCGCGAGGCCCAACCTGGAGTAGGATGATCCGATTATGCGGTGAAAACCCAAAATCGTCGTAGATCTCATTAGCTTTATCTTGATCAAGCAGGATCACCAAGTATTCGTGCACCCCGTACGAATCATGGGTGGATCGGCTCTTTGAGCCGATTCACAGGATAACCTGAGAGCCGATCGAGGCTCGTATTTAATGATTACGTGTATGCCATGCAGGAAACTAAGCGAGGCATCCCCATCACCTTCCTGACCAGGTATAGGTCAGGTGGCACGCCCTTGCACTTCGCATCGCCGCGTGTGACCAGAAGAGCATTGCGGGCCGTCGCTCGGAGGGGTCTCAGCCAGCCGCAGCTCTAGGCTCTTCCCGGCTCTACTAGTGTTGACAGTCGCTGCCCGCCGGTGGGTTTTGGCAGTCAACACATTCTGGCATGCTCGGTGGGACAATCGTCTACATCAACCACATCGCCATCTACATCTGAGATGGCGGACGGCACGCCAGTCACCTACGAGGAGCTGCCTGACGAGCTCAAGAAGCGATATGACGAGATCAAGGTCACCCTCGAAGCCGACCTCATCGGCTCTTTTCAGAGAACCCGTTCCCATGGCATCAGATGGAAGGGATTCTCACCGCAAGGTGCACTCGATGGGATAGATCTCTCTGCCCCGTCGGAGGAACGCACCAGGGGCCTGCGGCAGGAGATCAACTACTTGGTGGCTCACTCGCTACACCGCCACTCTGAAAACCTGGTCAACGTGTTGGAGCGTGTCGCTCTGCGCGTGATCCAGGAGATCATGAGCCACCAGTACTCGCCGTCAGGACCAGCTCTCGGGACGCATCAAGGAGAGTTGCCACTCCAGTCCCGTCCACCGCTGCCATATGCGTTGGCAGCACCAGCTGAAGTGCCGGCTACACCGGCATTCGTCGTCTACAAGATCGGTGGTGACCCTAGTGACTACCAGTTCTTGGCCGAGGCGCCTAAGGAGATCCCTCAAGGATACGCGTGCACGTATGTGCCAGATTGTGGAAACTGGGCACTCTCAAACCAGGCCACAACATCAGGGACTCCGGCGAAAACAGGAGGAACGTCAGCGACAGAGCTTGAGAAGCAGACGTGGCTAACTAAGTACGCCACCCCGACGAAACTCCAAAGCCCAGCTCCTGCAGTTGGCTCAGAGCTGGAAAAGCAAACATGGCTGGCTAAGTACGCCACCCCGGCGAATCTTCAGAGTGCATCTCCTGCAGCCAGCACAGCGGATCAGATCAGTACCATACTGAGAGACCAGTTCGGCATGGTGCCGAAAAGAAGGGCAATCGGCTATTCCAAGCCGTACCCCGACGAGTACGAGATGATCTCGCTGCCACCTAAGTATCGGCTCCCTGACTTCTCCAAATTCAGTGGATCAGATGGCTCCAGCTCCATCGAGCACGTCGGCCGATATTTGGCGCAACTAGGACCGGCTTCAGTGTTGGATCAGCTACGCGTGAGGCTCTTTTCACAGTCCCTCACGGGATCGGCTTTTGGATGGTACACCTCTTTGCCAGCAAACTCCATCCAGTCTTGGAAGCAATTGGAAGAACAGTTCCATATGCAATACCATTCGAAGCTTCCGAGTCTAGCAGTGCTGATCTAGCACAACTACGTCGAAGCGCGGAGAAACGGTGACAGAAAGTACATCCAGCGCTTCAGAAATCTTAGGAACCGATGTTATTCGGTTCGTATAATCGAAAAGGAAGCAAATCGAGTTGGCGTAGCTGGCCTTGCAACACAGCTCAAGGACATGGCCTCCCAAGCAGATTATCCCTCGTCGGCGCACATGGTTCGAAACTATCAAGCATATGAACAGCGCCACCCGGACTGTACCAAGACAAGTTCAAGCGTGCAGTAGTCCTGGTCGATGCGCAGGAAGACGAAGTGCCTGCGGAGACCAAGAAGTAGCAGTGGCTGAGTGGACTCGGGGAGGAACCCCGTGTCCTGCAAATGGGTAAAGCCACCAGGGCCGCCTGTGGGATTTGATTTTGACGTGACCAAGACTGAACAAATCTTCGACCTCCTGCTCAAGGAGAAACAGTTGACGATTCCTGAAGGTCTCAAGTTCCCCATGGCGCAAGAGCTAAACGGAAAGCCGTACTGCAAATTCCACAACTCGCTCTCCCATGCCACCAACGACTGCAGGGTGTGGCGTCAGCACATCCAAGCGGCGATAGAGAAGGGGCGTCTAATTTTCAACCAGTACGCCATGAAGGTTGACACCCAACCCTTCCCCGCCGTTAACATGGTGGAAGTCACCTACCCTGAGGGTTGCCAGCCAGGTCCCTCGTTCAGCATCAACATGGTAGGACCTGGGAACCACTCTGGCAAAGATGGAGATGAGGGCAGCTGCTCTCATAGCAAGGATACAGAGGAGGCCGCTCCACGCGATCGGCTCCATCATGATGGCAAGCGCTACGTCACAGAGGGAGAGGTGAAGAACATAAGATATCAACGACCTCTCTCTGATCACCTCCTCAACAAATATGTGAATCAGTATGAGCAACGCCGACGGTCCAATTATGATGATGAAGGAGATCGCCTGGCTAGAGAAGCCAGAAGACATCGTCGGCAGGATCGCGATGAGGAGGAGCACGAGCGCCGTGCCACGGACACATCAAGGGAGCAAGATGACAACGCCAGACACTGGGACTGCCCTTTCTTCGTACAACTGCTGGGATTCAGGAATGAGCCGATTGCCCACAATCGGCAACTGCCCAGAATGCAACCAGAAGAAGAAGGAGGCAGCCAACGTGTCTGTGTTCAAGCGCTTAGGGCCTCTCCCGCCACAGAGCAAACGTGCTGAGTCACCTCGTTGGGCAGATCTTGAGGATTCCGAAGACGAGGGACTAGAAGAAGAAGAAGACAGGTACCACCGTCCAAGGTGGTGCCCTGACGGACTCAGCCGTTCGCAAAAACGCAGGGTTCAGCGGTTGCGCGGCCTGGAGGAAGCCGAAAGGTTATACCTGCATACGCTAAGGAAGGCACGGCCTGATCTGGCTGCAAAGGTTCAGCGAGCCCTGGATGAAGAGGGTCGTCCATGAAGAATGGAGTGGCGTCCCAAGCAAAAGAAAGCCGATGATGAAACATCGGCTGGCACAAACATGGTGCTCGTCTTGCCGACAGAGCTTAGTGCTCCACGAGTCTACGATGCACTCAAGGTGGACGACAGCAGGCGCATCAAGTCAGAGGTTGGGTTGGTTTTATCCAGCCTGACCGAGTAGCAAGATTAAACCAATGAGCGAACCGTGCGAGGCTGATCCTTGTGATCGGCCCCAAAAAATTTATGGAGGGACATTACAAAACCTTCATCGAACAAGCAATGTGGAAGCCGATTCCAGCAATCGGCCAAAATTATCTTCTGCACATATTCTGTTTGTGTTCAACAATGATCTACTGGGCAGCGGCCACGTCGGCAGATGAAAGTCAGCATGAATCTTTGCGAAGCCGACGTACAAGTGCAGTGCCCTGACTAACCATAAAAGCCGATATCTGCAGTCATTTGGCAGATTCGGCTCGGGGGGCATATAGTCAGATGAACATGTGCAGATAAACATGTGCAAACATGTGCAGACAAACATGTGCAAACATGCGTGCAGTGGAACATTGGGGGCCGATTAAGAAAATCGGCCAAATAAAAAAAAAATTCGCACGAAGCGAAGCCGATGCGCAGCCATCGACTCCAGTACAGTTACACAAGACCAAGACCTACTGGCTATGTACTCAAGGTTTACATCAACATCGACGTTCAGCGACCTATGCATCCTCGCCGGTATTCTTGCCTTGATTGAGGCTCGGGGGGCAGCTCACCCTGGAGGTTCTCTGCTCTGGAGAGCCGATTTTGCTGAAATCGGCTGATTCTGCACCATGAAGTCGGAGGCCGATGGTGGCACATGTGGTTGGCTCACTACTGTGAAGGCTCGGGGGGCAACGGACTACATGGATATTTGGTTCTTCAGAAACCGATTGGAGCTGCATTGGTTGATCCTGTATCGTGAAACTTTCTGGAAGCAGTTCCGGTCGCGAAAGAAGATTGCTGAAGCTATGGAGAGGAACCGGGAAAAGAGGCCGTCGGCTTTTACAGATTTTGGACTGTCCTGTCGCTGCAAAGGGATTGGATTCTCAAAATAGCCGATGAGTAATCATCGGCTAAGGGATTGCGAAAAATTATTGTCAGATACCAAATCGCAGCCTGAAATTGAGAAGTTCTTGGCCTACGAGCTAATCGACATGAGAGTTCGGCTTCATGGGCGTCCAAAAGAAAAGAAATCCGATACATTGCTATCGGTCTTGACATGACAGGCGGGAGGAATGAAATTGGAGCAATTGAAGGATGAATCAAAAGAAAAATTTCATTAATTCAGAGGAGCGGCTTTACAAGAAAGAGCCGATGGCTCTCAAAAGAGGGATCTAGTGCCTAGTGCACTGCTACTACTAGTCCTATTCTACTAGTCGTCGCCGTCCTCGTCGTCACCGCCGTCGATGTCGTCGGCGCTGCTCCCAGGGAGCTCCTCGTCGCTGCTACCCCAGCCCGTGGCCGGAGCCTCTTCCTCCTCGTCATCATCATCGTCCTCGCTGTCCGCCCAGGAGCGGAAGCGCTTGGTTGGCGGGTACCCAGCGGAAGAGGAAGATTCATCTTCCTCCTCCTCTTCTCCTTCTTCATCGTCGTCTTCATCTTCGCTATCCGCCCACATGCGGGAGCGCTTCTTCGGCGGGAGCTTGGCGGAGGGGAAGGCCTTGGCCTTCGCTACCTCTCCTTCTTTCTTCTCATTGTCGGGAGAGAGGGGGTTCACCTTGGAGTGAAGGTTGTCCTCGTTCTTCTTCTTCGGCGAGGATTGGGGGAAGAGGTTTGAGAAGGAGGAGGAAGAGGAAGACATGGCTGAGGGAGAAGAGGGTTTTTTGGGGTGCCGATGGCTGGAACAGAGGAAGGGGATGAAGGAAGCTATTCGATCGGCACAGTTAAATAATGAGGAGCCTGGTGGAAATTTAATGTCATTACAGTTTCCAAGGAGATGACGCCAGAGCTATCGAATTTTGCAGAGAAGCTGAGAAAACAGGGCATAATGATAACGGATACTGCAACAGCTCTGCTCTGCCACGACATGACCCGACAAAGGAAAGCATAATGATTTTGGAAATGTTATTTCCAAAACCAGGGGGGCATGTGTTATCACCAGATTTTGGTCAAATCCAGAGGTGGGCCGTAAAGGGGATAGGCTTGAAGGATTACATGTGGAGGATCTCTGAAACGGCCTTGCACGAAGAATTTGGGCTAGATTGCCCATGTATCTTTAATTATAGTAGATTATATCTTAGATTAAAAGTTAGAGTTTGTATCGTGCACGGTGGGATATTCCCACGTTAGAAAGTCCGCTGGACTATAAATATGTATCTAGGGTTTATGGAATAAACAACAACTCACGTTCAACCCAAAACAAACCAATCTCGGCGCATCGCCAACTCCTTCGTCTCGAGGGTTTCAATCAGGTAAGCGACATGCTGCCTAGATCGCATCTTGCGATCTAGGCAGCACAAGCCCCACGTTGTTCATGCGTTGCTCGTACTGAAGCGTCTTTGATGGCGGGCAACGTAGTTATCATAGATGTGTTAGGGTTAGCATAGTTCTTCGTATAACATGCTTACGTAGTGCAACCCTTGCATATCTAGCCGCCCTCACACCTATCTCAGGTGTGGGGGCGGCACCCTGCTTGTTCATCATTTAGTAGATCTGATCCGTTACGATTGCTCCTTGTTCTGCAAGGATTAGTTTAATATCTGCAATAGTTAGGCCTTACAAAGGGGGGGAGGATCCAGCGGCACGTAGGGTGGCGTTCGCAAGCCCTAAACAGGATGTTCCGAGGATCAACTTCATGTTGGTTTTTAGGCCTTGTTTAGGATCGGCTTACGATCACCGTGCGTGGCCGCGAGGCCCAACCTGGAGTAGGATGATCCGATTATGCGGTGAAAACCCTAAATCGTCGTAGATCTCATTAGCTTTATATTGATCAAGCAGGATCACCAAGTATTCGTGCACCCCGTACGAATCATGGGTGGATCGGCTCTTTGAGCCGATTCACAGGATAACCTGAGAGCCGATCGAGGCTCGTATTTAATGTTTACGTGTATGCCATGCAGGAAACTAAGCGAGGCATCCCCATCACCTTCCTGACCAGGTATAGGTCAGGTGGCACGCCCTTGCACTTCGCATCGCCGCGTGTGACCAGAAGTGCATTGCGGGCCGTCGCTCGGAGGGGTCTCAGCCAGCCGCAGCTCTAGGCTCTTCCCGGCTCTACTAGTGTTGACAGTCGCTGCCCGCCGATGGGTTTTGGCAGTCAACAGAGACTTACTAGGGACTCATTGTTGTTTACATAACACACATGTATCAATGTTTCGGTTAATACAATTATAGCATGGTATATAAACTTTTATCATAAACATAAAGATATATAATAACCACTTTTATTATTGCCTCTTGGGCATATCTCCAACACATCTTCACATATCCATGATCACCATATGTATGGCAAACTCAAGCAAAGGATTTCTTCGAGATGGCTCATCTTGAACTTGCACTTCATTTCTCCATGGCAAGCTTCAAGCTTATGAACTCTTCGAGTTGGCTCATCTTGAACTTGCACTTCATTTCTTCATTCTTCATCATGTTGATGTCTTGAAGTAACTTGAGGGCTCACTTCATCTTCATCTTCAAGACATACTTGACACTTGATATCCTCATCAATTCTTCTTATTGCAACCTTGAAGTCAACATATGGTTCAAGAATTGCGTATGGACAACTCTTCATCGTTATAACTCAATGCAACATTAGTCCATAGGGATTGTCATTAATTACCAAAACCACACATGGGGGCTCCATGCACTTTCACCTGCCGCCGGTGGTTGTGGCGGCAGAGCCTGCCGCCCCTCTCCGTGGCGGCACGTTACAAGGCAAGTCTGCTCCGTTAGCCAGGCATTGAGGCGCTCCTGTGCTCTTTTGCCCCGTCGTGGCCGATAGCGCGGCAGCTAGCTAGGTGATAGAAGTGTACTAATGTACGTATTATAAATTGGAGTAGAAAACGTACCTGAGCGATGCATTTTGAACGCTTAAAATTTATGTGCGTGTCGTTTGGGTCATCTTAAATGGTCGAAATTGATCGCGCCTCTGTTTGCATCGGGGGTGGCTCCAGCGGCACGACGCATTTATTTTCGATTTTGCATTTTTTGAACATAAAAACATTATTTATATAGTAAAAGAAAGGAAAATAAAACCCTAAAAATGCAAAATCGAAAATAAATGCGTCGTGTCGCTGGAGCCACCCCTGACGCAAACAGACGCACGATCGATTTCGACCATTTAAGGGCATCTCCAGCGGCGCGACGCAAACGGTGCGTCCGCTTTGACCGAAAATGCGTCTGGCATCCTCTCCAGCGGCGCGACGCAAATTGCGGCACGTTTGCGTCTCTGCGGACGTTGCGCGGACGCGGAAAGTGTCCGCTCGAGTCTCCACCGAGCCCGTCTGGCAGCGAGTCTGCATCGAGGGCACCGCTTCGGCGGTCAGCGCTTCCGCGTCTACGCCGCAGCCTTCGCCATCAATGGCGCGACTGCCTGTTCTGCGCGCGCAATGGAGGGCAACGGCTGGGCTTCTACGCCGCCTTTAATGGCATCGTATCCCGCGCGCGACCGTCCTTAAAAGTCCACCGGCCGCGTTCGTCCTTCGCCCACACCTCCACTCGCAACACCACCGCCGCAGCGCCATGGGGAAGAAGAACGACTTCGAGGCCTCCGGCAGCGGCAGCAAGAGGGTGCCGCTCCCCGTCACGGTGGGGAGGCTCATGCACGGCAAATGGTTGCCGTGCGACGACGCCTGGTCCGGCGTGCAACTCCCTGGCGGCTGACGGCTTAGCTGCCGCCGGGTGCCCATCCCTCCAGTCCCTACGCGCGAGCCTGATCAGAGCGCGGAGATCCGGCGAAGGAGGCGGTACCTGCCGCCGGACTTCCGCGCCGATCCGGCGTACGCCATCGACTCGCCGAGTTCGCGTACGTATCTGTCGACGGAGACGGATAGGAGAAGAAGGGCGGGCTTCATGGGTGACAGGGATTTTCCCTTCACGGCTGCACCACCGGCTCGTCCACGAAGACAGGAGGCACCGACGCGTCGTCAGCAGGCGCAGTACAACGACGACGGCGCCTACGCTGCCTACGATGACGACGACTACATCGAGGCGCTAAAATGCGTCGCGCCGCTGAAGATACCGTAAGGCGACATGCGCAGATATTTTGAATGTCCAAATTGCATCGGTTGGAGATGCTCTGACGAGACAAAATCCTTTCCCTCAGGTACGTTTTCTACTCTAATCTGTAATACGTACATTAGGACACTTGCTACCACCTATAGCCAGCTAGCTAGCTGCGGCGCAGTCCGCCTGCAAGGGCTATCGGCCACGACGGGGCAAAAGAGCACAGGAGCTCTGCCTCAACGCCTGGCTAACGGAGCAGGCTTGCCTTGTAACGTGCCGCCATGGAGAGGGGCGTCAGGCTCTGTCGCCACAACCACCAGCGGCAGGTGCCACGTGTTGGCTGGCACGTCCTACCGCCACAGGGAGGTGGTCTTTTTTGACATTTTTTTCGCAGGTGGTCTTTTCTGGTAATTCGTTGGGACATGTGGTCTTTTCTGTCAAAATTTCTCCTCTTTGGCCTTCCACTTCAAAACAACGTGCCGAATGAATAGGGTTTCACACAAATGAAATCATGTCAGCTAGGTTTCTTCATACACATCGATCGTTGATGGAGGATCAAAGCGAAAAGCATATACTGATCTCGTCAATGACAACTTCTGATTCTGACCAGCGTATGATGCAACTCAAAAGGTATGCGACATTGCATTACAAATTTCGCTGGATTTCGACAAGTGGAAAATCTGGACCTTGCTCAGTAATTTGCATCTTGCAACTGCGAGTCTCCGAATCCAATCTCGAACGGTCCAACTGCTAGTCTACTAGCGGCTGCCTCTACAACTCAAGGATGGGCCTGGGAGCCTGAAAAACTTGTGATCAATCGGGCCTATGGCCCAGTTTCCCTAGGTATATCAGCTTTCATACAAAGCTGGGCCAACACGTCGGAGTCAATATGCGCGATTCCTATTCTCCCATCGCTGCGATCCCGGCAATTCCTATACACCGACCAGGGGGTGCTGTATGCCGACCTGGTCGGCGCGGACCAGGCGCCGCACACCCTGCAGGCGGGTTGTTGGGCCGGCCCAACATTCCCAGTTATTTGTTCGATTAGGAAAATGTTTTGCCTTAAAAAATGTTCCATTTTGAAAATTGTTTTATTTTTGGAAATTTCTTAGATTATGAAAAATGTTCGCGTGAAAAATGCTCGATGTTAGAAAATGTTTGTGTTTAAAAATGTTTGATTTTTGGGAATTGCTAATATTTTGAGAAATTTCGTATTTGAAAAATGTTCGATTTCGGAAAATGTTCAGGTTTAAAAAAAGTTTGATTTTGAAAAATGTTTGATTTTTGAAAGTTGCTCAGATATTGAAACAAAAATAAAAAAGCAAACAAAAATAGAAAATCCTTAACTGACCAAAAATTGTTTCTTAAAAAGAAAATTCTTTCTTGCCGCATAAGACTGTGGAATGAAATAATCTGGACTCGTGCGGGAACGCGACACACATCTTGATACCGAGTTATGGGCCGAGCCTGTTGCTTCCGTAGCGTACGGAGGAGCCGAAAGAAAACTCCGCTTAGAGCGGAGAATAGGGATTCCGGCATGCTTGAAGGATTTCCGACCTGGGCCGCCTCTGAGATTGGCCTAACAACGGTCACCATGTTTTTTCTACTATGTAAAACTAGAAATTTATACTCTGTATGTCTAATTATTTTCGTATGAAATATATTTGGCATTTGACAAAAAATGTTCACAAGGTATAAAAATTTCACACTACTCAAAACACCTTGCCTAGACCGTCCCACTCAGTCCGGCACTTCCGTAGTCGAGGCGCTAATGGACGATTAGGGCGTCGTATACGAATTGCAACATTTTGATTAGGGTTCCGAAACTTTGTGACGAATCCCATACAATGAACCAGGTCGATGTGTACGGGGTGCCGCACACCCTGGTCGGGGTATAGGTCCTGGCCCATTTACCTTTTCTTCTTTTTGCGTTTTCTGATCATTCTTTTGTTTTCCGTTTCGTTTTATTTTATGTTTTTTTATTTTTCAAATTCATAAAAAGTTCACATTTTAAAAATGTTCAAACTTTAAAATTGATCAAGTTTTTTAAAAAATAAATTAAAAATGTTCAAATTCAAAAATTGTTCATATTTTTTAAAAGTAACTTTTTGAATATTTGCACATTTTAATTGTGTTCAAATTAGAGAAAATGTTCATATCCAAAAAAAGTGTTCATAATTCTAAAAATTGTCATTTTTAGGGAAACACTAATTTTCCCAAATTTTAAATTTTGTTCAAATTTGAAAAATATTTAAACTTGAAATTTTTTAGATTTGAAAGTTGTTCAAATTTGCAAAATGTTCAAATTTAAAATTTTTGTTCAAACTCCTAAAATTTCAATATTTGAAAAATGTTTATATTCGGAAAATGTTCATATTTTTAAAAATATTGATTTTTTTAAAAAATCCAAATTTTGAAAATTGTTCAAATTAAAGAATGTTCATATTCGAAAAAATGCTCAATTTTTTTAAAATATCAATTTTGGAAATAAAATATAAATATCAGATTAAAAAAGTTTAGGTTTAAAAACATAAGAAAAAAACAAAAAGAAACAATAGAAAAAAAGGAAAACCGAAAAACCGAAAAAGGTAAAGAAAACGTTGGGCCGGCCCATCTCTTCGCCACTGATCCGCTCGGTGTATGGCATCTCCCGAACTTTGTCCACCTTTTCGGCAATTCCTCACTTTTAGCGGAAAATTACGGACCTACACCTACATACCTGACCGACCCATGGTTGCGAATTGCATTTTGGCTCTAGGCACTCATGTTCCTGATATGAATAATATAAGCAATAAACATGTACAAGTACATTTTCTTATCTCCTCCCCTCCCTGTAGGCCATAAGAAGGCGACCCTGATTCCTCTCTCCGCCGCCGGGCCAGGCCGGTGGTTCCTTCCCTCTCCGCCTGCCGCTCCGACGGCGGGAGAGTGGGGGAACCCTGGTCCTGCGTCCTGGCCGTGTAGATAGTAGGATTAGGTCCTCTGAGAGCGTCATCGAGTGGGGGATGGTGTTGCACATGTGGAGTTTTGGTGCCAGCGCTCGATCTCCTTCCCGGTGTCGTCTTCGACGGTGTCGGCGAGCGGCTGGACTTGGTTACCACCGGATCTATCGATTCAGTGGGGTTGGGTGCTCAAGGCGCGGTCGGTGTGGCGAAGACATCGACGGGCGCTGGGAGATTTCGTCCTCTGTCTCCGTTCTTGCTGCGGGGGAACTGGAGGTCGTGCGGCGTGGTCCCGGCGGTTTCCGTTCGGTGCTGATGTCGCCTGTACAGGAGCTGGTGCAGGCAGCGACGCCTGCTGTTGTCGTCGTGGAAGGACGTCGCTTGGAGGTGGAGGAGATGGTCTGAGAGGGGGCTGGACGGATTCGTTCATCGCCTTAGGTGCCGTCACGTGGTGGCAGACGGGCTCTGCGGCCGTCTTCATGCGAGGAGGCGTTCTCCGGCGAGGGTAAGTTGGTGGAGCGGCTTCTTTTTCCCCGGTGTGGTCGGCGGTGCTTCTATGTTTCTGCTGGTTGTTGCGTTTCTGCGTATGCGTTTGTATGCTCTTGTCTTTGTAACCTGTACAGTGTACTCTGTATTCCGTATTGTCTCAATGGAATCGAATGTTTTAAAAAAATATCATGCAGATAAGACATACGGTGTGTCTTTGGCAAAAAAAAAAATCAAGTATCCCAAAGCGATTTGAAAGCACCAAATTGTTTTCTTAACACATGCCACAAAAGTTGCCCGGCCCATTCGACAAAACGTAACATATGCTCACCAACATAGACCTCAACGTGTATCTTTTGTTAGAATTGTTTGACAATAAGAACATAATTTTCTCACCTAGGAGCATATACTCCCGGTGCACCTCTTTAGGTTTTTCTTATATATTTTTTACCTTTCAAAGCTTGTTTTCTTGATTGAGTCCACTTTTTTCTATTTTAATTATCGATTTTCTCATTTTCATTTTCTTTCGAGCATTACGGGATATTTTTCACGAATCTCAAATAAACATATGAATACTACTCATGAGAGGTGTTTTTGTAGTATCACAATATATATAGTGTGCCATAGGTAAAACTAATCGTCCTAATATCTAGTGAGAATGTCCATACATATTTCAGAGATGATATATATGTCTGTAAAAAAGTTCATGTATTTTGAAATAGAATGTTCATGTGTCCTATTTTTGTGACTTTATAAAACGGATTGTGTGTTTTAGATGGAATATTCATATATCTGTATACTTTCACTTATTTTTGTATGTGTCTAATTCATTTTTAATGTGTAGATTCACTCACTTTTGTCCGTATCTAGTTTCTTTTAAAATATCTAAAAAAATCTTATATTAATGAACGGTGCGGTGGAGCTCCAGAGGATCGAGTCGGAGGAGCTTTGGTGGCCATGGCTTGCGGGCGGCGCATGGCGGCTGGAAGCAGTGTTGTTCCTTCTCGTGAAGCTCCAGAGGATGGAGCCGGAGGCGAGCAACGGTGCCGCTTTTCCTCCACAAGGAATAACCTCATGGGAGCCCCGATTCGATCGATTCTACCCAGATCTGGCCGCGGTGGTTGCGGTTGGAGATGGGGAATGGGGAGATCGGGAGCTCCGGGGGTGGATCACGAAGCTTCTACATGCGAAATTCATCAGCAAAAGCATTGTCGAGCCATTGCTTCGTTCGGCCATAGAGGCCACTTCGCACCTTGGAGCTCGATGCTTCATCGCCAATAACTTGGTTTCATTGGGTTTTCATTGGATTTTGTGTTTCAACTAATATTAATATCTCAACCCAGGCGAAACCTTGTTTTGAATTATGTATTTCAGGAAACCATCATTTATGGAGGATCCGAGGACATTTATGAGCTGATTGCAACAAAATAAAGAGATTTTCTTTTGAAGCCAATTCGATCCAGGCGCAACAGAAGGTTTAGCGGGCACCCGTAAGGGCAGGGCCGACCGTACCGCCCGCCCGTACTTTGCGCCACCGCCTTCCCCATATCAAGGCAAGCCTTTTTCGTGAAGGCAACAATAGAAGAAAAGCGACACAACAGCCACCATTCGCCCCAGAACAGAAGAGATCTGATCTGACCATTATCGACTTCAACGAAGATCAATCCCCTCAAGACAATCACCTCATCCATCACACGCCACTTGTACACCGAGAGAGAGAGAGAGAGAGAGAGAGAGAGAGAGATTCATACTTGTAAGATTAAGGATTGAAACCTATATTCCATTCCAATTTGTATTTGATTTCATCTTCAACTATTGTGGCTTGCTACGGTAATATCGAGATGAACTCCATTTACATTGCTATGATATCATTATGATATTTTCCTCTCATGTGTGAGTATATCACATTAGCGTGGGAGATGTAGGAGATTGGTGAGATGTGTTGTCCAATTTTATTCCATCCATTTGTAAATTTATGATTAAGATGATTATGTATGAGAATGGATGTCTACGTGAACCTAATGTTGTTATCTAATTTAAGGGTCCATGTAACATCATCTCAAGAACTCATAGACAGGGACTTGTTTGCTTGTGAATTGGCGACCCCCGATTGACATGGCCGATATCAAAGAGGACCTAGCAATACTCGAGGAATCACAAGGAACCACCAAGCTTAAAGCTTTGATCTGGTTTAACCAGTTTAATAGATGCGCTGACCATGACTTTGGTAACAGAGAGAAGGATCATTGGAGAAAGATGAAATCTACCAAGAGGAGTCTTTCTCTCTTTTGGGTTGTTTGCCTACTCAGATATAAATAAGAAGAATCATATTCATTTATCACATTTATTCCACCAGGCACATTCACTATCATCATGAACTGAATCCCCTCGTGCCTACCTTTCCATCTGCATAACCCCGTTTATTTCATAATAGTTTTTATTTTTATGCATTTTACTTTATTGCACTTTCAACACTTCAAATTCGCTTTTTCATATTCACTATTTTCCATTTCAGTTCTTGCAATCAATTCACCTAAGACTTGTGCCACCTTGGGTGCGACAGAAACACAGCAGATAAACATCCTCCTACGCTCCTCGCTGGGATACGATATATAAACCGGAAATAATACTTCCACGAAAACATGCACGAATGATCTTGTGTTCTTGCAAGCCATCAAGCTATTTTCTGGCGTCGTTGCCGGGGAGCTAAGCGTTGGGTGTTTGTATCTTGACACTTGTAAGTTTTGATGATCTCTGTTGAGGATAGAGGTTCTACACGCTCAGTTAGAGTTTATCTACCAAATTTTGTTGATCGAGTACCACACTCTAGATGTCTGTAAGTTATTCAAAATCTTGCCAATTAGCATGTTGTAGACGTAAACAGTTTAAGTACATTGATGGAAAACTTATCCATCACCGCTAAGGCAGCTGGGCCTAGCAAAACCTTAGGAGAATATGGAACTCCTTCAACTTTAGTTGCAAATTCATCCTGATGTAAAGGGCATCAAATATGAAATAGATCCTGAATTACTAACTACTATGATGCAAGAGAATGCCTTTTCAGGAGAAGGACATGAAGATCCAAGCGTTCACTTAACTAGAGTGAACGATACATGTGAGGTATTTGGGCCAAAGAATTTTCCAAAAGATTTTTTACTCCTTAAAATATTTCGTTGGTCCTTGAAGGACAAGGCATTCAAATGGCTACAAGCCTTACCAAGAAATATTATTGCTAGCTGGAAAGACTGCATTAAAGAATTCATGAATATATTTAATCCTTTTTATAAGACTATGCAGGTTAAAGGGGAGGTTACAAATTTCTTCAAAATATTGGAGAAAGCTTTGCCCAAGCTTGGGGAAGATTCTCTGGATTACTTATGAGGGTTCCCAACCATGGTTTTATGGACCACGTAATTTTACAATAATTTTATGGTGGACTTATTAATGATGAATCTAAACAAATGGTTGATGCATGTGCATGAGAAACTATAAATTCATTGGCATACACGGAAGCAATGAAACTTTTCGCTGAGAGAGCCATAAATGATGAACAATACAATCCATTAGGTGACACTGAATCAAATAAAGGTATGCTCTTTATAACTTCTGAACTTATGCCTGAAGTTAAAAAATAAATGGAAGAAAAATGTATACCAACTAAGCTTGCAATTGAAAACAAGACTAATGAACTACATGCAATGGTAGATAAAAATGATCTTGACATGGAAATGAAAAAATGTTGGTATCAACAAACTGAGTTTAAAGAGCTAATGTTTAGACAACTTACGCTCCACAAGAGCGATATAAATGCTTTAGCAGGAACACTAGAAGATTTGAGTCACGCAAGTAAGCACTTAAATAAACATCTTGATATGGTTCAAGTACAATTTGACCAAATAGCTAAAGCTCAAGCTTTAATTTTAAGTCAAAAAGATTTCAGTAAAGCTATCCCTACTAATATTCTTACAAGACGAGGTATAGAAACGCAGGAACCTCCAGGGCCAGTGTGGTATCAAGAAGAGCAAGCTCGTAAGCTAAAGAAATAGAAAGAATGACCCAAGAGGAGAACGACCTCGTCGATCCACAAGATGATATTGACCTTGAAGAACGAAGGAAGAAGAAAGAAGCCTCCAGAGAAAACATTGAAGAAGACACTAAGAATCAAGATGATGGGGTATGTGATTCTGATGGTGAAACGATATACCCAAGGGAAGAAGCTTGGGTAAGCCGTGAAAAGGAAGAAGAAGATATAATATTTAAAGAAAAACAACTAGAGAAGCAGAAGGCTATGAAGAAGTCAAAAGCAAAGGAACAAGAGCCAGCACCAAAGGTAAAACCGAAGGTACCTACTAGGGATATTGCTTAGCATAATAGAATGAAGGTTGATCATAGTAAACACTTTTATGATGCTTTTCCTGAAGCTCTTGGTAAACTTCGTTTAGAACTTCCGTTAGCATAGGCTATTCTAGTGCCAACTTATACTAAATTCCTTCGAGACATTCTTAATCCAAAAAAGGAAGTGATGACAACCGAAGCTGTAATGACTAGCTATGGAGATAAGCGAGCTAAATTAGGTGATCCTGGTATATCTACTATTACTTGTGCAATAGTAAAGACTAGTATACATAATTCTCTATGTGATCTAGGTGCAGGTGTTAGTGTGATGATGTTGGAACTCCAAGTGCGGAGTGTTGTGTCGGCAGAGTATTTCCCCACAAGGGTGGCTCGGGGGTTTATATCAAACTCTCGGGGAACTAAGCAAAGAGCGTTCTCTCCCTCTCTTCTTATACCAATCATGCAAAGTAAAATAAAAGCCTTGTGTGTCAAGCACAAGGTTTTGCGTAAGTAAATACAACACAAGTAATAAAGCAAGTAAAACTAGATAGACTAAAGTAACTAAGTAAAAACAGTAAAAGGGTTGATTGTTTTTGGTGTTTTGGATGATGCAAATAAGAAAGTAAATATTTTTGTATTTTCGGATTAAAATAGTGTAGCAAATAGACAACAAGATAAAAACAAGATAAAGGTGTTTCTTATGATAAAAGTGGACCGGGTTCATGGGTTCACTTGAGTATTCTCTCTTTCAAGTTGTAGTGGACAATACCAGTTCATCAATGAGATATGAAGATGCAAAAAATAACATGTGAAAGATACGCATTCATACGGGCATCACGTCCTAACATAGAGATAATGCAACATATCTCCCTTATGCTCCACAAGAAAGGGAAAATCCATGCAATCATGTATTAAGAATTAACAGAGAATAGCCATAAGTACTTTGACATGATGGTTGAATATCAAATATGCTACCTTGAATAAACAAGACCATCACTTTTGTCACGTGACGAACATAGCACATGCATTCACTTTATCCCTAGTGAGGTAGAAAAATAAAAGGCAAAATCATAATAGATCATGAATTTGTTGTTGACATAGGCATCCCAAATGGGCCTGCCGAAGATAGTACCCGGGGTTTACTGAAGGCCCACTACCCGAAGAATAAGAAGATTCGGGAGCCCAAGATATATCAAGGAAAGTTAAGAGTTGTAATAGGAAGTGTTATTTGTAATCTGGCGGGACGAGTTAGAAACCGTCCCGGACTCTGTAACTTGTATAGCACGAATCCCTCGGCTCCACCTCCTATATAAAGGGGGAGTCGAGGGACGAAGAATCAATCGAATCATTGTCTGCAAACCCTAGTTTTCATAATCGTCGAGTACTTTTCGGCTGAAACCTTCGAGATCTACTTGCCCTCTACTTCCAACTAAACCCTAGCCTACAATCCATAGGCATTGACAAGTCGATACCTTGTCAATTGGCGCCGTCTGTGGGAATTAGAGGTGTAAGGATCTGATCTCGATGGCACGCTCAAGATCTTCGACATCGTCAACTGCAAGCAACACAATGGATCGAGGTAAACAGATCGCTGCTGGTCTTGTCGATTTTGTTCCTCACCCACCCTCCCGTTTGGATGCATATGCGTATCTGGCGGAGCCCATGGAGATGACGTTCGGAAGGTTTCACTTTCGCGTCGAGAAAGAAGGATCGTATCGTGTCGAAATTCCGATTTCGTCGGGATCGTCGGCGGTCGATTCCGATTTTTCAAGCTATACATCGTCAATCGAGTCAGGAGAAGAAGAAACTTCGGTGACACGCTACGTCAGCACTAGAGCAAGAGAGAAACTCGCCAAGATCTTCAACGACATGTCGTTTGAGTCATCTGCGGACTCATATATAAGCGATGGCTCAAGCGATGTCGACAGTTATGACTTCATCGACAAATCTATCACAGTGGGCAAGGTCTTCATCAATCTCAATGATGATGTCACCAAACCCAATATAGATCTGAGTACAAAGTATCATCAGATTTATGCCATTGAAGATCAAGAGGAAACATCTGAGGCTTTCGACGATCTGGGAAATCCATACGTCGATCCCTCCAATCTGCGACAAGGCCTGGGCAACAAATACATCGGGCCAGAGCCGCGAGATAGAGTTCAACTTTCACAGGCAGCGTGGGACAGAGCCGCGAGAGCTATGAACGGTACAGAACCAATGGCTACCACGGCCACACCAGAGGAACTACAAGCATATCAATATAGGCTCGCACGAGCTGCCAGAGAATTGGAAAAACAGACAGCTGAGTTGAACAGGAGAAAGGAGGCAGCTTCTGCATCTAGCAGGAGGAGGGCAGATCTAAGTCGACAATCTAGAACTTCGGGTGATAGCCACAGGGAGGCGCGGAACAGAGCAAGATCAAGGCTGCAACACATACCCGAAGCAGAACGAGAACACTTGGTCCAAAACCTCGACATGTCCTTCATGTCGATAGATACAAGAGGAAACATCATCCCTAAGACACCAGAAGCTGGGTATATGGCGACACATGCTTTTATCCTTGCATCTAAACCACCTCCAGGTGACCCAAGGGAAACACTGTACAATATGGCGGTAGCAGGAGTTGGAGCTATGGGGACAGCCTTTGTATCAACGCCTCCCGAAGGAGCGGCAAGGCAAAATAGTCCACGACCTGCAGCAGCAACAGCGGCAGCACCTGAAGGACCAAGTGGAGCAAGAGACACAGCAGCACAAGCAAGGGTCGACAGAGCGCGGCAAAGCAGAAGGGATCATCGGCAATCTCCAGAGCTTAACGACGAAGATATGTGCGGCTTACCATGCTTCACAAGGAGAGTCCGAAAAACTCGAGTTCCCTCAGGATTCAAGTTACCCGATAATTTCAAGAAGTTCGACGGCCTTCAAGATCCAGAGGATTGGCTAGTCGACTATCTGGAGACGGTGAAGCTCACAGGAGGAACCAGGGCAACAGCTATGCAAAGCATCCAGGTGCATTTGAGCGGAGCCGCACGATCTTGGATAAAGAAACTCACTCCAGGATCCATCGACAGCTGGGAAAGTTTCGAGGATGTGTTCGTCAAGAACTTCAGATCCACGTGCAAAAAACCTGCGTCGTTAGAGGAGTTAAGAGCATGTCGATAAAAGCCAGACGAGTCAATGAGAAAGTACATCCAAAGGTGGAATATCATCAAAAACTCGGCAGAAAATATATCTGACGAGAGAGCAATAGATGCGTTCGTCGCAGGAGTCAGGCGTGGAGATTTTGTCGAGGACTTGGGAAGGACCAATCCAAAGACAGTATCTGCGTTAATGGAGATAGCAAATAAATGGGCAGATGGAGAAGACGCTGTCCACAACAAACGACACAGGTCGCCAGAGGAGGACCGTGGTCGAAACTATCAACCGAGGCGAAGATTTCCTCGGCAGTACCAAAACTATGATGCTCCAGGACAAATTTCGGCAGGTTTTCGGACAAATACAGGAGGAAATAACAGAGATGATTATCAGAGAAGCAGTGAGCAGCGAGGCGATAATAGAGACGACTCTCGCAACAACAGACAAAATAGCGGGCCCAGGTTCCCGAGGCCTTTCGTGTCCCCTGAAGAGATGATGAATGGACCGTGTCAGATGCACTTTTTCCTCGACAGCAACGGTAAAAGACAGTCAGGGCACTTGCAGAAAGACTGTCGAAATTTTCAGGCAATGTTGCGATATGCAGAGAACGCTAACGCACGGGCAGCACAGAGAAATCCTCGAGAACCCAGAAGCGAGATTCACTTGCCGCCTCCTCCCGCGATTACAGAGGACAATCGGCATCAGCTGAGAATAGTGGCAGCACCTCCACCTCCACCTTATGTTGATCCTAACTCCAATGGAGCAGTGTCGATGATTCAGAAGGGAAGGCCGTCCAATAGAGCTCAGAAAGTAATCTCACGACAGGTGTTCATGGCAGAGAAAATGCCTCCACCAACAGTTGAGTACCTTAATTGGTCAGGACAAGATATTGGCTTCACAATAGCAGATCATCCACAGCAAGTACCTCGACCAGGGCAGTCAGCACTTATTCTGCCAGCAGTTATCGCGGGATTTGATGTCTCTCGAGTGTTCATAGACGGCGGCAGCAGCCTAAACCTTATGTATGCAGATACATTGAGGAAGATGAACATATCCTTAGCAAACCTGAAACCAACAGACACAAGGTTCCACGGCATCACACCGGAGAAACCAAGTTATCCATTGGGGAAGATCAACCTCGACGTTCAGTTTGGGACCCGAGAAAATTATAGAATCGAGAGGCTCGAATTTGAAGTCGTGGATTTTCCGTCGCAATACCACGCTCTGTTGGGACGACCAGCATATGCTAGATTTATGGCGGTGCCACATTATACATACCTGTTGTGGAGGTTGCCTGGACCAAAGGGACTAATCACAGTCAAAGGAAGCTTCGCCTTAGCTGATAAGTGCGACAAGGATTTTCACCGGCTGGCAGAAACTTTCGGGATGCAAGCTGAGTACTTGGCGTCAAAAAGCATGACTGATTACGACGTACTGCCAGACGTTGGAAGGCCAAACAAAGAATCAACTTTCAAAACCGAGAAAAATTCAAAAGAGGTGCAGATTCACCCGACAGACCCAAAAAAGACGACATCTATTGCAAACGACATGGATATCGCATAGGAAAGCGCGCTCGTCAAGTTCCTCCGTGAGAACTGGAAAATCTTCGCATGGTGTCCAGCTGACATGCCAGGAGTACCCAGGGAACTTGCCGAGCACCACCTAAACTTGGATCCAGTAGCGAGACCAATCAAACAACCTTTGCGGCGTTTTTCGGAACCAAACCGCAAAGCCATGCTATCAGAAATAAATCGACTAGAGGAGGCTGGTTTTATCAGAGAGATATCTACAGAAGCCACATGGGTAGCTAACCCAGTGATGGTGCCGAAGAAACACACGACAGTCCTTCGCATGTGCGTCGACTTTACGTGTCTCAATAAACATTGTCCTAAGGATCACTTTCCCCTCCCAAGGATCGATCAAATCGTCGACTCCACGGCAGGTTGTGAACGTCTTTCCTTTTTGGATGCATACTCTGGTTATAACCAGATCAGATTAAAAGAAGATGATGAAGCCAAAACAGCGTTTATTACACCTTACGGCGTGTTCTGCTACAAGACAATGCCCTTTGGTCTAAAAAATGCGGGAGCAACATATCAGAGGATGATGCAGAAGTGTTTAGCGACACAGATCGGGAAAAACGTGCAAGTATATATCGATGATGTCGTCATAACGTCAAAAAAGGGGGCAACGCTGATCGAGGATCTCAAAGAAACTTTTGACAACCTCGACAAATTCTGCCTCAAGCTGAACCCGACGAAGTGTTCTTTTGGCGTCCCAGCAGGAGAACTTCTGGGGTTTCTAGTTTCAGCAAGAGGGATTGAAGCAAATCCCGACAAAATACAAGCCATAGTAACAATGAGAAAGCCAACAAAGTTGAAAGAGATACAGCAGCTAACTGGGCGAGTCGCAGCTTTGAGCAGGTTCGTCGCCAGGCTGGGAGAAAAAGCGTTACCATTTTACGCTCTGATAAAGCAAGGAGATAAATTCCAATGGAACGAAGAGGCCGACAGAGCTTTCGAGGATCTGAAGCGCACAATTTCGACACCACCAATTTTGGTGGCGCCAAAGGAAAAGGAACCTCTCCTGCTGTATATTGCAGCCACACCCCAAGTGGTTAGCACGGTGTTAGTTGTCGAAAGAGAAGAAGAAGGGAAAATCCATGGAGTGCAGCGGCCAGTATACTTCGTAAGCGAAGTTTTGTCGCCCTCAAAACAAAGGTACCCTCAATACCAAAAGCTAGCATATGGAGTGTTCACAACAGCACGAAAATTGCGCCACTATTTTTCGGCACACCCGATCATAGTGGTCAATGAAGCTCCCTTGTCAAATATATTGAACAATCCAGAAGCTACGGGTCGTGTCTCCCTTTGGGGAATAGAACTTTCCCCTCGGGACATCACGTACGAAAAAAGAAAAGCAATCAAGTCGCAAGTTCTGCCGGACTTCATCGCAGAGTGGATGGAGTTGCAAAACACAGGACCTCCAGACTTGTCGAGGACCTGGACCATGAACTTTGATGGGTCCAAAAGACTCGAAGGGGCTGGCGCAGGAGTAGTACTCATATCACCTGAAGGCGACAAGTTGAAGTACATCCTTCGGATGACGTTCCCTAACGCATCTAACAATGAAGCAGAATATGAGGCTCTCATACACGGGATGAAGATGGCGAAAGCCTGCGGTGCAACTCGACTAAAAATCTTTGGCGACTCACAATTGGTAGCTCAGCAAGTTATGAACCAATGTGACGCAGTCAATGATAGCATGATGGCATACAAGGAGGTGTACAATGAGCTCGAGAAGTTGTTCGATGGATGCGAAGTAAATCATATCAGTAGATTGAGCAACGACGAAGCCGATGTTCTTGCAAACATCGGGTCGCAATGCCTTGCAGTCCCGCCAGGTGTATTCTGGGAAGAGATAACAGAGAGATCCACCAAACCGACAAAATCAAAAAAGAAGGAGAAGAAACCCTCGGGGGCTACCAAGGAAAAGCAAGAGGAAGAAGAAGATCAGGACCTGGTCATGGTGATACAGATACCATGGATGCAGCCGTATATATCGTACATCCTCAGAAAAGAAATACCCGATGATCCAGTTGAGGCAAGGCGAGTAATTCGACGCTCCAAAGCTTTCACGGTAGTCAAAGGGGAATTGTACAAGCGGAGTATTTCAGGCGTCCTGCAAAGATGTGTCACACCCGAAGAAGGAAGAATAATCCTGAAGGATGTACACGAAGGAATATGTGGCCACCACGCAAGTAGTCGAGCTATTGCAGCCAAGGTTTTTCGGGCAGGATTTTACTGGTTGACAGCAATCGAGGACGCTAAGGACATAGTAAGAACTTGCGACGCGTGTCAAAGGTTTGCCGCAAAACCTCACTCTCCAGCAGCAGAGCTAGCACCAATACCATTGTCATGGCCCTTTGCCCAATGGGGACTTGATATGGTAGGCAAGTTACACAAATCCTGGCCAGGAGGAAAGGAGTACATGCTAGTAGCTGTCGACAAATTTACAAAGTGGATCGAAGCGAAGCCGATAAATTCACCAGACGGAGCATCTGCAGTAAAATTCATAAAAGGCCTCGTCTTCAGATTTGGAGTGCCCCACAGCATCGTCACAGACAACGGCAGCAACTTCACATCCCACGAATTCAAAGATTATTGCGAAGAGGTGGGTATCAAGTTGCACTTTGCGTCAGTTGCACATCCTCAAACCAATGGGCAAGTCGAGAAAGCCAATGGCATCATCTGCAACGGCATCAAGAAACGCTTGTTAGGACCACTGGAAAAAGCTCGACATACCTGGCCAGAAGAACTACCAAGTGTGTTGTGGAGCATCCGAACAACACCAAACACAGCAACACAGGAAACTCCGTTTTTCTTGGTTCATGGAGCAGAAGCAGTATTACCAATCGAGATAGAACACAACTCTCCACGCGTCGTCGAATATGACGAAGAAACATCGAGAAAAGCGCTGGAAGATGACATCGACGCACTTGATGAAGCTCGAGATGAAGTACTATCTCGGGTAACCAAATACCAACAGGACTTGAAGAATTACCACAGTCGACGTTTGCGGCCAAGATCTTTTCAGGTGGGAGACCTAGTTCTTCGGCTCACGCAAAAAAGTCATGAAAAACTCGAGTCACCATGGCTTGGCCCTTACATTGTTACGGAAGTAATCGGAGGAGGAGCATACAGGATAAAGGACAAGAAGACAGGGGTGGAGGAGCCAAACCCCTGGAACGTGGCGCAACTCAGGCGGTTCTACGCCTAGAGTCGAAATATAGTCCTTGTAAAACTTCAATGTACTGAAACGCCCGCGAGTTTTCAGACGCACTCTTTTCCTTTTTCGGGGCACCGAGTGGGGCCGGAAAAGGTTTTTAATGAGGCGGGCTCGCGGTGCTGCAATATAATAAAGGTAGTGTCAATATAGCCTTTTCTTTATCAACATGCTCAAAGTCTCTGCTCCGACGAAATTCAATATAGTTCATCGACAAAGAAAAGCCTTTGCCTTGGTATTAAAATACCTCGTGAGTCAATAAAAATACAAAATACTACTCAATAAAGAAGCTCGGGGGCTCATATTCGCCATAAATACATAAATGCCTTGGTTTAAAAACCTCGCAATATACAAATACAGTAAAGAGTCACCGAAACACTCGGGGGCTAGACAAACGTAGCAATATAATGATTGCTTCACAATACAATCATAGTCATGGGTCACAAAGAAGAATTATCTACAAGAGGAAAATAACTAGCCTTGATTCAGTATGTCATCAAGGGTAACTCTGTTTTCTTCAGGAGCAGCGCCAAGAAAATCAGCATAATGACCATCTGCAAAAAAGTCGGCATCCATCCGAAGAAGGTCTTCAATCATTTCTTCGGCTATAGGCGAAACCTTCGTGTTAATACGATCGATACCAACTCTTCGGCGCCGTACCTTCTCGTGCACTCTTGCAACAACTTGGGTCAGGTCAAGTTTTGAATGGCAGATCTGAAGCATGATAAGGGCAAATCTGGCGCCAGCTACTAGTTGAGCTCTGACAAAGTCATGGATCCTGTGGGCATCTTTAAATTTCTCCATCAACTCGGGAAGAGTTTTGGGTTGAACGTTCCGAGGAAACATGGAGTTATAAACCATAGACAAGGTCTTGGTACAGAAGTCAAGGAAGTCGCGAGTTTGAATGGCGCGATCCTGAAATCTGACAATCTGGCGAGTCCTCTCTGGGGTAGCCCAAAACAGAGAACCATGGTCAAGGGAAAGGTTAACAAGGAGGTTTGTCCTAGTATTTACCCTCTCTTCTTCGGCAACAGCGTCAGTAAAGGAACCTATTAAAAACAACGGAGCAGGAAACTTTAAGAGACGCAGTATGAAGATGGAAGATATCGGAGGATGAAACAAGCATACCCGACATATCCGCACTGGCTTCAGTCATTATCTCGAGCATGAAATTTTCTCGGGTAGTCGCTTTCTCAGCTTCGGAAGCAGCAACTTCCTTAGCAGCCACGGCCTCGCGAGCTTGTTGAAGTGCAATTTTTTCGGCTTCACATGATTTACGAGACTGTTCCATCATCACAAGTGTTTGTTTCTTCGCATACTGAAGTTGCTGTCGAAGTTCATCCAGTTCTTGCGACAAGGTATCTTCGACAGGTGCAGTATCAGCAAAAGCTCCCCTCGAGCGAGAAGAAGAAGGCGAAATATTGGAAGGAGCGGAAGATGGAGTATAGTTATCAAATATCAACTGAAATTTAAACAAGACAACATCAAACAACAAGCAAAGATGGAGTTTTCATTAATTTCTCGGAATAATTACAAAGGCATTACAGTGGAGCTAAGGAAGTGCGTGTCGCCAAATGACTACTTTGGCGACAAGAGCAAAAGAAACATAGAAAGAAAAATAAAGAGGCATGCAACTAGACCTCCGGCCTTGATGAGCTAGGAGTCGACGCTGGTTTGATCCCGAGATAGGCCAAGATCTTCTTCGTGTTGGGCTTAGCTGCCTTAATCAGCGACCTCCATCTTGATTGCTCTATCTGCTCGGTGTCGCCAACTTTCGTCCAATCAACAGCCTGTTGACTGTCAGCAACCAAAGCGACAGTGCTTTCGACGGCAATCTTCATATTTTCTTGGCGCATCTTCAGTCCAAGGTCTTCCGCTGAATTGAACATCTTGGCAAGGTTAAGGAAAGTCGCGGGTTCCTCTTTCTTCGGGAAGAAGTAGGGGAACAACGCCGACAATCCTGCATTAGCATTTGCCACGCCTTCACGAATCTCGGACCCATGAAGCTCCAGATAGGAAAGTGCGTCAAGGAGAGGGTCGTCGATGGGATTCGCCAGATCAAATTCTTGGTTTGTCTGGTCTGCCACAGGAAACAAAACATTGGTCAACAAAAATAAAACAGCGGTTTCATAAAAATAAAAGGGATCAAGGGTATTACTGAAAGTGCGTCGACTCTGTGATTTCAAGCGCTTGAGGATCACTTGTTCACGAGCAGCTTGTGTAGCTTTATGCTCGTTTAAAGCAGATTCAGAATCCTCAAGTTTTTTCTGCAGTTCCTCGACACTAGCAGCTTTTGCTTTGGCTTCATCAGCTTCGGCTTTAGCTTCGCTAGCAACAAGTTCGGCTTTCTTACGAGCCGCCTCACTTTGCTCAAGTTTTTGAGCAAGTGTGTCGACACGTTTGTTGGCCTCCGCAAGTTTCTCTGTCGAGATATAAAAAAAAGAAGAGAAAGAAGAAAGATCAAAAATCACGACAAGCAACAGGAGCAAAAAGACAAGGAAAATCGGCAAATATAAAAGTTGTTACCTTCGGCTCTGCTAGCATATTCACGGTACCCAATAAATTGGGATCCAATGCGGAGAAGCTCTTTGATCATGGGCTGTTAAAGAAGAACACAGTAAGAGAAACATCGGCATGAAAAAGAGAGTGAAGGTGTGAAGAAGCAAAATAGAGGAAATATAGATATCGACAAACTTACATCATCTAAGAGCAGAGTCGACGAGCTGCCCAATTGAGGGGCAGGTTCAAAACTTGTTTCAATCCTTGTCCTTTTTGGTGAAGGAGCAAGGGGGCTTGATGGTGGAGTAGTGGTGACGACATTTTGTTGAGGAGGCGAAGATTCTTCTCCTTCAACTAGTGTGTCTGAGGCAAGTACAGTATGTGACGTGCTTGTCCGAGGAGCCACGTCAACAGTTGGTACTTCTTCCTCGTCATCACTGGTGATCAAAAATTGGCAAGATAAAAAGCAAGACAAGATAAACATTTCGAGTACAAAAATAGTGAAAAATAAAGATAACTTACGAGCTGACGAGGGATTCAATATAAGGATCATAAGCTGCCTTCGGATGAGAAGGAACAACTTCTTCAGCCTTAGAGGTGCCAGAATCCTCGGCATCATTCCTTTTCCTTTTGTTCCTTGGGGAAACAGCAGGAGGAAGGGATTGAGTCGACTCACTGGCTTCGGATTCAATTTCTTTTTCATGGGAAGCCGCAGATTTGTGAGAACCCGCGACTTCACTTTCAGGAACAGAAGAACCTTGGGTATCTTCGGCAACGATAGCCAGTTCTTCGACTTCTCCATCCTCAGGAAGAGGAGGAAGGGAAGTCATAGTAGGATGGTTCTGCAAGAAAATAGCGACAAAAGAAAAATTAGAGCAATACCAATACAATGAGATGAAAGGAAAGTTCGGAACAAGATAGAAACTCGAGAAGGCAAAATACCTCGGGGAGAGGATTGGCGGAGCTATATGGTTCCACGCGACAAGCGGAAGGAATAGGATCCTTCTTGGCCAAGCGGGAAACTCTTCGAATCAACTTCTCCAAGTCCTTTGCAGAAAGATCACTGGAGATTCTATTGGCGTCGTTTTCACCAGAATACGTCCAAAGGGGATTTTTGCGAGCCTGAAGAGGCTGCACTCTAATCCTAAGGAAGTAGGCAGTGATTTGAACACCAGATAGCTCTTTGCCTCGAGTGTTTTGAAGCTGATGAATACGAGACATGAGTGCCTCTGTCGCCTTTTTCTCTTCTTCGGAAACTTCAGCGTCCCAGGAACGGCGGCGCTAGATTTTGGCACTCCCGTCGAAAGGGATTATGTTGTGTTCAACAGAGTTGGCGCTTTCTTCGTGAATGTAGAGCCACCTTTTGCGCCATCCTTGGACGGAATCAGGAAATTTGACGTCGAAGTAATCGACATCAGTTCGGACACAGATTACAACGCCACCTATGTTATAGGTGACGTTGTGGGAGCCATTGCGGCGGAGGCAGAAAATGCGCTTCCACAGAGCCCAATTAGGATGGATTCCGAGGAAGCATTCGCAAAGTGTGATAAAAATGGAAATGTGAAGGATGGAATTGGGGGTCAACTGGTGCAGTTGAATCCCGTAAACAAAAAGGAGGCCGCGGAGGAAATCGTGAATTGGGGCCGAAAGGCCGCGGATGAGGTGATCAATAAAACTAACCCGGTACTCCATTGGAGGGTTGGGGTAGCTTTCTTCGCTGGGAAAGCGGATGGCGTCCTCCTTCTTCATGAGGCCAAGCCTCTTCAGCGTGTTAACGTCCTGGTTGGAGATTTTAGATCTCTCCCACTCAAGATCTTCGGCGGCCATCTTGGATTCTGGAGTGCTGTGGCGAGTGAGTCGCGTGCGCGGTGGCATCAACGGCAATGGGCAAAGCAATGTTCGTGAGTGCGGAAGATCAGAGAGAGTTGGGCGCAGGGGAAGCTTTTGCGAAGAGGAACAGATGAGCGGCGCAAGCGAGGAAGTGAACGGAGGTTGAAGAAAGGTTTATATAAGAATTGGGTGAAGCAGTGCACCGTTGGATGAAGAAATCGTGTGGTGAAAAAAGATCTTCTAGATACAAGGGTAAAAAGGTATTTTTACTGAGATAAGCGTTACCGTACGTGCGCCAGGAAAAGCGGAGGACGTGTGTCCCCCACTTGCACGACGTGTCAACGTGGTAGAAGCAATGGACCCACAGGGCAGGAAAATCACGACTATTAAACAGAGATGAAGTAAATTTGATTAAGGGAAGCATGCCGACAAAAAATAAAAGAAGATTGGCGACAGGAGGAGTTATTTGAATACTTCGGGAGCCTTTGATCAAATACAAGTTTTTGCCCAAACGCTCGGGGGCTACTTCGACAAAAAGTAAAATTTTGAGTATGGCAATATAGAAATTGCGGGAGCCTACAACCAAGCACAAGTCCTTGGCTGAAGCCTCGGGGGCTACTCCCATCGGGAGCGCTGTTCGCGCACCCGAGAGATAAAAAAAAGAAGAGAGAGAAGAGAGAGATCATATTGGAAATAATGACAATATAGCGGCAAGGTGGACTAAAATGTTGAGCCTACAACCAAGCACAAGTCCTTGGCTGTAGCCTCGGGGGCTACTCCCATCGGGAACGCTGTTCGCGTGCCCGATGAAATTAACAAAGGAAAGATAGAAAAGCAAGAGAGTATATTTCGAGTTATAGCTAACTCTACATATACTCCCATCGGGAGAACAATTTAAGTCATATTTGACTCGATAAAATGTGCCATTCCAACAGCCGGAAAAGCACTCGACAATATATTCTCAGAACGTCAAAGTTGCGATCAATTTCTGAATGCCGCAAATTTGCGAAGGTAAGACCCCAGATCCGTTCTGCTGGGCGTGGCATCGCCAAAGACTGCGCTCTGCTACTTTTATCCGTATCAACAGATACGAAGAAAAATCCTAACGGACGTGTTAGGTACCCGATAAATTTGACTGGGACTCGACAGAATGGTAAGACCTTAAGCGGCACCTGTCGAAGTTTACACCAGTATCCCGAGATCATGTCCAGGGACGTGATTTTGAAGTAGGTTTTTGCGGATTGCCACTAGAGCAGTTAACTAGTACCTGATCCGTCAGATGAACTAGCCCCAACTACCATTATCCCTGTACAATATAGAATTTTATGTGAAGAAGTATAAAAAGGTTAAAGCTTTCGAATAAAAATAAACAGTGGAGATTTTCCTTGACTCTACGATTCAAGCAAAATCTCGGGGGCTACTGACATAGGCATCCCAAATGGGCCTGCCGAAGATAGTACCCGGGGTTTACTGAAGGCCCACTACCCGAAGAATATGAAGATTCGGGAGCCCAAGATATAGCAAGGAAAGTTAAGAGTTGTAATAGGAAGTGTTATTTGTAATCTGGCGGGACGAGTTAGAAATCGTCCCGGACTCTGTAACTTGTATAGCACGAATCCCTCGGCTCCACCTCCTATATAAAGGGGGAGTCGAGGGACGAAGAATCAATCGAATCATTGTCTGCAAACCCTAGTTTTCATAATCGTCGAGTACTTTTCGGCTGAAACCTTCGAGATCTACTTGCCCTCTACTTCCAACTAAACCCTAGCCTACAATCCATAGGCATTGACAAGTCGATACCTTGTCAGTTGTCACTATCCAATCACTAAAACCATGCTACTCCATCTAATAAACACATCACCCCACACACACTCTTGCATATAAGTTGGATCGGAACATATACTTTAGAATGGGTACATAATATGCATCTATCAATACATCTTGCACATAATATGATCAGGTCTCATAACACAATATCATATAACACTACTAGGAAAAGGCCTAGCCGTAAGACTGCCAGCAGTGGCGCACCATGACTGTCGTGCGCCACTACTACTTAGCAGTGGCGCACCACAAAACGGTGGGCCACTATTACAAAAGTAGTAGTGGCGCACCTTGATTGTGGTGCGCCATAAGTAAGTGGTGACAGGAGGCTAGCTCCTCCCCCAACCTAGTAGTGGCGCATGTCTCCGGGGTGCGCCACTGCTACATTCCTTACCTATGGCGCACTTTGGAGAGGTGCGCCACTGCTAGGAGGTGTCCAGAGCCCGTTTAGAGATGATAGGCTTAGCAATGGCGCCTTTGCTGTGGTGCGCCACTGCTACATAGGTTACCTATGGCGCATGTCATTAGGTGCGCCACTGCTAGGGGGTGGCCAGAGCCCCTTTAGAGATGAGAGGCGTAGCAGTGGCGCACCACTTAGCAGTGCGCCATTGCTATGTCACCCTAGCAGTGGCGCACGGCTATGTGGTGCGCCACTGCTAACCTGGGACCATTTCCCTGCTTTTCACCCTTCACTCACATGTGCCACCCACTTTCCCCAAACACTCTTCCACCACCACCTCCCACCAAATCTGGATCTGGTCGTGTTGCCCCTCCTTCCCACCTCATTTTCACCTCTTCATTCACCAAAATTAAGTTGGTAAACTTAATTTTCTTCATAGGTAAGTAATGGTGAAGCTTTCTTAGCTCAATACCCTACTCAATCTCAACTTTTGACCTCATCCAACACTCTAGGTCTTGCCGTATCGGTAACTTTGTTGGTTTTATGCTTTGTGTGTGACCGGTTCCGATCGTCTTGCACACACGTGTGTGTGCACATATGTTATGCGAAGCTCATGTGTTGTGCGCATGCGCGAAAAGCGTCTCGATCACGTGCATGTGTGTTGTATGCGAAGCCTCCACATGTGTTGTATATGCAAAGCCTCCGATCCACACATGTGTTGCATGTGTTTGTTTGCAGGGATTTGAAATGCGATGGAGTTGCCAATATTTTGCCGAAACGTTGATTCATTTCCGTTTCGGCGAATAGTGGGCATACTCGCATACACATATGTCCTATTTTTAGGGAAGGTCATGCCAAAATTTTCTTTTGGTATGCTAAGATATCCATTTTCTCTATACCCGCAGGTGACCATGGTCCGCATGATGAGCGAAGGCGTTGTGGCTAGGTTTTTGAAAGCCGCGACAGCCGAGATGATTAGAAATAACCAAAAGGAGATAAGATGTCCGTGTCGAAGATGCAAGCTGACGAGCCTTATGGACCCTAAAGCCGATATGGTGCGGGACCACCTTCTCATGCGTGGTTTCATGGATGGCTATCGGTGGGAAGGCGACGAAGATGATTATGAATTTGTCCATGGGATTTCAACAAGAAATAAGGAAGGAGGTGATCAGGATGTAGAAGATCTCGGGCATGATCAGGATGTAGAAGATCCCGGAGATGATCATGATCACAATGTAGGAGATCCTGGACCTGATGATGAGGAAGATCAAGATGGAGGTCATCATGACGATCATGAAGATGAAGACGATGGACCATCGTCGATGGACTGGGTGCAGGACCCTTATCTTCAAGAGCTGCTTCTCAAGCAGACGAGTAACGCAAGAGCTGCCGCCCGAGAGAAAGCCAAGATGGATCAACTGGAGGTAGACGCGGTTACTCCATTGTATGAAGGATGCAGGCCGGAGGATACCCGCCTGAAAGTAACGCTCATGGCACTGGAGATGAAGGTAAAGCACAAAATGACCGACACATCCTTCAACGACAACATGTCATTCTGGCAGGAACGTCTTCCCAAAGGTAACACGTGTCCGACTAGTATCGAGGAGGCCAAGAAAATCGTGTGTCCTCTGGATTTACCGCATGTGAAATATCATGTGTGCTTGAACGATTGCATCATTTATCGGAACGAGCACGCGGCGTGTACCATATGTCCGGTGTGCGGCGTCAGTCGGTACAAGAAGGGGAAGAAAGCTCCTCGGAAGGTGGTGTGGTACTTTCCGATCACTCCTCGTCTGCAGCGGATCCTAAGCAAGCAAAGCTAATGCGCTGGCACGCGGAGATGAGGAAGGTAGAAGATAACGCAGATGATCCGGACAAAAATAAAAAGGACAGGATGTTGAGACACCCTTCGGATGCTAGCCAGTGGAATGCGTTGAACCTCGAGTACCCAGAATTTGGGGACGATCCTAGGAACATAAGGCTGGGCGCGAGCACCGATGGAGTCAATCCGTTTGGCAGCCAGAGCAGCACGCATAGCACCTGGCCCGTGTTTGTGTGGATGTACAACCTCCCCCCTGGTTGTGCATGAAGAGGAAGTACATTCAAATGAGTATGCTAATTGAAGGGCCGAAACAACCAGGGAACGACATCAATCTGTATATGGGGCTTCTGAAAGAGGAGCTAGCCACGCTATGGGACACGCCTGCCAATACGTGGGACGCCGCCGCGGAAGAATATTTCCCTATGAGAGCCGCACTGCTCACGACGGTGCACGACTTTCTCGGTTACGGATATGTTGCGGGGCAGGTGGTCCAAGGATTCAATGCATGCGTCAGGTGCATGGATGACACAACGTACCGCCAGCTAGATAGAGATCCCGGGTCCTCGAAAACGGTGTTCATGGGACATCGAAGGTGGCTTCGCGAGGACGACGCATGGAGGAAACGCAAGGATCTGTTCGATGGTCAAGACGAACCCCGAAGACGGCCACGTACGAGAAGCGGCGAGCAAATAGACGAGCTATTGAAAAATTGGAAAGAGTGCCCACCGCCGGGAAAGAAGCGAAAGGCGCCAGAGCCGCTGCTTAAGGTATGGAAGACGAGGTCTGTTTTCTGGGACTTGCCGTACTGGAAGATCCTCCGTGTGCCTCACAGCCTTGATGTCATGCACATCACGAAGAACGTGTGCGAGAGTCTGCTTGGTACCCTCCTCAACATGCCAGAGAAGACCAAAGATGGGCCGAAAGCAAGGTACGACTTGCAATCAATTGGGATCAGGGAGGAGCTTCACGTGGGACGCCCTAATGATGATGATGATGATGATGACGATGACGATGATGAGGCGGAGGACACGCAAAGTCGTCGCAAGGGCAAAAATGCCAAAAAGATTGAATATTACTGCCCCCCCCCGCGTGCTTCACTCTAAGTCAGAAGGAGATCGAGCAGTTTTTCGACTGTCTCCTAGGAGTAAAACTTCCCTATGGTTACGCGGGGAAGATAAGCAGGTACCTAGACAAAGCGAAGCAGAGGTTCAGCGGGATGAAGTCTCACGACTGTCACGTGCTGATGACGCAGATACTTCCGGTTGCAATCCGTGGGATCATGGACGCACACGTCCGTGAAACGCTTTTTGGCCTATGCAACTTTTTCGACATCATCTCTCGGAAGTCTGTTGGCGTGAGGCAACTTAGAAGGCTACAGGAAGAGATCGTGGTGATACTGTGCGAGCTTGAGATGTACTTCCTGCCCGCTTTCTTCGACGTTATGGTGCATCTGCTGGTACATATCGTGGAGGATATCATCCAACTGGGCCGACGTTCCTGCACAGCATGATGCCGTTCGAAAGGATGAATGGTGTCATCAAAGGGTACGTTCGCAACAGGGCACGTCTAGACGGAAGCATAGCCAAGGGCTTTCTGACCGAAGAGTGCATCTCCTTCTGCACGAGTTATCTAGAAATCGAGAACCCCGTTGGCCTGCCCGTAAACAGGCATCTCGGGAAGCTCGCTGGATGGGGTCACCGCGACGGTAGCTGCGAAATGCATGTCGACTTCAAGGGTCGAATCGCCGACTTTGAAAGAGCAAACCTAGTCGCGCTACAACACATAGACGTGGTCGATCCTTGGGTGGTAGAGCACAAAACCTTCATCGCAAAGACGTACAGTGATCAGGGCCAACAGAGGACGGACGGAGATATAATCAAAGAGCACAACTCAACCTTCACGCGGTGGTTCAAGGACAAGATGCTGACGTACCCTATAGACGAGGATTCTTCTGCGGAAGAAAAACTCATATTCGCCTTATCACAGGGCGCCGAACACAACCTGATGACATTTCAGGCGTATGATATCAACGGCTACACATTCTACACCGAGGAAAAGGACATGAAGAGCGATTATCAGAACTCCGGGGTAACGATGGAGTCCTACACCGGTGACGTCAAGCAGAGATACTACGGAAAGATCGAGGAGATCTGGGAGCTGAGCTACGTCGGAGAGAATGTGCCGATGTTCCGTGTCAGGTCGGCCAAGAACGTCATAAAAGAAGACCGGCATTTCACCACCATGGTTATACCCGAAGCCAAATCCAAGACAGCGGGCGCAAAGGTCACCGCGAAATATGAGCCATGGGTACTAGCTTCCCAAGTGGACCAATGCTTCTTCATTACCGACCCGCAAAAGCCCAGCCGTGTTGTCGTGAGGAGAGGCAAAAGGGGCATCATCGGAATGGATGGAGCCGCCAACGAGCTAGACTTTGACCAGTACGGCGATCCGAAGATGGAAGATGACGACAACGATGATGAAGAACCATACACAACAAGAAGAAGCAGGACCACCCTACCTAAAGGCCGTCCATTCAAGAGAAGAAGTCTAGGAGTTCCGGGGCTAAATTATTCAACCGCGAGAAAGAAGGGCAAGAAGATTGTGAAAAGATAATTATGTATCATTTTCTTGTATGAATAATGGATGTCATATTGTTAATCTACACATTGTACCGATCAAAATAGACATATAATTTATATTTTTGGATATTTTCTAGATTCTATAGTATTTTAAATATTCTACATAATTATAATTATTTATGCCTTTTATTTTGGTGTATTATGCTATTTTGGATGTTTATTATAGTGTTAAATCAATTTAAAAAGAAAAGGAAAAAAATTGGGGCCGCCAGGGTTCGAACCTGGCCGGCAGGGGTTTGGCACAAACCAACCAGGGACAGAGCCAGTGCGGTACTAAGCGGGATATGTCAATCCCCCGCGCGTTATTCTTTTGACCCAGCCATAAAGAGGCAGTGGCGCATCCCTAGAGGTGCGCCATTGCTAAGCCTCATAGTGGCGCACCCCGAGAGGTGTGCTATTGCTAAGGCGTCAGGGGACTTAGTGAAATTTCCCCTTTCTTCCCCCGTTCGACCAGATCCCACCTGCAGCAACCCTTCCCTGAGCGACGCCGCCGTCCCTCGATCTGCCTCGCGCTGCCACCCCTCCCCTGAGTGACGCCCCCTCCTCGACCCCGGCGGCCAGATCCCCTCGACCTCGATCCCCCTCCTCCCACCGGTGGCCTCTCCTCCTCGATTTACCGCCGGCGACCGCCTCTCCCACCTCATCTGCGACCTCGTCCTCGACCTCGCCGCGGAGGAGCAGCACCTCGTCTGCGACCTCGTCCCCGACCTCTCCACAGAGGAGCAGCACGCCACGCAAGCGTCCTGGAGCAGCAGCGGGAGAAGCACGCCGCGCCGCCCTCGACCGCTGACGCCACCACCGCATCCTTCCAAGGTAGGTTTCTTACTGGTGCTGCTCCCCCTCCTCTGCTGCTAGGATTTTTTACATGCACCTAGCACCTGCCTTGTGAATCTGTTCTCCTGTGTGTGCACTAGAGCCTGTTTGGCATGTGCTTTACAATCCACGATAGTAGCACTCGTATGCTGTATTGCTGTGTGTTATCAGAAGAAAAATCAAAGGTAATGGACATATTGATGCTTATCACCAAACATGATCTAAGCACAAAAAAGAAAAGAACTGCTGCTCCTTAGAGGAGAACCTGTGAAGTGGGTCAATATATTTCAACAGCGTGTTAGGCCTAGATGCTGAGAAGTGGGTTGGCGTGCATGCTAAAACTTAATTTGAGGATATAATTTTCCTTAGAGGAGCAATACTGCTAGCATTACATTAGGATAAGGTGAATATATGACTCTGTTTAAGGTATTTTACATTAATATATCAAGCAGTATTGAGTGATTATTGAACTTGTATTCCACTATAAGAAAATAGGAGGAAAAGGTGAAACCATTCTTGAATGTGGGCATGTTCATATCTAGTTTTGTGGTTCTGTTCATACAAATAGCACACTTGCTTCATTTGGCTGATCAAAGAAATTCATGGTAAATATGTAGTTGGTGTTGTGTCTGTATTTGGCTGCTACAGTATATATCTTGCAAGGTTTTGTTTTGGAATGAACACCGTAAACTGCAGCATGAGGATTTCATCTGTATTCTAGGTACTATGTGCTTGCTAGGTTGCTTGCTGCTGCTGCTATGTGCTTGCTAGGTTGCTGCTATGTGCTTGCTAGGTTGCTTGCTTGCTGCTGCTGCTGCTATATATGTGCTTGCTTGCTGCTGCTGCTTCTAGGTTGCTTGCTTGCTTGCTTGCTGCTGCTGCTAGGTTGTTAGGTGCAGGAATACTCTCTGTAATTTTGATTTCACAAAAGGAGTTCATAGGAATGCAGCTAGTTCTTTGTAGTTTAGTTTTACCATTTATTTTGTTGCAGATGTAGCAAGCAAGGAAGGGGGAAAAGATGTTTTAGTTCATAAAAAGAACAAGTTCATTCTCTGGTTTAGTTCACACTAATTAGCAGTATACTGGAGTATACTGGACTTTGAAATTTAGTTCTCTGGTTTGAAATTTAGTTCTAACTGCTGATGCTAACAGTGTTCGTTTTGATGTTTACAGCACTAGTTGTAGCAGCACCTGACCGCCACGTGCACCTTGGAGCAGCAGCTGGAGAAGCACGCCGCGCCGCCCTCGATCATCATAGTTTCTTTTTTTTAGAGGTGAGGTGCTGCTAGGTGCATGTGCTAGGTAACTCTTTTATTTTTAGAGTTCAAAGCTTACTGAATTTTTATTTTGAAAATTTGCAAGGGTTGGAGCAGGAGCAGGAAAAGCACGACGCCGTCGCCCTCGACTGCTAACGCTGCTGCAGAAGACCGCTGCCGCATCCTCCAAGGTAGCCCGTGACTCCCCGCGACTCACGGTGAGCAACACCTTAGGTCTCCTGCTTGCTGGTGCTGGTGTGAGCTGCTGCTGGTGTTGGCTGCTAGCTGCTGCTGATCTTCTTGGTAGTTGTTGCTGGTGTTAGCTGCTGCTAGCTACTAGCTGTTGCTGCTTGCTATTGATGCATGCTGCTAGCTGCTAGCTGCTGTTGCTGCTTGCTGTTGATGCATGGTGCTAGCTGCTGCTGCTTGCTTGCTGTTGATGCATGGTGCTAGCTGCTGCTGCTTGCTTGCTGTTGATGCATGCTGCTGCTTGCTCTAGATCTGTTGCTGCTGCTTGCTTGCTGTTGGTGCTCAGCTGGTGTATATGGTGTCATATTCTTGTGCATGTGCCATGGTGCTCAGCTGGTGTATATGAGGAACAATTGTACATGTGCCATGGTGCTCAGCTGGTGTATATGGTGTCATATTCTTGTGCAGGGATCGACAGAGTTGCCCATTATCGCCGAAATGTTGATTCATTTCCGTTTCGGCGAAAATGGGGCACTCATATGTCCATAAATTAGCATAGGTCATGCCCAATTTTTCCGTGAAATCTTGCGCTAATTTTATGCATTTTTTCCTACTTAGTTCGAACATGGCCAACAATGAAGAGGCCGGCGGCAGCGGCAGCAAGCCGTTCTGGATGCTAACCGATGAAATGGAGGTGATGGAGTCACAACCTCGCCGCGACGACGGCGAGGATGATGGCACCGATCCAGAGTACCGAGCGGACGATGCCGCCGAGGATGACACCACTGATGGTGCCGCCGAGGATGACACCGGCGCACCGAAGAAGCTATGGAGGGAGCGTCGCCCGAATGTGCTCAGCACCGTGAAGCAAGCATTCACCGAAGTGAACGCCAGTGGGCATCCAACGGCGCCCCCTGATTTAGTCAAAGGGTACTCTGCCCAACTCGGGTGCATCCTCCGGAGCACGGTCTCGATCAACACCGAGAACCTCAGGCATCCTGATCGAGCGAATTTGCGCACCCTCCTCTTCAAGAAGCTGCACGAACGATACGAGTTCCCGGTGGACTGCTCAGAAAAGCGTCTCATGCGGAACAAAGTGCACAATGCCGCCCTCACGAAGATGAGCACCGCCCTCGCTAGTTGGAGGACCCGAGTGAAGAAAATGATTAATAGTGGTGAGAGTTACGAGAAGATCAAGGAGTCAAATCCCTCGATCACCGAGCAAGACTACGCTGATTTCAAGATCAAGTGCGAGAGCGAGTCAACGTCGGATTCTAGTCAGTGGGGGAAGGACATGCGAAAACTGAACTTAGGCACCCACAAACTTGGTCCTGGCGGTTTTAGGGTGGCGCAACCGAAATGGGACGCCGCGGATGAGGAGCGTGTGAAGAACGGCCTCGAGCCCCTCTTCCCGCAATACAAAAACAAGCAAACCAGGAACTTTCTCCTGGCCCGGTACCGTATTGACCCGGAAACAAAGGAGCTCACCACCACTCCGGATGTGAAGCAGTTTGAGGCTCTTCTGGTAAGGAATGCACCCGCTTAATTAGCTCCTTTATGGTTGCATTCTTATTGATGAATCCAAATTTCTAAATGGTTCATGCATGTTCCTCCCGTAGGCTAAGGAGGTCGCTGCGGAAAGTGAAAAGGAAGCTAGTAGCGGCGCGGGGTCCACGAGCTCCTCGCAGTGTGCCCCTTGGGACAACCCTTTAAATAGGGCGTTGAATGCCCACAAGAAGAGGGATCCATTGAGTAAGCCGACGTCGGCTGGTCGTGTGGTCGGCGAAGGATGCTCTATGAAATGGTCAGAATACTATAAGTCGGGGAAAAAGGAGAGAAAGGCCACCATCGATGAGAAGGAGGTCGCACAGCTCAAGGCACAAGTTGCGCAGATCCCGACATTGGTCGAGGAGCAAGTGCGGCAACAAGTGCAACAAATCGTGGAGACCCAACAGAGGACGCAAAGACAGCAAGTCGAGGACCAAGTGGGCACGACGCTTAGCTCCCTCATCCCTACCTTGGTTGCCGGTCTGGACGCGTGGTATGAGGGAGGAAAAAAGGGGCCTCCCCCGGTTCCCAGTTTCACGGGCAGCAACTCCCACAGCGTGGAGCCATCGGTGAGTCCGCAGGCGGCAACAATGGTGTCTCCGGCGGCGCCAACATTGGTGGCTCCGGCGGCGCCAACCGTGGTGGCTCCCGCGGCACCAACCTTGGTGTCTCCCGCGGCGCCATTACTTCAGCTCAATGCACCCGTCGCTGCGGATAATACGCCGCCCGGCACCGCGCCAACAAGCGGCCACTCCATCAGTTGCACGCCCGCCGCCGGCGGTGCCTCGACCTTAGTCGAGCTGGACGCCATCACGGTAACCAACCCTTGGCCAATGACTTCCATATCCTTGCCTTTGACTAGCTAGCCATCCCTAACGCCCTACATGTTTTCCGCAGAGCTCCGCCGTTGACGTCCCATGCACTCTCCTGCAGTTTGTGAACGGCGAGTTGATCGATGTTGCCAAGGCCAAAATCGTTCAACCGAGCAACCGTCAGTTACACGGTAGACCCATGCAACCCGACGTGTATAGGATTCAACTGGTTCGGGTGCTTAGCGGCTACGACGACGTGCTACCTCCCTTTCAACCCCATGGTGCCGACGAAGATGAGGTCCTTACCCTCCAGCATTGCTTCAATTGGTCCATGGTTTGGCCAAAGAGCCAGATTTGTTTGGGGGCGAGGGACACCACCCCACAGACAGCACCCCCAGCCATGCCGGCGCCAAGCCATGGCAAGACCACCCCAACGGTGCCGCCATCAGCTGATGTGGACATGCAGATGGCACAGGATCCGAACGATGGTCCGGACGAGGACAGTACGTTCGCCAACCTGGACTGCAACTTCGATTTTGGGGTGATGGACTACGATCTCAGTAGCCAACCCTCTCGAGCTGCCGCCGAGGGGAAAACCTATTGCAACAAGCGGCGCCTATTCTGTTCTCAGGAGACGCCTCCAGCTGCCGATTTCACCGAGACTCAGCCGATAGCCGAGGTGAGAAGTTTTATCAGTCCTAACACACTGAAGAAGGCTTGCGAAGAGGAGAATGCAGTCCCAGTAAAAACGAAGCCGAAGGGACGGAAAAGAAAGAAGAAGGATGACAAGTCTGCCAGCCAGCCGGCACCTATCCGTGCTCAGGACGGGCCACCAGTGCCCAAGAATATAGAGGCGAGGGTGCATGTGTCGGGTCAACGGATGCTAATTCAAAGATTGTACGATGCTGCACCCGGTCCTATGCGATCTCTGGTTGACGGTGTTATGTTTATGGAGGAGCGGCGTCTCAGGAAGAAAGATCATGGATACCCAGTGTATGTTGCCAAGGTGCCCTCGGGCCATGGCTTTGTCGATAGTGGCTTCGCGGAGAATATCTTCCTGCGGTATGATGACATCTTCGCCATGCTGAACAGTTATCCGCTGCACTACACCTTCATTCGCCTATACTCGCTCAGCAAGGCGATGCGGATCATTAGACACAACATCCCGGACATCGCGATAGCCGACCCCTTCTACATGCGTGCCGTCCACTTGGCCACCGCCGGAGACCGGCGATCGCGAGTGGATACCTCAAAGACTTCTTTCTAGCGAACCGAAGAAGTGTAACATCCTCCTGCCTGTATTTCCGAGTAAGTCACCCCCTCACCGTACCGGTCTTAACTCGTGATTTTTAGATTTCAATCGTCATGTTCTTAAACATTATGTGTTCTACGCAGAGACAAAACCTGCACACTCATCTCCATAACCCCGAAGCATTCCGTGGCCACATACCTCGATGCGGACGGTAAGTCAACCACGGACTATACGAATGTCAAGGCCGTACTTGATGATGCTCTCAATGGCTACGTCAAAGCGAAAGGCAACATGCAGAGGCCAAATATTAGGTACGGGAAGCATGTGTTCAAGCACCAAACAAAGTTTCCCTGCGTCAAGAAGCCGCCTTCTAGTAACAAGGATGCCTACTACGCCCTCTATCACATGGATAAGTTCATATGGGACCAGCAGCAGCTTACGCTACCTGAGCATCTCAGAGACTGGGCCAACAAATTGGCGCGGGTCCCTGACGACGGCATCAAGCAAGACTTCTTCCGCAGCCAAGTAGAGTTTTGTGAAATCATCCATCAAGATGTCGTTAGAAGCGCGGGGGAGTTCTTCGCCGGCTATCAGCCGTCAAACAGTGACATAGACACAATGCTCCAAATGCAGGGTGACGACTACCGCTCATGGATGTGCTTGAAGAAAGGCGGCGGTTTTATCCACGCTCCGAGAAAGTCTTGATGTGCGAGCCTAGTTATGTAGTTGTGAACTAAAGACGAGCTTCTGTTGTAATAAACTTTATCCAGCACTTTACTTGCTATTAATTACTAGTTCGGCTATGTTTGTGAACTTATATATATGGCTCTGTCGTTTTCCGCACTTGATTTGGTCGTTAATTTTGTTTGCATATGCCGATGATTAGAATGGTTGGTCACTTGTACACTCGGGGGTGGAGCGAGCGAGCCTGGTGTGATGGCACAAATATCCATGTCTTGTGCATCCTACCTGGCCTCGCTCACTCCATCCCTGAATGTTAAAATTTGTTTTGACCAACAATGTATGAGGCATTCCATTTAGTTCATAGTAGCTACTTATCTCTTGTTTGAGTTGGCACTTCTTAATTGCATTTGGCCGATGATTAGAATGGTTGGTCACTTGTACACTCCGTGGTGACGTAAGCGAGCCTGGTGTGATGGCACAAATATCCATGTCTTGTGCATCCTACCTGGCCTCGCTGACGCCATCACGGAATGTTAATATTTGTTTTGACCGACAAAGTATGAGGCATTCCATTTAGTTCATACTAGCTACTTATCTTCTTATTTGAGTTGGCATTTCTTAATTGCATTGGCCGATGATTAGAATGGTTGGTCACTTGTACACTCCGTGGTGACGTAAGTGAGTCTGGTGTGATGACACAAATATCCATGTCTTGTGCATCCTACCTGGCCTCACTTACGCCATCACGGAATGTTAATATTTGTTTTGACCGACAAAGTATGAGGCCCTTGTCATTCTTCCATTTGCTTTCGTATTTTAAAATGCCGATGATTAGAATGTTCGGTCAACTGTACACGCCGGGGTGTCGCTAGTGAGCCTGGTGTGATGGCACAAATATCAATCTCTTGTGCATCCTACCTGGCCTCACTAACGCCATCCCGGGATGTTCATATTTGTTTCGACCGACAAAGTATGAGGCCCTTGTCATTCTTCCATTTGCTTTCGTATTTTAAAATGCCGATGATTAGAATGTTTGGTCACTTGTACACTTGGGGGAGGGGCTAGTGAACCTGGTGCGATGACACAAGTATCAATCTCTTGTGCATCCTACTTGGTTTCACTAACCCCTTCCCTAAATGTTGATATTTGTTCCGACCAACAATGTATGAGGCATGCCTTTTAGTTCATAGTACTTGGATCGTTTTTGAGTTTTCTCTTATTCGTTGCAAACATCTATGAGCGTGCACTAATGTTTCTTTGGCTTGTTCATATATGTGCAGATATGACGTGGTATGTCGTGTACAAGGGCAAGGTTCCCGGAGTCTACAACGACTGGGAGGAGTGTCGGAGACAGGTTCACCGTTTTAGCGGTAACAGCTACAAAGGGTACACCACTAGAGCGGAGGCCGAAGATAGATACGCACGCTATTTGGCGGGAGAGAGGAGGGAGCGGAGGAGGAACCGGATGAAGACCACTATCATCGGGATGGTGCTAGTAGTGACTCTAGCTCTCTTCTATGTGATTGTACTTTAGATGATCGATCTTGTGTAACCACTAGCTCATTTGCGACTTTGTAACCCCATAACTTGCATTGTAACCTCGTAACTTCTCTAATGTGAAATCTTGTAAATCATGTGGGGCTAATGTGAAGAACTATGCATGGATAAGCTGTGCTGTTGTTTATATGTGTTATATATCCTGTATTGTGCTTGTGATATACAACCTGTATAAATACCTGCCAGGATACAAAAAAAAATTCGAAATTCGTAGCAGTGGCGCACTAGTGGCCCATCAGTGGCGCACGTCCACTAAGTAGTAGTGGCGCACTACGCGGGATCCAGTGGCGCACTGCCCTGTGATCCCCTCCGAGACTAGCAGTGGCGCACCAGGAATCTCAGCCGTGGCGCACGTCCTGGAGACAGCAGTGGCGCACGTCCACACGCAGCAGTGGCGCACCACCTCGCTGAAACAGTGGCGCACGCAAAACAGTAGCAGTGGCGCACCTCGTCTAGACAGTGGTGGCGCACTGCCAATAACCAACAGTGGCGCACCACTTTGTAGTAATAGTGGCGCACTGCTGGACATGTCAATGGCGCACCACGCAGTGCGCCACTGTTATCCAGGCTAGTAGTGGCACACCCCTAGTACGCCACTACTAGGAGTTAGCAGTGGCGTGATAGCAGTGGCGCACCACTAGTGCGCCACTGAAGGCTATATGTGGTGCGCCACTGATTGCCTTTTTCCTAGTAGTGTAATAAGGATCCACCACATAGGTATTACAAATATGGCCATAATCATATAGGGGTACATGTTTGGACGCGCCACCTGACATCTTTTGGGCCTCAGGCCCATCCAGGTGTGCTTCCAGGTTCCAGGGTGCTTCTCCCGATAAAAAAGTGACGCTCCAAAAATCTCAGGTCAATTTGACTCCGTATAGGTCTCTGAAAGTGAAAAATACGTGAAACAGGGAATTCCTGTTCTGCAGAGTTATAAACCAAATAAAGGGAATCATTGGTAAATCCCCATAAATCAATATAAAACATTGTATTATCATCATATATGTTGCAAATATGTGAAAATTCAATACTCCCTCCATAATTAAAGGCCAACCTGCAGTTCATATTCATTTTTGCAAATGACCTCGTGGGGATTCCAAAATCGCATCTTTTGCTCGTCCTCCCCGCCGTCTGCCATTGATGGGGGCGAGGAAGGAGCTCCCTACCCTCCGCGCCCTTCAGCGTCCTTCGCGCCCTTCCAGGTCCACGTTCTCCGTCTTCCACTTGAAGGGCGCGCTCGAGCTCGAGCTCCACGGCGCCACACGGGCTGGAGCTCGATGGCAAGAACGGGCTGGGGCTCCACGGCGGCCACATGCAGGAACTCCGTCACAACCTTCACACCTAGATCCAACTCCTCGGGCCCCTCTCCAACTCCAGCCCCGCTCGAGCTCGGCACCGTCGGGCCTCCTCGGGCTTCCCCAGGGCGTCAACAACGTCAGGCTGAAATTCAGATCATCCATGAGCCGTTTCCCCTCGCGCTGGGTTTCTATTTTGCCCGGCCATCGTGGTCCTCCTTTCGCCTCTGCCGGAGTGACCAAAACCCAGCCACACCGCCACTGAAGTGTCTCCTAGTCTGAGCACTTGTTTTGATTTTCCCCTGCGCTGGTGTTGGTCGATGATGATGCTGCTGCTGCTCAACCCCTGCTAAAGATTCAGAGAATGAAGATATTGTTCCAAAAGTCCATAGTTTATGACACTTCAAGGCATCCCACTCAAGATTCAGAGAAACTACATACACTTGTACCTACTGCGGCATCAGGCGCAGTATGAAGCTAGATACTGGATTTAACTATTTTGCTCCTTAAAGAATGAATATCATGATTGTTGTACACAAAAGCTAATTTTAGACAGAGTATACACTATACAGTAGTCATGGTATTTTGTTTGTACTCCTGTAGAAACGTCACAGTATATTGAACTACTCCATAAAAATAGTTTGAACTATTTGCGCATCCGATGTTTCACAGTACAATGAACTACTCCATTAAAATAGTTTGAACTATTTGCTCATCTGATGCTTCAGAGTATATTGAACTACTCCAATGTTAGTACTGTTATAAACTATTTCCTTCTTAAACTGTGCCCTTCTTCTATTGTTTACTTTTGTGCAATAACAAGAAAATGGGAATGTTCGAAGTACGAGAGAACAAGATAAGCCTCAAAATCGATGAGCAAATAGTTCTCTCCAATGAGTATGTTTCAATGTATACCTACTTTTAAGTTTAACAATTATAGATGTGATTTGTAAAGGATGGTGGCAAAGTTAATTTCTTCTTATGAATATACAACTATTTGAAGGAGCAAATCGGTGGCGGCGAACTACAAAAGCTTGTTTCCAATAGGAAGAAACTACCACATGAAGCATTGGATGTGTGGACATATAACCGGATGAGCAAAAAGGATATCTTCTCTGAACCTTTGGTACATGCATGGTAAGCTAGTAAGCTCGATTCAACTGGTGTATTCTTGCATCCAAGAAATAAACCATGTCATGCCCCAATCTCACTTACCTACATAGTACCTACATGGCTGAATTCCCTCGGATGAGAGCACATGGTGAGATTGATGAAGCTCATGATGGTGTCCCTGATCAACCTGATGAAGAGATGCTAGAGCAGCCGAGAGGCATGCATGGTGTACTTGATCTCAACTTCAGTCCAACAGAGATGAGAGGCTTGGATGGTGTACTTGATCTCAACTTAAATCTATCACAACAGAGAGTCTTGGATGATGTCCCCGATCGACGCAATGAAGAGATGCAAGAGAAGCAGACAGGCTTGAATGGTGTCCCTGATCGACCCGATGAAGAGAGCAAGAGCAGCAGACAGGCTTGGATGATGTCCTTGATCGTCCCGATGAAGAGATGCAACAACATCAGATAGGCTTGGATGATGTCCCTGATCGACCCGATGAGGAGATGCAAGAGCAGCAGATAGGCTTGGATGATGTCCCTCAGCATTTAAGAAAGGAACTAACAAATGAGGAAAGATATGCTGCCTATTTTGCCTTGGAAGTGATCAAAACAAGAGATGGAGGGTTTCAAACAAAGGATAAGCTACTCATAGAAAGCATGATGAACACAAGCATACGAACAATTGGGAGGATTTCGACTGCATTATCACAGAACGCCATGAGCACGAGTCCTACAGTGGCCCTCGAAGTGACCACGCAGTAGCCCAGGAAACAATATGCACGAGTCATGCATTTGGTCAACTCTCATGTTGCTTCTTACGTCTATCCAATGCGCTGCATGTCATTGGTTCTCGACATAGATGGATATGTTGAATGGTTCTGGAACTGTTCTTAACTATGTCAGAACTTGAAGAGTGATACTTTATCGTGTGCTTGTCAAGTGATGCTTTCAGAAGTTAATATGTAAGTAGGTGTTCCTATACAAATGACCTGCAAGATATGTTGGATAATGTTAAGGAAACAAGTTATACTGACATTTTGTATTGGTGATGCACATCTAAACGATTTGCTGTTTTTACACAGTTACATTGTACTTGTATGCTTCCTTGCAATGTCTGTTAAGTTCAAGAAACATAATCCTTTCAAGACAATAGGAACTGGTTGGGCTAGTGTTAAGTATTGGGTAACCTTTTCAGTTGGTTTTGTCGCATGACATGCAATTTGTCAAGTCTTACATTCATTTCCCTCCAGAAAATGTTACTGGAGTATTTACTGGTTCAAAATATCATGCAGGATTAGCTGACCGTTACTAACCTCTTCTGATGAACTAGTCAGTGGAATGACCATATTACTCCAGCAACTGCAACTTCCCAATCAGAGCTTTGGGAGTATTTTCTGGTAATGACCGTTGGGCTACATCTCAATCAGAGCTTTTCTTGCAAATGTACTCCAGTTTACTGAGTTCACCTTTTTGGTGTGCTTCTCAATCAAGGAATACATGCTAACAGCAACGGGGACAATGCTACAGCAATACTCCAGTTTACTGAATTCACCTTGATATGCCATGATGATAAACTATATATTATACTTGGGAGACCTTTTTTAAGTACTGCAAGAGCAAACGTTGATTGCACTGGCGGGAAGATAGTCTTGAATATATATGATGACCAAATTACTCGATACTTTCCAAAGAAGCTAGAAGAAGGAAAATATTTGCCACCTGCTAAACGCACCCAAGAGGTAAATACATTTGATAGTGGACAACTTAAGATAAGTTCCACTAATCAAAAACATGCTTGAAACAACTAGTGAGTTTCTAATAAAATGCTTGATGGAAGTCAACCCATCCTTTCTTTCAATAGAATTTAAATTTTTATAGTCTTTTGTCTTATTTATTTTTAGCCAATAGGTTGTCGCTAATAAGGTCCGCTAGTTTTGAGATTCTGCAAAAAAATTCGATAAAGAGATTAAAAGTCAGAGATTAGAAGGAGAAGAGAAGCTGGGATAAAAATCCAGTAACTTTAGCGGACGTCCGTACGGCGGCGTACGACCGCACCACGCGGCCGGGCCAAAATATGAAGCTCCATCGCAAACTTGACGAAATAGTCAATAGGTTTAGCAGACAGCGGTACAACCGGATCTACCCATACCACCTGCCTGTGCCGGCTTCGGCTATGGAACACCAAATTTCGACGATGGAACCAGTCAGTTTAGCGGACATCGGTACGGGGCCATACGACCGTACCGTACGCCCGTACCAGATTCAGGTAAGCAATACTAATCCAAACTGACGTATCCAACTGCAGTGACCGTCGGTACGGGCGGGTTTGCCCCGTACCGCCCGCCCGTACCGCGTGTTTGGCATCGTCAATACGACGGCGGCTGGCAGGGAAACCCCCAAGCCAGCCATTCTCTCTCTCTCTCTCTCTCTCTCTCTCTCTCTCTCTCTTAAAAACTCAAACCCTGATCCCCTAGAATCATCGATACTTCCGATTTCGTTCGTTTGAGTGGGGGAATCTTCACATCGTTTTGTGAACATTGATGGTATGTTCCGCAAGAGCTCAACCAGTGGTGCTAGTGGTTCGAGCAGCCACCCCGACTTGCGCAAGAAGCCGCGTAGGTAGAGGAACGAACTCCAAAGCGACTTCAAGAAGGACTACAAGCGTTTGTGTGAACGCAAAATGCTCCCTATGAAGTGGTCCGACTCCGAGTTTCTCTCCCGCCAGGGCCTCAGCAATGACTTCGACCTACTAGTGCGCAATGCCAACATGGAGTTCTTTTCATCTCTGAACCAGGACACCTATAAGCGTGCCATCTTGAAGTTCCTCGCGACCTTCCACGGCGACCTTCCCCTCCTAGGTCGAAACACCACTGTAAGCTTTCAGTTGAACAATCAACTATATGTCCTTAGTTTCGGAGAATTTTGCGATTTCTTTGGGTTCACCAATGATGGAGAGCTCGATACTACTGAGGAGGCTGTCCAAGCGGTGCAACACGCCTGGTAGCAAATTTTTGTACGCGGGAACAAGAACTACATGCGGAAGAAGACCGCCACCATCCAGAACCCTGCCCTCCGCCACTTCACGACCTTCTTGGTGAACTCTATTTTTGGCTAGGGAGACGCGGGGGGCATGGCTAGCCCCGAGATGTGCGTCATCTATAGCGCCCTCTACCCCAACATGACACACAGGGTGAACCTCGACGCCCTTCTTATTCAGCACTTCCGCCGACAGAGGTCGGCAAACTCAGGTGATATTCGCTGCGGTGGGTTAGTTACCCAAATTGCTTATTTTTGTGACATTGAGATGCCTCTGGGCAATGTTATTATGGGAAGTAAGTATTTGGATACTAACCATATGGCTAGTACAAAGTTCATGTGTGTGTATAGGCCGAACAATCAACTTTGTGCCTATCAGTTTTATTTTGAAGCTAACGGTGAATTGTTCCAAGAGTTGCTTCCTTTTTCTGCTGCTTTTAGTATTCCAGGGAAGAACACTTCGGTGCTTTCACCGGAGGAGCTCCCCGCTTTGAGGATAGCGGCTGGGCGAGAACAAGCCCCTGATGGAAATGCTGCTTGGGAGCAGCACAATGACCAAGCTGGAGAAGATGACCAACAATGGGGAGAACAAGGGTGGGATGACTACGGCCAGGACCACCAATTCCAGCAGCACCAGTACCAGCAGCCGCATCAGCCCTACATACAGCCACAACCGGGATACGACTATGTCCCGAGGGTGGAGTACGACACCTTGGTGGGTCGCGTCGGTGATGTGGAGAGCACGTTACAGAACATGAACGCCAACGTGTTGGCTCTCACATAGAGCTTCAACGAGTTCTCCACCAGCTTCCAGTCCTACAATCCTTACCTGCCGCCGCACGGTGGTGATCGCGGGCAGTGATCCAAGTTAGGCTAAACACCTAAGCTTGGGGAGGTTTAAATCCGCCACCTTTGCATTCATATTTTAGTTTATTCTTTTCGTTTTGTTTCTTTTCTTGTCATTTGCATGTTTACTTCTCATTTTTCATTTATAATTGAAAACACAAAAAATAGTTAAAATTTCCTCTATTTTCAGTTTGTGAAACTCTCTTTACTTTTTCTTTGAATTTTTGTGAGTTATTCACTTCCAGTGACCTTGTGATGGGAATGGAAGGGAGGAAGACTCGGGTACAAGGCAAGCAAGCGACATGAGGTACCATTTCTCATCTTCACTCCTGTTGTAATTCCATTCATGATCATATCATTATTTTCTTGGTTGCACTCTAGTCTCGTTCCCCATTTAGTTCGCTATCATATGAATTTCATTCCCATGCCAGTGTCACTATTTTCGTTTTGTTTCACAATCACTGAATGAGGTATGAAAAAAAAAACACAATTGGATTCAATTCCAATCATTTTTATTAATAAGACTAAGCATCTCTTGATGACTTTGGTGCCATATGTTTATCTTAAGGATTTAATCTTAGTAGTGCTCAACCACATACCTCGATGAATTGATTCGATAGCACTCTTGATAGTAGTTGTTTGATTGAACTGAAGTCTAGTGGTAGATGAGATGCATGCCAAGCTATAATGTTGTGAATCAAGTATGATATTGCTTAGAAGCTTGTCTACAAACTGTGGTGCACACTCTTGGGATGCTAACAACTCCTCTGATTTATGAACGTTTTGAGGTATAAATCCCAATTTCAGCTACTGAGTTGAAGGCACGGGTAGCCAGCTACTCGTGTGTACTATTAGTCTCCTTGAGTGTTGCAAAAATATTGGAAACTATCATTGGAGTCCAAACCATCACTTCTAAGTCTTGGCATGGACTCGTTACTATTAGATGGATTTTCTTCAAAAACAATGATAAGATTGGGTGTTAGAAGGTCATGATTCTTGATGTGGAGGTCAATGATTTGCTCTACGTTTAATTCTCTTTTGACTTACACATGTGCACCCTTAATTTGACCAAAGCATTCATTGTTTAAAATATACTAGGAAGTTTTTCACTTACACATGTGCACCCTTAATTTGACCAAAGCATTCATTGTTTAAAATATACTAGGAAGTTTTTCAGCGCGGCGACACGCCGCGCCCGTTATGGTAACATTTTTTATGATGAGATGTTGATTTGTTTTTTCATCGAAAAGGAAGAAGGCCGAGGGGATAGCAGCTTTCCTTCAGGCTTTGCCTGCTCTGATAAAGAATTCTGGCTCGGCCCGGGAAAGCATTGGCAACAATGATGAGATTGTCAGGTGAAGAATATAAGATGATATTATCTCAAAAAGAGAAAAAAAAACTTGAAACATAGAAGTTACACAGATCAGCTGTAGTTCAAAGAGAAAACACATATAACAGTTCCACATCGATTACAGGTTGTAGAACATAACTGCCAACGTAGGAGCAAGCCGAAACACTCGGAAACAACCATTACTGATTTCGGGGTTTCCTGTACAAAAAGCTCATGCGGACACAAGGTAGAAACTGCTACATGATATAGGTAGGTGCAACCAAACATTAATTCTTCGAATACCATCACGAAATTGAAAATTCCTAACCAAGAAGAGCACCTTATATACCTCAGCATCCAAGGTCCCTTGATGCTTCTCCTGCAACATGATTTTCAACTGTGATGCGAAAGCCACACCGTAAAAATATTAGTAAGTGCTGATTAGAGCTGAATTACTAATCAGTATTATTCAGTAAAATATAAGTTGTGATCTGAGATATGGATCATTTACTGTATAGGCTCTAAATTGTTGGAGAACAAAATAGTCTTAAAACTTTTGATTACAACAGAGAAAAAGGAATAGAATGGGCGAAACGTGAACTCGCTTCTTTTGGTAAACATTTAAAGTTCCTCGATAGAAATTCCTGAGTGATGAGAGCATATCACAGCCTTGCGCATTTGTTGTCGGCTGCCTACTGTAAGAATAATGGCATGCAAGATTTGATAGTAAATTAATCTTTACAAAGAAAATTAGAGAGCATTTGACCGAAGAAAAATCTTGGAATAGGAGAACAATAAAGTAGAAATTTTGTTCCGCCGTTGACCAGAAGAGGAAACATAACCAACGCCATAACTGACAATGCACACAATAGTTAAATCTATACCCCCCACGGAAATTACCCCTTCATTACCCTCGACAGCTTGTTCCTGATGCTCCCTTTGAGGCACTTATGATCCCAAGGCTTAACTCCTACACGGAACACAGTGATACATGAGAATGTCTGTGAATTGTAGAAGGAAAAGGTGCGACAGTCAAAAGAGCGATCAATAACATAGACTGAATAGCGATGCAACAGATGAGCAACCCGATTACCAATTTATGCGTTGAATAACAAATATTATAGATGGTTCATCTATGGAGTTACTGCAGAAAAACTAACAATGCCTAGCTTGCTTACAGTGGGAAAGTAAGGAAAAGAGGCACTTAATGGCAATGTGAAGAAATTTCACTTCAAGTGAGACTAAAATAAAGACTTCTTATCCCTGAGATACCCATGCCTGCTGTAAAAAAGAGACCAAGCTATCACAGATATCTATAGTTCAATCAAAAAACTGAACAACTTATCTTACTTGCCTAGCATTATGATTGGGTTAGAATGTGAGAGTGGTTACATATGTTTCATGCTATTGCATTTCCATCTGCTAATAATAATGGATATGCAGTGGAAGTAAGATTGAAATAACTTTCCCTACTTAGGAAACTTATAAGGTGTATGCAACCTTTGCTCGGAAGACCAAGATTCGCGGAACCAAATGAAGAGAACAGCCGTGTGGCTCGTGCTCCAACGAATTGACAAATACGTTTCTTATCTTGTCTCATGTGTTGATGATAAACAAATCAAGCCTTAACAACAGTGCGGCACAATCTTCGGACTGCTAGGAGCCTTATACCTTACTACTTGCCAGGTCTAAAATCAGCAAAACAAATTTGCATTAGGCTGAATAGAAACGCCCGAACAGAAGCTCAAGAAACCTCACAAGATCAATCTTTAGCATACCCGGAAGCTGCGTAGAACAGGACAAATGTTAGGCCTCGAGGAGAAAAAAAGATCTCGAAGCCAACATGTCCAAATTCTTTAAATATGTCACATTAGAATTTCCCGATCCGTGAATATGACTTCAGATCCTGCAAAAGCAACAACATAAAAAATAAATGGTGCATCAGATTCTGAATTGCTGGAATTATCAACTGAAGCAAGAGTAAAGAGAAGATGTGGATGAATAATAGTAAAAAACAGAGAAGGGGGGGGCACGAACAGCCATCTGATCTACTTCTGCAACGCTCTTGTGCATCAATTTGAGGGCAGAATATCTAGAATTGAAAAAAAAAGCAAGCAAGCGAGCCATCTGATCTACTTTTGCAGGGCTCCTATGCATCAATTAGAGAGCAGAATATCTAGACAAAGAAGAAAAAACCTAGCAAGCGAGCTAGGCTGTTGGGCTTCACGCACGCAGGGCAGCAGCCAGCAGGCATACGGCACAGAGGAAGGAAGTGAGGACCAGACGCGCGGGGGATTCACCGTGTTAGATGTTGTTGCGCACGCACGCAGCAGCGCGTCCGAGCGACGGCTGTCCTCACACGGGAAGTCCGGGAACTCGAAACCATTCGCGAGGGGCTGAGGGCGACCGCAAAGACGAAGCAGCTGGAAGTGGCGAACATACGGTGACTCGTCGCTGATGTTCAGAATATGCAAGATGCAGCAGTTTCGCCCCCCTCGCCGCGCCGCCCATCATTCTCTTCTCGGCAGAGGCGGAGCCAAACGCGGTGACCGAGCCCAGCCAGTCGACCTTCCCTCCAGCGGCTCCACCCCTGACCTTCTTGCCCCTATCCTATGCCGTCGCCGCCGGTGGTAACTTACCCCGCGGCCGCCTCCTATGAGCGAGTTGCTGGTGCGACGATCATACATCAGATCGGGCGAGCTGGGGGCAGCGAGGCGCATGGTGGGCTGGATGGAGGGCGCCGTGGCACATCCTGTCGGATCTCATCGGCTGGTCCGCCGGAGACCAGCAGCAGGGTTGGCCTCGCTCGGCGGGCCTCTCACCATCTTGTCGCAGGAGCACCCCTCCTAGCTGGCGCGGAGCCGTGGACTCCCCGCGACACGGCTAGGCGCTTGACGGCCATCTCCCTCCGACGTCGGAACCCTTCGGTCTGGCGCCCACGTACGTGAGGCGACGCGGACGCTGCTCCTCAAGGTACGGTTTCGCGACGCATCAGCCCATGGCCGTGCCGTCGGACGGCAGAACCAGCGAACCCCTCGGAGACGCAGGCGCAGGATCTGTGGGTCATCCCTACCATCGCGGCGGACCGCCTGAGTGGCGAATCCGTCGGATACGCTAGAGGAGCTTCAGGGGAGGCGGTGGAGATGGAAATTGGGTAGGGAGGGAGTCGATTGGGGAGCTCGTGGGAGAGGTGGAGAAGAGTGGGGGAGAAGAGTCGAGAGAGCTCCTCATTTGTTCATGGCGGGTCCTACGACCGCTTTGACCACACCAAGAAAATCACACGTAGTTTCTACGGGAACCAGCGTCCATCTACAGTAAAAGGTAGGCGTGTCAACCGTTGATTGGACAAAATTTCATAGGAGCAAAGTAAGAAAAAACCAAAAAAAACATGGTTTTAGCAGATAGGGTCAGCTTTAATATACTCCCTCCGGTTCATATTAATTGACTCTAATATGAATGTATTTAGACACATTTTAGTTCTAGATACATCCATATTGGAGTCAATTAATATGAATCGGAGGGAGTAGTATAATATAGGTAATAATATTTCACTCTCAATAAGAAGAGAGGCACCGAAACAATGTATTCGCGAACCTAGTAAAACTCTTGACACTATCCATGGGTTTAGAATTTATTTTGATTGGCAAAACTATACTTGGTTAGGATGCGACATTAGGTGCAACCATTTGAACATTTTATGATCATATTTGAAGTTGCAATGCTTTTGAAGATGAATTTGATATCCCTTCGGGCTTGTGAGCTCTTCAACTCAAGTTTATTTCTCACTATTGTTCTTTTATCACTTTGTCACTCGATGGCGAGTAACAACTAAGCTTGGGGACGTTGATAGCTGATGCGTGTAGTTGACACGTCCGTTGGGAACCCCAAGAGGAAGGTGTGATGCGCATAGCGGCAAGTTTCCCTCAGTAAGAAACCAAGGTTTAATCAAACCAGTAGGAGTCAAGAAGCACGTTGAAGGTTGATGGCGGCGGGATGTAGTGCGGCGCAACACCAGAGATTCCGGCGCCAACGTGGAACCTGCACAACACAACCAAAGTACTTTGCCCCAACGAAACAGTGAGGTTGTCAATCTCACCGGCTTGCTGTAACAAAGGATTAACCGTATTGTGTGGAAGATGATTATTTGCAGAAAACAGTAAAACAAGTATTGCAGTAGATTGTATGCGATGTAAAGAATAGGACCGGGGTCCACAGTTCACTAGAGGTGTCTCTCCCATAATATAAAAGCATGTTGGGTGAACAAATTACAGTCGGGCAATTGACAAATAGAGAGGGCATAACAATGCACATACATGACATGATAAATATAGTGAGATTTAATTGGGCATTACGACAAAGTACATAGACCGCTATCCAGCATGCATCTATGCCTAAAAAGTCCACCTTCAGGTTATCATCCGAACCCCTTCCAGTATTAAGTTGCAAAACAACAGACAATTGCATTAAGTATGGTGCGTAATGTAATCAATAACTACATCCTTAGACATAGCATCAATATTTTATCCCTAATAGCAACAGCACATCCACAACCTTAGAACTTTCTCACATCCTGCATTCAATGGAGGCATGAACCCACTATCGAGCATAAATACTCCCTCTTGGAGTTAAGAGCAAAAACTTGGCCAGAGCCTCTACTAATAACGGAGAGCATGCAAGATCATAAACAACACATAGGTAATAACTTGATAATTAACATAACATAGTATTCTCTATCCATCGGATCCCGACAAACACAACATATAGTATTACAGATAGATGATCTTGATCATGTTAGGCAGCTCACAAGATCCAACAATGAAGCACAATGAGGAGAAGACAACCATCTAGCTACTGCTATGGACCCATAGTCCAGGGGTGAACTGCTCACTCATCACTCCGGAGGCGACCATGGCGGTGAAGAGTCCTCCGGGAGATAAATCCCCTCTCCGGCAGGGTGCCGGAGGAGATCTCCAGAATCCCCCGAGATGGGATTGGCGGCGGCGGCGTCTCAGTAAGGTTTTCCGTATCGTGGCTCTCGATCGGGGTTTCGCGACGAAGACTATTTGTAGGCGGAAGGGCAGGTCAGGGGGCCACACGAGGGGCCCACACTATAGGTCGGCGCGGCCAAGGCCTGGGCCGCGCCGCCCTATGGTTTGGCCACCTCGTGGCCCCACTTCGTCTCCTCTTCGGTCTTCTCGAAGCTTCGTGGCAAAATAGAACCCTGGGCGTTGATTTCGTCCAATTCCGAGAATATTTCTTTACTAGGATTTCTGAAACCAAAAACAGCAGAAAACAGCAACTGGCACTTCGGCATCTTGTTAATAGGTTAGTTCCAGAAAATGCACGAATATGACATAAAGTGTGCATAAAACATGTAGATATCATCAATAATGTGGCATGGAACACAAGAAATTATCGATACGTCGGAGACGTATCAGCATCCCCAAGCTTAGTTCTGCTCGTCCCGAGCAGGTAAAACGATAACAAAGATAATTTCTGGAGTGACATGCCATCATAACCTTGATCATACTATTTGTAAACATATGTAATGAATGCAGCGATCAAAACAATGGTAATGACATGAGTAAACAAGTGAATCATAAAGCAAAGACTTTTCATGAATAGTACTTCAAGACAAGCATCAATAAGTCTTGCATAAGAGTTAACTCATAAAGCAATAAATCAAAGTAAAGGTATTGAAGCAACACAAAGGAAGATTAAGTTTCAGCGGTTGCTTTCAACTTGTAACATGTATATCTCATGAATAATTGTCAACATAGAGTAATATAATAAGTGCAATATGCAAGTATGTAGGAATCAATGCACAGTTCACACAAGTGTTTGCTTCTTGAGGTGGAGAGAGATAGGTGAACTGACTCAACATAAAAGTAAAAAGAATGGTCCTTCAAAGAGGAAAGCATCGATTGCTATATTTGTCCTAGAGCTTTTATTTTGAAAACATGAAACAATTTTGTCAACGGTAGTAATAAAGCATATGAGTTATGTAAATTATATCTTACAAGTTGCAAGCCTCATGCATAGTATACTAATAGTGCCCGCACCTTGTCCTAATTAGCTTGGACTACTGGATCATCGCAATACACATGTTTTAACCAAGTGTCACAATGGGGTACCTCCATGCCGCCTGTACAAAGGTCTAAGGAGAAAGCTCGCATTTTGGATTTCTCGCTTTTGATTATTCTCAACTTAGACATCCATACCGGGACAACATGGACAACAGATAATGGACTCCTCTTTAATGCATAAGCATGTGGCAACAATTAGTGTTCTCATATGAGATTGAGGATATATGTCCAAAACTGAAACTTCCACCATGAATCATGGCTTTAGTTAGGCCCAATGTTCTTCTCTAACAATATGTATGCTCCAACCATTAAGGTGGTAGATCTCTCTTACTTCAGACAAGACGGACATGCATAGCAACTCACATGATATTCAACAAAGAATAGTTGATGGCGTCCCCAGAAACATGGTTATCGCACAACAAGCAACTTAATAAGAGATAAAGTGCATAAGTACATATTCAATACCACAATAGTTTTTAAGCTATTTGTCCCATGAGCTATATATTGCAAAGGCGAATGATGGAATTTTAAAGGTAGCACTCAAGCAATTTACTTTGGAATGGCGGAGAAATACCATGTAGTAGGTAGGTATGGTGGACACAAATAGCATAGTGGTTGGCTCAAGGATTTTGGATGCATGAGAAGTATTCCCTCTCGATACAAGGTTTAGGCTAGCAAGGTTATTTGAAACAAACACAAGGATGAACCTGTGGGGACCCCGGACCAGCTGTCCGAAATTCCCTGTTATGTATACAGTTCACGATCCCATGATCAGTGCACCGTGAACACATAACCGAACTGATATCAAATTACACCATCCATTACAAAGCGGAATAAGAAAATTACAACATGGTCACATGACCAATACTTACATAATAGCCTCGAAGGGCCTAACGAAACATCAGAGTAGCATCATCACTTCAGCAGCGCAGTACCCAAGTCATCTGCCATAACCCTACAGGCAACTGACTGGGAAGACGTTCCTAGCTCGCATAGACGTCGCCAACTCCTTCGTTTGTCGAGTTCCTTCAAGTCTGGCCAAGTAAATAGCCAGGGACAAAGCCGTGAGTATATTTGGAATTGTACTCGCAAACCATCAAGAAAGATGCTAACAGAGCTAACTAAAAGAGACAAGAGAGGAAGAATAGTTTCTCTTGTGGATATAGCATGTGAAAGAGAATTGTTTTCTCTTGTGGATAAAGCATGCCGGCATCTCAAGTGATGCGGACACTTTGGTGGTCCTATGACATCTCTATATCTTTATTGAAGAAGAGTTCCTCTACATGAAAACACTAGGAAGGGTCACCCAATTTTGTTTCATTTTCCTCAACCATCTCCACATGGTCGGCACAACATCCTTCCCGTACCCTCCTGGTACTTCCAACACACGCATTTCCTTTGGAAATCATTTTCAAAACCAAAACTCGACACAGCTCGGTAACGGCCATCCCAACCGTCCATGACCGCGGACGCGGCTATTCGAATAGATTTTACTCTGCAGAGTTTGCACACTTTCACCACAACTATCCGGATACCTATCGTGTGGGCATCATCCCCGCATAACGACATATGCCACGACGGATACCCGGACATAACCTTTCGCCCATTCGACTTAACACGAGGTCCTACCCTATGGAGTATGTACCTCCCCGGCACCGTGGCAGCTCACCTCCTTTTGAGCATGGCTCCACCGCCAAGCCAGGAGACCCATAGTGTCTTCCGGATGGGTCAGCCCCGAAGGCCTCCCGTTATACTATTGTCCCAACCATGACAACCCGGACTCGGGGGTAACCGTACCCTTGTATAGTTGTGCGGTGCCTCATGCTAAGAAGAAAAAAACGTCAAGTTAAGCCCTGTGCCCACGTTGGAGTAGCTATGGTTGCGCTGTTTAGTTGTTCCGGGCGAATACAGAGAACCATGTGTCGTTTTTCTCAAAAACCCAAGTCACAAACACTTTCCTCTTTCCAACCATCTTTGTAAAGATCCTTCCCTTTCATAAACCATACGCTTGGGTAAGATTGCCTCACCCAAGGTTTTCATAAACATTTACAACAAGGTAAACCTTGAGGGGTTCCCAACCTAAAGTTTCATGATGGAACTAAGACACCATATGGCCGTGATGATAGTCATCATGCCAATAAGTAGTGGATATGGTGGAATCAAAATAGTCATACTTGCTTAAGATAAGCATGTATGTTGACAACAAAAGAGGGGAAATATTTTCAGATTTGTGGTGCTAACCCAACCAACACTAATGTAAGTGATGGTGATCAACAATAATAGACATACATAAGGTGGTTAGGCATACCCATCTCAATTTGAGAGTATACCTAGCTCATGAAGTGACTACCACTATACTAACAAAGGAGTATAGCGTGAGTTGTCAAGAGAGTTAGCATGATTAGGATAAGCATGTATGCCGACAAAATAGGATAGCATGACCATGATCATCATGCATCCCAACACTTACTATGACAACCATAAGATATGACCACTAATATTACCATGCTTGAGACCAAGCATGTATGACAATAATAAGGAGACCAACACACAGAGAATCAAGATGCTAAGGATAGCAACAAGGTGATATCAAAAGGGGACATCACAATCAGAGATCAATAGATGGCTTGCCTTGGCTTATTTGTCCCTGGACTTCTTCAACTCCATTAATATAAGAATCCCAACAACCATAAATAAAATCCTCGTCCGATTCCACTTCTTCTTCTTCTCCGGAATTGTTCGCATCTATCGCCGGAAAATATAAAGGAACACAATCAATCACATTGCATCATCAAGACAACATTCAACAATCAACAACTAACCATGCAGCCAAGGTATAACATATTAAGGACTTATAGATTCCACAAAACAACTCTAAGATTTTTAATTTAGAAAACCCCATTTATTTACCTAGTAAAGGTATGAGAGTATCACAACTTAGCAATTGCCTCTCTCGGTTATCACCATGGCATAAACCAAACATCCCCTGGTAGATAACATCATAAAGAGGACAAGAGCATTAGTTTGACATCAAATACATTCACAAAACATTTTCAAACATTTTTGGAAAAAGTAGAAAACAGTTTTCCTAACTTAGTTTGCTCACATAACCCAACATCCAAAATAGAAAGCAAACCATATTCCACATCATTTGAAAACTCAAGCTAAACAAAAGAGCTAATGTTAAGTTGCAGAGGTTTTGCTTTGCAAGCATAAAACAAAGGTTGCCCATCTTTACTAAAAAGAGTTGGTCAAGGGTTTTAGATAAACCGAAAGGTTTTGCTTCAACAACTCATGTAGCACACACATGTTATTTTTGGTAACCAATAAGCATGAACAGAGACTAACAGTATTTTTCCTAGAAGGCCAGTACTAATACAAGACTAACCCAATTGGATTCACTCAAAAATATTAATCCTGCAATTTTAGGAATTTCTTTGAATCTGACTGTACAGAAAACAAGATCTGTATGTCATAAATCGTAGAAAAATCCTAAAAATATGATACCACTAGCATTTGAAAGATATTTAAACAGAGATGCACACACAATTGGATTTGGATTCAAATTGTTTCTGAAACTCTCACAAATGGATTAACAAGGTTACTGCATGTCTATACCATTTGCTTTACCTCTGGAGTTACAGAACAGATAAAGGTTTGAAACTTGTTTGGGATGATTAAGAAAATATTCAGTAGCCCTACAGAACTGGAATCACTCAATTAGGTTCAAAAATGGATTTTTGGGGATTTAAAAGCTAACAGCCATGTCTGCAGAACACATAGAACAAGTTTAATTCACCACAAATCATACATAAATCCTAAAAATATGAGGTCAGATGCATCGGAAATGTATTGAAAAGCTGGTTCTTACCCAATTAGTTTCATTCCAAAATTCGTTTCCAAGCTCCTGGTTTAATTCGACAAAGTCAGATCTGACCAGATTTTGATCTGTGAACCATTTCAGTTTCAGGAGGTCAATCGAAGTGAAACCACCGCCAAAATGAAGGTATTGTAGAGAGCTTTCACCCGCAGTTGAGTTTGCTCAAAAAGGTTTTGCAAAACGGAACAAATCTAACAAACAGTGAATCTGCATGTTTCCAGAACTTTATTTACCAGGGAGTATCTGTAACGAATTTGAGGATGAGACCAACGCCAAGTTGTAGATCTTTTGAATACCTATCCGCGGAACTTTGAATCACTCGATTTGGATCTGCACACGAGATTTGGTAGATTTTACAAATTCGTACCAGAATCTGAAACAGCAAGATAGCAGAAATTACTGCAGGGATTTGGACGAACTTTGCTCAAGAACTTCAGATCTGAGGATTGCTCAAGCTTCTCCATGCTTGGATCAACATGCACCTGCATCAAGATCCAATCTTAGCAATGGAGGAAGAAGAAGATGAGATTAAACCATCTAGGGTTGGGGAGAAGATGGAGAGGGAGGCTCTCATGGTGAGGGGAAGCTTGAGGGAGAAGGGGAGCTTCATCTTGGTGGCTTTCCATGGCCATGGCCGGCCATGGAAGCTAGGGGAGCAGTATTTTCGTGGGGAGAGGTAGGAGAAGGGTGTGAGGGAGTGAGGGAATGAGTGGGGAGTGGAAAATGAGAGCCAAAGGTGGAGGTGGCCGGCCAAGGGGGGGTTTTATAGAGGGAGAGGGGTGGCTGCCTCCTTTTTTGATTGGCTAAGGTGGGTGGCTGTCCATTTAATGATTGGGTTAGGTGGGAGGCAAGTCTTGTGGAGGAAGAAAGTGAGGAGGAAAATGGCTGGCCGAAATTGTCATGCCAACATAATTGGCCGGCTCCATTTTTGCCAAACACAATGGAACAATGAGAGAGATGCACAACACTCATGTGTATAGTCCAAGACATGATGTTGAGGAGATGATGTCTATGAGTGACTTTGATGATGATAAGAATATGAGTAGATACATATAGATAAAAAGGGGTATGAAGGTGACATGTGCCATGAGAATAATCTCCACCACTCTGGTTGAGACCAACTTATGAAGAAGATAATTCTCGAGGTAGAGTTGATGAATAGAAGTTTTCATTTGAATTCAAAATTGAAAGGATTGGGATTGACCAAATGCAACAATGCATGAGCATGTCAAGATAGATGGGATGGTGATGGTGGTTTAGTCAATGATAGGGCAAGGTTAAGAGAGATGGTGAGTGAAATAACCATATACTCACAAGGATGAATATGGTGACATGAATCTCCAATTCATGAGGTCAAGGTGATGATGGAAAGAAATAGAGGAGTGAGATAGACATGAAGAAATATAAGTTGTTCTTCAAATAAGAGGTCAATTGGGAGTGATTTGGAAGTATCAAATGATCATCCATTTGATCAAAAATTGGAGGATGGAGGGGATACAATGTGGTGGATCAGAGATGTGCATAAGATGTGCAAGAGTTGCCATTTGAAAAAGAGTTTAATTGAAAGGTATGGGACACACCTCAATTGTCTAGAGACAATTGGGAATGAACTCAAGTGAAATGGAATTTTGAAGATGTTGAGAGAAAACTAGTTGGAACATAGGAGTTCAAAATATTCTACTTACTTTCTCAAGTAAGGTAGAGTTTTCTCAAACCTAAAATAAACAAGAAATGGTATAAATACCATAGCAAGCCTTTTTGTAAAAAGGAAAGCAAAATAGGAAGAAAAGTTTTAGAGACCAGTACTTGGTAGAAATGGGATGGAAAACAAAATCCATTTCAGTTCCTTGTTTTCTTTGAAGAAATATTTTGGGAAGATTTAATAAAACTAGAAGTAGTTTTGTGATCAAAACTAAAGAAGGAAAAACAATAGGGTGTTTGAGAAAGAAAGCTAATTTTAGGGAGGAGTGTTCTCAAGGGTAGATGATACCAAGTTTTGAATTAAGGATGATTTGAGCTAGATTTTCACAAAGAGGAATATTAAGATGACACACTCATGTTGCCATTAGGACAAGGGTTTGATGTAGTAAAAAGGAAAACAAGTTTTCCTAAGTCACATATGTGTTTTATTTTGGTGAGTTGTTTGTTTGACCACTAGAGGTGCTGATCTATGAGGCAGCTCAAGACAAAACTCAACAAGCAAATCAAGACAATTCATCTACCAACGTATCAAGGCAATTCATCATAACAAACAGATCAAGACAATTCATCTTAATTAGTCTAAAGAAAAAGTTTTTGTTCCCCCTAATTTTTGCACTAAGGACAATAAATCAAGGTTTCAAAATTGGGGTGTGACAGACTCTTCCACCCTTAAAATAATCTCGTCCCGAGATTACTAAGCGTAGAACTAGAGGGGTTGTAAAGTTCAACTAAAGTTAGACTCCATTCTTCTGTAGATGCACCATTGTTGAGATGGTCGTGGCTTCATCTTCTGGGAGGCATGATGGATTCCTGCTGATGGCGAGATTCATGAAGAGGTTGACTACTCCATGTAGGTGTTAGACCTGAAAATTCTAAGCAATCCTAGCGGGGGTTCAAGATTAGTGCACTCCAGCGGTGCTCTAGCAGGGTTGAAAACCTTTTAGAGTTAGCTTGATTTTAGTGGAAGACAAAGTCTTCCACCCTTAAAATTGTTTATCAGGGAGGGGCGTTAAAAACTGTAAGCTTCGGCCACGGGTCTTGTCGGGCGATTCTTGGAGAAGCCAGTGATCCCTCGTCTTGAGTCGAACATCTTCAGAGAGCGTTGTGTAGTCCACGACTTCGAGGGGAGTTAGTGCAATCCCATGTTTCCAACGGTGTTTTTAGAAAGGTTTAAAATTCTAGGGTTAGCTCCAACTTTTAGTGGAAGACGGAGTCTTCCACCCTTAAGATTTTTCATCGGGTTCTCGGAAAAACTCAGAGCTTCTGCCTTGTGGTTCTGCCTGGGGCTTCTGAAGAAGTCATCGATCTTCCGTATTCAGTTGAAGAACCTTCAGGGGCGACGTACAGACCACAACTTCAAGAGGCACTCACGGTGTTAACTAAACCGTTTGGGACATGCGGTGAGTTAGTACGTCGACGAAACGCCTGGTTGGTATCTATTTGAAGCACCAATAGGGGTCGTCGAAGACAATCTTCAGCTTGAGGGTCGATGCTGACTTCTACCAGCTAAGAAGTTAGCGGGTAACTACGCCTAAACTCTTGAGTCTTGAAGTATCTTCAGGAGCTTCACTTGATGAGGACCTGATGAACCATGTGATGTAGCTTGGATTTGACGCTATTGTTCGCTCAGCTCGTTAGACGGTGTGTTAGGGGGTGGTTTTCAAAAAGATATCCTCGAGGTTAGCGCGATTATACTCCAAGGTTAGACCAAGTTAGTATGTCTTCGCGCAGAGGTGTAGTCACTTATGAAGGTGCGGGCTTCTGCTTTCTTGGCATAGTAGAGATGCTCCAGCTGATCTTGAAAGTAGTCGGCGTGGATAGGGGTCTGGGTTAGTTTCTCTGACGGTTGAGAATCGATGGTTAACAGAGTTAACTTATCCAGTAACTAGCAGTTAGCAATACATCGGCGAGGCAAATCTTAATCCTAACATTACATGTGACACCCATACAACCATAACCAGAGACAAAATACCACTAACAGAGGCTACTGGTATTTTTCCTAGATGCACAGTAACAAAACAAGATCAACACAATTGGAATCATTCAAAAATATTTATTTTTCAATTTTTGAGACTCAAAATACTAACCAGAAACAGTGATCAAGTTTTATTTATTAAAAATCGCACAAAAATCCTAAAAATACAAGGTCAGTGACGTCTGAATGATAATTTCATACTGGTTCTAGTGCAATTGGAATCACATCAATCGGAGACACCAAACTATTTTTATTAGCAAAACAGTACACTGGCAGCTTTCCATTTTTAATTTCTGTTTCACAAATTTCAAACAATTAAAAAGGGCGGGAACGTCTAAATAGCAAGACATACATGCACACAGCAAACAGATACAAACACTCAAGGCAGCACACTAGGGAACTACAAGCAATCATCACACCAGACATGGTACTCTAAGTACCCAAGGATGCCTAATACGTAGGGGTAGCTCAATCAAAGCGATTGAGTTTTGTCCTATCCATCCTATAGGTTTGGAGCTGGTCGCATATGTTGACGTCTTCATATCACCAACATCAGCTTCAACTTGGGTCCTTGTAGCAGTTGGTAGTGAAGGGGTCGGGTGTTGAGTCATTGATGATGAGGCGAAGGAGGAAACTGTGTAGAACATCTAGTCTCGACATCCCGGAAATATGAGGTCTTCGAAGAGGTAGCTGTTGAGGTGCTCCCGAAGGCGGCAACTTCTGGTGGCTGGCCTAAAAAGTACTAGTCAAGAACTGAGGACTTGATCCCAGACGACTGCAAAAAGTGCAAGTCCATGGAGGAACAAGGTCAGCTCCTTGACATACTTTGGTGACAACCAAAGACATGATCTTATTATTCTTTTATGTGCACACTAAGTCGGCGTCCGATCTTCAATAGTTGTCGTTGGAGATACGTGAGACTTCAAAAAAAAGTTGATCCATCTTCGACTTCGAGTCTCCGGTCTGAGTTGGGGACATCGTCCAACATGTAGGTTTGAAGTGGTTGAGACAGTAGAGCAAGAATTTTCGAACCTTTTTATAAAGCGGAGAGGTAAGAATTTAGAAGTTTTGAATAAATAAGAGGAGTAGAAGCTATACTTCCGACTGAAGAAACAATTTGTTTCATAAATATTTTTCCCCAAGTAATGGTTTCCTAACTAACGTCCATGCTAACTAAGGTCTCCTACAGTCAGGATAGCTCTGATACCAGCTCTGTGGGGACCCCGGACCAGCTGTCCGAAATTCCCTGTTATGTATACAGTTCACGATCCCATGATCAGTGCGCCGTGAACACATAACCGAACTGATATCAAATTACACCATCCATTACAAAGCGGAATAAGAAAATTACAACATGGTCACATGACCAATACTTACATAATAGCCTCGAAGGGCCTAACGAAACATCAGAGTAGCATCATCACTTCAGCAGCGCAGTACCCAAGTCATCTGCCATAACCCTACAGGCAACTGACTGGGAAGACGTTCCTAGCTCGCATAGACGTCGCCAACTCCTTCGTTTGTCGAGTTCCTTCAAGTCTGGCCAAGTAAATAGCCAGGGACAAAGCCATGAGTACATTTGGAATTGTACTCGCAAACCATCAAGAAAGATGCTAACAGAGCTAACTAAAAGAGACAAGAGAGGAAGAATAGTTTCTCTTGTGGATATAGCATGTGAAAGAGAATTGTTTTCTCTTGTGGATAAAGCATGCCGGCATCTCAAGTGATGCGGACACTTTGGTGGTCCTATGACATCTCTATATCTTTATTGAAGAAGAGTTCCTCTACATGAAAACACTAGGAAGGGTCACCCAATTTTGTTTCATTTTCCTCAACCATCTCCACATGGTCGGCACAACATCCTTCCCGTACCCTCCTGATACTTCCAACACACGCATTTCCTTTGGAAATCATTTTCAAAACCAAAACTCGACACAGCTCGGTAACGGCCATCCCAACCGTCCATGACCGCGGACGCGGCTATTCGAATAGATTTTACTCTGCAGAGTTTGCACACTTTCACCACAACTATCCGGATACCTATCGTGTGGGCATCATCCCCGCATAACGACATATGCCACGACGGATACCCGGACATAACCTTTCGCCCATTCGACTTAACACGAGGTCCTACCCTATGGAGTATGTACCTCCCCGGCACCGTGGCAGCTCACCTCCTTTTGAGAATGGCTCCACCGCCAAGCCAGGAGACCCATAGTGTCTGTTGACTGCCAAAACCCACCGGCGGGCAGCGACTGTCAACACTAGTAGAGCCGGGAAGAGCCTAGAGCTGCGGCTGGCTGAGACCCCTCCGAGCGACGGCCCGCAATGCTCTTCTGGTCACACGCGGCGATGCGAAGTGCAAGGGCGTGCCACCTGACCTATACCTGGTCAGGAAGGTGATGGGGATGCCTCGCTTAGTTTCCTGCATGGCATACACGTAAACATTAAATACGAGCCTCGATCGGCTCTCAGGTTATCCTGTGAATCGGCTCAAAGAGCCGATCCACCCATGATTCGTACGGGGTGCACGAATACTTGGTGATCCTGCTTGATCAAGATAAAGCTAATTAGATCTACGACGATTTAGGGTTTTCACCGCATAATCGGATCATCCTACTCCAGGTTGGGCCTCGCGGCCACGCACGGTGCTCATAAGCCGATCCTAAACAAGGCCTAAAAACCAACATGAAGTTGATCCTCGGAACATCCTGTTTAGGACTTGCGAACGCCACCCTACGTGCCGCTGGATCCTCCCCCCCCTTTGTAAGGCCTAACTATTGCAGATATTAAACTAATCCTTGCAGAACAAGGAGCAATCGTAACGGATCAGATCTACTAGATGATGAACAAGCAGGGTGCCGCCCCCACACCTGAGATAGGCGTGAGGGCGGCTAGACATGCAAGGGTTGCACTACGTAAGCATGTTATACGAAGAGCTATGCTAACCCTAACACATCTATGATAACTACGTTGCTCGCCATCAAAGACGCTTCAGTACGAGCAATGCATGAACAACGTGGAGCTTGTGCTGCCTAGATCGCAAGATGCGATCTAGGCAGCATGTCGCTTACCTGGTAGAAACCCTCGAGACGAAGGAGTTGGCGATGCGCCGAGATTGGTTTGTTTTGGGTTGAACGTGAGTTGTTGTTTATTCCATAAACCCTAGATACATATTTATAGTCCAGGGGACTTTCTAACGTGGGAATATCCCATCGTGCACGATACAAACTCTAACTTTTGATCTAAGATATAATCTACTATAACTAAAGATACACGGGCAATCTAGCCCAAATTCTCCGTGCAAGGCCGTTTCAGAGATCCTCCACGTGTAATCCTTCAAGCCCATCTCCTTTACGGCCCACCTCTGGATTTGACCAAAATCTGGTGATAACACATGCCCCCCTGGTTTTGGAAATAATTTTTCCAAAATCATTATGCTTTCCTTCGTCGGGTCATGTCGTGGCAGAGCAGAGCTGTTGCAGTATCCGTTATCATTATGCCCTGTCTTCTCAGCTTTTCTGCAAAATTCGATAGCTCCGGCGTCATCTCCTTGGAAACTGTAATGACATTAAATTTCCACCAGGCTTCTCATTATTTAACTGTGCCGATCAATTAGCTTTCTTCATCCCCTTCCTCTGTTCCAGCCATCGGCACCCAAAAAACCCTCTTCTCCCCCAGCCATGTCTTCCTCTTCCTCCTCCTTCTCAAACCTCTTCCCCCAATCCTCGCCGAAGAAGAAGAACGAGGACAAGCCTCATTCCGAGGTGAACCCCCTCTCCTCCGATAATGAGAAGAAAGAAGGAGAAGTAGCGAAGGCCAAGACCTCCCCTTCCACCAAGCTCCCGCCGAAGAAGCGCTCGCGTATGTGGGCGGACAGCGAGGACGAAGATGACGAGGAGGAAGGAGAAGAGGAGGAGGAAGATGAATCTTCCTCTTCCGCCGGGTACCCGCCAACCAAGCGCTTCCGCTCCTGGGCGGACAGCGAGGAGGATGATGATGACGAGGAGGAAGAGGCTCCGGCCACGGGCTGGGGCAGCAGCGACGAGGAGCTCCCTGGGAGCAGCGCCGACGACATCGACGGCGGCGACGACGAGGACAGCGACGACTAGTAGAATAGGACTAGTAGTAGCAGTGCACTAGGCACTAGATCCCTCTTTTGAGAGCCATCGGCTCTTTCTTGTAAAGCCGCTCCTCTGAATTAATGAAATCGGTCTTTTGATTCAGCCTTCAATTATTCCAATTTCATTCCTTCCGCCTGTCATGCCAAGACCGATAGCAATGTATCGGATTCCTCTTCTTTTGGACGCCCATGAAGCTGGACTCCCATGTCGATTAGCTCATAGGCCAAGAACTTCTCAATTTCAGGCTGCGATTTGGTGTCTGACTATAATTTTCCGCAATCCCTTAGCCGATGACTACTCATCGGCTATTTTGAGAATCTAGTCCCTTTCCTCCTCTTGTAGCGACAGGACGGTCCAAACTTGCAAAAAACCGACGGCCTCCTATCCCGATTCAGAGGAGATCACAATGCAGGGCCAGTCGACGCGACTTCAATTGGCTCTCCAAAACAGAGAAGCCACCAAGCCAGCTGCCCCCCGAGTCTCAGTCGAGGCAAGAACGGTAATGGATCAACCGAATGTGCCGCCTATGCAGAGTTAGCCGATTTCAACAAATCGGCTCCCCAAAGCAGAGAACCTTCAGGGTGAGCTGCCCCCCGAGCTTCTTCAGTCTACTTCGCGCCTTGGTCAGATCGGCTCCTTTCCTTTGGTGGAATTGATACAACCTGGTCATGATCTCACGAACTGCCCAGCTGAAGAGAGAATCCGGAGGTCTTTGAAGAGAGGATCTACCTCCTGCTCTTGGGTCGATGGCCACGTATCGGCTTCGTTCCTTAGTTCTGAAGTCGATGCCCTTGCATCGGCTATAAAAATTTTTTTTATTTGGCCGATTTTTCTTAATCGGCCCCCAATGTTCCACTGCACGCATGTCTGCATGTGCCTATCTGCACATGTTCATCTGATTATATGCCCCCCGAGCCGAATCTGCCAAATGACTGCAGATATCGGCTTTCATGGTTAGTCAGGGCACTGCACTTGCACGTCGGCTTCGCAAAGATTCATGCTGACTTTCATCTGCCGACGTGGCCGCCGCCCAGTGGATCGTTGATGAACACAAGCAGAATATGTGCAGAGGATAATTTTTGGCCGATTGCTGGAACCGGCCTCCACATTGCTTGTTCGATGAAGGTTTTGTAATGTTCCTCCATAAATTTTTTTGGGGCCGATCACAAGGATCAGCCTCGCCCAGTTTGCTCATTGGTTTAATCTTGCTACTCGGTCAGGCTGGATAAAACCAACCCAACCTCTGACTTGATGCGCCTGCTGTTGTCCACCTTGAGTGCATCGTATAATCATGGAGCACTAAGCTCTGTCGGCAAGACGAGCACCATGTTTGTGCCAGCCGATGCTTCATCATCGGCCTTCTTTTGCTTTGGACGCCACTCCATTCTCCGTGGACGTCCTTCTTCATCCAGGGCTCGCTGAACCTTTGCAGCCAGATCAGGCCGTGCCTTCCTTAGCGTATGCAGGTATAACCTTTCGGCTTCCTCCAGGCCGCGCAACCGCTGAACTCTGCGCTTTTGTGAACGGCTGAGTCCGTCAGGGCACCACCTTGGACGGTGGTACCTGTCTTCTTCTTCTTTTGGTCCCTCGTCTTCGGAATCCTCAAGATCTGCCCACCGAGGGGACTCAGCACGTTTGCTCTGTGGTGGGAGAGGCCCTAATCGCTCGAACACAGACACGTTGGCTGCCTCCTTCTTCTTCTTGTTGCATTCTGGGCAATTGCCGATTGTGGGCAATCGGCTCATTCCTGAATCCCAGCAGTGTCTAAAGAAAGGGCAGTCCCAGTGTCTGGCGTTGTCATCCTGCTCCCTTGATGTGTCCGTGGCACGGCGCTCGTGCTCCTCCTCATCGCGATTCTGCCGACGATGTCTTCTGGCTTCTCTAGCCAGACGATCTCCTTCATCATAGTTGGACCGTCGGCGTTGGTCATACTGACTCACATATTTGTTGAGGAGGTGATCAGAGAGGGGTCGTTGATATCTTATGTTCTTCACTTCTCCCTCTGTGACGTAGCGCTTGCCATCATGATGGAGCCGATCGCGTGGAGCGGCCTCCTCTGTATCCTTGCTATGAGAGCAGCTGCCCTCATCTCCATCTTTGCCAGAGTGGTTCCCAGGTCCTACCATGTTGATGCTGAACGAGGGACCTGGCTGGCAACCCTCAGGGTAGGTGATTTCCACCATGTTAACGGCGGGGAAGGGTTGGGTGCCGACCTTCATGGCGTACTGGTTGAAAATTAGACGCCCCTTCTCTATCGCCGCTTGGATGTGCTGACGCCACACCCTGCAGTCGTTGGTGGCATGGGAAAGCGAGTTGTGGAATTTGCAGTACGGCTTTCCATTCAGCTCTTGCGCCGTGGGGAACTTGAGACCTTCAGGAATCGTCAACTGTTTCTCCTTGAGCAGGAGGTCGAAGATTTGTTCAGTCTTGGTCACGTCAAAATCAAATCCCCTGGGCGGCCCTGGTGGCTTTACCCATTTGCAGGATACGGGGGTTCCTCCCCGAGTCCACTCAGCCACTGCTACTTCTTGGTCTCCTGCAGGAACTTCGTCTTCCTCTGCATCGATCAGGACTACTGCACGCTTGAACTTGTCTTGGTACAGGTCCGGGTGGCGCTGTTCATATGCTGATAGTTTCTGAACCATGTGCGCCAGCGAGGGATAATCTGCTTGGGAGGCCATGTCCTTGAGCTGTGTTGCAAGGCCAGCTACTGCCAACTCGATCGCTTCCTTTTCAGCTTATACGAACCGAATAACATCGGTTCCTAAGATTTCTGAAGCGCTGGATGTACTCGTCACCGTTTCTCCGCTTCGACGTAGTTGTGCGAGATCGGCAATGCGAGACACCTCAGCGTCTGAAGGGGATTGCATATGGAACTGCTCGTCCAATTGCTTCCAAGATCGGATGGAGTTTGTCGGCAAAGAGGTGTACCATCCAAAAGCCGATCCCGTGAGGGACCGTGAAAAGAGCCTCAAGCATAGCTGATAAGACACTGAAGCCGGTCCAAGTAGCGCCAAATATCGGCCGACGAGATCGATGGAGATGGAGCCATCTGTACCACTCAATTTCCAGAAGTCAGCGAGCCGATATTTAGGTGGCAGCGGGATCATCTCGTACTCGTCGGGGTACGGCTTGGAATAGCCGATTGCCCTTCTTTTCGGCACCATGCCGAACTGGTCTCTCAGTATGGTACTGATCTGATCCGCTGTGCTGGCTGTAGGAGTCGCACTTTGAAGATTCGCCGGGGTGGCGTACTTAGCCAGCCATGTTTGCTTTTCCAGCTCTGAGCCAACTGCAGGAGCTGGGCTCTGGAGTTTCGTCGGGGTGGCGTACTTAGTTAGCCACGTCTGCTTCTCAAGCTCTGTCGCTGACGTTCCTCCTGTTTGCGCCGGAGTCCCTGACGTTGTGGCCTGGTTTGAGAGTGGCCAGTTGCCACAATCTGGCACATACGTGCACGCGTATCCTTGAGGGATCTCCTTAGGCGCCTCAGCCAAGAACTGGTAGTCACTAGGGTCACCACCGATCTTGTAGACGACGAATGCCGGTGTAGCCGGCACTTCAGGTGGTGCTGCCAACGCATATGGCAGCGGTGGACAGGACTGGAGTGGCAACTCTCCTTGATGCGTCCCGAGAGCTGGTCCTGACGGCGAGTACTGGTGGCTCATGATCTCCTGGATCACGCGCAGAGCGAGACGCTCCAACACGTTGACCAAGTTTTTAGAGTGGCGGTGTAGCGAGTGAGCCACCAAGTAGTTGATCTCCTGCCGCAGGCCCCTGGTGCGTTCCTCCGACGGGGCAGAGAGATCTATCCCATCGAGTGCACCTTGCGGTGAGAATCCCTTCCATCTGATGCCATGGGAACGGGTTCTCTGAAAAGAGCCGATGAGGTCGGCTTCGAGGGTGACCTTGATCTCGTCATATCGCTTCTTGAGCTCGTCAGGCAGCTCCTCGTAGGTGACTGGCGTGCCATCCGCCATCTCAGATGTAGATGGCGATGTGGTTGATGTAGACGATTGTCCCACCGAGCGTGCCAGAATGTGTTGACTGCCAAAACCCACCGGCGGGCAGCGACTGTCAACACTAGTAGAGCCGGGAAGAGCCTAGAGCTGCGGCTGGCTGAGACCCCTCCGAGCGACGGCCCGCAATGCTCTTCTGGTCACACGCGGCGATGCGAAGTGCAAGGGCGTGCCACCTGACCTATACCTGGTCAGGAAGGTGATGGGGATGCCTCGCTTAGTTTCCTGCATGGCATACACGTAAACATTAAATACGAGCCTCGATCGGCTCTCAGGTTATCCTGTGAATCGGCTCAAAGAGCCGATCCACCCATGATTCGTACGGGGTGCACGAATACTTGGTGATCCTGCTTGATCAAGATAAAGCTAATTAGATCTACGACGATTTAGGGTTTTCACCGCATAATCGGATCATCCTACTCCAGGTTGGGCCTCGCGGCCACGCACGGTGCTCATAAGCCGATCCTAAACAAGGCCTAAAAACCAACATGAAGTTGATCCTCGGAACATCCTGTTTAGGACTTGCGAACGCCACCCTACGTGCCGCTGGATCCTCCCCCCCTTTGTAAGGCCTAACTATTGCAGATATTAAACTAATCCTTGCAGAACAAGGAGCAATCGTAACGGATCAGATCTACTAGATGATGAACAAGCAGGGTGCCGCCCCCACACCCGAGATAGGCGTGAGGGCGGCTAGACATGCAAGGGTTGCACTACGTAAGCATGTTATACGAAGAGCTATGCTAACCCTAACACATCTATGATAACTGTAACACCCCAACTTTTTGCAAGCTTGTTTAATTATCCATAGTGCAAAAATTAGGGGGAACAAAAACTTTTTCTATAGACTAATTAATATGAATTGCCTTGATCTGTTTGTTATGATGAATTGCCTTGATCTGTTGGTAGATGAATTGTCTTGATTTGCTTGTTGAGTTTTGTTTTGAGCTACCCTTCATAATAACACCTCTAGTGGTTAAACAAGCAACTCACTAAATAAAACACATGTGTGGCTTAGGAAGAATTGTTTTTCTTTTTTACTACATCAAACCTCCCTCCTGATGGCAACATGAGTGTGCCTACTTATAAGATTCCAACTTTGGCAGTTGATCTCTTAGCACCCACAACTGTTTTTGGTAACCTCAGTGCATGGATCTCTTCTATACAACACCCTCTGCAACTTCCACATCTTACATGTCACATCCTCCACTTGCAACTCTTATAATCACTTGATCTGGTATCCTATCCAATGTTTCAGCACCAGATCACTTCTTCCTCTTTTACCTCTTGTGTTTATTTAATCCAAGTTTAATATCCACAAAACCAAGAGTAGGTATGATGGGTACATTTTGTAGCCACCATCTACCCTTGAGAACACTCCTTCCTAAATTAGTTCTCCTCCTCAAAAACCCTATTGTTTTCCTTCTATAGTTTTGATCACAAAACTACTTCCAGTTTATTAAGTATTTTTCAGAAATTTTCTTCAAACAAAACAAAGAACTAAAATGGGTTTTGTTTTTCATCCCATTTCTACCAAGTACTGATTTCTAAAACATACTCTCTATTTTGTTTTGTTTTTAACAAAAGGCTTGTTTATGGTACCTATACCATTTCTTGTCTACTTTAAATTTGAGAAAAACTCTACTTCACTTGAGAAAGTAAGTCGAACATTTTGAACCCCTATGTTCCAACTAGTTCTCTCTCAACATTTTCAAACTCCATTACACTTGAGTTCATTACCAATTGCCCCTAGACAATTGAGGTGATTCAAATACTTTTCAAATGGCAATTCTTGCACATCTTATGCACACCTCTGATCTACCACATTGTATTCTCCATCCTCCAACTCTTGATCAAGTAGATGATCTCTTGATACTTTCTATTGGACTCCCTTCAACTAAACCCTAGACTCAGAGAGTATTTCAAACCACTCCCAATTGACCTCTCATTGGTAGAGCAACTTATATTTCATCATACCCGTCTCAACCCTCTATTCTTTCCATCATCACCTTGACCCCATGAATTCATAATTTATGTCACCATATTCATCATTGTGAGTATATGGTTACTTCACTCACCATCTCTCATAGCCTTGATCTACCATTGTCTAAATCACCATCACCGCCATCATATCTTAGACACATCTTTTATCAGGACAGAATGCCACCACCATCTACACTTTAGCACCCTTGTTCATTGTTATCACTTCACCTAAAATTCTATATCTCTTTAGGCCACCATTTTTGTTAAATGTGAGACACTCAACCTTGGGTGTCATGCATGTGTGGCAATACTCTCTTGATGGTCACTTGTGCATGGCCACAATCTTGGCCGGCCATGCCATGCATGGCACACAAGCATCATGCTTCTCCATCTCTCTCTCTCCCTCACATAGTTATTCCACCTTGGGAAGCATCTCCTCCTTTGTCCCTTCCCAATGCCACTAATAATTTCAGCTTGGGTCAAATTTCCCTTCCCCAAGCCAGCCACCCACCTCCACCAATCAAAGAGGAGGCAGCCAACCCTCTCCCTCTATAAATAGAGCTTGGCCGGCCACCTCCTCATCTTTGGCTTCTCACTTTGACACTCCACTCCTTCCTCCACTCTCTCCTACCCTTCTCCTACCTCTTCACCACGAAATGCTGCTGCCCCTTGCTCCCATGGCCGGCCATGGCCATGAAAACCAGCCAAGATGCAGCTCCCCTCCTTCCTCAAGCTTCCCCTCACCATGAGAGCTTCCCTCTCACTCTCTTCTCTCCTAACTCTTGATGAATCCAGCTCTATTTCTCTTTTCTCCTCTCTCAAGATTGGATCTTGATGCAGGTGCATGTTGGTCCAAGCATGGAGAAGGATGAGCAATCCTCAGATCTGAAGGTTTTGACCAAAGTTCGTCCAAAATCTTGCAGTAATTTCTGTATCTTGCTGTTTCAGATTCTGGTACGAACTTGTAAAATCCGCCAAATCTTGTCTGCAGATCCAAATCGAGTGATTCAAAGTTCCACAGGTAGGTTTTGAAAAGATCTACAACTTGGCGCTGGTCTCATCCTCAAATTCGTTACGGATTTTGCTTGATAAATAAAGTTCTGCAAACATACAGAATCACTGTTTGTTAGATTTCTTCCGTTTTACAAAACCTTTTTGAGCAAACTCAACTTTGGGTGAAAGCCCTCTCCAGTACCTTCATTTTGGCGTTGGTTTCACTTCAAATGACCTAACGAAATCGAAATGGTTCACAGATCAAGATCTGGTCAGATCTGACTTTGTCGAATTAAACCAGGAGCTTGGAAACGAATTTTTGAATGAAACCAGTTGGGTAAGAACCACCGTTTCAATACCTTTCAGATGCAGCTGACCTCATATTTTTATGAGTTGTGTACGATTTGTGGTGAATTAAACTTGTTCTGTGTGTTCTGCAGACATGGCTGTTAGCTTTTAATTCATCAAAAATCCATTTTTGAACCTAATTGAGTGATTCCACTTCTGTAGGATTGCTGAATGTTTTCTTAATCTTCTCAAACAAGTTTCAAACCTTTATCTGTTCTGCAACTCCATAGTTAAAGCAAATGGTGAAAGCATGCAGTAAATTTGTAAATCCATTTGTGAGAGTTTCAGAAATATTTTGAACCCAAATCCAATTGTGTATGCATCTCTGTTTAATTACCTTTCTAATGCAAGTGGCCTCATATTTTTAGGATTTTTCTACGATTTATGGCTTACAGATCTTGTTTTCTGGACAGTCAGATTCAAAGAAATTCCTAAAATTGTAGGTTTAATATTTTTGGGTGATTCCAATTGGGTTAGTCTTGTATTAGTACTGGCTATCTAGGAAAAATATTATTAGTCTCTGTTCATTCATATTTGTTGCTGTTAGTAATGTATATGTGTGACATGCATTGTTGAAGCAAAACTTTTCGGTTTATTTAGAACCCTTGACCAACTCTTTTTATTAGAAATGGGCAACCTTTGTTTTATGATTGCAAAACAAAACCTCTGCAATTTAACATTAGCTCTTTTGTTTTGCTTAAGTTTTCAAATGGTGGGGCATATCATTTGCTTCCTATTCTTGTGTAGTGTTGTGTAAGCTTTACAAAATAGAGAGAATGATTTCCCGCTTTTCCAAAAATGTTTCAAAATATAATGTGAATGTATTTGATGTCAAACTAATGCTCCTGTCCTCTTTATGATGTTATCTACCAGGGGATGTTTGGTTCATACCATGGTGATAACCGAGAGAGGCAATTGCTAAGTGGTGATACTCTCATACCCTTACTAGGTAAATAAAATGGGTTCTCTTTTAGTTGCTTTGTAGTATCTATAAGTCTTTAATATGTTAGCCGTATAAGAGTGGTTAGTCTTTGATCGATGCTTGTTGCTTGTTGTTTTGTTGGTGCAATAGTTTTGATTGTGTTCCTTTTATATTTTCCGACGATAGATGCGAACAATTCCGGAGAAGAAGAAGAAGTGGTTCGGACAAGGATTTTATTTATATTGACGGGATTCTTATATTGATGAAGTTGAAGAAGTCCAGGGACAAATAAGCCAAGGCAAGCCATCTTTTGATCTCTGTTTGGTGTCTAGTTGGATGTCATTTGTTGATGTCCAAAGCACCTTGAATTCTATGTGTGTTATTCTCTCTATTTATGTCATCTATGTGTGTTTCCAAGTGGGGTACTCCCTAGTGGTGATACTCCACCTTTGTCTTGTGATTATGGGATACATGGCATCATGGCCGTGCTACTCCCATTGGTTATCATGTATGCCCAACTTGAGCATGCATAATCTCAAGAAAATAACTTACATCACACCCACCCCCTTTGTAGTATAGAGGTGTCTATGTCATGATCTTGGTGTATTCTCCAATTGAGAGGAGTATGCCGTGTACCCTATTGGAGAGTATGTTGGATAGTAATACTCCACTATCTAAGTTGTATAGTTACCACCACAAATCTGAGAGTATATTCCTCCTTGTGTTGTCATAATACATGCTTACCATAAGCAAGTATGATTCACTCCACTACACCTTTATACCCCTCTATGGCGTGATGACTCTCATCTCGGCCGTAGTGCAATAGTAGTTCAGCTCATGAAACTTTAGGTTGGGAACCCCTCAAGGTTTTACCTTGTTGTAAAAGTTTTTGATAAAACCTTGGGCATGATGTTTTCCCCAAGTGAGAATTTATGAAAGGAAAGGATTTGGTAAAAATGATGAGGATATGAAAAAGGTTGGGTTTTATGAAAACTTTGGCGCCTAAGTACTCACCCATGACAATTAACTAGCGCAACCACAATATCCAAAGTGGGCACGGGCTTAGTCCGTAGTTTGTTGAAGTTGACATGAGATACCTTCACCACTCTCTAGGAGGGTCACGATGACCTCTGACACCGGGTTGCGCTCTGAAGGAGGCAATACACTGCATTAACTTGTAGCCGGACGATTACTGAGGGTCTTCTGTCATGGCGCCGGAGATACGCTCAAAAGGAGGTATGCTGCCGGGGTGCCGGGAAGGGTAAGCCCGCAGGGAAGGACTCATGACAAGGGAGACAGGCGAAAGGCTATGACTGATTATCCGAGACTCGCATACTTTAGTATGACGAACCGGGGATGATCTCGGCGGATTTATCGGTTCTTGTGGGGAAAGTGCGCACACTCTGCAGAGTTAAATCTATTCGAATAGCCGCGTCCGCGGTCATGGACGGTTGGAATGGCTGTTGCTTAGCCTGATGAGTTTTGGTTTACAAAATGGTTTGGCAAATGAAAGGAAAGAACTTGTTTTGATGTACCGGAAGGGTACGGGAAAGGTTGTGTCGACCATATGGAGATGGTCGGGAAGGACAAATAAATTGGGTTGCTCCCTTCCTAGTGTTTCATGTAGAGGAACTTTTCTTTAACAAAGATATAGAGATGTCATAGGACTTCCCTAGCAATCCCTTCAAATGAGATGGTGGTATGCTAACTCTTCTTTAACAAAGATATAGAGATGTCATAGAACCACCATAGTGTCCGCATCACTTGAGATGCCGGTATGCTATATCAACAAGAGAAACTATTTCTCTTTCACATGCTTTATCCACGAGAGAAACTATTCTTCCTCTCTTGTCTTCTTTAGTTAGAATTGTTATCACCTTCTTGATGGTTTGCGAGTACAATTCAAATGTACTCACGGCTTTGTCCCTGGCTATTTACTTGGCCAGACTTGGAGGAACACGATGGATGAAGAAGGAGTTGACGACGTCTATGCGAGCTAGGAACGTCTTCCCAGTCAGTTGCCTGTAGGGTTATGGCAGATGACTTGGGTACTGCGCTGCTGAAGTGATGTTGCTACTTTGATGTTTAGTTAGGCCCTTCGAGGCTATTATGTAAGTATTGGTCATGTGACCATGTTGTAATTTTCTTATTCCGCTTTGTAATGGATGGTGTAATTTGATATCAGTTCGGCTATGTGTTCACGGCGCACTGATCATGGGATCGTGAACTGTATACATAACAGGGATTTTGGACAGCTAGTCCGGGGTCCCCACAGAGCTGGTATCAGAGCTATCCTGACTGTAGGAGACCTTAGTTAGCATGGACGTTAGTTAGGAAAGAAGTATTTGGGAAAAAATATTTACGAAACAAATTTTTTCTTTAGTCGGAAGCATAGCTTCTACTCCTCTTATTTCTTCAAAGCTTCTAAATTCTTATCTCTCCGCTTTATTAAAATGTGTGAAAATTCTTACTCTATTGTCTCCTCCACTTCAAACCTACATATTGGGCGATGTCCCCAACTCAGACCCGGAGACTCGATGTCGAAGATGGATCAACTTTTTATGAAGTCTCACGTATCTCCAACAACAACTATTGAAGATTGGAGGCCGACTTAGTGTGCACACATAGGGATGATAACGTCATGTCTTTGGTTTTCACCAAAGTATGTCAAAGATCTAACCTTGTTCCTCCATGGGCTTGCACTTTTTGCAGTCATCAGGGATCAAGTCCTCAGTTTCTTGACTAGTCATTTTTTGGCCAGCCACGAGAAGATCTCGACTTCGGGAGCACCTCGACAGCTACCTCTCTCAAGACCTCATGTTTCTGGGATATCGAGACTAGAAGATCTACACAGTTTTTGCCTCCACCTCAACATCGACGAGACAACACCAGGCCTGCTTCGCCACCAACTGCTCCAAGAATTCTTATGGGAGACGCTGTCAACAAGATGAGGACGCCAACATATGTGACCAGCCCCCAAACCTATAGGATGGATAGGACAAACTCAATCGCTTCGATTGATCAAGCTACCCCCACGTATTAGGTATCTCTGGATACTTAGAGTGCCTTGTTTGTTGTGCTGATTGTTTGTAGTCCCCTCGTGTGCTGCCTTGAGTGTATTTTATTTGTTTGTTGTGTGTATGATTGTCTTGCTCTTTCGATCTGAAAAACATTCTTAGTGTGATAACCCAGCGTAGGAAGCCTCCCTAAGATGTTTTCACCCTCACCTACCTCGCCGATGTATTGCTAACTGCTAGTTAGTTGGATAGGTTAACGGAAGACTCTAACTCTAAACCCGTTAACAGTTGTTTTTCGACCGTCAGAAAAACTAACCCCAAACCCCTATCTACACTGGCTACCTTCAAGATCAGCTGAAGCATCTCTACTACGCCAAGAAAGCAGAAGCCCCTACCTTCAAGAGTGACTGCACCTCTGCGAGAAGACATACTAACTTAGTCTAATCTTGGAGTAATCGCGCTAACCTCGAGGATAACTTCTTGAAAACCACTCTCTAACACACCGTCTAACAAGATGAGAGAACAATAGCGTCAAAGCCAAGCTACATCGCATGGTTCATCGCGTCATCATCAAGTGAAGACTCTTGAAGATACCTCAAGACTCAAGATTAGGTGTAGTTTACCCGCTCACTTCTTAGCTGGTATAAGTCAACAACGACCCTCAAGCTGAAGATTGCCTCCGACGACCTTTGTTGCTGCTTCATATGGATACCCACGAGGAGTTTCATCAACTTACTAACTTACTGCGCGTCATATGGTTTAGTTAACACCGTGAGTGCCCCTTGAAGTTGTGGTCTGCACGTCGCCCCTGAAGATTCTTCAACTGAGTACGGAAGATCGATGACTCCTTCAGAAGCCCCCGACGGGACCGCAAGGCAGAAGCTCTAAGATTTTCCGAAAGCCCGATGAAAAATTTTAAGGGTGGAAGACTTTGTCTTCCACTAGAATTTAAAGCTAACTCTAAAAAGTTGTCAACCCTGCTAAAGCACCATTGGGGTGCACTAACTTCTCCGAAATCATGGACTCTACTAGGATCGCTAAGAAGCTACAGATCTAACACCGGCATGGAGTAGTCAACCTCTTCATGAAGCTCGCCATCGGCAGAAATCCATCATGTCTCCCAGAAGATGAAGCAACGACCTTCTCAACAATGGCACATCTACAGAAGAATGGAGTCTAACTTCAGCTAAACTTTGAAACCTCTCTAGTTCTATGCTTAGTAATCTCGGGACGAGATTATTTTAAGGGTGGAAGATCTGTAACACCCCAACTTTTTGCAAGCTTGTTTAATTATCCATAGTGCAAAAATTAGGGGGAACAAAAACTTTTTCTATAGACTAATTAATATGAATTGCCTTGATCTGTTTGTTATGATGAATTGCCTTGATCTGTTGGTAGATGAATTGTCTTGATTTGCTTGTTGAGTTTTGTTTTGAGCTACCCTTCATAACAACACCTCTAGTGGTTAAACAAGCAACTCACTAAATAAAACACATGTGTGGCTTAGGAAGAATTGTTTTTCTTTTTTACTACATCAAACCTCCCTCCTGATGGCAACATGAGTGTGCCTACTTATAAGATTCCAACTTTGGCAGTTGATCTCTTAGCACCCACAACTGTTTTTGGTAACCTCAGTGCATGGATCTCTTCTATACAACACCCTCTGCAACTTCCACATCTTACATGTCACATCCTCCACTTGCAACTCTTATAATCACTTGATCTCTGGTATCCTATCCAATGTTTCAGCACCAGATCACTTCTTCCTCTTTACCTCTTGTGTTTATTTAATCCAAGTTTAATATCCACAAAACCAAGAGTAGGTATGATGGGTACATTTTGTAGCCACCATCTACCCTTGAGAACACTCCTTCCTAAATTAGTTCTCCTCCTCAAAAACCCTATTGTTTTCCTTCTATAGTTTTGATCACAAAACTACTTCCAGTTTATTAAGTATTTTTCAGAAATTTTCTTCAAACAAAACAAAGAACTAAAATGGGTTTTGTTTTTCATCCCATTTCTACCAAGTACTGATTTCTAAAACATACTCTCTATTTTGTTTTGTTTTTAACAAAAGGCTTGTTTATGGTACCTATACCATTTCTTGTCTACTTTAAATTTGAGAAAAACTCTACTTCACTTGAGAAAGTAAGTCGAACATTTTGAACCCCTATGTTCCAACTAGTTCTCTCTCAACATTTTCAAACTCCATTACACTTGAGTTCATTACCAATTGCCCCTAGACAATTGAGGTGATTCAAATACTTTTCAAATGGCAATTCTTGCACATCTTATGCACACCTCTGATCTACCACATTGTATTCTCCATCCTCCAACTCTTGATCAAGTAGATGATCTCTTGATACTTTCTATTGGACTCCCTTCAACTAAACCCTAGACTCAGAGAGTATTTCAAACCACTCCCAATTGACCTCTCATTGGTAGAGCAACTTATATTTCATCATACCCGTCTCAACCCTCTATTCTTTCCATCATCACCTTGACCCCATGAATTCATAATTTATGTCACCATATTCATCATTGTGAGTATATGGTTACTTCACTCACCATCTCTCATAGCCTTGATCTACCATTGTCTAAATCACCATCACCGCCATCATATCTTAGACACATCTTTTATCAGGACAGAATGCCACCACCATCTACACTTTAGCACCCTTGTTCATTGTTATCACTTCACCTAAAATTCTATATCTCTTTAGGCCACCATTTTTGTTAAATGTGAGACACTCAACCTTGGGTGTCATGCATGTGTGGCAATACTCTCTTGATGGTCACTTGTGCATGGCCACAATCTTGGCCGGCCATGCCATGCATGGCACACAAGCATCATGCTTCTCCATCTCTCTCTCTCCCTCACATAGTTATTCCACCTTGGGAAGCATCTCCTCCTTTGTCCCTTCCCAATGCCACTAATAATTTCAGCTTGGGTCAAATTTCCCTTCCCCAAGCCAGCCACCCACCTCCACCAATCAAAGAGGAGGCAGCCAACCCTCTCCCTCTATAAATAGAGCTTGGCCGGCCACCTCCTCATCTTTGGCTTCTCACTTTGACACTCCACTCCTTCCTCCACTCTCTCCTACCCTTCTCCTACCTCTTCACCACGAAATGCTGCTGCCCCTTGCTCCCATGGCCGGCCATGGCCATGAAAACCAGCCAAGATGCAGCTCCCCTCCTTCCTCAAGCTTCCCCTCACCATGAGAGCTTCCCTCTCACTCTCTTCTCTCCTAACTCTTGATGAATCCAGCTCTATTTCTCTTTTCTCCTCTCTCAAGATTGGATCTTGATGCAGGTGCATGTTGGTCCAAGCATGGAGAAGGATGAGCAATCCTCAGATCTGAAGGTTTTGACCAAAGTTCGTCCAAAATCTTGCAGTAATTTCTGTATCTTGCTGTTTCAGATTCTGGTACGAACTTGTAAAATCCGCCAAATCTTGTCTGCAGATCCAAATCGAGTGATTCAAAGTTCCACAGGTAGGTTTTGAAAAGATCTACAACTTGGTGCTGGTCTCATCCTCAAATTCGTTACGGATTTTGCTTGATAAATAAAGTTCTGCAAACATACAGAATCACTGTTTGTTAGATTTCTTCCGTTTTACAAAACCTTTTTGAGCAAACTCAACTTTGGGTGAAAGCCCTCTCCAGTACCTTCATTTTGGCGTTGGTTTCACTTCAAATGACCTAACGAAATCGAAATGGTTCACAGATCAAGATCTGGTCAGATCTGACTTTGTCGAATTAAACCAGGAGCTTGGAAACGAATTTTTGAATGAAACCAGTTGGGTAAGAACCACCGTTTCAATACCTTTCAGATGCAGCTGACCTCATATTTTTATGAGTTGTGTACGATTTGTGGTGAATTAAACTTGTTCTGTGTGTTCTGCAGACATGGCTGTTAGCTTTTAATTCATCAAAAATCCATTTTTGAACCTAATTGAGTGATTCCACTTCTGTAGGATTGCTGAATGTTTTCTTAATCTTCTCAAACAAGTTTCAAACCTTTATCTGTTCTGCAACTCCATAGTTAAAGCAAATGGTGAAAGCATGCAGTAAATTTGTAAATCCATTTGTGAGAGTTTCAGAAATATTTTGAACCCAAATCCAATTGTGTATGCATCTCTGTTTAATTACCTTTCTAATGCAAGTGGCCTCATATTTTTAGGATTTTTCTACGATTTATGGCTTACAGATCTTGTTTTCTGGACAGTCAGATTCAAAGAAATTCCTAAAATTGTAGGTTTAATATTTTTGGGTGATTCCAATTGGGTTAGTCTTGTATTAGTACTGGCTATCTAGGAAAAATATTATTAGTCTCTGTTCATTCATATTTGTTGCTGTTAGTAATGTATATGTGTGACATGCATTGTTGAAGCAAAACTTTTCGGTTTATTTAGAACCCTTGACCAACTCTTTTTATTAGAAATGGGCAACCTTTGTTTTATGATTGCAAAACAAAACCTCTGCAATTTAACATTAGCTCTTTTGTTTTGCTTAAGTTTTCAAATGGTGGGGCATATCATTTGCTTCCTATTCTTGTGTAGTGTTGTGTAAGCTTTACAAAATAGAGAGAATGATTTCCCGCTTTTCCAAAAATGTTTCAAAATATAATGTGAATGTATTTGATGTCAAACTAATGCTCCTGTCCTCTTTATGATGTTATCTACCAGGGGATGTTTGGTTCATACCATGGTGATAACCGAGAGAGGCAATTGCTAAGTGGTGATACTCTCATACCCTTACTAGGTAAATAAAATGGGTTCTCTTTTAGTTGCTTTGTAGTATCTATAAGTCTTTAATATGTTAGCCGTATAAGAGTGGTTAGTCTTTGATCGATGCTTGTTGCTTGTTGTTTTGTTGGTGCAATAGTTTTGATTGTGTTCCTTTTATATTTTCCGACGATAGATGCGAACAATTCCGGAGAAGAAGAAGAAGTGGTTCGGACAAGGATTTTATTTATATTGACGGGATTCTTATATTGATGAAGTTGAAGAAGTCCAGGGACAAATAAGCCAAGGCAAGCCATCTTTTGATCTCTGTTTGGTGTCTAGTTGGATGTCATTTGTTGATGTCCAAAGCACCTTGAATTCTATGTGTGTTATTCTCTCTATTTATGTCATCTATGTGTGTTTCCAAGTGGGGTACTCCCTAGTGGTGATACTCCACCTTTGTCTTGTGATTATGGGATACATGGCATCATGGCCGTGCTACTCCCATTGGTTATCATGTATGCCCAACTTGAGCATGCATAATCTCAAGAAAATAACTTACATCACACCCACCCCTTTGTAGTATAGAGGTGTCTATGTCATGATCTTGGTGTATTCTCCAATTGAGAGGAGTATGCCGTGTACCCTATTGGAGAGTATGTTGGATAGTAATACTCCACTATCTAAGTTGTATAGTTACCACCACAAATCTGAGAGTATATTCCTCCTTGTGTTGTCATAATACATGCTTACCATAAGCAAGTATGATTCACTCCACTACACCTTTATACCCCTCTATGGCGTGATGACTCTCATCTCGGCCGTAGTGCAATAGTAGTTCAGCTCATGAAACTTTAGGTTGGGAACCCCTCAAGGTTTTACCTTGTTGTAAAAGTTTTTGATAAAACCTTGGGCATGATGTTTTCCCCGAGTGAGAATTTATGAAAGGAAAGGATTTGGTAAAAATGATGAGGATATGAAAAAGGTTGGGTTTTATGAAAACTTTGGCGCCTAAGTACTCACCCATGACAATTAACTAGCGCAACCACAATATCCAAAGTGGGCACGGGCTTAGTCCGTAGTTTGTTGAAGTTGACATGAGATACCTTCACCACTCTCTAGGAGGGTCATGATGACCTCTGACACCGGGTTGCGCTCTGAAGGAGGCAATACACTGCATTAACTTGCAGCCGGACGATTACTGAGGGTCTTCTGTCATGGCGCCGGAGATACGCTCAAAAGGAGGTATGCTGCCGGGGTGCCGGGAAGGGGTAAGCCCACAGGGAAGGACTCATGACAAGGGAGACAGGCGAAAGGCTATGACTGATTATCCGAGACTCGCATACTTTAGTATGACGAACCGGGGATGATCTCGGCGGATTTATCGGTTCTTGTGGGGAAAGTGCGCACACTCTGCAGAGTTAAATCTATTCGAATAGCCGCGTCCGCGGTCATGGACGGTTGGAATGGCTGTTGCTTAGCCTGATGAGTTTTGGTTTACAAAATGGTTTGGCAAATGAAAGGAAAGAACTTGTTTTGATGTACCGGAAGGGTACGGGAAAGGTTGTGTCGACCATATGGAGATGGTCGGGAAGGACAAATAAATTGGGTTGCTCCCTTCCTAGTGTTTCATGTAGAGGAACTTTTCTTTAACAAAGATATAGAGATGTCATAGGACTTCCCTAGCAATCCCTTCAAATGAGATGGTGGTATGCTAACTCTTCTTTAACAAAGATATAGAGATGTCATAGAACCACCATAGTGTCCGCATCACTTGAGATGCCGGTATGCTATATCAACAAGAGAAACTATTTCTCTTTCACATGCTTTATCCACGAGAGAAACTATTCTTCCTCTCTTGTCTTCTTTAGTTAGAATTGTTATCACCTTCTTGATGGTTTGCGAGTACAATTCAAATGTACTCACGGCTTTGTCCCTGGCTATTTACTTGGCCAGACTTGGAGGAACACGATGGATGAAGAAGGAGTTGACGATGTCTATGCGAGCTAGGAACGTCTTCCCAGTCAGTTGCCTGTAGGGTTATGGCAGATGACTTGGGTACTGCTTCTTGAAGTGATGTTGCTACTCTGATGTTTAGTTAGGCCCTTCGAGGCTATTATGTAAGTATTGGTCATGTGACCATGTTGTAATTTTCTTATTCCGCTTTGTAATGGATGGTGTAATTTGATATCAGTTCGGCTATGTGTTCACGGCGCACTGATCATGGGATCGTGAACTGTATACATAACAGGGATTTTGGACAGCTAGTCCGGGGTCCCCACAATAACTACGTTGCTCGCCATCAAAGACGCTTCAGTACGAGCAATGCATGAACAACGTGGAGCTTGTGCTGCCTAGATCGCAAGATGCGATCTAGGCAGCATGTCGCTTACCTGGTAGAAACCCTCGAGACGAAGGAGTTGGCGATGCGCCGAGATTGGTTTGTTTTGGGTTGAACGTGAGTTGTTGTTTATTCCATAAACCCTAGATACATATTTATAGTCCAGGGGACTTTCTAACGTGGGAATATCCCATCGTGCACGATACAAACTCTAACTTTTGATCTAAGATATAATCTACTATAACTAAAGATACACGGGCAATCTAGCCCAAATTCTCCGTGCAAGGCCGTTTCAGAGATCCTCCACGTGTAATCCTTCAAGCCCATCTCCTTTACGGCCCACCTCTGGATTTGACCAAAATCTGGTGATAACAGTGTCTTCCGGACGGGTCAGCCTCGAAGGCCTCCCGTTATACTATTGTCCCAACCATGACAACCCGGACTCGGGGGTAACCGTACCCTTGTATAGTTGTGCGGTGCCTCATGCTAAGAAGAACAAACGTCAAGTTAAGCCCCGTGCCCACGTTGGAGTAGCTATGGTTGCGCTGTTTAGTTGTTCCGGACGAATACAGAGAACCATGTGTCGTTTTTCTCAAAAACCCAAGTCACAAACACTTTCCTCTTTCCAACCATCTTTGTAAATATCCTTCCCTTTCATAAACCATACGCTTGGGTAAGATTGCCTCACCCAAGGTTTTCATAAACATTTACAACAAGGTAAACCTTGAGGGGTTCCCAACCTAAAGTTTCATGATGGAACTAAGACACCATATGGCCGTGATGATAGTCATCATGCCAATAAGTAGTGGATATGGTGGAATCAAAATAGTCATACTTGCTTAAGATAAGCATGTATGTTGACAACAAAAGAGGGGAAATATTTTCAGATTTGTGGTGCTAACCCAACCAACACTAATGTAAGTGATGGTGATCAACAATAATAGACATACATAAGGTGGTTAGGCATACCCATCTCAATTTGAGAGTATACCTAGCTCATGAAGTGACTACCACTATACTAACAAAGGAGTATAGCGTGAGTTGTCAAGAGAGTTAGCATGATTAGGATAAGCATGTATGCCGACAAAATAGGATAGCATGACCATGATCATCATGCATCCCAACACTTACTATGACAACCATAAGATATGACCACTAATATTACCATGCTTGAGACCAAGCATGTATGACAACAATAAGGAGACCAACACACAGAGAATCAAGATGCTAAGGATAGCAACAAGGTGATATCAAAAGGGTACATCACAATCAGAGATCAATAGATGGCTTGCCTTGGCTTATTTGTCCCTGGACTTCTTCAACTCCATTAATATAAGAATCCCAACAACCATAAATAAAATCCTCGTCCGATTCCACTTCTTCTTCTCCGGAATTGTTCGCATCTATCGCCGGAAAATATAAAGGAACACAATCAATCACATTGCATCATCAAGACAACATTCAACAATCAACAACTAACCATGCAGCCAAGGTATAACATATTAAGGACTTATAGATTCCACAAAACAACTCTAAGATTTTTAATTTAGAAAACCCCATTTATTTACCTAGTAAAGGTATGAGAGTATCACAACTTAGCAATTGCCTCTCTCGGTTATCACCATGGCATAAACCAAACATCCCCTGGTAGATAACATCATAAAGAGGACAAGAGCATTAGTTTGACATCAAATACATTCACAAAACATTTTCAAACATTTTTGGAAAAAGTAGAAAACAGTTTTCCTAACTTAGTTTGCTCACATAACCCAACATCCAAAATAGGAAGCAAACCATATTCCACATTGATACGTCTCCGACGTATCGATAATTTCTTATGTTCCATGCCACATTATTGATGATATCTACATGTTTTATGCACACTTTATGTCATATTCGTGCATTTTCTGGAACTAACCTATTAACAAGATGCCGAAGTGCCGATTCTTTGTTTCTGCTGTTTTTGGTTTCAGAAATCCTAGTAAGGAAATATTCTCGGAATTGGACGAAATCAAAGCCCGGGGGCCTATTTTTCCACGGAGCTTCCGAGAAGACCGAAGAACACACGAAGTGGGGCCACGAGGTGGCGACACCACGTGGCGGCGCGGCCCGGGGGGGCCCGCGCCGCCCTATGGTGTGGCCCCTCGTCGGCCCCCGACTCTGCCCTTCCGCCTACAAATAGCCTCCGTGACGAAAACCCCGCATCGAGAACCACGATACGGAAAACCTTCCCGGAGACGCCGCCGCCGCCGATCCCATCTCGGGGGATCCAGGAGATCGCCTCCGGCACCCTGCCGGAGAGGGGAATCATCTCCCGGAGGACTCTACGCCGCCATGGTCGCCTCCGGTGTGATGTGTGAGTAGTCTACCCCTGGACTATGGGTCCATAGCAGTAGCTAGATGGTTGTCTTCTCCCCATTGTGCTATCATTGTCGGATCTTGTGAGCTGCCTAACATGATCAAGATCATCTATCTGTAATTCTATATGTTGCGTTTGTTGGGATCCGATGAATAGAGAATACTTGTTATGTTGATTATCAAAGTTATGCTTATGTGTTGTTTATGATCTTGCATGCTCTCCGTTACTAGTAGATGCTCTGGCCAAGTAGATGCTTGTAACTCCAAGAGGGAGTACTTATGCTCGATAGTGGGTTCATGCCTGCATTGACACACAGGGACGATGTGTGAGAAAGTTCTAAGGTTGTGTTGTGCTGTTGCCACTAGGGATAAAACATTGATGCTATGTCTAAGGATGTAGTTGTTGATTACATTACGCACCATACTTAATGCAATTGTCTCTGTTGCTTGCAACTTAATACCGGGAGGGGTTCGGATGATAACTTTGAAGGTGGACTTTTTAGGCATAGATGCGGTTGGATGGCGGTCTATGTACTTTGTCGTAATGCCCAATTAAATCTCACTATACTCATCATGATATGTATGTGCATTGTCATGCTCTCTTTATTTGTCAATTGCCCAACTGTAATTTGTTCACCCAACATGCAAGTTCGTCTTATGGGAGAGACACCTCTAGTGAACTGTGGACCCCGGTCCAACTCTCTTTACTGAAATACAATCTACTGCAATACTTGTTCTACTGTTTTCTGCAAACAATCATCTTCCACACAATACGGTTAACTCTTTGTTACAGCAAGCCGGTGAGATTGACAACCTCACTGTTTCGTTGGGGCAAAGTACTTTGGTTGTGTTGTGCAGGTTCCACGTTGGCGCGAGTATCCCTGGTTTTGCGCAGCACTAAATCTCGCCGCCATCAACCTTCAACGTGCTTCTTGGCTCCTCCTGGTTCGATAAACCTTGGTTTCTTTCCGAGGGAAAACTTGCTGCTGTGCGCATCATACCTTCCTCTTGGGGTTGCCCAACGAACGTGTGAAATACACGCCATCAAGCTCTTTTTCTGGCGCCGTTGCCGGGGAGATCAAGACACGCTGCAAGGGGAGTCTCCACTTCTCAATCTCTTTACTTTGTTTTTGTCTTGCTTAGTTTTATTTACTACTTTGTTTGCTGCACTAAATCAAAATACAAAAAAATTAGTTGCTAGTTTTACTTTATTTGTTATCTTGTTTGCTATATCGAAAACACAAAAAAATTAGTTACTTGCATTTACTTTATCTAGTTTGCTTTATTTACTGTTGCTAAAATGGCCAACGCTGAAAATACTAAGTTGTGTGACTTCACAACCACAAATAATAATGATTTCTTATGCACACATATTGCTCCACCTGCTACTACAGCAGAATTCTTTGAAATTAAACCTGCTTTACTGAATCTTGTCATGAAAGATCAATTTTCTGGAATTAGTTCTGATGATGCTGCTGCCCATCTTAATAATTTTGTTGAACTATGTGAAATGCAAAAATATAAAGATGTAGATGGTGATATTATTAAACTAAAATTGTTCCCTTTCTCATTAAGAGGAAGAGCTAAAGATTGGTTGCTATCTCTGCCTAAGAATAGTATTGATTCATGGACTAAATGCAAGGATGCTTTTATTGGTAGATATTATCCCCCTGCTAAAATTATATCTTTGAGGAGTAGCATAATGAATTTTAAACAATTAGATACTGAACATGTTGCTCAAGCTTGGGAAAGAATGAAATCTCTGGTTAAAAATTGCCCAACCCATGGACTGACTACTTGGATGATCATCCAAACCTTCTATGCAGGACTAAATTTTTCTTCACGGAATTTATTGGATTCAGCTGCTGGAGGTACCTTTATGTCCATCACTCTTGGTGAAGCAACAAAGCTTCTTGATAATATGATGATCAACTACTCTGAATGGCACACGGAGAGAGCTCCACAAGGTAAGAAGGTAAATTCTGTCGAAGAAACCTCTTCCTTGAGTGATAAGATTGATGCTATTATGTCTATGCTTGTGAATGATAGGACTAATATTGATCCTAATAATGTTCCATTAGCTTCATTGGTTGCACAAGAAGAACATGTTGATGTAAACTTCATTAAAAATAATAATTTCAACAACAATGCTTACCGGAACAATTCTAGTAACAACTATAGGCCATATCCTTATAATAATGGCAACGGCTATGGTAATTCTTATGGGAATTCTTACAACAATAATAGGAGTTCACCCCCTGGACTTGAAGCCATGCTTAAAGAATTTATTAGTACACAAACTGCTTTTAACAAATCTGTTGAAGAAAAGCTTGGGAAAATTGATATACTTGCTTCTAAAGTTGATAGTCTTGCTGCTGATGTTGATCTTTTGAAATCAAAAGTTTTGCCTAATGAGAATCATCATAATAAAATTACTACTACAGCAAATGCCATTCAAGTTAGAATTAATGAGAATATAAGATTAATGGCTGAACTGCGTGCTAGGTGGGATAGAGAAGAAAATGAAAAACTAGCTAAAGAGAAGAATATAGCTAAAGTTTGGACTATTACCACCACTAGTAATGCTAATGCTACACATGTTGCTGCACCTTCAACTCATACTAATAAAAGAATTGGTGTTAGCAATGTTTCCACTTCTAATGCAAAGCGCGAAAAACTGCACTGAAAGCGCTAAAACTAGCTGAAACTGCTGTGATAAAGCTGCTGAAATTTTTTCCAACATTGGGGATGATGATCCCATTGCTTTAGATTATAATGGTTTGAATTTTGATGATTGCCACATCTCTGAAGTTATAAAGTTCTTGCAAAAACTTGCTAAAAGTCCTAATGCTAGTGCTATAAATTTGGCTTTCACGCATCATATTACAAATGCCCTCATAAAAGCTAGAGAAGAGAAACTAGAGCGTGAAGCCTCTATTCCTAAAAAGCTAGAGGATGGTTGGGAGCCCATCATTAAGATGAAAGTTAAAGATTTTGATTGTAATGCTTTATGTGATCTTGGTGCAAGTATTTCTGTTATGCCTAAGAAAATTTATAATATGCTTGACTTGCCACCGCTGAAAAATTGTTATTTGGATGTTAATCTTGCTGATCATTCTACAAAGAAACCTTTGGGTAAAGTTGATAATGTTCGCATTACCGTTAACAATAACCTGGTTCCCGTTGATTTTGTTGTCTTGGATATTGAATGCAATGCATCTTGTCCCATTATATTGGGAAGACCTTTTCTTCGAACTGTTGGTGCTACCATTGATATGAAGGAAGGTAATATAAAATATCAATTTCCTCTCAAGAAAGGTATGGAACACTTCCCTAGAAAGAGAATGAAGGTACCTTTTGATTCTATTATGAGAACAAATTATGATGTTGACACTTCATCTCTTGATAATACTTGATACACACTTTCTGCGCCTAGCTGAAAGGCGTTAAAGAAAAGCGCTTATGGGAGACAACCCATGTTTTTACCTACAGTACTTTGTTTTTATTTTGTGTCTTGGAAGTTGTTTACTACTGTAGCAACCTCTCCTTATCTTAGTTTTGTGTTTTGTTGTGCCAAGTTAAGCCGTTGATGGAAAAGTAAGTACTAGATTTGGATTACTGCACAGTTCCAGATTTCTTTGCTGTCACGAATCTGGGTCCACCTCCCTGTAGGTAACTCAGAAAATTAAGCCAATTTACGTGCATGATCCTCAGATATGTATGCAACTTTCATTCAATTTGAGCATTTTAATTTGAGCAAGTCTGGTGCCATTTTAAAATTCGTCAATACGAACTGTTCTGTTTTGACAGATTCTGCCTTTTATTTCGCATTGCCTCTTTCGCTATGTTGGATGAATTTCTTTGATCCACTAATGTCCAGTAGCATTATGCAATGTCCAGAAGTGTTAAGAATGATTGTGTCACCTCTGAATATGTCAATTTATAATGTGCACTAACCCTCTAATGAGTTGTTTCGAGTTTGGTGTGGAGGAAGTTTTCAAGGATCAAGAGAGGAGTATGATGCAACATGATCAAGGAGAGTGAAAGCTCTAAGCTTGGGGATGCACCCGGTGGTTCACCCCTGCATATATCAAGAAGACTCAAGCGTCTAAGCTTGGGGATGCCCAAGGCATCCCCTTCTTCATCGACAACATTATCAGGTTCCTCCCCTGAAACTATATTTTTATTCCATCACATCTTATGTGCTTTTTCTTGGAGCGTCGGTTTGTTTTTGTTTTTGTTTTGTTTGAATAAAATGGATCCTAGCATTCACTTTATGGGAGAGAGACACGCTCCGCTGTAGCATATGGACAAGTATGTCCTTGGTTTCTACTCATAGTATTCATGGCGAAGTTTCTCCTTCGTTAAATTGTTATATGGTTGGAATTGGAAAATGATACATGTAGTAATTGCTATAAATGTCTTGGGTAATGTGATACTTGGCAATTGTTGTGCTCATGTTTAAGCTCTTGCATCATATACTTTGCACCCATTAATGAAGAAATACATAGAGCATGCTAAAATTTGGTTTGCATATTTGGTTTCTCTAAGGTCTAGATAATTTCTAGTATTGAGTTTGAACAACAAGGAAGACGGTGTAGAGTCTTATAATGTTTTCAATATGTCTTTTATGTGAGTTTTGCTGCACCGGTTCATCCTTGTGTTTGTTTCAAATAAGCCTTGCTAGCCTAAACCTTGTATCGAGAGGGAATACTTCTCATGCATCCAAAATACTTGAGCCAACCACTATGCCATTTGTGTCCACCATACCTACCTATGCTACATGGTATTTTCCGCCATTCCAAAGTAAATTGTTTGAGTGCTACCTTTAAAATTCCATCATTCACCTTTGCAATATATAGCTCATGGGACAAATAGCTTAAAAACTATTGTGGTATTGAATATGTAATTATGCACTTTATCTCTTATTAAGTTGCTTGTTGTGCGATAACCATGTTTACTGGGGAACGCCATCAACTCATTGTTGAATTTCATGTGAGTTGCTATGCATGTTCGTCTTGTCTGAAGTAAGGGCGATCTACTCTGAGTTGAATGGTTTGAGCATGCATATTGTGAGAGAAGAACATTGGGCCGCTAACTAAAGCCATGTTCCATGGTGGAAGTTTCAGTTTTGGACAAACATCCTCAAATCTCTAATGAGAAAAGAATTAATTGTTGTTGAATGCTTAAAGCATTAAAAGAGGAGTCCATTATCTCGTTGTCTATGTTGTCCCGGTATGGATGTCTAAGTTGAGAATAATCAAAAGCGAGAAATCCAAATGCGAGCTTTCTCCTTAGACCTTTGTACAGGCGGCATAGAGGTACCCCTTTGTGATACTTGGTTAAAGCATATGTATTGCGGTGATAATCCAGGTAGTCCAAGCTAATTAGGACAAGGTGCGGGCACTATTAGTACACTATGCATGAGGCTTGCAACTTATAAGATATAATTTACATGATGCATATGCTTTATTACTACCGTTGACAAAATTGTTTCATGTTTTCAAAATCAAAGCTCTAGCACAAATATAGCAATCGATGCTTTTCCTCTATGAGGACCATTCTTTTACTTTCAATGTTGAGTCAGTTCACCTATTTCTCTCCACCTCAAGAAGCAAACACTTGTGTGAACTGTGCATTGATTCCTACATACTTGCTTATTGCACTTATTATATTACTCTATGTTGACAATATCCATGAGATATACATGTTACAAGTTGAAAGCAACCGCTGAAACTTAATCTTCTTTTGTGTTGCTTCAATACCTTTACTTTGAATTATTGCTTTATGAGTTAACTCTTATGCAAGACTTATTGATGCTTGTCTTGAAGTGCTATTCATGAAAAGTCTTTGCTATATGATTCACTTGTTTACTCATGTCATACACATTGTTTTGATCGCTGCATTCACTACATATGCTTTACAAATAGTATGATCAAGATTATGATGGCATGTCACTCCAGAAATTATCTGTGTTATCGTTTTACCTGCTCGGGACGAGCAGAACTAAGCTTGGGGATGCTGATACGTCTCCGACGTATCGATAATTTCTTATGTTCCATGCCACATTATTGATGATATCTACATGTTTTATGCATACTTTATGTCATATTCGTGCATTTTCTGGAACTAACCTATTAACAAGATGCCGAAGTGCCAGTTGCTGTTTTCTGCTGTTTTTGGTTTCAGAAATCCTAGTAAGGAAATATTCTCGGAATTGGACGAAATCAAAGCCCAGGGGCCTATTTTTCCACGGAGCTTCCAGAAGACCGAAGAACACACGAAGTGGGGCCACGAGGTGGCGACACCACGTGGCGGCGCGGCCCAGGGGGGCCCGCGCCGCCCTATGGTGTGGCCCCTCGTCGGCCCCCGACTCTGCCCTTCCGCCTACAAATAGCCTCCGTGACGAAAACCCCGGTGCCGAGAACCACGATACGGAAAACCTTCCGGAGACGCCGCCGCCGCCGATCACATCTCGTGGGATACAGGAGATAGCCTCCGGCACCCTGCCGGAGAGGGGAATCATCTCCCGGAGGACTCTACGCCGCCATGGTCGCCTCCGGTGTGATGTGTGAGTAGTCTACCCCTGGACTATGGGTCCATAGCAGTAGCTAGATGGTTGTCTTCTCCCCATTGTGCTATCATTGTCGGATCTTGTGAGCTGCCTAACATGATCAAGATCATCTATCTGTAATTCTATATGTTGCGTTTGTTGGGATCCGATGAATAGAGAATACTTGTTATGTTGATTATCAAAGTTATGCTTATGTGTTGTTTATGATCTTGCATGCTCTCCGTTACTAGTAGATGCTCTGGCCAAGTAGATGCTTGTAACTCCAAGAGGGAGTACTTATGCTCGATAGTGGGTTCATGCCTGCATTGACACACAGGACAGGTGACGAAAGTTCTAAGGTTGTGTTGTGCTGTTGCCACTAGGGATAAAACATTGATGCTATGTCTAAGGATGTAGTTGTTGATTACATTACGCACCATACTTAATGCAATTGTCTGTTGCTTGCAACTTAATACTGGAGGGGGTTCGGATGATAACCTGAAGGTGGCCTTTTTAGGCATAGATGCAGTTGGATGGCGGTCTATGTACTTTGTCGTAATGCCCAATTAAATCTCACTATACTCATCATGATATGTATGTGCATTGTCATGCTCTCTTTATTTGTCAATTGCCCAACTGTAATTTGTTCACCCAACATGCTGTTCGTCTTATGGGAGAGACACCTCTAGTGAACTGTGGACCCCGGTCCAACTCTCTTTACTGAAATACAATCTACTGCAATACTTGTTCTACTGTTTTCTGCAAACAATCATCTTCCACACAATACGGTTAACTCTTTGTTACAGCAAGCCGGTGAGATTGACAACCTCACTGTTTCGTTGGGGCAAAGTACTTTGGTTGTGTTGTGCAGGTTCCACGTTGGCGCCAGAATCCCTGGTGTTGCGCCGCACTACATCTCGCCGCCATCAACCTTCAACGTGCTTCTTGGCTCCTCCTGGTTCGATAAACCTTGGTTTCTTTCTGAGGGAAAACTTGCTGCTGTGCGCATCATACCTTCCTCTTGGGGTTGCCCAACGAACGTGTGAAATACACGCCATCACACATCATTTGAAAACTCAAGCTAAACAAAAGAGCTAATGTTAAGTTGCAGAGGTTTTGCTTTGCAAGCATAAAACAAAGGTTGCCCATCTTTACTAAAAAGAGTTGGTCAAGGGTTTTAGATAAACCGAAAGGTTTTGCTTCAACAACTCATGTAGCACACACATGTTATTTTCGGTAACCAATAAGCATGAACAGAGACTAACAGTATTTTTCCTAGAAGGCCAGTACTAATACAAGACTAACCCAATTGGATTCACTCAAAAATATTAATCCTGCAATTTTAGGAATTTCTTTGAATCTGACTGTACAGAAAACAAGATCTGTATGTCATAAATCGTAGAAAAATCCTAAAAATATGAGACCACTGGCATTTGAAAGATATTTAAACAGAGATGCACACACAATTGGATTTGGATTCAAATTGCTTCTGAAACTCTCACAAATGGATTAACAAGGTTACTGCATGTCTATACCATTTGCTTTACCTCTGGAGTTACAGAACAGATAAAGGTTTGAAACTTGTTTGAAATGATTAAGAAAATATTCTGTAGCCCTACAGAACTGGAATCACTCAATTAGGTTCAAAAATGGATTTTTGGGGATTTAAAAGCTAACAGCCATGTCTGCAGAACACATAGAACAAGTTTAATTCACCACAAATCGTACAAAAATCCTAAAAATATGAGGTCAGCTGCATCGGAAATGTATTGAAAAGCTGGTTCTTACCCAATTGGTTTCATTCCAAAATTCGTTTCCAAGCTCCTGGTTTAATTCGACAAAGTCAGATCTGACCAGATTTTGATCTGTGAACCATTTCAGTTTCAGGAGGTCAATCGAAGTGAAACCACCGCCAAAATGAAGGTATTGTAGAGAGCTTTCACCCGCAGTTGAGTTTGCTCAAAAAGGTTTGGCAAAACGGAACAAATCTAACAAACAGTGAATCTGCATGTTTCCAGAACTTTATTTACCAGGGAGTATCTGTAACGAATTTGAGGATGAGACCAACGCCAAGTTGTAGATCTTTTGAATACCTATCCGCGGAACTTTGAATCACTCGATTTGGATCTGCACACGAGATTTGGTAGATTTTACAAATTCGTACCAGAATCTGAAACAGCAAGATAGCAGAAATTACTGCAGGGATTTGGACGAACTTTGCTCAAGAACTTCAGATCTGAGGATTGCTCAAGCTTCTCCATGCTTGGATCAACATGCACCTGCATCAAGATCCAATCTTAGCAATGGAGGAAGAAGAAGATGAGATTAAACCATCTAGGGTTGGGGAGAAGATGGAGAGGGAGGCTCTCATGGTGAGGGGAAGCTTGAGGGAGAAGGGGAGCTTCATCTTGGTGGCTTTCCATGGCCATGGCCGGCCATGGAAGCTAGGGGAGCAGTATTTTCGTGGGGAGAGGTAGGAGAAGGGTGTGAGGGAGTGAGGGAATGAGTGGGGAGTGGAAAATGAGAGCCAAAGGTGGAGGTGGCCGGCCAAGGGGGGGTTTTATAGAGGGAGAGGGGTGGCTGCCTCCTTTTTTGATTGGCTAAGGTGGGTGGCTGTCCATTTAATGACTGGGTTAGGTGGGAGGCAAGTCTTGTGGAGGAAGAAAGTGAGGAGGAAAATGGCTGGCCGAAATTGTCATGCCAACATAATTGGCCGGCTCCATTTTTGCCAAACACAAGGGAACAATGAGAGAGATGCACAACACTCATGTGTATAGTCCAAGACATGATGTTGAGGAGATGATGTCTATGAGTGACTTTGATGATGATAAGAATATGAGTAGATACATATAGATAAAAAGGGGTATGAAGGTGACATGTGCCATGAGAATAATCTCCACCACTCTGGTTGAGACCAACTTATGAAGAAGATAATTCTCGAGGTAGAGTTGATGAATAGAAGTTTTCATTTGAATTCAAAATTGAAAGGATTGGGATTGACCAAATGCAACAATGCATGAGCATGTCAAGATAGATGGGATGGTGATGGTGGTTTAGTCAATGATAGGGCAAGGTTAAGAGAGATGGTGAGTGAAATAACCATATACTCACAAGGATGAATATGGTGACATGAATCTCCAATTCATGAGGTCAAGGTGATGATGGAAAGAAATATAGGAGTGAGATAGACATGAAGAAATATAAGTTGTTCTTCAAATAAGAGGTCAATTGGGAGTGATTTGGAAGTATCAAATGATCATCCATTTGATCAAAAATTGGAGGATGGAGGGGATACAATGTGGTGGATCAGAGATGTGCATAAGATGTGCAAGAGTTGCCATTTGAAAAAGAGTTTAATTGAAAGGTATGGGACACACCTCAATTGTCTAGAGACAATTGGGAATGAACTCAAGTGAAATGGAATTTTGAAGATGTTGAGAGAAAACTAGTTGGAACATAGGAGTTCAAAATATTCTACTTACTTTCTCAAGTAAGGTAGAGTTTTCTCAAACCTAAAATAAACAAGAAATGGTATAAATACCATAGCAAGCCTTTTTGTAAAAAGGAAAGCAAAATAGGAAGAAAAGTTTTAGAGACCAGTACTTGGTAGAAATGGGATGGAAAACAAAATCCATTTCAGTTCCTTGTTTTCTTTGAAGAAATATTTTGGGAAGATTTAATAAAACTAGAAGTAGTTTTGTGATCAAAACTAAAGAAGGAAAAACAATAGGGTGTTTGAGAAAGAAAGCTAATTTTAGGGAGGAGTGTTCTCAAGGGTAGATGATACCAAGTTTTGAATTAAGGATGATTTGAGCTAGATTTTCACAAAGAGGAATATTAAGATGACACACTCATGTTGCCATTAGGACAAGGGTTTGATGTAGTAAAAAGGAAAACAAGTTTTCCTAAGTCACATATGTGTTTTATTTTGGTGAGTTGTTTGTTTGACCACTAGAGGTGTTGATCTATGAGGCAGCTCAAGACAAAACTCAACAAGCAAATCAAGACAATTCATCTACCAACGTATCAAGGCAATTCATCATAACAAACAGATCAAGACAATTCATCTTAATTAGTCTAAAGAAAAAGTTTTTGTTCCCCCTAATTTTTGCACTAAGGACAATAAATCAAGGTTTCAAAATTGGGGTGTGACAGAACCGGTGCAGCAAAACTCACATAAAAGACATATTGTAAATATTATAAGAATCTACACCGTCTTCCTTGTTGTTCAAAACTCAATACTAGATATTATCTAGACTTTAGAGAGACCAAATATGCAAACCAAATTAGCAAGCTCTAGGTGTTTCTTCATTAATGCTTGCAAAGTATATGATGCAAGAGCTTAAACATGAGCACAACAATTGCCAAGTATCACATTATTCAAGACATTTTAGAATTACTACATGTAGCATTTTCCAAATCCAACCATATAACAATTTAACGAAGAAGAAACTTCACCATGAATACTATGAGTAAAGCCAAGGACATACTTGTCCATATGCAACAGCGGAGCGTGTCTCTCTCCCATACAGTGAATGCTAGGATCCATTTTATTCAAACAAAAACAAAAACAAAAACAAACTGACGCTCCAAGCAAAGCACATAAGATGTGACGGAATAAAAATATAGTTTCAGGGGAGGAACCTGATAATGTTATCGATGAAGAAGGGGATGCCTTGGGCATCCCCAAGCTTAGATGCTTGAGTCTTCTTAGAATATGCAGGGGTGAACCATCGGGGCATCCCCAAGCTTAGAGCTTTCACTCTCCTTGATCATATTGCATCATACTCCTCTCTTGATCCTTGAAAACTTCCTCCACACCAAACTCGAAACAACTCATTAGAGGATTAGTGCACAATAAAAATTAACATGTTCGGAGGTGACATAATCATTCTTAACACTTCTGGACATTGCATAAAGCTATTGGACATTAATGGATCAAAGAAATTCATCCAACATAGCAAAAGAGGCAATGCGAAATAAAAGGCAGAATCTGTCAAAACAGAACAGTTCGTAAAGACGAATTTTAAAATGGCACAGACTTGCTCAAATGAAAATTCCAAAATTGAATGAAAGTTGCATACATATCCGAGGATCACGCACGTAAATTGGCATATTTTTCTGAGCTACCTACAGAGAGGCAGGTCGAAATTCGTGACAGCAAAGAAATCTGAAACTGCGCAGTAATCCAAATCTAGTATGAACTTTACTATCAAAGACTTTACTTGGCACAACAAAACACAAAACTAAGATAAGGAGAGTTTGATACAGTAGTAAACAACTTCCAAGACTCAAATATAAAACAAAAATACTGTAGTAAAAACATGGGTTGTCTCCCATAAGCGCTTTTCTTTAACGCCTTTCAGCTAGGCGCAGAAAGTGTAAATCAAGTATTATCGAGAGACGGTGAATCTTCAGCGGGGTTTGGAGTTTTCTCAACCATGCATAGTATATTGGATACATAAGTTTCAGCGGCTCCCTTTTCATTAGTCTTGGGCTTGCTACTCTCATCAAACAAATTTTCAGGAACAAGCCAAGCATAGTTATTTTCTAGCGCTTCATTTATCGCTAGGAGCTTACATGGTATCGGCGCTTTGATCTCCCCACCATCATTAATATTATTAGTGTACCTCACTCTCTCCATGTCCATCTTTTCAAGGATACTAGCAAAATTGGTATAAGAACCAAGCATCTTGTATTTACTAAAGACCTTTCTAGCTTCTCTTGCTATACCACTAAATTCTCTAAGAAGGGTTTCTAAAACAAAATCTTTCTTTTCCCCTTCTTCCATATCACCGAGTGTAAGAAACATGTGTTGGATTATAGGATTGAGATTAACAAATTTAGTTTCCAACATGCGAACTAAAGCAGCAGCAGCAATTTCATAAGTAGGAGCAAGTTTTACCAAGTGTCTATCTTCAAAATCTTCAAAGGTACTAACATGATTGAAAAATTCTTCTATATTATTTCTCCCAACTATATACCCACGTCCTACCGGTATGTCTTTCGTGGTAAAATTAAAAGGAAACATGATGAATCAAGTAAAGTAAATGCAAGTAACTAATTTTTTTGTGTTTTTGATATAGAGTGCAAGGCAGTAAATAAAGTAAAGCTAGCAACTAATTTTTTTGTGTTTTGATATAATGCAGCAAACAAAGTAGTAAATAAAATAAAGCAAGACAAAAAACAAAGTAAAGAGATTGGGAAGTGGAGACTCCCCTTGCAGCGTGTCTTGATCTCCCCGGCAACGGCGCCAGAAATTTGCTTGATGCGTGTAGTTGACACGTCCGTTGGGAACCCCAAGAGGAAGGTGTGATGCGCACAGCGGCAAGTTTCCTCGATAAGAAACCAAGGTTTAATCGAACCAGTAGGAGTCAAGAAGCACGTTGAAGGTTGATGGCGGCGGGATGTAGTGCGGTGCAACACCAGAGATTCCGGCGCCAACGTGGAACCTGCACAACACAACCAAAGTACTTTGCCCCAACGAAACAGTGAGGTTGTCAATCTCACCGGCTTGCTGTAACAAAGGATTAACCGTATTGTGTGGAAGATGATTGTTTGCAGAAAACAGTAAAACAAGTATTGCAGTAGATTGTATGCGATGTAAAGAATAGGACCGGGGTCCACAGTTCACTAGAGGTGTCTCTCCCATAATATAAAAGCATGTTGGGTGAACAAATTACAGTCGGGCAATTGACAAATAGAGAGGGCATAACAATGCACATACATGACATGATAAATATAGTGAGATTTAATTGGGCATTACGACAAAGTACATAGACCGCTATCCAGCATGCATCTATGCCTAAAAAGTCCACCTTCAGGTTATCATCTGAACCCCTTCCAGTATTAAGTTGCAAAACAACAGACAATTGCATTAAGTACGGTGCGTAATGTAATCAATAACTACATCCTTAGACATAGCATCAATGTTTTATCCCTAGTAGCAACATCACATCCACAACCTTAGAACTTTCTGTCACTGTCCCAGATTCAATGGAGGCATGAACCCACTATCGAGCATAAATACTCCCTCTTGGAGTTAAGAGCAAAAACTTGGCCAGAGCCTCTACTAATAACGGAGAGCATGCAAGATCATAAACAACACATAGGTAATAACTTGATAATTAACATAACATAGTATTCTCTATCCATCGGATCCCGACAAACACAACATATAGTATTACAGATAGATGATCTTGATCATGTTAGGCAGCTCACAAGATCCAACAATGAAGCACAATGAGGAGAAGACAACCATCTAGCTACTGCTATGGACCCATAGTCTAGGGGTGAACTACTCACTCATCACTCCGGAGGCGACCATGGCGGTGAAGAGTCCTCCGGGAGATGAATCCCCTCTCCGGCAGGGTGCCGGAGGAGATCTCCAGAATCCCCCGAGATGGGATTGGCGGCGGCGGCGTCTCAGTAAGGTTTTCCGTATCGTGGCTCTCGGTACTGGGGGTTTCGCGACGAAGGCTATTTGTAGGCAGAAGGGCAGGTCAGGGGGCCACACGAGGGGCCCACACTATAGGTCGGCGCGGCCAAGGCCTGGGCCGCGCCGCCCTATGGTTTGGCCACCTCGTGGCCCCACTTCATCTCCTCTTCGGTCTTCTGGAAGCTTCGTGGCAAAATAGGACCCTGGGCGTTGATTTCGTCCAATTCCGAGAATATTTCTTTACTAGGATTTCTGAAACCAAAAACAGCAACTGGCACTTCGGCATCTTGTTAATAGGTTAGTTCCAGAAAATGCACGAATATGACATAAAGTGTGCATAAAACATGTAGATATCATCAATAATGTGGCATGGAACACAAGAAATTATCGATACGTCGGAGACGTATCAATAGCTCCAAATTTCGATGCTTTTATACTACAGATTCTTCACCACCTATCACTTGGTTTCATTGGGTTTTCATTATATTTTGTGTTTCAACTAATGTTAATGTCGCAATCCAGGTGAAACCTTGTTTTGAATTATGTATTTCAGGAAATCATCATTTATTGAGGATCCGAGGACATTTATGAGCTAATTGCAACAAAATAAAGATATTTCTTTTTGAAGCCAATTTGATCCAGGCGTAGCATAAGGTTTAGAGGTCACCCGTACGGGCAGGGCCGACTGTACCGCCTGCACGTACTATGTTGTGCCAATTTTATTTCATTCATTTGTGAATTTATGATTAAGATGATTATGTATGAGAATGAATGTATATGTGCATCTAATGTCGTTATCTAATTTTAAGGGTCCATGTAACATGATCTGAAGAATTCATAGACAGGAACTTGTTTGCTTGTGAATCGGCGATCCCTGAGTGAGACAGTCGATATCAAAGGGGATCTAGCAATACTCAAGGAATAACAACGAACCACCAAGTTTAAAGCTTTGATCTGGTTTAATCACCTTAATAGATGCACTGACCATGGCTTTGGTAACAGACAGAAGGATCATTGGAGAAAGGTGAAATATACCAAGAGGAGTCTTTCTCTCTTTTGGGTTGCTTGCATACTCATATATAAATAAGAAGAATCATATTCACTTATCACATTTATTCCACCAGGAACATTTACTATCATCATGAACTGAATCCCCCCGCGCCTACTTTTTCATCTGCAGAAACTCGTTTACTTCTTAATAGTTGTTTATTTTTATGCACTTTACTTTATTTCACTTTCAACACTTCAAATTTCCTTAATCATATTCACCATTTTCGATTTCAGTTCTTGCAGTGAATTCACCTAAGACTTGTGACACCTTGGGAAACACCGCATATAAATATCCTCCTACGCTCCTTGTTAGGACACGATATAAAAACCAAAAATAATACTTTCACAAAAACATGCACAAATGACCATGTGTTCTTGCAGTCCATCAAGGTGTTCGGGCATGAGGCAATGCCAATGTCTAATGCAATGGCTGAATTTATTACACCTTATAAGAGAATAGTCAAGTGAATCTATGAACCCCACTTTACTTTTTATGATACGAAACAACTTTATAATACTTTCATCATATTTTATTTTTTATGCTTTAATTAAATCCTAAAATACAAAAACACTTTTACTATTTTGCAAAGACAAACAAAAACCCCAAAAGACCTTTATCTTACTTTTTATTTGTCTTGTCTTTTCGTACATTGTTTTATTTTTTGTATTTACAAGTTTATTTCAGCTTGACAACCACATGATGAAATTGGGATACAAGGCAAATACTTTATTTTGTAGGTTGTTTGAAGAGGAGAACAAAAGACATCTCTGCGCCAATTTTCCAAGAGTTCGATATAAATTCTCGAGTCACCCTTGTGGGGAAAAAAGACCTTACTACAACAATCTGATTTGAAGTTCTAACGAGTTGGTACACACGGAGTTGTTGCCATCACACACCTGCTCTTCACGAATTCCAGCATATCTGGGGTTGGGATGGGCAGTCCAACCAATTCACTTTTACTTAGGTCCGGTCCAAGCCAGTAGGGAGACCCTGTCGGACTCCTCCTCCCCAAAACAAACCGTATGTGGGACGTTTCCTTCATACAGCTCAAATCATTCTCACATGCCAAAGAGACATCTTTCCTTATGATCTAGTAGTTCACATAATGGTATTTTTCAGTGAGAATTGAGTGGAGAGAGCATCTCTTTTAAAAATTATAGTGTACAAATATACTTAGGAAAAAATGCTCTAGAACTAAATCCTATGAATAAAAATATTGTATAGAAAATTTACTAAGAATTTGAAAAATCAAATGAATTCCCTTACCCTTCGAATCAAATTTAGAATAGTTCTTGCACATCTCGGTTTCCTTCTAAGTAGTACTCCGTACTAAGTTTGACGAGAAATGGGGGAAGCAGAGCAAACAAACACCCCCGTCAAGTAGCCTTGGGTCTTCCCTGTCGTCGAGTCAAACCAAAGCCCGCTCCTCCACGATACCACCGCGCACGCCGCCGACGCACCCTGCGCTCGCACGGCGGGAGCATGGGCGACCCGGCGCCGCCGGCGTGGATGGCGGTCGCGGCCCGCAAGTGGCTCGAGGACGCCGGCGCCATCGGAAAGGACGCCGCAGGCGGCGGCGACGGCCGCAGGGCGTTCAACGCGCTGCCGCTGTCCGGCGTGCGCGTGGCCCTCGCCGAGCGCGGCCGCGCCCTCTGCTCGCTCCGCGTGCCCGCCCACCTCACCGTGCGCGCGCGACCCCGGCCCTCGCCTTTCTCTGATCGATTTCCTCTTGCTGGGCTCCAATTGACTCTCGATCGTGTGTGTGTGTGTGTGTGTGTGTGTATGCAGGACGCGGAGGGGAACTGGCACGCGGGGGCGATCGCTGCGGCGGTGGACGACGTCTGCGCGGCGGCGATCATGTCGGTGGAGGGCATCATCAAGGTCTCCCTCCACTACGACATCTCCTACTTCGCACCGGCCAAGCACCATGTGCGTTCTCTCGCCCTGTTCCTTCCCCAAATTCAACAAAAAAAATGTCGTTTATATATTTATTGGGATAAAAAGTAGTCTAGCGATCGTTATGCGGGTAGCCACGTCCAATTTCATCAACTGTAGCACTTCTCACATGTCTAATCATTCTATCCTATCGATAATATAGGTTGGCAAGGAGTCAGGACTAGAAAGTGCTAAACTGTTAATTAGATTATGAGCCTTATGAGGGATGTTTATGCATAATCCAATACTTCTAAATTCTTTTTTCTTGTGATGGGGATACTTCAAAATTCTGTCTGAACTGCTCCTCAAATAAAATACTCCTATACTATCAGAAAGTAGATTACTTAATTCACACTGTTTACGGCGGCAATTAGGTTCTGTGGTCCATATATTAAATTATTTCATATAAAACTGGATTAGGCGAGCTTGGTCTTTCCTCGAAAGCTGCTTTCTGGGCTCGGAGCATTTGGTTAGTTATTCCTTCTGAACCTGTATACTTTGTAAAGTCGGAGTAGAGTATCCATTCATAGATGCTTTTCTTGAGACATTTCAACAATTTCTTGTTCCTGTAATAAAAGTACTCCGTAACAGACAATGCAATGGTGGTTTCTCCACCAGGGCTTGCATAGTTTTGTTTCCTCTTCCGTTAATGGAACACAATGCAGTGCAGCGGTTATGTTACCCTAAAAGGGATATTCCTGGACAAATTGAGGGTGTGAGCCGAGGCACACCGAGCTTTAAGGGCTCATTCTCATCATGGCCCAAACTAAGCATTGCTTCCACATTCCAGCATTCCATTTCAGACATTTTTTCAGTTTCCATCAAGTCACAGTTTCTGAAGTTGCAGAAACTCAGGTTTTAGCTGCATTTCTTTCCTTCTCCCGCGGGCATTTTTTTCCCCCACAAAGCTGACGTAAAAAACTTGCTGAAATGTTTTTAGGACGAAGTGGAGATGGATGGGAGGGTGGTCGACCGGAAAGGGAGGATGACGGCGGTAACGACGGAAGTCCGTAAGAAGGACACTGGCGAGCTGGTGGCGATTGGGCGGCAGTGGATGACCACGTCTAGACCAAAGGGAGCTCAAGGAAGCAAGCTATGATAAACTTGTTGCGCTATATTCCCGAACAAACTAAGGCTATGACATTTTCAGCCGCAGCACACCCAGCATTAAGGGCACATTCTCATCATGGCCCAGACTAAGCATTAACTCCACATGATAGCATTCCACTTCAGACGTTTTTCAGTTTCATTCAAGTCCCATTTTCTGAAGTTGCAGAATTCTTGTTTTAGTTGCATCTTTTCATTCTAGCTTGTGCAAGTGTTTTTTACAAAGCTGAGTTGAGAACTTGCTGAAATATTTTTAGGACGAAGTGGACATGGACGGGAGGGTGGTTGTTCGGAAAGGGAGGATGACGGCGGTGACGATGAAGGTCCGGAAGAAGGAGACACGTGAGATGGAGGCGATCGACCGGCAGTCGATGACCACGTCAGACCAAAAGGAGCTCAAGAAAGCAAGCGATGATAAACTTCTTGTGTTGTATTCAGTGGTGTTCATCACTGGTTTCTTTACACCGTCTTAAACGGGCTACAGTTCCGCAAGTCATTTAAAAAAAACTAACCAATCACCTCCATTAGGCATTACGCTGATTTTGACGGGTTCTTTGATGAACACCCTTAGCTGTGTTCAATTCCTCGAGACGGGCCTAATTTTTCGTCATGAAAAACAATTAATTCACTGGAACTAGGGTTTCAATCAACCATTAGCTCGAGTGATCATGATTCAAGCATCCACATCCGTAGCTTCATTGGTTCCCCTCTGTGCAGTAATAAAAGATGTTGTAGATCCTTTTAAAATAAACTAGATACATACTAAAAGAAGTGAACCTACATACTAAAAATAGACTAGATACAGACGAAAGTGAGTGAACCAAAAAAATAACTAAAACGTCTTACATTGTTGTACGGAGGGAGTACAAGCTGAAGCGAAAGCACTGCTACTAGCAGCAAGACTGAAGACGCTACTCAACGTTGACCTGCCGACGTTTTGAACTGAAAAATCAAAATCTTGCCAGGAACTAGACAAAATTATTTCCCTAGCGTCTGTGTTGGACATGCCCTAATATTAACCGAGGTTTTCTTCTAACGATAGGTTATATACCGAGTACCCGTGGTTCTACACTTGGCAAACCTCCAAACACTTGGCATCGGTGATTTCTCCAGCGGTGACCGTCCATCCATGGAGGAAGAGGCAAGGTAGGTCTCCATGTCCATCTCATACCCAAGCAAGTTCTTCCACGAGTCGCCGTCATCGGCGAGCTTGTTGACGACTTTGTCGTGGAGGTTCAACACGAAGGTGCCCCTGTGCCCGCTAGGCCTTCCCATGGTGAACAGGACGAGACCACTTTTCTCGCCAAACCACCGCAGCTTGATCGCGGTGTTACGGTGTGACATCTTCATCTGGGGCATCCGCAAGTGTTTCTCGTCACGACAGATCCCTTTGGTGCCAGTGCGAATGTTGTCTTCTTCCTCGAACTCGAAGTAGGAGAAGCTGGCCATCATAATCTTCTCTTGGTGCACGACCCCAGTGTACATGAAGAAGAGCCTGTTGTCGGGCGAGATGCCCAAGAGCCGCTTTTCTGGCCACCAATGAGGTGTGTCATACGGCACCAAGTGCATGTCCATCACGGCGCCATGCTGGTCGATCTGATCGAGGCGTGCCCCGAGCACCCCAAGGTCCAGTGCCCAGAAGGCCACTCCGCGGCGCACCACAGCTTGGCCGATGTCGCAGATCTTCGTGCTTGGGATTTCGACGCAGCACTCAGCCTCCCGTCCCCAGCAGCCAGTGTCCGAGGAGTAGCACTGGAGCACGGTCGAGTTCCCGGGGCCACGGTTGTGGTTGTAGACGAGCAGCAGGCGGAAGAAACTGTTGCAGCGAGGTGGGCGGAGGTCCTGGCCGGTGAGCAACGCGCAGCCGTAGTCTTGTATGGTGTCTGCTGATGAGACCAGAGGCGGCACGACGACGATGCTGTTGCGCATCATCGGGTTGCAGACGGCGAGCCGGAGACCGCCGGCAGCGTGGCCCTCGCGCCGGAGCTCCAGAACCAGGCGACCGTTCCGGGACGCGACGGGGCGGGAGTGGTTCAAGAGCCCGCCGTCGTCGCCTAGCCCCGCGACGCTGAGAAGCCGCTGCTGGCCAGCGAGGAGGAAGCGAGCGGCGGAGGTCATGGGCACGAAGCACGGCAGCGACGATGCCGCTGCGGGTAGGTCTATCTCCCGGTGGAAGAAGCCGACAGCGAGGTCCGGCAAAAAGCGGCCGAGGGGCGGCAAAGAGGGGGAGATGATGGAGGCGCTCGTGGCCACGACGCGCCCCCATCGCCGGCACGTGGCGGCGCAGCGGACAGCAGCTGCCGCGTCCGATAACCCGGCGAAGATGCTGGTGAGCAAGTCGTCCGACAGAGACGCCGTCGGGCTGCCGCTGGCGCTGGCTTTGCGGTGTTGACGATCTTTTTTGATCCGGCGGTCTTTCGCCTTCTTGCAGTACGGCGCGGTGTTGGCCGAAGAAAGACGGAGGCAGCGCTGTCCTGTGCGCGGCGGCGGCATCTCCTGCCGGTGGTATCGAGATTGATCGATGGCAGGTGTGTTTCGCTAATATGCGTCGATCGATTCGGGAGGAGGATGTAATTTATCGGACCTTATCATGACCCGACGGCTTAAGGAGCAAACCCAGTCCGAAGCCGTGTCCGTGTGGCAATGTGACTCACGTCATGGCAGTTGCCATCACGCCGTCCCCTGGAAGATCTGACGGCTGGTACTAAATCAAGGGTTCGTGCGATCCACGTCTAGAAAATCCTTCCATGACTCCCAGGTTTGTTGCGTTTAGAGTGGATGTTTGGACGGAAATCATTTTCAATGGGATTTCGTCGGCATTCATTCAACGTCACTGATTTCGGTAGATCCTTTCTGTCAAAATATGCAAGTAGGAGCATTTCCACCGACGGCCCCAATAGCGAGCCCAAAAGCAATATTAGAATCCTAGAGAGAGAAAGTGGCCACACCAGCGGTTCTAATACGAAATCCACGTCATCACGAGCCCAATAAAAACGCCAATGAGCCCCAAACAAACCATGTACCAAGGGATAATATCGGACGCGCCGACGATGACATGCAAGGAAACTCGACGTCGGATTGAGATCAACTTCCCAGTATATGGCCCACCTATCAATGTCTAATCTCTCCACCTAACCCTCTCTCTCCTCTCGCTCATTTATCTTTTTTCTCTTGTCCACCCACCGCACAACGATGCTCCTCGGCCGCCTCTGCTTCTTCCGAAAATGCATCCGTGAAGCTGATCTGGGGTAAAGCTGAAATTTGGGCCCTCGCATGGCATAGGGATGTCTATTCCTAGGTCCCACATATTTAACTACCCATTTTACAAGATTCCCTTCTCCAAATGCACTACCAATTGAAAAACTAGCACAACTTTCACGTAATAAATTCAAATGAATTTTTATTTTCATATTCGACTTCCTTGCGATGAGCTCTTTAAAATGAGTCTAATATTTAATATTTTAAAAGTTATTTCGTAAATTGCATCTATAGAGTTCTCTATTACTTGGACATGTAGTCCGGACACTACGCCCATGTAGTCCTGCGATATATCGTATTGATTTTATGAAATCCTTTCAAATTTGTTTGAATAGTACATGTAGTATTTATGAAGAGTACTTCTATTTTTGTACACATGACAACTGCATATTCCTTTTTCATGTGGGGACCATTGACCCGAATCTCGAAAAAAGCTGAATAGAAACAGTGGCTGTGATATCACATTAGCCCTAGATCAGCTGCACCATCTGCGCGTCCTGCTTCTTCACCGTTACTACCATAAAGACCGAGGCCCTCCATCACCTTCCCGTCGGCGAGCAGGGACGCCCACGCCCATTTTTCTTTTTTGAACAACGGAAATTTTATTAATTTAAGCACATTTTACAGACAGCAATAGAGCCACATTGAATACAGAGATGTCCTCAGTTGAACGGAGACTTGATGATGAGCATAAACATCTGATGACAAGACTCCTAGACTGAATTTTTAGCGCCAATCTTGCTTGATGATGTGCTTTAATATTAGAACTCCTGTGAATATGTAGCGTTCTGCTAGCTTGGAAGGAGTTGCTTCTCTGAATTTCTGCTAGAAGTGGCCTAATAGACCAATGCCCCGTCGCCTTCGTAATGTCTTCAGTAGCTGCTGCTGATGCCAATACTAGACAATCAGTATTGAATTGGGGTTCCTGAAGCTGAAGCAATTCAGCTAACTTAGTTGCAAGAAGAAGATTGAAAGCTTCAGCTTGAAGAGGTGAAGATGCAGGAGGCGACAGAGCCGTAACATGAAGATGCCTGCAATGTTGATTATCGTTGCCCATCTGAATGAATATGTTGATGCCTGCACGAGCCTGCTGGGAGCTGGGATCTAGATTCCAAGCTGCATCGCAAAACACAGCTTCACCTGTATTGATAGAAGTGGTCTGAACTGAAAGTTGAAGAGGTGAGGCATGCTGCAACGCTGTTGTAGGTGTAGTAGATTGCTTTTTAGACTTGAAAGTCTCCTGAAGTTTGTATCCCTGCATGATAGCATTAGACATAGCAAAAACATGTGAAGGTTTTATGCACTTTCTGTTAAAGAGACAATCGGTTTCTTGCTTTCCATAAGCACCAAAGAAAGGTGCACTTGATGTGGATAACACGCGGGACCATTTGGTCTGCCGCCGCATGCGCATCAGGGTGATGGGGATTGGGGAGCTCGCCCAATCGCGTGGGGCCTCCGACCGGCCTGCGCCACGGGCGTCGATGCTAGTGTGCCATGCGCCATCCCTTCCTCTGGCGTTGTGCCTGGGGGGACAAGGTGCCAACACCGATGCGCCCTCCTCCATCTGTTGGAGATATGCCCAAGAGGCAATAATAAAGTGGTTATTATAATATCTTTATGTTTATGATAAATGTTTGCATACCATGCTATAATTGTATTAACTGAAACATTGGTACATGTGTGTTATGTAAACAACAAGGAGTCCCTAGTAAGCCTCTTGTATAACTAGCTTGTTGATTAATGGATGATCATGGTTTCGTGATCATGAACATTGGATGTTATTAATAACAAGGTTATGTCATTGGTTGAATGATATAATGGACACACACCCAAATGAGCGTAGCATAAGATCAAGTCATTAAGTTCATTTTGCTATAAGCTTTCGATACATAGTTGTCTTAGTCCTTCGACCATGAGATCATGTAAATCACTTAAACCGGAAGGGTACTTTGATTACATCAAACGCCATTGCGTAAATGGGTGGTTATAAAGATGGGATTAAGTATTTGGAAAGTGTGAGTTGAGGCATATGGATCAATAGTGGGATTTGTCCATCCTGATGACGGATAGATATACTCTGGGCCCTCTCGGTGGAATATCGTCTGATTAGCTTGCAAGCATATGATTTGATCATAAGGGATGACATACCGCGGTACGAGTAAAGAGTACTTGTCAGTAACGAGGTTGAACAAGGTATGGAGATACCGATGATCAAACCTCGGATAAGTAAAATATCGTGTGACAAAGGGAATTGACATCGTATGTAAATGGTTCAATCGATCACTAAGTCATCGTTGAATATGTGGGAGCCATTATGGATCTCCAGATCCCGCTAATGGTTATTGCTCGGAGAGGAGTCTCGACCATGTCTGCATAGTTCGCGAACCGTAGGGTGACGCGCTTAAGGTTCGATGTCGCATAAGTAGATTTGAATACGGTATGGAGACGAAGTTTGTTCGGAGTCTCGGATGTGATCCAGGATGTCACGAGGAGGTCCGGAATAGTCCGGAGAATAAGATTCATATAAGGGAAGTTGATTTCTGGGTTTCGGAAAAGTTCGGGATTTTTCCGGTGGTTGACTGGAAGGTTCTAGAAGGTTCCGGAGGGGTCCACCATGGGGCCCATGACCTAGGAGGCCTAGCATGGGCCGAGGGGATGCTCCCTGGCCTAATGGGCTAGGGGCACATGGCCCACAAGGCCCAGGCCGGCCAACCCCTAGGGTTTCCCTAGGGGGGATCAACTTGGGGGAGGGGAAAGCCCTCTCCCCCCTCTTGGCCACCGCCCTCCCAACCCTAGATGGGAAGGGGAGACACCTTGGCCGGCTGTCCCCCTATATAAAGAGGGGAGGGGGTGGCCGGCCACACCCCCCATCCATTGCCTCCTCCTCTGGCCGCCTCTCCCTCCACCATACGCTGCTCCGGCTTAGGCGAAGCCCTGTAGTTTTCTTCCTCCACTACCACCACCACGCCGTCGTGCTGCTGGAACTTGGAGGAGATCTACCACACCTCTGCTGCCCGCTGGAACGGGAGAGGAAGGAGCTTCATCGACACCGTACGCGCGATCGAGTACGGAAGTGCTGCCGGATTGCAGCACCGGGGACGATCGTCTACACCAACAACGAGATTAATCTCGTAAGCTTTGGAATCTTCGAGGGTTAGTCTCATCTCCATCTCGTTGCTTCGATCTTGTAGATAGATCTTGGGTGTTCCATAGATTAGATCTTGAATTTATTCGTCTTTGCGGTAGGAAAATTTTTGTTTTCTATGCTACGAACCCCTTCAGTGGTATCAGAGCCATGTCTATGCATAGATCTGTTGCACGAGTAGAACACAATGGTTTTGTGGGCGGTGACGCTCTTGTTGCTTTAGTTTGTGTACTTTGCTTCTTGCGGCATGGTGGGATGAAGCGGCCCGGGCTAACTTTACATGACCGCGTCTCATGAGACTTGCTCCACGCTTGACATGCAACTTGTATTGCATAAGTGGCTTTGCGGGTGTCTGTCTCTCCCACTATAGTGAAGATTGTAATTTGCACTTCTATTGTCAACACTAGTATCACCGTTGTGGTTCATGTTCGTAGGTAGATTGGATCTTACTCGAAAACCCTAAACCACGTAAAATATGCAAACCAAATTAGAGGCGTCTAACTTGTTTTTGCAGGGTTTGGTGATGTGATATGGCCATGATGTGATGATGATTATATTTGATGTATGAGATGTTCATTATTGTATTATGGCAACCGGCAGGAGCCTAATGGTTGTCTTTAATTTTTGTTAAAGACCTGCGTGTCTATTCATCATGTAATAGCTTTATTTCAAGTAGTTGTTATAGTAGCTATAAGTGATGGACAACCATGAAGCGGCGCCACTGACCTTGACGCCATGCTGGTGATGATGGAGATCATGTCCGTGCTTTGGATATGGAGATCAAAAGCACAAAGAAGAAAGGCCATATCATATCACACATTATGAATTGCATGTGATGTTAATCCTTTTATGCATCTTATTTTGCTTAGATCGCGACGGTAGCATTATAAGATGATCCCTCTCACTAAATATCAAGATAATAAAGTGTTCATCCTTAGTATGCACCGTTGCTAAGACTTGTCGTTTCGAAGCATCTCGTGATGATCGGGTGTGATAGACTCTACATGTGCATACAACGGGTGCAAGCCAGATTTGCACACGCGGATACCAAGGTTGCCTTGACGAGCCTAGCATGTACAGACATGGTCTCGGAACACGGGATACCGAAAGGTAGAGCATGAGTCATATGAATGATATGATGAACACTTTGAGTGTTCGCCTTTGAAGCTACATCTTTTCTCGTGAAGATCGGACTTGGTGTAGTGGATTTGGTTCGTGTAATCACTAAGACAATGCGAGGGATGTTGTTTTAAGTGGGAGTTCACCTAGTTAATTTCAGAATTAAAATTGAACTCAATTTATCATAAACTTAGTCTAAACTCTTTGCAAATATGTTGTAGATCATGGCACCCCCCTCCATCAATTTTAACCAGTTCCTAGAGAAAGAAAAGCTTAAGGGCAATGGTAGCAACTTCACTGACTGGTTCCGTCATGTGAGGATTTTCCTCACTGGTGGAAGCTGCTAGCATGTAGTTGACGTGGGCGTAGTAGCTTCCTTGTGACGGTAAAGCACTCGTCTGTTGGGAACCCCAAGAGGAAGGTGTGATGTGTACAGCAGCAAGTTTTCCCTCAGTAAGAAACCAAGGTTTATCGAACCAGTAGGAGCCAAGAAGCACGTTGAAGGTTGATGGCGGCGAGATGTAGTGCGGCGCAACACCAGGGATTCCGGCGCCAACGTGGAACCTGCACAACACAACCAAAGTACTTTGCCCTAACGAGACAGTGAGGTTGTCAATCTCACCGGCTTGCTGTAACAAAGGATTAGATGTATAGTGTGGATGATGATTGTTTGCAGAAAACAGTAGAACAAGTATTGCAGTAGATTGTATTCGATTAAAAGAATGGACCGGGGTCCACAGTTCACTAGAGGTGTCTCTCCCATAAGATAAATAGCATGTTGGGTGAACAAATTACAGTTGGGCAATTGACAAATAAAGAGGGCATGACAATGCACATACATGATATGATGAATATTGTGAGATTCAATTGGGCATTACGACAAAGTACATAGACCGTTATCCAGCATGCATCTATGCCTAAAAAGTCCACTTTCAGGTTATCATCCGAACCCCTTCCGGTATTAAGTTGCAAGCAACAGACAATTGCATTAAGTATGGTGCGTAATGTAATCAATAACTATGTCCTCGGACATAGCATCAATGTTTTATCCCTAGTGGCAACAGCACATCCACAACCTTAGAACTTTCTGTCACTGTCCCAGATTTAATGGAGGCATGAACCCACTATCGAGCATAAATACTCCCTCTTGGAGTTACTAGCAAAAACTTGGCCAGAGCCTCTACTAACAACGAAGAGCATGCAAGATCATAAACAACACATAGGTAATAGATTGATAATCAACATAACATAGTATTCTCTATCCATCGGATCCCAACAAACACAACATATAGCATTACAGATAGATGATCTTGATCATGTTAGGAAGCTCACAAGATCCGACAATGAAGCACATGAGGAGAAGACGACCATCTAGCTACTGCTATGGACCCATAGTCCAGGGGTGAACTACTCACTCATCAATCCGGAGGCGACCATGGCGGTGTAGAGTCCTCCGGGAGATGAATCCCCTCTCCGGCAGGGTGCCGGAGGCGATCTCCTGAATCCCCCGAGATGGGATTGGCGGCGGCGGCGTCTCAGTAAGGTTTTCCGTATCGTGGCTCTCGGTACTGGGGGTTTCGCGACGGAGGCTTTAAGTAGGCGGAAGGGCAGAGTCGGAGGAGTCACGGGGGCCCCACACGCCTGGGCCGCGCGGGCCCCCCCTGGGCCGCGCCGCCCTAGTGTGGCGGCGCCCCATGGCCCCACTTCGTCTCCCCCTAGGTCTTCTGGAAGCTTCGTGTGAAAATAGGCCCCTGGGCGTTGATTTCGTCCAATTCCGAGAATATTTCCTTACTAGGATTTCTGAAACCAATAACAGCAGAAAACAGCAACTGGCTCTTCGGCATCTCGTTAATAGGTTAGTGCTGGAAAATGCATAATAATGACATATAATGTGTATAAAACATGTGAGTATCATCATAAAAGTAGCATGGAACATAAGAAATTATAGATACGTTTGAGACGTATCAAGCATCCCCAAGCTTAGTTCCTACTCGTCCCGAGTAGGTAAACGATAACAAAGATAATTTCTTAGTGACAATGCTACCAACATAATCTTGATCAATACTATTGTAAGCACATGTAATGAATGCAGCGATTTGAAACAATGGTAAATGACATGAGTAAACAATTGAATCATAAAGCAAAGACTTTTCATGAATAGTACTTCAAGACAAGCATCAATAAGTCTTGCATAAGAGTTAACTCATAAAGCAATAATTCAAAGTAAAGGTATTGAAGCAACACAAAGGAAAATAAAGTTTCAGCGGTTGCTTTCAACTTGTAACATGTATATCTCATGGATATTGTCAATGCAAAGTAATATAACAAGTGCAATATGCAAGTATGTAGGAATTAATGCACAGTTCACACAAGTGTTTGCTTCTTGAGTTGGAGAGAGATAGGTGAACTGACTCAACATAAAAGTAAAAGAAAGGCCCTTCGCAGAGGGAAGCATTGATTGCTATATTTGTGCTAGAGCTTTGGTTTTGAAAACAAGAAACAATTTTGTCAACGGTAGTAATAAAGCATATGAGTTATGTAAATTATATCTTACAAGTTGCAAGCCCCATGCATAGTATACTAATAGTGCCCGCACCTTGTCCTAATTAGCTTGGATTACCGGGATTATCATTGCAATACACATGTTTTAACCAAGTGTCACAAAGGGGTACCTCTATGCCGCCTGTACAAAGGTCTAAGGAGAAAGCTCGCATTGGATTTCTCGCTTTTGGTTATTCTCAACTTAGACATCCATACCGGGACAACATAGACAACAGATAATGGACTCCTCTTTTATGCATAAGCATGTAGCAACAATTAGTGTTCTCATATGAGATTGAGGATATATGTCCAAAACTGAAACTTCCACCATGATTCATGGTTTTAGTTAGCGGCCCAATGTTCTTCTCTAACAATATGCATGCTCTAACCATTAAATGAGTGGTAAATCGCCCTTACTTCAGACAAGATGGACATGCATAGCAACTCACATGATATTCAACAAAAAGTAGTTGATGGCGTCCCCAGAAACATGGTTATCGCACAACAAGCAACTTAATAAGAGATAAAGTGCATAAGTACATATTCAATACCACAATAGTTTTTAAGCTATTTGTCCCATGAGCTATATATTGTAAAGGTAAAGAATGGAAATTTTAAAGGTAGCACTCAAGCAATTTACTTTGGAATGGTGGAGAAATACCATGTGGTAGGTAGGTATGGTGGACACAAATGGCATAGTGGTTGGCTCAAGGATTTTGGATGCATGAGAAGTATTCCCTCTCGATACAAGGTTTAGGCTAGCAAGGTTATTTGAAACAAACACAAGGATGAAGCGGTGCAGCAAGACTCACATAAAAGACATATTGTAAACATTATAAGACTCTATACCGTCTTCCTTGTTGTTCAAACTCAATACTAGAAATTATCTAGACCTTAGAGAAACCAAACATGCAAATCAGATTTTAGCATGCTCTATGTATTTCTTCATTAATAAGTGCAAAGTATATGATGCAAGAGCTTAAACATGAGCACAACAATTGCCAAGTATCACATTATTCAAGATATTATACCAATTACCACATATATCATTTTCCAATTCCAACCATATAACAATTTAACGAAGAAGAAACTTTCGCCATGAATACTATGAGTAAAGCCTAAGGACATATTTGTCCATATGCAACAGCGGAGCGTGTCTCTCTCCCACACAATGAATGCTAGGATCCAACTTTATTCAAACAAAACAGAAACAAAAACAAACAGACGCTCCAAGTAAAGTACATAAGATGTGATGGAATAAAAATATAGTTTCAGGGGAGGAACCTGATAATGTTGTCGATGAAGAAAGGGATGCCTTGGGCATCCCCAAGTTTAGACGCTTGAGTCTTCTTGATATATGCAGGGGTGAACCACCGGGGCATCCCCAAGCTTAGAGCTTTCACTCTCCTTGATCATAGTGTATATCATCCTCCTCTCTTGATCCTTGAAAACTTCCTCCACACCAAACTCGAAACAAACTCATTAGAGGATTAGTGCATAATCAAACTTCAAATATTCAGAGGTGACACAATCATTTTTTATACTTCTGGACATTGCACAAAGCTACTGAAAGTCAATGGAACAAAGAAATCCATACCACATAGCAAAAGAAGCAATGCGAAATAAAAGGCAGAATCTGTCAAAACAGAACAGTCCGTAAAGACGAATTTTATTGAGGCACCAGACTTGCTTAAATGAAAATTCTCAAACTGAATGAAAGTTGCGTACATATCTGAGGATCACTCACGTAAATTGGCATAATTTTCTGAGTTACCTACAGAGAATTTTACCTAGATTTGTGACAGCAAAGAAAACTGTTTCTGCGCAGTAATCCAAATCTAGTATCTTACTTCTATTAGAGACTTTACTTGGCACAACAATGCAATAAAACTAAGATAAGGATGGGTTGCTACAGTAGTAAACAACTTCCAAGACTCAAATATAAAACAAAAGTACTGTAGTAAAATCATGGGTTGTCTCCCATAAGCGCTTTTCTTTAACGCCTTTCAGCTAGGCGCAGAAAGTGTGTATCAAGTATTATCAAAAGATGGAGCATCTACAGCGGGGTGTGTAGTTTTCTCAACCATGCATAGTATTTTGGATACATAGGTTTCAGCGGCTCCCTTTTCATTAGTCTTGGGCTTGCTACTCTCATCAAACAAATTTTCAGGAACAAGCCAAGCATAATTATCATCTAGAGCTTCATGCATCGCTAGGAGCTTACATGGTATTGGTGCTTTAATCTCCCCACCATCATTAACATTATTAGTGTACTTAATTCTATCCATATCCATCTTTTCAAGTGTTCTTTTAAAATCGGTAATCATACCAAGCCTATCATGCTTACTAAAAACTTTTCTAGCTTCTTTGGCTACATCCTCAAATTCTCGCACTAGGACTTTTAAAACAAAATCTCTCTTCTCTCCCCTCTCCATATCAGAAAGTGTAAGAAACATGTGTTGTATCATGGGGTTGAGACTAATAAATCTAGCTTCCATCATGCGTACCAAACAAACAGAGGCATCTTCATAGGTAGGGACAGCTTTTGCAAGGGGTATATCTTTATGTAAGGGTACATTGCCCCTATGTGTGGTTTTGGTAATTAATGACAACCCCTATGGACTAATGTTTTCATTGAGTTTATATGAAGGAATATTCCATAGGTACTACTTGCTCTCCATGTGTTGGATTCAAGTATGGATGCCACGAAGATAAAGATATACCTTGTGTATTGGCATCAAGATCATCGGTATGAAGATATATGTGTGATATGATCAAGAAGAAGAAATGAAGATGGAGTTCTTGTGTGGAACTCAATATTAGCCATGCTCTATCTTAAGTGAGTATGAGAAGATACAAGGTTGAGTTGGGCAAGTTCAAAGATGAGCATCTTGAGTGGATCACATGCTTGAAGCTTGCCGTCCATTTGGTGATAGTGGACATGTGAAGATGTGCATCAATGAAGCTTTCCCATCATTGTGTATGGGGGAGCATTTGTGAGTATACACGAAGCGACAATGATCAAGTGATGGGATGCGCAAGGCAAAGGTATGACCTTGATAGGTTTTCCTTTTACCGGTCTCGAGGTGGTTGATGGGAGACCGGATTATAGGATAGATAGCCGCACTATTAAGAGGGGCTTTCGGTTGGTTAACTTGATCACATCGTCTTAGGGAGCTCAATCCTTGCATGCGTTGCATATTCTTATTGCTTCTTGGTATTTCTCGGTGTGAGGTTCTTGAGCTTGTTGTTAGCTTTACAACAAGCCCAAGTTCATCGAAAACGGAGTTCGCATTCATCTTCTATTGAGTTTTCGAGGTTGGGTGATTTTACCGGTTATTCATGATATAAGGTTCTACCTTTTATACTCATGATAAAATCCCCTCCTACATATTCTTGGGTTTTCACTTTCTATAAGATAGCATTTGTTGTTATCTTCCAAACAAAATTGGTTTCATTCGAATCGGAGTTCGGGAGCATTTGTTATTAAAGATAAAAAGGAAAAAGAAAAAAAGGGGGAGGGGCAGCCGGTCGGCCGGCCGGCCTGCCGGGCCACGCGCCGGCCCACCCGGCCGTGACCGGCCCAGGCGCCTGTGCCATCCGGGTGGCAACCTGTGGGGCTTGGCCACCCCATCCGGCCCAGCGCCGGTTACCAACCGGCCCGCCGGCTGCTACCCCGGCCGGACCGGGCTCCTGGCCGGACTGGGCCACACCGCCCACGCGGCCCACCTGCTCACCCCGCGCGCGCCTGAGGCTTATTCGCCGCACAGCGCAGCACGCGCCTCGCCCGGCTGCTGGGCCGGCCGGACCGGCTGGGCCGCCGGATGCCTCAGCGCAGAATCCGGTCAGCCGGCCTGGCAGCCGGCTGGGCCACTTTTTAGAGCTGTTTTTTGCCCGTTTTTCTTGTCTTTTTCCCCCCAACAGTTTTATTTGCTCCCATGCTATAAATAGCTCTTCTTCCACCTTGAGCATTGAGTTCTTCTCATTCTCTCACCTCCATTGTTGCTATTTGAAGAACTTGCTCTTCCCCTTGATTCCTCCAACCGTTCTTGCTCATATTTGAGGATTTGAGAGAGGAGATCTGGATCTACACTTCCACCAAACCGTTTCTTCTCTAAGTGAGGGAATCTCTTGGGATCTAGATCTTGGAGTCTTTGGTTGACTTTCCCCCATGTTCTTCCTCTCCAATCTCATCCTAGCATTCAGTGCTTTGGTGGGATTTGAGTGTGAAGGACTTGAACACCTCCGGTGTTCTTGCTTTGCATCATTGCATAGTGTTGAGCTCTCCACCACGATTTGTTCGTGTGAGAGACCGTGAGCTTGTTACTCTCGGAGGGAAACCTCCTAGTTGGCCTGGCGGTTGGTGCTCCGGTGATCTCTTCAAGAAGATTGTGAAGAGGCCCGGGCTTCTCCTTCGTGGAGCTTGTGAAGTGGTTGTGGAGCTTGCCATCTCCGGAGCGGAGGAAAAGCTAACCATAAGGAAAGGGCCATTATCCTTCGTGGGTGTGGTTCGGAGAATAGGGTGAGCCTTCGTGGTGCGGGGAATCCTTCGTGGGACCTCCACTCCTCCAAACGTGACGTACCTTGTTGCAAAGCAAGGGAACACGGGAATACATCCTCGTCTCCGCGTGCCTCGGTTATTTCTATACCCGAGCTCTCTTTCCTTATGATAGCCATCGTGCTTGAAGTACATGTATCTTGCTATCACTTGTGCTATATATATCTTGTGCCTATCTTGCTTAGCTCTAGTTGCTATTGTTACATTTAGTTGAGCTTAGCATATTTAGGGTTTGTGCTTGTAAACTAAACGATAGTTTAATTCCGCATTCTTACAAGACAAATCCGCAAGAGTTTGTAATTGCCTATTCACCCCCCCCCCTCTAGGCGACATCTCGATCTTTCAATTGGTATCAGAGCAAGGTCTCTCCTTGTTTAAGGCTTCACCGCCTTGAGAGTAAAGATGTCGGCTAGTATAGTGCACAATGACACAATTGTCTTTAATGGCACAAATTATCTTTTGTGGAGAAATTGCTTGCTTTGTAAGCTTCGGACCTTGTGTCCACATATAGAGCAATTTCTAGATGTCGGTTTTTCTCCTCCGATGGATTCTCAAAATCTATCTTTAGAGGATGAGAAAAACTTACATCTTGAAGCTCAAGTATCTAATGAGCTTTTATTCTCCTTGAGACCCGATTTTCGTAGGTTCTTGATATATATAAAGCGAAAATCGTCTCATGAGATGTGGATCAAGCTTAAGGAAATGTTTGGTGGATCCACTTCTCAATTGGTCGGTGGTGACTCCGAGGAGCTCTCTTCCCCTTCACATCATGAAGAGCTCCAAGTTGCTTCCACCTCCGGTCGTGATGAGTTATCATCTTCTTCCACTTCACCAACGTGTAGCAAGACACGAGGTAATGATATGGTGAGTGGTGAGGAAAATTGCAATGTTAATATTGTGCTCAATAGTGATGATCCTTCATCTCTATCCCATTGTAATGCTTCCTCTTTGGACTTAAACACATCTAGCATTGAAAATAACCTACATGCTTGTGTTGATAGTCCTTGCATATCATGTGTAAATTGCTTACATAGATCTCATGATGATATGCTTACCTTGTCTTGCTCCCATAATCAAAATGCTTATATTTCTTCTAGTTGTTTGTTGACTAACAATGTAGAGGAAACCAAACACTCTATGGATCAAGACATGTTTTCAAATGAGGATTCAAGAATATCTTCATCTTCATCCTCCGGTATGCACATGTGCCTTATGGCAAATGGATCAAAGGTATCTCCTACTTTGACTCCTAACACATCCTCTAATGATGAGAATGATGATGATGATAATGATGAAGAATATAATACCTTGGTGCATAATATGGCAATAGTATATGCTTCTCTCCATGGTAATAATGAAGCTCGTGCTAATCTCGAACACTCTATGGATACCTTGAATAAATATAGGGAAACCATAGTGGAGTTGGAGTCCCATGTTGAAAATGGGGAAATGAGATTCAATCTCCTCAAGCATGAGCTAAAAGATGAAAAGCATACTAATTTTATGCTTACACAAAAAATTGAATCCTATATGCATGAAAATGAGAAAACTATTGTTGATGCTTGTGCTACTAACTCTAATTCTTGTGAAGCATCTACCTTAAAGGAGAATGTTGAGCTAAGGGTTCAACTTGAGTTGCTAACTAGCAATTGTAGGGAATTGGAAGAAAGCAATAAAACGCTCTCACACTCTATTGAGGATCTTCTAACTTCCTACGATGAGCTAAAGTTAGCTCATGAGGCTAGTATCACTAAGGTAACATCTTGTGAGCCTCATGTGGACATTAGCACAATCTCTACCCAAAATGTTATATTGTCATGTGCTAGTCCTTGTAATCCATCTAGTCAAACTAGTGATACACCTTGTGTTGGATTACTTGATTTGCCTTGTTGCTCCAACAATGAAGCTTCTACTTCCTCTAGTACTTGTATTTCTACTAACCATGTAGAGGAAATAAAAGAGCTCGAGGCCCAAGTCCTTTCTTTGAAGAAAGACTTGGAAAAGCGTCATGAAGGGAAATCCGCACTTGACAAGATGTTGAGTATGCAACAATCCCCCAATGACAAGAGTGGACTTGGATTCAACTCCAATAACAAGAACAAGTCCAAGAGCAAGAGCAACAAGAAGAAGGGCCAAGACAAAGTCAAGGATCCGGCCAAGTTGGTTTGCTTCAAGTGCAAGGTTGAAGGGCATCATGTTAGATCATGCCCATTGAAGAAGAAGAAGCACTTGAGTGAGAAACAACAAGGGAAACGGCCACAAGTCAAGGTCAAGCTCATTCTCGACCTCAAGTTGAAGATAGGCCACTTCCCAAGAAGAATCAAGATATTGTTCCCCAAGAGAAGAAATCAATAAAGAAGAGAAAGGGGAACACTTGCTACTTATGCCGTGAGAAGGGGCACTTTGCTTCTTCTTGCTTAGGTGGTACCTTATCTAACCCTATAATTGTTGATGATGATTATTCTCTAGGGAAGGATAAGGATGGCAATGTGTTTGCCAAGTTTGTTGGAACTCAAAGTGGTTTCAAGAAAAAGAACCATTTGGGTTGCCAAGCCTATTGTGACTAATCTCTTAGGACCCAACTTGGTTGGGGACCAACAATCTCAAACTTGATCAATAGGTGCATGTGGAGGGCATTGGAGATTTGGCTACTTCATGAAGAATTAAGGGATCTTCATATATTATATTTTGACCAAGCCAAGTCGTATGGATTATCATCTATATCTTATATCCAATGTTCCTCTTTGCGGTAACTTATACTTCAACTCTTCATGTTTATTGTAAGTTACTTGCCCCTTTGCATGTTTGGTTTTGTACCAAATATGTGTATGTATGTGTTGTGTCTTACTTGCCGATCTTGTGTATTCAAGTATGTTTGTTTGACTCATCATATACTTGTGTATTGTTTTGAGCCTAATGCATCTTGATGATATTTTATTTGGCTCTCTTTGAAGTGATTAATGGAACATCCCATTTTGGGGGAGTGATATGCTTTGTGCATCTCTCTTCCTTTAAAATGTGTGTACATGGGTACCACCACTTAGTATTGATATTGCAAGATTATCTAGTCACTATGTGGTGTGTCATACTCATGAGAAATTCAAATTCTAAATATCCATTAATCATCTCTAGTTGAATTTTTAGTTGCCTCTTGTTTAGAAGAAATGTTTTATCACGTTATGGGGGGGTAATATGTTTTGTACATATCACAAGCCTAGAAAATGTGAACATATGAGGTTATGCCACTTAGAGTTGATGCTCTTAATTATCTTGTTCCTAGGTGGCATGTTTGCTCAAACAAGCTCCACTTCTATTAAAAAGCTTTTATTGCTCATCTTATGGATTCTTGTTTGAATAAGAAATTCTTGGTACGGTTTTCCTCAAATACATATCTCTATAATTTATTTGGGACATCGATTGCTTCAAGTTATTCTAATCATTGCCGTGCGTGATTGTTTGACTAGTTGAAGCTATCAAGAATCTTCATCCGTGCATAGTGCATAATTCTATATACTTATCCTATGCCTTTTATTGTGAAGTTGATCCTTACTATCATTGTCAATACTCCACTGGAAATTATTTCCAATATAATCATTGTCTTTGACAATTGATAACCTTGTATGTGGTTGAATTTTTGGATCATCTTCACCTTGGATTGTTTCTTACTTTCTTATTTTATTTCCAAGAAACCTTTGTTGCTCCCATATGTCTTCCTTGTCCCTTTGAAAAAATCTTCTGATAAATCCTCTTGATTCATATCAAGTGTTTGTTTTGGAATACATAGCTTTTCTTTACGGTACATCGTGCCATTGTGAAAAGTGAGGGTTTGGTTTATTTGTTCGAACCTTGCTCTTTTGGGGAGTTTTGCTATCTCATTCCCTCTTCTATGCTTTATTTGTTGAATGAGATAAATCTTTGAGCATGCTTGCTTTATTTCATCCTTTTATGCTCAATGGTTTCTTCTTAGTTCACTTGTTGAACTTTGTTGAACAAATCTTTTGTGATTTGCTTCTTAGATATAATTTGGACAACAAATTTGTTTTGTGACACCTCTATGCCTTATTTAATTCTTTTGGTGTTTTGTCCAAAGTATATCTTTCTTGGATCTTTAAAAGTTTTGGTGCATGCTTATATGTAATTTGTTTATGCTTATAGCATGCTTGCTTTCTTTCGATCCATTATGTAGGATATACTCCATCAAATCCTAAATGGCTAAGATGTGCATGAAATTCGAATTTCATCTAAATATGCACATGTTTATATGGAGTGTGTTCTATATATTGTGGTTAGTCTAACCATGTTGGACCCAATAAGTTTGGGGACCAAGATGTACTTGAATGATGTTTTAGGTACATTGGAGATGCAATGGAGGCTTGTCTCATCTATAAGGAAGGTGTTGTCACCATATGAGGATTGGAGTCAAGCTAGGATGATCGATGAACTCGTATCCACTACATCAAGCCATTGCCATCTCGGTAACAAGTATCTTATTCATGCACTCTCATATAGCATCCAACCTCTTGTAGGTTGTATCTTGGCATGAAATTATTTATTTCGAAAATATTGCGGTTCTTGAAAAACCCTTTTAAAGTAAAACTTCTTATTGAACACTTGAGTAATTTGAGAAGATGCATATGATAGGTTATATATATATATATCATATTTTATGATTCACCTATCACAAATATGCCCTCTAGCAATTTATTGCATATCAAGTCCTCAAAGAGCTCTTGTGTACAATATTGATGAAATTGTGAAATAAATCCGTATTTGTGATACTTGTTGCCTCTCTCAAAACATTCCAACTAGCTTTACTTCCCTTATTGTTAGTTGTGATGTTTTTGAGATTTTCTTGGTTGAAGCTCATTCATATACCACAAGTGTGTAAATTGGAGCCATAGGCTATATATGCTTTTTAAGCAAACATCCTTGGTATATTTTATGACTTCATCTTGGATATCATGTCTTATTTATTTTGTTAACCTCTTGTGTGTGCATGTTTCTTTATGGATCACTATGTCCACTTTAGAAACTTATATACATGAGAGCGTTAATCCATCAACTTGATATCCTTGTTCCTTGCCAATCACCTTTTACCCTTTTGCTTTTAGTTGTGTTGGTAAAGAAGATTTATGAGTGCTTGGTTTACTTGTTTTTCTTCATGCACTCATATCTCGTAATTGTTGGACTCAAGTTATTCTTGATAAGCATTTTATTTTTATCTTGGGTATGTTCTAAATAATATAGAGGGAGTGAGGATTCCATGTTTGTGCATATTGTATTCAAATGCAAACATTATAAATTGTGCACGAACCTTGGGGAGCTTTCTTATTTTATTTAGAGCACTATATCTCTCTTATCATGATATCTTTGTTTGTCCAATTGGATCTTTGATTGCTCGCTTTATTTGTTGAAGCTCACTTCACCATGTTATCTTTATGCAATCTTTGATCCTCAATATAGTTTGACTTCCTTCAAGTATTCATCATTGGATATGTGCACTTGATTCCACTCAAATTATGAGAAGTGCGCACTTTGGGGAGGAACTCACATTATATTGGCCTTCTAAATTTTTCACCCATTTTGACAATCGATGCCAATGGGGGAGAAGTTTATAGGGTTTAAGGGAATGGTTTTATACTTAAGCTTGGTTTGTGCTTAAGTGTTTTGCCTCTCATGCATTCCATATTTATATGTCTTGCATGGTTGTATATATATAGTGGAAACTATCCCAAAGGTTAATCTTGACAATGTATGCAATGAATTCATGTTCATCACACGTGCATACATTGTGGGGGAGTTTTCTCTATATATATTGGTTCTACTCACATCCATTGCATTTGTTGTAGTTGTGTGAGTAGAGCCGGTTTTGATATGGACTAGTTGCTTTGTGTTACTTGACCATATCAAATACAACCTCTTGTATACAACTTATTCTCGGATAAGTTGCGTACTTGTCACTAATATTCATTATATAAACCCTCTTATTGTGGTTGTCATCAATTACCAAAACCACACATAGGGGCAATGTACCCTTACAATCTCCCCCATTTTGGTATTGGCATCAAGATCATCGGTATGAAGATATATGTGTGATATGATCAAGAAGAAGAAATGAAGATGGAGTTCTTGTGTGGAACTCAATATTAGCCATGCTCTATCTTAAGTGTGTATGAGAATATACAAGGTTGAGTTGGGCAAGTTCAAAGATGAGCATCTTGAGTGGATCACATGCTTGAAGCTTGCCGTCCATTTGGTGATAGTGGACATGTGAAGATGTGCATCAATGAAGCTTTCCCATCATTGTGTATGGGGGAGCATTTGTGAGTATACACGAAGCGACAATGATCAAGTGATGGGATGCGCAAGGCAAAGGTATGACCTTGATAGGTTTTCCTTTTACCGGTCTCGAGGTGGTTGATGGGAGACCGGATTATAGGATAGATAGCCGCACTATTAAGAGGGGCTTTCGGTTGGTTAACTTGATCACATCGTCTTAGGGAGCTCAATCCTTGCATGCGTTGCATATTCTTATTGCTTCTTGGTATTTCTCGGTGTGAGGTTCTTGAGCTTGTTGTTAGCTTTACAACAAGCCCAAGTTCATCGAAAACGGAGTTCGCATTCATCTTCTATTGCGTTTTCGAGGTTGGGTGATTTTACCGGTTATTCATGATATAAGGTTCTACCTTTTATACTCATGATAAAATCCCCTCCTACATATTCTTGGGTTTTCACTTTCTATAAGATAGCATTTGTTGTTATCTTCCAAACAAAATTGGTTTCATTCGAATCGGAGTTCGGGAGCATTTGTTATTAAAGATAAAAAGGAAAAAGAAAAAAAGGGGGGAGGGGCAGCCGGTCGGCCGGCCGGCCTGCCGGGCCACGCGCCGGCCCACCCGGCCGTGACCGGCCCAGGCGCCTGTGCCATCCGGGTGGCAACCTGTGGGGCTTGGCCACCCCATCCGGCCCAGCGCCGGTTACCAACCGCCCGCCCGGCTGCTACCCCGGCCGGACCGGGCTCTGGCCGGACCAGGCCACACCGCCCACGCGGCCCACCTGCTCACCCGCGCGCGCCTGAGGCTTATTCGCCGCACAGCGCAGCACGCGCCTCGCCCGGCTGCTGGGCCGGCCGGACCGGCTGGCCGCCGGATGCCTCAGCGCAGAATCCGGTCAGCCGGCCTGGCAGCCGGCTGGGCCACTTTTTAGAGCTGTTTTTTGCCCGTTTTTCTTGTCTTTTTCCCCCCAACAGTTTTATTTGCTCCCATGCTATAAATAGCTCTTCTTCCACCTTGAGCATTGAGTTCTTCCCATTCTCTCACCTCCATTGTTGCTATTTGAAGAACTTGCTCTTCCCCTTGATTCCTCCAACCGTTCTTGCTCATATTTGAGGATTTGAGAGAGGAGATCTAGATCTACACTTCCACCAAACCGTTTCTTCTCTAAGTGAGGGAATCTCTTGGGATCTAGATCTTGGAGTCTTTGGTTGACTTTCCCCCTTGTTCTTCCTCTCCAATCTCATCCTAGCATTTGTTGCTTTGGTGGGATTTGAGTGTGAAGGACTTGAACACCTCCGGTGTTCTTGCTTTGCATCATTGTATAGTGTTGAGCTCTCCACCACGATTTGTTCGAGTGAGAGACCGTGAGCTTGTTACTCTTGGAGGGAAACCTCCTAGTTGGCCTGGCGGTTGGTGCTCCGGTGATCTCTTCAAGAAGATTGTGAAGAGGCCCGGGCTTCTCCTTCGTGGAGCTTGCGAAGTGGTTGTGGAGCTTGCCATCTCCGGAGCGGAGGAAAAGCTAACCATAAGGAAAGGGCCATTATCCTTCGTGGGTGTGGTTCGGAGAATAGGGTGAGCCTTCGTGGTGCGGGGAATCCTTCGTGGGACCTCCACTCCTCCAAACGTGACGTACCTTGTTGCAAAGCAAGGGAACACGGGAATACATCCTCGTCTCCGCGTGCCTCGGTTATTTCTATACCCGAGCTCTCTTTCCTTGTGATAGCCATCGTGCTTGAAGTACATGTATCTTGCTATCACTTGTGCTATATATATCTTGTGCCTATCTTGCTTAGCTCTAGTTGCTATTGTTACACTTAGTTGAGCTTAGCATATTTAGGGTTTGTGCTTGTAAACTAAACGATAGTTTAATTCCGCATTCTTACAAGACAAATCCGCAAGAGTTTGTAATTGCCTATTCACCCCCCCCCCCTCTAGGCGACATCTCGATCTTTCACTTTAACATCTTCATGCATACTAACATGGGTGAAAAATTCTTCTATATTATCTCTCCCAATTATAGACCCTTGTCCTACCGGTATATCTTTTTCAGTAAAATTAAAAGGAAACATGATGAAATAAGTAAAGCACATGCAAGTAACTAATTTTTTTGTGTTTTTGATATAGCAAACAAGATAGCAAGTAAAGTAAAACTAGCAACTAATTTTTTTGTGTTTTAATTTAGTGCAGCAAACAAAGTAGTAAATAAAATAAAGCAAGACAAAAACAAAGTAAAGAGATTGCGATGTGGAGACTCCCCTTGCAGCGTGTCTTGATCTCCCCGGCAACAGCGCCAGAAAATATGCTGCTAGCGTGTAGTTGACGTGGGCGTAGTAGCTTCCTTGTGACGGTAAAGCACTCGTCTGTTGGGAACCCCAAGAGGAAGGTGTGATGTGTACAGCAGCAAGTTTTCCCTCAGTAAGAAACCAAGGTTTATCGAACCAGTAGGAGCCAAGAAGCACGTTGAAGGTTGATGGCGGCGAGATGTAGTGCGGCGCAACACCAGGGATTCCGGCGCCAACGTGGAACCTGCACAACACAACCAAAGTACTTTGCCCCAACGAAACAGTGAGGTTGTCAATCTCACCGGCTTGCTGTAACAAAGGATTAGATGTATAGTGTGGATGATGATTGTTTGCAGAAAACAGTAGAACAAGTATTGCAGTAGATTGTATTCGATTAAAAGAATGGACCGGGGTCCACAGTTCACTAGAGGTGTCTCTCCCATAAGATAAATAGCATGTTGGGTGAACAAATTACAGTTGGGCAATTGACAAATAAAGAGGGCATGACAATGCACATACATGATATGATGAATATTGTGAGATTCAATTGGGCATTACGACAAAGTACATAGACCGCTATCCAGCATGCATCTATGCCTAAAAAGTCCACTTTCAGGTTATCATTCGAACCCCTTCTGGTATTAAGTTGCAAGCAACAGACAATTGCATTAAGTATGGTGCATAATGTAATCAATAACTATGTCCTCGGACATAGCATCAATGTTTTATCCCTAGTGGCAACAGCACATCCACAACCTTAGAACTTTCTGTCACTGTCCCAGATTTAATGAAGGCATGAACCCACTATCGAGCATAAATACTCCCTCTTGGAGTTACTAGCAAAAACTTGGCCAGAGCCTCTACTAACAACGGAGAGCATGCAAGATCATAAACAACACATAGGTAATAGATTGATAATCAACATAACATAGTATTCTCTATCCATCGGATCCCAACAAACACAACATATAGCATTACAGATAGATGATCTTGATCATGTTAGGCAGCTCACAAGATCCGACAATGAAGCACATGAGGAGAAGACGACCATCTAGCTACTGCTATGGACCCATAGTCCAGGGGTGAACTACTCACTCATCAATCCGGAGGCGACCATGGCGGTGTAGAGTCCTCCGGGAGATGAATCCCCTCTCCGGCAGGGTGCCGGAGGCGATCTCCTGAATCCCCCGAGATGGGATTGGCGGCGGCGGCGTCTCAGTAAGGTTTTCCGTATCGTGGCTCTCGGTACTGGGGGTTTCGCGACGGAGGCTTTAAGTAGGCGGAAGGGCAGAGTCGGAGGAGTCACGGGGGCCCCACACGCCAGGGCCGCGCGGACCCCCCCCCTGGGCCGCGCCGCCCTAGTGTGGCGGCGCCCCGTGGCCCCACTTCGTCTCCCCCTAGGTCTTCTGGAAGCTTCGTGTGAAAATAGGCCCCTGGGCGTTGATTTCGTCCAATTCCAAGAATATTTCCTTACTAGGATTTCTGAAACCAAAAACAGCAGAAAACAGCAACTGGCTCTTCGGCATCTCGTTAATAGGTTAGTGCCGGAAAATGCATAATAATGACATATAATGTGTATAAAATATGTGAGTATGATCATAAAAGTAGCATGGAACATAAGAAATTATAGATACGTTTGAGACGTATCAGAAGCCTGCAATATGTGCTCGATGCACCGCTAGGTCCCCCACCACCTCCTGCAGTGTCCGAGGACATAAAGAATGTTTATGAGACTCGGGCAACTCGGTACTCCGAAGTTCAGTGTGCCATCTTGTGCAGCTTAGAGGCAGAGCTCCAAAAGCGTTTTGAGCACCACGACCCCTGTGAAATGATGCGTGAGCTCAAACTTATCTTTGAGACTCATGCGACCGTGGAGAGCTATGAGGCCTCGAAGCAGTTCTTTAGCTGCATGATGGAAGAGGGCAGCTCCGTTAGTGAGCACATGTTCGCCATGTCCGGACATGCGAAGAAGCTCAGTGACTTGGGGATGATGATCCCTAACCAGCTGGGTATTCATCGTGTCCTTCAATCACTGCCACCAAGTTACAAGAACTTCGTGATGAACTACAACATGCAGAACATGAATAAAGATTTACCTGAACTCTTTTCCATGCTGAAGTCTGCTGAAGTAGAGATTAAGAAGGAGAACCAAGTGTTGATGGTCAACAAGACCACCAGTTTCAAAAAGCAGGGCAAGCCTAACAAGGGTAACTTCAAGAAGGGCGGCAAGAAAGTTGCATCGCATCCTGAGAAGCCTAAGGCTGGTCCTAAACCTGAGACTGTGTGCTATTACTGCCAGGGAAAGGGGCACTGGAAGCGCAATTGCTCCAAATACTTGGCCGATCTGAAGAGCGGCCACGTCAAAAAGAAAGGTATATTTGATATACATGTTATTGATGTCTATCTTACTGGTTCTCGTAGTAGTGCCTGGGTATTTGATACTGGTTCGGTTGCTCACATTTGTAACTCGAACCAGGAACTGCGGAATAGACGAAGCCTGGCAAGAGACGAGGTGACGATGCACGTTGGAAATGGATCCAAAGTTGATGTGATCGCCGTCGGCACGCTCCCTCTACATCTACCTTCGGGATTAGTTTTAAACCTTAATAATTGTTATTTGGTACCTGCGTTGAGCATGAACATTATATCTGGATCTTGTTTAATGCAAGACGGTTATTCGTTTAAGTCTGAGAATAATGGTTGTTCGATTTATATGAGTAATGTCTTTTATGGCCATGCACCTGAGACGAATGGTTTATTCTTGTTAAATCTCGATATTAGTGATACACATGTTCATAACATTGATGCTAAGCGAATTAAATTGAATGATAATTCTACTTATATGTGGCACTGTCGTCTTGGTCATCTTGGAGTGAAGCGCATGAAGAAACTCCATTTCGATGGACTTCTTGAGTCACTTGACTTTGAGTCACTTGACAGATGCGAGGCATGTCTAATGGGAAAAATGACTAAGACTCCATTTTCTGGTACAATGGAGCGGGCTACAGACTTATTGGAAATCATACATACCGATGTGTGCGGACCAATGAGTGTAGCATCGCGCGGTGGTTATCGTTATGTTCTAACCTTCACGGATGATCTGAGTAGATATGGATATATTTACTTTATGAAACATAAGTCCGAGACTTTTGAGAAGTTCAAGGAATTCCAAAGTGAAGTAGAAAATCAACGTAACAAGAAGATTAAGTTTCTGCGTTCAGATCGTGGAGGCGAATATCTGAGTTATGAGTTTGGCATGCATTTAAAGAAATGCGGAATACTTTCACAGTTGACTCCGCCGGGAACACCACAGCGCAATGGTGTGTCCGAACGTCGTAATCAAACTCTCTTAGATATGGTTCGATCTATTTGCCGTTGTTGTTTTGGGGTTATGCATTAGAGACAGCCGCATTCACTTTAAATAGGGCACCATCTAAATCCGTTGAAACGACACCGTATGAATTATGGTTTGGGAAGAAACCTAAGCTGTCGTTCCTTAAAGTTTGGGGTTGCGAAGCTTATGTAAAGAAGTTACAACCTGACAAGCTAGAACCCAAAGCGGAGAAATGCGTCTTCATAGGATACCCTAAAGAAACAATTGGGTACACTTTCTATCACAGATCCGAAGGAAAAATCTTTGTTGCCAAGAACGGATCCTTTCTTGAGAAGGAGTTTCTCACTAAAGAAGTGACTGGAAGGAAAGTAGAACTCGACGAGGTTAATGAACCTTCTCTCATAGATCAGAGTAGCGCAGTGCCGGAAGAAGTTCCTGCGCAGCCTACACCGATAGGAGAGGAAGCGAATGATGATGATCATGAAACTTCGAACGAGGAAGCTACTGAACCTCGCAGATCGATGAGGGAACGTACCACTCCTGATTGGTATGATCCCTGTCTAAATGTCATGATTGTGGACAACAATGATGAGGACCCTGCGACGTATGAAGAAGCAATGATGAGCCCAGATTCCAACAAATGGCAAGAAGCCATGAAATCCGAAATGGGATCCATGTATGATAACAAAGTATGGACTTTAGTAGACTTACCTGATAGCCGCAAGGCTGTCGAGAATAAATGGATCTTCAAGAGAAAAACAGATGCTGATGGTAATATTACTGTCTATAAAGCTCGACTTGTCGCAAAGGGTTTCCGACAAATTCAAGGAGTTGACTACGATGAGACTTTCTCACCTGTAGCGAAGCTAAAGTTTGTGAGGATTTTGTTAGCAATAGCTGCATTTTTCGATTATGAAATTTGGCAGATGGATGTCAAAACGGCGTTCCTCAATGGTGATATTGAGGAAGAGTTGTATATGGTACAACCCAAAGGTTTTGTCGATCCTGAAAATGCTGACAAGGTATGCAAACTTTAGCGTTCCATTTATGGACTGAAGCAAGCATCCCGGAGTTGGAACCTACGCTTTGATAGAGTGATCAAAGACTTCGGTTTTATACGGACTCATGGTGAGGCCTGTATTTACAAGAAAGTGAGTGGGAGCTCTGTAGCGTTCCTGATATTATATGTAGATGACATATTATTGATTGGGAATGATATAGAACTATTAAGCAGTGTTAAAGGTTATTTGAATAAGTGTTTTTCAATGAAAGACCTTGGTGAAGCAGCATACATTTTAGGCATCAAGATTTATAGAGATAGATCAAGACGCCTAATAGGCCTTTCACAGAGTACATACCTGGACAAGATTCTAAAGAAGTTTAGAATGGATGAAAGCAAGAAGGGGTTCTTGCCTATGTTGCCCGGTAAGGTCTTGAGTAAAACTCAAGGTCCAGCTACGGCAGATGAAAGAGAGAGGATGAGCAAGATCCCCTATGCTTCGGCAGTAGGCTCTCTCATGTATGCCATGTTGTGTACTAGACCGGATATCGCACATGCTGTTAGTTTGACTAGCAGATATCAAAGTGATCCAGGAATGGAACACTGGACAGCGGTCAAGAATATCCTGAAGTACTTGAAAAGGACTAAGGATATGTTTCTTTGTTATGGCGGTGACCAAGAGATCGTTGTAACCAGTTACACCGATGCAAGTTGGAACACCGATCCTGATGACTCTAAGTCTCAGATTGGGTACGTGTTTATATTGAATGGTACGGCAGTAAGCTGGAGCAGTTCCAAGCAGTGCACGGTGGCGAAATCTTCAACAGAATCTGAATATATAGCGGCTTCAGAGGCTTCATCGGAAGCGGTATGGATGAAGAGGTTCATTGTTGAGCTTGTTGTGGTTCCTAGTGCATTGGACCCGTTAGTCATTTATTGTGACAACACGGGTGCCATCGCCAATGCAAAGGAACCAAGGTCACACAAGAAGCTGAAGCATATCAAGCTGCGTTTTTATTCGATTCGCGAGTACATCGAAGATGGTGAAGTAGAGATTTGCAAAGTACACACAGATCTGAATGTTGCAGATCCGTTGACTAAACCTCTCCCTAGGGCAAAGCATGACCAACACCAGAATGCTATGGGTGTTAGGTACCTTACAATGTAATCTAGATTATTGACTCTAGTGCAAGTGGGAGACTATTGGAGATATGCCCAAGAGGCAATAATAAAGTGGTTATTATAATATCTTTATGTTTATGATAAATGTTTGCATACCATGCTATAATTGTATTAACTGAAACATTGGTACATGTGTGTTATGTAAACAACAAGGAGTCCCTAGTAAGCCTCTTGTATAACTAGCTTGTTGATTAATGGATGATCATGGTTTCGTGATCATGAACATTAGATGTTATTAATAACAAGGTTATGTCATTGGTTGAATGATATAATGGGCACACACCCAAATGAGTGTAGCATAAGATCAAGTCATTAAGTTCATTTTGCTATAAGCTTTCGATACATAGTTGTCTTAGTCCTTCGACCATGAGATCATGTAAATCACTTACACCGGAAGGGTACTTTGATTACATCAAACGCCATTGCGTAAATGGGTGGTTATAAAGATGGGATTAAGTATTTGGAAAGTGTGAGTTGAGGCATATGGATCAATAGTGGGATTTGTCCATCCTGATGACGGATAGATATACTCTGGGCCCTCTCGGTGGAATGTCGTCTGATTAGCTTGCAAGCATATGATTTGATCATAAGGGATGACATACCGTGGTACGAGTAAAGAGTACTTGTCAGTAACGAGGTTGAACAAGGTATGGAGATACCGATGATCAAACCTCGGATAAGTAAAATATCGTTTGACAAAGGGAATTGACATTGTATGTAAATGGTTCAGTCGATCACTAAGTCATCATTGAATATGTGGGAGCCATTATGGATCTCCAGATCCCGCTAATGGTTATTGCTCGGAGAGGAGTCTCGACCATGTCTGCATAGTTCGCGAACCGTAGGGTGACGCGCTTAAGGTTCGATGTCGCATAAGTAGATTTGAATATGGTATGGAGACGAAGTTTGTTCGGAGTCTCGGATGTGATCCAGGATGTCACGAGGAGGTCCGGAATAGTCCGGAGAATAAGATTCATATAAGGGAAGTTGATTTCTGGGTTTCGGAAAAGTTCGGGATTTTTCCGGTGGTTGACTGGAAGGTTCTAGAAGGTTCCGGAGGGGTCCACCATGGGGCCCACGACCTAGGAGGCCTAGCATGGGCCGAGGGGATGCTCCCTGGCCTAATGGGCCAGGGGCACATGGCCCTCAAGGCCCAGGCCGGCCAACCCCTAGGGTTTCCCTAGGGGGGTCAACTTGGGGGAGGGGAAAGCCCTCTCCCCCCTCTTGGCCGCCGTCCCCCCCCCAACCCTAGATGGGAAGGGGGGCCACCTTGGCCGGCTGGCCCCCTATATAAAGAGGGGAGGGGGTGGCCGGCCACACCCCCCATCCATTGCCTCCTCCTCTGGCCGCCTCTCCCTCCACCATACGCTGCTCCGGCTTAGGCGAAGCCCTGCAGTTTTCTTCCTCCACTACCACCACCACGCCGTCGTGCTGCTGGAACTTGGAGGAGATCTACCACACCTCCGCTACCCGCTGGAACGGGAGAGGAAGGAGCTTCATCGACACCGTACGCGCGACCGAGTACGGAAGTGCTGCCGGATTGCAGCACCGGGGACGATCGTCTACACCAACAACGAGATTAATCTCGTAGGCTTTGGAATCTTCGAGGGTTAGTCTCATCTCCATCTCGTTGCTTCGATCTTGTAGATTAGATCTTGGGTGTTCCATAGATTAGATCTTGGATTTATTCGTCTTTGCGGTAGGAAATTTTTTGTTTTCTATGCTACGAACCCCTTCACCATCCCCTTCATCCGCCGATGCACCTGGGGGACGAGGTGCCGACATCGGTGCGCCCTCCTCCATCCCCTTTGTCCTCCGCCGCTACGCATGAGGGACAAGGTACCGATGCCGGTGCGCCCTCCTTCATCCCCTTCATCCCGCGCTACGCCTGAGGGATGAGGTGACGGCGCCGATGTGCCGAACCCAGCCTCCTCCATCCCCTTCATTTGTTGTTGCGCATCAGGGACGAGGTGATCGAGACCGGTGTGCCCTGTGCCAGGTCGTGCCCTTCCTCCGCCCTCGTCGTGCAACCCGTTGGCCAACGTGAAAACTGAAATCACTCCGAAAACTGAAATTAGGTAAGAACTAGCAAAAGTGACCTTGTTTGCATCGGAAGAATCAAATACCCAACGCTCATGCAAAAGATCTGTTGTTTGGTGAACCTGTGATGTTCTACGCCGAACAGCTGCAGACGGTGCATATATTTTTCACCTGTTGCTCTTGGTGGATTGCATTGATAGCCATAGGCATGTAATAGTACAGAATGGCGTCGTATCTTATGCATCCATGGATGGCAATGGAGCAGGTTTGGACGGATATGCCAAAACCAGATCCATGCCCAAATCCACCAACCTCGCTCTGCCCCGCCCACGAAACTATTCATGGGCATGGTTGTCGCTCCAAATCCAAATCCACTGGATATCCAGATATCCATGGATATCCATGTGTTTACGCACTATGTACATGAACATAACATATTAACATATTAGAGTGTAACAACACCACTTTATTAGCATTTCAACAATATTTCTGTAATATTTCAGCAATAATTATGTGGGCAATGAATAGGAAGAAGAGGAAGGGAGATGGAATGAGAGCAACCCACTGCCCGCCGGTCCGTCTCCTAGGCGGAGCAGAGCTGGACTGCCGGAGGGTGGAAGGGAGGGCCGCCGACCAAGCCCTCCCTCACAGGGGGAGGCCATGAATGTAGTGGTAATCATGGGTTACGTGACTTAGCGGGCCTTTGGTGATTTTGGCCTCAAGAGAATGGCAACTAGGCCTAGGTAAAATCCTATATCTCACTGACATGTGGGACCCTCATGTCAACTGGATATCTATTGGATATCCATGGGGCAAAACCTCTATCCATGCCCGCCCCATGAGTTATTGGATATCCGCCCCATGATATCCGTGGGTGTAATCAGCCCACCATACCCGTGCCCATTTGGGCCGGATATCCATGGATACCCGAACCCATGGATAAAATTACCATCCTTATATGCATCCAACCAATCCGTGCATCCGAATCGTGTTTGACCGGTTGATGAAAATCGTAGCGTTGGAGACTTCAGTGCAATATTCCAAAAACACGCCCGCTGCATCCTTAATTTATGCCGGAAAATTTACACACACCCCCCTATCGTTCGTACCAGACGCCCGAGTCCCACCTCCTTCCCGGCGATCGACTGCAGTTGCTGGTTTAGATCACCATGGCGGCGACCCGCGGCTAGAGATGCAGAAATCGTCGTGCGGTCAAAACTTTGACAGACACAGATCCCTGCAACTGCTGGATTCAGCCCGTTCTTGCGGCGCACCGGATCGACGTGCCGATCTACCGATGCCGCTCGTCGTGTTCTTTCCGGCGAGGTAGGCATGCATGCACGTCAACTGGCCCGATCTTGTTTTGATGCAAAGTCTATGAATATTGTCCACATACAAAGCTAGCTCACGTAGCCTCTTTTTTACATTGATTGATCATAAGATTGCTTACAGACTCATCGGCAACTACATGTTCTAGACTAGCTCTGGGAGTCTGGGACAAACCCCAGCCAGAAACTATTTTGCCCTGTACTTCTAGCTAACGCAGCTAGATGGCGACCTGCTGAATTGCCCTCTCTTCCTATTTTCCCAGCTTCAAAACCAGTAAAACCCATCGTGCGATTCTGTATACCCTCAAAGGGTTTCCAATTGCTTGACATCTTCTGGTTATGTTTTTGGAAAGCCTCAACCACTCCTGCATTGCCAGCTTCCAAAATCACCGATTATGTTGCTGGGTTCTGAATACTTTGGAGCCCCACACAACATGCCTTTGCTTCAGCTTGAAATACATCTTCACAATCCAACTCTGCCTGATTACATTTACAGGAACATGCTTTTGTATATTTCTACACACACTTTCAACAGAAACAGAGGTAACAGAGTTAGTACAAAGCATAGGTTCTTTACCTTTACAGGAATCAGCCATCCCACAGTTCAGACTTCAGACCAAGCTCCTAGAGATACCAATTCAGAAATGACACCGAGTCCTTAATACTGCAGTCTCATTTAGCATGAACAACATAATTTCTCAAATGTCCACAGAGTCATCAGGACAATTCCTCTTATATCTTTGTTGATGTTTGCAAGCATGATGGTAATCAATCCGGTCCTGTATATCTAAAAATTTCTTCAGGAGGTTAATTAGGATTCCCTATTCTATTGTGGCTGTCCAGGCCATGCTTAAAGCTAACTGTGATCCATAAGCAGAGAAATTGCTTCAGCACTAGTTTAGCGACAGAAAAACTATGTGTATTGTTCATGTGTGTTTATCCTTTCAAAGGATTATTATGTATCTGTTTGTGTAGCAATGGAATCTATCAACACCTTGCAAAAGCAGTTTAACGAGGAAGGATTTAGCATACCCATAAAGACATCAGGACAATTCCTCTTATGTCTTTGTTGATGTTTGCAAGCATGATGGTAATCAATCCGGTCCTGTATATCTAAAAATTTCTTGAGGAGGTTAATTAGGATTCCCTATTCTATTGTGGCTGTCCAGGCCATGCTTAAAGCTAACAACGGCCAGAGGAACACACTGTGATCCATAAGCAGAGCAAATTGCTTCAGCACTAGTTTAGCGACAGAAAAACTATGTGTATTGTTCATGTGTGTTTATCCTTTAAAAGGATTATTATGTATCTGTTTGTGTAGCAATGGAATCTATCAACACCTTGCAAAAGCAGTTTAACGAGGAAGGATTTAGCATACCCATAAAGACATCAAATGTTCCTCGTTAATTGCTTCCACTGACCATGGTGTATTCAGTTTAGTCAGTTATACATAGTGGTGCTTACAGATTCATTGTTCTATGTTGAAGTGCTCGTCTTTTACACCTGAATGTGAAGATAATTTGAAGCCTAAAGATTTTTTACTATCAAGTGTGTTGAGCATTGAGGAACCTTTGAACCAAGTACACTAGGCAAGAGGAATATGCGGCATTTATTGGATGCAATATTCCTACTGAAGTTAACATACACCCGCCAAACGATGTTCGTTTGGTTGGGAGAAGCAAAAGAATAAAGAGAGGAAAGGAGATGAACGGGGAAGGACAGAAAAAGAGAAGAAAGAAGCCAAGGCCAAGGTCGCACGCACGTGCAGACCATCTAACCAAGTAGGGTTTCATGATAGTCGCAAGTGCCCAAGAAAAAATGTTAAAGCACAAGAAGCCATGAATGTGCAAGATGAGCACTTAGCTGGTGCATCATGAGAGCTGCAATTATTCCAAGAAAAACATGGCTCATAATTTTTGTATTGTCCAATTTTTGCCTTAGTGGTAAGTAGAAACATTGAACTACAGTTTTTCTATCAGGTTTGGAAGCATGCAGCAACATAGTTCTGTAAGTTTAGTTAAATTTTCTATCATGTTCGGAAGCTTGCAGCAATAGAATTTCCTATCACCAGGTAACATAAGGTGTATAAATCATTCATGGCTGTTTAGTTAAATCAGCCATTATACTGAGTAGAGATAGCATAGGCTATAGTATGTAAGTGCAGATAACTGAATACAGTAACATTCCCTATCAATCTTCTATAAAAGGAAACTTTACGAATCAACAAATATCAATTAATGACTATATAAAAATGACCAGTAAATTCAAAACTAAAAGAATAGGAAAAAGACATCTCAATAAGACCAACATATATGGATTTACAATAATAGATACTGGTGGCTTTAGGAGGAAAAAAACACGCTAATATTGCATCCACTGAAACACAAACACAACAGTTTTCCAAACTTGTCATGCAACAATGGCAGCAATAGATCTTTTCAGTTTTACCTTTCATATCAAGCATGAAGCATCACCTAGAACGATTGTTTGATTGGTAGAATACTAAATAGAAGATTATTACAGTTAAATATAAATGTAGATTTTAGCACTTGAGACAATATCCAGGCTTTAGTCTTTCAGAAACATTGTATGACTGAAACTTCCATGTCTGCTTAACATGTGAACAAAAAATGTAATTTTACGCATAGAGAACCAATAGAATTAGCACGATTCCAGGAACATAAATATGGAACTTGACGTGAGCTTTCTACGATATCAGAAAAAGATCTTCTGTAATAGGAGGTTCACAAAATATAAAGTAAGCAACACCATCACACATCTTTACTGCATGGATGCTTGACTATACCTTTAATTCTTCATGCAACATCAAGTAGACCTCCGTGTACCCCCAATATTTATTAGCAAGTATGAACTGTAGGCGCAATAGCTATCTTGAATTCTAGATATAAATATGCAAGTACTCTCTCCGTTCAAGAATGTTGTTTAACGATCGGTTCCGACCAGGTGAAAAGCGTAAAAAAGACAAGACTACCCTTCAAGATTCTGAATCGGTACCCTTCCCAGATTTCCATCTCCGCCTCGATCGCCTCCGCACCCCCTCCCTCCTCGATCGCCCTCCACCCTCTCGCACCTCCGCCAGCGACTCCACCTCCGGCACCAGCAGCTCCACCTCCGGCCCCTGCATCTCAGAATGTAGATGGACACGGATGTCCGTGGAATATCTTCGTCTGTGTCCGTGAAAGTTGCCAAACGTCGTTGCGGACAGGCCGTCTGTTTTAGACGGACTCACGGAAAGCTTCCGCGAAGCCTGCCAGGCCCGTCACTCATGGAAGAAAAAAAGAACGAAACCAAACAGAGCCCGAGTCCTTCACTTCTCCCCCTCGATAGGGCACGCCGGCACGCCGCCACAGCTGAGCCGGCGCCCCGCTCCTCGCCGCTAGCCTGCGCCCGGATCCTCGCCGCCCTCCACACCCTCGTCCCACTTCCTTCCCTCTACCTTACCCGCAAGGTTTGTGAAGAGCTTGAATCCTATGTTCAACATGGTTTCAAGAACAACTGTACGGGAAATGTTGAAGAATTGTGGTGCTCGAGTCTCACTAACTGCGGACATGTGGACCTCCAACCAGAGGCTAGGATATTTATGTGTGACTTGTCATTTCATTGACAAGACATGGAAGATGCAGAAAAGAATACTTAGATTTTCTATGATGGAAACGCCACATAGTGGTTTTCGGATGTACAATGTCATGTTAAAGAGTTTGCAGTATTGGAATATTGAAGATAAAATCTGCAGCATTACACTAGACTATGCATCAGTCAACGGCAAGATGATGGAGTATCTGAAAGAAAATTTGACGAAGAAACAAATGTTGGCTTGTGGAGGTGAACTTATTCACATCCGATGTGCTGCTCATGTGCTCAATCTTATCGTGCAAGATGGTCTATTTGTAATAAAAGGTTCCATCGATAAGATCAGAGCTAGTGTCAACTATGTGAGGAGTTCACAAACTCGAGAGCAGCTGTTTGATGACATAGTTAAGAAGTTGGGCATCATATGTGAGAAGGAACCCTCTATTGATGTTGCCACACGATGGAACTCGACATACCTTATGATCGAGTCATCTCTGCCTTACATGGAGGCATTTGACGAGTTGGTGAACCAAGATCGCCAATTTAAGTATGCTCCTTCAGCTGAAGATTGGAAAATGGCTAAAGAGATCTGCTCACTATTGAAGGTCTTCTTCGAAGCTACAAAAGTTGTTTCAGGTTCTAGCTATCCAACGGCCAACCGTTACTTTCATGAAATATGGAGCGTTAAACTGTTGTTGGAAAAACATGCAATGAGTAAAAACAAAGTGATTGCATCCATGGTGAGCAAGATGCAAAAAAAGTTTGACAAGTACTGGACTGAGTCATACTTGGCTAACTGCATACCTGTGATCCTCGATCCAAGATACAAGTTAGAACTCATTGAATTTCGTATCAAGCAAGCATTTGAAAATAAAGCAGGAGAACACCTTGAAAAGGTGGAAATGGTTCTCAATAGTCTCTTTGAAGAGTACTACAATAAGATGGGAGAATCATTTGCTGATCAGTCAGGAAGAGAATTTCATGTTGATGAGGTTGCGGCGGTTGACAATCCATTAGCTGATTGGGAAGCCCATTTGAAAGTGAAGAAGAAACAAGCAACTAGTGAGCTCGATACATACCTGACCGGAGATCTTCACCCCCCCCCCCCCCCCCCCCGAAAAAAGATTTTGACATTTTGGAATGGTGGGAAATGCACGGTATAAATTACCCAGTCCTATCTTGCATTGCTCGTGATGTCCTAGCCATTCAAGCATCAACCGTTGCATCAGAGTCTTCTTTAGTGCCGGCGGGAGAATCATTAGTGATCACAGGACCAGGCTAAAGAGCGACACGGTTGAGGGGCTATTATGCCTCCAAGATTGGCTAAATGCTAATGGTAAGTTATTCTACCGTTAAATAGTATAATAAAAATTTCAATTTTGTAACTGGCTTGATGATCTTTCAATCTTGTAGACACTAAACCAACTAATAAAGATGCTGAGGAGGAAGTATACTTGGTAAGTTGGACAGGAGTTCTCCATGATTAGCATCAAACCAATTAATGTTGGACTGGACTACCCGGCGGCGGCGCACATTTGGTTGCCCGTGCGACGCTTCCCACTACTCACATGCATGCATGTAATTAATTAGTCTCTCTCACATGCATGAATTAATTAGTCTACATACTCGTATGCATGAAACTAATTAGTATCCATGTGCAGCCAAGCCACTCTTCCACGCACGATGCATGCAAATAATGATATCATTCAAGATTCTCTTAGTTTTCCAAATTTTGAAATGTTTTATCTCATAAACCGCATATCCGATTGATGTTCCGTCTTCACAATCGGCTTAGTGGCGACGAGATGTTCGGAACTAGATTTCATATCGGTATGTTTTGACAAAACAAAAATTCACCAGCAATTACCAGAATATTATCGCACACTTGCCAGATTATCAATTCTTAGTTGCCAGATTACAAATAATAATTGTTTATCAATATTTGCAAGATTGTAGTCACATATTTATTGGGTTACGCTTGACTGGTTTCCAACAACTGCTAGATTGTTATCACGTACTTATCAGAATATTTATTTGCTACTTAATTGCGGGAGTGAAATAACGTGTTTGCTAGTTTCATGTACGCCATTCTACATCGATGCAATGTGTATGATACCATTTTTTGGTTGAACGATATCATCTCCTAGTTGTTGGACATATTTTAAGGTTCTCTCTAATTTGTTTAGATCACTTCAATGTCTAAAAATATGAAGTATATATGCATAATTGTGATGTGGATTGTTTGTTGATAATCTGGCAACTACGGTAATATAATCTGGCAACTGACACAATGGAAAAAAATCATCGAAACATAACAATATAGGATCTACTTCCGAAGCCCTCGTCGACACGAACTCGTCGGTGAAAACAAAACACTAATCGGATTAACGGTTTAGAAGATAAATCATTTTGAATTTTCGAAATTAGCAATTAATGCAATTATGTCAGCATGAGTGTCACATTACTACATGCGTACATGCTACAACTCCTATAGGGGAAAAGGACCCAAAAAACTGCCGCCGCACAGGTTTGAGTTTGTGCGGCGCTTCTGCGTAGATTTTCCCATTAATGTTTGTCTTTGTCTCACCTACATCAAACTACCCAACAGGAGTTCCACCAAGCAAGCAAGTGCCACAAAGAAGGCCGCACTCGCTCGCGCTCCTCTGTGCCCTCCTCGTCGCCGCTCTCCTCCCCGGCGTCGAGTAGCTCACTCTCTCCCTCGATCTCATGTGAGTGCTTCCTTTACAAGTACTACATTTAGTGAGATAATATGAAAACTATTGATTTTGGAGGACCTGTGCGTTTACTAGTATACTACATTTAGTGATCTGCTCATTTACCAAATTATATTTTGTAGCTGATAAGGATGAATCTGAATGCTCAAGGAAGTTGATGATTACTGTAGCGATTACTCTGTTACTCAGCTATTCAGAACAACATCGACGCTGCAATACAGCCACTGAACAGAACAGCTTTCATTTACGCTGCAATACAGCCACTGAACAGAACAATCGGTGTCATCTGACCTATGTCAAGATCTGAGCCTGTCAATTTGGTTGTGCTATTTCTCTCTGAGTACTAGTTTGTATTTGATATGAGTGAAGTGCAACAAAATGGAAATATTGGAAAGAGTTTATTTTATTTTTTATAGTTTGTGCCAACTGAAGTATAATTTATGTGAATCATTTTGTGTATATACAAGAGTATGTACTGCAAGCTGTTGATCGTTGTAGCTAGCGTGCAGAGCTACGGCTAAGCTAGCTAGTGTATACCTGATCTAGCTAGTGTATACCTGATCTTGATCAAAGAAGCCGCGACAAGCTACTAAAGCTACCCAGTCTGCGTCGACGGTCCGTATTGTCCAGCGGACACCGCAGGCAGCCGAACGTACTTCCACGATAAATTCGCTTTCGCGGCTAGGTCAATACAAGCAACGGACTCTGTGGACGCGTCCGTCTGCATCCTGACCTGCATCTTCATCCCAGGCAGCTCCTCGCCCAGGTGCTCGTGGAGGCCGATCTCCTCGTCCAGGCGCTCTTGCTCAAGCTCCGGCTGCAGCAGCTCCATCTCCGTCCGCTGCAACTCCTCCTCCGTCCCCTGCACCTCCAACTCAGGCAGCTCCTCGCCCAGGTGCTTGTGGAGGCCGATCTCCTCCCCCAGATGCTCCGACCCAGGACGATCTCCTCGTCCAGGTGCTCTTGGAGAACAATCTCCTCCGGCCCAGGCATCTTCTCTCCCAAGTGCTCCTAGAGGACAGCCTCCTCCGGCCCAAGCAACTCCTTGCCCAGGTTCTCCTAGCCTCTGTTGACGACTGGCGCCCAGGTTCTTCCTCAACAAGCGCCTCAACGCACAGGTTTGCCTCACACAGAAAACAGAGCAGCATACATCAGAACAGATGTTGAACAAATTGAGCAGCAGCAGCAGCACATCACAACAGTAGCAGCCCCATACCTGAACGAAGAGCAGAATCAGCAGCAATTAGATCAATATGGTGCTCCTAGACTTGAATTTCACTCCACCCGAAGAAGACGATGCCCCATACTGTTTTGCTCCGTCAAAGGTTCTTTCATTGTACTGTACTTCAAAAACAATAGTGAAGGTCCATCTTATAATCAGAAGAGTCAATTCCTTTTCAGCTACTGCCAGCAAATAAGCAAGGCAACGGAAAAAACATTAAAGCTCTTATCTCAAGTTTAAGCTAGGATTTACAAGTATACTAATTAAAGGTGAACTGAACTACCAGGAGCAAATAAGCAAGGCAACGGCAAAAACACTAAAGCTCTTATCTCAAGTCTACGTTGGGATTTACAAGCATACTAATGAAAGGTGAATTGAACTACCAGCAGCAAATAAGCAAGGAAACGGCAACACTATAGCTAGTGTTCTGTAGCAGATAGAAATCCAGATCGAAATCGACAGGAGTTTCACTATACCTAGCTATCAATGTCCCTGCACCATCTCTTGTGAATAGTTCTAACAACAATGATCCTCCAACCGTGCCATCTATGATATGAACTCTCTAGACGCCACCCTGTGAACATCACCAATGAATCAATAATACGATAAAGAGAAGCATGGTAAAACAACCAATAAACTAACCGTGTGCAACAAACAAGCCACTGGTGTGCCTGTGCACAGGGGGAGGAAAGAACAAACACAAAAACAACAAATCCAGAACCAACACCACACGTCAGATACTATCGTAACACATACTCGCATGTACAAGCCCGATACTACCATTGCTAGATAAACCCATGGTTATTAGGCATGCACAGAAAATATATTCAGCAAAGCAAGGATACTAGCATGGAGGATTAAATACCAAAGATGGAGTATCATCAAAATCAAGCCACGGAGTAACTAAGCTATTCTCACTAAACATGTCCAGAAGGACTTCATGAGAGAGAGAGAGAGAGAGAGATATTAAATTACTGCAACTAAACTGACATAGTTGGTAAAGGTAGTCTGAACTCGAGTACTGAAGATAAATTTCACAGTTCAATCTGACATGGAATGTATAGATAGCAGTGGAGTAGGATTAAATTTATGTGATTTTATATTGGTACCCAGCACTGGAGTAATTAGGGCAAGTATAGAGGACATCAGTGGACAACAAGTTCTTGAGCAAGTATACATGGACCCACTTCTTGAGTGCCTTGACTTAAAATTTTAAAGCATAGCACACATATGTTTCTGTCCGTATTTTTTTATATAAAAAGAATCATAACTAGCAATGTATAGCCAAGACTGGTTATAAGTTCACATGCATTTAAACCAACATGGAAGCTAAGAAAGAGGTCCAGACAACATGGAGTAAATATTACCACAATCTGAAACAACCCTAGACAGGTTATGATGAAGCCGGTGTTGACCTCGATCACCTCGTCCTCGAAGATCTTGGCCATGCCGAACTCGGAGATCTTGGGGTTCATCTTGTTGTCGAGGAACACATTGCTGGCCTTGAGGTCCCGGTGGACGATCTTCAGGTAGGAGTCCTCGTAGGTAGAGCAGGCCGCGAGAGATGCCCAGGATGATGCTTTACCTCATCCTCCAGTCCAGGTGTGCAGTCCTTGCAGTACCTGATGGCACGAAAATTCATCAAGTTAGTAAGGTCCATAATAATTTCTCCTTTGGCATCGATCTGGGTAGCCTCATTAGAACTACTTTACTCAAAATCAGTAAACTACGGAGGTTCCACAACCCAGGACCTGCAATTTGGTTCAGCCATGTGCAAGCACTTCCCATGTGTCACCAAATCAAATCCGATCTTCACACCTACCATACCAAAATGGCCAAATTAATCATACCGATCGTAGACACAGGAGGACTACTTCCAAAGTTAACGGAGGGAAAGGGGGGAAAAGCAAACGAACCAAAGAGGAATGCGTCGAGGCTCCGGTTCCTGTGCTGCAGCTTGGCGATCAGCTCCACCTCGTTCCGGAACTCCGCCGTGCCGTGCAGCGACCTCGCCAACAGCCGCTTCACGGCGATCTCCACCACCTCATCCTCCGTGCCTCACCTTGGCTCGTCAGATCGAGCATCGCCGCCAACACAAAGATTGGAGCTCCGCCCTGACCTTGGCTCGTCAGATCGAGCACCGCCGCTGCAGATTTGGCCGCCTCTGGAGGAAAAAAACGCATTTTCAAGTCGACCTCGATGCGGTAGCTCTGTTGGAGAGGGAGGCGACGCAGGCGGTTGAGAGGGGGCAGCGGCGGCGCATGCTAGGGAGATAGGGCGGCGGCTACGCGCGCCAGGGAGAGGCGGCAGTGGCGCTGCGCGCTAGGGAGACAGGGTGGCGGCGCACGCCAGGGAGAGGACGACGGCATGGGAGGAGCCGGTGGAGGAGGTGTGCTGTGCGCGAGTGGAGGCATGACCGAGTCAAGCGAGTGAGCGGTGGAGGGGCAAAACGGGCAAGACACCATATTTCGTAGTGCAAAAAATGTTGTACGTGACAGTCCCCGACGTCTTACATTTCAGAACGGAGGGAGTATAACTTAAAGACTCGAGGAGAGGCTGATTCAATTACAGTTTGCACAGAAACAAATGGAATTGCTCTCAACCAGAACTTGCACATAGCAGAGCAAAATTAAATTAGCTATCTATCAGAATGAATAGGCTAACCAACAAAATGATTGGATTAAAAGCACCTCTATAAATTTAATTCCACGTTGTTGGGAGAAAAGAACTTGCTAGTATCAGATCGATCTAATACATTGATAGCTATACAAAAGCACATGTATAACACTATAACTGATGAAGGCACTAATGGAACTACCTTTCATGCTAGCAAACCTGAATATTCTAAAGCTGCAAAGAAAAGAACAGAAATTGTGAAATTATACCATCAGGAACAAAGCCTGAATTCCATTTCCCCGCTAAACAACATAAACACATATAAATTTCCAAACATCACTTACTCAGATAACAGATAACAATATGACACGACAAATTGGATTTTCAAGAGTTCAAAATAAGGATGTGTAAACCTGAAATGGTAGGTCAACCAGCCTCTGTAAAAGACACTTGTTTTCGCGGGATTTACATTGGAGTCAAGCCACTTTGCCAAGATGTTAAGAGCTCTCTAATGGGCATCATGCACATTCATCTCAATGCATACTTGGTCGCCTTCTTGCTAGTATTTTTCCCTGCAGAATATTTGACATTAGAACAGTAGAAACACTTGAATGCAGAACATGTGACATGCACATCTTTACGGAAACAGACCGTACCGATAAAATCTTACCATATGGAGGTTTTCTCATGCCCACCTGCCTAGTGTTGAAGACAATGATATCTGCATTCTTGCACCTTAAAGATGAACCATCGATTTTTGTCACACCTAAGAGTTTCCTTGCTCTTTCCATGTCCGATAGGCACCCCCCTTTCCCCAACAAGGAAAGGGCAGAAAAAAACTCCACGTTGCAACTGTACCTAGACAACATGAATATAGCACGTAAGCTTTCGTCCTAAATGATTAAACTTCACTAATTGCAAGTATCCTCTGCTGCATTTAAGGGGAAACAATTTGAATTTGGCAATAGAAGCATTACTCCATCTACTCACTTTCACCGAAGCATTCAAACCAGGCAGTCCAATGCCCTATCATCTCTTCAATCTTTTGAGCAGAAGGGAATTTCACTAAGAAGCTACGGCTTGGCCTTCCATTCCCACCCCCACTGGAACATCCTACTGAAAGCATCCACTAGCTGTTGAACTTCTATATTCTTGCCAGTCATCGCTGTGAACATCTGCAACCCACATCCAATCAGTGCAGCAACAGGTTTCGCTTGATTCGGAAGCACGCATTTATCAGACAAATGAGACTCCTTGCCACACAAATCACAAAACAGCTTTGCACTCTTTGATCCCATGACCTGGTAACCCATCCAGCCGGTACATTAGCCACACTCCCAACTGAGTGAGATTTTGGTGCCCAAAACTATTTGGCTTAACAGGAAGCCCCACATTCTAATTCTGCACATAACCACCACTACTGGATGCAATGTTGTCTGACTGCATACTAATCTGACCCATACCACTAACCACTTCCTGTTGATTTGATCTAAAATCTACACCAGCATTGGAGTTGTGAGGATTTGGTACAAACGTACCAGTTGCTTCAGCACCCACACCTTGACCATAGTTTGTTGAAGCCGAAATTAGTCGCAGATCCTGCTGCGCCCCGAACCCCGATGTTGAGCCGGACGACGTTGAAGCTCGCCATCCTCCTCCCGTCGCCCAATCCTGCTGCCCTCCGCGCCCCTGAGTCCAGCCTCCTCTTCCGCCACCATTCATCCCTCCCCGCCAATCTCCACGGCCCGCCATGGCAACTTGCGGCGCAAAGGAAGGACCAGAAGAATCACTCTCCTCTGCCCTACCTTCGCCGCCGCCAAGCGACGGCCACTCCATTTGCTGCTCCGCCTCCTCCGCTAACCCTAACTCTTCCAATCTCCGGGGCAACTCGACTCGACCCACCCAAAAACAAATTTTTTCCAATCCCAAATCCACTGCCAACACATATCGGAAATCTGACGGCAAAATTACTGAAACGCCCTTCTCACTTATTAACAAAACAGGTGCGAAATCCGTCAGATATCATCATCAACAAAACAGGTGCGAAATCCGTCAGACATCATCATCATCAAAACCAGCTGAAACTAAATTCTGAACTGCTAGTACTGTACTACAAAAACGCCTCAAATTCCAACTAGTACAAGAAACAGCAGCCTATTTCTCCAACTGATTCCAGGAAACTGGTGACCGGTGGCCGCGCGCTGGAACTCAGCTCCACGCCTTGCGCCCCGTCAGTCGTCACGGTATCCACCCGTTCACCCTGGCCTGTACGAAATCAAAACAAAACATTAGTTTTCTTTCAATCTACCAAGGAATTCAATCATGTGAAAGAAAAAACAGGGTAATTACCTGGCATCTTACTGAACATGACACGAAGCCGTCGCCGATGACTGCTTGACAGCCATCAGCAAGGCAGATCGCGAACCCATCTACCAGACCGTCAAAGGGCTGATCGCTTCGGATGACCTGGACCATGGCATTGTCGCCTAAAACGAACACCTGAAACAAAAAATGAAGCTCGTCAGGGTTTGAATTTACGGGTGTTCGAAAGGGGATAGAATTGGATTGTGTGTCGGAACTCATTGTGTATTACCTGGACTCCCGCTAGCACCTGAGGAGGCAGTCCTCCATCCAAACGTATCAGGACCCGGTCATCCTCTCGGACGAGCTGGAAGACCTGGCCATGCCCAGGATGGTGGTGGTGAATGTGAAACCCGCACAACTGAGACCGGAAGAACCTGAGGCAATGGGTACAGAAAGAATCGTAGTCGGCCTCCTGCAGAAAGCGCTGATTTCCGGCCACCATGGCGGTTGCATTGAGCCTGCCGCCAATGTCTCCACCCTGGTGGTGTGGGTGCAGCAGCTGAATCGGGGGAAAAGAAAGGCAGGAAGAAATCAGCGGGACCGACAAAAGAAACAAAGAAACAAAGAAACAAAGAAAGACGTTTTGAACAGGAGCTTGCCTTGCAGTCAATGGAGCAAGTGTCGCAGGCGCTGTGCGTCCTGTCGTTGCACTCGGGTCGGGAACAGTATAGGGGCATGCCGTGCACAGGTGGCACGGGCCTCCGGCAGAGCGGCAGGTAAATCTCCTGGCCGTACTTGTGGCGCTGGACTCCGTTGAATGAATAGCGGCAGCCCCTGGCCCCGTAGTACGAGACCGCTGGACAATCACCACCAGGAACTCGGATCTATGGAGAACAAGAAGCAAACAAAGAACAAGAACGTCTTAAGGAATTTGCTTGACCAAACATAGAAAGAAGCAGAAAGAACGTACCCTGGGAAACAGTATCCCGGCCGCCACCTCCTCGGGATGGTGGCTCTCTCTGTGCTCGGGGCAGCAGCGGATGCAGACCGGACTCCTGCAGAACATGCAGAAAAACTCCGGCCTGCATCGGCCGCTGATATCGTGGCTCAGGAATCTAGCGAGGTACGGCGGCGGAGGGGGGCCAGCGGCCATGGCTGGCGGCCTGGTGGGGTAGGAGCAGGAAGAAAGCTGCGAGGCTTGGTGAGAAGCGAAGTTCTGGTGATCGGGTTGGCTGGCCGAGGTGAGCGCGAGGGAGGCAGAGGAGAGGGAGGGGATGGGGAAGAAGGGGGACTCGGTTTTTTAAACACCTGCGCTACGGCTAGGAGCCGGCGAAACGAAATCGGCCGAACCGAACCGACATAGTCGTTCTTGACGCCGAACGTGCGCGGCATCCTTCGGCGCCGGTCGGACGGCTCGATCACCCGACCGAGGCTGCTCGTAGCGCGTCCAGCTCGGCGACCAAGCTTGCCTGGGCGTACAAACACCGCTGTGGCGGCGTGGCATGTCCAGCTTGGCGACGATGTGTGCCTGGCCGCACAACGACCGCCATGGCGCGTCGACCGCCGTGTCGCGTCCACCTCCGCGACGTAGTGGGCATGGCCGCCGTGGCACGCCCACTCGGCGTTCCTGGTGTGGCCGTCCGCGTGAGACTCGAACGGCAGGAGCCAAGGAAGCCGAGCTCACCGGCCATGGCCTGGCGATGCGGGGCTGAAGCGTGGGACGGTGGGAGCTCCCGGCCGTGCACCGCGCAGAAGCGCATGCAGCTACCACTCCACCTGTGCGACGTCCGCGAGCTGTGCGTGTACTCTGTTCGGCTCAGCAACCCCGGCATTGCTCCGTCCTCTTCCCTCACAGTCCCCTCCGCCATGTCCTGCTCGTCGTCCGATCATCACCGGGCACTTGCTGCCCGTTGTGACCCTTTTTTTTTCGCGGGGCGTTCGTGACAGTTGCGGCGGTGCATGGATTTTCCGGCTAGACGCACACATTAATTGGATAGAGGGCGGTTAGGATTTTGTGTCGCTTCGACGGTGCACCCTCGTCTCGTCTCGTTACAAGCAAACTCTCGGGTCAAGTGGCACCGCAGTTTCGGCAAAATCCACATACTTTATCCGCATCACTAGTTGTGTAAAAAAATGTCACCAGCTAACACGTACATTATCCTCACCAAAGACAATCTTGTTAAGCGCAATTGGCATGGGAGTACACGGTGCGTTTTTTGTCATCAGGACGAAACAATCAAACACTTATTCTTCCAGTGCCAGTTCGCGAGATCTATATATATGATCAGTCATCCAAGTAGCGTCTACCCTGTATCCTCCAATTAGTGTTGCCAATGTCTTTGGTAATTGGCTTCATGGTATCGATTCAAGGTTTAAGTTGCTTCTTAGGGTGGGGGCGCTAGCAGTTATCTGGGCGCTTTGGCTATGTAGAAATAACAAGATCTTTAATGATATAAATTGCTCTTTGTTGCAGGTCATCTACAGATGTACATGTATTCTCCGTTCGTGGTTACCTCTTCAGCGACTGGAGAACCGAGACCTATTTACGGAGGTCTGTACACGGTTGGAGGCTACGGCGAGGGATACTTTTTCCCTACATGGGTGGCAGCATAGTCTACGGATAGATGCCCCACCTACTCGTTAGGCGTTATATGATTCATCGTTCCGATATGTATCTCGCCTAGTTTTTATTTTATTTTTATATTTTTGGACTTGAGACAACAACACGGCTGTGTGCATCCTGGTTATGCAGAGGCTGGATGTAATTGCTTCCACAAGTAATAAAACATCCTTTATCGAAAAAAAGCTAACACGTACAATACAAGGTAAGTTGAAAAGACTAACAGAAAACAAATATGAAGGCTGTCCCAAATCAGATCGCCCCAAAAGACTATGGAAAAAAAATACCTGCCAAAAGAAGTCCTATCTAGACACGGACTTCTAAGAAAAATTGATCAAATATACACCAACAATCACGATGCAAGGTTTACTTTTGAACAAATAGCATGTATATATACATACAAGCAAGATACTTATCCATGCATACTATCGGATCCATAGAAAATATACACCTTTGTTCCGGAAAGGATGTCTCAACATTCTAGATACACATACACCTAGACAAAACTCGGGCCGGGCCGGGTTTCGAGCCAAGCACGAAAGATCCCGAAGTTAAAATGTCAAGCCTAAACCTAGCGCAGCCCAGCCATTGGGCCTATAAATCGAGTCCGAACCCGGCCCAAACTAGCAAAAGCCCGGGCGGACCGAAAAGCCTAGCCCAAACCTTACCTAAATCGCAAAAATTGCAAGCCTAACCATGGCCCGGCCCGACGTTTAGGCTCAAAATTCAGGCCCGAGCCTGGTTTGAAGTGCAAGCCCGACCCAGCCCGGCACGGGATTTTCGGGCCGGGTCGGGCTGAACCGCCGATGGCCAGCTGCAACACATATATCTAGATAAAGTTTAGTGTGTAGATACATGTGAATCTTGATAAAATTGAGACATCCTTTTCGCGAGGAGGTGGTACGATTTTTTTAGAAGGCTCCAAATCTAAATCATGGTAGAAACCAAAAAAAAATCATACGTTTCAAGGGCGAGAGTGCCGATTTAAGATAAAAGAGCAGAACTCTATTTTTATGGAAACTTTATATAATATATGAACTTTAGCAAACCCATTTTCATTATATAAACTCATCGATGGGATTAAATCTAAATTTTAACCTGTGCCTAGCCCAAACGTTACCTAAATCGCAAAAACTGCAAGCCCAACCCTAGCCCGGCCCAACGTTTAGGCTCAACATTCAGGTCCGAGCCTGGCCCGAAGTGCAAGCCGCCTGGCACGGGATTTTTGGGGCGGGCCAGGCTGAGCTTTCCGTGCCCACCTGAGTAACACATATATCTAGATAAAGTTTAGTGTGATGTGAATCTTGATAAAATTGAGACATCCTTTTCGAGAGGAGGTGGTACAATTTTTTTAGAAGGCTCTAAATCTAAATCATGGTAGAAACCAAAACAAAAAAATCATACGTTTCAAGAGCGAGAGTGCCAATTTAAGATAAAAGAGCACAACTCTATTTTTATGTAAACTTTATATAATATATGAACTTTAACAAACCCATTTTCATTATATAAACTCATCTATGGGATTAAATCTAAAATTTAACCTATAGTACTGAAAATCAAATAAGTTTAAACTAAGTGACTATCATTTGATTAATTTTAAATATATGAAAACAATAAAGCACAATTTCCGCAAAAAATAAATAACGAGTGACTAATGATTAAGACATAATTATTTGTCAATCTAGGCTTGTAGACATCCAATTATATTATTCGTATCCCATTCTACTTACAGGGATCTCGGTAATTACATCCGATGGTTCATTCTATTGACTAAGAGATAATTATTTCATAGTTGCTCGACAGGTAGCAGGATCAAAAAATTTTGCACTTTTTTTTCTATAAATATCACTTTATCGTGGTGGAAAGTGCCGACTAATGAAAAGGAGCATATGTTGCAGAAATATGACTATCATTATAAATTATATGGTTTTATTTTTGCATTACAAGACTATGATCACCCACCCATTGACACTCATCGGTGTCTTTTAAACACGTCAACGCAAATTTTCCACCAAAGTTTGATTTTGTTTCCTCCACATTTTGTCCATCCTCTTCTTTTCTAACTTAAATGAGATGTGTGCCAATATGATGCCAAAATAAAGTGAACCATTGCATTAACATAACACATAACACATGATTGAACGGTGGAAAACGTTTAGCCAAAATACCAGAAGCAACAATTCATGTCTTTCGTGCACCCACTCATGTGTGTCGCTGTTTCTATCACCATCCATTATGCTTTGAGATTCAGATAAAAATACGAGAAAGAAAGAATATTTCCACCTACCATGGTGGACATGAATCTCGAGAAATAAATGAACTGTGATAGAAACACCAACACCCATGCGTGGGTGTATAAAAGTATTTCCTTGTCAATTAATCTAATTATTATGGAGTCTTTCTTCAAAAATAATCCATTGTAAAATAACACATCCATCATTAGAAATATTTTGGCAACTTCCACACCATTCGTATTGTACAACTTGATCGAATGATGCTGGTGATAGAACATAAAATTGTGTACAATACGTTATAGTGCTTAATTTTTGCATAAGAATTCCTAAAAAGAATCAGTACACATGAAAGTACAATGGAATAGGGAAAGCCAGACATAACATCCATATATTTAACATGAATTCTATAAGGATCATGATATCTTTACCCAAGTTCAATCATGTTTTACGAAATTGCACTTTTTAGCCATACATATCTATTTAAGTGCTCATGCGAGTAATCAAAAGAAAGAACACAATATAGGAATATGTTAAAATAGAAAGTAGGTCAACCAGTGGAATTGCACAGATCACCTTGCTAGAGAGTGCTGCTAGAGATTTTCAAAAATACAAAAATATGGATTTTATTTCTTATTAAATCACCAAACTTAGATGTATATAACCATTTCTAAATAGACAATACAAATTATAACTTCCCGCAAAAAAAAAATACAAATTATAACTATTTATAACAGTACCAAAATCTATTTATTGATCTCACACAAAATACTTTTAGGTGTACATGTAAATTATTAGTTGGACTATAAATGATAAGAACATGTTACCTATGGTTTAAAAAAATTAGTATTCAACATATACGTATGAATGCTCTAGATATATTTTTGGAAACCTATATAAAAGTAAGATAGAAAATTAATCATGCAGTATTATGATTTTTAGATGATTAGTAATATAATCAACATATAAAATTTCTTATGGGTGATAGAAGAAAAGTACATAAAATAACCTCGAGTTACTAGAACTAGAAACTTCAGACAGTGATGATCATTTGTTCATGAAATTACTATTTATTTATAAAAAGGATGGAACAAATTGTATGTGTAAGCAAGAATTCTTAATGTGAGTACCTTTTCTTTTTGCAAGGTTTCATTTTTCATATCCTTATTAGAAACACTTAAACATATTAATAGAAAATAGGGATCAATGTTATGCCTTTAAGAGTGCATCGAGTCTAAAGCATCATGTATTTTGCAATGAAAGAGATGAATATGAGGAGAACATATTTCAATAACATAATAAAAAACATAACATCTTTGTAAATACATATGAGATTCCCTCGCATTTGCGAGGGCCACCTTTCTAGTTTGTTCTAATAATAGAATCAAAAGGCAACTTCATTCTTTTTCTAGGGAAGTGTTCCATACCTTTCTTAAGAGGGAATTATAATTAATATTCCCTTCCTTCATATCAATAATAGCACCAACAGTTCGAAGAAATGATCTTCCCAAAATAATAGGACAAGATGCATTGCATTCAATATCCAAGACAACAAAATCAACGGGGACATGGTTATTGTTAACCGTAATGTGAAAATTATCAATCCTCCCCAAAGGTTTCTTTATAGAATTATCAGCAAGATTAACATCCAAATAACAATTTTTCAATGATGGCAAGTCAAGCATATCATAGAGTTTGTTAGGCATAACAGAAATACTTGCACCAAGATTACATAAAGCATTACAATCAAAATCATTGACCTTCATCTTAATGATGGGCTCCCAACCATCTTCTAACTTCCTAGGAATAGAAGTTTCAAGTTTTAATTTCTCTTCTCTAGCTTTAATGAGAGCATTTGTAATATGTTTTGTAAAGGCCAAATTTATAGCACTAGCATTAGGACTTCTAGCAAGTTTTTGCAAGAACTTAATAACTTCAGAGATATGACAATTATCAAAATCTAAACCATTATATGATCTAAAGCAATGGGATCATTGTCCCCAATGTTCTGAAAAATTTCAGCACTTTTATCACAAACAGCTTCAAAGCTTTAGCGATTTCAAAGTGCGCTTTGCACGCTTTGTATTAGGAGTAGAAACATTGCCAACACCAATTATTTTACCATTGATAGTAGGAGGTTTAGCAACATGTGAAGCGTCAACATTACTAGTGGTGGTAATAGTCCAAACTTTAGCTACATTATTCTCTTTAGCAACGTTTTCTTCTCTTTCCCACCTAGCATGCAATTCAGCCATCAATCTAATATTTTCATTAATTCGAACTTGGATAGCGTTTGCTGTAGTAACAATTTTGTTATCATTATCCTCAGGTTTAGTAGCCATTTTATTAATCAAAGAAGATTGTGACTCAGGCATGTATGAGATTCGGTTTTCAGCATTTGAAAGCTTAGTTTGCAAACCAGAAATTTTCATATTCAAATTTTCAAGTTGATTCCCTATATTTTTCAACAAGGCAGATTGTTCATTCATAGTTTTAGTAAACAATTGATTTTGCTCATACTGTGATTGCATAAAGCTCTTATTAGCTGTTTCAATTTCTAGCATCTTTTCCTCATTAGGCAAAACAGATCTACCATAAGAATTACCACTATTAGAAGGATATGACATATAGTTGTTACCAAAATTATTCATATAAGCATTGTTGTTGAAATTATTATTTTTAATGAAGTTCACGTCAACATGCTCTTCTTGAGCAACCAATGAAGCTAAAGGAACATTATTAGGATCAACATTAGATCTACCATTAACAAGCATAGATATAATAACATCAATCTTATCACTCAAGGAGGAGGTTTCTTCAACAGAATTTACCTTCTTACCTTGTGGAGTCCTTTCAGTGTGCCATTCAGAGTAATTGATCATCATATTATCAAGAAGCTTTGTTGCGTCACCCAAAGTGATGGACATAAAAGTACATCAAACAGCTGAATCCAATAGGCTCCTTGAAGAAAAATTCAGTCCTGCATAAAAGGTTTGGATGATCATCCAAGTAGTTAGTCCATGGGTAGGGCAATTCTTTACCAAAGATTTCATTCTTTCCCATGCTTGGGCAACATGTTCATTATTCAATTGCTTAAAATTCATTATGCTACTTCTCAAAGATATAATTTTAGCAGGAGGATAATATCTACCAATGAAAGCATCCTTACATTTAGTCCATGAATCAATACTATTTTTAGGCAAAGATAGCAATCAATCTTTAGCTCTTCCTCTTAAGGAGAAAGGAAACAATTTCAGTTTTATAATGTCCCCATCTACATCCTTATACTTTTGCATTTCACAAAGTTCAACAAAATTATTAAGATGGGCAGCAGCATCATCAGAACTAACACCAGAAAATTGCTCTCTCATAACAAGATTTAGTAAAGCAGGTTTAATTTCATAAAATTCTGTTGTAGCAGCAGGTGGAGCAATAGGTGTGCATATGAAATCATTATTATTTGTGCTTGTGAAGTCACACAACTTAGTGTTCTCAGGAGTACCCATTTTAGCAATAATAAAAATAAGTAAAGTAAACTAAATTAAGTAAAGTAAATGCAAGTAACTAATTTTTTTGTGTTTTTGATATAAAGAAAGCACACAAGATAGGAAATAAAATAAAGTAAAGCAAGACAATAAACAAAGTAAAGAGATTGGATGTGGGAGACTCCCCTTGCAGCATGTCTTGATCTCCCCGGCAACGGCGCCATAAAACAGTCTTGATGACGCGTAAAGCACACGTCCATTGGGAACCCCAAGAGGAAGGTGTGATGCATACAGCAGCAAGTTTTCCCTCAGTAAGAAACCAAGGTTATCGAACCAGTAGGAGATGAAGGCCACGTGAAGGTTGTTGGTGAAGGAGTGTAGTGCAGCGCAACACCAGGGATTCCAGCGCCAACGTGGAACCTGCACAACACAATCAAAATACTTTGCCCCAACTTAACAGTGAGGTTGTCAATCTCACTGGCTTGCTGTAAACAAAGGATTAAACGTATGGTGTGGAGAATGATGTTTGTTTGCAAAGAACAGTAGAGAACAATGATTGCAGTAGATTGTATTTCAGATGTAAAAGAATGGACCGGGGTCCACAGTTCACTAGTGGTGTCTCTCCAATAAGAAATAGCATGTTGGGTGAACAAATTATAGTTGGGCAATTGACAAATAGAGAGGGCATAACAATGCACATACATATCATGATGATTATTATGAGATTTACTTAGGGCATTACGACAAATAACATAGACCGCTATCCAGCATGCATATATGCCTAAAAAGTCCACCTTCGGGTTAGCATCCGCACCCCTTCCAGTATTAAGTTGCAAACAACAGACAATTGCATTAAGTACGGTGCGTAATGTAAACAATACAAATATCCTTAGACAAAGCATCATTGTTTTATCCCTAGTGGCAACAGCACATCCATAACCTTAGAACTTTCTCACATCGTCCTGCATTCAATGGAGGCATGAACCCACTATCGAGCATAAATACCCCCTCTTGGAGTTACAAGTATCAACTTGGCCAGAGCCTCTACTAGCAACGGAGAGCATGCAAGATCATAAACAACACATATATGATAGATCAATAATCAACTTGACATAGTATTCCATATTCATCGGATCCCAACAAACACAACATGTAGCATTACAAATAGATGATCTTGATCATGATAGGCAGCTCACAAGATCTAAACATGATAGCACAAGAGGAGAAGACAACCATCTAGCTACTGCTATGGACCCATAGTCCAAGGATGAACTACTCACACATCAGTCCGGAGGCGATCATGGTGATGTAGAGTCCTCTGGGTGATGATTCCCCTCTCCGGCAGGGTGCCGGAGGCGATCTCCTGAATCCCCCGAGATGGGATTGGCGGCGGCGGCGTCTCTGGAACTTTTCTCGTATCGTGGCTCTCGGTAATAGGGTTTTCGCGATGGAGAGAATAAATAGGCGAAGAGGCAGAGTCAGGAGAGGCTCGAGGGGCCCACACCCTAGGGCGGCGCGCCCCCTCCTTGGCCGCGCCGCCAGGTGGTGTGGGGCCACCTCGGTTCTTCTTCGTTTCCTCTTCGGACTTCTGGAAAGCTCCATGGAAAATAAGACCCTAGACTTTTGTTTCGTCCAATTCCGAGAATATTACCTGTGTAGGATTTCTGAAACCAAAAACAGCAGAAAACAGGAACTGGCGCTTCGACATCTTGTTAATAGGTTAGTGCCGGAAAATGCATAATAATGATATAAAGTGTATATAAAACATGTGAGTATTGTCATAAAACTAGCATGGAATATAAGAAATTATAGATACATTTGAGACGTATCACATGCATGTTGGGAAGTGGTCGAATCATGAGTATGCTCGGCAGCGTCAAACTAACTCCTACACCACACCCCATGCCACCAATTGTTCTGAGATGTTCTGGACCAAGTATCAAGAGAAGACTTATGAAGATCTCTATGCTAATGCCACCTATCGAGTTGCTCATATGCATCACATCAACTTTGCTCACATGGATAAACACGCCCAATACTTTGCCGAAGCTCGAGAGTTTTGTGAGCAATTTGGTCTTATTCCACTGATGAAGTTTCAACATCCTTTCTGTGTTGATGTGATTGGGAAATTCTTTGCCACGGTCTATGTTGATAATGATGATGCCAAGACTATGACTTGGATGACAGAGGGTCGCATGTTACATGGCACTTGGGACCAGTTTGCAGCATGTCTTGGCTATCTTGTGCTCTCTAGCAATGAAGATGGATATTTTAGAGCTCACAACACTCCCAAGCCCATTGAGAAGGCTCTCCTTGCTGATCTTTATCTTGAAGGAGAAGTGGTATATGGATGATGGCGTGTATTTCACACGTTCGTTGGGCAACCCCAAGAGGAAGGTATGATGCGCACAGCAGCAAGTTTTCCCTCAGAAAGAAACCAAGGTTTATCGAACCAGGAGGAGCCAAGAAGCACGTTGAAGGTTGATGGCGGCGAGATGTAGTGCGGCGCAACACCAGGGATTCCGGCGCCAACGTGGAACCTGCACAACACAACCAAGATACTTTGCCCCAACGAAACAGTGAGGTTGTCAATCTCACCGGCTTGCTGTAACAAAGAGTTAACCGTATTGTGTGGAAGATGATTGTTTGCAGAAAACAGTAGAACAAGTATTGCAGTAGATTGTATTTCAGTAAAGAGAATTGGACCGGGGTCCACAGTTCACTAGAGGTGTCTCTCCCATAAGACGAACAGCATGTTGGGTGAACAAATTACAGTTGGGCAATTGACAAATAAAGAGAGCATGACAATGCACATACATATCATGATGAGTATAGTGAGATTTAATTGGGCATTACGACAAAGTACATAGACCGCCATCCAACTGCATCTATGCCTAAAAAGTCCACCTTCAGGTTATCATCCGAACCCCTCCGATATTAAGTTGCAAGCAACAGACAATTGCATTAAGTATGGTGCGTAATGTAATCAACAACTAATTCCATAGACATATCATCAATGTTTTATCACTAGTTGCAACAGCACAACACAACATTAGTACTTTCTGTCACTGTCCTGTGTCAATGCAGCATGAACCCACTATCGAGCATAAGTACTCCCTCTTGGAGTTACAAGCATCTACTTGGCCAGAGCATCTACTAGTAACGGAGAGCATGCAAGATCATAAACAACACATAAGCATAACTTTGATAATCAACATAACAAGTATTCTCTATTCATCGGATCCCAACAAACGCAACATATAGAATTACAGAGAGATGATCTTGATCATGTTAGGCAGCTCACAAGATCCGACAATGATAGCACAATGGGGAGAAGACAACCATCTAGCTACTGCTATGGACCCATAGTCCAGGGGTAGACTACTCACACATCACACCGGAGGCGACCATGGCGGCGTAGAGTCCTCCGGGAGATGATTCCCCTCTCCGGCAGGGTGCCGGAGGCGATCTCCTGGATCCCCCGAGATGGGATCGGCGGCGGCGGCGTCTCTGGAAGGTTTTCCGTATCGTGGTTCTCGATGCCGGGGTTTTCGTCACGGAGGCTATTTGTAGGCGGAAGGGCGAGTCGGGGGCCGTACGAGGGGGGGCCCACACAATCGGGCGGGGCGGCCCCCCCCTGGGCCGCCCCGCCACGTGGTGTCGCCACCTCGTGGCCCCACTTCGTGTGTTCTTCGGTCTTCTGGAAGCTCCGTGGAAAAATAGGCCCCTGGGCTTTGATTTCGTCCAATTCCGAGAATATTTCCTTACTAGGATTTCTGAAACCAAAAACAGCAGAAACAAAGAATCGGCACTTCGGCATCTTGTTAATAGGTTAGTTCCGTAAAAGGCACGAATATGACATAACGGGTGCATACAACATGGAGATAACATCAATAAGGTGGCATGGAACATAAGAAATTATCGATACGTCGGAGACGTATCAGCATCCCCAAGCTTAGTTCTGCTCGTCCCGAGCAGTAAAACGATAACACGTATAATTTCTGGAGTGACATGCCATCATAATCTTGATCATACTATTTGTAAAGCATATGTAGTGAATGCAGCGATCAAAACAATGTGTATGACATGAGTAAACAAGTGAATCATATAGCAAAGACTTTTCATGAATAGCACTTCAAGACAAGCATCAATAAGTCTTGCATAAGAGTTAACTCATAAAGCAATAATTCAAAGTAAAGGCATTGAAGCAACACAAAAGAAGATTAAGTTTCAGCGGTTGCTTTCAACTTGTAACATGTATATCTCATGGATATTGTCAACATAGAGTAATATAATAAGTGCAATAAGCAAGTATGTAGGAATCAATGCACAGTTCACACAAGTGTTTGCTTCTTGAGGTGGAGAGAAATAGGTGAACTGACTCAACATTGAAAGTAAAAGAATGGTCCTCATAGAGGAAAAGCATCGATTGCTATATTTGTGCTAGAGCTTTGATTTTGAAAACATGAAACAATTTTGTCAACGGTAGTAATAAAGCATATGCATCATGTAAATTATATCTTATAAGTTGCAAGCCTCATGCATAGTGTACTAATAGTGCCCGCACCTTGTCCTAATTAGCTTGGACTACCTGGATTATCACCGCAATACATATGCTTTAACCAAGTATCACAAAGGGGTACCTCTATGCCGCCGGTACAAAGGTCTAAGGAGAAAGCTCGCATTTGGATTTCTCGCTTTTGATTATTCTCAACTTAGACATCCATACCGGGACAACATAGACAACAGATAATGGACTCCTCTTTTAATGCTTTAAGCATTCAACAACAATTAATTCTTTTCTCATTAGAGATTTGAGGATGTTTGTCCAAAACTGAAACTTCCACCATGGAACATGGCTTTAGTTAGCGGCCCAATGTTCTTCTCTCACAATATGCATGCTCAAACCATTCAACTCGAGTAGATCGCCCTTACTTCAGACAAGACGAACATGCATAGCAACTCACATGAAATTCAACAATGAGTTGATGGCGTTCCCCGATAAACATGGTTATCGCACAACAAGCAACTTAATAAGAGATAAAGTGCATAATTACATATTCAATACCACAATAGTTTTTAAGCTATTTGTCCCATGAGCTATATATTGCAAAGGTGAATGATGGAATTTTAAAGGTAGCACTCAAGCAATTTACTTTGGAATGGCTGGAAAATACCATGTAGTATAGGTAGGTATGGTGGACACAAATGGCATAGTGGTTGGCTCAAGTATTTTGGATGCATGAGAAGTATTCCCTCTCGATACAAGGTTTAGGCTAGCAAGGCTTATTTGAAACAAACACAAGGATGAACCGGTGCAGCAAAACTCACATAAAAGACATATTGAAAACATTATAAGACTCTACACCGTCTTCCTTGTTGTTCAAACTCAATACTAGAAATTATCTAGACCTTAGAGAAACCAAATATGCAAACCAAATTTTAGCATGCTCTATGTATTTCTTCATTAATGGGTGCAAAGCATATGATGCAAGAGCTTAATCATGAGCACAACAATTGCCAAGTATCACATTACCCAAAACATTTATAGCAATTACTACATGTATCATTTTCCAATTCCAACCATATAACAATTTAACGAAGGAGAAACTTCGCCATGAATACTATGAGTAGAAACCAAGGACATACTTGTCCATATGCTACAGCGGAGCGTGTCTCTCTCCCATAAAGTGAATGCTAGGATCCATTTTATTCAAACAAAACAAAAACAAAAACAAACCGACGCTCCAAGAAAAAGCACATAAGATGTGATGGAATAAAAATATAGTTTCAGGGAGGAACCTGATAATGTTGTCGATGAAGAAGGGGATGCCTTGGGCATCCCCAAGCTTAGACGCTTGAGTCTTCTTGATATATGCAGGGGTGAACCACCGGGTGCATCCCCAAGCTTAGAGCTTTCACTCTCCTTGATCATGTTGCATCATACTCCTCTCTTGATCCTTGAAAACTTCCTCCACACCAAACTCGAAACAACTCATTAGAGGGTTAGTGCACAATATAAATTGACATATTCAGAGGTGACACAATCATTCTTAACACTTCTGGACATTGCATAATGCTACTGGACATTAGTGGATCAAAGAAATTCATCCAACATAGCGAAAGAGGCAATGCGAAATAAAAGGCAGAATCTGTCAAAACAGAACAGTTCGTATTGACGAATTTTAAAATGGCACCAGACTTGCTCAAATGAAAATGCTCAAATTGAATGAAAGTTGCATACATATCTGAGGATCATGCACGTAAATTGGCTTAATTTTCTGAGCTACCTACAGGGAGGTGGACCCAGATTCGTGACAGCAAAGAAATCTGGAACTGTGCAGTAATCCAAATCTAGTACTTACTTTTCTATCAACGGCTTAACTTGGCACAACAAAACACAAAACTAAGATAAGGAGAGGTTGCTACAGTAGTAAACAACTTCCAAGACACAAAATAAAAACAAAGTACTGTAGGTAAAAACATGGGTTGTCTCCCATAAGCGCTTTTCTTTAACGCCTTTCAGCTAGGCGCAGAAAGTGTGCATCAAGTATTATCAAAGGGTGGTGCATCGTTATCATGAGCTCCCCATCCATAGTGGTACTAAGGGCTTTGTCAATTTTAGGCCTATAATAATACTTCTTTGGTCTAGGCACTTTAGAGACATACATAAACTTTTGCTCCTTACCCACATAAGCTTTCTCCTTATATTTAAGAGAAGAAAATGTTGAACCCAAGGTTCCCATAGCTTTTTCAAGTTCGTCAATCCTATTGATTTGATCATCATGGACAGCATTAGTTCCTAGGACACTAATTCTTTCATCAATTCCTCCTAAGGATTTATCAAGTTCATCAGTTTTATCAAGTAATATTTCCAATTTAGCTTCAATACTTGGAAAAATTTTCTCTATGGTTTCCAATTTTTTCATAACATCTTCAAGAGAGATTTCAGTTTTAACTTTATCAACAGAGGGTATTCCAAATAAACTCTCAATAATGCAACTAGCTTCTAATGCAGGGGTACTTAAGAAGTCACCTTTTGCGAGACTATCAAGAACATATCTATTCCAACTAGAGATACCAACATAAAAATTCCTGAGTAAAATAATAGTGGAGTGCTTCTTAGTGCATCTATTATGAGCATCGCTAATTCTATACCAAGCATCTCTCAAACATTCTCCCCCTCGTTGCTTAAACGTACGAACTTCAACTTCAGGATTACTCATTTTAGTAGTAGTAAATAAAGCAAACTAGATAAAGTAAATGCAAGTAAACTAATTTTTTTGTGTTTTTGATATAGCAAACAAGATAACAAATAAAGTAAAACTAGCAACTAATTTTTTGTATTTTGATTTAGTGCAGCAAACAAAGTAGTAAATAAAACTAAGCAAGACAAAAACAAAGTAAAGAGATTGAGAAGTGGAGACTCCCCTTGCAGCGTGTCTTGATCTCCCGGACAACGGCGCCTTAAAAAAAGAGCTTGATGGCGTGTATTTCACACGTTCGTTGGGCAACCCCAAGAGGAAGGTATGATGCGCACAGCAGCAAGTTTTCCTCAGAAAGAAACCAAGGTTTATCGAACCAGGAGGAGCCAAGAAGCACGTTGAAGGTTGATGGCGGCGAGATGTAGTGCGGCGCAACACCGTGGATTCCGGCGCCAACGTGGAACCTGCACAACACAACCAAGATACTTTGCCCCAACGAAACAGTGAGGTTGTCAATCTCACCGGCTTGCTGTAACAAAGAGTTAACCGTATTGTGTGGAAGATGATTGTTTGCAGAAAACAGTAGAACAAGTATTGCAGTAGATTGTATTTCAGGAAAGAGAATTGGACCGGGGTCCACAGTTCACTAGAGGTGTCTCTCCCATAAGACGAACAGCATGTTTGCTGAAAAAATTCCACTTGGGCAATTGACAAATAAACAGAGCATTACAATGCACTTACATCTAAGGATGAGTATAGTGAGATTTAATTGGGCATTACGACTAAGTACATAGACCGCCATCCAACCGCATCTATGCCTAAAAAGTCCACCTTCGAGGTTATCATCCGAACCCCTCCGATATTAAGTTGCAAGCAACCGACAATTGCATTAAGTATGGTGCGTAATGTAATCAACAACTACATCCTTAGACATAGCATCAATGTTTTATCCCTAGTGGCAACAGCACAACACAACCTTAGAACTTTCTCACATCGTCCTGTGTCAATGCAGGCATGAACCCACTATCGAGCATAAGTACTCCCTCTTGGAGTTACAAGCATCTACTTGGCCAGAGCATCTACTAGTAACGGAGAGCATGCAAGATCATAAACAACACATAAGCATAACTTTGATAATCAACATAACAAGTATTCTCTATTCATCGGATCCCAACAAACGCAACATATAGAATTACAGATAGATGATCTTGATCATGTTAGGCAGCTCACAAGATCCGACAATGATAGCACAATGGGGAGAAGACAACCATCTAGCTACTGCTATGGACCCATAGTCCAGGGGTAGACTACTCACACATCACACCGGAGGCGACCATGGCGGCGTAGAGTCCTCCGGGAGATGATTCCCCTCTCCGGCAGGGTGCCGGAGGCGATCTCCCGGATCCCCGAGATGGGATCGGCGGCGGCGGCGTCTCCGGAAGGTTTTCCGTATCGTGGTTCTCGATGCGGGGTTTTAAACACGGAGGCTATTTGTAGGCGGAAGGGCAGAGTCGGGGGCCAGACGAGGGGGCCACACCATAGGGCGGCGCGGGCCCCCCCTGGGCCGCGCCGCCACGTGGTGTCGCCACCTCGTGGCCCCACTTCGTGTGTTCTTCGGTCTTCTGGAAGCTCCGTGGAAAAATAGGCCCCTGGGCTTTGATTTCGTCCAATTCCGAGAATATTTCCTTACTAGGATTTCTGAAACCAAAAACAGCAGAAAACAGAATCGCACTTCGGCATCTTGTTAATAGGTTAGTTCCAGAAAATGCACGAATATGACATAAAGTGTGCATAAAACATGTAGATAACATCAATAATGTGGCATGGAACATAAGAAATTATCGATACGTCGGAGACGTATCAATGGATCGCAGAAATTTCTTCGCACGGTGTATGACATCCTTCTTCGCATTTACCGAGAGGTCCTAAATCCCAAGGTTGGCTGCGTTGATCAGATCTATGGGTACCCTGGAAATTTGTTGTTTCTCTCTCACCAGCACCGTGACACTGGCCGTCAGCTTGATGTGATGGACTTTCTGTGGAATGAGTTTTGGGTATGCATCATGTCTCGCAAGCCTCCTGTGTTTGCTCCCTACTTCATGTTCTTCATTTGCACTCGTTGGGATAATGCTGGGTTTGGCAAACTCACTGATGATGTTGTTCTTCTACCTCACAAGCACAAGGATCTCAAGGTCAAGCCTCATCCCAATCCTCCTCGTCTTCCCAGTGCCGAGGATTCTGCTGAAGAGGACTCTGATATGGAGTATGCTCCTCCTGCTGACAATGGCTGGGTTGCTCGCATAGAGGCCAAGTTGGCCAAGATGTTCTGTCTTAAGTCTGACATCAACAGGCGTCAGTATCAAGCTCATAGGGAAAGGAAAATGGATAGGAGGAACACAAAGCTCATCATGCGCAAGTAGGATATTCTTGTTGAGAGTGGATCTGAGGAGATTATTACTCCTGAAGAAGAATTGCTCTCTAATCATGGCAATGTGGCTGAGTTTGAACAGCTTGGGCTTCCCGGTCCTTCTCGCCGTCGGCGCCCCACTAGAGATGAAGTTGAGCCTGCCGAGTCTGAAGACGATGAAGAGACGGAGGAATCCTCCGAGGATGAGTGAGCTTTCATGGGACGATGTAGCATCGCTTCTTTTCTCCTTTTTGGTGTCTTGATGCCAAAGGGGGAGAAGAAGGTCTAGTAGGACTTGCACGGGATTTGCTAGGGTTTGAGGGCACAAGCATTTGCTTTTTATCATTCCGGTCCTCCGTTTATCATCTATGCTTATGTTGAACCTTATATTGTGTTTTATGTTGTCTAAAACTCTGTTCTATGTGTGGTGGGCAAGACCATATAGTGAGTGAATTATTTCTATGGTTTTCGGTATTCTATATGGTTGAGAGTATTGTCATGAAATGGTATGATCATATTATATATCTCAACTTGTCTATGGATTTATCTCAAGTTGATACTTGATATGATTATGGGACTCTTGTTCATGAAATTGAGATTATGGTCATGAAATGTTGAGGATGTCATTATGAAAGGGTATGATCATCACATCTCAACTTTTATCATCTTCCATACATTATCTGTCTTATTTGTCTCTTATGCATTGTGCTCTATACCTTGAAAGTTAAAGTTGCTCTATACCTAATGTGTGCATATATATTCAAGCACTAAATTTCTTGTATGCACACTGATACGTCCAAAACGTATCTACTTTCCCAAACACTTTTGCTATTGTTTTGCCTCTAATTTGTGTATTTTGGATACAACTAACACGGACTAACGCTGTTTTCACTAGAATTGCCCTGGTGTCTTATTTTTGTGCAGAAAATCAACTTTCAGGAAAATCCCCGGAAATAATTGCAATGGGCCTATTTTCACAGAAGATCGACGGAGCCAGAAGACGAGACGGAGGGGGGCCACGAGGCGCCCACACCACCAGGCGGCGCGGTGGGCCCCTGGGCCGCGCCGCCCTATGGTGGCATCGCCTCGGCCAGCGCCCGATGCTCCCCTCTGGACTACTTAAAGCCCTTGACCTAAAAACGCACTGGGGTTTGACCATTTTGCTAGAAGACATTAATACGCGTACAACACGCATCCGGTTGGGAACCCCAAGAGGAAGGTGTGATGCGTACAGCAGCAAGTTTTCCCTCAGTAAGAAACCAAGGTTTATCGAACCAGTAGGAGCCAAGAAGCACGTTGAAGGTTGATGGCGGCGAAGTGTAGTGCGGCGCAACACCAGGGATTCCGGCGCCAACGTGGAACCTGCACAACACAACCAAATTACTTTGCCCCAACGTGACAGTGAGGTTGTCAATCTCACCGGCTTGCTGTAACAAAGGATTAGATGTATAGTGTGGATGATGATTGTTTGCAGAAAACAGTAGAACAAGTATTGCAGTAGATTGTATTCGATTAAAAGAATGGACCGGGGTCCACAGTTCACTAGAGGTGTCTCTCCCATAAGAATAAGTAGCATGTTGGGTGAACAAATTACAGTTGGGCAATTGACAAATAAAGAGGGCATGACCATGCACATACATGTTATGATGAGTATTGTGAGATTTAATTGGGCATTACGACAAAGTACATAGACCGCTATCCAGCATGCATCTATGCCTAAAAAGTCCACCTTCAGGTTATCATCTGAACCCCTTCCAGTATTAAGTTGCAAACAACAGACAATTGCATTAAGTATGATGCGTAATGTAATCAACACGTACATCCTTAGACATAGCATCGATGTTTTATCCCTAGTGGCAACATCACATCCACAACCTTAAAACTTTCTGTCACTGTCCCAGATTTAATGGAGGCATGAACCCACTATCGAGCATAAATACTCCCTCTTGGAGTTACAAGCAAAAACTTGGCCAGAGCCTCTACTAGTAACGGAGAACATGCAAGATCATAAACAACACATAGGTAATAAATTGATAATCAACATAACATAGCATTCACTATTCATCGGATCCCAACAAACACAACATGTAGCATTACAGATAGATGATCTTGATCATGTTAGGCAGCTCACAAGATCCAACAATGAAGCACAATTAGGAGAAGACGACCATCTAGCTACTGCTATGGACCCATAGTCCAGGGGTGGACTACTCACTCATCACTCCGGAGGCGACCATGGCGGTGAAGAGTCCTCCGGGAGATGATTCCCCTCTCCGGCAGGGTGCCGGAGGCGATCTCCTGAATCCCCCGAGATGGGATTGGCGGCGGCGGCGTCTCTGGAAGGTTTTCCGTATCGTGGCTCTCGGTACTGGAGTTATTATCGATGAAGGCTTAAGTAGGCGGAGGAGATAGGTTTAGGGGCGACGCGAGGGGCCCACACACTAGGGCCATGCGGCCAGGGCTTGGGCCGCGCCGCCCTAGCATCTGGACGCCCCGTCGCCCCACTTCGTTTCCTCCCCGGTCTTCTGGAAGCTTCGTGGAAAAATAAGATCCTGGGCGTTGATTTCGTCCAATTCCGAGAATATTTCCTTACTAGGATTTCTGAAACCAAAAACAGCAGAAAACAGCAACTGGCTCTTCGGCATCTTGTTAATAGGTTAGTGCCGGAAAATGCATAAATATGACATAAAGTATGCATAAAACATGTAGGTATCATCAATAAAGTGGCATGGAACATAAGAAATTATCGATACGTTGGAGACGTATCAGCATCCCCAAGCTTAGTTTCTGCTCGTCCCGAGTAGGTAAACGATAACAAAGATAATTTCTGAAGTGACATGCCATCATAATCTTGATCAATACTATTGTAAGCACATGTAATGAATGCAGCGATTCAAAACAATGGTAATGTAATGAGTAAACAAATAAATCATATAGCAAAGACTTTTCATGAATAGTACTTTCAAGACAAGCATCAATAAGTCTTGCATAAGAGTTTAACTCATAAAGCAATAAATTCAAAGTAAAGGTATTGAAGCAACACAAAGGAAGATTAAGTTTCAGCGGTTGCTTTCAACTTATAACATGTATATCTCATGGATATTGTCAATGTAAACAAGTGTAATATGCAAGTATGTAGGAATCAATGCACAGTTCACACAAGTGTTTGCTTCTTGAGGTGGAAAGAAATAGGTGAACTGACTCAACATAAAGGTAAAAGAAAGGCCCTTTGCAGAGGGAAGCATTGATTGCTATATTTGTGCTAGAGCTTTGGTTTTGAAAACAAGAAACAATTTTGTCAACGGTAGTAATAAAGCATATGCATTATGTAAATTATATCCTAGAAGTTGCAAGCCTCATGCATAGTATACTAATATTGCCCGCACCTTGTCCTAATTAGCTCGGATTACCTGGATTATCATCGCAATACATATGTTTTAACCAAGTGTCACAAAGGGGTACCTCTATGCCGCCTGTACAAAGGTCTAAGGAGAAAGCTCGCATTGGATTTCTCGCTTTTGATTATTCTCAACTTAGACATCCATACCGGGACAACATAGACAGCAGATAATGGACTCCTCTTTAATGCATAAGCATTTAGCAACAATTAATGTTCTCATATGAGATTGAGGATATTTGTCCAAAACTGAAACTTCCACCATGAATCATGGCTTTAGTTAGCGGCCCAATGTTCTTCTCTAACAGTATGCATGCTCTAACCATTCAACTAGTGGTAAATCGCCCTTACTTCAGACAAGACGGACATGCATAGCAACTCACATGATATTCAAGAAAGTGTTGATGGCGTCCCCAGAAACATGGTTATCGCACAACAAGCAACTTAATAAGAGATAAAGTGCATAAGTACATATTCAATACCACAATAGTTTTTAGGCTATTTGTCCCATGAGCTATATATTGTAAAGATGAAGAATAGAAATTTTAAAGGTAGCACTCAAGCAATTTACTTTGGAATGGCGGAGAAATACCATGTAGTAGGTAGGTATGGTGGACACAAATGGCATAGTGGTTGGCTCAAGGATTTTGGATGCATGAGAAGTATTCCCTCTCGATACAAGGCTTAAGCTAGCAAGGTTATTCGAAACAAACACAAGTATGAACTGGTGCAGCAAAACTCACATAAAAGACATATTGTAAACATTATAAGACTCTACACCGTCTTCCTTGTTGTTTGACCCTTACTAGAAATTATCTAGACCTTAGAGAGACCAATTATGCAAACCAAATTTTAGCAAGCTCTATGTATTTCTTCACTAATAGGTGCAAAGTATATGATGCAAGAGCTTAAACATGAGCACAACAATTGCCAAGTATCACATTATCCAAGACATTTTACCAATTACTACAAGCATTTCCCGTTTCCAACCATATAACAATTTAATGAAGAAGATTCAACCTTCGCCATGAATATTATGAGTAAAGCCTAAGGACATATTTGTCCATATGCAATAGCAGAGCGTGTCTCTCTCCCACACAATGAATGATAGGATCCACTTTATTCAAACAAAACAAAAACAAAAACAAACAGACGCTCCAAGCAAAGCACATAAGATGTGATGGAATAAAAATATAGTTTCACTAGAGGAACCTGATAATGTTGTCGATGAAGAAGGGGATGCCTTGGGCATCCCCAAGCTTAGACGCTTGAGTCTTCTTGAAATATGCAGGGGTGAACCACCGGGGCATCCCCAATCTTAGAGCTTTCAGTCTCCTTGATCATATTGTATCATCCTCCTCTCTTGATCCTTGAAAACTTCCTCCACACCAAACTCAAAACAACTCATTAGAGGGTCAGTGCATAATAAAAATTCACATGTTCAGAGGTGATATAATCATTCTTAACACTTCTAGACATTGCACAAAGCTACTGAAAGTTAATGGAATAGAAAAATCCATCAAGCATAGCAAAACAGGCAATGCGAAATAAAAGGCAGAATCTATCAAAACAGAACAGTTCGTAAAGATGAATTTCTAAGAGGCACCAGACTCTCTCAAATGAAAATGCTCAAATTTAATGAAAGTTGCGTACATATCTGAGGATCACTCACGTAAATTGGTATAATTTTCTAAGTTACCTACAGAGAATTAGGCCCAAATTCGTGACAGCAAAGAAATCTGTTTTTGCGCAGTAATCCAAATCTAGTATGAACCTTACTATCAACGACTTTACTTGCACAACAATGCAGCAAAACTAAGATAAGGAGAGGTTGCTACATTAGTAACAACTTCCAAGACTCAAATATAAAATAAAAGTGCAGTAGTAAAATCATGGGTTGTCTCCCATAAGCGCTTTTCTTTAACGCCTTTCAGCTAGGCGCAGAAAGTGTATATCAAGTATTATCAAGAGATGAAGCATCAACATCATAATTTTCACAATTTGTCCCATTAGGTATCTTAGATGCTCCCTTATATATAGTGGTTTTAAGAGCTTTATCAATTTTAGGCCTATAATAGTTTTTTGGTTTAGGCACCTTAGAGACATACATGAACTTTTGCTCCTTACCCACATAAGCTTTCTCTCTAAACTTAATAGATGAAAAAGTTGAACCTAATGTTCCCATAGCTTCTTCAAGTTCACTAATCCTTTGGGTTTGATTATCATGAATAGCACAAGCTTCTAAAATGGCAATTCTCTCATTCATTCCACCTAGAGACTTATCAAGTTTATCGGTGCTATCAAGTAATGCTCCCAAATTAGTCTCAATACTTGGAAGATTTTGCTCTATGGTTTCTAACTTTTTCATTACATCTTCAAAAGAGATTTCAGTTTTAACTTCATTGATAGGTGGTATTCCAAATAGACTCTCAATAATGCAACTAGCTTCTAAAGCAGGAGTGCTTAGGAAATTACCTCCCGCGAGACAATCAAGAGCATACCTATTCCAACTAGAGATACCAACATAAAAATTCCTGAGTAGAATAGTGGTGGAGTGTTTCTTAGTGCACCTATTATGGGCATCACTAATTCTATACCAAGCATATTTTAAACATTCTCCCCCTTGTTGCTTAAACGAACGAACTTCAACTTCAGGATTACTCATTTTAGCAATAGTAAATAAAGCAAACTAGATAAAGTAAATGCAAGTAACTATTTTTTTTGTGTTTTTAATATAGCAAACAAGATAGCAAATAAAGTAAAGCTAGCAACTAATTTTTTTGTGTTTTGTTTTAGTGCAGCAAACAAAGTAGTAAATAAAACAAAGCAAGACAAAAACAAAGTAAAGAGATTGGAAGTGGAGACTCCCCTTGCAGCGTGTCTTGATCTCCCCGGCAACGGCGCCAGAAAAAGAGCTGCTGGCGTGAAGTTGACGTGGGAGTTAGAAATCTTTGTGGAGTAACTTTTCTTCAGTTCCCCGGCAACGGTGTCAACACCCGGATTTTTAAGTCCAGATGCCTGTTATGCCATACATCGCAATCCCAGGAATATTGTTGTTGCGAGACATAACAGTTGAATATCATAAGTCATCATCCATTACATACCATAGTCGTCTTACAAATAGAGATCACATGATCCAATATTACACAAATAGTTGATCTATTGATCAACAGACACAAAGTTCATAGTTTCATAGCGGAAGCTTAAGTAGAAGGGACTCTCTAGTCCACAGGCCAACGTCTGACGTCAGAAGATTCCCTAGTTGTCGTAGGCGTCCTGCTGGTCGTCATCTTGATAGTTCTGCTCCTCTTCATAGTCTGGCCATTTGAATAGCCAGGGACACAGCCGTGAGGACTTTAAAGTACTCGCAAACTAATACTAATGTAAGTGCTAACAATTCTAGTAAGGGGTGCTAAGCTCTAGTTTATTTTGCATAAAGCCAATTTTAGTTCACAAACGTTTTAGTAAACAACTCTTCATGTGCTACCTAACTCAAGTGGGAACATTAGTGTCATTCCCACAACTCCGTTGTGATTCAAAGTCAATGTCACCTTTCAAGTTCAAATTCACAAGTCACCCTTCACCATTCATAGTTTTCGAAAAGTTCTGATGACGGAACAGTATGGCCTTTCCAACTGTCCATAACCGCGGACGCGGCTATTCGAATAGGTTTAACTCTGCAGAGGTTGTACACTTGTGCCACAACAATTGCAATAGCTCGTCAGGGGTAACTGGCCCTGATTTATCGTACGCAGTACGCGAACTACCAATCCTAACCTTTCATTTACATATTCTAGTATAGGCACCTCTCCCCATGAGCTTGGCCTCCCAGTGAAGACAGACAGTCAGCCTGGGAACTGCACAGGGCTTGGGCCGGACATTCACCTCATTTCACGTCATTTCATATCACTTCACCAGTACGGAGGCAGCCTCGGCATAACCCCTATGACGCTTGTTCAGAGGGGACCCATACTAAAATACATAAGTTTCCAGCTAAGCCTTACCCAGATTCAGGTATTGTGGGGGTACTTATAAAATTGGAATGGTATCACATCCGAACCCAACCATCAGTGTTTTTGTGAAATTCACCAAGTCATTCACAGATCATATTCACCTTCCAAATCTTTCAATAGAATGACTCATCATTCCATGGTTTTCAAAGTCATTTCATTTCACAAGTTCCCAACTAGAGTAGTCACTTTCATTTTAGCACTAGCATCTATGTATGAGGGGTGCTAAGTATTTTGGAGCTTGCTAGGCTAAGGGTGATGATCTTGTACTACTCTATAACTAAACCAAGTGAATCATAAATCAAAAGTACTTTGATAAAACAAAAGTAAATAAAGCTTGTAAGGTAAAACTGGGAAATAGGATCATAAGCATAAGTAAATGGAGTAATGCCTTGCTCATAGTGAGCTGTGCACTTTGCAAGAGTATTATCTTGCATTGGTGTTAGCTTGCAACATTATAACTTGCAATAGTCTAGCTTGCATTGGTAATAGCTTGCCTTGGTTGTTGAGGTGATCAAAGTTTTCTTCTTCTGGGTAGAATCCTTTCTCTTCCTGGTATTCTCCGGCACTAGCGTCTATATACGAATACGAGGATACAATCACCAAACAACACTTAAGTAACCTAAATTAGCCTTAATTGCTCACTCCAAATGACCTAGCATCATTACTTAACAGTGCTACTTAGAATCAATCTAGGGTTTCTTACTTAGTGTTAGAGGACAACTTCTCTCCTTATATATGTAAATGATAGTTTCCATATAGTTTTTGAGAAATAATTTCCTCTCATTGAATATTCTTAAGATTTAATTTCCTCAAACAATTCTACATGAAATCATGTTGACATAAGTCAACCATTCATCATCATTATATGGGGAACTGATTTAAATGAGGTAGAATACCTCATACCATTTAATAGTGCCTATTATGATTTAAATTCACCAAGCATTTCATTTGAGAGTATTGGACCAGGGGTCAATACTTCATATGAAAGTATTTGGGACAAGATTTAAATGAAGTGAACACTTCATAGAATTTACATAATAGTTTTGGGCAATATCAACTAACTAGAATAGCCATATAGTCCATTAATTGAACTAAGACATGATCATGCAAAGTGACCACATCATTTTCTTGCATAAACAATTAGTGTAAGTCAAATGTGAGCTATTGGAGTTGGAATTAACTTAATATCTATTTTGGTTGATTTTTAAGAATTATTTGAATATTCAAAAGTCCCTGAGTTGTTCTTTTTGTCAGATTAATTCTACAAATAATTTTGAAATGGGACCAGTGGCATATTGTAGATCTTTTTCATGGCTTTCTATCAATATAAAATTTGTTACATTTGGCCAAGCCAAACAGATTCTATTGAATTTCAAAGTGGGGTTCAGTATTGAAAATTGTTTGAATTGAATTAATTCCAATTTGACTAGACGGGCTGGCGGGAAAGAAAATGGGCCAAATCTGTTTGAAAAGCGGCAAAGCAGAGTTGGGCCGGCCCAGCTAGCGCTGCGGGCCAGCTGACAGGGGGACCCACCCGTCAGTGAGTCATACTCACCGAATCGGTACGCTGCGAGGCGCACCGTTGGATCAGAAGGGGATCGAGTGGCTGGGGTGCGTCGTCTCTGTCGAGGGGAGGGGCTTGCTGCTGCGGCGGAGGTAGGGGGTCGGCAGCGAGCTGGGACTCCGGCGAGCGGCGGCGTTGATGCAGGTCTACGTTGCAGTCGACGGCGGAGCTCCTCGAACAAACCGCAGGTCCAGGGGTGGCGTCTAGCTCCGGCGGGCTTCTGCGGCGGTGCACGGGCAGCGAGGTTGGAATTGGGCGGCGGTGGCGAGCAATGTGGAGCGAAGAAGGTGCGAGGAGGCTCAGAGGAGGGAGGGAAGGCGACTGGTGTGCTCAACTGAGGAGGAGGGGCTCTCCTTTTATAGGAGCTCGAGGTGGCCGGAGGTCTGCGGCTATGTCGACAAGGATGCGGCGTCTCCGGCGAGCGAGCGGGGTAGGCGAGGGCGGCGCTAGGTAGGTGAGGTCGAGGCGAAGCTATGGAGCCTACTGGCGAGGTGGGGGACGGTCGAGCGAGCGCGAGCGAGGTCAATGCTCTGGCGGCACGGGCGCGGAAAAATGGCGATGCGGTCGTCGGCGACAGGCGGCGCTAGGACACGGGTCCGTGTCTGTCGGGTTCGTGTTGCAGTGGCGAGTCTCATGGCGCAGAGAGGGGGTCCAGGGGCTGCACTGGTTGTCGGGGCGGCAGGTGGCCGTGGCGCGTCTGTGGGCGCGCCCACGCCGTGATCGGCATGGCCTGGGCCATTCCTGGGCGCGTGCGTTCCGACGACTGGCGTGCATATCTCCGACCAGGGCTGGTGTAGGTTGGTGTAGGGGAGTGAGGTGTCGACGTTAGGCAGGGTGGCCATGGCTGGTGAGGAAGGGAGAGAGTGGAGGGGCATGCATGTGTGCCATGGCCGGCATGGCATGGTTATGCCATGCTTGGCTAGCTCCTCTAGGGTTTCTGTGCTGTTGTGAGGAAGAGAGGGGACAAGGGGACAGGGTAGAGGAGTTAGGGGCATTAGGGTTGGGGTAGAGTCACTATTTTCAATAGTGGCAAATAGTCACATATTGTAAATTACCATTTTGGCCCAAATTTTGGTTGAGTTTAAATGGATTCAAAATTTGCAAGTAGTGGGTTTGGTTGAGTTGCAAATGACCAGAGACAACTAGGTGTGGTGGTGGAATTTTTAAAATCAAAGCATAGCAAAAATTGACAAGGTGAGATTGTTGATCATAATAAAAAGTCTCAACTTTGCATGAGCATAGTTTTTGCTCCAAGATGAATTTGGCATGGTGGTCTTTACCAAAGTTGTTCACCTTGATGTGCTATTGGATGACATACAAAGAGTTGGGAAAGTTTAGTTTGAAAAACTTGAAATAGAGAGGCTCAAAGTAGTGATCAGGCTATTAATGGCAGATTTGACCATTATTGTATGTGAGCCAATTTTGAGTTTGAATTTGATTTGAATTGTGTTTCTTTGATTCCAAAAGTTGTAATAAGTGTTTAGTAACATTATTCAACTAATGGTGAAGATCAAAATGGTCTAGGGTCAAAATTTATAAAAATGGCATAAGCCATATGTGAGGATTTTGTGATTTTCTAACTTTTATTCTTTTATTTCTCTTTGCTTCATTTTGACAAGAGTGAGGTTTATTTGGTGTTAGATTGAGTTAGGTGAGAGGTTCAAACCATTTTGAGGCAATGGAGGTGGCTAGGTCAAGATTTGATAATTTGGCTAAATGTGTATGTGAGTGAAAATGGGATTTTCTCCCTATTTGTTTTCTCTCCTTTTGATTTGATTTTTCTTGACTCCAAAGTGATTCTTACTAGTTTAGGAACATTTCCCAACCATTGAAACCATTCCAAAAGGTCTAGCTCAAAGATTTGCAAAATTGGCCATAACACATGAGAGGTGACATGTCAATTCTTCTTATTCTTGTAATGTGCTCCCCTTGCTTCACTTGGGCAAGGTTGAGGGTCAATTTAGGGTTAGATTAGGTTTAGAGATGGTTTCACACCATTTGGTCACAGTAGAAGTGCATAGGAGAAGAATTGGTGAAAATGGCTATGTGTCACATATGCCTCAATGCATATGTGGCATTTGATTTTTAATTTGACTAGGCTTGACCCAATTGATGTTGTTGAGTGTTGAAATGGTATATAGGAGTGATCCAACCATTCACTACAAGTCTTAGGGTCAAGATCCTCAATTTCACAAATTGGATATTTTGCTCTCATATGCCTCTATGGCATTATTACTTTCTTTTCAAAATCTTTTGTTTCACTTTGGATTGTGTTTGAGAAGTACTAGATAAGGTTTATGAAGGTTTTCCAATCCTCTAAATAAAGTAGAAAGGCCTAGGGTAAAGTTTTACAAAAATAGCCATAGGCACATATGCCTCTATGCATATGTTTGATTTTATTTTGTTTCACACTTGAATTGGTTGGTAAGTGCTTTGTTGAGTGTGTTGAGGTATTTCAATTCATCTACTCAAGGTAGACAAGGCAAAGCTCATTATTTTCCACAAGTATCCATAGGCTTGCATATGCCTTTTTCTTAAATAAGATCCTTTTTTTTCAAAGATTGATGACAAGAGGGATGAGGTTTAGGGTTTAGTAAGTTTTGCAAGGGTTCACCACCATTTTAGCAAAGTAAGAAAAGTAGAGTTCAAAACCTCCATATTAGGGCTATAGGCCCACATATGTATTTTTCTTCTATTTTGGTTTCTCAAAATATATCCAAAGGATTTTTGAGGAGGTTAGGGTTTAGGGTTTTTCTTATTTGATTTCTTTCTCTTTTAATTTTATTTGGTTTGTGATCTTCACTTGATCACTTTAGGGTTTTAGGGTTTATCACATAAGCATAATAACACTCGTCATGGCAAAAACACAAGTAATAGGTAGGAGCACTAATCATAGCACCCTATATAGGAAAAGTTTTTGTTGGTTCTCATTTTTGGAAAAAGGAAATTTATTTTCTCTTTGTTTTGAAATTTGGGGTGTTACAAACCCTTCCCCCTTAAACAAATCTCGTCCCGAGATTTTAAGAAAAGTTAGGTTCCTAAGAGAGATTGGGTGATATGATTTAGCAGGGAACATACTTGGCATGTTCTGAGGTGCTTCTTGAGCTTCGGTGGCCGTCATGTTGTAGTAGCGGCCGTTGTTGTTCGGGTTCTTTCTTGCGGCAAAGCGGCGTTGGTTCTGAGCAGGTGCAGCGGTGTTGCCGGCGAGCTTGGCGAGCCTCTTGGGACACTCGTTGGAGTAGTGCCCCACTACACCACGCTCATAACAAGTGATGGTGGCCTTGTCCTTGTTGGCGACGGGGATGGCGTTGCTTCCAGTCCTAGGGCCAGTGTTGTTGTTGTTGTTCCCGTTGTTGTTGTTGTTAGGGTTGTTGTTGCTGGTGTGATTGGTGTTGTTGTTGCCTCCGGGCTTCGGGGGTCCTCCGTGGTTGCTGGTGTAGTTTGGGCGGTAGTTCTGAGCAGGGGGCTTGTTGTACTTTGGAGTATATCCTCCAGATGAGTTGTTGCGGTACTTCTGGGTATTGCTGGACCCATGCTGATTCATCATCCGGCGTTTGCGGTTCTCGTTGGCTTGATGAAGCTTCCCTTCCATCTGAATGGCGGAGTCCACCAGGGCTTCTAGGTCAGCAAAGGGAATGTTGACCAGTACAGTTTGCATCTCGTCGTGGAGTCCGTTCAGAAATCTTTCTTTCCTCTTCTCATTGGTATCGGTCTCGTCCGGGGCGTACCTTGACAGAGTAAGAAATCTATCGCGGTATTCTACCACGGACATCCTGCCTTGCTTGAGTTCGCGGAACTCGTCTCTCATCATCTTGATCAGTCCTTGGGGCACATGGTACTTGCTAAACTTGATCTTGAAATCCTCCCAAGTCATGAACTGACCTCCGTTCATGGCACGGGTGCTTGTCCACCAAGCGCGGGCTGGTCCGGCAAGATAGTGGGTTGCAAACAAGACCTTCTCATTGGCTTCCACTCCAGCTACTTCCAAGTTATTCTCCATCGTCTGGAGCCAGTCATCGGCATCGAGGGGCTCTTCGGTCTTGTTGAAGATAGGTGGGTTGGTGTTCTGAAAGTTCTTCAATTTTGACCCAGGGTGGTCGTGGTTTCCATGGCCTTGGTTGGCGATGTTCTGCAAGGCGGTGATGTTGGCTTGGCGTTCAGCTCTTTCGGTTTCCCTGTCGGCAAGCAGGGTTTGCAGCAGTTGCATCATTGCGTCGTTGGTGCGACTGGGAGGGGCCATCTGAGGATATAGAGGATCATGAGATAAGAGGGAAATTTCTATGGTTTGTTTGAATTAAAGTTCATGAAGTTCAAAACTTAAACATTTGAGTAGTGTTGAGGGGGGTATAACCAACAACACTTTTTCATTCATACCAAACATCACACATTACAAATCTAACACACCGTTGGTTTGAAGAACCATTCATTCGCTCTATGATACGAGGGGATCCTGATACAACTCACACCTACTTAAGTGCTGGGGTGATACTACTCCTCCGGGTGGATTCTTCGCCTTCACGGGTGATGGGCTTGGCGAGAGGCGAGGGCGTTGTCCAAATCCCTGCGGGTTTTGTACAGCCTGAAGTCCTGGTGTGCTACATAGGGGTTCATCTCCGTGTGTGGGGGCATGGTCATCGATCTTCCCATGGAGTCATGTCTTGGGTAGTAGATGAAGCGAGTGTTCTTGATCTTGTTCTCATTTTGTCCACACAGACGGGAAATTGCTTCTTGCATAGCTCTGACTAGTCCTTCCTTCCAAGTGTTTCCTGTTACAGAAATCCAGATGGTTTCCCATACCGGGGCTCCAAGCTTTCTTCGTAGATCAGTAGAAACTTCCCACCGAGGTGTTTCTTCGGAGTGGTTGTTGAGGGGTATTCCGAAGAACTCGGGATACGGGTGTCCTAGATATTCCACTAGTTGCTTCAAGTCTTTCTCGAACATCAGGTTTCCTCCGTGACCAAGCTGATAAAACTCCCATTTGTACTCCATCTATGAACAATGAGGAGGAGTTAGTTTGAGAAGTGCCCAAGTGTGCCAAGTTTTTATGTAGTAAGAAAGGTAGAGTATGAATGTTGTTTTTGAAAAGATCTCAAGGATAAGGGTGAGAATAAGTTTTTCATAAATATTCACTTCATTTGTTTTGAAACTAAGTTTTTCAGACGTCCATTCTAACTAGGGTCTCCTAAGGTCAAACAATGGATCTGATACCAACTTGTCAACACCCGGATTTTTAAGTCCAGATGCCTGTTATGCCATACATCGCAATCCCAGGAATATTGTTGTTGCGAGACATAACAGTTGAATATCATAAGTCATCATCCATTACATACCATAGTCGTCTTACAAATAGAGATCACATGATCCAATATTACACAAATAGTTGATCTATTGATCAACAGACACAAAGTTCATAGTTTCATAGCAGAAGCTTAAGTAGAAGGGACTCTCTAGTCCACAGGCCAACGTCTGACGTCAGAAGATTCCCTAGTTGTCGTAGGCGTCCTGCTGGTCGTCATCTTGATAGTTCTGCTCCTCTTCATAGTCTGGCCATTTGAATAGCCAGGGACACAGCCGTGAGTACTTTAAAGTACTCGCAAACTAATACTAATGTAAGTGCTAACAATTCTAGTAAGGGGTGCTAAGCTCTAGTTTATTTTGCATAAAGCCAATTTTAGTTCACAAACGTTTTAGTAAACAACTCTTCATGTGCTACCTAACTCAAGTGGGAACATTAGTGTCATTCCCACAACTCCGTTGTGATTCAAAGTCAATGTCACCTTTCAAGTTCAAATTCACAAGTCACCCTTCACCATTCATAGTTTTCGAAAAGTTCTGATGACGGAATAGTATGGCCTTTCCAACTGTCCATAACCGCGGACGCGGCTATTCGAATAGGTTTAACTCTGAAGAGGTTGTACACTTGTGCCACAACAATTGCAATAGCTCGTCAGGGGTAACTGGCCCTGATTTATCGTACGCAGTACGCGAACTACCAATCCTAACCTTTCATTTACATATTCTAGTATAGGCACCTCTCCCCATGAGCTTGGCCTCCCAGTGAAGACAGACATCACTGGAACTGCACAGGGCTTGGGCCGGACATTCACCTCATTTCACGTCATTTCATATCACTTCACCAGTACGGAGGCAGCCTCGGCATAACCCCTATGACGCTTGTTCAGAGGGAACCCATACTAAAATACATAAGTTTCCAGCAAAGCCTTACCCAGATTCAGGTATTGTGGGGGTACTTATAAAATTGGAATGGTATCGCATCCGAACCCAACCATCAATGTTTTTGTAAAATAAACCAAGTCATTCACAGATCATATTCACCTTCCAAATCTTTCAATAGAATGACTCATCATTCCAAGGTTTTCAAAGTCATTTCATTTCACAAGTTCCCAACTAGAGTAGTCACTTTCAATTTAGCACTAGCATCTATGTATGAGGGGTGCTAAGTATTTTGGAGCTTGCTAGGCTAAGGGTGATGATCTTGTACTACTCTATAACTAAACCAAGTGAATCATAAATCAAAAGTACTTTGATAAAACAAAAGTAAATAAAGCTTGTAAGGTAAAACTGGGAAATAGGATCATAAGCATAAGTAAATGGAGTAATGCCTTGCTCATAGTGAGCTGTGCACTTTGCAAGAGTATTATCTTGCATTGGTGTTAGCTTGCAACATTATAACTTGCAATAGTCTAGCTTGCATTGGTAATAGCTTGCCTTGGTTGTTGAGGTGATCAAAGTTTTCTTCTTCTGGGTAGAATCCTTCCTCTTCCTGGTATTCTCCGGCACTAGCGTCTATATACGAATACGAGGATACAATCACCAAACAACACTTAAGTAACCTAAATTAGCCTTAATGGCTCACTCCAAATGACCTAGCATCATTACTTAACAGTGCTACTTAGAATCAATCTAGGGTTTCTTACTTAGTGTTAGAGGACAACTTCTCTCCTTATATATGTAAATGATAGTTTCCATATAGTTTTTGAGAAATAATTTCCTCTCATTGAATATTCTTAAGATTTAATTTCCTCAAACAATTCTACATGAAATCATGTTGACATAAGTCAACCATTCATCATCATTATACGGGGAATTGATTTAAATGAGGTAGAACACATCATACCATTTAATAGTACCTATTATGATTTAAATTCACCAAGCATTTCATTTGAGAGTATTGGACCAGGGGTCAATACTTCATATGAAAGTATTTGGGACAAGATTTAAATGAAGTGAACACTTCATAGAATTTACATAATAGTTTTGGGCAATATCAACTAACTAGAATAGCCATATAGTCCATTAATTGAACTAAGGCATGATCATGCAAAGTGACCACATCATTTTCTTGCATAAACAATTAGTGTAAGTCAAATGTGAGCTATTGGAGTTGGAATTAACTTAATATCTATTTTGGTTGATTTTTAAGAATTATTTGAATATGCAAAAGTCCCTGAATTGTTCTTTTTGTCATATTAATTCTACAAATAATTTTGAAATGGGACCAGTGGCATATTGTAGATCTTTTTCATGGCTTTCTATCAATATAAAATTTGTTACATTTGGCCAAGCCAAACAGATTCTATTGAATTTCAAAGTGGGGTTCAGTATTGAAAATTGTTTGAATTGAATTAATTCCAATTTGACTAGACGGGCTGGCGGGAAAGAAAATGGGCCAAATCTGTTTGAAAAGCGGCAAAGCAGAGTTGGGCCGGCCCAGCTAGCACTGCGGGCCAGCTGACAGGGGGACCCACCCATCAGTGAGTCATACTCACCGAATCGGTACGCTGCGAGGCGCACCGTTGGATCAGAAGGGGATCGAGTGGCTGGGGTGCGTCGTCTCCGTCGAGGGGAGGGGCTTGCTGCTGCGGCGGAGGTAGGGGGTCGGCGGCGAGCTGGGACTCCGGCGAGCGGCGGCGTTGATGCAGGTCTACGTTGCAGTCGACGGCGGAGATCCTCGAACAAACCGCAGGTCCAGGGGAGGCGTCTAGCTCCTGCGGGCTTCTGCGGCGGTGCACGGGCAGCGAGGTTGGAATTGGGCAGCGGTGGCGAGCAATGTGGAGCGAAGAAGGTGCGAGGAGGCTCAGAGGAGGGAGGGGAGGCGACTGGTGTGCTCAACTGAGGAGGAGGGGCTCTCCTTTTATAGGAGCTCGAGGTGGCCGGAGGTCTGCGGCTATGTCGACAAGGATGCGGCGTCTCCGGCGAGCGAGCGGGGTAGGCGAGGGCGGCGCTAGGTAGGGGAGGTCGAGGCGAAGCTACGGAGCCTACTGGCGAGGTGGGGGACGGTCGAGCGAGCGCGAACGAGGTCAATGCTCTGGCGGCACGGGCGCGGAAAAATGGCGATGCGGTCGTCGGCGACAGGCGGCGCTAGGACACGGGTCCGTGTCTGGCGGGTTCGTGTTGCAGTGGCGAGTCTCATGGCGCAGAGAGGGGGTCCAGGGGCTGCACTGGTTGTCGGGGCGGCAGGTGGCCGTGGCGCGTCTGTGGGCGCGCCCACGCCGTGATCGGCATGGCCTGGGCCATTCCTGGGCGCGTGCGTTCCGGCGACTGGCGTGCATATCTCCGACCAGGGCTGGTGTAGGTTGGTGTAGGGGAGTGAGGTGTCGACGTTAGGTAGGGTGGCCATGGCTGGTGAGGAAGGGAGAGAGTGGAGGGGCATGCATGTGTGCCATGGCCGGCATGGCATGGTTATGCCATGCTTGGCTAGCTCCTCTAGGGTTTCTGTGCTGTTGTGAGGAAGAGAGGGGACAAGGGGACAGGGTAGAGGAGTTAGGGGCATTAGGGTTGGGGTAGAGTCACTATTTTCAATAGTGGCAAATAGTCACATATTGTAAATTACCATTTTGGCCCAAATTTTGGTTGAGTTTAAATGGATTCAAAATTTGCAAGTAGTGGGTTTGGTTGAGTTGCAAATGACCAGAGACAACTAGGTGTGGTGGTGGAATTTTTAAAATCAAAGCATAGCAAAAATTGACAAGGTGAGATTGTTGATCATAATAAAAAGTCTCAACTTTGCATGAGCATAGTTTTTGCTCCAAGATGAATTTGGCATGGTGGTCTTTACCAAAGTTGTTCACCTTGATGTGCTATTGGATGACATACAAAGAGTTGGGAAAGTTTAGTTTGAAAAACTTGAAATAGAGAGGCTCAAAGTAGTGATCAGGCTATTAATGGCAGATTTGACCATTATTGTATGTGAGCCAATTTTGAGTTTGAATTTGATTTGAATTGTGTTTCTTTGATTCCAAAAGTTGTAATAAGTGTTTAGTAACATTATTCAACTAATGGTGAAGATCAAAATGGTCTAGGGTCAAAATTTATAAAAATGGCATAAGCCATATGTGAGGGTTTTGTGATTTTCTAACTTTTATTCTTTTATTTCTCTTTGCTTCATTTTGACAAGAGTGAGGTTTATTTGGTGTTAGATTGAGTTAGGTGAGAGGTTCAAACCATTTTGAGGCAATGGAGGTGGCTAGGTCAAGATTTGATAATTTGGCTAAATGTGTATGTGAGTGAAAATGGGATTTTCTCCCTATTTGTTTTCTCTCCTTTTGATTTGATTTTTCTTGACTCCAAAGTGATTCTTACTAGTTTAGGAACATTTCCCAACCATTGAAACCATTCCAAAAGGTCTAGCTCAAAGATTTGCAAAATTGGCCATAACACATGAGAGGTGACATGTCAATTCTTCTTATTCTTGTAATGTGCTCCCCTTGCTTCACTTGGGCAAGGTTGAGGGTCAATTTAGGGTTAGATTAGGTTTAGAGATGGTTTCACACCATTTGGTCACATTAGAAGTGCATAGGACAAGAATTGGTGAAAATGGCTATGTGTCACATATGCCTCAATGCATATGTGGCATTTGATTTTTAATTTGACTAGGCTTGACCCAATTGATGTTGTTGAGTGTTGAAATGGTATATAGGAGTGATCCAACCATTCACTACAAGTCTTAGGGTCAAGATCCTCAATTTCACAAATTGGATATTTTGCTCTCATATGACTCTATGGCATTATTACTTTCTTTTCAAAATCTTTTGTTTCACTTTGGATTGTGTTTGAGAAGTACTAGATAAGGTTTATGAAGGTTTTCCAATCCTCTAAATAAAGTAGAAAGGCCTAGGGTAAAGTTTTACAAAAATAGCCATAGGCACATATGCCTCTATGCATATGTTTGATTTTATTTTGTTTCACACTTGAATTGGTTGGTAAGTGCTTTGTTGAGTGTGTTGAGGTATTTCAATTCATCTACTCAAGGTAGACAAGGCAAAGCTCATTATTTTCCACAACTATCCATAGGCTTGCATATGCCTTTTTCTTAAATAAGATCCTTTCTTTCTATTTTATTTTTTTCAAAGATTGATGACAAGAGGGATGAGGTTTAGGGTTTAGTAAGTTTTGCAAGGGTTCACCACCATTTTAGCAAAGTAAGAAAAGTAGAGTTCAAAACCTCCATATTAGGGCTATAGGCCCACATATGTAATTTTCTTCTATTTTGGTTTCTCAAAATATATCCAAAGGATTTTTGAGGAGGTTAGGGTTTAGGGTTTTTCTTATTTGATTTCTTTCTCTTTTAATTTTATTTGGTTTGTGATCTTCACTTGACCACTTTAGGGTTTTAGGGTTTATCACATAAGCATAATAACACTCGTCATGGCAAAAACACAAGTAATAGGTAGGAGCACTAATCATAGCACCCTATATAGGAAAAGTTTTTGTTGGTTCTCATTTTTGGAAAGAGGAAATTTATTTTCTCTTTGTTTTGAAATTTGGGGTGTTACAAACGACGCCAGAAAAAGAGCTTGATACGCGTACAGCACGCGTCCGTTGGGAACCCCAAGAGGAAGGTGTGATGCGTACAGCAGCAAGTTTTCCCTCAGTAAGAAACCAAGGTTTATCGAACCAGTAGGAGCCAAGAAGCACGTTGAAGGTTGATGGCGGCGAAGTGTAGTGCGGCGCAACACCAGGGATTCCGGCCCCAACGTGGAACCTGCACAACACAACCAAATTACTTTGCCCCAACGTGACAGTGAGGTTGTCAATCTCACCGGCTTGCTGTAACAAAGGATTAGATGTATAGTGTGGATGATGATTGTTTGCAGAAAACAGTAGAACAAGTATTGCAGTAGATTGTATTCGATTAAAAGAATGGACCGGGGTCCACAGTTCACTAGAGGTGTCTCTCCCATAAGAATAAGTAGCATGTTGGGTGAACAAATTACAGTTGGGCAATTGACAAATAAAGAGGGCATGACCATGCACATACATGTTATGATGAGTATTGTGATATTTAGTTGGGCATTACGACAAAGTACATAGACCGCTATCCAGCATGCATCTATGCCCAAAAAGTCCACCTTCAGGTTATCATCCGAACCCCTTCCAGTATTAAGTTGCAAACAACAGACAATTGCATTAAGTATGGTGCGTAATGTAATCAACACGTACATCCTTAGACATAGCATCGATGTTTTATCCCTAGTGGCAACAGCACATCCACAACCTTAGAACTTTCTCACATCGTCCTGCATTTAATGGAGGCATGAACCCACTATCGAGCATAAATACTCCCTCTTGGAGTTACAAGCAAAAACTTGGCCAGAGCCTCTACTAGTAACGGAGAACATGTAAGATCATAAACAACACATAGGTAATAAATTGATAATCAACATAACATAGCATTCACTATTCATCGAATCCCAACAAACACAACATGTAGCATTACAGATAGATGATCTTGATCATGTTAGGCAACTCACAAGATCCAACAATGAAGCACAATTAGGAGAAGACGACCATCTAGCTACTCCTATGGACCCATAGTCCAGGGGTGAACTACTCACTCATCACTCCGGAGGCGACCATTAGGGTGAAGAGTCCTCCGGGAGATGATTCCCCTCTCCGGCAGGGTGCCGGAGGCGATCTCCTGAATCCCCCGAGATAGGATTGGCGGCGGCGGCGTCTCTGGAAGGTTTTCCGTATCGTGGCTCTCGGTACTGGAGTTATTATCGACGAAGGCTTAAGTAGGCGGAGGAGATAGGTTTAGGGGCGACGCGAGGGGCCCACACACTAGGGCCGCGCGGCCAGGGCTTGGGCCGCGCCGCCCTAACGTCTGGCCGCCTCGTCGCCCCACTTCATTTCCTCCCCGGTCTTCTGGAAGCTTCGTCGAAAAATAAGATCCTGGGCGTTGATTTCGTCCAATTCCGAGAATATTTCCTTACTATGATTTCTGAAACCAAAAACAGCAGAAAACAGCAACTGGCTCTTCGGCATCTTGTTAATAGGTTAGTGCCGGAAAATGCATAAATATGACATAAAGTATGCATAAAACATGTAGGTATCATCAATAAAGTGGCATGGAACATAAGAAATTATCGATACGTTGGAGACGTATCAGACATCCAGAACTCCGCCGCCATCGCGAAACTCCGTCTCGGGATCAGAAACTCCGTTCTGGCACCCAGCCGGGACGGGGAATTGGAGGAGATCATCGCCATCATCACCACCGACGCCTCTCAATCAACCATCCATGCTTCCCCCATCCATGTGTGAGTAATTCCCCCACTGTAGGCTGAAGGGGGTGGTAGGGATTGGATGAGATTGTTCATGTAATAGCATAAGATTGTTAGGGCATAGTGCCTAGTATCCGTTGTTGGTACTTTTATGATATTGTTGCAACTTGTTATGCTTAATGCTTGTCACTAGGGCCCGAGTGCCATGATTTCAGATCTGAACATGTTATTGATTCATGATTATATTCATTGTTTTATGATCTTACCTGCAAGTTGTATACACATATTGCTGTCCGGAACCCGAGGCCCCAAAGTGACAGAAATTGGGACAACCGGAGGGGAAGATTGTGATATGAGAATCACATGTGTTCACGGAGTGTTAATACTTTGCTCCGGTGCTCTATTAAAAGGAGTACCTTAATTACCAGTAGATTCCCTAGAGACCCGGCTGCCACCGGCTGGTAGGACAAAAGATGTTGTGCAAGTTTCTCATTGCGAGCACGTACGACTATATACGGAACACATGCCTATGGTTATTTAGTACTTGGATACTGTTTTATTACTATCTCCAAATGCCCCGCCTTGATTGTTACATGAGTTCTCTTATCCATGCAGCGCCCGTTCATCCATCCCTGTGCCTACAGTATTTTAATCCTGTTGTTTACTACAATCACTACTGCTGTCTTTATTACACTTCTACTTATATTTCACTACTGCTACTGCTATAAACTGTTGCTACTGATAAACTCTTGCGAGCAAGTCTGTTTCCAGGTGCAGCTGAATTGACAACTCCGCTGTTAAGGCTTACAAATATTCTTTGGCTCCCCTTGTGTCGAATCAATAAATTGGGTTTTACTTCCCTCGAAGACTGTTGCAATCCCCTATACTTGTGGGTCATCACACACATCTAGGGGGAGCCTCTCTCTTATGTCTAACACAATGCTATTTTTGCTCTCTACTTTGCAAAATCCCGGTATTATCATCAAACACCAAAAAGGGGGAGATTGAAAGAACATTTCATGATCTTTGAGGTTTTGTGTGTTTGTTAACAACACCGGTGACAATTTAACTATGTGTTAAGTGGATTACAGATAGAGAAAAGATTTCACAGGTAAATCTCGACCCACTCAAAAAGGAAGAAAAGAAGAAGAAGAAGATGCTGGTGGCTTTCCCTGGCCGGCACTGCCGGCGATACAGGGCCGGCACTGCCGGTGGGTGCACCGCGGCACTGCCGGTGGTTTCAGGCCTGCCTGTCGACCTGATGGTTCAGAAGTTGACCGGCACTGCCGGCGTCTCAAGGCCGGCAATGCCGACGATTCTTCTCCAACGGGCAGAATAGTTGGTGGGGTATAAATACCCCCTTCTCCTACCTTGGAAATGTGCTCAAATCCTACGATCTTCATCCACCATTGCTGAGCCACCAAGAACACCAAAATAGCCAGATCTCCTCCCTCAACCACCCAAATTCCTTGTGCTTTGGAGAATCGAAGGAGAAGACCCCGATCTACATCCTCACCGAAGCGTTTTTCATTTCCCCCTCATATGCTTGAGGGCCCTCTTGTTAGTGTTCCTCTTTAGATCCCTAGTTGATTGTTGTTGATGTATTGTTGTTGATTGTTGTGTTCTTACAGATTTGGGAGCCTCCAATTTGGTTGTCGATGTGTGCCCCAAGAACCTTGTAAAGGCACGATTTCCACCTCGAGGAAATCCCTTATTGGAAGTGGGCTAAGCCTTCGTGGCGTTGCTCACAGGAGATCTGAGTGAAGCCTTCGTGGTTGTTGGTTTGGCTTTCGTAGCAACCACACTCCTCCAAACGTAGACGTACCTTCTTGCAAAGGAAGGGAACTACGGGAATCATCTCCATGTCATTTCGTGCTCCACTGCCGGTTACCTCTATCATATTATATCGCCTATATATTGCGTAGCTATATCTTGCTTAGTTGGTAACCTTGTCATATAGGTAAATTCACTTAGTTGCATATCTAGAGAATTTACCTTTGTGTAAAGCCTAATTTGAAAAAGAACTAAAAATTGGTTAGCACCTATTCACCCCCCTCTAGGTGCGGCATACGATCCTTTTAGTAACCTTGCTAGCATTGTCATTCATCGCACAGATCTTCATACTTGCCCGGTTATGTCCCAAAGCAGCAATAAGTACGGGTTCGTACTTCAGAAGACTTCAAGACGTATAGCATTCGTCAACCAGTCGTCCTTTGTACTTGAGGCATGCATGGGACTTAGAGGACGCAAGAGAAACGTCATAGGCAATATGGTGGGGTTAAGCGGCAGCACGCAAGTAATAAAAACCTATAGAGACACTCTACAACAGTCGTCTATCAGAGAAGGTGAGAGAGCGCACAACTAACAGTTCTATACTCTGCAAACACAACCCAGTCGATGCGTTCCCCGCTTCGCAAGGAAGTACTTACAAGGGCACCCACACGGTTGACAAGTTTTAACCAGTTATTATTGAAGTGGTGCTAACTTACTACGCAAGTTGTTAGTATTGAAACAACATGTGTAAGTTGTCTATGGTCGAGTCATACAGCTCCAAGTCGTCCATAACCGCGGACACGGCTCATCGATAAGATTGTAACCTGCAGGGGTTCCCAAATGTGCCCACACGCACGATCAATCCTCCATCTGTCGAGGGTAGGATATCACGTCACGCACACTCCTTCATCACAACAATGTCTAGGAAGCCACCTAACCAAGTTAACCCGTATCGAAGTCCGGCCGTGCTCCGAAGCGGACTTAGCTTCTTGCGTCTACGGCTAAGAGGATTGGAGCCCACTAGAGGATGACCTCTTAAAAATATGTATCGCACCTATGAGCATGCAAGAGACAACGGGGATAAAAGGCACACGACTTCCCCAAAAGTAACATCATATCATCTGACCATAAAGAAACAGAGCTTGCACGCTCGGGGGAACAAAACATTCAAACTAATTGTGGCCACTGGACAAAGCTGTAGATTCAGGTAGTGGTCGAGGGGAGATCCGGTAAGCATACCCACGTGTGGTTAGAGCGCTCAGTCTCGGAACAGATAACAAGAACTCGGGTTCTAAGTTTAAAGAAACACAAGTGAGCCATCATAAAACAAGCAGCTGACCCAGCGATGCCTCCGACTAACAACTATTAACAGACATATCCATAAACCATGTGTCATGAATCCCCAACGGATAACCCGATAAGATAGCAATAACGGTAACAAGTTAGAAACGACACTAGCATGCACTATGACTCGCAAGGCAGACACGATAACCAAACAATAGATGTAGGAGGGTGGTGGAGGAAATATGCGCTGATTGAGGTAACATGTGGATAGGACATGTGACAAGAACTCAACTCAAGGATAGCATAAGGGAGAGCAAAATAAAATAGGTGAGCGACTCCTACAGAGACAGGAGTTTAGGAAATGCTTGCCTGTTAAAGCTTGCCGAGGAACATCCAGAGAACTCGTCGTTTCTCACCGCACCACTTCGCGATCCTATCCGTAAAGAAGCAAATGCTAGCACAAACAACGTATGAAATCTTACTACTACGGATAAAGAAGATCCAACATGATTAAATGCAGGCATGCATGACATGGCAGCGATGATGCGATGCACTTATCCAATTAAGCGGAGTCGGAACCCGACAAACAATTTAGAGTTGGAGTTGTATTTCTACCGCCAAAGTTAAATGGTTGGTTAACATGGCAAGCATGGCTAGGGTAATCTACTTCAAGTTTAATCGGAACGGGGAAACTCTAGTCGGTGTTCCGAAATACCTCGGTGTTTCAGTTAGGTGAACATGCACGAACTACTCGTCATGACATGCAGCAAGATGCAAACAGGTATATGGATAGCATATTCATGTTCCTCATGTTTTTCGGATCAAAATGGACATAAAGTTTGTCCAAAAAGGATTTGTAAAGGTGCAAATTTAAAAGATTTGAAAACGCATCTGATTGTGATTTGCTGAAAAGGATTTGAAATTTGAGCGGGAAAACTATTTGTACCGAGCTGTGAACTAGCCAGGGACAGAGCCAGCGTGGACCAAGGTAAAAAAGGTGGGTTTAATACGCGCGCGCCAGCATTCGTACTCGGGTCTCCACGGGAGAGGATCAGGGTGGTAGCCATTGGGCTGAGGTATCGGGTTTTCCCGCTCAAAAGTTAAATGGTTGGTTAACATGGCAAGCATGGCTAGGGTAATCTACTTCAAGTTTAATCGGAACGGGGAAACTCTAGTCGGTGTTCCGAAATACCTCTATGTTTCAGTTAGGTGAACATGCACGAACTACTCGTCATGACATGCAGCAAGATGCAAACAGGTATATGGATAGCATATTCATGTTCCTCATGTTTTTCGGATCAAAATGGACATAAAGTTTGTCCAAAAAGGATTTGTAAAGGTGCAAATTTAAAAGATTTGAAAACGCATCTGATTGTGATTTGCTGAAAAAGGATTCGAAATTTGAGCGGGAAAACTATTTGCACCGAGCTGTGAACTAGCCAGGGACAGAGCCAGCGTGGACCAAGGTAAAAAAGGTGGGGACAGAGCCAGCGTGGACCAAGGTAAAAAAGGTGGGTTTAATACGCGCGCGCCAGCATTCGTACTCGGGTCTCCACGGGAGAGCATCAAGGTGGTAGCCATTGGGCTGAGGTATCGGGTTTGGTTGACTACAGGAAACAGTATAACTGAAGTGTAGCCTGTGGCGTAACTGATGAATGACACTTGCAACTGAAGAACAGACAGCTGCTGGGCGCGTTTTTGGTCGACGATGCCGAGCGATCGGGAGGACCTACTGCTTGTATATGGAGTATTTGAGCAAGCTGGGTGTTCCAGGATTCGAATGGGACCAAAGGGGTTGGAAACGATGCACCGTAGTGGCGGAGGGAGCTCGCCGGAGTTGGTTTAGCAAACCGAGAAACTGACAGAAACTAAAAACATCTGTTACTGGAGCCAACTTTGGAAGACGATGGCGACTTCTGTGCTGCACCATTTGGGATGATTCAAAGATCAGAAGAAAGAGGGTAAAGTCGTGCTTCTAACGGTACCATTAGCGCATGCTGAAGTGGTCGGTTCCGGCGGGGATCTGCGTCGGAAGTCGACACCGCGAAACAGCAAAAACTGGAACTTTTCTGTTTTCGTTTTTGAATCTATCTCGTTTCCTTCGATCTCTTCCTCGAATCAGAGATGCATGGCATGCAAGGGAGAGGAGAGGGGATGTGCTCACCCTGGTGGTGGTCGGTGACGATAAGTGGAGGCAGAGGAGGGACGCCGGCGTTGAGGAAGAAGGTGGTCGGGTGGTAGATGATGATGACGTGGACGAGCTCGAGCTGCTGCCAGCCTTGGCGTCCTTGGGCGACGGCCATGCCCGATATGGTGCTCCTCTCCTACGTGGAAAGGAGATAGAGGGAGGCGTGCATACCTCTTCGGGAGGAGGAAGAAACTTGGCCACTTTGCTTGCTTGGCTGCAGCGGCGTGAGGAGAGGAAGGGGGTAGCTAGACTAGGTTTAGGTGGGTTGGGTTGGGCTGCCGGCCGGGTTGGGGTGTAGGTTAGCTTAGAGTTAGGGTTTTTCTTTTTCTTTTACTAGTACAAGTGCCCGTGCGTTGCCACGGGTCATAAAATTTTATTTTCTAATGCATATATATAATTCACAACTTATACATCTGAAAATTCAATTCGAAAGAGTGATAGTTGATTTAAATATTGTTAATCTAGCATTTTTAAAAAATTAACTTTTTCAGTTTTGAACAATCTTCAAATTTTAATAGCCTTTTTAGAATTATCGGACAAAACATATCCCGACATGTATTTCATAAACTTTAACCTCCACAAACCAAAGGATACTTAACTCATTACGATAACCTGAATGATGCACTTTTTAAGAAAATTATGATTTCCAGGAAAATCAAATAAAACCAATTATCAAAAAATATCATAAGATTTATTTTTAAAACAAGAAGGATGCTTAAAATATTTTTATAGTCCTAATGCTAGTTGGACCAAAACAAGTCTGAGAGCATCTCCAGTTGCGTCCCCCAAACCGTCCCGTAAACGACGCCAGATCGAGCGTTTGGGGGACGTGTTTTGTTCGTGCCGCGTTTGGGGGACGTCGCTCCCTAGTCGCGTCCCCCAAACAAAATTTCGGAAATTTTAAACTTGAGCGAGATTCGATTAAATTCATCCAATCTTGGCATATATTACATAGATCCGAACGAGATTCGACTAAATTTAAACTAAACATAATCTAGAAGTACTTGCGGCGGCCAGAGGCGTCGTAGTATTGGTGGAAGTTGTACATGTCGTCGATGAAGACCTTCTGCTTGACGCGCTCGTAGCCCTGGGCAGTCCTCGGGGTCGTCGCTGCTGGTGATGAGCCGCTGCTATCGCTCGTACTCCGCCAGCAGCGCCTCCTTCGACGCTTCCTCCGACTCCTCCTTCACCTTCGGCTTCGGGATGAGGAGGGCGCCGCCGCGCCTCTCTTGCTGCTGCCGCGCCTCGATTTGACGGGCGTCGCTAGCTCCTCCTTCACCACGCGATTGGGGGCGATGTAGGACGCCGAGCGGTACGACGAGGACGGCGCCGATCGGGCCGGTCCTGAGGAGGAAGAGTTGGAGGAGGACGAGTACGAGTACGTCCTCCTCGGCTGCCATTGCGCTGCGGGAGACGGTGGCGGTGAGGACGGTGCCTCCAACCTTGGAGCGTCGTTGCGGATGCCGTGGATGACGCTCTGCAGGGTGCGCCCCGAAAAGCCCCAGAACAGGCTCGTCCATGTTCCAGTTGTTTGGCCCACCGACGAGGCCGGTGGTGCTGCGCATCTCCATGTTGTACTTGGCCTGGAGTAGGTGCCCCACCAGACGTCATTGTTTTTGGCCGCCCTTGGCCCGTTCCTCGGCGTCGAGTTCGGCCCGCCGGGCCCTGATGGCATCCTTCCAGCGCTCCGTTCCCGGCGTGGGCGGCGGCGAGACGCCTATGCCGTTCACGGCCATCTTCCAGCCGTCGTTGCTTGGCAGGCACATGTCCGGCGGGACGGGATATCCCGCGTGGTACAGCGCCAACGCCTCCTTCACGGTGAGGCTGCCGCGGCCGAAGCCGTTCGCCGCGGCGATCTTGCGGGAGGACGACGACATTGCTTGGAACGACGAGGAGAACATCTGGGGGCGGCGAGGAGAAGATTTGGGAGCGGTGAGAGATTGGGACGAACTGCATGGCCTCTTAATGTACAGCGGCGACAGCGGGTGGTTGCACGCAATAACGCCGGCGCGGACGGCCACGCGGCCATACACGGCGACACGCGTCCCTGCGTCGCTTGGAAAAACTTGGATGCCATTAACGTCGCTTGACCAAAGGTAGGCGACGGGGTTTTAGCCTTCCGAGCCGCTGACGCGTCGGGTCTACGTCTCTTCGCCTCGCTTTTCGTTGTGTCCGGCGTGCCCGGAGCGTCCCTGTGGGACGGGGACGGACTCAGAGCGCAGGACAAAAAACGGGTTTGGGGGACGCGGCTGGGAAGATTTTTTGTTCGGCGCGCCCCAAATCGTTGATGCAAGTGAGGCAAAAGTCAACAATCTACTTTGGGTCAAGGGAGATGCAGGAGCTATAAAAGATTTTGCAATTCCATGAAAGGTATATCTTTATTTTCAATACACAGGCATCTACTTTCAAAACATTTTACAGGGGAGACAACCATTTTACGGATCCACCCTAATATTCCATTATCCGAATTCACCTACATGCTACACTATCTATACGGCAGTGGCAACTAACATGGAATTTCCTTTGATGTTTTTATGTACCACAAATTTAGCACATGCATGGCAAATGAAATAAGCCAGTGAGTCAGCACATTTGAGGTAAACGTCAACATCATCTACTTTGGGTCAAGGGAGATGCAGGAGCTGCAAAAGATTAGGCTAGACGCATTATGACCGGACACACAAGGCCTCCTAGGGAATCTGATATGAGGCAAGGTTGGCATTTGTTCAAACCATGATTACTGCAGATTTTTACATGATGGGGAAGTTCTTCAAACAAAGTGCATACAGCTGGTGATCCGCATGAGAGTAAAATACATACAATTTGTTACCTTTTCTGGTGATCCGCTATTTCCCTGGTGGGGAAGTTCTTCAAACAAAGTGCACCTGAAGTTTCGTCAGCAATTTGAAATGTGCATACAACCTAGAGGTGTGGTTATGTACCTTTACTCTCCCTGATGACTGGTACCCTTTATATGCACGCACCAGGCACGCACCAGGCGATTAAGATTCTAACGATATTGTTGATCCGCAATGATGGAAATTCTTTAAAATGTGAGAGATCCCTAAAATGCTGGAGTTTCCTTTGAAATGTTGCGGTTTCCTTTGAAATGGCTGGGCGGTTTCCTTTCATATAGCTCTGACATAATGGTGTGTTCATAAATTAGTGTGTACTTTCCTTTCACGTAGCCATGAATTATAATGCTGCGATAAATTAGTGTGTACTTTCCTTTCACGTAACCATGAATTATAATGTTGCGATTTGGTTGTCTGTAGAGATGTTGTGTCACGCTGATTATGCGCTGGACTTTCCTATTTTGTTGCACTGAAATGATGTTGCCGTGCTGAATTGTTTGGGGCAAGGTGGGAGGGCAAATTGGTCAAGTTGAAAATATGTGTGACGAAGCCTCCCGACCGGAGGAAACAGAGGAAGTTCTTCCTTTTTAGATGGTAGAGAAAAACTCTTTCTCCTTTCTCTTCAAAACTGATTTGAAAACTGGTTTTAAAATTGTTCAAACAAGTTTAAATTTTTTGAATGCAAGGGTGGAGGGGGAGAAGCATAATAGATGAAAACTAATTTTATTGGTTTCAAAGTTTCGGTTTTTGGGTTTTGTTAAAGAAAGACAAGGGGTTTAATAAATAACCTTTATAAGAGGGAAAATAAAATAGTTTAGGGTTTATAAAATAACTTTTTTGTTAAAAACATTAATGACATGATGCATGATGTCATGATGATGCACAAAGGAAAAGAACATAACAATCCCGTTCACAAAATAAACCTATTTTGTCATCTAGAAAATTAAAAATAATTTTTTATACCGAAAAATTGAAAAGTCTAGTCAGCAACATTGTTGGGAATGGCAAGATGCACCACCATGCCCAATTTGGGTAAATTATAACAAACTATGCCATAAATATGGCCGTAACTATATCATTTGGCTTGAAACCCATGAATCTTCATACACGATAGTCTATTTTGTGAAGATATTTTATTTTCTACTACCCTATCGCAGGTTTCATATTTTCCTTGACAACTAGTACACGTATAAGCACTCAATGCGGAAGGGTTTTATTTTTTGAGGTTTTCTTCATTTTCATTTATTTATTTCAAAACCAGGTCAAAATGGTCGACATGATTACCCATACAAAGGGGTATATAGTAAGTAATATGTATCTAAAACTGATTTTTTGAGACTTCTAGAACCAAGTTATAACACACCTACAGTTCAAATTTGAATTACTTTCAATAAATAAGTATAAAATTATTTAAATATACGAAACTAGCTAGAAAGCACTAAAAATCGTAAAAGTTGGGAATTGGCACTTAAATATGGCCTAATTTATCTTAAAAATGTAGAGGTGTCATTTTGACCCGTATCTTATGTACCCCATTCACAAAATAAACATATTTGTCATCTAGAAAATGAAAAATGATTTTTTTGTACCGAAAAGTTGAAAAGTCTAGTCAGGAACATTGCTGAGAATGGCAAGATGCACCACCTTGCCCAATTTTGGCATATTATAACAAACTATGACATAAATGTGACCATAACTATATCATTTGGCTTGAAACTCATGAATCTTCATACACGATAGTCCATTTTATGAAGATATTTTGTTTTTGATTACCCTATCACAGATTTCTTATTTTCCCTGTCAACTAGTACACATATAAGCCCTCCATGCGAAAGAGTTTCATTTTTGAGGTTTTCTTCATTTTCATTTATTTATTTCAAAACCAGGTCAAAATGGTCGGCATGATTATCCATGCAAAGGGGTTGAATATTTCAGTACTATCACTGGTTTATGTATATAATAAGTAATATGTATCTAAAACTGATTTTTGGGGACTTCTAGGACCAAGTTATAACACACCTACAGTTCAAATTTGAATTACTTTCAATAAATTAGCATAAAGTCATTTAAATATGCGAAACTAGCTAGAAAGCAGTAAAAACCGTAAAAGTTGGAAATTGGCCTAATTTATCTTAAAAATGTAGAGGCGCCATTTTGACCCTTATCTATGTACCCCATTAACAAAATAAACATATTTTGTCATGTAGAAAATGAAAAATGATTTTTTGTACCGAAAAGTCTAGTCATCAACATTGTTGGAAATGGCAAGATGCACCACCATGCCCAATTTGGGAACATTATAACAGACTATGTCGTCCAGGAAGAATCAAACTTGGTAATATGAACTATGAGATTGAACAAAACAGTATATTTGCTTTACCCTTTGAACTTCCTAACTTATCATAACATTGACTTCTTATTTTTGTTTACAAACAGATATTTTAATATCTCATTGTTGTGCAATAATATATGTTTTTATCTCAAATCAATTAGCATTTTTTAAAAAACTACCATAATAATTCACGAGAAAACGTTGAACAAGTTTCAGAATGTAATTTTATACTTGATATGACGAATAATAGACTTAAATTTGATTTCAAAGTTTAGATTTTATAAGCGAATAAAGTTTCATGTTGCAGACTATGTGTATCAGCTTGACGGGCACCCCGAGAATAAAGTAGGTCGGTCACTTACGTGTGGTTTTCATGCGTGTAGGTCCCACACTTGAGTGAGCACAAGTCACGTGCGGTAGTAGGCAAACTCCCATCAATCTTCTTTGTCAAGTAAAGACGCATCGTCAAGACTCTCTCTATCCCTCTCTCTCCCTTTTGTCCCTGAAAAAAGTATTAGACGGGCGCGTAGCCTGCACTGCGGGTCTGCAGCACTAGAAACCATGTGTGCCAGTCAACGTCACTCACCGAAAAAAGTGAAGCATCAGCATCTTCATCAACACCATCATCACCACCATCTCCATCAACGATATCGACGGCATCCTCCTCATAGTTTGTGTTGAATTGAACACCGAATATTGTTTTTAGTGCTATTGCATGTTTGTGATTGGTACTTCGTCATTATTTGGTGGGGAGATGATATATTCATATTGTGTTGTAATCATTATGCCTTTGGTCCATATCACGTTTGACACTTGTGAGTAGTTCCCCACATTCCCGAGGGCATAAAATGATCTGGCTATGATTCTATATGATGTGCAATGAGTATTTTGGTGAAGTTTTCTATCTTTTAGGTTGTTCTATGATGGTTTTATGCGAACGTCGACTGCATATTACTTCACCTATATGGGCTCATAGGGATGCACTTTAATGTAATGAATGTGTGTTGGAAGGGACGGACCGACAAAAACCGTTTTCCAATACTATGAGTTGCATTATAAGGGTTTATGTCAGGGACCAATGATCTTATTGCTATGGTGGGACATTTTTGTCTTAATGACTCCTATAGGCTCTAGGACCCATCATAAGGGGTGTGTTTGCTCATATCTATGGCTGCACCTAATTTAGGCTCCGCCCCTAACTGAATAAAACTCGACAAAATATTTATCATGTTGTGTAGAACTCAGATCCTAGTAATTCTGTGTCGTCCTCGGGAACTCTGTCTCATATAAGAACACACTTGAGCTTGTCCTATTGCTGCATAGAGGATTGGGATTTTCTCTCATTGATAGCTTTTACTTATTTGCAATTTACTTTCTGCACTTTATTTTTATTGCAAACTATACACCCAAAATACCAAAACTGTTACTTTATTATTATTATTGTTTTCTTGTCGATTCTGCTAACCAATACATTTTGCTCCTCATGGGTTCGACAACCTTTCTTATTGAAAAGTACTATAATTGATCTCCTGCACTTGGGAGCCATCAATTATGAACCCCTTTGTGTTTTTTATTGTGCTTGTTGGCCCAATCTACGCCCCTACAACAAACACAAACTCTCATTTCGCCCCAAACAATGTGTTTTCTTGGGTACAGTCCCCTCCACAAAGGTGTCAAATGTCTTGACGTGACTACTAGGCAGGTCTATGTTTCCTGTGATGTTGTGTTTGATGAAACATTTTTTCCCTTTGCTTCTCTTCATCCTAACGCTGGTCGCCGTCTCCGTGAAGAAATTCTTCTTCTTCCACAAGACCCACCATTGTCTACAACTAATGATACATATGACCGGGGTGTGCATACTAATGATCATATTTTGCAACTAGTTCTTGTTGTTACTCCTCTCTAGGTTCGAGCTGCAGCTCCATCATCAAGCGATGCCCACGAAACTAGCAGAAATTCTAGGCACAATTCTGAAAATCACACATAATAATAATGCTGCCACTCAAGAGAAAATAACACCTGAAGACTGAAGCAATCCCAAGCATGATTCTGCTCCAAACTCGGCCTCGGATCAGACGCCATCCCATCCCGAGGCAGATTCTCCCACCACATCGCGTATTCCTACCTATCCCCGTGGCCTGCTCCACTCCACACCATCCACGTCGTGTGCGGGGACCTCCTCTGCGCGTTCATATGAGGCTGGTGACGCGTCTGCTGCTCATGAAGATGGTGACATGCCTTACAGCCACTGCACGGGTGCACGGGATATCTTGGCCGGCGCGGGAGACACTTCGCACGCACGCCACAACAGCAGTCATACACTTGCATGGTCCCCTCCTGAACAACACGACAACTCTACCAGTGTTGATGGTACGGGTGATGATGAGCACCCTGCAGTTGGTGACGACCATGATGTGATATAACCTGAGCACAACCTAGCCGATTCCAGTGTAGATGCTGCTCCTTTGCATGCAACACCAGTACAAACTAATCCCAAGCCTGCTGCACCACATACTCGTATACAAAAAGGTATAAAACAACCATAAATTTATATTGATGGCACTGTTAGATATGCATTATTCACATCTACAGATGAACCAAATAATCTCCATGAGGCTCTCACTGATGCAAATTGGAAGCTTGCTATGCAAGATGAATATGATGCACTTCTTGCCAACAAAACTTGGCACCTTGTGCCACCTAGTCGCAATAAAAATCTCATTGAATGCAAGTGCGTTTACCGCATCAAGAAACATGTTGATGGTACCATTGACATGTATAAATCTTATCTTGTTGCAAAGGGGTTTAAACAACGGCATGCCATTGATTATGAAGATACATTTAGTCATGTTGTCAAGATTGCTACTATCAAACTTGTTCTCTCCATCTCTGTTTCAAGAGGTTGGAGCTTACGTCGGGTAGAGATGTCGAGAATGCGTTCTTACATGGTGTTCTGGAAGAGGAAGCGTATATGAAACAACCACCTGGTTTTGAGTCTGCCGCTAATCCAAATTATATTTGCAAACTTGACAAAGCTCTTTATGGACTAAAATAGACACCTCGAGCATGGTACTCTCGTATTAGCTCAAAGTTACACACCCTTGGTTTTGTACCCTCCAAGGATGATACATCTCTGTTCCTTTTTGACAAGTCACGTATCACCATATTTCCGCTTATTTATGTTGATGACATTATTGTGACCAGTTCGTCAGACACAACTATCTCATCGTTATTGCACACCTTAAGCTCAGAGTTTGATCTCAAGGATCTAGGGAATCTTCATTTCTTTTTGGGTCTTGAAGTTCATCAACATGCCAACAGGTTGCTCTTGAATCAAGAGAAATATTCCACGGATCTGCTTGCTCGTGTTGGCATGAAAGAGTGCACATCATGTCCCACACCACTTGCTCTTGATGATAAATTGTCCTTGAATGATGGATCACTTCTTGGTTCTGATGATAGCACACATTACAGAAGCTTTGTAGGTGCACTTCAGTACTTGACAATGACTATACCTAACTTATCTTTTTCAGTGAACAAGGTATGTCAGTTTCTTCATGCTCTTACAACTACTCACTGGAACGCAGTCAAAAGAATATTGAGATACATGAGTGGTACGTTGAAGGTTGGGCTTACTTTTCAGAAATCTTCCTTTACACTGCTTAGTACCTTCTTAGATGTAAATTGGGCTGGTGAACTAGATGGCAAACGTTCTACTGGTGGGTTTGCCATTTTCCTTGGTCCCAACCTTATATCCTTGAGTGCTCGAAAACAACCTACTGTGTCGCGATCTAGCACTGAAGCAGAATACAAAAGCACTAGCTAATGCAATTGCTGAAGTGATCTGGTTTGAAGCCTTTATATGAGAGCTTGGTGTTTCACTTAAGGATAAACCATGTTTATGGTGTGACAATCTTGGTGCTACTTTTATGTTTGCCAATCATGTTTTTCATGCCCGAACCAAGCATATTGAGATAGATTTTTGTTTTGTTCGAGGAAGAGTTGCTAGCAAACAACTTGATATCAGGTTTATCTCCAGTAAAGACCAGATTGTTGATTGCTTCACCAAGACTCTTTGTTCCAAGAAATTATATGAGTTTAAGCATAGTCTAAACCTCTCCCAGGTCTAGCTTAAGGGGGGTGTTAGAGTTGTAATCATCTATATGAGTAGTACTCCGACCGTATACCATACAAACCTTGTAATACGACTTTGGGGGTTTTTCCGTAACGATATAACACACAGCCGATCCCCCTAATAGGGTACGATCGTTCTCCTAAAATCCAATAGTCTTGTGTTGCAGCTAGTGAACCGTTGATCGGTATCACGTCTCCGGAGATGGCTGAGGCGATGGTGCTGCGGTGTGCCATGGACATTGCAAATGATAGGGGTCACGACGCAGTTATTTTCGCCTCTGATTGTCTTTCCTTGATCCAGAGGATCTCATCAGCTAACCCTGATCGATCTCTAGTTGGTAGCGGGGTTCTTTTGTGTCACGTTTCGACATGTTAATCGTTCTCTCAATGAAGTGACACATATTCTGGCTAGGACCTGCGATGTTTTTTTTTGCGAGGACGCGAAAAACATGCCATATCTTTATAGAAGAGATGAAACACAAATACAAGAGCCGTAAGGGGATGTGAACGTCTGCCCACGGTAACACCACACACACACCCCTCCTAGCTAAGAGACATACTCTCGCGACATCACTCTCCTCTCTCTAGATCTCACAACCCTCCAAAGACTAAACTCATCCATTACCTTATCCACGATCTGCTGGGTGGAGAGTTATCTTTGCGTATTCCCAAACACTCTCGCGTTTTGCTGCTTCCATATCATCCAAGCAATCAGCAGAATAAACATGTCAAACCATTGTCTGTCCTACTTCCTCAACCTCTTCCTCCCACCACCTCTCAAGGTCAGTGTTCTCCTACGGCTCTTGTAGTTGGATGCCCATTCTGCGCAAGCATCCAAACCAGACCATATTCACATATGGACACTGTGCCAAGATGTGATCCACATTATCCTCCTCCTGAAGACATGTGGCACAAGGGTTAGGGTATTGTTGTAGCCCATGTATCGCCATCCTATCCGAAGTCCAAAGCCTCATCCGGATCGCCAGCCAGTCGAAGACTTTGCATTTAAGAGGTGCAAATGATCCCCACACTTGCTTGGCCATACTCCATGCGATGCTTCCATGGCAAAGCATATTGTAGGTCGCACTAGATGTGTAAGCATTCGACGCCGATCCCTTCCAAGTGATTCGGTCTGGGACGTTGGCATCTCTCGCCATGGTCTCTATCTCCTCCCAAAGCTTGATGCACTGAATCCACCCTTCAAGGGACAACTCTTCCCACGCATCCGATATCCAGGCGTTGTTGAATAGAGCATCCGCAACCTTCCTCTCATTCTTCCTTCTGTTAAGAACCAGTGCAGCAACTTCTGGCGCGATGTCCTCCGCATTCCGCCCATTTATCCATCTATCCCTCCAGAAAAATGTGCTCCTTCCATATCCAATGTGGAACTGCACCAGGCTCTGAAACACCTCCTGGGCCTCGGTGTCACTCATAGCTGGTAGCCCTTGCCACGGTCTAGATGGATCCGTGCGCCGCAGCCACACCCATCTCGCCCTTAGCGCTAGTCGTTGCAACCTCAAGTCTTTGACACCAAGCCCTCCAAACTTGGTTGGCTTGCAGATAGTGTCCCAAGACACCAAGCATTGACCACCGTGTAACTCTTTCTTGCCCGCCCAGAAAAACGCCCTGAGCCACTTCACAATCTCCTCTAGCGCCCACACCGGCGCCTCTGCCACGAGCATTTGATGTATCGGCTGTTCCGTGATAGCAGACTTGATAAGTATTAGCCTCCTAGATTTCTCGATCATTCTCCGCTGCCATGCCGGTACACAGTGGATCACTTTATCAATCATAGGTTGCCACTCCACTTTAGTTAGAGGCCTAAGGGAAAGTTGCATCCCAATGTATTTGATTGGTAATTCCGTCATCTCACAACCCAGCACCTCCGTAATTCTCTCGGTGTCTCCTTCCTGTCCTCGGATTAAGGTTGCAGAAGTCTTTCTGTAGTTGACACATAGCCCCGAGGCGTCTTCAAACATCTGCAGAATCGCCTTAACCGGCGCCAGCTTAGCCCTCAGCGGTAGCAAAATATGATCACGTCATCCGCATAGATAGAGATTCTATGTAGCTCCGATATGCCAGTCATGTTCGTGAATAGCTGCACCTCCGTGGCCTTTTTTCATAACCGCAGTCAGCACTTCCATGGCCGCCACAAAAAGCATTGGCGACGTGGGATCACCCTGCCTCAGCTCTCTCACATGCACAATGCGTCTGCTTGGCACTCCATTCACCATGACCCTGGTGTTTGTCGTGTTTAACAACACGAAAACCCACTTGAGGAATCAATCTTCAAACCCCATGCGCCTCAATACCTCAAACAGGAAACTCCATGATATAGAGTCAAATGCTATAGAGAGACCAAGCTTCAAAAGCACTCCAAACTGTCTCCTCTGACTAATCGTCCTCGCTAGTTGTCTCACAAGCACGAAGTTGTCGTGTAGAGATCTACCTTTCACGAACATGGACTGATTAGTGCTCACAACCTCTCCCAGCCTCCTCTGAAGCCTATTCGCCATAACTTTGGAGAACAACTTGGCAAAGTTGTGCACCAGACTGATAGGATGATGTCCTTGACCTCCATAGCATCTGGCTTTTTAGGAATCAACTAGATTAGTGCATGGTTCAAACGGGCAAAGCCACGACCATCTCCTACTCCATCTTGAGCAACCCTGCCATGATGTCCTTCTTAATCACCAGCCAAGCATGCTGATAAAAAGCTTCGATGAAACCATCCGGTCCAGGTGCTCTATCCGGGTGAAGTTCCTTGATCACATTCCAAACCTCCTCTTCAGTAAACAGATAGAGCGTCATGCTTATGTAGGTCCACGTCTGAGATTTCAAGTTCATCTAAATTAAAGGTGTAGGCTCTGGTTTGCACCGTCCCCAACAATTGGACGTATGCCTCCGTGAATATCTCTACCTTTCTGTCCTGGTCCGTGACCAAATCTTCTCCCACCCCGACAGAGGCAATGTGGTTTTTAGATCGTCTCCCATTCGCCACTGAATGGAAGAGCGCCGTGTTCACATCTCCCTCTCTCAACCACCAAATTCTCGACCTTTGCCTGGCTATCGTGCGTTCCAAGGAGGCTAATCCTAGGACTGATTGCTTGAGCATCCTCTTTAGCCAACACTCTCCAGGGGTCAGCATGCGCCTCTCCTGAGCCACGTCGAGGCGCAAGATTAGGGTATTAGCAATCGCAATGTTCAGCTCAACTCTCTTTTGCCCCCAAAATTGCAGGACCTGCGATGTTAATAGCATAACATCTATTTCTAGTTTTGCTCCGGATTGAAAGACTCTTTGTAATGATGTTATGTGATTAATAAAGTGCCGTGTTCTCTCTCAAAGAAAAAGAAAAACTGCTGTGAAACATCAGGCATTACGTAACATTAGTTTATATTTAAATCTCCACCATCAATTTTAGATCTAATTGTTTAAATAATTCAGGTGATGTGGCTTAATGTGGTGTCTCTATTTTAAACCTATGTATTTTGCTTTTAGTATATAATAGATTATGATGTTGATGCTTCATCTCTTGATAATACTTGATTTACACTTTATGTGCCTAGCTGAAAGGCGTTAAAGAAAAGGGGCTTATGGGAGACAACCCATTATTTTACTTATGCAATTTTTGTTTTATATTTGTGTCTTGGAAGTTGTTACTACTGTAGCAACCTCTCCTTATGTTTACTTTATTGCATTGTTGTGCCAAGTAAAGTCTTTGATAGTAAGGTTGATACTAGATTTGGATTTCTGCGCAGAAACAGATTTCTTGTTGTCACGAATTTGAGTAGATCTCTCTGTAGGAAACTCAGAAAAATCTGCGAAAAATCATGAGTAATCCTCAGATATTTACGCAACTTTCATTCAATTTGAGCTTCTTCATCTGAGCATGTTAAGTGCCTCTAAAAATTCGTCTTTACGGACTGTTCTATTTTGACAGATTCTGCCTTTTATTTCACATTGCCTCTTTTACTGTGTTGAATGGATTTCTTTGCTCCATTAACTTTCAGTAGCTTTGGGAAATGTCCAGAAGTGTTAGGAATGATTGTGTCCTCTCTGAACATGTGAATTTTTGATTATGCACTAATCCTCTAATGAGATTGTTTTGAGTTTGGTGTGGAGGAAGTTTTCACGGGTCAAGGGAGGAGGATGATAAAATATGATCAAGAAGAGTGAAAAGTCTAAGCTTGGGGATGCCCCCGTGGTTCATCCCTGCATATTTCAAGAAGACTCAAGCATCTAAGCTTGGGGATGCCCAAGGCATCCCCTTCTTCATCGACAACTTATCAGGTGACCTCTAGTGAAACTATATTTTTATTCCATCACATCTTATGTGCTTTACTTGGAGCGTCTGTATGTTTTTATTTTATTTTTGTTTTTGTTTCAATAAAATCGGATCCTAGCATTCCTTGTGTGGGAGAAAGACACGCTCCGCTTGTTCATATGAACACTGGTGTTCTTAGCTTTACTTTTAATGTTCATGGCGAAGGTTGAAACTGCTTCGTTCATTGCTATTTGGTTGGAAACAGAAAATAATTTGATACTTGGCAATTGTTTTGAGCTCTCAAATAGATCATGTTTAAGCTCTTGCATCATATAGTTTGAACCTATTAGTGGAGAATTACTGTAGAGCTTGTTGAAATTTGGTTTGCATGATTGGTCTCTCTAAAAGTCTAGATATTTTCTGGTAAAAGTGTTTGAACAACAAGGAAGACGGTGTAGAGTCTTATAATGCTTGCAATATGTTCTTATGTAAGTTTTGATGTACCGGTTCATACTTGTGTTTGCTTCAAACAACCTTGCTAGCCAAAGCCTTGTACTGAGAGGGAATGCTTCTCGTGCATCCAAAACCTTGAGCCAAAACCTATGCTATTTGTGTCCACCATACCTACCTACTATGTGGTATTTCTCTACCATTCCAAAGTAAATTGCTTGCGTGCTACCTTTAAAATTTCATTCCTTGTCTTTGCAATATATAGCTCATGGGAAAGTAGCTTAAAAACTATTGTGGTAAAAATATGTAGCCTGAGTATCTTATTTCTTATAAGTTGCTTGTTGAGCGGTAACCATGTTTCTGGGGATGCCATCAACTATCACATTTTTGTTGAATATCATGTGAGTTGCTATGCATGTTCGTCTTGTCTGAAGTAAGGGTGATTTGTCATGATTAAATGGTTTGAGTATGCATATTGTTAGAGAAGAACATTGAACCGCTAACCAAAGCCATGTATCATGGTGGAAGTTTCAGTTTGGACATTAATCCTCAATCTCTTATGAGAATATTATCTATTGTTGAATGCTTAAAGCATTAAAGAGGTGTCCATTATCTATTTTCTATGTTCTCCCGGTATGGATGTCCTCGAGTTGAGATCTATCAAAAACGAGAAATCAAATGCGATCTATCTCCTTGGACTTTTGTACAGGCGGCATAGAGGTACCCTTTGTGACACTTGGTTGAAACATATGTAATGCAATGATAATCCATGGAAATCCGAGCTAATTAGGACAAGGTGCAAGCACTATTGGTATTCGATGCATGAGGCTTGCAACTTATAGGATGTCTTATGCATAACACATATGAATTATTACTACCGTTGACAAAATTGTTTCCATGTTTTCAAAATAAAAGCTCTAGCACAAATAGTAATCCCTGCTTCCCTCTGCGAAGGGCCTTTCTTTTACTTTATGTTGAGTCAGTTTACCTACTTCTTTCTATCTTAGAAGCAAACACTTGTGTCAACTGTGTGCATTGATTCCTACATACTTGCTTATTTGCATTCATCATATTACTTTGTGTTGACAATTATCCATGAGATATACATGTTGAAGTTGAAAGCAACTGCTGAAACTTATATCTTCCTTTATGTTGCTTCAAAACCTTCTATTAAGAATTTATTGCTTTATGAGTTAACTCTTATGCAAGTCTTATTGATGCTTGTCTTGAAAGTACTATTCATGAAAAGTCTTTGCTATATGATTCAGTTGTTTAGTCATTATCTTTACCGTTGCTTTGAATCACTTCATTCATCTCATATGCTTTACAATAGTATTGATCAAGATTATGATAGTAGCATGTCACTTCAGAAATTATCTTTGTTATCGTTTACCTACTCGAGGGTGAGTAGGAACTAAGCTTGGGGATGCTTGATACGTCTCAAACGTATCTATAATATCTTATGTTCCATGCTAGTTTTATGACAATACTCACATGTTTTATATACACTTTATATCATTATTATGATTTTCCGGCACTAACCTATTAACAAGATGCCAAAGCGCCGGTTCCTGTTTTCTGCTGTTTTTGGTTTCAGAAATCCTACATAGGAAATATTCTCGGAATTGGACGAAACAAAAGCCCAGGGTCTTATTTTCCACGGAGCTTTCCAGAAGTCCGAAGAGGAAACGAAGAAGAGCCGAGGTGGCCCCACACCACCTGGCGGCGTGACCAAGGAGGGGGGCGCGCCGCCCTAGGGTGTGGGCCCCTCGAGCCTCTCCCGACTCTGCCTCTTCGCCTATTTATTCCCTCCGTCGCGAAAACCCTATTACCGAGAGCCATGATACGAGAAAAGTTCCAGAGACGCCGCCGCCGCCAATCCCATCTCGGGGGATTCAGGAGATCGCCTCCGGCACCCTGCCGGAGAGGGGAATCATCACCCGGAGGACTCTACATCACCATGATCACCTCATCCTTGGACTATGGGTCCATAGCAGTAGCTAGATGGTTGTCTTCTCCTCTTGTGCTATCATGTTTAGATCTTGTGAGCTGCCTATCATGATCAAGATCATCTATTTGTAATGCTACATGTTGTGTTTGTTGGGATCCGATGAATATGGAATAGTATGTCAAGTTGATTATTGATCTATCATATATGTGTTGTTTATGATCTTGCATGCTCTCCGTTGCTAGTAGAGGCTCTGGCCAAGTTGATACTTGTAACTCCAAGAGGGGGTATTTATGCTCGATAGTGGGTTCATGCCTCCATTGAATCTGGGACAGTGACAAAAAGTTCTAAGGTTATGGATGTGCTGTTGCCACTAGGGATAAAACAATGATGATTTGTCTAAGGATATTTGTATTGTTTACATTACGCACCGTACTTAATGCAATTGTCTGTTGTTTGCAACTTAATACTGGAAGGGGTGCGGATGCTAACCCGAAGGTGGACTTTTTAGGCATAGATGCATGCTGGATAGCGGTCTATGTTATTTGTCGTAATGCCCTAAGTAAATCTCATATTAATCATCATGATATGTATGTGCATTGTTATGCCCTCTCTATTTGTCAATTGCCCAACTGTAATTTGTTCACCCAACATGCTATTTCTTATTAGAGAGACGCCACTAGTGAACCGTGGACCCCGGTCCATTCTTTTACATATGAAATACAATCTACTGCAATCATTGTTCTCTACTGTTCTTTGCAAACAAACATCATTCTCCACACCATACGTTTAATCCTTTGTTTACAGCAAGCCGGTGAGATTGACAACCTCACTGTTAAGTTGGGGCAAAGTATTTTGATTGTGTTGTGCAGGTTCCACGTTGGCGCCGGAATCCCTGGTGTTGCGCCGCACTACACTCCTTCAACAACAACCTTCACGTGGCCTTCATCTCCTACTGGTTCGATAACCTTGGTTTCTTACTGAGAGAAAACTTGCTGCTGTACGCATCACACCTTCCTCTTGGGGTTCCCAACGGACGTGTGCTTTACGCGTCATCAGCATGCCACGCAGCCTTCGGATGATGGTACCGCGAGGTTTAGCAGCAGCAGCCACACCTTTCTCCCGACGAGACGCTTTCTTGACCGGTAGGATCTTAGCTTCAAAGTCATTAGGTACCGCCCGTTTGCCCGAGCTAGAGCGATGAGGACCACCTGCATCTGTGAAAGCAATGGGTAGAGGGAGCATATGGTAAGGTACACTAAAACATAGAAAACATGATAATCATAGCATGGTGAATGAAATGTTCAAGATACAAAAGACGAGGCTAAAGTTGATCTGGCAACTGCTATACCGGCAGTGCCGGGGTGGTATGGGCGGCAGTGCCGGCCCATCCGGCAGTGCCGGTGAGACTTGGGCGGCAGTGCCGGCCCAGCGGCAGTGCCGCTGAGATGAGGCCGGCAGTGCCGGTCAACCTGAAAATCGACCAGATCTGCTCTAGACTCAACCATTGTTCCTCAAGTTTTCACCACACAATGCACAAGATCATCCACCTCTATGGCAAAAATTACGGAGAGATTCATCCAGCCTTCTTTCTTCTAGAAAGGTCTACCCATTCTAGAGAGGGAGAGAGAGAGGAGAGGAAGCTAACTGGAGGAGGAAGCCATGGAGGAGGGAGGGGCCTGCCCGATTCCAGCCGTCCAGGGGAGGAGGAGGAGCACGGGACGGCGGTAGAGAGCAGGGACGGCGGCGGCATCGGCTGGGGCGATGTGTGGGAGGAGAGGGACGCGGGGGGAGAATGGGGCGGTTGCCCTAACTCCCCCACCAGGCCCATCACTTGACCCCACACCACCAGCGGCAGTGCCGCTCAGCCGAGGCCGGCAGTGCCGGTGCCACCGGCAGTGCCGGGGTTGAACCACCGGCAGTGCCAGGGTGAAGGCGCCGGTAGTGCCGCCAAACCATCCCAAAGCCCAAAAACCCTCGAAAGTTTTCAGAGTTTTAGTGAATATAGATAAGAATGGTTTCTTTAGGAAAGGTGGGGCTTAGGTTAGGAAGATCACACTATTGATGGTACGTTATCACCCATATTTGCAAACCATTGCAAATAAAGACCAAACATGAGTGATTTCCCATAAGAACAAGAGATAGTCAAATAAAATCCATGAAAAACCATATAACTCCAACTCTTCACAAAGAAGAGTGTGGTGGCCTAGGCCACCATATATGAGTGTTATGGCATGGCACCGCGAAGATATATCTTGGGCCCAAACCACTACTCATCATTGAAGCTCACATATCAACATATGATATAAAGAGACACTACAAGAAAAGTTGCCATGGCCGACGAAGTTGAAGTCGCGCCGTGGTTGCTGGTGTACCATGGCCGACGATTTTTGGTCCCTCCGTGGTGCATGTCAAAACTTTTTTTTCTCGTTTTTGAGGCCACCTAGCCCGACGAAAGCGGCCAAAACGTCGCGTATGGTGGCCCGGGACGTGGTGCATCTCGAAATCTCGGGTTCGCCGGCCGAGTCAACGCAAATCCGCACCGCCGAGGGATGTAGGGCCCAGATGGCAGCCTCTCTGGCATTGTTTTTTTCTCGATCGCGCCATCTCGTTCAACGTTCTCCGATCGAGCCGTTTACGATGCATGATCATGGGTCCCGCATGTCATCCTCTATGAACCAAAATTCTTTCTATTCTTGGATTTTTTTTGACCCCCTGATTTCTGGCTACTTCCTTTTTCTTTTGATCCCTTGCCGCCTTGGAAACGTTGAGACCGCTGCTGCTAAATGGGACCTGCATGTCATCCTCTATGTGCAATCAACTTTCTTTTCTTGGAGTTTTTTTTGGCACCTCAAATTTGGTCACTTGCCTTTTTCTTTCGATCCCCTGCCGCCTCTCAAACGGTGATAATCCAGATGCTAACTGGGACCCGCATGTCATCCTCTATGTACTATAAAACTTTCTTTTCTTGAATTATTTTTGGCACCTCATATTTGGTCACTTACCTTTTTCTTTCGATCCCCTGCCGCCTCTCAAACGGTGATACCGCTGCTGCTAAATGGGACCCGCATGTCATCCTCTATGTACTATAAAACTTTCTTTTCTTGAATTATTTTTGGCTCCTCATATTTTTTCACTTGCCTTTTTCTTTCGATCCCCTGCCGCCTCTCAAAAGGTGATACCGCTGCTGCTAAATGGGACCCGCATGTCATCCTCTATGTACTATAAAACTTTCTTTTCTTGAATTATTTTTGGCTCCTGATATTTTTTCACTTGCCTTTTTCTTTCAATCTCATGCCACGTTTGAAACGTTGAGGAACCTGCAGGCTCATGGGACCCGCATGTCATCCTCTATGTACTATAAAAGTTCATTTTCTTGGTTTTTTTTCACCCTCTGATTTTTGGCAATTTCTTTTTTCTTTTGATCCCCTGCCGCCTCTCAAACGGTGATACCGCTGCTGCTAAATGGGACCCGCATGTCATCCTCCATGTACTATAAAACTTTCTTTTCTTGAATTATTTTTGGCTCCTCATATTTGGTCACTTGCCTTTTTCTTTCGATCTCATGCCACGTTTGAAACGTTGAGGAACCTGCTGGCTCATGGGACCCGCATGTCATCCTCTATGTGCTATAAAAGTTTATTTTCTTTATTTTTTTTCACCCTCTGATTTTTGGCTATTTCCTTTTTCTTTTAATCCCCTGCCGCCTTGGAAACGTTGGGTAAGCTGCTGACTCATGGGACCCGCATGTCATCCTCTATGTACAATCAACTTTCTTTTTCTTTTTATCTCAAGCCGCATTTGAAACGTTGAGACCGCTGCTGCTAAATGGGACCCGCATGTCATCCTCTACGTACAATAAAGTTTCTTTTCTTGGATTATCTTTGGCTCCTGATATTTTGTCACTTGCCTTTTTCTTTCGATCTCATGCCGCCTTTGAAACGTTGAGTAAGCTGCTGGCTCATGGGTCCCGCATGTCATCCTCTACGAACAATAAAAGTTTCCTTTCTTGGAGTTATTTTTTACCCCTAATTTCTGGCTATTTGCCTTTTTCTTTTGATCTCCTGCCCCCTCTGAAACGATGAGGACGTCATAAGGTGTCGGTCCCACATGTCATCCTCTATGAACAATAAAAGTTTCCTTTGATGGATTTATTTTGAACCCCTAATTAATTTCTGGATATTTCCCCTGCCGCCTTGGAATCGTTGAGGATGCTGCTGCCTCATGGGTCCCGCATGTCATCCTCTCAGAACGGTAAATGTTTATTTTCTTGGATTTTGTTGACCAAACGATTTTTGGCTTATTTTTTCTTTCGATCACGTGCAGCCTTTAAAACGTTGAGGACGCCGGCTCACGGGTCCCACATGTCAACCTCTATGAACAATAAACGCTGAGGATGTTGCTGCCTCATGGGTCCCGCATGTCATCCTCTCAGAACGAAAATGTTTCTTTTCTTGGATTTTTTACCAACAGATTTATGGTTTATTTTTTCTTTCCATCCCCTGCCGCCTTTAAAACGTTGACGATGCTGTTGGCTCATGGGTCCCCGATGTCAGCCTCCCCGTACAAGAAACATATGATATCTTGATTATTTTGCAGACAATAAACAATGTATTACGCTCTGAGCTATTTCAAACGGATAATTAAATCTTTATTTTTACATAAACAAACTTATATGTTGAATCTCCTTGTTTTTTTGTCTTTGCAAAGCATAGGACTTTCCTGTTTTTTTAGAAAATTCGGAACTTTCCTGTTTTGGAGTGGGCTGAAATTGTACGAGTCAAAAGGCCAAGCAGGATAGTTCGAAGGCCCGTATGTCCGAGATGCAGCCCAATTGAAATCTTTCTTCTTGGATTTTTTCACCCCCTGATTTACGGCTACTTCATTTTTCTTTTGGTTAAATGCCGCCTTGGAAACGTTGAGACATTGCCGCAAAATGGGACCCGCATGTCATCCTCTACGTACAATAAAATTTCTTTTCTTGGATTATTTTTGGCTCCTGATATTTGGTCACTTGCCTTTTTCTTTCGATCTCGTGCAGCCTCTCAAACGGTGATACCGCTGCTGCTAATTGGGACCCGCATGTCATCCTCTATGTACAATCAAGTTTCTTTTCTTGAATTATTTTTGGCTCCTGATATTTGGTCACTTGCCTTTTTCTTTCGATCTCATGCCACGTTTGAAACGTTGAGGAACCTGCTGGCTCATGGGACCCGCATGTCATCCTCTATGTACTATAAAAGTTCATTTTCTTTGTTTTTTTTCACCCTCTGATTTTTGGCTATTTCCTTTTTCTTTTGATCCCCTGCCGCCTTGGAAACGTTGAGTAAGCTGCTAGCTCATGGGACCCGCATGTCATCCTCTATGTCCATCAAATCTAGTTTCTGGGATTGTTTTTGACCCCTCAATTCTGGGGACTTTCTTGTTCTGTTGTTCTCAAGCCACATTTGAAACGTTGGGACCGTCTGCGCAAAATGGGACCCGCATGTCATCCTCTATGTAAATAAAGTTTCTTTTCTTGGATTATCTTGGGCTCCGATATTTTGTCACTTGCCTTTTTCTTTCGATCTCATGCCGCCTTTGAAACGTTAAGTAAGTCTGGCTCATGGGTCCCGCATGTCATCCTCTACGAACAATAAAAGTTTCCTTTCTTGAAGTTATTTTTTACCCCTAATTTACGGCTATTTGGCTTTTTCTTTTGATCTCCTGCCCCCTTTGAAACGATGAGGACGTCATTGGCAGGTCGGTCCCACATGTCATCCTCTATGAACAATAAAACTTTCCTTTGATGGATTTATTTTGAATCCCTAATTAATTTACGGCTATTTCCTTTTTTTCTTTGATCCCTGCCGCCTTGGAAACGTTGAGGATGCTTTCGCCTCATCGGTCCCGCATGTCATCCTCTCGTAACGATAAATGTTTTCTTTTCGAGGATTTTTTTACCAACTGATCTTTGGGTTTTTTGTATTTTCGATCCCCGGCCGCCTTTGATAAGATGACGACTCTGCTGGCTCATGGGTCCCTGATGTCAGCCTCCCGTACAAGAAACATGTGATATCTTGATTATTTTGCGAGACAATAAACAGTGTATTTCGCTCTGAGCTATTGCAAACGGATAAATTAAATCTTTATTTTTACAACTTATATCTTGAATCTCCTTGTTTTTTGTTTTGGCGAAGCATAGGACTTTCCTGTTTTTTTTTTGAGAAAAATCCGAACTTTCATGTTCTGGAGTGGGCTGAAATTGTACGAGTCAAAAGGCCCGAAGGATAGTTCGAAGGCCCGTATGTCCAGATGCAGCCCAATTGAAATCTTTCTTTTCTTGGATTTTTTTCACCCCCTGATTTCTGGCTACTTCATTTTTCTTTTGTTCCAGTGCCGCCTTGGAAACGTTGAGACCGCTGCTGCAAAATGGGACCCGCATGTCATCCTCTATGTACAATAAAGTTTCTTTTCTTGGATTATTTTTGGCTCCTGATATTTGGTCACTTGCCTTTTTCTTTCGATCTCATGCCACGTTTGAAACGTTGAGGAATCTGCTGACTCATGGGACCCGCATGTCATCCTCTATGTACAATAAAAGTTTGATTTCTTGGATTTTTTTCACCCTCTAATTTTTGGCTATTTCCTTTTTCTTTTGATCCCCTGCCGCCTTTGAAACGTTTAGTAAGCTGCTGGCTCATAGGTCCCACATGTCAGCCTGTATGAACGATAAAGCTTTCCTTTCTTGGAGTTTTTTTTGACCCCCTAATTTCTGGCTACTTTCATTTTCTTTTGATCTCAAGCCGCATTTGAAACGTTGGGACCACTACCGCACAATGGGATCCGCATGTCATCCTCTATGTACAATCAAGTTTCTTTTCTTGGATTATTTTTGGCTCCTGATATTTGGTCACTTGCCTTTTTCTTTCGATCTCAAGCCACGTTTGAAACGTTGAGGAACCTGCTGGCTCATGGGACCCGCATGTCATCCTCTATGTACTACAAAAGTTTATTTTCTAGGGGTTTTTTTTTCACTCTCTGATTTTTGGCTATTTCCTTTTTCTTTTGATCCCCTGCCGCCTTGGAAACGTTGAGTAAGCTACTAACTCGTGGGACCCGCATGTCATCCTCTATGTACAATCAATTTTCTTTTCTTAGAGTTTTTTTTACCCCCTAATTTCTGGCTACTTTCTTTTTCTTTAGATCTCAAGCCGCATTTGAAACGTTGGGACAGCATGTCATCCTCTATGTACAATAAAAGTTTCTTTTCTTGGATTATTTTTCACCCTCTGATTTTTGGTCACTTGCCTTTTTCTTTCGATCTCATGCCGCCCTTGAAAATGTTGAGGAACCTGCTGGCCCATGGGACCCGCATGTCATCCTCTATGTACTACAAAAGTTTCTTTTCTTGGATTTTTTTCACCCTCTGATCTTTGGCTATTTCCTTTTTCTTTTCATCCCCTGCCGCCTTGGAAACGTTAGTAAGCTGCTGACTGGTGGGACCCGCATGTCATCCTCTATGTACAATCAAGTCTCTTTTCTTGGATTTTTCTTTCGATCTCATGCAGCCTCTGAAACGTTGAGGAAGCTGCTGGCTCATGGGACCCACATGTCATCCTCGATACTATAAAAGTTTCTTTTCTTGGATTTTTTTCACCCTCTTATTTTTGGCTGTTTCCTTTTTCTTTTGATCCCCTGCCGCCTTGGAAACGTTGATTAAGCTGCTGACACAAGGGGCCCGCATGTCATCCTCTATGTACAATCAACTTGCAAGATCTTGGGGCGGAAGAGCTTGTATAAGTGGGACCCATATGTCATCCTCTATGTACAATAAAAGTTTCTTTTTCTTGGATTATTTTTTGCTCCTGGTATTTGGTCTCTTTCCTTTTTCTTTCGATATCATGCCGCCTTTGAAACGTTGAGTAAGGTGCTGGGTCATGGGACCCGCATGCCATCCTCTATGTACAATCAACTTTCTTTTCTGGGAGTTTTTTTTTACCCCTAATTTCTGGCTACTCTTTTTCTTTTGATCTCAAGCCGCATTTGAAACGTTGACACCGCTGCTGTAAAATGGGACCCGCATGTCATCTTTTATGTAAAATAAAGTTTCTTTTCTTGGATTATTTTTGGCTCCTGATATTTGGTCACTTGTCTTTTTCTTTCGATCTCATGCCCCCTTTGAAACGTTGAGGAAGCTGCTAGCGCATGGGTCCCGCATGTCATACTCTATGAACAATAAAAGTTTCTTTCCTTGGAGTTATTTTGACCGCTAATTTCTGGCTACTTCCTTTTTCTTTTGATCCCCTGCCGCCTTGGAAATGTTGAGTAAGCTGCTGACACAAGGGGCCCGCATGTCATCCTCTATGTACAATCAACTTGCAAGACCTTGGAGCGAAAGAGCTTCTATAAGTGGGACCCATATGTCATCCTCTATGTACAATAAAAGTTTCTTTTCTTGGATTATTTTTTGCTCCTGATATTTGGTCACTTTCCTTTTTCTTTCTATCTCATGCCGCCACTGAAACGTTGAGTAAGGTGCTGGCTCATGGGACTGTACAATAAAGTTTCATTTCTTAGATTTTTTTTACCCACTGATTTTTGCTAACTTGCCTTTTTCTTTTCGATCATATGCCGCCTTTGAAATTGAGGTCGCCGCTGGCTCATGGGTCCCACATGTCAGCCTCTATGAACAATAAACCTTTCCTTTGTTGGATTTATTTTTTACCCCTAATTTCTGGCTATTTGCCTTTTTCTTTTGATCCCCTGCGGCCTTTGAAACGATGAGGACGCTGCTGGCAGGTCGGTCCCACATGTCATCCTCTATTAAGAATAAAAGTTTCTTTTTTGGATTTATTTTTTACCCCTAATTTCTGGCTATTTGCCTTTTTCTTCTGATCCCTGCCGACTTCGAAATGATGAGGATGCAGCTGGCAGATCGGTCCCACATGTCAGCCTCTATGAACTATAAATGTTTCCTTTGTAGGATTTATTTTTTACCCCTATTTTCGGGCTACTTGCCTTTTTCTTTGAAACGTTGAGGACGCTACTGTCTCATGGGTCCCACATGGCATCCTCTCTGAACGATAAACCTTCATTTCTTGTTAACGACAGGTTTATCAGTATTATTTTCGCAGACTAATACAAGCTCTTTGGCTCCAAGATCTTGCAAGTTGATAGATTAAATCAAGGAATTATTAGGATATGTTTTAAATTTCAAATCCACTTTATGAATTTTTAAAAATACCGTTATCCATGTGGGTATGGAGCGATCAAGGATTTTCATATTGGGCATGAGCAGTTTCAAAAATTGGAACCCTATAATTCAAAATAAATAAAAACAACTTTTATGTAGAATCTCCGTGTATTTTTATTTGCCAATCATAGGATCTGTGTTTCATTAGAAAAGGGCCGAAATTGCATGAGCAGAAAGGCCCATTTGTAGTTATTGGGCTTCGACGACCAGAGCAAGTAGACCGATAACAATTACCATGTAGATGTTCGTTGGCAACCCAAAAGTGAAATATTGGGCCCAACAGGGGAAGGTTGAACAGTACTTTTTCTATTGGGAAGGTGGTACATGGGGTTATCCCGACACCCAAAAATGGAACATGGGTTACTGAAGGTTGCTCATTTGTGCCTAATATGTTTGTCAGCAGGAGCTTTACCTTCCGCCGCCGCCGCTCGCTTCCGCCGCCGCCGCCATGCCTCGTCGCGGGTCGAGCTACCGGTACGGCGGCGTCTCGAGCTCGGGGTACCGCAGCGTCCGCGCGCGCCCCAAATTAAGGTACTTCCTCCTCGGGACGGCACCTACGATAGGCTCGGCTGGCCTTGGGGCATTTACCCCTAGCCTCTTCCATGCTCAAGTTTTTGAAATGTTTCTGGCTCTGTTCAACACTGGATCAAATTTGTCAACATGACCATTCTTATGGAGTAGCAACGAGTTGAATCTCTCAAAACTCTTTAAGTTCTGCAATATAACGACTAATTGGTACTACCTTATACAAAATGATTACATATCCTTATTTTGGAAGCAAGCAATCACACACTTATAGTTTGCTAGTCAGCTGCACGTAACGTTAAAAATCGGCAATTATAATGAATAAACCTGTAATTTTCACTTAAAATGCATTAAGGAGCATCAAATTTGACAAATCAAACCATGTCGTACTGAAAATTGACATGTCTTTCTCATGCAGAAATGTAAAATTATCCATGCATGTGTGTTTATACAGGTTAAGTTTTGCACGTATTATTTTTTGTAACTTTTCTGACTACCTTCAAAGCTCCAATCCTTCTTCATCATCTTTGTTGTACCGCACTGATGCAAGTGAATGCGAGCTGCTCGCCAGACGCGACTTCGTGTCCGATATGTGTACTATGCCTTCTCCATCTAGTGCTAGTTACGCCTCTATGCTAATTAATTCAGCACAAACCTCTGTCATTGCAGCTGTGACTCACCTCAACCATTGGAGCCCAATCACAAGAGCGAGCTCAGTCTCAACCAGAGAGGCATGTGTCTCATGGTTAGTTATCTACAACTTGCTGTCTTACTAAAACCGTGCCTATCATAGAGATCACCTCGCTGGTGTAGCAATGGCTGCAAGTAGCTGCTAGCATGAGCGAAGGGGATAAGGAAGAAAAGATTAAAAAATGGGTTGGGGCCAACAAGCAGGAAAGCTATCTACTAGCTTTATGGATGTTTCTGGAATTGGGTAGAAAATAGTAGATGACACTGTAGCAGCGAATCCCAGAGACCAAGGCCGTTGGATGATGTCTAATGAACGGCAGAACAAAATCGGCGAAATTAGCTTGAATTTTGATAATAAATCTTGGGCATTTTCCCTCGAACATGATTTATCAACTTTGGGTAGTCTCTGGACTAGTCTCCCTCGTCCACCAATTATTATCATACTACTGCGGAAAGTTGAGGGCAGTCCCTAGTCCCGAGCACTTCGCCCACTTCCCCTGGCCTCATCCCAGAGATCTCACACCAACCACCTCACCGTCGACTAGCCGCCAGTCTACAGCCCTCCGAAGAATCCCCAATGGCGGCGACGCCCCTACTAGAGCGCTCCTCACGCGAGCGCATCATCGAGTCTGGCCCACATGTCTTCCGTGCCTGCCGTGTGTCGGCAAGCACGACCGACTTCTCCGTCGGCGAGCCGCCGGCCGTGGGCGAGGGCGAGGTGTCCCCGTACACTATGACAGTGCACATCTTCTTCTCGAGGACGTACGAGCTCAGGAGGATGGCCGGCCCCCTCCCTGCCCCACTGGATGAGGACGATATCACCACTACACCCTGCGAAGAGGTGGTGCTGGATCTTGGCTTGCCTCCGAGGGAGCTACGTAGTGGGGGCAATGTCGTGCGAACTATGCGCGAGATTCTTGCCCGTGTATGGCTGCTCAAGAACCTGAACCTCACGGAGGAGGAGTGGGACATCATCATGCCTTACGATGTTATGCACCTGATGTGGCAGCAGGCGTGTCGTCGGCTCGGTGGCCTCCACTTCGACCTCACCCTTAGGGTGGACCACCGGCTCATCGTCAACTTGCCGGCGCTGCAGGACAATTGGGTCCTAGTTGCGCCGGAGGACGACCACTACAGCATATGCATGCTGGGGCTGTCGCAGCGCACAACGGTGCGTCTCCGGGGATGCAAACACCCGTTCCATAGGAAGTGCATCTTCTCCTGGTTTGTAACGAACGCCAGCTGCCCTATCTGCCACGATAAAGTGCTGACCCATCTTATTTTCGATTTGTAGCATAGTATGAATAAAACCCCTGTATGATAGGGATGCCATGCCAACTTGAATCCTATGTCAAGAGAAATTCTATTTGATTGTGGTTATAAGATATTCTGCATTAGTTTGATCAAGTATTATCATTCTATTTTCCTATGGGATATGACCCTATGAATCAAACAGCATGGGATTACTTCCACACAATTAAGTTTGACCAACTTTTAGTAGGACAACAAACATAAATAATTAGTCATCATGGGATTACAATCCAACAGATAATTGTCTTCAGGACTCATACATTTTCCAAATAGAAAAATCAAAAAAAATCATGGTTCTTCATCTCACAGCATGATACAGAGACAAGAGTCTAATCATCATCATCATCATCATCATCATCATCATCATCATCATCACCTCCGTCTTCATTCTGATATTCGTGCATGGTCTCATCCTGCTCGTCGTGTCCATTCTCCTCCTGAGATTCACCAGGTAGCTTCAGTTTATCCATCTCTTTGTCGACTATGCTAACCTCAACAGTGAAATCTACTTCTCCATCATGTGCAGGGATACCTGTATCCAACGAGGTTTCATCAATGTCAGCAACTTTAGTTTGCATACAACCAGCGAAATCATCTTGCTGGGCACCAATTATGGGATCCGCATTCTCATCCAAATCATATATGTTCCTTGCCACAAACTTTTGCACATACTGCCATCCTTTTCTAGATCTGTCTTCCAAGAAAAGTACCTTGGCCGCTTGAGGTACCAAAATATAAGGATCATCCTTGTACCACTGAGCGATAGTATTAACCGATATGAAATACCCATCATTTACGGCACCTTTGCCCTTGTTTGGATCTTGGTTGTACCAATAACACTTAAATAGAACCACAGATCGGACGATAACCTTATCACTATAGAACAACCGAATAACCTCTTCTATGTGACCATAATGGTCAAATGACTCGATCTCTTCTTTCTGGTTGTCAAGTGATCTCCACTGGTTGTGATGCCACTATTTCGTGTCTTCAAATGTTGTTCACGCTCATAGGAGCTGTAATGGACACCATTGGCATTGCAAGCTGCAGCTACCAACACCCTCTTATCTGGACCACGTGATAGGACAAGGAGATTAGCACTAACAAATACTGGATTCTCCGCATGGAATTTCGAGATCTACGATTACAAAATAGACAAGAGGTCATCTCATGTGAAAACACATAGACAAGTCGAGTGCAATTGAACATCTTACATATTTCTCAAACCAGTCCCGAAACCCACTCCCACGTGCCGATAGCTTTCCATTCGTTTCCATGTACAACCTACAAAACATAGCCAAGTCAGCTGAATATATTTCATTTTGATACAATTTCATAGTATATGCGAGGAACTGAGTATTTCGTGTGCATAGTACTCACTTAACATATTCATCAGCCTCTGTAGCATTATTCAGCACATACCAAGACAGCTGTTCAAATTCAGATCGCTCTAATGTTTTTTCGGTCCTCTTTCCTATTAGCTCAACACCATGATTAAAAACAGATCCTCCAACTTCCAAAATTCTGTGACCCGGTTGAATCTGGTCTCAATATCAGGAATATATCTTGAGGCAAATGTATATGCTTCAGCAGCAATATACGCCATCGCAATGCAAGCCTCCGGTCTAGCTTTGTTCCTAATCGTATTCTTGAAAGTGCACGATCGACGTTCTATAGGGTACATCCATCCATACCGTAGGACCTCTTAAAAGTGCCTCATCAGGTAGATGAACAGCCAAATGCACCATCACATCAAAGAAGGTCGGAGGATATATCAGCTCCGACTTTGCACAGATTACCGCTATGTCCACCTTAAGACGTTCTACAACAGCTCGCTTAGAGTTTTACTACATATTTCCCTAAAGAACCTTCCCAACTCTGCAATCACGTTGTACATATTTGGCTTCACTAAATCTTTAATGCCAATAGCTAAAAGCCTTTGCGGCAGGATATGACAATCGTGAGTTTTCAACCCTTGGAGCTTGTTTCCTTCAAAGATTGAGACAATTTGCAATGTTGGAAGCAAATCCGAACGGGAACATCACACCTCGGAGGTACTCACAAAATAATCTCCTTTTAGGCATCGGCAATGTGAATTCCGCGCCTCGAAATTTATAATGTTTTTCCTTGCCTTTGTTCACTTTGTCATTACGATCCAGTTGCAAGTGCCTGTTAACATTCAATGTTGCACAATCAATCCTAGCATTTGAGCTATCTTTTGTCTTGGATGGAATGTTGAGTAATGTGCTGACAATGCTTTGTCACATATATTCTTCTCCATGTGCATGATATCAATATTATGCCGAAGCTTCTTACCAGCCCAATACGGCAAGTCCCAAAGAGTGGTCCTGCGCTTATAAAATATTCTCGGTCTATCATTTTCCATTTCCTTCCTCTTGGTACATGCTGCTATTTCACCTCCCATCTTCCTGTTGGTAGCTGCTAGACTCGGTTCCACTCCTCTCTTCTTGATTTTTCTACCTGCTCCTACTGCTGCTGCATCTTCTGTATTCTTCTCTGTTGTACCTGCTGTGGCGGCTGGTGGTTTTCCTGGTTTAACATTTCGACCGCTTCTAGGTGCGCCTCCAACTCGTGACTCTTAAAGTGCTGCGGTTTAGTCTTTTTACGGGCCCGATCACCAATAAATTGCAATTTTTTTCTATTTTTCGGAAACTGTGATCTAATGGAAGGAAACGGCGATGGCCCATATAGCATATCTTGTTTATTATCCTCACCGCCACTGATCAAGATCACGGTGAACACATGCATTATAACCTGATGTTACTCTGCTGACATAGTGCCCAAAGCTGGATAATCATGGGTGCAATACAAGACAGAAAGACGTAATAGAAAATTTTGTTCTTTAGGTTGACACACATCCCTTGTAGGGACACCCTCCCATAATGTTTGCAAGTCTCTAATAAGAGGCTGCATGAACACATCAAAATCCTTCCCAGGAGATTTGGGACCTGGGATGAGTAAGGCCATCATACAGTTCGACTGATCGGTGCATGTCCAGGGAGCCTGGTTGTAAGGTGTAACTAGTACGGCCACATGCTATACGAGTTGCTCATGTTGCCAAATGGGTTGAATCCATCTCGTAGCAAGGCCAAGTCTCGGGTTCCTTGGATCTGCAGCAAAATCTGGATGATCCAGGTCGAATTGCTTCCATTCATCGCCATCGCAGGATGCCTCGATAAATCGTGGTCGGGCGTGAGAATCTCTTTGTGCCATCTTGTTTCCCGAGATGTTTGTTCTGAAGCAAACAACCTCTGCAATCTTTGTACAAGTGGAAAGTATCTCAGAACCTTCCAAGGAATCTTTTTCTTACCACCAGCTCCATCATGTTTCCATCTTGATTCCTTACATACTGGACATTCATCGAGGTCATTATACTCCATCCAAAACAGTGCACAGTTATTTTTGCAAAAATCAATCTTCTCATATCCAAGTCCCAGTACCTTGATGTACTGCTTCACCTCATAAAAAGATTTTGGCAGTCCAGCCCCAGGGAGTGCATCGCTGTATGTCTTCGCAACTGCATTGAACGCTTTATTGGTAATCCCCTGGTATGACTTGTCATGAAGTAATTTCACAATTAATTCGAATCTTGACACAACAGAACCAGGGCCACTAAGCGCTTAGCATCTTCTATCAGGTCATGGAAAAGAGGCTTTTTGTGATAACCATGGGCTGTTGGCTTGCATATGGATACAGATCCCGTAACAAATTAGCAGTAGCCTCATCCTGGACGAGATCTTCAGGCTGATAACCATCAGAATAAAGAGGATCAATAATGTCAGGCTGATCATAGTGTTCACCATGGTTAATCCACCTGATATACGTCTAGTCCATCCCATAAACGAATAAATGATCTGAGACTACATGTTGAGGCTTGGACCCAATATTCAAACATACGCGGCATGGACAAATCACTTCCTTTGTCTTGTCGCCGTCAGTAAAATCACTAACGTGCTTCATGAAGTCTTCAATACCACTCAAATATGTTGGTGTGTTTAATGAGTGAAATAATATCCAAGTTCTGTCCATCTGTTGAGGAGATAGATGGTCAGAGAAGCGATAAGCTATTTCAACAAACAGGTCACCTACGAATGTAAGCAAACATACCTGAGCAAACAGGTCGAATATAAAACTATAAATGCTACATTATTTTAGCCGATTTCAGCAAACGAACTGAGTGCAAAACTACGGCTACCTAGCGAACAGATTTTTTTTAGGCTGACCACTGGGTTTCCCCACTTTGTATTTTTTTATTAATAAAAAGAGGGAAATATGTACAAAAGTTCTTTGGAGAGCAGCAACTAAAAGGATCATAGATCCCAAACAGCAAAATATATATAAAATGTTCTACCCATGATATGATTTCCTCTTTGCCTTATGAACAAGGAGAGCAATTTCATCCTTGAATCTCTTGTGCCATCTGTAAATGCTTGGGGGGGAGGGGCGAACAGATCTATCGAAAGCAATACAATACCAACACATTCTTTCTTCTTTTTTGCCGTAATTCCGCCGATCTATTAGCAGTGCAAAGAAGCCAAAAGTAATAAGATTACATACAGGTTCATAGACCACCAGGGCCGTACCTGAGAATACGGAGGGCCTGAGCAAAACAAGAAATAGAGGCCCTCAACATGATCATTGGCAACTAAAATGATTTTATATATACTACTCACTCCATTTCAATAAACAATGCACCCTTGTTTTCCGTATTTTATCTTCGAAAAAATATTAATCTATATCTCTCTATTTAAAAATGATGTTTCAATTTTATGTAGATATACATGTATTTAGATGAGTTTAGTTTGCAGATACATGCAAGTTTTGATGAAGTTGAAACATATTTTTCAGGATGAAGTATATAAAAAAAATTGATATAAAACTGGTATCATTAGAAAGTATTTTCCAACATGATTCTAACAATGCAGCTTATGTATTATATGATCGTGATATTGTTGTCCTATTTATTTGGTCAAGGTTCACATTGAAATGTGGTAAAATAAATTAAAAGAAGTGCATCGTGTGAAAAAGCAATCTAAGAATTCAAAAGTGCTAATTGTTAGTCGAAACATGACATCATTGAGACAAAATATTAATATTCATTGGAAGACTAACTGAATTAGCTGCACTCGCGATGAAAGAGAAAGAGAAGATATGGGTAAGAGCAAGTACAATAAGGTACAGTCTTTTGTTTGTTTGTTTGGGTTGCTCATCAAGCTTATCGCTCGATACAATAAGGTACAGCCAGCGGGAGTGGTGTTTGGAACATGGGTGCATAGTGGGTGGTATCATAGAGTACTATCATAGATATGCTATATTTATTATAGTGGAGTATTGAAAATGGCATATATAGAAGGGGATATTGAGAATTGAGAGTGGCATAAACACAACTTCAGTTTTTGTAATGGCATAAACACAACTTGTGAATTGAGGAGTGGCATAGAACCAATTAACACTTGTTTCAATAACAGCCATCAAAAGCCAATCGAACGCATACGAGAATGGATCCAAAATTTACCATTTTAAGTTTCACGAGAAAATTTTAAACTTAAAATTAAATCGCCTAGAATTTTTAGAAACAAAAATCCAGTAAATCTTATATGTCGGGTTATGCATTCTGGGGGAGTTTCATTAGATTCAGCCATATTGTTTATTAATAAACCTCATTTTATGTTTTACAACCAACTTTAAACTTAAAATTCAAACCGTCGATAAAAAGAACAACATTCCAGAAAATCTTATATATTTCTTCTGCATTCCGGGAAAGATTGGTCGGATTCAAAAAAAATAGTTTGGGAATAAACATTGTTTTAGTCTGGAAACGACTTATTGTAGAGTGATTTTTGGTTGGATACATTCATGTGTGTTCGATTGGCTTTGGATGGCTGATATTGAACCAAAGTCAACGCTGGGCTTTTGACCTGAACGTCACTGGAGCTGCGTCAAAAGTCCAGCCATGACTTTGTCTCAATAATAGCCATCAAAAGCCGATCGAACGCACAGGAATGGATCCAACCAAAAATCACTCAACCGCTGGAATTTTGACCTGAAAGTCACTGAAGCTGTGTCCATACTTGCCCAACAGGTTGCGTATGAATGTAAACCAACATATCTGAGCAAACGGGTCGAATATAAAACTATATAACTAAATGCCACGTTATTTGAGCCGATTTCAGCAAACCAACTGAGGTCTATTTTTTAGGCTGGACAGTGGTTTCCTCATTGTGTATTTTTCTTGTAATAAAAAAGAGGGAAAATGTTACTGGAGAGCAGCAACTAAAAGGATCATAGATCCCAAACAGCAAAATCTAGCTAAAAAGGTTATACCCATGATGATAAGCCATGATATGATTTCCTCTTTGCCTTACAAACAAACAGTGTACAGTACGAACGAATTCGAGCAAATAGGTAAAGCGGAAAACAATGTCAAACAAACACATCGAGAGGAAAACAATATCAACTGATTGATTCGAACGAACTAACGAACTTATAAGGGCTGGGCGACGACGACTGACTTCGATTGAGCTATAATGAATCGTACTTGCCCAGGCCTGAAGATAGCATGCATACCGTGAGGATCTACCAGCTGACCGCGCCTGCCGGTGCGGCTGGAGAAGAACGGCGCCACCGCCGATCGCCGGACGCGGCTGATAGACAGCGTGGGGAAGTTTTGGTGCGCGGCCTGGTTCACCGAGGGTGTGTCTAGAGAAGAACAGGGCGCCGAAGGAGGTGTCTAGAGAAGAACAAGGTGGGCTGGGTGCTGAGTTAAAGGCGAGCGTTCGAAATATTGGGCGCGCGTTCGAAAGTTTAGGTGCACGAGGGAGGTGTCTGCTGAGTTAAAGGCGAGCGTTCGAAATTTCCCCGTCCTCTTCTTTTTTGGGCTAATCTATCTATACCTCTATTCTATCTACATGTTTTTTATTTTTTTTCTATTCTATACATGAGTTTTTGAATTTGAATTTTTTCACTCTGTCAGCCTTCCGGCCAATGCTCATTTGAAGTAATTGAAGCTGTTGATTTGCAGCTTAGAGGTGCTATCTACCGCTCATCATACAAGGACTCTTCAGATCTAACGGCTGTGAATGAACGGATTCGTCACCCATCCTTCCCTTGGACTGGCGATGCTGAAAGCCTGAAACACTGGAACCCTCTAGATACTTCGGGATACCTCACTGCCCCACATTATTAAACATGCCTTTTCCGACACGGGAAGTCAAAAGTTGGGGGCTCCATGCAGTACATATGAATACTCGCTAGCTGCATGGTCTAGAAGCAGACTAGAGTAAATCATCAATTCGTCAAATCAATTGGTGAATAATTTTTTTTTAGGAGCTAAGACGCCGGCATGAACCATTTTATCAACTTGAATGCTTACTACATGACATAAGAAGACTATGTACTATGGTTTTTCATTTTTCTGATTTTTTAAATTTTGTGCCCATTTGAATCTTGGTCAAATCCTAGGTTTGACCAAGATTAAACAAGTTTAAAACATGAAAATGAAAAGGTAATCATGGATCCTTCTTAGTCACTCTAAAATGAAGCTTTTGGGATGTTCTTGAAATTTCCATGTTTGAAACCCAAAACGACTTCTCTTCATACTTGACTTCATAAGACAGAGTTTAGGGGTTAGGGGGTAGATACATGATTTGTCTAGTTTGCTTATGTCTAGACCTTGTTTATCAACTTTAATGCTTACTATATGACATAAGAAGAATATGTGCTTTGGTTTTTCATTTTTCTATTTTTTTTGAATTTTATGCCCATATATTTGAATCTTTGTCAAATCCTAGGTTTGACCAGGATTTAAACAAGTTTAAAACATGAAAATGAAAAGGTAAGCCTGTATCCTTCTTAGTCACTCTAAAATGAAGCTTTTGGGAGGTTCTTGAAATTTCCATGTTTGAAACCCAAAACCACTTCTCTTCATGATTGACTTCATAAGACAGAGTTTAGGGTTAGGGGTAGATATATACATGATTTTCTGGTTTGAATATGTCTAGACCTTGTTTATCAACTTGAATGCTTACTATATGACATAAGAAAACTATGTGCTTTGGTTTTCATTTTTCTGATTTTTTTATGCCCGTTTGAATCTTTTGGTCAAATCTTAGGTTTGACCAAGAATTAAACAAGTTTAAGACATGAAAATGAAAAGGGGAGCATGCATCCTTCTTAATTAGTCACTCTAAAATGAATTTTGTAAGAGGTTTTTGAAATTTCCATGTTTGAAACCCAAAACCACTTCTCTTCATGCTGGACTTCATAAGACAGAGTTTAGGGGTTAGGGGGTAGATACATGATTTGTCTAGGTTGAATATGTCTAGACCTTGTTTATCAACTTTAATGCTTGCTATATGACATAAGAAGACTATGTGCTTTGGTTTTTCATTTTTCTATTTTTTTGAATTTTATACCCATATATTTGAATCTTTGTGAAATCCTAGTTTTGACCAGGATTTAAACAAGTTTAGAACATGAAAATGAAAAGATAAGCCTGGATCATCCTTCTTAGTCACACTCTAAAATGAAGCTTTTGGGAGGTTCTTGGAATTCCAATGTTTGAAACCCAAAACCACTTCTCTTCATGATTAACTTCATAAGACAGAGTTTAGGGTTAGGGGTAGATATATACATGATTTTTCTGGTTTGAATATGTCTAGACCTTGTTTATCAACTTGAATGCTTACTATGTGACATAAGTAGACTATGTGCTTTGGTTTTCATTTTTCTATTTTTTATATTTTATACACATATATTTGAATCTTTGTGAAATCCTGGGTTTGACTAGGATTTAAACAAGTTTAGTACATGAAAATGAAAAAGGTAAGCCTGGATCCTTCTTAGTCACACTCTAAAATGAAGCTTTTGGGAGGTTCTTGAAATATCCATGTTTGAAACCCAAAACCACTTCTCTTCATGATTGACTTCATAAGACAGAGTTTAGGGTTATGGGTAGATATATACATGATTTTCTGGTTTGAATATGTCTAGACCTTGTTTATCCACTTGAATGCTTACTATATGACACAAGAAGACTATATGCTTTTGTTTTTCATTTTTCTGATTTTTTTTTGAATTTTATGCCCGTTTGAATCTTTTGGTCAAATCTTAGGTTTGACCAAGATTTAAACAAGTTTAAGACATGAAAATGAAAAGGGAAGCTTGCATCCTTCTTAGTCACTCTAAAATGAATTTTTAAGAGGTTTTTGAAATTTCCATGTTGGAAACCCAAAACCACTTCTCTTCATGCTTGACTTCATAATACAGAGTTTAGGGGTTAAGGGGGAGATACATGATTTGTCTAGTTTGAATATGTCTAGACCTTGTTTATCAACTTTAATGCTTACTATATGACATAAGAAGACTATGTGCTTTCGTTTTTCATTTTTCTATTTTTTTGTATTTTATACCCATATATTTGAATCTTTGTGAAATCCTAGGTTTGACTAGGATTTAAACAAGTTTAGAACATGAAAGTGAAAAGGTAAGCCTGGATCCTTCTTAGTCACACTCTAAAATGAAGCTTTTGGGAGGTTCTTGAAATTTCCATGTTTGAAACCCAAAACCACTTCTCTTCATAAGACAGAGTTTAGGGTTAGGGGTAGATATATACATGATTTTTCTGGTTTGAATATGTCTAGACCTTGTTTATCAACTTGAATGCTTACTATATGACATAAGAAGACTATATGCTTTTATTTTTCATTTTTCTGATTTTTTTGAATTTTATGCCCGTTTGAATCTTTTGGTCAATCTTTTGGTCAAATCTTAGGTTTGACCAAGATTTAAACAAGTTTAAGACAAGAAAATGAAAAGGGAAGCCTGCATCATATCCTTCTTAGTCACTCTAAAATGAATTTTTAAGAGGCTTTTTGAAATTTCCATGTTTGAAACCCAAAACCACTTCTCTTCATGCTTGACTTCATAAGACAGAGTTTAGGGTTAGGGGGTAGATACATGATTTGTATGGTTTGAATATGTCTAGACCTTGTTTATCAACTTGAATGCTTACTATATGACATAAGAAGACTATGTACTTTGGTTTTTCATTTTTATGATTTTTTAAATTTTCTGCCCATTTGAATCTTGGTCAAATCCTAGGTTTGACCAAGATTTAAAAAAGTTTAAAACATGAAAATGAAAAGGTAAGCCTGGATCCTTCTTACTCACTCTAAAATGAAGCTTTTTGGGATGTTCTTGAAATTTCCATGTTTGAAACCCAAAACGACTTCTCTGTACTACAGTTTGTACATACTCTCAGATAATCTGGACCGTACTTTGCACCTATGTTTAATGGATCATATGTGCCCAGAAATGGCTCATATTAGAATAGTAGACTCATATTAGTGTTCTTGACATTTTGTAAAATTATCAGATTTTTTGAAGTTTGTTTTTTTGGACAAAATTTTACCAATTTCTAGACAGAACAGAAAATGTCTGTCTTTTTATGCAAATCTGCACATAAATGGCTCAAATTAAAACAGTATACTCATTTCAGTGTTTTTGATTTCCTATAAAAAAATAGATTTTCCTGAGAAGTTCTAATTTTTGCCAGAATTTGAAAATTTTGGATTTCTTGTGTGCCCGAAACACCCAAAAGTCGCTCCAAATCTGAACACAGGATTATTTTGGTCAATACGAAAGTATAAACTGAAATACGACTATTTATTGAACCGTTTTCATGTTGTATTGTTGAAAATGGCATAGAAGGGGGTATTGAGAATTGAGAGTGGCATAAACACAACTTCAGTTTTTGGAATGGCATAAACACAACTTGTGAACTGAGGAGTGGCATAGAACCAATTAATCCTAGAACCAATTAACCCCACCAAAAATGGGTGATGCATGTCTCCTTCACCAAAACAGCAATACACATGTCAGAAACAAGTACATGAACACAAGTACACCACCATAATAATAATACTAGGTGACTCAACGACTCAACATTGACTCGACTCAGACACAACTACTACATTGACACAAGTACTAATATAATAAAGTAAGAGTACTAGTTTGTTTACATTTCCACAGGCCAATTTTACGAACAAAATTTCGAAAATTAACCTTCAGAAACTCGGAAGCCAGGTGACACAGCAGTCATCAAGGATTGCAGCTAGTGGTACACAGTGACCTGGTCAAGATCTACCTTGAGCCTGCTTGACGCTTCAGCTCGGAGTTGAGAGCCTTCTCCTGTGACAGCTCGGCCTCTAGTTTGTCCGTCCTAACCGTGAGGTTCAGGATCAGTCCGGCGAGTTTGTCCATGGTCTCCGCCTGGCCGAGGCTCTGCCGCTGGATCTCATTACTCGCAGTGAACGATTTCATGGCGATATCGTCGAGAATGTGAATCCGGATCTTCTCAGTGGCGAGCTCAGAATAAAGTCTCATGCACTCATCGGCGAGGGCGCTTCTGTCCGCCGTCTCGACGCAGAAATCGCCCATAACCATTTCTAAAATGGGCCCGATCTCGTAGCGGGGCTTCTATCAGATGGGGATGGAGCACAAAATCAGAAGTGTACCCAGAGAAGTACCAAGAAAGAGAAAATGGGAATCCCAATTTGCACGAATGTCTATACCTCGCTGCTTTGTGAAATACATAGAAAGATGCGCAAGAACGGAGGATCGCCTGAAGGTGGCAGTCGCGGGCTGCGACGCCCTTGAAGACTCTTGCGCAGAAGGCACCTCGACAGCAGCACAGGGACGGCATTGCTGGGATTCCCTCAGCTTCGCCGCAGCCGCACGAGCCCTTTTGTGGCGAGACTTGCTCCCGGTCATGGTGGCGAAGTAGTATTCCAACAGGTAAACAAAGTGGTGAACTGAGGAAGACGGCAAGAGCAAAGGTTAGTCCTTAAATTTGGCCTCCCCGTCTCCTCGGCACCTCGCGAGTAGTAATACTTATCTGGTCAAAGAGCAAACTTCGAGGCAGAGACTTGGTGGGCCATTCATCTCCAACTATACTTCCTCCGATCCGAATGATACCAAATTTTTGAATGACAAATCACCCGAAACAGTATTCCAAGAGTATATGTAAGCTTTCATTTTGGAGTGACTAAGAAGGATGCAGGCTTACCTTTTCATTTTCATGTTATAAACTTGTTTAAATATTGGTTAAACCTATGATTTGACCAAGATCAAATGGGCATAAAAATTCAGAAAAAATCAAAAAAATGAAAATCAAAGCACATAGTATTATTATGTCATATAGTAAGCATTCAAGTTGATAAACAAGGTCTAAACAACAAACCAGACAAATCATGTATCTACCCCCAACCCTAAACTCTGTTTTATGAAGTCAAGCATGAAGAGAAGTGGTTTTGGGTTTCAAACATGGAAATTTCAAAAAACTCCCAAAAGCTTCTCATTTTAGAGTGACTAAGAAGGATTCATGCTCACCTTTTCATTTTCATGTTTTAAACTTGTTCAAATCTTGGTCAAACTTAGGATTTGACCAAGATTCAAATGGGCATAAAAATTGGGAGGAAGGGTATGAATTACAATTCAAAAAAAACAAGGTAACTTAAATACTTGGATGACTCATATTAGTGTTCTTGACATTCTGTAAAATTATCAGGTTTCAAACTTGGAAATTTCAAGAACCCCCCAAAAGCTTCATTTTAGAGTGACTAAAGGATCCAGGTCGGGCTTACCTTTTATTTTCATGTTTTAAAATTGTTCAAATCTTGGTCAAACCGTACCTAGGATTTGATCAAGATTCAAATGGGCATAAAATTTCAAAAAAAATGAAAAACCAAAGCATATAGCCTTCTTATGTCATATAGTAAGCACTCAAGTTGATAAACAAGGTCTAGACATATTCAAACCAGAAAAATCATGTTTCTACCCCTAGCCCTAAACTTTGTCTTATGAAGTCAAGAACGAAGAGAAGTCGTTTTGGATTTCAAACATGGAAATTTCAAAAACCTTCCCAAAAGCTTCATTTTGGAGTGACTAATTAAGAAGGATACAGGCTTACCTTTTCATTGTCATGTTTTAAACTTGTTTAAATATTGGTTAAGCCTAGGATTTGACCAAGATCAAATGGGCATAAAAATTCAGAAAAAATCAAAAAAAAATGAAAACCAAAGCACATAGTATTATTATGTCATATAGTAAGCATTCAAGTTGATAAACAAGGTCTAAACAACAAACTAGACAAATCATGTATCTACCCCCTAACCCTAAATTAACTCTGTCTTATGAAGTCAAGCATGAAGAGAAGTGGTTTTGGGTTTCAAACATGGAAATTTCAAAAAACTCCCAAAAGCTTCTCATTTTAGAGTGACTAAGAAGGATTCAGGCTTACCTTTTCATTTTCATGTTTTAAACTTGTTCAAATCTTGGTCAAACTTAGGATTTGACCAAGATTCAAATGGGCATAAAAATTGGGAGGAAGGGTATGAATTACAATTCAAAAAAACAAGGTAACTTAAATACTTGGATGCCCCAAAGATGTGTGGAAGCCCAAAACAATGGCAAAACATGTGCGCACGCTGCATCCAATTCAAGTAGAACACATAGTAGGCATCGATAGTTTGACCTAAATTTGAAATCAAAGAGAAGGTGGTTAGAAAAAATCGAAATTGGCAAAGCAAAGCATGAAATCATAAATTTGTGATGCACTATAGCTATGAAAAGTATCAAACAATGCATACCAAAATGATTTTTTAGAGGAATACTAGTTCAACTTATTTTAATTTTATATTAGTAGCCCAAAATCGAAGTAGTAGTTGGATATTTTTGAACTTGATCTGTAGTAGTGGGCAAAACCCTAGTTTAACATATTTAATCATAGATTCGTAGGTCGATTTTTCTACTTTTTTATTATTACTATGCAGCACATGTGTGTTTGCCCGTCGAGTGAAACTCGGAGGAAGAGGGATCACTCGGAAGGAGAGAAGAAGGGAGAGAATTATGGTGTCTCCCCTTTTTCGTGTGATGATGTTGACTTTTGTGCAGGGTTTGTCAGTGAGCAGGAGCGAGCGAGCGAGCGAGCGAGTCGAGCGAGGCCGAGAATGAGAGAGATTTGTTTTTTTTTGTGAGAGGGACAACCGAAGGATCCAGAAGGACCCACATACTTCCGATACGCATCCTGATGCGTCTTCTCTTGACAAAGAAAATGGCTGGGAGTTTGCGTACCTATTGCACGTGACTTGTGCTCACTGAAGTGTGGGACCTCACGCATGGGCACCACACGTAAGTGACATACCTGTTGATGTAAAAACTCGGTTGATTATTATACTACTACATTTATACAAAGTTTCCTATGGATTCAAGGGTACGAAAGCCAAGTTAAATCATTTACATGACATTATTTTTTCCATGAAGCCAAGTTAACTCATTTATCAATTGGTACATTTTGGAGTGACTAAGAAGGATCCAGGCTTACTTTTTCATTTTCATGTTTTAAACATGTTTAAATCTTGGTCAAACCTATGACTTGACCAAGATTCAAATGGGCATAAAAATTCAAAAAAAAATCAAAAAAAAAGAAAAAACAAAAGCACGCCGTCTTCCTATGTCATATAGTAAGCATTCAATGTGATAAACAAGGTCTGGCATATTCAAACCACAAAAATCATGTATCTACCCCCTAACCCTAAACAAGGATCTAGGCTTACCCTTTTCATTTTCATGTTTTAAACTTGTTCAAATCTTGGTCAAACTTAGGATTTGACGAAGATTCAAATGGGCGTAAAAATACTTAGAAAATCATGTACGTATCTACCCCAAACCCTAAACTCTATCTTACGAAGCCAAGCATGAAGAGAAGTGGTTTTGGGTTTCAAACATGGAAATTTCAAAAACCTCCCAAAAGCTTCATTTTAGAGTGACTAAGAAGGATCCATGCTTACCTTTTATTTTCATGTTTTAAACATGTTCAAATCTTGGTCAAACCGTATGTACCTAGGATTTGACCAAGATTCAAATGGGCATAAAAATTCAAAAAAAAAATGAAAAACCAAAGCACATAGCCTAGCATCTTATATATGCCATATAGTAAGCACTCAAGTTGATAAACAAAGTCTAGACATATTCAAACCAGAAAAATCATGTATCTACCCCTAACCCTAAACTTTGTCTTAATTATGAAGTCAAGCACGAAGAGAAGTCGTTTTGGGTTTCAAACATGGACATTTAAAAAACCCTCCCAAAAGCTTCATTGTGGTGTGACGTACTAAGAAGGATACATGCTTACATTTTCAACAACCCCTAAAAGCTTCATTATAGAGTGACTAAGAAGGATCCATCAAGGCGGGCTTACCTATTATTTTCTTGTTTTAAACTTGTTCAAATCTCGGTCAAACCTAGGATTTGACCAAGATTCAAAATGTGCATCAAAATTCAAAAAAAATTATAAAAATTAAAAACCAAATTAAAGCACATAGTGTTCTTATGTCATATAGTAAGCATTAAAGTTGATAAACAAGGTCTAGACACATATTCAAACAAGACAAATCATGTATCTATACCCCTAACCCTAAACTCTATCTTATGAAGTCAACAACATGAAGAGAAGTGGTTTTGGGTTTCAAACATGGAAATTTCAAAAACCTCCCAAAAGCTTCATTTTAGAGTGACTAATATATATAAGAAGGATCCATGCCTGCTTACCACCTTTTCATTTTCATATTTTAAACTTGTTTAAATCCGTGTCAAATTAAACCAAGGATTTGACCAAAAGATTCAAATGGGCATAAAATTTAAAAAAAATCAGAAAAATGAAAAACAAAAGCATATAGTCTTCTTATGTCATATACTAAGCATTCAAGTTGATAAACAAGGTTTGGACATGCATATTCAAACCTAGGCAAATCATGTATCTATCCCCTAGCCCCTAAACTATATCTTATGAAGTCAAGCATGAAGAGAAGTGGTTTTGGGTTTCAAACATGAAAATTTCAAGAACATCCCAAAAACTTCATTTTAGAGTGACTAAGAAGGATACAGGCTTCCCCTTTTCATTTTCATGTTTTATACTTGTTTAAATCTTGGTCAAACCTAGGATTTGACAAAGATTCAAATGTGCATCAAAATAAAAATCAGAAAAATTAAAAACCAAAGCACATAGTTTTCTTATGTCATATAGTTAGCATTAAAGTTGATATAAACAAGGTCTAGATATATTCAAACAAGAAAAATCATGTATCTACCCCTAACCCTAAACTCTGTCTTATGTACTCAAGCATGAAGAGAAGTGGTTTTGGGTTTCAAACTTGGAAATTTCAAGAACCCCCCAAGAGCTTCATTTTAGAGTGACTAAAGGATCTAGGTCGGGCTTACCTTTTATTTTCATGTTTTAAAATTGTTCAAATCTTGGTCAAACCGTACCTAGGATTTGATCAAGATTCAAAAATGGGCATAAAATTTCAAAAAAAATGAAAAACCAAAGCATATAGCCTTCTTATGTCATATAGTACGTAAGCACTCAAGTTGATAAACAAGGTCTAGACATATTCAAACCAGAAAAATCATGTTTCTACCCCTAGCCCTAAACTTTGTCTTATGAAGTCAAGCACGAAGAGAAGTCGTTTTGGATTTCAAACATGGAAATTTCAAAAACCTTCCCAAAAGCTTCATTTTGGAGTGACTAATTAAGAAGGATACAGGCTTACCTTTTCATTTTCATGTTTTAAACTTGTTTAAATATTGGTTAAGCCTAGGATTTGACCAAGATCAAATGGGCATAAAAATTCAGAAAAAATCAAAAAAATGAAAACCAAAGCACATAGTATTATTATGTCATATAGTAAGCATTCAAGTTGATAAACAAGGTCTAAACAATAAACTAGACAAATCATGTATCTACCCCCTAACCCTAAATTAACTCTGTCTTATGAAGTCAAGCATGAAGAGAAGTGGTTTTGGGTTTCAAACATGGAAATTTCAAAAAACTCCCAAAAGCTTCTCATTTTAGAGTGACTAAGAAGGATTCAAAGCTTACCTTTTCATTTTCATATTTTAAACTTGTTCAAATCTTGGTCAAACTTAGGATTTGACCAAGATTCAAATGGGCATAAAAATTGGGAGGAAGGGTATGAATTACAATTCAAAAAAACAAGGCAACTTAAATACTTGGATGCCCCAAAGATGTGTGGAAGCCCAAAACAATGGCAAAACATGTGCGCACGCTGCATCCAATTCAAGTAGAACACATAGTAGGCATCGATAGTTTGACCTAAATTTGAAATCAAAGAGAAGGTGGTTAGAAAAAATCGAAATTGGCAAAGCAAAGCATGAAATCATAAATTTGTGATGCACTATAGCTATGAAAAGTATCAAACAATGCATACCAAAATGATTTTTTAGAGGAATACTAGTTCAACTTATTTTAATTTTATATTAGTAGCCCAAAATCGAAGTAGTAGTTGGATATTTTTGAACTTGATCTGTAGTAGTGGGCAAAACCCTAGTTTAACATATTTAATCATAGATTCGTAGGTCGATTTTTCTACTTTTTTATTATTACTATGCAGCACATGTGTGTTTGCCCGTCGAGTGAAACTCGGAGGAAGAGGGATCACTCGGAAGGAGAGAAGAAGGGAGAGAATTATGGTGTCTCCCCTTTTTCGTGTGATGATGTTGACTTTTGTGCAGGGTTTGTCAGTGAGCAGGAGCGAGCGAGCGAGCGAGTCGAGCGAGGCCGAGAATGAGAGAGATTTGTTTTTTTTTGTGAGAGGGACAACCGAAGGATCCGTAAGGACCCACATACTTCCGATACGCATCCCGATGCGTCTTCTCTTGACAAAGAAAATGGCTGGGAGTTTGCGTACCAATAGCACGTGACTAGTGCACACTCAAGTGTGGGACCTCACGCATGGGCACCACACGTAAGTGACATACCTGTTGATGTAAAAACTCGGTTGATTATTATACTACTACATTTATACAAAGTTTCCTATGGATTCAAGGGTACGAAAGCCAAGTTAAATCATTTACATGACATTATTTTTTCCATGAAGCCAAGTTAACTCATTTATCAATTGGTACATTTTGGAGTGACTAAGAAGGATCCAGGCTTACTTTTTCATTTTCATGTTTTAAACATGTTTAAATCTTGGTCAAACCTATGACTTGACCAAGATTCAAATGGGCATAAAAATTCAAAAAAAAATCAAAAAAAAAGAAAAAACAAAAGCACGCCGTCTTCCTATGTCATATAGTAAGCATTCAATGTGATAAACAAGGTCTGGCATATTCAAACCACAAAAATCATGTATCTACCCCCTAACCCTAAACAAGGATCTAGGCTTACCCTTTTCATTTTCATGTTTTAAACTTGTTCAAATCTTGGTCAAACTTAGGATTTGACGAAGATTCAAATGGGCGTAAAAATACTTAGAAAATCATGTACGTATCTACCCCAAACCCTAAACTCTATCTTACGAAGCCAAGCATGAAGAGAAGTGGTTTTGGGTTTCAAACATGGAAATTTCAAAAACCTCCCAAAAGCTTCATTTTAGAGTGACTAAGAAGGATCCATGCTTACCTTTTATTTTCATGTTTTAAACATGTTCAAATCTTGGTCAAACCGTACGTACCTAGGATTTGACCAAGATTCAAATGGGCATAAAAATTCAAAAAAAAAAATGAAAAACCAAAGCACATAGCCTAGCATCTTATATATGCCATATAGTAAGCACTCAAGTTGATAAACAAAGTCTAGACATATTCAAACCAGAAAAATCATGTATCTACCCCTAACCCTAAACTTTGTCTTAATTATGAAGTCAAGCACGAAGAGAAGTCGTTTTGGGTTTCAAACATGGACATTTAAAAACCCTCCCAAAAGCTTCATTGTGGTGTGACGTACTAAGAAGGATACATGCTTACATTTTCAACAACCCCCCTAAAAGCTTCATTATAGAGTGACTAAGAAGGATCCAGTCTGGCGGGCTTACCTTTTATTTTCTTGTTTTAAACTTGTTCAAATCTCGGTCAAACCTAGGATTTGACCAAGATTCAAAATGTGCATCAAAATTCAAAAAAAATTATAAAAATTAAAAACCAAATTAAAGCACATAGTGTTCTTATGTCATATAGTAAGCATTAAAGTTGATAAACAAGGTCTAGACACATATTCAAACAAGACAAATCATGTATCTATACCCCTAACCCTAAACTCTATCTTATGAAGTCAACAACATGAAGAGAAGTGGTTTTGGGTTTCAAACATGGAAATTTCAAAAACCTCCCAAAAGCTTCATTTTAGAGTGACTAATATATATAAGAAGGATCCATGCCTGCTTACCACCTTTTCATTTTCATATTTTAAACTTGTTTAAATCCGTGTCAAATTAAACCAAGGATTTGACCAAAAGATTCAAATGGGCATAAAATTTAAAAAAATCAGAAAAATGAAAAACAAAAGCATATAGTCTTCTTATGTCATATACTAAGCATTCAAGTTGATAAACAAGGTTTGGACATGCATATTCAAACCTAGGCAAATCATGTATCTATCCCCTAGCCCCTAAACTATATCTTATGAAGTCAAGCATGAAGAGAAGTGGTTTTGGGTTTCAAACATGAAAATTTCAAGAACATCCCAAAAACTTCATTTTAGAGTGACTAAGAAGGATACAGGCTTCCCCTTTTCATTTTCATGTTTTATACTTGTTTAAATCTTGGTCAAACCTAGGATTTGACAAAGATTCAAATGTGCATCAAAATAAAAAATCAGAAAAATTAAAAACCAAAGCACATAGTTTTCTTATGTCATATAGTTAGCATTAAAGTTGATATAAACAAGGTCTAGATATATTCAAACAAGAAAAATCATGTATCTACCCCTAACCCTAAACTCTGTCTTATGTACTCAAGCATGAAGAGAAGTGGTTTTGGGTTTCAAACTTGGAAATTTCAAGAACCCCCCAAGAGCTTCATTTTAGAGTGACTAAAGGATCTAGGTCGGGCTTACCTTTTATTTTCATGTTTTAAAATTGTTCAAATCTTGGTCAAACCGTACCTAGGATTTGATCAAGATTCAAAAATGGGCATAAAATTTCAAAAAAAATGAAAAACCAAAGCATATAGCCTTCTTATGTCATATAGTACGTAAGCACTCAAGTTCATAAACAAGGTCTAGACATATTCAAACCAGAAAAATCATGTTTCTACCCCTAGCCCTAAACTTTGTCTTATGAAGTCAAGCACGAAGAGAAGTCGTTTTGGATTTCAAACATGGAAATTTCAAAAACCTTCCCAAAAGCTTCATTTTGGAGTGACTAATTAAGAAGGATACAGGCTTACCTTTTCATTTTCATGTTTTAAACTTGTTTAAATATTGGTTAAGCCTAGTATTTGACCAAGATCAAATGGGCATAAAAATTCAGAAAAAATCAAAAAAAAAATGAAAACCAAAGCACATAGTATTATTATGTCATATAGTAAGCATTCAAGTTGATAAACAAGGTCTAAACAATAAACTAGACAAATCATGTATCTACCCCCTAACCCTAAATTAACTCTGTCTTATGAAGTCAAGCATGAAGAGAAGTGGTTTTGGGTTTCAAACATGGAAATTTCAAAAAACTCCCAAAAGCTTCTCATTTTAGAGTGACTAAGAAGGATTCAGGCTTACCTTTTCATTTTCATATTTTAAACTTGTTCAAATCTTGGTCAAACTTAGGATTTGACCAAGATTCAAATGGGCATAAAAATTGGGAGGAAGGGTATGAATTACAATTCAAAAAAACAAGGCAACTTAAATACTTGGATGCCCCAAAGATGTGTGGAAGCCCAAAACAATGGCAAAACATGTGCGCACGCTGCATCCAATTCAAGTAGAACACATAGTAGGCATCGATAGTTTGACCTAAATTTGAAATCAAAGAGAAGGTGGTTAGAAAAAATCGAAATTGGCAAAGCAAAGCATGAAATCATAAATTTGTGATGCACTATAGCTATGAAAAGTATCAAACAATGCATACCAAAATGATTTTTTAGAGGAATACTAGTTCAACTTATTTTAGTTTTATATTAGTAGCCCAAAATCGAAGTAGTAGTTGGATATTTTTGAACTTGATCTGTAGTAGTGGGCAAAACCCTAGTTTAACATATTTAATCATAGATTCGTAGGTCGATTTTTCTACTTTTTTATTATTACTATGCAGCACATGTGTGTTTGCCCGTCGAGTGAAACTCGGAGGAAGAGGGATCACTCGGAAGGAGAGAAGAAGGGACAGAATTATGGTGTCTCCCCTTTTTCGTGTGATGATGTTGACTTTTGTGCAGGGTTTGTCAGTGAGCAGGAGCGAGCGAGCGAGCGAGCGAGTCGAGCGAGGCCGAGAATGAGAGAGATTTGTTTTTTTTGTGAGAGGGACAACCGAAGGATCCAGAAGGACCCACATACTTCCGATACGCATCCTGATGCGTCTTCTCTTGACAAAGAAAATGGCTGGGAGTTTGCGTACCTATTGCACGTGACTTGTGCTCATCAAGTGTGGGACCTCACGCATGGGCACCACACGTAAGTGACAGACCTGTTGATGTAAAAACTCGGTTGATTATTATACTACTACATTTATACAAAGTTTCCTATGGATTCAAGGGTACGAAAGCCAAGTTAAATCATTTACATGACATTATTTTTTCCATGAAGCCAAGTTAACTCATTTATCAATTGGTACATTTTGGAGTGACTAAGAAGGATCCAGGCTTACTTTTTCATTTTCATGTTTTAAACATGTTTAAATCTTGGTCAAACCTATGACTTGACCAAGATTCAAATGGGCATAAAAATTCAAAAAAAAAATCAAAAAAAAAGAAAAAACAAAAGCACGCCGTCTTCCTATGTCATATAGTAAGCATTCATGGTGATAAACAAGGTCTGGCATATTCAAACCACAAAAATCATGTATCTACCCCCTAACCCTAAACAAGGATCCAGGCTTACCCTTTTCATTTTCATGTTTTAAACTTGTTCAAATCTTGGTCAAACTTAGGATTTGACGAAGATTCAAATGGGCGTAAAAATACTTAGAAAATCATGTACGTATCTACCCCAAACCCTAAACTCTATCTTACGAAGCCAAGCATGAAGAGAAGTGGTTTTGGGTTTCAAACATGGAAATTTCAAAAACCTCCCAAAAGCTTCATTTTAGAGTGACTAAGAAGGATCCGTGCTTACCTTTTATTTTCATGTTTTAAACATGTTCAAATCTTGGTCAAACCGTACGTACCTAGGATTTGACCAAGATTCAAATGGGCATAAAAATTCAAAAAAAAAATGAAAAACCAAAGCACATAGCCTAGCTTCTTATATATGCCATATAGTAAGCACTCAAGTTGATAAACAAAGTCTAGACATATTCAAACCAGAAAAATCATGTATCTACCCCTAACCCTAAACTTTGTCTTAATTATGAAGTCAAGCACGAAGAGAAGTCGTTTTGGGTTTCAAACATGGACATTTAAAAAACCCTCCCAAAAGCTTCATTGTGGTGTGACGTACTAAGAAGGATACATGCTTACATTTTCAACAACCCCCCTAAAAGCTTCATTATAGAGTGACTAAGAAGGATCCAACTGGCGGGCTTACCTTTTATTTTCTTGTTTTAAACTTGTTCAAATCTCGGTCAAACCTAGGATTTGACCAAGATTCAAAATGTGCATCAAAATTCAAAAAAAATTATAAAAATTAAAAACCAAATTAAAGCACATAGTGTTCTTATGTCATATAGTAAGCATTAAAGTTGATAAACAAGGTCTAGACACATATTCAAACAAGACAAATCATGTATCTATACCCCTAACCCCTAAACTCTATCTTATGAAGTCAACAACATGAAGAGAAGTGGTTTTGGGTTTCAAACATGGAAATTTCAAAAACCTCCCAAAAGCTTCATTTTAGAGTGACTAATATATATAAGAAGGATCCATGCCTGCTTACCACCTTTTCATTTTCATATTTTAAACTTGTTTAAACCCGTGTTAAATTAAACCAAGGATTTGACCAAAAGATTCAAATGGGCATAAAATTTAAAAAAAAATCAGAAAAATGAAAAACAAAAGCATATAGTCTTCTTATGTCATATACTAAGCATTCAAGTTGATAAACAAGGTTTGGACATGCATATTCAAACCTAGGCAAATCATGTATCTATCCCCTAGCCCCTAAACTATATCTTATGAAGTCAAGCATGAAGAGAAGTGGTTTTGGGTTTCAAACATGAAAATTTCAAGAACATCCCAAAAACTTCATTTTAGAGTGACTAAGAAGGATATAGGCTTCCCCTTTTCATTTTCATGTTTTATACTTGTTTAAATCTTGGTCAAACCTAGGATTTGACAAAGATTCAAATGTGCATCAAAATAAAAAATCAGAAAAATTAAAAACCAAAGCACATAGTTTTCTTATGTCATATAGTTAGCATTAAAGTTGATATAAACAAGGTCTAGATATATTCAAACAAGAAAAATCATGTATCTACCCCTAACCCTAAACTCTGTCTTATGTAGTCAAGCATGAAGAGAAGTGGTTTTGGGTTTCAAACTTGGAAATTTCAAGAACCCCCCAAAAGCTTCATTTTAGAGTGACTAAAGGATCCAGGTCGGGCTTACCTTTTATTTTCATGTTTTAAAATTGTTCAAATCTTGGTCAAACCGTACCTAGGATTTGATCAAGATTCAAAAATGGGCATAAAATTTCAAAAAAAATGAAAAACCAAAGCATATAGCCTTCTTATGTCATATAGTACGTAAGCACTCAAGTTCATAAACAAGGTCTAGACATATTCAAACCAGAAAAATCATGTTTCTACCCCTAGCCCTAAACTTTGTCTTATGAAGTCAAGCACGAAGAGAAGTCGTTTTGGATTTCAAACATGGAAATTTCAAAAACCTTCCCAAAAGCTTCATTTTGGAGTGACTAATTAAGAAGGATACAGGCTTACCTTTTCATTTTCATGTTTTAAACTTGTTTAAATATTGGTTAAGCCTAGGATTTGACCAAGATCAAATGGGCATAAAAATTCAGAAAAAATCAAAAAAAATGAAAACCAAAGCACATAGTATTATTATGTCATATAGTAAGCATTCAAGTTGATAAACAAGGTCTAAACAACAAACAAGACAAATCATGTATCTACCCCCTAACCCTAAATTAACTCTGTCTTATGAAGTCAAGCATGAAGAGAAGTGGTTTTGGGTTTCAAACATGGAAATTTCAAAAAACTCCCAAAAGCTTCTCATTTTAGAGTGACTAAGAAGGATTCAGGCTTACCTTTTCATTTTCATGTTTTAAACTTGTTCAAATCTTGGTCAAACTTAGGATTTGACCAAGATTCAAATGGGCATAAAAATTGGGAGGAAGGGTATGAATTACAATTCAAAAAAACAAGGTAACTTAAATACTTGGATGCCCCAAAGATGTGTGGAAGCCCAAAACAATGGCAAAACATGTGCGCACGCTGCATCCAATTCAAGTAGAACACATAGTAGGCATCGATAGTTTGACCTAAATTTGAAATCAAAGAGAAGGTGGTTAGAAAAAATCGAAATTGGCAAAGCAAAGCATGGAATCATAAATTTGTGATGCACTATAGCTATGAAAAGTATCAAACAATGCATACCAAAATGATTTTTTAGAGGAATACTAGTTCAACTTATTTTAATTTTATATTAGTAGCCCAAAATCGAAGTAGTTGTTGGATATTTTTGAACTTGATCTGTAGTAGTGGGCAAAACCCTAGTTTAACCTATTTAATCATAGATTCGTAGGTCGATTTTTCTACTTTTTTATTATTACTATGCAGCACATGTGTGTTTGCCCGTCGAGTGAAACTCGGAGGAAGAGGGATCACTCGGAAGGAGAGAAGAAGGGAGAGAATTATGGTGTCTCCCCTTTTTCGTGTGATGATGTTGACTTTTGTGCAGGGTTTGTCAGTGAGCAGGAGCGAGCGAGCGAGCGAGTCGAGCGAGGCCGAGAATGAGAGAGATTTGTTTTTTTGTGAGAGGGACAACCGAAGGATCCAGAAGGACCCACATACTTCCGATACGCATCCTGATGCGTCTTCTCTTGACAAAGAAAATGGCTAGGAGTTTGCGTACCTATTGCACGTGACTTGTGCTCATTGAAGTGTGGGACCTCACGCATGGGCACCACACGTAAGTGACAGACCTGTTGATGTAAAAACTGGGTTGATTATTATACTACTACATTTATACAAAGTTTCCTATGGATTCAAGGGTACGAAAGCCAAGTTAAATCATTTACATGACATTATTTTTTCCATGAAGCCAAGTTAACTCATTTATCAATTGGTACATTTTGGAGTGACTAAGAAGGATCCAGGCTTACTTTTTCATTTTCATGTTTTAAACATGTTTAAATCTTGGTCAAACCTATGACTTGACCAAGATTCAAATGGGCATAAAAATTCAAAAAAAAAATCAAAAAAAAAGAAAAAACAAAAGCACGTCATCTTCCTATGTCATATAGTAAGCATTCAAGGTGATAAACAAGGTCTGGCATATTCAAACCACAAAAATCATGTATCTACCCCCTAACCCTAAACAAGGATCCAGGCTTACCCTTTTCATTTTCATGTTTTAAACTTGTTCAAATCTTGGTCAAACTTAGGATTTGACGAAGATTCAAATGGGCGTAAAAATACTTAGAAAATCATGTACGTATCTACCCCAAACCCTAAACTCTATCTTACGAAGCCAAGCATGAAGAGAAGTGGTTTTGGGTTTCAAACATGGAAATTTCAAAAACCTCCCAAAAGCTTCATTTTAGAGTGACTAAGAAGGATCCATGCTTACCTTTTATTTTCATGTTTTAAACATGTTCAAATCTTGGTCAAACCGTACGTACCTAGGATTTGACCAAGATTCAAATGGGCATAAAAATTCAAAAAAAAAATGAAAAACCAAAGCACATAGCCTAGCTTCTTATATATGCCATATAGTAAGCACTCAAGTTGATAAACAAAGTCTAGACATATTCAAACCAGAAAAATCATGTATCTACCCCTAACCCTAAACTTTGTCTTAATTATGAAGTCAAGCACGAAGAGAAGTCGTTTTGGGTTTCAAACATGGACATTTAAAAAACCCTCCCAAAAGCTTCATTGTGGTGTGACGTACTAAGAAGGATACATGCTTACATTTTCAACAACCCCCCTAAAAGCTTCATTATAGAGTGACTAAGAAGGATCCAATCAAGTGGCTTACCTTTTATTTTCTTGTTTTAAACTTGTTCAAATCTCGGTCAAACCAAGGATTTGACCAAGATTCAAAATGTGCATCAAAATTCAAAAAAAATTATAAAAATTAAAAACCAAATTAAAGCACATAGTGTTCTTATGTCATATAGTAAGCATTAAAGTTGACAAACAAGGTCTAGACACATATTCAAACAAGACAAATCATGTATCTATACCCCTAACCCCTAAACTCTATCTTATGAAGTCAACAACATGAAGAGAAGTGGTTTTGGGTTTTAAACATGGAAATTTCAATAACCTCCCAAAAGCTTCATTTTAGAGTGACTAATATATATAAGAAGGATCCATGCCTGCTTACCACCTTTTCATTTTCATATTTTAAACTTGTTTAAATCCGTGTCAAATTAAACCAAGGATTTGACCAAAAGATTCAAATGGGCATAAAATTTTAAAAAAAATCAGAAAAATGAAAAACAAAAGCATATAGTCTTCTTATGTCATATACTAAGCATTCAAGTTGATAAACAAGGTTTGGACATGCATATTCAAACCTAGGCAAATCATGTATCTATCCCCTAGCCCCTAAACTATATCTTATGAAGTCAAGCATGAAGAGAAGTGGTTTTGGGTTTCAAACATGAAAATTTCAAGAACATCCCAAAAACTTCATTTTAGAGTGACTAAGAAGGATACAGGCTTCCCCTTTTCATTTTCATGTTTTATACTTGTTTAAATCTTGGTCAAACCTAGGATTTGACAAAGATTCAAATGTGCATCAAAATAAAAAATCAGAAAAATTAAAAACCAAAGCACATAGTTTTCTTATGTCATATAGTTAGCATTAAAGTTGATATAAACACGGTCTAGATATATTTAAACAAGAAAAATCATGTATCTACCCCTAACCCTAAACTTTGTCTTATGTAGTCAAGCATGAAGAGAAGTGGTTTTGGGTTTCAAACTTGGAAATTTCAAGAACCCCCCAAAAGCTTCATTTTAGAGTGACTAAAGGATCCAGGTCGGGCTTACCTTTTATTTTCATGTTTTAAAATTGTTCAAATCTTGGTCAAACCGTACCTAGGATTTGATCAAGATTCAAAAATGGGCATAAAATTTCAAAAAAAATGAAAAACCAAAGCATATAGCCTTCTTATGTCATATAGTACGTAAGCACTCAAGTTCATAAACAAGGTCTAGACATATTCAAACCAGAAAAATCATGTTTCTACCCCTAGCCCTAAACTTTGTCTTATGAAGTCAAGCACGAAGAGAAGTCATTTTGGATTTCAAACATGGAAATTTCAAAAACCTTCCCAAAAGCTTCATTTTGGAGTGACTAATTAAGAAGGATACAGGCTTACCTTTTCATTTTCATGTTTTAAACTTGTTTAAATATTGGTTAAGCCTAGGATTTGACCATGATCAAATGGGCATAAAAATTCAGAAAAAATCAAAAAAAATGAAAACCAAAGCACATAGTATTATTATGTCATATAGTAAGCATTCAAGTTGATAAACAAGGTCTAAACAACAAACTAGACAAATCATGTATCTACCCCCTAACCCTAAATTAACTCTGTCTTATGAAGTCAAGCATGAAGAGAAGTGGTTTTGGGTTTCAAACATGGAAATTTCAAAAAACTCCCAAAAGCTTCTCATTTTAGAGTGACTAAGAAGGATTCAGGCTTACCTTTTCATTTTCATGTTTTAAACTTGTTCAAATCTTGGTCAAACTTAGGATTTGACCAAGATTCAAATGGGCATAAAAATTGGGAGGAAGGGTATGAATTACAATTCAAAAAAACAAGGTAACTTAAATACTTGGATGCCCCAAAGATGTGTGGAAGCCCAAAACAATGGCAAAACATGTGCGCACGCTGCATCCAATTCAAGTAGAACACATAGTAGGCATCGATAGTTTGACCTAAATTTGAAATCAAAGAGAAGGTGGTTAGAAAAAATCGAAATTGGCAAAGCAAAGCATGAAATCATAAATTTGTGATGCACTATAGCTATGAAAAGTATCAAACAATGCATACCAAAATGATTTTTTAGAGGAATACTAGTTCAACTTATTTTAATTTTATATTAGTAGCCCAAAATCGAAGTAGTAGTTGGATATTTTTGAACTTGATCTGTAGTAGTGGGCAAAACCCTAGTTTAACATATTTAATCATAGATTCGTAGGTTGATTTTTCTACTTTTTTATTATTACTATGCAGCACATGTGTGTTTGCCCGTCGAGTGAAACTCGGAGGAAGAGGGATCACTCGGAAGGAGAGAAGAAGGGAGAGAATTATGGTGTCTCCCCTTTTTCGTGTGATGATGTTGACTTTTGTGCGTGGTTTGTCAAGGAGCAGGAGCGAGCGAGCGAGTCGAGAGAGGCAGAGAATGAGAGAGATTTTTTTTTTGTGAGAGGGACAACCGAAGGATCCGTAGGACCCACATACTTCCGATACGCATCCCGATGCGTCTTCTCTTGACAAAGAAAATGGCTAGGAGTTTGCGTACCTATTGCACGTGACTTGTGCTCATCAAGTGTGGGACCTCACGCATGGGCACCACACGTAAGTGACAGACCTGTTGATGTAAAAACTCGGTTGATTATTATACTACTACATTTATACAAAGTTTCCTATGGATTCAAGGGTACGAAAGCCAAGTTAAATCATTTACATGACATTATTTTTTCCATGAAGCCAAGTTAACTCATTTATCAATTGGTACTTTTTGGAGTGACTAAGAAGGATCCAGGCTTACTTTTTCATTTTCATGTTTTAAACATGTTTAAATCTTGGTCAAACTTAGGATTTGACCAAGATTCAAATGGGCATAAAAATTCAAAAAAAATCAAAAAAAAAGAAAAAACAAAAGCACTCCGTCTTCCTATGTCATATAGTAAGCATTCAAGGTGATAAACAAGGTCTGGCATATTCAAACCACAAAAATCATGTATCTACCCCCTAACCCTAAACAAGGATCCAGGCTTACCCTTTTCATTTTCATGTTTTAAACTTGTTCAAATCTTGGTCAAACTTAGGATTTGACGAAGATTCAAATGGGCGTAAAAATACTTAGAAAAATCATGTACGTATCTACCCCAAACCCTAAACTCTATCTTACGAAGCCAAGCATGCATGAAGAGAAGTGGTTTTGGGTTTCAAACATGGAAATTTCAAAAACCTCCCAAAAGCTTCATTTTAGAGTGACTAAGAAGGATCCATGCTTACCTTTTATTTTCATGTTTTAAACATGTTCAAATCTTGGTCAAACTGTACGTTCCTATGATTTGACCAAGATTCAAATGGGCATAAAAATTCAAAAAAAAATGAAAAACCAAAGCACATAGCCTAGCTTCTTATATATGCCATATAGTAAGCACTCAAGTTGATAAACAAAGTCTAGACATATTCAAACCAGAAAAATCATGTATCTACCCCTAACCCTAAACTTTGTCTTAATTATGAAGTCAAGCACGAAGAGAAGTCGTTTTGGGTTTCAAACATGGACATTTAAAAAACCCTCCCAAAAGCTTCATTGTGGTGTGACGTACTAAGAAGGATACATGCTTACATTTTCAACAACCCCCCTAAAAGCTTCATTATAGAGTGACTAAGAAGGATCCAGTCTGGCGGGCTTACCTTTTATTTTCTTGTTTTAAACTTGTTCAAATCTCGGTCAAACCTAGGATTTGACCAAGATTCAAAATGTGCATCAAAATTCAAAAAAAATTATAAAAATTAAAAACCAAATTAAAGCACATAGTGTTCTTATGTCATATAGTAAGCATTAAAATTGATAAACAAGGTCTAGACACATATTCAAACAAGACAAATCATGTATCTATACCCCTAACCCCTAAACTCTATCTTATGAAGTCAACAACATGAAGAGAAGTGGTTTTGGGTTTCAAACATGGAAATTTCAAAAACCTCCCAAAAGCTTCATTTTAGAGTGACTAATATATATAAGAAGGATCCATGCCTGCTTACCACCTTTTCATTTTCATATTTTAAACTTGTTTAAATCCGTGTCAAATTAAACCAAGGATTTGACCAAAAGATTCAAATGGGCATAAAATTTAAAAAATCAGAAAAATGAAAAACAAAAGCATATAGTCTTCTTATGTCATATACTAAGCATTCAAGTTGATAAACAAGGTTTGGACATGCATATTCAAACCTAGGCAAATCATGTATCTATCCCCTAGCCCCTAAACTATATCTTATGAAGTCAAGCATGAAGAGAAGTGGTTTTGGGTTTCAAACATGAAAATTTCAAGAACATCCCAAAAACTTCATTTTAGAGTGACTAAGAAGGATACATGCTTCCCCTTTTCATTTTCATGTTTTATACTTGTTTAAATCTTGGTCAAACCTAGGATTTGACAAAGATTCAAATGTGCATCAAAATAAAAAAATTAGAAAAATTAAAAACCAAAGCACATAGTTTTCTTATGTCATATAGTTAGCATTAAAGTTGACAAACAAGGTCTAGATATATTCAAACAAGAAAAATCATGTATCTACCCCTAACCCTAAACTCTGTCTTATGTAGTCAAGCATGAAGAGAAGTGGTTTTGGGTTTCAAACTTGGAAATTTCAAGAACCCGCCAAAAGCTTCATTTTAGAGTGACTAAGAAGGATCCATGCTTACCTTTTCATTTTCATGTTTTAAACTTGTTTACATCTTGGTCATAGCTAGTGTATTTGACCAAGATTCAAATGGGCATAAAATTAAAAAAACAAAAAAATGAAAAACCAAAGTACATAGTCTTCTTATGTCATATAGTAAGCATTCAAGCTGATAAACAAGGTCTAGACATATTCAAACCAAACAAATCATGTATCTACCCCCTAACCCCTAAACTTTATCTTATGAAGCCAAGCATGAAGAGAAGTGGTTCTTGGTTTCAAACATGGAAATATCAAAAACCTCCCAAAAGCTTCATTTTAGAGTGACTAAGAAGTATCCATGCTTACCTTTTCATTTTCAGATTTTAAACTTGTTTAAATCATTGTCAAACCTAGGATTTGACCAAGATACAAGTATGGGCACAAAACCCTCTTAGCCAAAATCAACTACGAGCAAGATTTTCTGTATTGTAGATGCCCCAATTGACTCTCATCCCCAATGTAGTCTTTTTTTTATGTCAGTATAGACTTCTTTACTGGATGTATACTATCGTACATGGCATGCATTTGCCTAATGAGCAGCATTGTTTAGCCGTTCTAGCCAACCCGATCAATCTGTCAAGCTTCATGCACGAGATGCCAATTTACTCCCTCGCTCCGATCCATATTTCTTGGTGCTAAAAAGAATGTGAATCGGAGGGAGTACTTTTCTTAGATAGTACTATATCAGTTCAAAAAAAAGTATAGTACTACTACATCACAAATGCATCAAAAGAGTACTAGTACTGTACATCACAAGACCACGACAGTTGTATAGTAGAGTTTAATGCTGAACTTTAAACAGACCAGGAGCATCGTGGCCAAGAAGGGGCGTTGACCGGCAACAAACCAGTCAAAAGACGTAAGGAAGAGGCCATATGCTGCGTGCTTGGCCTTGATTGCAGGGTGGTGATTCTTCGCCGCTCGCCATGTATTCACGCCGTACCAGTTCCGCATCGCCCGCGAGCGGATCGAAGCGATCCCGCGCGCCGGACACGCTCGAGGAGGCGTGGCGGCTCCAGTGCAAGCAGTCCGCCGCCGGGAGTCGGCGCGCGGCGTGCGGTGCGAGCTCCCTGTACATGCCGTCGTCGCTCCGCGAGTTCGCCCCGGGCGGGCTCTGGTACAAGGCGGATCCGCCGCTCAAACCGATGAGCGGCCCCGTCTTCAAGAAATGGTGCGCCGACCGGGAGAGGAACCGCCGGTCGAAGGCGGCGTGGGAGGCGAGCACCAGCGGCGGATTCGCGCCGCCAGCCGGCGAGGAGGCGGAGGAGGCGGAGGAAGGGGAAGACCCCCTCTTCTTGAAGGCGCTGGCCGCGTCCCTCAAGGACGATGCCGACAAGAAGAGGGCGGAGGAAGAAGACAAGGCGGCGGCCATCGCCGCCGTGAAGGAGAAGGAGGCGCGGGATGCGGAGGAGAACGCGACCATCATCTTCCTCGACGACTAGATAGGTTAGAAGTCGCGATAAGGATCACGCAATTCTGTATGTATGATCCGTATGTATGATCAACTATGAATTATGAACAATGAACTATCAAACCAAACCACATAGTTTTTTTTATGTCATATAGTAAGAATTCAAGTTGATAAAACAAGGTCTAGACATATTCAAACTAGACAAATCACGTATATCTACCCCTAACCCTAAACTCTGTCTTATGAAGTAAAGCATGAAGAGAAGTGGTTTTGGGTTTCAAACATGGAAATTTCAAAAACCTTCCCAAAAGCTTCATTTTGGAGTGACTAAGAAGGATGCAGGCTTACCTTTTCATTTTCATGTCTTAAACTTGTTTAAATCTTGGTTAAACCTAGGATTTGACCAAGATCAAATGGGCAAAAAAATCAGAAAAAATCAAAAAAATGAAAACTAAAGCACATAGTATTCTTATGTCATATAGTAAGCATTCAATTTGATAAACAAGGTCTAAACATATTCAAACCAGACAAATCATGTATCTACCCACTAACCCTAAATTCTGTCTTATGAAGTCGATCAAGCATGAAGAGAAGTGGTTTTGGGTTTCAAACATGGAAATTTCAAAAACCTCCCAAAAGCTTCATTTTAGAGTTACTAAGAAGGATCCATGCTTACCTTTTATTTTCATGTTTTAAACATGTTCAAATCTTGGTCAAACCGTACCTAGGATTTGACCAAGATTCAAATGGGTATAAAAATTCAAAAAAACTGAAAAACCAAAGCACATAGCCTTCTTATGTCATATATAGTAAGCACTCAAGTTGGTAAACAAGGTCTAGAGATATTCAAACCAGAAAAATCTTGTATCTACCCCTAACCCTAAACTTTGTCTTATGAAGTCAAGCACGAAGAGAAGTCGTTTTGGGTTTCAAACATGGAAATTACAAAAACCTTCCCAAAAGCCTCATTTTGGAGTGACTAAGAAGGATGCAGGCTTACCTTTTCATTTTCATGTTTTAAACTTGTTTAAACCTTGGTTAAACCTAGGATTTGACCAAGATCAAATGGGCATAAAAATTCAGAAAAAATCAAAAAATGAAAACCAAAGCACATAGTATTCTTATGTCATATATTAAGCATGCAAGTTGATAAACAAGGTCAAGACATATTCAAACCAGACAAATCATGTTTCTACCCTAACCCTAAACTCTGTCTTATGAAGTCAAGCATGAAGAGACGTGGTTTTGGGTTTCAAACATGGAAATTTCAAGAACCCCCCAAAAGCTTCATTTTAGAGTGACTAAGAAGGATCCAGGTCGAGCTTACCTTTTATTTTTATGTTTTAAACTTGTTCAAATCTTGGTCAAACCTAGGATTTGACCAAGATTCAAATGGGTATAAAAAAATAAAAAACCAAAGCACATAGCCTTTTTATGTCATATAATAAGCACTCAAGTTGATAAACAAGGTCTAGACATATTCAAACCAGAAAAATCATGTATCTACCCCTAACCCTAAACTTTGTCTTATGAAGTCAAGCACGAAGAGAAGTCGTTTTTGGGTTTCAAACATGGAAATTTCAAAAACCTTCCCAAAAACTTCATTTTGGAGTGACTAAGAAGGATGCAGGCTTACCTTTTCATTTTCATATTTTAAACATGTTTAAATCTTGGTCAAACCTATGATTTGACCAAGATTCAAATGGGCATAAAAATAGTTAGTAAAATCATGTACGTATCTACCCCTAACCCTAAACTCTATCTTACGAAGTCAAGCATGAAGAGAAGTGGTTTTGGGTTTCAAACATGGAAATTTCAAAAACCTCCCAAAAGCTTCATTTCAGAGTGACTAAGAAGGATCCAGACCGGGCTTACATTTTATTTTCATATTTTAAACTTGTTCAAATCTTGGTCAAACCGTACCTAGGATTTGACCAAGATTCAAATGGGCATAAAATTTCAAAAAAAAAAGAAAAACCAAAGCACATAGCCTTCTTATGTCATATAGTAAGCACTCAAGTTGACAAACAAGGTCTAGTCATATTCAAACCAGAAAAATCATGTATCTACCCCTAAGCCTGAACTTTGTCTTATGAAGTCAATCACGAAGAGAAGTCGTTTTGGGTTTCAAACATGGAAATTTCAAATACCTTCCGAAAAGCTTCATTTTGGAGTGACTAAGAAGGATGCAGGCTTACCTTTTCATTTTCATGTTTTAAACATGTTTAAATAAGGATGCGTGGTTCTGAAACCTCATACACATTGTTGCAAAAGTAATTACATCACCTAAACAATACTACCAGTTCATAATTCTAAACTTATGAACAATCTTGGAAACATATAACGCCAGCCTAGTTCACCAATTATCATCATCCCTCTTGATGCGCTTGCCGGTGCCGCTTGTACCTGCCTCCCATGGGTTGGCAGTCCAAGTTCTGCACTCGTTCGCACTTCGTGTGTCGGGAATCCTTGTTGGAGCTTCCCAACCAGATACAGTGCCCTGCCCTTGCTAGCTCACCACATCCAGCCGTTGCCCTAGCTTGCTCACCATGTGAACCGCCATCCCACGGAGACCCCGAAGTAGGCTCGCACGGGTCCTTTATCCATGGTGGCATATTCTTCGGATCAAATGGTATGTTGTGCGTAAAGCAATAAGATACAAATTCCCGAGGTTGTCCCGACACACCGTTTCTTCTCGTCGCGCCAGTAGGGGAAGAGCGGCCAACCTAGCCGCTTCCTTGCAATCCGGGCAAACCACTTCCTTGGAATTGGTTGTGCTTGACGCTGGCCATCATTGATTTTTTGAGTCGCCTGTACAACTCAAAACTGACATACCCATCAATCGCAGCATACCTCAAGTTTACTTCAGGCAATGGCATGCACTCCCATTGATCGTGGCTGCTAGTAGGGAACTTGGTCTTCATGTCTTTGTAAGATGGGTCAATGATGGCGGCTGCCAAATCACCCATGCCGGTCCTATTGCCGGGACCATTGAAATTGATCATATCCTGAATGTCAATCCAATTATATTTAGGAATTTTAATGCCATCTCTAGCAAACCTGCTAGAGTCACCCCGATGTCAACAGTTGTGAAACAAATTCCTTTATGTTGAAGGAATTCTTGCAAAGGCTGCAGTTATCGGGACTCTGCATGTTAACACAAATCAATCTTGTAAGATCGTATATGCGAAATAGTACACATATTTTTCTTCCAAGAATCGTATACTTGTTGCAGTTGAAACAATGATTTTGCATCGTTGATACACATCAAAATAACATGAATTATTGTTGCGACTATATGATCTAATTATTTAAGTGTCAAGTTAAGATTCAGTTACTATATGTTAATATCTTGACATCCATGCCGATTATCGGTGAGTATGAGTACATGAAATTTGTGCAAATTTTGAGTACCAAAATCATGAAACTAGATATCGTGGTCAATCCAAAAAAATTATACAAGTATGTTGGATATTACGTTCCAGACCACATTTTTCATACAAGTTAGTTTGTTCGTGTTTTCATACAAGTTAGAACCTAGTCTATTTCGAAATAAAAAAGCAGATCCAAGATAAAGGAAGAGTTTCTATATTAAAAAACAAAAGGATAAAGGAAGGCATGTGAAGAACATACCTGCAGAAATGGTACACCAGGACGTGGTCGTCCATGGCCAATCGAACGACGGCGGTACTTACTTGGTCCGCAGCAGTATTCTAGGTCGAGGCCGACGAACCTGGGCCTGTCCTCTAGTAGCTTTTGTTCGTACATCTTGAGGGTGTGCTCGAGCCCGGACGGGTCATTCGCGTAGACCACCTGCACCTTGGCCGTCCCATGGGGAACGACGCTCCTCTTCGAGCGTAAACAGCCGCCGTCGGCCATGGCAGCGTCAAGCACGTCGAACTGATCGGAGGGATTGAGGGGGAGGGAGGGAGAGCAACTGCAAAAAATGGGGTTTTTTGGAACTTGCCGAAATGCAGGGGAGAACGAACCGCCAGGGGTTGTTTAGTGGGGACATATGGGAATAATACTGCGATGAGGTTGGGGAATTAACTCCAACCGCCATTTAAATCTAGTACTCCCTATAGTCAGGTGATAGGAAATGGACGGGCAAGATTGATTATAGGGAGGCGAATCCCAGTATTTTCCCAATTTATTTGAGTTGTAATATAACCATCGTTAATACTTGAATTGAAAAATATTTACAAAATAAATTTATTATATACTACATGATGAGATAATCCAACAAACCATGGAAATGCATGGCCATCCAACCATGTCACCCGCTTGTGAAAATTGTATAGGTGGTAGTGTGCGCAATACACGCGGTAGCCACTTCACAAATACATCCTTTTAATTTTGCCCCCCTTAATTCGGCCAATAAAAATGAAAAGACTTTATGTGGAAAACCAAAAAACTGTATTTGGCAAAGTATAGTCGAAAATAAGAAGTTTTTCATTGATCTCTTAAAAAAGGGGTCATGATTCGAAAGTTCGCCATGCATGGTTCTTGCGGTAACCAAGCTAGCTCACCCATGTGGCAAGAAGAGAATCAATGTCCAACATGCATGGTTCCAAAAAAAAATATTTACATAATGATTCTGCTTCTCAAGAATATTTGCATGCCATCATGTTTGTTATTTTTCCTAGATAAAAGTAGTAATTGGTGACTTCGTGATTGCCTTGCTTGCTGATTTCAATAAGTTTGAACCTCATTTTTGGCTTTTTTTCAAATTTAGGCAAAAACTTCTTGGCAATCGACTTTGTGAGTTACTATACTTGGATGCAACCCACATTTTCGTTGGCTAATTAATGTTTTCTGATTCCACAACAATAGGGCACATCCCTATATCATCCCAAATTTTGAATTCTTATTAGTTTGGTTGATGACCACCATTCATATCCGAACTTAATTAATTGGAGTACAAATGATGGTTTCATGGTAAGCTAGTTTGACAAATTAGCCTTCGAAATGGCGATTCGCCTACCATGCATGCATGTTTGGCCTACCCGTGAAATTTTGATTTGTGGTATTGTGCACACACTGCACATGATAGCGAATAAACAAAACACATATTTGGACCCCTTTGGCCAGCAAGGGCATGTTTGGTTCCTAGCCACAATTTGTCAAGAAGCCAAAATTTGGCAGCCATGCATATAGTTTATTTGGCATGTGTTTGGTTTTTGCCACAATTTGGCTTATCACACTTCATTGCATGTATATATGGTCCATTTGTCATAGACTCAACTTTTTTTTACAAAGTTTTGACAAAGTTTGGCTTTAATATTTTAAGCCACAATTTGGTGGCTAGCCATACTAGCTTTTTTTTTGTTGCTAACCACACTTTGGCTTTGGAAAAATGTGGCTACCAAACATGGGTCCTAATAAAAAGAAAACAACACACTAATGTGTGGTAAACCAAAAATCCCTACTTTGCAAAGTTGCATATGTGCAAAAGGGGGGCAATGCATGCATTATTCAGAAGTTGACTGTGGTTTTCGTAGTGTAACCAATTAATTAAGATTACATATGGGAAGAGGCTAGCGAGGCGAACTCAAGCAGCTATGGTTCCAATGTTGTCAAGTTTGAAGTGGACACTGCATGAAGCTTGCTCAAATTAATGGGTAGAAAGCCAAAAGTAGTCCATATTTATTCTATATGTGTGTGAATAATAACTCTTCACCCCAAACCTCTATGTATGATAGGGTTTTATATTTTTTACTTGTTAGTAGTAAGTACATGTCATGTGATGGCTCCATGCACATGTTTCACAACTTTTTTTTGATTTGTTTCTACCTCATTTGGTTGGTTTCAAATTTGCTCAAACTTCCTATATATGCTGTGACGCCCCGGAACCGGTACCCTGAGGATCCCAGCGATCCCGCCGAAATCCGCACGATATCGATTCCGACACGCCCTCCGACACGACGTGCGCGGCAAAGCACACGTGATGCCAGAGGAATTACCACGAGTAGTAACATTACAACAGGTATACAATAGAGCCCACAAGATACATATATTACAACAACGACTCCAACGAGTCAAGATACAAATATACAATACAAAGATCCAAATCATACAGAAGATCGATAACGTCCGAGTACGGACAAGATACAAATTGGACTAAGAGTCCTGAAGATAACCAGTGGCGTCCATAACCCTGCCCAGGCCAAGCCGGAAGGGTAACCTTGCTAACGTCGTCTTCATCGAACATATCTTCATACCTGCCCAGTTATATCCCGTAGAAGCAGCAATAAGTACGGGTTCGTACTTAACAAGACTTCAAGACGTATAAGCATTCGTCAACCAGTCGTCCTTTGTACTTGAGGCACGCAGGGGACTTAGAGGACGCAAGAGGAACGTCATAGGCAATATGGTGGGGTTAAGCGGCAACGCGCAAGCACTAAAAACCTATAGAGACACTCTACAATATTCGTCTAATCAGAGAAGATGAGAGAGCGCATAAACTAACAGTTCTATACTCTGCAAACATAACACAGCCGATACTTTCCCCCTTCGCAAAGAAGTACTTACAAAGGCACTCACACGGTTGTCAAGTTTTAACCAGTTATTATTTGAGTTGTTCTATCTTACTACGCAAGTTGTTAGTATTGAAACAACAGGTGTAAGTTGTCTATGGTCAAGTCATACAGCTCCAAGTTGTCCATAACCGCGGACGCGGCTTATCGATAAGATTGTAACCCTGCAGGGGTGCCCAAATGTGCCCACACGCACGCTCAACCCACTTACGACAGGTGGATATCACGACACGCACTCTCCTTCACTACAACAATGTCCAGGAAGCCACCTAACTAAGTTTAACCCGTTTCAGAGCCCGATCGAAACTCCGACGCGGACCTAGCTGTTGCGAGAACGGCTAAGAGGATCAGAGCCCACTAGAGGATGACCTCTTAACAATGCGGACCGCACCTACGAGCGTGCAAGAGACAACGGGGTTACAAGGCACTCACGGCTTCCCCAAAAGTAACATCATATCATCTGACCACAAAGAAACATGCTTGCACGCCCGGGAGAAACAAAACAAACATCCAAACTAGTTGTGGCCACTGGACAAAGCTGTAGATTCCGGCAGTGGTCGAGGGGAGACCCGGTAAGCATACCCACGTGTGGTTAGAGCGCTCAGTCTCGGAACAGATAACAAGAACTCGGGGTCCTAAGATATTTAGGAAACACAAGTGAGCCGTCACAAAACGAGCAGCTGACCCACCGATGCCTCCGCTAAACAATTATCAACAACTAAATTAACCATGATTCTTCCCAACATATAACCCGATAAGATAACAACAACGGTACGGAGATAAAACAGCACTAGCATGCACTACGACTCGCAAGGCAGACCCGAAACCAAACAATAGCTGTAGGTGGTTGGTGGAGGCAATATAGGCTTCTTGAGGTAACAGGTGGAAAGGACACGTGACAAGAACGCAACTTAAGGATAGCAGGAGGGAGAAGGCAAAATAAAATAGGTGAGCGACTCCTGCAGGGGCAAGAGTATAGGGGAAATGCTTGCCTGTTAAAGCTTGCCGAGGAACATCCGGAGAACTTGTCGTATCTCACCGCACCACTTCGCGATCCTATCCGGGAAGAAGCAAATGCTACAACAAACATCGGATGCAAAGCTTATAACTACGGAAGAAGAATCAGCATGATCAATATGATATGCATGACATGGCAAATATGATGCGGCGATGCAACTTATCCAATTTAATCGGAGTCGGAACCCCGGACAAGCAAATTAGGTTGGTGTTGTATTTCTACCGGCAAAGTTAAGTGTTGATTAGAATGGCACAACATGGCAAGGGTGCGCTACTTCAATATTAAACGGAGCGGGGAAGACCCTAGTTGGAAATCCAAAATACTCCGCATATATGTAAGGTGAATATGCACGACTATGAACGAGCGACATGATGCGAGATGCAAACAGATGAATGGTTGGCATATTAATGTTCCTCTCATTTTTCTAATCAATTTTCATATATAAAACATTTTATTTCGAGTCACGGATTAGAAGATATGGTTTTAACCATTTTGAAAAAGAATTGAACAACAATAAAAGAGAGGGGGTCCGGACAGGGTGTTGGGCTGCTACCTGCAGCGCCTGGCGAGCTGGTGCTGCTGGGCCGGATCAATCTGGGTCGAAGCCCGTTGGCGGATCTGGGAAACAAAAAGGCTGGATTATTTAGACTCTGCTGGAGTTTGAACACAGGATCTCCTGCTGCATATGGAAGAAACGAACCAACTGTGCTGGGCTGATATTGTTGATTTTTGTACGGCTCTGCATAAACTGAAGCATATCCAGCCACGAGATCTGAAGCACAAAAGGGGAAAAAGGTTGGATTTAGCTGTAAACATTGAGGATTCGAACACAGGATCTCCACATCAAGGGCCAAGGAACAAACCACTGGACTGCTGTAGCTGATGTTGATTATGACGAGGCACACTACGTTTTGAGCCAAAACGAAGTGAAGATTTGGAACATACACATCCATGGCGGAAAGCTCTGGTCAAAGGAGGATTCGATGGCTGGGGGCGAACCAGAGGAAGCGAGATGGCGTCGGAGATGCGGCTGAACATGAGGAAGCCGGTGGTGTGCTCGGTTTGGCCGGAGGAGGACGAGGGTGGCCGGAATTGAGGACTATCTCGCCGGAGACGGAGGAGGAATCGGCGAATTTGCCGTTGATTGAGCGAGCCCCGGCTCGATTCCTTGCACCAAGATGAAGAGGGGGACAAGGCGCATCTTCTGGTGGCTTCGGCTTAGCGAGGGGCGGCCGGTAGCGGCGGTGCCATGGTTGTCGCTGTGAGGTGGCACCGGTGGTTCTCTCTGTTTCGTGAGGGAGAAGAAGAAACGAGGGAGATGCTGGCGGCGCGAGGCAGGGAGGAACGCTAGGGTTTGGAGGAGGCATGGAGAGGGATTTAAAGGAGGAGGGAGCAGGTGAAGGTGGGCGCTCGGTGGAGAGGAGGACCACGGCGTCACGCCATGGGGAAAAAGGGAGGCAGTCACCTCTCTCTCGTGCTCGGTCCTGGGATAGACGACAAGGAAGGGAAAAAGCGAAGGGGTACGGGCTGAGGAGGAAGAGGGCCGGATTGGGCCAGAGGTGGAGGGAAGGAGATGGGCTGCTCGGGGAGGGGAAGAAAAAGGCCTGGGGAAGAGATGTGGCCTGGCAGAGGGGTTAGGGTTTTGTTTTTAAAACCTTTTCTCCTTATTTTTGAAACTGTTTTAAATTTAAAAACAAACCAGAAACCAAACTTTATTTGAAATAGAAAACAATTGAGAACATTTTATTTATTTTGTAAATTAGATATGGTGGTTTTGTTAAATGAGTAGAAGGAGGAGGTTTATTATAAAAACCATATGAGAGGGAAAACAAAATATTTAAGGTTGATAAAAATAGTTTTTATTTTATTTTGTGAAACCATGGATGATATGATGCATATGCATGATGATGCACAAAAAAAAGAACAAGCAATTCTAATATGGGTGTTACCCTGGGTCGTTACATATGCGCGCAATGTTGTACTATTGGGACCCATGTTTGGGCTTTGTTTGTGGTACCACACTTGCAGGGTACCTCCAAGTATTTTATTCCCAAAAATTATGAATCTAATTAAATGGTGAACTATAAACTGATCATCTAAAGTTGGAAAATAAAATCCATATATAGCTACACATCGAGATATGTGTATAAGGTAGACAAACTGCATTGCCACACATGCCTTATATAAGTTTGTTTTTTCTAGCGGAGTGGATTCCCTAATCACCCCACGGTTGTGACATTGTCAATGTTGTCATGATAAATAACATTGCGAGACTTTCCATCTTATTCTTTTTTGTAGAAATGATTGTCCCATTATGGCAAACGTCCCCATTCGTTTTTCAAATTAAGTAAACGTTATAGGATGAAAATTCATTGAAGTGACAAATTTTCTAGATTTCTAACTATTTTAGCTCATTCAAACAAGTTTGCAATAGGCCGACCTGTTGTCCAGTGACAATTTTAGAGTACAATTTGATCAACATCACAAAAAAGTGCTTTTAAGGCTCGTAAGTAGTATCATACATGCCATGTTGGCAAAAATCTAATGTGTCACAGCAATTATCAGGTGAGAGATGAGAGTAGTATTATAACACATAAACCTAGAAAACTTAGAAAACTTCATGACAAATACATCATGTACACATATTTGCATTGAGATTCTACAAAACTTTAAATGTGACATAAGTATGAACCATATTATGATACTATGCATTGTGGAGGTAGTATCACAAACTAGTAGTGTATGATACTACGTACTACGTACTTCCCATTGTGACTAGTCTTAATCACTCTGACCTCGCCGTCTCGCCGTCTTACTATAGTACATACTACACCCCCACTCCGTCTCTCATACATCGCCCCACTCGTTTCCCACTCCGTCTCTCATACGGCGGGTGCGCTGTAGATATCTTCGAGGATCTGGGCGATTTTGACCCGCTTTTCGGCGCTCGCCGTTTCAAGGTGAAGACCCCAATCTTAGCATGCATGTTGGACCAATTAGGAGTACAAAATTATGTTCTAAATGTTGCTCAAACTTTCCATACAACTAATATATAACTTATACTACGTAGGTTACACCATCGAAAAAGGTATGACCAGTTGAGAAATGGGAACAATAACTTGGAACCTTTCTTACTATCGAGTGGGACGTGTGATATTGGTGTGACCCTGCTTTTTTCTTCTTCTACATAATGGCTACATGATGGTTCTAGAAAGAAGTGTATGCTGTTGTGGTATCTCTTGACGCGAATCCCTCTAATCACAAGCGTTAGATTTTGGAAACCAACGGTTAGTACTGCTGTTACATATCTAGTTCAAAACTGGTGCATTTTGTATGTTGTTGTAGTAGTCTAGTAGATAGATTCAGATGCATGGTCAGGAGTGCAAACATTTCGCAACTAGTTGATCCCTCATCTTATTGTCGGATGTCACATTTCGAGTTTGTAAAAAAATTTAAATTCAAATCATAGTCACGGGTTATGTTGTATCTTGCGCATATCTAAACATTTGTTTCAAAAAGTGACCATATGTGAGCTGTGGAAAAAAGAAAAGACCAAAGTGAATAATATTCCTTAACTATTCACATATCATTTGTCTTTTTTGTGCAAGCTAGAATTTTTTTTTGACATACTCATCTGTGACCTGTGGAGCAATACACAACATAATATGTGTACCAGTTTTGTTTTTCTTCATATTTTTTAAAAGTGCAGAAGTGTGATATCCGATAATAGGATGCGAGTGCAACTAGTTGCAAATGAGATGCTAATGCATGCTGATATGATACTACCTCTGTCCATAAATAGATGTATGTCTTTTGTCGTGGCCCCATCCTACTTCTGCATTTTCTTTACGGCCATTTTTGAGTAGTTGGGACCTGGACGTGATCGGACTAGTCGATACTCGATAGTAGTCGTAGTACTGTACAACTTCTGCATGTGGCGTCAGCCTCTAGAGTAGTAGTACTAGCTAACGGATAGATTATATCTGGAGAAACTGACATGGCCATTGATATGACAAGACTATACCCAGATTCGGACGCATTGTAGTGACTCCATCAATGTTCCGCTATGATGGTGTATTTTACTGCTACACCAGATTGTCGACGCAGAGGATTCCTTGGCTTCCACGCAAGACCCTTCCCAAAGAAGGCATCTGCTCTGGCCCGTTGATTCTATGTGGACGGTTCCAGATTGCTTTATGTGTTTTTGTACAGTATCAGATACTAGGTTTTCCTTCCATCCATATTAGGGGTTGTTTGGTTTAGGAGATAGGTTTATGGGGTGAGAGTATCCCCAACCACCTGGCTAGGGATAGCCAATTTTTGTTGTTTGGTTGTGTAGGAATTGAGTGTAGGACGAGAGGTGGGTAGTGGTATAGATTTTTTTTTGTTTGCTCGAAATGTTAGGGGTGGCTATAAGATGGTGAGATTATCTCTACACACATCAAATATACCACACCTCCTATTTTTATAGCCCAAAAAAATACATAACCGGTGGTATGTGAATTGATCTAGGTAGAAATATTACACAACCGTACAAATATTCAAATCCTATAGTCAAATCCTACATAACACCTATAGTCAAATCCTACATAACTCCTATACAAATTGTACGAATCAAAGGATATGATTTTCCCCCTATATAGCTTGTTTGATTTAAAGAATTGAATCCTCCAAAATTTCTATGTATTGTTTTCTTATACTAGTACAACCCTATGGGATTTCTAATAAGAGGTTAGACCTCTTGGAAAAATTCATATGCATCTGTGATAACATTTCGAGCACTCTCAATCTATATAGAAATTTCCTTTGTCTTTCCTATGATACCATCACGCACCTAGCTCTACCAATTCCCGTAGATTTCTTTCCCGTAGGATTCAAGGAGGCATATGTCATAGCGATTCTCCATTATTCTATCATATGAATCTAACATGCACTCTCAGTTTGAGTGATGCAAAGTGGCCACTATAAGATTTATTTAGTCAGATTAATTGGTCATGCATACACTAGTTGTTTTCTATCTTTCCTACACATGTCAATTAGCGAAATTTATAAGTAAAATCCTAAAATTCAAATAAATTGCTGAAAATTGGAAATAATATTACAGTTGTAGCAAATTACTAAATCGATCCAGAAAATATGTACATGGCTTCAAGAATCTTTTTGCCGAACTGAGTAGTCCGTAAATGATGTCCTTGGAGTAGTTTGTGAGTTAAAGAACGTACATTTCGTCAAACTGACATGGCCTTTGATTTGACAAGAGAACACTAATATTTTGGACCTGAATCAGAGTGGAAAAGGCGTACAGCTCGATCAATGCAATGGTATGATGGCTATGCAACTATACCTATATAGGAGTAGACTACTAGTAGACTTTGGGACACAGAGATTTGGCTTCCGCGGCCGACCCCGAACAAGATTCTTTTACATTGCCCATCTTTTCACTGACATTGAATCGCTGAAACTTGGGGTCCGCCTGTGGCAGGACCAGCCTGTCAATGGCCCAAAGTCTTATGTGCTCCCGCCCTTTGATTTTGGATGGACGGACAAGATTGCCCAGTCCCATCCATGTCCTGTTCATTCCAGTTTTCATCCTCCTCCCCGGGGAACCCTCCCCGGAGAGCTCTACACCGACCCCTTCTATCCCCACCTGCTTGTCCCTTCCTTCTTCCTCCAGCGATTCATCCATCGTTCAACAAGTTGTCTAAGAAGAACATGAAGAAGTGTAAGAAGAGGAAGGAGGCGTTGTTGTCTGAGACTAAATCCGCGGTGAAATCCATCCCGCTGAAAGTCCTGCAAACTCCGACTTTGAAAGTGTACCAGCGGCGCAGGCGCACAGGCATGTCTGCGCTTCCATCGCAAGCTCAGTCTGCACTTCCATCGCAAGCTCAGTCTGCGCTTCCATCGCAAGCTCAGTCTGCTTCGGGCTTGTTGGGTCAGGGCAGAGTAATCCAGCAAGAGTCCTGGTAGGTTTTTATCGCCATGTGCTGTCTTTGCCCCCATGAACGCAGATTACAGCAAGGCAAACAGATCCAACTAATTTTTTTACCGGGAGAACCAGCTATTTGACCGTCTTTCTTCCAGGGCCGCCCGTTCAAGTGTCGCCCTTCCTACCGATGCCGAGAAATCGACCGTGTTTCGCCAAGATGGTGGGTACGTAGCTCCCCGGTATGTTTCCATCGCCATGCCGAAGTTTCTCTGCCTTCTGGCTGGCTAGCGGATCAAACAATTTAACCGTCTTTCTTCCATGGCGGCTGGTTTCAGCGCCATTCCTACCCAAGTTGAGAAATCGCTCGTTTCTCGCCAACCTGGTGGGTACGAAGCTCCTGGGTATGTTTCCATCGCCATGCCGGATTTTCGTTGAGTCCTTGCTGGCAGGCGGTGCCAACTAAACCGGCTATCATCTTCCAGGGCCGACGGTTCTAGGCTCGTGCTTTCTACCGCAGGATCCACTTCATACTTAGCTATCGAGGACCCGTTGTTTGATGAGCACTTGTTAGCTCTCAAGAGCATTAATAATGTATGCACTATAATATACGAAGTATATCCATTGCTTTTTTTTTCTTCCTCTCCATCTCCTTACTGCATGAGGGCTTCTTTAATTCGTAGGACTTCTATAAGAATTGTGTAGCATTTAGATCATAAGAGTTGTTTGATTTATAGAAATATATCCTATGTTTGTTCCTTTTTTCGAAATGGGGGACATATCATAGCCTCTGCATCAAAATGATGTATATGGCTGCTTTATTGCTTTCTTCAGTTCATACACAAATTATGACAACTTCTCACGGATCAGCTAGAGTCGACACAAAGATCCACCAACGAAACATAGAAAACAGCAGGTGCCAAAAAGGCAAAAACACATCGATAAGTAATTCTATGAGGAAACCGCCACCACCCCGGTCGTAAAAATCCCGTGCGGCTGTCTCTAGTCAATTGCACCCAGACTCCATGATATCCTGCTGATCCTCGGGCTGGAGATAAGAAACATACGGATCTAGTGAATAATCATAGGGATAACCTGCAAGAAGGGATGAGATTTGGGTTTATTAAACACGACTTCATTTTGTACATTCCAAAATAGCCCATAAAATAGCGCATACACCCTCTCTAATGTATACAAAATCCTATGCTTTTCCTAATCTTATGATTTTCATATCCTGTGAATGAAAAAGGATCCCTGATTCGTTACTGGTAAAGTTTTCCATGCAGGAAGGGATTATGAGATTAAAGGGCCACAACACCACCCTTCAGAACAGAAACCTCAAACTCTTGCATAGGTTTGGTATCCTGAATGCAGAATCATAGACGAATGCTCAGTCTCCGGGAGAGGAGCAGCCAGTGCACGTGTGTGCATCTTCGGCCGTGTATGTTTCCATTGCCGTGCCGCAGTTTCATCGCCTCCTTGCTGGCTGCCAGATCCAACTACTTAACTGTCTTTCTTCCAGGGATGGCGGTTCCATAGTTGAAGAGGTTCCTATGGACAAGGACTTTGCAGCTCTCAGGCATATTGAAGAGGTTGGCACTCCATTTGTTTATTTCTCCCCCCTCATCTGCACTCTGCATACTTCATTGCTGTTGAATTTGCAATGCAGGATGTGATAACACGATTCTCCGCGAAACTGGACCAGATCAAGGGCCACAACACCATCCTTCATAAGAAAATCCGCCACCTTGTGGTAGGGGCATTTTAAATCGTGCCATATCGGCGGAGAATGCCCGTTCCGAGCAATCTTCTTTTGATAAACGGTACTCAGACGTTCTCGCGGAGTGTAAGAAGTTGAAGAAGGAAGTCGAGGAACTACGCGCCCAGCCACCGATGAGTGTGGTCACCGACAAGGCTGGTCGGTGTGATTGCAAACCGTGACTGTGAAAGTTTTCAACAGAAGTGGAGTTGCATGCCGAACATGCGCAATATTTCGAGATGAAGTACTTGAAAGTTCGCACGAGTGCGATAAGTTGAAGAAGGAAGTTGAGTGTCTCCGCTCCCGCAGCCAACTATTGCGATATCAGAGACCAGGGTGTGCTAATTGCAGCCGAATTTTGGAATCGATGAAAAGTTGAATTTGGCTTTGTTGTGCAATATAGCAAGACCTGTTCCTCCTCGCCTTCGTCTTTTGGCATAATTGATTTGTCTTCGTATTGACTCCTGCATGATTCGGATATTTCTGACGGTTTCTGAATTATGTACAACTATTGTAATATGGGTCAAACTAGTTTTGACCAGGGTTTGTGTAGGGTGGTTGAATTTTTTGGTTGGTCCAAATTGTGTTGTATGGTCCAAATGTGATGTATCATCACACCACCATGTGCCCCGCCACCCCTGTGTTTTGGTAATGCCATTCTCGATACATGCTTCATAGAAGGAACATACATTGTTTCCGTTAGGGCAGGACAATTTTGAAAAATTCAAACAAAAATGGGAAGAGAGAATGGTAACATCATTTTCCATGTGATGCCCCTGTGCCAAATTTTGGTTCATTTTAAGAATGTAAGGTGACAAATTACTCGAGGAAGCTAGTTGGAGTAGACGGGCATGACCGGATTGGCATAGGGGATTTATTTTTTGAAGGATGTTATTTTTCATGGACAATATCTGACACAAACAATAAAATGTTAAGGTCTCATATTATTCTGAATGATTGTGAATTACTTATGATGTTTGGAAGTATTGGTATACGTGAGAATCGAGTACATGCACGACTTCACGCGTCCACAACTAATCGGCCTCATCGTCTGTCGCGTCCACAACTTATGCCATTCTGATACGTAGAGTCGTAGGCTATAAAATAATCGGCCTCATCGTCTCTCGCGAGCTCGTCCTCTCCTCCCATCAACTCACCGCACCTCCGAGGCATCGACTTCCTCGTTTCCAACCGCAGCAGCATGAAGACAGGTCTTGCGTACGAGGCGGAGCAATCGGCGGCCGCTCGCGCAGAGGATGCCTCTGCGGTAGTGGCCGTCGCGGCGGGTGAGGCTTCACCGGCACCCAGGCCGCTCGTCTCCTCTCGCTTGTTCGATTCTTCGACCTCGGTCGAAATGGGCGTCCTGGCCGTCGAGGAGAAGGTGGATAGCAACGCCGTTGCTCCCGCCGAAGATCCGCAAGGCGTTGCGAGCCACCACGGCGAGGTCTTCCTAGACCCGGTCTTTGGACGCGGACCTCGACCCCTTCAACGATTTCGGCCCAAACGTTCGGGCCTGTGAGGATGTCGAGGGTGACGACGAGGAGGTACTGCTCTTTTACCGAAACTGTCCCGATCCTTTTTGTGTCATATTACTATTCGCGTGGTTTGCACGAACCTGGTTCTTGATTGATTTGATCCCCTACCTTGTTCTTGTAGACGTACTTGATTCTACGGTTCGTACGGTCAGATTCTAGTTTAATTTCGACTAATCTGCCATGTAGTTGGCTTGATTTGTCATATAATTAATTTATGTGTTCATACTTAGTGGACTTGCAATTGTTGTGGCTTATGTTCATTGCTGTTCATAGGGTTTTCTCGTGATTTAGTATGATTTCTTCTGCCATTTACTTGTTCTACACATTTAATTTTAGGGTTTCTAAGGTTTGCTTATGATAGTGCAGTATTTATTCGATCTTTCATTAAGCACCTGATTATTATGTACTTTATAATTCACAAGAATATTCTGATGACATGGACGACAACAAGGAGCGCAGGGACCAGAAGAGCCGCTACGTTCTGAAGCGGCTGAAGGGTGGTGAAATTCGTTTCCGCATGCGCGGGAGCTATTTTGCCCATTCTCGTGGCAAAATCCTCCGTAAGGACATCCGCAGCCGATCCAAAGATGCGACGGGTGTAGGCCTAAGTACATCGGGAAGCACCGCCACGCAACCAAGGCCAAGCACGCAGCATATGGCCTCTTCCTCCGTAATTACGTCTTGCCTGGCTTGTTCCCGGTCAACGCCCCCGCTGCTGGCCCTCATGCTCCGTCCTGTTTAAAGTTCATATGTGTAATCTTATTCCCTTTGGAAGTTCAGTATTAAACTCTACTAGTACAACCGTGGTGGTCTTGTGATGGTAGTACTCTTTTGATGCATTTGTGATGTAGTAGTACGAAGTACTAGTATTTTTTTTTTTGAAATGGTATAGTACTATCTAAGAAAAGTACTCCCTTCGATTCACATTCATTTTACACCAAGAAATATGGATCGGAGTGAGGGAGTAAATTAAACATGGCATCTCGTGCATGAAGCTTGACATATCGATCAGGTTGGCTAGAATGGCAATACAATGCTGCTCATTAGGCAAATGCATGCCATGTAAAGAAGTCTATACAGACATAAAAAAAAGACTACATTGGGGATTAGAGTCAATTGGGGCATCTACAATACAGAAAATCTTGCTTGTAGCTGATTTTGGCTAAGAGGGTTTTACTCACATTACACGTGCCACTTTCCTTGTCTGCAAAACAAGTTCCAATAAAGGAAGAGGAAAGAAAAGGACATTGTGGGCGAGATTGAACACTTTTTTATGTGTTAAGCTGAGGCCTCGTTTAGCTGAGGATTTCGACTTAGGCCTAACAGCTCAGCACACCCACAAATAAATCTCCTTGCGCGCACCACTGTCAGCAAAAATAACAAAATTAGCACGCAAGATTAAGAACGAAGTGAATTTAATTAACTTGGTTAGCTTTTCAAGCAATATATTCAGAGAAAGAGCACACATGTTCGGCTCGAAATAATCGTAAGAGAAGAACAATAAATCTAAGGCACCCCACTTCATCGGAAGAAGGGGCGCGACAACGCATGGATTCATACCTTGAGTCGACGCTGGCTCGTAGAAGGGCGGCCGCGCCTCGAGGATGCCGGCGACGTCTCCACCTCGGTATCACATGTGACTGCTTCTCGACGGGCGGTGCGCCGCACCATGTAGAAGATCTATCAAAAGAGGAGAGCCCGATGACGCTACTGACGCCTCAACCTTGATAGCACCGGCCTGTTGCTCCGCACTGAGATGCGCCACATGCAAGATTTAGCGGATGCGCCAATTTCAGAGATATGTCATGATCGTTGTAACAAATTTCACCGTGATGATGATTTGATCCTGCACTCGGCCTTGAACACAAGTACTAGTACAGTCTCACAATTTTTATATCATTATACTTTGCGAGATTTAGCGGATGCGCCAATTTTAGAGATATGTCATGATCGTTGTAACGAATTTCAACGTGATGATGATTTGATCCTGCACTCGGCCTTGAACATAAGTACTAGTACATTCTCACAATTTTTTTATCATTATACTTTGCGAGATTTAGCGGATGCGCCAAATTTAGAGATAGATCATGATCATGGTAACACACTTTTCAATGTAATGATGATTTGATGTTGCACTCGACCTTGAACATAAGTCCTAGTACGGTCTCACAATTTTTTTATCATTATACTTTGCAAGTTTTAGCGGATGCGCCCATTTTCAGAGGTAGATCATGATCATGGTAACAAATTTTAAACGTGATGATGATTTGATGTTGCACTCGACCTTGAACAGAAGTACTACTACTGTCTCACAATTTCTTTATCATTATACTTTGCCAGATTTAGCGGATGCGCCAAATTTAGAGATAGATCATGATCATGGTAACAAATTTTCAACGTGATGATGATTTGATGTTGCACTCGGGCTTGAACATAAGTACTAGTACGGTCACTCAAAATTTTAGCATTATACTTTGCAACGGATGCACCAATTTCAGGTGCATGTCACCAGATCTGTGTCCGATGATGATCATGGTAGTAACCGATGTTCAACTTGATGATGATTTGATTTTACAGTCGGGCTTGAACAGAGGTACTAGTACGGTCTCACAATTTTTTATCATTATACTTGGACCTTAGCGAAATTCAAAATCTCATAGCGGCAAAACTTCCCGCCCACAAAATACAAAAATTTCACACACTTCCAAATTCCGATTCTACCCCTGTGGAGATGACAGCAAAGTCGGTTGGTGGGGGGGTCTGGCCGTCATTTTTTGGATCACCACCTCCCTAGCCCCGGATACCCTCCCAAAAAAATTCATTTCCCTCAGTCTCTCATCTGAGACCACCCACCGGAACTTCTCAAGTCCCTCTCTCTACCACCTCCACGACCATCGCACCGGAACATCCCCGCCGGACTTCCCTGGCCTACCCGAGCCCTCGCGATCCTCGTCATCCGGCTGCCTGCCGGAGCCGCTTCATCGACGCCGTCATCAACCGGACCGGATCATCCCCGCCGAACCTCGAAACCATATGCTCATCCAGCAGTCTACCGCAGTCGCTTCAGCTGCGGTATCGTCCACCCACCGGAGCCGCTTCGCCGGATCCGTCATCCACCACATCGGATCTTGCTCACCGACACCGCTGTGCATGAACCGGATCTGCTTCACCCGCGCCGTGCATGATCTAAACTCTTCTACTGCCGCTTTTCTATTGCTTGCCTGCAAGTTCTTGTTTAATCTTGGGGGAACCTGTTTGTGCTAACGACGCGCCGTTACGTTTTTGCAGATGAGATGAGTAATCATGAAGTGTAATGGCCGTCTCTCCAACCCCAAGTAGCACATGTAGCGTACTTCATCACCGGATCTATCAACCCCCGGAAGATCTTCTGTGACTCCCACAGAGTGCTTCTCCTAATGTAAGTCCCTTGTTTTAGCGCCATGTTCTGGGTTCAGATGCTTGTTTGTCTGAAGCTCTTTTAGTTCATTCCTAGCTATGACCGTAACACGTTGCTATTTTCTACTTCATTGCTAACTTTAAGCGATTGAACATTTTGGTTTGCATTCCCTGCTCTGTAGATGTAGCCATCATAACTTCTATCTTGCTCAGTCGTTGTTACAAAAATTATAGGTATTATAGTAACATCCTGCTATTATTTAGTTCACGGCCAATTTTAAGTAATTGCACATGTTGGTTCGCATTCCCTGCTCTATAGCTTTTGGCATCGTAACTCTATATTTGGTTTACATTCCCTGCTCTATAGATCTAGCCATCATTACTTTATCTTACTCAGTCGTTGTTACAAAAATTATGGCCTGCTACTATGTTGTTTGTGCCAATTTTTTACTCCATGAACATGTTGGCTTGCATTCCCTGTACTACAGGTGATGCCATTGTTTTGTATCTAGTTCATTGTAAGCTAACAAAGTAAGGACTTAGTTTGGCATGCTATCACTCTGCTATCTAGCCTGTAGTACAAATAAACTTGTCATACTACTAGATAATAATTTTGCGTGCCATCTTGTTCTTCAAAAGCTGCATTATTGACTTGTTTCTCTGACTTGGCATGACGCTCACATATGGAAAGCTGAACATATTGGTTTGCATTCCCTCTTATACAAGTTCACAGGTGATCCCACTATATTCTGTATCTGGTCCATCCTAAGCTCCAGCATTAACTATCCTCTATGTGTTGCTCATTACAAGTTTATATCCCGAAACATCTTGATTTGCATCCCCTTCACTATAAGTTCAGGAGTATTATTTAGTTCACGGCCAAAATGAAGTAATTGCACTTGGCACATGTTGGTTCACATTCCCTCCTCTTTAGCTTTTGCCATCGTAACTTCTATTTTTGGTTTACATTCCCTGCTCTGTAGATGTAGCCATCATAACTTCATCTTGCTCAGTCGTTGTTACAAAATTTATAGCCTCGCTACTATGTTGTTCATGCCAATTTTGTACTCCCCGAACATGTTGGTTTGCATGGGACTCGACAAGTAGTAAGTCTCTTTGTTTCATTCTAACATGCTCATTATATTGGTCGTTGGTATGCGGCATGCACTCTTTGTTTGCTTATTGTGCGCATTACAATGATCTTGTTATAACGACGAAATGACGAGTTCCAAATTCTTTGGCAAACAATATTGCAAAGTTGTCTTTGCATTTCCATTGTTCTTTGTCTTAACTTGTAATGTCTTTGTTTCAGATATAGGTGCCGCATGGACAACTTAAAAGATTGTGGATCGCTTCATTGTATTATAGGTTTAATTACCATTCAATTTCTCTCGGGTTACGTAATATTTTTTCAAAGCCTTGCAATTGATGTAATATTTAGTTAGTTTTTATAGTTCTTTCGCGCATTTTTTCTTTGGTGCTTGTGGTAAGTGAGGCTATCTGACAGAAATCAATGCTGCGTAAATATTCTCAGTATCTAAATCACGAATTCCCATCCCTTAAACGGCCCAATTAAGCGAAATCACATATGTGCCGGCTCGCAAAATCCTAAAGCGCCTATTACGCCGGCATATAAACAGCAACTAAACGGGCTGGCCCACTTACTTATTGGGCCAGCCCACTTGATTTACTGTGGACCCCACACTCTAAGTGGGCCGGCCCACTTGCTTTAAGGTGGACCCCACCCACTACTGGGCCGGCCCACTAACTAGTTGGGCCAGCCCAATTGCTTTTGTGGTGGACCCCACATACTAAATGGGCCGGCCCTTTAAGACGAAAGTGGGACCCACCAGTGTTTTTGGCCCGGCCCACTCTCTTGTTGGGCCGGCCCACTTGCTATATGGTGGACCCCACATACTAAACGGGCCGGCCTTTTAAGAGGAAAGTGGGACCCACCTGTGTTTTTGGCCCGGCCCACTAGCGTGTTGGGCCGGCCCACTTGCTATATGGTGGACCCCACATACTAAATGGGCCGGCCCTTTAACAGGAAAGTGGGACCCACCTGTGTTTTTGGCCCGGCCCACTATCTTGTTGGGCCGGCCCACTTGCTATATGGTGGACCCTACATACTAAATGGGCCACTCGTTAATCGAAAGTGGGACCCACCTGTGTTTTTGGCCCGGCCCACTATCTTGTTGGGCCGGCCCACTTGCTATATGGTGGACCCCACATACTAAATGGGCCAGCCCTTTAACTGGAAAGTGGGACCCACCTGTATTTTTGGCCCTACCACTATCTTGTTGGGCCGCCCACTTGCTATATGGTGGACCCCACATACTAAATGGGTGGCCCTTTAACAGAAAGTGGGACCCACCGTGCTTTTGGCCCGCCCATCGGCTTGTTGGGCCAGCCCAGTTGATCTAATGTGGACCCCACATACTAAATGGGCCAGCCCGATAGCAGGAAAGTGGGACCCACATGCTAATTGGGCCGGCCCAATAATTTTTTGGGCCGGCCCACTTGCTTTAAGGCGGACCCCACTTGTTAAATGGGCCGGCCCGATAACAGGAAAGTGGGTCCCACATGTCTTGTGGGCCGGCCCTTTTGCCTGTTGACCGGTCAAACGAGTGCATTCGGCCCGGCCCACATGCTTAGTGGGCCGGCCCATTAAAGTTTTGACCAGTCAACTTTAGAGGTTAGGCCCGGCCCACGTAACTAATGGACCAGCCCAGCTATATAGTTGACCAGTCAAACTAAGTCAGCTGGCCCGGCCCGTAAACTTAATGGGCCGGCCCGCTTAAGACGTGGCAGGCCTCGTGTGGGCCTACCATCTACCACGGGGTTTCAGCGCTTAACGCCGTTAACCGCGCTAACGGCGTCGCCACGTGTCGCTTGCATGACGTCAGCAGTCAACGGGCTCCCGGAAACACTTGGGCAACGGTCCGATTTTCCGTGGCGGAAGGGCGCCCAAGCGCGACGGACCGAAAAAATCGTCGTAGGACTTTGCCTGACGCAGTTTCCACAACAGAACCCATATCGTCGGGTTAGGCCCATAGGCGACGAAAAATACCCCTTAGCGGACGATTTTGAGACGTTGTCTATCAGAACTTTTCTTGTAGTGAGAATGATTTCTTAATGTTGGCATTATGGGGGAGGGATAGCTCAATAATTTAAACTGCAGTCCCCCTATTTCCATGCCCACATCTAAACCAAATGAAGTTTTGAGGTAAAGGTGTGTTTGCAAGATGGTCAAGCTATACTCCTTGAATCAATGATATTTAGCTCATTACTCAAATAGAAAAACCTTGCTTCATCAAGAGGCTTCATGAATATATCGGCAAGTTGATCTTTGGTAGGAACATAGATAAGCTCAATATCACCACGGGCAACATGATCCCTAATGAAATGATTCCGGATCTCAATATGCTTCGTTCTTGAATGTTGCACCGGATTATAGGCAATCTTGATGGCACTTTCATTGTCACATAATAGAGGCACTTTGTCACAAATGACATTGTATTGCCTCATCCATAACAATTGAGTGCATCCACTTGCGGCGGCAACATATTCGGCTTCGGTGGTGGAGAGAGATATACAATTTTGCTTCTTAGAAGACCAACACACCAAGGACCTACCAAGAAATTGGCAAGCCCCGGAAGTTTATTTCCTATCATCCTTGTCTCCCTCCCAATCCGCATCGGTGTATCCATTGAGAATAAAACTTGAGCCTTTGGGGTACCAAATACCATATCTTGGGGTATCAACTAAATATCGAAAGATTCTTTTGAGAGCCATCATGTGACTCTCCTTAGGAGAAGCTTGATACCTTGCACAGACACCAACACTCAACACTATGTCCGGTCTAGATGCACAGAGATAAAGCAAGGATCCAATCATGGAGCGATATACCTTTTGATCCACCTCTTTACCATTGGGATCAAGTGAAAGGTGATATTTAGTAACCATAGGAGTGGCTACACCCTTCATCTCGGTCATCTTGAACCTCTTGAGCATGTCTTGGAGATATTTTGCTTGATTGATGAAGGCTCCTTCTCTCAATTGCTTGATTTCAAAACCAAGGAAGAACTTCATCTCTCTCATCATAGACATCTCAAACCTATCGGTCATAAGCTTTGAGAATTCATCATTGAAAGCTTTGTTAGTAGAACCAAAGATAATATCATCAACATATAATTGGCAAACGGAAAGCTCCCCATTAACCCTCTTAGTAAAAAGAGTGGGATCGATTAGCCCAACATCAAATCCACGGTCTATCAACAATTCCTTAAGGTGCTCGTACCAAGCTCTAGGAGCTTGTTTGAGACCATAAAGTGCTTTATCAAGCTTATAGACATGGTTAGGAAAGTTGAGATCCTCAAACCCCGGGGGTTGCTTAACATAAACCTCTTCATGCAAAGGACCATTAAGAAATGCACTTTTCACATCCATTTGTTGTAACTTAAAGTTATTATGCGATGCATAAGGAAGAAGGATACAGATGGACTCAAGGCGAGCCACGAGATCATAAGTTTCTCCAAAGTCAATTCCTTCAACTTGAGAGAAACCTTGGGCCACCAATCTTGCCTTGTTCCTCACAACATTTCCAAACTCATCTTGCTTGTTCTTGAAAATCCATTTAGTGCCTATAACATTGATACGTCTCCGACGTATCGATAATTTCTTATGTTCCATGCCACATTATTGATGATATCTACATGTTTTATGCATATTTTATGTCATATTTATGCATTTTCCGGCACTAACCTATTAACGAGATGCCGAAGAGCCAGTTGCTGTTTTCTGCTGTTTTTGGTTTCAGAAATCCTAGTAAGGAAATATTCTCGGAATTGGACAAAATCAACGCCCAGGGGCCTATTTTCACACGAAGCTTCCAGAAGACCGGAGAGCTAACGAAGTGGGGCCACGAGGTGGCCAGACAACAGGGCGGCGCGGCCCAGGTCTTGGCCGCGCCGACCTGACGTCTGGGCCCCTCGTGACGCCCCTTGACCTGCCCTTCCGCCTATAAATAGTCTTCGTCGCGAAACCCCCAGTACCGAGAGCCACGATACGGAAAACCTTCCAGAGACGCCGCCGCCGCCAATCCCATCTCGGGGGATTCAGGAGATCGCCTCCGGCACCCTGCTGGAGAGGGGATTCATCTCCCGGAGGACTCTACACCGCCATGGTCGCCTCCGGAGTGATGAGTGAGTAGTCTACCCCTGGACTATGGGTCCATAGCAGTAGCTAGATGGTTGTCTTCTCCTTATGTGCTTCATTGTCGGATCTTGTGAGCTGCCTAACATGATCAAGATCATCTATCTGTAATGCTATATGTTGTGTTTGTTGGGATCCGATGAATAGAGAATACTATGTTATGTTGATTATCAATCTATTGTCTATGTGTTGTTTATGATCTTGCATGCTCTCCGTTATTAGTACAGGCTCTGGCCAAGTTTTTACTCTTAACTCCAAGAGGGAGTATTTATGCTCGATAGTGGGTTCATGTCTCCGTGAATCTGGGGGAGTGAGAGAAACCTCTAAGGTTATGGATGTGCTGTTGCCACTAGGGATAAAACATTGATGCTATGTCCGAGGATGTAGTTATTGATTACATTACGCACCATACTTAATGCAATTGTCTGTTGTTTGCAACTTAATACTGGAACGGGTTCGGATGATAACCTGAAGGTGGACTTTTTAGGCATAGATGCATGCTGGATAGCGGTCTATGTACTTTGTCGTAATGCCCAATTAAATCTCACTATACTCATCATATCATGTATGTGCATGGTCATGCCCTCTCTATTTGTCAATTGCCCAACTGTAATTTGTTCACCCAACATGCTATTTATCTTATGGGAGAGACACTTCTAGTGAACTGTGGACCCCGGTCCATTCTTTACATCGAATACAATCTACTGCAATACTTGTTCTACTGTTCTCTGTAAACGATCATCATCTACACTATACATCTAATCCTTTGTTACAGCAAGCCGGTGAGATTGACAACCTCACTGTTTTGTTGGGGCAAAGTACTTTGGTTGTGTTGTGCAGGTTCCACGTTGGCGCCGGAATCCCTGGTGTTGCGCCGCACTACATCTCGCCGCCATCAACCTTCAACGTGCTTCTTGGCTCCTACTGGTTCGATAAACCTTGGTTTCATACTGAGGGAAAACTTGCCGCTGTACGCATCACACCTTCCTCTTGGGATTCCCAACGGTCGCGTGCTGTACGCGTATCAAGATCAAGTTTTTCGGGCGCCGTTGTGAGATCAAGACACGCTGCAAGGGGAGTCTCCACATCCCAATCACTTTACTTTTTTTTTGTCTTGCTTTATTTTATTTACTACTTTGTTTGCTGCACTAAATCAAAATACAAAAAAATTAGTTGCTAGCTTTACTTTATTTACTGTCTTGTTTGCACTCTATATCAAAAACACAAAAAAATTAGTTACTTGCATTTGCTTTACTTATTTCATCATGTTCCCTCCTAAGTTCACCCTAAAAGACATACCGGTAGGACGTGGGTCTATAATTGGGAGAGATAATATAGAAGAATTTTTCACTCATGTTAGTACCGTTGAAGATTTTGAAGATAGACACTTGGTAGAACTTGCTCCTACTTATGAAATTGCTGTTGCTTCTTTAGTTCGCATGTTGGAAACTAAATTTGTTAATCTCAATCCTATAATCCAACACATGTTTCTTACACTCGGTGATATGGAAGAAGGGGAAAAGAAAGATTTTGTTTTAGAAACCCTTCTTAAAGAATTTGGTGGTGTAGCAAGAGAGGCTAGAAAGGTCTTTATTAAATATAAGATGCTTGGATCTTATACCAATTTTGTTAGTATACTTGAAAAGATGGACATGGAGATAGTAAGGTACACTAATAATATTAATGATGGTGGGGAGATTAAGACAACAATACCTTGTAAGCTCCTAGGAATGAGTGACGCTCTAGAAAATAATTATGGTTGGCTTGTACCTGAAAATTTGTTTGACGAGGATAGCAAACCTAAGAATAATGAAAAGGGAGCCTCTGAAACTCACATAGATAAGATAAAATGCATAGTTGAGAAAACTCCCAACACCAATTTTGATGCCTCACCTCTCGATAACACTTGATACACACTTTCTGCGCCTAGCTGAAAGGCGTTAAAGAAAAGCGCTTATGGGAGACAACCCATGTTTTTACTACAGTACCTTTATTTTTATTTTGAGTCTTGGAAGTTGTTTACTACTGTAGCAACCTCTCCTTATCTTAGTTTTGTGCATAGTTGTGCCAAGTAAAGTCGTTGATAGTAAGGTTCATACTAGATTTGGATTACTGCGCAGAAACAGATTTCTTTGCTGTCACGAATCTGGGCCTAATTCTCTGTAGGTAACTCAGAAAATTATGCCAATTTACGTGAGTGATCCTCAGATATGTACGCAACTTTCATTAAATTTGAGAATTTTCATTTGAGCAAGTCTGGTGCCTCAATAAAATTCGTCTTTATGAACTGTTCTGTTTTGACAGATTCTGCCTTTTATTTCGCATTGCCTGTTTTGATATGTTCGATGGATATTTCGATTCCATTGACTTTCAGTAGCTTTGTGCAATGTCCAGAAGTGTTAAGAATGATTATGTCACCTCTGAACATGTAAATTTTGATTGTGCACTAACTCTCTAATGAGTTGTTTTGAGTTTGGTGTGGAGGAAGTTTTCAAGGATCAAGAGAGGGAGATGATACAACATGATCAAGGAGAGTGAAAGCTCTAAGCTTGGGGATACCCCGGTGGTTCACCATTGCATATATCAAGAAGACTCAAGCGTCTAAGCTTGGGGATGCCCAAGGCATCCCCTTCTTCATCGACAACATTATCAGGTTCCTCCCCTGAAACTATATTTTTATTCCGTCACATCTTATGTGCTTTGCTTGGAGCGTCTGTTTGTTTTCGTTTTTGTTTTGTTTGAATAAAATGGATCCTAGCATTCATTGTGTGGGAGAGAGACACGCTCCGCTGTTGCATATGGACAAATATGTCCTTAGGCTTTACTCATAGTATTCATGGCGAAGTTTCTTCTTCGTTAAATTGTTATATGGTTGGAATTGGAAAATGATACATGTAGTAATTGCTATAATGTCTTGGATAATATGATACTTGGCAATTGTTGTGCTCATGTTTAAGCTCTTGCATCATATACTTTGCACCCATTAATGAAGAAATACATAGAGCTTGCTAAAATTTGGTTTGCATAATTGGTCTCTCTAAAGTCTAGATAATTTCTAGTATTGAGTTTGAACAACAAGGAAGACGGTGTAGAGTCTTATAATGTTTACAATATGTCTTTTATGTGAGTTTTGCTGCACTGCTTCATCCTTGTGTTTGTTTCAAATAACCTTGCTAGCCTAAACCTTGTATCGAGAGGGAATACTTCTCATGCATCCAAATCCTTGAGCCGACCACTATGCCATTTGTGTCCACCATACCTACCTACTACATGGTATTTCTCCGCCATTCCAAAGTAAATTGCTTGAGTGCTACCTTTAAAATTTCTATCCTCTACCTTTACAATATATAGCTCATGGGACAAATAGCCTAAAAACTATTGTGGTATTGAATATGTACTTATGCACTTTATCTCTTATTAAGTTGCTTGTTGTGCCATAACCATGTTCTGGGGACGCCATCAACTACTCTTTGTTGAATATCATGTGAGTTGCTATGCATGTCCGTCTTGTCTGAAGTAAGAGAGATTTACCACTTATTTAATGATTAGAGCATGTATATTGTTAGAGAAGAACATTGGGCCGCTAACTAAAGCCATGAATCATGGTGGAAGTTTCAGTTTTGGACATATATCCTCAATCTCATATGAGAACAATAATTGTTGCTACATGCTTATGCATTAAAGAGGAGTCCATTATCTGTTGTCTATGTTGTCCCGGTATGGATGTCTAAGTTGAGAATAATCAATAGCGAGAAATCCAATGCGAGCTTTCTCCTTAGACCTTTGTACAGGCGGCATAAAGGTACCCCTTTGTGACACTTGGTTAAAACATGTGCATTGCGATGATAATCCCGGTAATCCGAGCTAATTAGGACAAGGTGCGGGCACTATTAGTATACTATGCATGAGGCTTGCAACTTGTAAGATATAATTTACATAACACATATGCTTTATTACTACCGTTGACAAAATTGTTTCTTGTTTTCAAAACCAAAGCTCTAGCACAAATATAGCAATCAATGCTTTCCTCTTTGAAGGACCTTTCTTTTACTTTTATTGTTGAGTCAGTTCACCTATCTCTCTCCACCTCAAGAAGCAAACACTTGTGTGAACTGTGCATTGATCCCTACATACTTGCATATTGCACTTGTTATATTACTTTACATTGACAATATCCATGAGATATACATGTTATAAGTTGAAAGCAACCGCTGAAACTTAATCTTCCTTTGTGTTGCTTCAATACCTTTACTTTGATTTATTGCTTTATGAGTTAACTCTTATGCAAGACTTATTGATGCTTGTCTTGAAGTACTATTCATGAAAATTATTTGCTATATGATTCAGTTGTTTACTCATGTCATTTACATTGTTTGGATCGCTGCATTCATTACATATCCTTACAATAGTATGATCAAGGTTATGATGGCATGTCACTCCAGAAATTATCTTTGTTATCGTTTACCTCCTCGGGACGAGCAGAAACTAAGCTTGGGGATGCTGATACGTCTCCAACGTATCGATAATTTCTTATGTTCCATGCCACATTATTGATGATATCTACATGTTTTATGCATACTTTATGTCATATTTATGCATTTTCCGGCACTAACCTATTAACGAGATGCCGAAGAGCCGATTCTTTGTTTCTGCTGTTTTTGGTTTCAGAAATCCTAGTAAGGAAATATTCTCAGAATTGGACGAAATCAACGCCCAGGGGCCTATTTTCACACGAAGCTTCCAGAAGACCGGAGAGCTAACGAAGTGGGGCCACGAGGTGGCCAGACAACAGGGCGGCGCGGCCCAGGTCTTGGCCGCGCCGACCTGACGTCTGGGCCCCTCGTGACGCCCCTTGACCTGCCCTTCCACCTACAAATAGTCTTTGTCGCGAAACCCCCAGTACCGAGAGCCACGATACGGAAAACCTTCCAGAGACGCCGCCGCCGCCAATCCCATCTCGGGGGATTCAGGAGATCGCCTCCGGCACCCTGCCGGAGAGGGGATTGATCTCCCGGAGGATTCTACACCGCCATGGTCGCCTCCGGAGTGATGAGTGAGTAGTCTACCCCTGGACTATGGGTCCATAGCAGTAGCTAGATGGTTGTCTTCTCCTTATGTGCTTCATTGTCGGATCTTGTGAGCTGCCTAAAAGATCATCTATCTGTAATGCTATATGTTGTGTTTGTTGGGATCCGATGAATAGAGAATACTATGTTATGTTGATTATCAATCTATTGTCTATGTGTTGTTTATGATCTTGCATGCTCTCCGTTATTAGTAGAGGCTCTAGCCAAGTTTTTACTCTTAACTCCAAGAGGGAGTATTTATGCTCGATAGTGGGTTCATGTCTTCGTGAATCCGGGGGAGTGAGAGAAACCTCTAAGGTTATGGATGTGCTGTTGCCCCTAGGGATAAAACATTGATGCTATGTCCGAGGATGTAGTTATTGATTACATTACGCACCATACTTAATGCAATTGTCTGTTGTTTGCAACTTAATACTGGAAGGGGTTCGGATGATAACCTGAAGGTGGACTTTTTAGGCATAGATGCATGCTGGATAGCGGTCTATGTACTTTGTCGTAATGCCCAATTAAATCTCACTATACTCATCATATCATGTATGTGCATGGTCATGCCCTCTCTATTTGTCAATTGCCCAACTGTAATTTGTTCACCCAACATGCTATTTATCTTATGGGAGAGACACCTCTAGTGAACTGTGGACCCCGGTCCATTCTTTACATCGAATACAATCTTCTGCAATACTCGTTCTACTGTTCTCTGCAAACGATTGATACGCGTTCAACACGCGTCCGTTGGGAACCCCAAGAGGAAGGTGTGATGCGTACAGCGGCAAGTTTCCCTTAGTATGAAACCAAGGTTATCGAACCAGTAGGAGCCAAGAAGCACGTTGAAGGTTGATGGCGGCGGGATGTAGTGCGGCGCAACACCAGGGATTCCGGCGCCAACGTGGAACCTGCACAACACAACCAAAGTACTTTGCCCCAACGAAACAGTGAGGTTGTCAATCTCACCGGCTTGCTGTAACAAAGGATTAACCGTATTGTGTGGAAGATGATTGTTTGCAGAAAACAAGAGAACAATATTGCAGTAGATTGTATTTCGAAAGAGAATTGGACGGGGGTCCACAGTTCACTAGAGGTGTCTCTCCCATAAGATAAACAGCATGTTGGGTGAACAAATTACAGTTGGGCAATTGACAAATAAAGAGGGCATGACCATGCACATACATATCATGATGAGTATAGTGAGATTTAATTGGGCATTACGACAAAGTACATAGACCGCCATCCAACTGCATCTATGCCTAAAAAGTCCACCTTCAGGTTATCATCCGAACCCTCCGATATTAAGTTGCAAAGCAACAGACAATTGCATTAAGTATGGTGCGTAATGTAATCAACAACTACATCCTTAGACATAGCATCAATGTTTTATCCCTAGTGGCAACAGCACAACACAACCTTAGAACTTTCTGTCACTGTCCCAGGTGTCAATGCAGGCATGAACCCACTATCGAGCATAAATACTCCCTCTTGGAGTTACAAGCATCTACTTGGCCAGAGCATCTACTAGTAACGGAGAGCATGCAAGATCATAAACAACACATAGATATAACTTTGATAATCAACATAACAAGTATTCTCTATTCATTGGATCCCAACAAACGCAACATATAGAATTACAGATACATGATCTTGATCATGTTAGGCAGCTCACAAGATCCGACAATGGTAGCACAATGGGGAGAAGACAACCATCTAGCTACTGCTATGGACCCATAGTCCAGGGGTAGACTACTCACACATCACTCCGGAGGCGACCATGGCGGCGTAGAGTCCTCCAGGGAGATGATTCCCCTCTCCGGCAGGTGCCGAGGCGATCTCTGGATCCCCGAGATGGGATCGGCGGCGCGCGTCTCGGGAAGGTTTTCCGTATCGTGGCTCTCGGTACTGGGGTTTTCGCAATGGAGGCTTTAAGTAGGCGGAAGGGCAGGTCAAGAGGCGGCACGGGGGCCCCACACCACAGGGCCGCGCGGCCAAGGGGGGGCCGCGCCGCCCTAGGGTGTGGCCCCCCTCGTGGCCCCTCTTCGTCTCTTCTTCGGACTTCTGGAAGCTTCGTGGCAAAATAGGACCCTGGGCGTTGATTTCGTCAATTCCGAGAATATTTCGTTACTAGGATTTCTGAAACCAAAAACAAAGAGAAAACAAAGAATCGGCACTTCGGCATCTTGTTAATAGGTTAGTTCCGAGAAAATGCACGAATATGACATAAAGTGTGCATAAAACATGTAGATAACATCAATAATGTGGCATGGAACATAAGAAATTATCGATACGTCGGAGACGTATCAGCATCCCCAAGCTTAGTTCTGCTCGTCCCGAGCAGGTAAAACGATAACACAGATAATTTCTGGAGTGACATGCCATCATAACCTTGATCATACTATTTGTAAAGCATATGTAGTGAATGCAGCGATCAAAACAATGTATATGACATGAGTAAACAAGTGAATCATAAAGCAAAGACTTTTCATGAATAGCACTTCAAGACAAGCATCAATAAGTCTTGCATAAGAGTTAACTCATAAAGCAATAATTCAAAGTAAAAGCATTGAAGCAACACAAAAGAAGATTAAGTTTCAGCGGTTGCTTTCAACTTGTAACATGTATATCTCATGGATATTGTCAACATAGAGTAATATAATAAGTGCAATAAGCAAATATGTAGGAATCAATGCACAGTTCACACAAGTGTTTGCTTCTTGAGGTGGAGAGAAATAGGTGAACTGACTCAACATTGAAAGTAAAAGAATGGTCCTCCATAGAGGAAAAGCATCGATTGCTATATTTGTGCTAGAGCTTTGATTTTGAAAACATGAAACAATTTTGTCAACGGTAGTAATAAAGCATATGTATCATGTAAATTATATCTTATAAGTTGCAAGCCTCATGCATAGTGTACTAATAGTGCCCGCACCTTGTCCTAATTAGCTTGGACTACCGGATCATCACAATGCACATGTTTTAACCAAGTGTCACAAAGGGTACCTCTATGCCGCCTTTGTACAAAGGTCTAAGGAGAAAGCTCGCATTGGATTTCTCGCTATTGATTATTCTCAACTTAGACATCCATACCGGGACAACATAGACAACAGATAATGGACTCCTCTTTTATGCATAAGCATGTAGCAACAATTAATAATTTTCTCATTTGAGATTGAGGATATATGTCCAAAAGCTGAAACTTCCACCATGGATCATGGCTTTAGTTAGCGGCCCAATGTTCTTCTCTAACAATATGCATGCTTAACCATAAGGTGGTAGATCTCTCTTACTTCAGACAAGACGGACATGCATAGCAACTCACATGAAATTCAACAAAGAGTAGTTGATGGCGTCCCCAATGAACATGGTTATCGCACAACAAGCAACTTAATAAGAGATAAAGTGCATAATTACATATTCAATACCACAATAGTTTTTAAGCTATTTGTCCCATGAGCTATATATTGCAAAGGTGAATGATGGAATTTTAAAGGTAGCACTCAAGCAATTTACTTTGGAATGGCGGAAAATACCATGTAGTAGGTAGGTATGGTGGACACAAATGGCATAGTGGTTGGCTCAAGTATTTTGGATGCATGAGAAGTATTCCCTCTCGATACAAGGTTTAGGCTAGCAAGGCTTATTTGAAACAAACACAAGGATGAACCGGTGCAGCAAAACTCACATAAAAGACATATTGAAAACATTATAAGACTCTACACCGTCTTCCTTGTTGTTCAAACTCAATACTAGAAATTATCTAGACCTTAGAGAAACCAAATATGCAAACCAAATTTTAGCATGCTCTATGTATTTCTTCATTAATGGGTGCAAAGCATATGATGCAAGAGCTTAATCATGAGCACAACAATTGCCAAGTATCACATTACCCAAGACATTAATAGCAATTACTACATGTATCATTTTCCAATTCCAACCATATAACAATTTAACGAAGAAGAAACTTCGCCATGAATACTATGAGTAGAAACTAAGGACATACTTGTCCATATGCTACAGCGGAGCGTGTCTCTCTCCCATAAAATGAATGCTAGGATCCATTTTATTCAAACAAAACAAAAAAAAAAACAAACTGACGCTCCAAGAAAAGCACATAAGATGTGATGGAATAAAAATATAGTTTCAGGGGAGGAACCTGATAATGTTGTCGATGAAGAAGGGGATGCCTTGGGCATCCCCAAGCTTAGACGCTTGAGTCTTCTTGATATATGCAGGGGTGAACCACCGGGGCATCCCCAAGCTTAGAGCTTTCACTCTCCTTGATCATGTTGCATCATACTCCTCTCTTGATCCTTGAAAACTTCCTCCACACCAAACTCGAAACAACTCATTAGAGGGTTAGTGCACAATAAAAATTAACATATTCAGAGGTGACACAATCATTCTTAACACTTCTGGACATTGCATAAAGCTACTGGACATTAATGGATCAAAGAAATTCATCCAACATAGCAAAAGAGGCAATGCGAAATAAAAGGCAGAATCTGTCAAAACAGAACAGTTCGTATTGACGAATTTTAAAATGGCACCAGACTTGCTCAAATGAAAATACCCAAATTTAATGAAAGTTGCGTACATATCTGAGGATCACTCACGTAAATTGGCATAATTTTCTGAGTTACCTACAGGGGAAAACAGCCCAGATTTGTGACAGCAAAGAAATCTGTTTCTGTGCAGTAATCCAAATCTAGTATGAACTTTTCTATCAACGACTTTACTTGGCACAATAAAACACTAAACTAAGATAAGGAGAGGTTGCTACAGTAGTAAACAACTTCCAAGACACAAAATAAAAATAAAGTACTGTAGGTAAAAACACTAAACTAAGCTTGGGGAGGAACCTGATAATGTTGTCGATGAAGAAGGGGATGCCTTGGGCATCCCCAAGCTTAGACGCTTGAGTCTTCTTGATATATGCAGGGGTGAACCACCGGGGCATCCCCAAGCTTAGAGCTTTCACTCTCCTTGATCATGTTGCATCAGACTCCTCTCTTGATCCTTGAAAACTTCCTCCACACCAAACTCGAAACAACTCATTAGAGGGTTAGTGCACAATAAAAATTAACATATTCAGAGGTGACACAATCATTCTTAACACTTCTGGACATTGCATAAAGCTACTGGACATTAATGGATCAAAGAAATTCATCCAACATAGCAAAAGAGGCAATGCGAAATAAAAGGCAGAATCTGTCAAAACAGAACAGTTCGTATTGACGAATTTTAAAATGGCACCAGACTTGCTCAAATGAAAATACCCAAATTTGATGAAAGTTGCGTACATATCTGAGGATCACTCACGTAAATTGGCATAATTTTCTGAGTTACCTACAGGGGAAAACAGCCCAGATTCGTGACAGCAAAGAAATCTGTTTCTGCGCAGTAATCCAAATCTAGTATGAACTTTTCTATCAACGACTTTACTTGGCACAATAAAACACTAAACTAAGATAAGAAGAGGTTGCTACAGTAGTAAACAACTTCCAAGACACAAAATAAAAACAAAGTACTGTAGGTAAAAACATGGGTTGTCTCCCATAAGCGCTTTTCTTTAACGCCTTTCAGCTAGGCGCAAAAAGTGTGTATCAAGTATTATCAAGAGATGAAGCATCAACATCATAATTTGTTCTAATAATAGAATCAAAAGGTAACTTCATTCTCTTTCTAGGGAAGTGTTCCATACCTTTCTTGAGAGGAAATTGATATTTTATATTACCTTCCTTCATATCAATGATAGCACCAACAGTTCGAAGAAAAGGTCTTCCCAATATAATGGGACAAGATGCATTGCATTCAATATCCAAGACAACAAAATCAACGGGGACAAGGTTATTGTTAACGGTAATGCGAACATTATCAACTTTCCCCAAAGGTTTCTTTGTAGAATGATCAGCAAGATTAACATCCAAATAACAATTTTTCAGCGGTGGCAAGTCAAGCATATTATAAATTTTCTTAGGCATAACAGAAATACTTGCACCAAGATCACATAAAGCATTACAATCAAAATCTTTAACCTTCATCTTAATGATGGGCTCCCAACCATCCTCTAGCCTTTTAGGAATAGAGGCTTCGCGCTCTAGTTTCTCTTCTCTAGCTTTTATGAGAGCATTTGTAATATGATGTGTGAAAGCCAAATTTATAGCACTAGCATTAGGACTTTTAGCAAGTTTTTGCAAGAACTTTATAACTTCAGAGATGTGGCAATCATCAAAATTCAAACCATTATAATCTAAAGCAATGGGATCATCATCCCCAATGTTGGAAAAAATTTCAGCAGCTTTATCGTAGGCAGTTTCAGCAGTTTTAGCAGTTTCAGGCAGTTTCTCGCGCTTTGCATTAGAAGTGGAAACATTGCTAACACCAATTCTTTTATTATTATTAGTAGGAGGTGCAGCAACATGTGTAGCATTAGCATTACTAGTGGTGGTAATAGTCCAAACTTTAGCTAGATTCTTCTCTTTAGCTAGTTTTTCATTTTCTTCTCTATCCCACCTAGCACGCAGTTCAGCCATTAATCTTATATTCTCATTAATTCTAACTTGGATGGCATTTGCTGTAGTAGTAATTTTATTATGATGATTTTCATTAGGCAAAACTTTCGATTTCAAAAGATCAACATCAGCAGCAAGACTATCGACTTTAGAAGCAAGTATATCAATTTTCCCAAGCTTTTCTTCAACAGATTTGTTAAAAGCAGTTTGTGTACTAATAAATTCTTTAATCATGGCTTCAAGTCCAGGGGGTGAATTCCTATTATTGTTGTAAGAATTCCCATAAGAATTACCATAGCCGTTGCCATTATTATAAGGATATGGCCTATAGTTGTTACTAGAATTGTTCCGGTAAGCATTGTTGTTGAAATTATTATTTTTAATGAAGTTTACATCAACATGTTCTTCTTGTGCAACCAATGAAGCTAACGGAACATTATTAGGATCAATATTAGTCCTATCATTCACAAGCATAGACATAATAGCATCAATCTTATCACTCAAGGAAGAGGTTTCTTCGACAGAATTTACCTTCTTACCTTGTGGAGCTCTTTCTGTGTGCCATTCAGAGTAGTTGATCATCATATTATCAAGAAGCTTTGTTGCTTCACCAAGAGTGATGGACATAAAGGTACCTCCAGCAGCTGAATCCAATAAATTCCGCGAAGAAAAATTTAGTCCTGCATAGAAGGTTTGGATGATCATCCAAGTAGTCAGTCCATGGGTTGGGGAATTTTTAACCAAAGATTTCATTCTTTCCCAAGCTTGAGCAACATGTTCAGTATCCAATTGTTTAAAATTCATTATGCTACTCCTCAAAGATATAATTTTAGCAGGGGGATAATATCTACCAATAAAAGCATCCTTACATTTAGTCCATGAATCAATACTATTCTTAGGCAGAGATAGCAACCAATCTTTAGCTCTTCCTCTTAATGAGAAAGGGAACAATTTTAATTTTATAATGTCACCATCTACATCCTTATACTTTTGCATTTCACATAGTTCAACAAAATTATTAAGATGGGCAGCAGCATCATCAGAACTAACACCAGAAAATTGCTCTCGCATAACAAGATTCAGTAAAGCAGGTTTAATTTCAAAGAATTCTGCTGTAGTAGCAGGTGGAGCAATAGGTGTGCATAAGAAATCATTATTATTTGTGGTTGTGAAGTCACACAACTTAGTATTTTCAGGGGTAGCCATTTTAGCAGTAGTAAATAAAGCAAACTAGATAAAGTAAATGCAAGTAACTAATTTTTTTGTGTTTTTGATATAGCAAACAAGATAGCAAATAAAGTAAAACTAGCAACTAATTTTTTGTATTTTGATTTAGTGCAGCAAACAAAGTAGTAAATAAAACTAAGCAAGACAAAAACAAAGTAAAGAGATTGAGAAGTGGAGACTCCCCTTGCAGCGTGTCTTGATCTCCCCGGCAACGGCGCCAGAAAAAGCTGCTTGATACGCGTTCAACACGCGTCCGTTGGGAACCCCAAGAGGAAGGTGTGATGCGTACAGCGGCAAGTTTCCCTCAGTATGAAACCAAGGTTATCGAACCAGTAGGAGCCAAGAAGCACGTTGAAGGTTGATGGCGGCGGGATGTAGTGCGGCGCAACACCAGGGATTCCGGCGCCAACGTGGAACCTGCACAACACAACCAAAGTACTTTGCCCCAACGAAACAGTGAGGTTGTCAATCTCACCGGCTTGCTGTAACAAAGGATTAACCGTATTGTGTGGAAGATGATTGTTTGCAGAAAACAGTAGAACAATATTGCAGTAGATTGTATTTCAGTAAAGAGAATTGGACCGGGGTCCACAGTTCACTAGAGGTGTCTCTCCCATAAGATAAACAGCATGTTGGGTGAACAAATTACAGTTGGGCAATTGACAAATAAAGAGGGCATGACCATGCACATACATATCATGATGAGTATAGTGAGATTTAATTGGGCATTACGACAAAGTACATAGACCGCCATCCAACTGCATCTATGCCTAAAAAGTCCACCTTCGAGGTTATCATCCGAACCCCTCCGGTATTAAGTTGCAAAGCAACGAGACAATTGCATTAAGTATGGTGCGTAATGTAATCAACAACTACATCCTTAGACATAGCATCAATGTTTTATCCCTAGTGGCAACAGCACAACACAACCTTAGAACTTTCTCACATCCTGTCCCAGTGTCAATGCAGGCATGAACCCACTATCGAGCATAAATACTCCCTCTTGGAGTTACAAGCATCTACTTGGCCAGAGCATCTACTGGTAACGGAGAGCATGCAAGATCATAAACAACACATAGATATAACTTTGATAATCAACATAACAAGTATTCTCTATTCATCGGATCCCAACAAACGCAACATATAGAATTACAGATAGATGATCTTGATCATGTTAGGCAGCTCACAAGATCCGACAATGATAGCACAATGGGGAGAAGACAACCATCTAGCTACTGCTATGGACCCATAGTCTAGGGGTAGACTACTCACACATCACTCCGGAGGCGACCATGGCGGCGTAGAGTCCTCCGGGAGATGATTCCCCTCTCCGGCAGGGTGCCGGAGGCGATCTCCTGGATCCCCCGAGATGGGATCGGCGGCGGCGGCGTCTCTGGAAGGTTTTCCGTATCGTGGCTCTCGGTACTGGGGTTTTCGCAACGGAGGCTTTAAGTAGGCGGAAGGGCAGGTCAAGAGGCGGCACGGGGGCCCCACACCACAGGGCCGCGCGGCCAAGGGGGGGCGCGCCGCCCTAGGGTGTGGCCCCCTCGTGGCCCCTCTTCGTCTCTTCTTCGGACTTCTGGAAGCTTCGTGGCAAAATAGGACCCTGGGCGTTGATTTCGTCCAATTCCGAGAATATTTCGTTACTAGGATTTCTGAAACCAAAAACAGCAGAAAATAGCAACTGGCACTTCGGCATCTTGTTAATAGGTTAGTTCCAGAAAATGCACGAATATGACATAAAGTGTGCATAAAACATGTAGATAACATCAATAATATGGCATGGAACATAAGAAATTATCGATACGTCGGAGACGTATCAACGATCATCATCCACACTATACATCTAATCCTTTGTTACAGCAAGCCGGTGAGATTGACAACCTCACTATTTCGTTGGGGCAAAGTACTTTGGTTGTGTTGTGCAGGTTCCACGTTGGCGCCGGAATCCCTGGTGTTGCGCCGCACTACATCTCGCCGCCATCAACCTTCAACGTGCTTCTTGGCTCCTACTGGTTCGATAAACCTTGGTTTCATACTGAGGGAAAACTTGCCGCTGTACGCATCACACCTTCCTCTTGGGGTTCCCAACGGTCACGTGCTGTACGCGTATCAAACATTGCGGCACCCCTTTGGGTTCTCTACTAAGGTCCACACTTTGTTGCGCTTGAAGTTGTTGAGTTCATCATGCATAGATTCCAACCAATCCAAATCTTCAAGGGCTTCAAATACTTTCTTTGGTTCCACTAAGGAGATATAAGCATGATGATTGCTAAAGTTAGCCAATTGCCTTCTTTTGGTAACACTTTCCCTTAAATCACCAAGGACCTTGTCATGTGTGTGTTCACGAATTTCAAGGTTCCTTTCTCTTCTTGCTAGATGACGGGCCTCGATCTCCTCCTTTGTTCTTCTTGGCCTTGGAGCTATCACTTGATCAACTTGATCATTTGGGTCCCCGTCTTGACCTTCAACTTGAGATTCCTCAATTTCTTGAGATTGCTCAACTTCATGTGCTTGATCTTGGACATTATGAGGATAATGACACAAATTGAATGGATCCTCATTGGAGCCATCATGGATGCTTGGTTGATCTTGTCCTTGATCTTGCACACAAGAGGGATGGTCTTGTTCTTGTTCTTGGGTTGGTGCATCATTAGCTTCACTAGATGGGGTTTGTTGATGTTGAGAAGATGAGGGCTCCACCGTGGTAGAGCATAGTCCTTCCCGAGATGCCACACCGTGTCCCTCAACGGGGCGGAAAAATCACACACCCATTCTTACTATGGCATATTGAGGTATTTCATCACCTACACATACATCAACTTGCCCCACTTGGGAGCCATCATTTTCTTCGAATTTCACACTACAAGATTCAATGATAATCCCGGAGGATACATCAAAGTCTCTATAAGTGTCATGCGGAGAGTCATGCATTTTGCCTTCAACACAAGCCCTACAAACACGATCTTTGGCAAAAGACACATTTTCCATTAGTCCCACAATATGGTTCCCCTTGTGAAGAATTTGCAAAGTTCTCATGTTGACATGGGCCAAGCGGTGATTCCACAACCAACCCACATCTGCCTTTCCGAAAAGGTACATCGCACTTGTCGTGGTGTTCCCCGAAAAGTCCACTACATACAAGTTGTGTTCGTGATACCCAACGAAAGCGACTTTTAGAGTCTTGCTCCACAAGAGGACCACAATATCATTATCAATAAAGACGGCGAAACCCATCTTGCCAAGGGCGGAAATGGAAAGTAAATTGTAACCAAGGGTTTTGACAAGCATAACATCCACAAGAGTAATGTTGTGTGCAACCACAACCTTGCCAAAACCCAATACCTCGGATGTAGAATTATCGCCAAAGGAGACGGTGATATTATTTATGTTGGGCATCAACTCCTTGACGAGGTTCTTGCTGCCGGTCATATGACTTGTACATCCACTATCAATTACCCATTTTGAACCTCCGGCGGCATAGTCCTACATGAGATCAGTTCTTGGATTTAGGTACCCATTTTTCAATGGGTCCTCTTTTGTTAGCAACAAGGGTCTTTGGGACCCAAATAGACCAAGCAACATAACCGTCATAAGGACCAACATACTTTGCATAAACATCACCATAATAATCTTTAAATAAAACATAGTGAGGATTATCAACTCCCGCATCATCATTATTAATGATATTGGCCTTAGGGGCTTCATCATTAGTGATAACCTTCTTTTGTGTGGGCTTGGCCTTTTGCTTGTTTGCCTTCTTTGCTTTGGCATTAAAACCAAGGACCTCCTTCCCATTGTTTGACCTTTGCTTACTCAAAAGATCATCCAAGGAAAGTTTACTTTGGGGAGAGGAGGCCTTAGCAAGTTCATCCTTCAACCTAGCATTTTCCTCAATAATATTTGCATGATCACATGAAGGAGTAGAGGTACTAGGTATGTCATATGTGATACGCGTACAGCACGCGTCCGTTGGGAACCCCAAGAGGAAGGTGTGATGCGTACAGCGGCAAGTTTTCCCTCAATATGAAACCAAGGTTTATCGAACCAGTAGGAGCCAAGAAGCACGTTGAAGGTTGATGGCGGCGAGATGTAGTGTGGCGCAACACCAGGGATTCCGGCGCCAACGTGGAACCTGCACAACACAACCAAAGTACTTTGCCCCAACGAAACAGTGAGGTTGTCAATCTCACCGGCTTGCTGTAACAAAGGATTAGATGTATAGTGTGGATGATGATTGTTTGCAGAGAACAGTAGAACAAGTATTGCAGTAGATTGTATTCGATGTAAAGAATGGACCGGGGTCCACAGTTCACTAGTGGTGTCTCTCCCATAAGATAAATAGCATGTTGGGTGAACAAATTACAGTTGGGCAATTGACAAATAGAGAGGGCATGACCATGCACATACATGATATAATGAATATTGTGAGATTTAATTGGGCATTACGACAAAGTACATAGACCGCTATCCAGCATGCATCTATGCCTAAAAAGTCCACCTTCAGGTTATCCTCCGAACCCCTTCCAGTATTAAGTTGCAAACAACAGACAATTGCATTAAGTATGGTGCGTAATGTAATCAATAACTACATCCTCGGACATAGCATCAATGTTTTATACCTAGTGGCAACAACACATCCATAATCTTAGAGGTTTCTCTCACTCCCCCAGATTCACGGAGACATGAACCCACTATCGAGCATAAATACTCCCTATTGGAGTTAAGAGTAAAAACTTGGCCAGAGCCTCTACTAATAACGGAGAGCATGCAAGATCATAAACAACACATAGATATAAATTGATAATCAACATAACATAGTATTCTCTATTCATCGGATCCCAACAAACACAACATATAGCATTACAGATAGATGATCTTGATCATGTTCGGCAGCTCACAAGATCCGACAATGAAGCACATAAGGAGAAGACAACCATCTAGCTACTGCTATGGACCCATAGTCCAGGGGTAGACTACTCACTCATCACTCCGGAGGCGACCATGGCGGCGTACAGTCCTCCGGGAGATGAATCCCCTCTCCGGCAGGGTGCCGGAGGCGATCTCCTGAATCCCCCAAGATGGGATTGGCGGCGGCGGCGTCTCTGGAAGGTTTCCCGTATCGTGGCTCTCGGTACTGGGGGTTTTGCGACGAAGGCTATTTGTAGGTGGAAGGGCAGGTCAGGGGGCGTCACGAGGGGCCCAGACGACAGGCCGACGCGGCCAAGACCTGGGCCGCGCCGCCCTAGTGTCTGGCCACCTCGTGGCCCCACTTCGTTAGCTCTCCGGTCTTCTGGAAGCTTCGTGTGAAAATAGGCCCCTGGGCGTTGATTTCGTCCAATTCCGAGAATATTTCCTTACTAGGATTTCTGAAACCAAAAACAACAGAAAACAAAGAATCGGCTCTTCGGCATCTCGTTAATAGGTTAGTGCCGGAAAATGCATAAATATGACATAAAGTATGCATAAAACATGTAGATATCATCAATAATGTGGCATGGAACATAAGAAATTATCGATACGTCGGAGACGTATCAGCATCCCCAAGCTTAGTTTCTGCTCGTCCCGAGCAGGTAAACGATAACAAAGATAATTTCTGGAGTGACATGCCATCATAACCTTGATCATACTATTGTAAGCATATGTAATGAATGCAGCGATCAAAACAATGTAAATGACATGAGTAAACAAATGAATCATATAGCAAAGACTTTTCATGAATAGTACTTTCAAGACAAACATCAATAAGTCTTGCATAAGAGTTAACTCATAAAGCAATAATTCAAAGTAAAGGCATTGAAGCAACACAAAGGAAGATGAAGTTTCAGCGGTTGCTTTCAACTTATAACATGTATATCTCATGGATAGTTGTCAATGTAAAGTAATATAATAAGTGCAATATGCAAATATGTAGGAATCAATGCACAGTTCACACAAGTGTTTGCTTCTTGAGGTGGAGAGAGATAGGTGAACTGACTCAACAATAAAAGTAAAAGAAAGGTCCTTCAAAGAGGAAAGCATCGATTGCTATATTTGTGCTAGAGCTTTGATTTTGAAAACAAGAAACAATTTTGTCAACGGTAGTAATAAAGCATATGTGTTATGTAAATTATATCTTACAAGTTGCAAGCCTCATGCATAGTATACTAATAGTGCCCGCACCTTGTCCTAATTAGCTTGGATTACCGGGATTATCGCAATGCACATGTTTTAACCAAGTGTCACAAAGGGGTACCTCTATGCCGCCTGTACAAAGGTCTAAGGAGAAAGCTCGCATTGGATTTCTCGCTATTGATTATTCTCAACTTAGACATCCATACCGGGACAACATAGACAACAGATAATGGACTCCTCTTTAATGCATGAGCATGTAGCAACAATTAATTTTCTCATATGAGATTGAGGATATATGTCCAAAACTGAAACTTCCACCATGATTCATGGCTTTAGTTAGCGGCCCAATGTTCTTCTCTAACATTATGCATGCTCTAACCATTTTAGTGGTAAATCGCCCTTACTTCAGACAAGACGAACATGCATAGCAACTCACATGATATTCAACAAAGAGTAGTTGATGGCGTCCCCAGGAACATGGTTATCGCACAACAAGCAACTTAATAAGAGATAAAGTGCATAAGTACATATTCAATACCACAATAGTTTTTATGCTATTTGTCCCATGAGCTATATATTGCAAAGGTAGAGGATAGAAATTTTAAAGGTAGCACTCAAGCAATTTACTTTGGAATGGCGGAGAAATACCATGTAGTAGGTAGGTATGGTGGACACAAATGGCATAGTGGTTGGCTCAAGGATTTTGGATGCATGAGAAGTATTCCCTCTCGATACAAGATTTAGGCTAGCAAGGCTATTTGAAACAAACACAAGGATGAAGCGGTGCAGCAAAACTCACATAAAAGACATATTGTAAACATTATAAGACTCTACACCGTCTTCCTTATTGTTCAAACTCAATACTAGAAATTATCTAGACTTTAGAGAGACCAAATATGCAAACCAAATTTTAGCAAGCTCTATGTATTTCTTCATTAATAGGTCCAAAGTATATGATGCAAGAGCTTAAACATGAGAACAACAATTGCCAAGTATCACATTATCCAAGACATTTTAGCAATTACTACATATATCATTTTCCAACTCCAACCATATAACAATTTAACGAAGAAGAAACTTTCGCCATGAATATTATGAGTAAAGCCTAAGGACATATTTATCCATATGCAACAGCGGAGCGTGTCTCTCTCCCACACAATGAATGCTAGGATCCATTTTATTCAAACAAAACAAAAACAAAAACAAACCGACGCTCCAAGTAAAGCACATAAGATGTGACGGAATAAAAATATAGTTTCAGGGGAGGAACCTGATAATGTTGTCGATGAAGAAGGGCATGCCTTGGGCATCCCCAAGCTTAGACGCTTGTGTCTTCTTGATATATGCAGGGGTGAACCACCGGGGCATCCCCAAGCTTATAGCTTTCACTCTCCTTGATCATATTGTATCATCCTCCTCTCTTGATCCTTGAAAACTTCCTCCACACCAAACTCAAAACAACTCATTAGAGGGTTAGTGCATAATTAAAATTTACATGTTCAGAGGTGACATAATCATTCTTAACACTTCTGGACATTGCACAAAGCTACTGAAAGTCAATGGAATCAAAATATCCATCAAGCATAGCAAAACAGGCAATGCGAAATAAAAGGCAGAATCTGTCAAAACAGAACAGTTCGTAAAGACGAATTTTATTGAGGCACCAGACTTGCTCAAATGAAAATTCTCAAATTGAATGAAAGTTGCGTACATATCTGAGGATCACTCACGTAAATTGGCATAATTTTGTGAGTTACTTACAGAGAATTAGGCACAGATTCGTGACAGCAAAGAAATCTGTTTCTGCGCAGTAATCCAAATCTAGTATGAACCTTACTATCAACGACTTTACTTGGCACAACAATGCACAAAACTAAGATAAGGAGAGGTTGCTACAGTAGTAAACAACTTCCAAGACACAAATATAAAATAAAGGTACTGTAGTAAAAACATGGGTTGTCTCCCATAAGCGCTTTTCTTTAACGCCTTTCAGCTAGGCGCAGAAAGTGTATATCAAGTATTATCAAGAGACGAAGTGCCAACATCATAATTCGTTCTAATAATAGAATCAAAAGGTAACTTCATTCTCTTTCTAGGGAAGTGTTCCATACCTTTCTTGAGAGGAAATTGATATTTAATATTACCTTCCTTCATATCAATGATAGCACCAACAGTTCGAAGAAAAGGTCTTCCCAATATAATGGGACAAGATGCATTGCATTCAATATCCAAGACAACAAAATCAACGGGGACAAGGTTATTGTTAACGGTAATGCGAACATTATCAACTCTCCCCAAAGGTTTCTTTGTAGAATGATCAGCAAGATTAACATCCAAATAACAATTTTTCAATGGTGGCAAGTCAAGCATATTATAAATTTTCTTAGGCATAACAGAAATACTTGCACCAAGATCACATAAAGCATTACAATCAAAGTCATTGACCTTCATCTTAATGATGGGCTCCCAACCATCCTCTAGCTTCCTAGGAATAGAAGCTTCGCGTTCTAGTTTCTCTTCTCTAGCTTTTATGAGAGCATTTGTAATATGTTTTGTGAAAGCCAAATTTATAGCACTAGCATTAGGACTCTTAGCAAGTTTTTGTATGAACTTTATAACTTCAGAGATGTGGCAATCATCAAAATTTAAACCATTATAATCTAAAGCAATGGGATCATCATCCCCAATGTTGGGAAAAATTTCAGCAGTTTTATCACAGGCAATTTCAGCAGTTTTAGCAGCTTCGGGTAGTTTTTCGCGCTTTGCATTAGAAGTGGAAACATTGCTAACACCAATTCTTTTACCATTATTAGTAGGAGATGCAGCAACATGTGTAGCATTAACATTGCTAGTGGTGGTAATAGTCCAAAATTTAGCTATATTATCTTCTTTTTCATTTTCTTCTTTTTCCCACCTAGCACGCAATTCGGCCATCAATCTTATATTCTCATTAATTCTAACTTGGATGGCATTTGCTGTAGTAACAATTTTATTATTATGATTTTCATTAGGCATAACTTTCAATTTCAAAAGATCAACATCAGCAGCAAGACTATCGACTTTAGAAGCAAGTATATCAATTTTCCCAAGCTTTTCTTCAACAGATTTGTTAAAAGCAGTTTGTGTACTAATAAATTCTTTAAGCATAGCTTCAAGTCCAGGGGGTGTGTTCCTATTATTGTTGTAAGAATTCCCATAAGAATTACCATAGTCGTTGCCATTATTATAAGGATATGGCCTATAGTTGTTACTAGAATTGTTCCGGTAAGCATTGTTGTTGAAATTATTATTTTTAATGTAGTTTACATCAACATGTTCTTTTTGAGCAACCAATGACGCTAACGGAACATTATTAGGATCAACATTAGTCCTACCATTCACAAGCATAGACATAATAGCATCAATCTTATCACTCAAGGAAGAGGTTTCTTCGACAGAATTTACCTTCTTACCTTGTGGAGCTCTTTCCGTGTGCCATTCAGAGTAATTAATCATCATATTATCAAGAAACTTTGTTGCCTCGCCAAGAGTGATGGACATAAAGGAACCTCCAGTAGCTGAATCCAATAGGTTCCGCGAAGAAAAATTCAGTCCTGCATAAAAGGTTTAGATGATCATCCAAGTAGTCAGTCCATGGGTTGGGCAGTTTTTAACCAAAGATTTCATTCTTTCCCAAGCTTGTGCAACATGCTCATTATCCAATTGTTTAAAATTCATTATGCTACTCCTCAAAGATATAATTTTAGCAGGGGGATAATATCTACCAATAAAAGCATCCTTGCATTTAGTCCATGAATCAATACTATTCTTAGGCAGAGATAGCAACCAATCTTTAGCTCTTCCTCTTAATGAGAAAGGGAACAATTTTAATTTTATTATGTCACCATCTACATCTTTATACTTTTGCATTTCACAAAGTTCAACAAAATTATTGAGATGGGCAGCAGCATCATCAGAACTAACACCAGAAAATTGCTCTCGCATAACAAGATTTAGTAAATCATTATTATTTGTGGTTGTGAAGTCACACAACTTAGTATTTTCAGGAGTACCCATTTAGCAACAGTAAATAAAGCAAACTAGATAAAGTAAATGCAAGTAACTAATTTTTTTGTGTTTTTGATATAGCAAACAAGATAGCAAATAAAGTAAAACTAGCAACTAATTTTTTTGTGTTTCGATTTAGTGCAGCAAAGAAAGTAGTAAATAAAATAAAGCAAGACAAAACAAAGTAAAGAGATTGCGATATGGAGACTCCCCTTGCAGCGTGTCTTGATCTCCCCGGCAACGGCGCCAGAAAATCTGCTTGATACGCGTACAGCACGCGTCCGTTGGGAACCCCAAGAGGAAGGTGTGATGCGTACATCGGCAAGTTTTCCCTCAGTATGAAACCAAGGTTTATCGAACCAGTAGGAGCCAAGAAGCACGTTGAAGGTTGATGGCGGCGAGATGTAGTGCGGCGCAACACCAGGGATTCCGGCGCCAACGTGGAACCTGCACAACACAACCAAAGTACTTTGCCCCAACGAAACAGTGAGGTTGTCAATCTCACCGGCTTGCTGTAATAAAGGATTAGATGTATAGTGTGGATGATGATTGTTTGCAAAGAACAGTAGAACAAGTATTGCAGTAGATTGTATTCGATGTAAAGAATGGACCGGGGTCCACAGTTCACTAGTGGTGTCTCTCCCATAAGATAAATAGCATGTTGGGTGAACAAATTACAGTTGGGCAATTGACAAATAGAGAGGGCATGACCATGCACATACATGATATGATGAGTATTGTGAGATTTAATTGGGCATTACGACAAAGTACATAGACCGCTATCCAGCATGCATCTATGCCTAAAAAGTCCACCTTCAGGTTATCATCCGAACCCCTTCCAGTATTAAGTTGCAAACAACAGACAATTGCATTAAGTATGGTGCGTAATGTAATCAATAACTACATCCTCGGACATAGCATCAATGTTTTATCCCTAGTGGCAATAGCACATCCATAATCTTAGAGGTTTCTCTCACTCCCCCAGATTCACGGAGACATGAACCCACTATCGAGCATAAATACTCCCTCTTGGAGTTAAGAGTAAAAACTTGGCCAGAGCCTCTACTAATAACGGAGAGCATGCAAGATCATAAACAACACATAGATATAAATTGATAATCAACATAACATAGTATTCTCTATTCATCGGATCCCAACAAACACAACATATAGCATTACAGATAGATGATCTTGATCATGTTCGGCAGCTCACAAGATCCGACAATGAAGCACATAAGGAGAAGACAACCATCTAGCTACTGCTATGGACCCATAGTCCAGGGGTAGACTACTCACTCATCACTCCGGAGGCGACCATGGCGGCGTAGAGTCCTCCGGGAGATGAATCCCCTCTCCGGTAGGGTGCCGGAGGCGATCTCCTGAATCCCCCGAGATGGGATTGGCGGCGGCGGCGTCTCTGGAAGGTTTTCCGTATCGTGGCTCTCGGTGTTGGGGGTTTCGCGATGAAGGCTATTTGTAGGCGGAAGGGCAGGTCAGGGGGCGTCACGAGGGGCCCAGACGACAGGCCGGCGCGGCCAAGACCTGGGCCGTGCCGCCCTAGTGTCTGGCTGCCTCGTGGCCCCACTTCGTTAGCTCTCCGGTCTTCTGGAAGCTTCGTGTGAAAATAGGCCCCTGGGCATTGATTTCGTCCAATTCCGAGAATATTTCCTTACTAGGATTTCTGAAACCAAAAACAGCAACTGGCTCTTCGGCATCTCGTTAATAGGTTAGTGCCGGAAAATGCATAAATATGACATAAAGTATGCATAAAACATGTAGATATCATCAATAATGTGGCATGGAACATAAGAAATTATCGATACGTCGGAGACGTATCAATATGAAGCAAGCCTAATTTGAAGTTGCTCAATAGACTTGGAGAGGAGAGAGTATTCACTCTTCAAGGCTTTGTGAGCCTTGTCTAGTTCATCTAGATCCTTCACAAGTTTCTCATGATCAACACCAAATTTGGCCTTTTCCTTTATAAGCACTTTAGTCTTAGCTCTAGCAAGATCTCTAGCTTTAGTGAGCTTGTTAATTTTATCTTGAGGTTCTTCAAGATTTTCTAGCCTCTCTTCAAGAGAAGCTATGGTTTCTTGACTTTCCTCAAGAGCATTTTTAAGAGCATGTATTTCAAGAGAGTCTTCTCTCTCTATTTGACATTTTTTCTCAAGAGTATCATTTAGTTGTGCTAGACGAATCATGAGATTGGAAACATGCTTTCTAGTGTCACCTTGTAAGTTAAGAATGAACTCATCAAACTCTAGCATTTCTTGTTTCACTTTTAGACTAGCAAGATCAACCCCTAGATCATTTGAAATGTTAGGCATAGAGGGGCTAGGAGATGATACCTCGGAAGATTTAGCCATGAGGCAACTTTCTTCCTCCACATGAATGACCTCATTGGGGGATTCACTTGGTGATGAAGAGTTAGTGGAGAGGGAGGCAAGAGCAACCAATCCATTTGAGGTTGCATCTTCTTCATCATCAACATCATCATCTCCGGAGGTATATTCTTCTTGAGTTGATAGAACAATAGATGCATCCAAGGTGGACCTTGTCATGAAGCAATGTGCATTCTTGATATGAGGGTTCTCATTGGGGGATTCAAAGAGAGATGAAGAGGGAATGTTGGTATTGACAATGGCGGCCACTTCCGTTGAGCTTTCTTCTTCTCCATCATCACTAGAACTTTCAACTTCATCGGAAGAATATTCTTCCTTAGTCACTAGCACAATCCTTGAGGGCCTCTTGCCCTTCTTGCTCTTGTTATAGAATTTCTTGTTGGGGGCCTTTGAATCTTTGCCCTTTGAGTCTTTGCTCTTATCCTTGGGAATGAGCCTTCCACCATTAGTTTCCCTATGCTCATAGGGGCATTGCGCGATGAAATGACGCTTGTCACCACAATTGTAGAAAGATCTTGTTTTTGGACCCGAGCTTGTTAATCCACTTGAGTTGTTTCTCTTGATGTTGTCTTCCTTGGCCTTGGACGGGTCAACCCAAAAGGATTTTGCATGGAATGCCATGTGATCATTGTAGTGGAGTTCCAAGTCTTCCGGATAGGACATACTCCAAGATGTCCTATATGGTTCTTGAGGATTCACTTCTTCTACGGAATTGACCGTCAAGGAAAGGTTGTTCCCTCTTGTCATTCCAATGGCACGATTGCGAGAATCATGAGAGTTTTGCTCGAGCACCTTGAGAGCTTGCATCTCGTGCACGGCTTGTTGAGAAGTGAGAGAGGAAAAGCATTCTCTCCCAACAAGAGTCTTGACATCAATGGGTTCAAACGGCATCATGCAATCGATGTACTTATCTTTGATCCAAGAGTCATTGATGTGGGTGGCACCCACATTCCGGAAAGCATCGACAACGGTGAGAAGTCTTCCATACATGACTTCATGATCTTCATCCGGTAGCCTCATGAATCCTTTGGCTTGATTCCGAAGAGAATTGTACTTGTTCCTTCTCATGCTATCACTTCCAATGCAACTAGCGGCCAAACCATCCCAAGCTTCCTTGGCGGTGGTGAAATTCCGAACACGAGACAATTCCTTTGTCCCCACACTAGTTTGAATCATGTGCAGAGCAGTGTCATTGAGTTGACTATCAACCGCTTCTCTTCTAGTCAACTTGTCGGGTTGTAGGGCTTGAAGCCTTCCACGATGATTCTCCAAAGTTCATTGGAGGCACTGCGAACATGAGAACGAAACTCAAATTGCTAAGTATCGAAATCTTTAACATTAAACTTAGGTGGGAGATAGGAAAGGTGGAGCCACTCGATTGTAGCTCTTGATGCGTGTAGTTGACACGTCCGTTGGGAACCCCAAGAGGAAGGTGTGATGCGCACAGCGGCAAGTTTCCCTCAGTAAGAAACCAAGGTTTAATCGAACCAGTAGGAGTCAAGAAGCACGTTGAAGGTTGATGGCGGCGGGATGTAGTGCGGCGCAACACCAGAGATTCCGGCGCCAACGTGGATCCTGCTCAACTCAAAACCGGTACTTTGCCCCAACGAAACAGCGTGGTTGTCAATCTCTCCGGCTTGCTGTAACAATGGATTAGATGTTTAGTGTGGATGATGATTGTTTGCGAAAAACGAGAAAGATTGCGATGAGATTGTATTTCAGTATAGAGAATTGGACCGGGGTCCACAGTTCACTAGAGGTGTCTCTCCCATAAGATAAACAGCATGTTGGGTGAACAAATTACAGTTGGGCAATTGACAAATAAAGAGGGCATGACCATGCACATACATATTATGATGAGTATAGTGAGATTTAATTGGGCATTACGACAAAGTACATAGACCGCTATCCAGCATGCATCTATGCCTAAAAAGTCCACCTTCAGGTTATCATCCGAACCCCCTCCAGTATTAAGTTGCTAACAACAGACAATTGCATTAAGTATTGCGCGTAATGTAATCAGTAACTACATCCTTGAACATAGCACCAATGTTTTATCCCTAGTGGCAACAGCACATCCATAATCTTAGAGATTTCTGTCACTTCCCTAGATTCACGGAGACATGAACCCACTATCGAGCATAAATACTCCCTCTTGGAGTTACAAGCATCTACTTGGCCAGAGCATCTACTAGTAACGGAGAGCATGCAAGATCATAAACAACACATAGATATAAATTGATAATCAACATAACAAGTATTCTCTATTCACCGGATCCCAACAAACACAACATATAGAATTACATATAGATGATCTTGATCATGTTCGGCAGCTCACAAGATCCAACAATGAAGCACAATGGGGAGAAGACAACCATCTAGCTACTGCTATGGACCCATAGTCCAGGGGTGAACTACTCACTCATCACTCCGGAGGCGACCATGGCGGCGTAGAGTCCTCCGGGAGATGATTCCCCTCTCCGGCAGGGTGCCGGAGGCGATCTCCTGAATCCCCCGAGATGGGATTGGCGGCGGCGTCTCTGGAAGGTTTTCCGTATCGTGGCTCTCGGTACTGGGGGTTTCACGACGGAGGCTTTAAGTAGGCGGAAGGGCAGGTCAGGGGGCCACACGAGGGGCCCACACTATAGGTCGGCGCGGCCAGGGCTTGGGCCGCGCCGTCCTAGGGTGTGGCCACCTCGTGGCCCCACTTCGTCTCCTCTTCGGTCTTCTGGAAGCTTCGTGGCAAAATAGGACCCTGGGCGTTGATTTCGTCCAATTCCGAGAATATTTCGTTACTAGGATTTCTGAAACCAAAAACAGCGAAAAACAAGAATCGGCACTTCGGCATCTTGTTAATAGGTTAGTTCCAGAAAATGCACGAATATGACATAAAGTGTGCATAAAACATGTAGATATCATCAATAATGTGGCATGGAACACAAGAAATTATCGATACGTCGGAGACGTATCAGCATCCCCAAGCTTAGTTCTGCTCGTCCCGAGCAGGTAAAACGATAACAAAGATAATTTCTGGAGTGACATGCCATCATAACCTTGATCATACTATTTGTAAAGCATATGTAGTGAATGCAGCGATCAAAACAATGTATATGACATGAGTAAACAAGTGAATCATAAAGCAAATACTTTTCATGAATAGCACTTCAAGACAAGCATCAATAAGTCTTGCATAAGAGTTAACTCATAAAGCAATAATTCAAAGTAAAAGCATTGAAGCAACACAAAGGAAGATTAAGTTTCAGCAGTTGCTTTCAACTTATAACATGTATATCTCATGGATAATTGTCAACATAGAGTAATATAATAAGTGCAATATGCAAGTATGTAGGAATCAATGCACAGTTCACACAAGTGTTTGCTTCTTGAGGTGGAGAGAAATAGGTGAACTGACTCAACATAAAAGTAAAAAGAATGGTCCTCCATAGAGGAAAGCATCGATTGCTATATTTGTGCTAGAGCTTTTATTTTGAAAACATGAAACAATTTTGTCAATGGTAGTAATAAAGCATTTGAGTTATGTAAATTATATCTTACAAGTTGCAAGCCTCATGCATAGTATACTAATAGTGCCCGCACCTTGTCCTAATTAGCTTGGACTACCGGATCATCACAATACACATGTTTTAACCAAGTGTCACAATGGGGTACCTCTATGTCACTTTGTACAAAGGTCTAAGGAGAAAGCTCGCATCGGATTTCTCGCTATTGATTATTCTCAACTTAGACATCCATACCGGGACAACATAGACAATAGATAATGGACTCCTCTTTTATGCATAAGCATGTAACAACAATTAATTTTCTCATTTGAGATTGAGGATATATGTCCAAAACTGAAACTTCCACCATGAATCATGGCTTTAGTTAGCGGCCCAATGTTCTTCTCTAACAATATGCATGCTTAACCATAAGGTGGTAGATCTCTCTTACTTCAGACAAGACGGACATGCATAGCAACTCACATGATATTCAACAAAGATTAGTTGATGGCGTCCCCAGAAACATGGTTATCGCACAACAAGCAACTTAATAAGAGATAAAGTGCATAAGTACATATTCAATACCACAATAGTTTTTAAGCTATTTGTCCCATGAGCTATATATTGCAAAGGTGAATGATGGAATTTTAAAGGTAGCACTCAAGAAATTTACTTTGGAATGGCGGAGAAATACCATGTAGTAGGTAGGTATGGTGGACACAAATGGCATAGTGGTTGGCTCAAGTATTTTGGATGCATGAGAAGTATTCCCTCTCGATACAAGGTTTAGGCTAGCAAGGCTATTTGAAACAAACACAAGGATGAACCGGTGCAGCAAAACTCACATAAAAGACATATTGTAAACATTATAAGAATCTACACCGTCTTCCTTGTTGTTCAAACTCAATACTAGAAATTATCTAGACTTTAGAGAGACCAAATATGCAAACCAAATTTTAGCATGCTCTATGTATTTCTTCATTAATAGGTGCAAAGTATATAATGAAAGAGCTTGATCATGAGCACAACAATTGCCAAGTATCACATTATCCAAGACATTATAGCAATTACTACATGTATCATTTTCCAATTCCAACCATATAACAATTTAACGAAGAAGAAACTTCGCCATGAATACTATGAGTAAAGCCTAAGGACATACTTGTCCATATGCTACAGCGGAGCGTGTCTCTCTCCCATACAATGAATGCTAGGATCCATTTTATTCAAACAAAACAAAAACAAAAACAAACTGATGCTCCAAGCAAAGCACATAAGATGTGATGGAATAAAAATATAGTTTCAGGGGAGGAACCTGATAATGTTGTCGATGAAGAAGGGGATGCCTTGGGCATCCCCAAGCTTAGACGCTTGAGTCTTCTTGATATATGCAGGGGTGAACCACCGGGACATCCCCAAGCTTAGAGCTTTCACTCTCCTTGATCATACTAGTAAACAGCACGTGCTTTGCACGTCCCCAACCAAACAAGGCAACATAACAAAAATACATGTGACTTTTAGAACTCAAACAAATACACATAGTTACAAACTAATGAAATATTATGTGAAAATATTATGGAATACATTGACATCGTCTATCATATGTTGCGCCAAATGTGATGACAAAGTTTAACTTAGTATGCTCACAAAAAGTTGTTAGTTGAGCTGATATCCATGTTGTCTCAACGGAGCTGATTCATAAGTACATCATTCATGTTTCATAGGATCAGAACTAAATTTGGTGTTCTTCAAAAGAAGTGAAGATCGAAAACATGGACACATAGGGCTATCATAGGCCTTCACTTTAGGTTATTCGCGTTCAAAACAGGCACATGGTTCCAAATTCCCCTGCAAAAGAAAGTTTAAGACATGAGACATTCATTTATTAATACAAAATTCTTTCTTCTATGAGAAAGGGTATTAAATGGCATCTTCTACAATACCAAATGTACGCAACCTTCAGCATAGTTTTTGTAAGAACCTACCAGCATCTAAAATTACAACAAAATTAGTTAATCACACTCAAGATTCGTAAATCAAATAATCCAGTCTAGTCATAAAAGAACAAGGATCATCTTTTAAATCTACAAAATATATATATATATATATATCTCCTTAGTAAAAATCACCATAACATTGATCTAGAGAGTATGAAGAACCATCGTCCAGTACTAACTGAAGAAAACAAAGAAGTACCCGTAGTTGCACCGTGGTTTTGCATGCAATGGAACTATAGTGCTGCCAAAAAAACATGCTACTTCCTGACAAAGGAAAAAAGAGCATCACTTTTAGCTGCATGATCGAAAAATATATTTTTAACATATATAAAATAGTAGCCAGTGATCAACATACCTATGTATTAGGAGTGAATGAAAAGCGGTATCATACACGAAACAAAAGGCATTGATTCATAATTCAAATTTATCATACCATCAATACCTCCTTATACACAATATTTTTGGTACTTTTGCCTGATGAGTCAATATCCTTGTTTGGCTTGGCAAGTATTCTTGTTGTTTGCCTTGATATCCCTCTTGACAAAGCAACATATAATTGACCATGAGAGAACACATTCTCGGGAAGGTAGATGCCAACATTTGGAATGGTTTGGCCCTGAGCTTTATTAATTGTCATAGCAAAACTAAGACGAATTGGAAATTGTTTTCTTGTAAATTTAAAGGGGAATACATCATCTTCAGATGGGTATAAAGGAATTCTTGGAAGGAATACGCGCTTTCCAGCATGTTGTCCTCCAATAATTTCTGCATCAATAGCATTATCTTGAAATGCCTTGATAATAAGTCTTGTGCCATTGCATAATCCATTAGATGGATCCAAATTTCGAAGCAGGATTACTGGGCAGTTGATCTTCAACTTGAGAACATGTGGAGGCACGCCATTAGGTGTTAGAGAGTTCAGGAATTCGGGTTGGTAGTGATTCTGTGTATCATCCACTGCTGAATCAAAATTGTAGTAAACCTTTTCATCCCCAGGAAATCGGTTTATAAGTAGCGTATTTATTTCATCCACATATTCATTCTTAGTGGAAATAATGACACGGGCACTTATATAGGATGGCAATCTTCCATAGTGGTCAAGTGCAGGAAAGATATCGTTGACTAACTTACTAACCGATGCTTCTGAATCAGTGTAACCAATAATTATATCTTCAGGTAGGCGCACATAATCTTCACCAATTGATTCTTCGGTACATGTTTAAGAGTCCAACTGCATCAACAATATTAGAAAGAAAGAAAAAAGTTAGAAAAAAATATACAAATAAATACACCTCTTGCACTGTGGTATATAAACATTTTATCATCTGACTGCATGTCTTGAAAATAAACATATTGCCATTGACCCTTTTAATATCCATTTATGCTAGACTGTATGGATAATTAAGTCATGTAATTTTGTATCTAATAGATAAGATGGATTTTGAACTGTATTGATAGATACGTACCTTTCTCGCGTCTGTTGGCGAGAGCTGGTGCGTGCATGTTGATGTGGGTAATTTTATTAATTTGGCTAACTGCATATTGCACACCCTCGCTAAATGCATCATGATTCTTCCTTCTCCGTTTGTATTCACGGTTCCTTTGCAGGTAGGCATCACGCTGTTCTGGAGTCATCGTCACGTATCTTTCCTGGTCACGATAACACTTGCGCTCAGAAGCATTTCTTCCTATAATACTTTTATGTCCATGTGAAGGATTACTTGATTGTATGGATACACCAGATGGATATATTGGGCGTTTAGTTTCATTAACCAGAAGATCTACAAATAATAAAGCTTTGCTGATGATGACAAAGTTCACAGTGAACAATATATTATTTCGAACCGGTGATTGCAAATATCAAGGATATACCTTGTTTACCATTTGACGATATCCGCAAGTCAGCCGAATTTGTAATATCTTTAAATGGACTTCGTTCTTGTATTTTAGTGTATCTTCTCATGATTAGCTGAATTTCCCTTCATTTCATCTGTAGATAACTGTCAATACACGATTCCACTTAGGCGTTACATATTTTTCTAAAATGCAGCATAATAGTCATATTATTAGCAAAAGTATGGAGAAGATGTGGTTGTACAACACACGAATATTAAATCCACTCCAAATAGTTTTAGAAAAAATGACTATCATAACCCAGGCTTAAAGATGGTTTAAAACACACCAAGCTTAAAGAGATATCTTGCTTTGCATTTGATGATACCGGTGAGTCAACCGCATTTATAATATCTTGAAAAAGGTTCCATCTTTGTATTTTTTTGGTGGATCTCGCTGTATATTATCTGAATTCTCCCCAATTCCCTTTCTAGATAAATATCCCTACATGATTCCACTAAGGCACCACATTAGTATAGGAAACATGTGCCTATACAAATGGAGGAAGCTCAAGTACCCTCTAAATATTCAACAGAAAACTAATTGTCTTCCATTATTTGTCAATGTCATTTCACAGTGGAAAAACATCCACCATCCATACAAAGATGGTTTAATTGAATGCACAAAATCACCAGAGTTTTTAAAATTAGTCATAACACGTACATACAGGTCCATTAGAAATTAGAATGGACAGAGATAAAAATCAAAATGATTCGTAGACACAAACACAAACACTTGGTGGGCATAATAGCGGATAGCCTGTAACTACTTCATTCTTTCAGAAATAGCATATTACCTCTTCAAATGGAAGTGCGTTGTTGGGCTGTACTGATATGGCGTGGCTGCAGTAGCAGCTGCAACCCACAAACCGAGAGGCGAAGGAGCTGAAATTTTAGGCCAGCAGTACGTAGCGGTAGCACCAGAGAAACAGACGACCACGGACGGCCGAGTCCAGAGGGCAGGAGGCTCGAAGCGAGCTGGGCGAGCGCTTGCCGCGGTTGGTGAAGAGCGCGCGTACGGCAGATGTCAGGGAGCGGTGTTGGCGGCAGCGGCAAAAATGTGGAGTTCCGCCGATTGGATTGGAAGCAGCTCGATTTAATTGGAAGCAGCTCGATTTGATTGGAAGCAACTTGGTGACGGACGGACGAACACTTGAAACCTAGCGAATCGCTTGTGAAGGATGAGTAGCAGCGAGGGCAAGCGCCGAGGAGATGGCGGGCGAGCGGTGGAACTGGAAGCTGCTAGAGTTTTTTTTTATCGAGACTCTAGGTGCTTCTAGTCTAGTCAGGCGAGCAGGAAAAACAAATCGAGAGAGCGCGCTGGCCGGCCGCGAATCCTGAAGATCCTAGCCGTTGGATTTGTTCCTGTATGAATCTAACGGTAGATCGGCATCAGAGTGACTTAAATCAACGGTTGGTAAGTGTTCTAGGATTCCATGATAAGAGAGAGAATGGAACGCAGATTCAAAATTCAAAATTGGTACACTATATAGGAGTATAGAATATTGCATCATACTCCTCTCTTGATCCTTGAAAACTTCCTCCACACCAAACTCGAAACAACTCATTAGAGGGTTAGTGGACAATAAAAATTAACATGTTCAGAGGTGACACAATCATTCTTAACACTTCTGGACATTGCATAAAGCTACTGGACATTAATGGATCAAAGAAATTCATCCAACATAGCAAAAGAGGCAATGCGAAATAAAAGGCAGAATCTGTCAAAACAGAACAGTTCGTATTGACGAATTTTATCGAGGCAACAGACTTGCTCAAATGAAAATGCTCAAATTGAATGAAAGTTGCGTACATATCTGAGGATCACTCACGTAAATTGGCATAATTTTCTGAGTTACCTACAGAGAAAACAGCCCAGATTCGTGACAGCAAAGAAATCTGTTTCTGCGCAGTAATCCAAATCTAGTATGAACTTTACTATCAACGACTTTACTTGGCACAACAAAACACTAAACTAAGATAAGGAGAGGTTGCTACAGTAGTAAACAACTTCCAAGACACAAAATAAAAACAAAGTACTGTAGTAAAAACATGGGTTGTCTCCCATAAGCGCTTTTCTTTAACGCCTTTCAGCTAGGCGCAGAAAGTGTGTATCAAGTGTTATCAAGAGATGGTGCATCGTTATCATGAGCTCCCCCATCCGTAGCGGTACTAAGGGCTTTGTCAATTTTAGGCCTATAATAATACTTCTTTGGTTTAGGCACTTTAGAGACGTACATAAACTTTTGCTCCTTACCCACATAAGCCTTCTCCTTATATTTAAGAGAAGAAAATGTTGAACCCAAGGTTCCCATAGCTTTTTCAAGTTCGTCAATCCTATTGATTTGATCGTCATGGACAGCACAAGTTCCTAGGACACTAATTCTTTCATCAATTTCTCCTAAGGATTTATCAAGTTCATCAGTTTTATCAAGTAACATCTCCAATTTAGCTTCAATACTCGGAAATTTTTTCTCTATGGTTTCCAATTTTTTCATAACATCTTCAAGAGAGATTTCAGTTTTAACTTCATCGACAGGAGGTATTCCAAATAGACTCTCAATAATGCAGCTAGCTTCTAATGCAGGGGTACTTAGGAAGTTACCTTTTGCGAGACTATCAAGAACATACCTATTCCAGCTAGAGATACCAACATAAAAATTCCTGAGTAAGATAGTGGTGGAGTGTTTCTTAGTGCACCTATTATGGGCATCACTTATTCTATACCAAGCATCTCTTAAACATTCTCCCCCTCGTTGCTTAAATGTATGAACTTCAACTTCAGGATTACTCATTTTAGCAGTAATAAATAAAACAAACTAGATAAAGTAAATGCAAGTAACTAATTTTTTTGGGTTTTTGATATAGCAAAAAAGATAGCAAATAAAGTAAAACTAGCAACTAATTTTTTTGTGTTTTGATATAATGCAGCAAACAAAGTAGTAAATAAAACTAAGCAAGACAAAAACAAAGTAAAGAGATTGGGAAGTGGAGACTCCCCTTGCAGCGTGTCTTGATCTCCCCGGCAACGGCGCCAGAAATTTGCTTGATGCGTGTAGTTGACACGTCCGTTGGGAACCCCAAGAGGAAGGTGTGATGCGCACAGCGGCAAGTTTCCCTCAGTAAGAAACCAAGGTTTAATCGAACCAGTAGGAGTCAAGAAGCATGTTGAAGGTTGATGGCGGCGGGATGTAGTGCGGCGCAACACCAGAGATTCCGGCGCCAACGTGGAACCTGCACAACACAAACCAAGTACTTTGCCCCAACGAAACAGCGAGGTTGTCAATCTCACCGGCTTGCTGTAACAAAGGATTAGATGTATAGTGTGGATGATGATTGTTTGCAGAAAACAGTAGAACAGTATTGCAGTAGATTGTATTTCAGTATAGAGAATTGGATCGGGGTCCACAGTTCACTAGAGGTGTCTCTCCCATAAGATAAACAGCATGTTGGGTGAACAAATTACAGTTGGGCAATTGACAAATAAAGAGGGCATGACCATGCACATACATATTATGATGAGTATAGTGAGATTTAATTGGGCATTACGACAAAGTACATAGACCGCTATCCAGCATGCATCTATGCCTAAAAAGTCCACCTTCAGGTTATCATCCGAACCCCCTACAGTATTAAGTTGCTAACAACAGACAATTGCATTAAGTATTGCGCGTAATGTAATCAGTAACTACATCCTTGAACATAGCACCAATGTTTTATCCCTAGTGGCAACAGCACATCCATAATCTTAGAGATTTCTGTCACTTCCCCAGATTCACGGAGACATGAACCCACTATCGAGCATAAATACTCCCTCTTGGAGTTACAAGCATGTACTTGGCCAGAGCATCTACTAGTAACGGAGAGCATGCAAGATCATAAACAACACATACATATAAATTGATAATCAACATAACAAGTATTCTCTATTCATCGGATCCCAACAAACACAACATATAGAATTACAGATAGATGATCTTGATCATGTTCGGCAGCTCACAAGATCCAACAATGAAGCACAATGGGGAGAAGAAAACCATCTAGCTACTGCTATGGACCCATAGTCCAGGGGTGAACTACTCACTCATCACTCCGGAGGCGACCATGGCGGCGTAGAGTCCTCCGGGAGATGATTCCCCTCTCCGGCAGGGTGCCGGAGGCGATCTCCTGAATCCCCCGAGATGGGATTGGCGGCGGCGGCGTCTCTGGAAGGTTTTCCGTATCGTGGCTCTCGGTACTGGGGGTTTCGCGACGGAGGCTTTAAGTAGGCGGAAGGGCAGGTCAGGGGGCCACACGAGGGGCCCACACTATAGGTCGGTGCGGCCAGGGCTTGGGCCGCGCCGTCCTAGGGTGTGGCCACCTCGTGGCCCCACTTCGTCTCCTCTTCGGTCTTCTGGAAGCTTCGTGGCAAAATAGGACCCTGGGCGTTGATTTCGTCCAATTCCGAGAATATTTCGTTACTAGGATTTCTGAAACCAAAAACAGCAGAAAACAGCAACTGGCACTTCGGCATCTTGTTAATAGGTTAGTTCCAGAAAATGCACGAATATGACATAAAGTGTGCATAAAACATGTAGATATCATCGATAATGTGGCATGGAACACAAGAAATTATCGATACGTCGGAGACGTATCAGCTCTCACCTCCACTAGTTCCCCTAGGAGATGCAATGGGAGTTTTAGTAGTGGTTAAGTTATCACAATTCAAGGGTTTGGTAGAGGAGGGTAATGCCGAAGCATCTCCCTCTTCTAACTCACCCCTGTCCTTTACCTCTATGGTGGGGATGATGGGGGGAGCCGCGGGAAAGCGGTCGTTAAACATTTTCATCAATGTTTCGATTTGGGTTTGCATGGCGGATCTCAAGGATGTTTCCACCGACTTGAGATCATCCATGGAGACCGGCTTTGCGGCCCCCTTCGAGTGCTCATCATCCGGCATACTCTTAGGCGGTTAAGCCCGAAATAAGAGCCGAGGCTCTGATACCAATTGAAAGGATCGTATGCCGCACCTAGGGGGGGGGGGGAATAGGTGCTAACCAATTTTTAGTTCTTTTTCAAATTAGGCTTGACACAAAGGTAAATTCTCTAGATATGCAACTAAGTGAATTTACCTATATGACAAGGTTACCAACTAAGCAAGATATAGCTACGCAATATATAGGAGATAGAATAGGATATATGTAACCGAGAGTGGAGCACGCGATGACACGGAGATGATTCCCGTAGTTCCCTTCCTTTGCAAGAAGGTACGTCTATGTTTGGAGGAGTGTGGTTGCTACGAAAGCCAAACCAACAGCCACGAAGGCTTCACTCAGATCTCCTGTGAGCAACGCCACGAAGGCCTATCCCACTTCCACTAAGGGATTTCCTCGAGGCGGAAACCGGGACTTTACAAGGTTCTTGGGGCACACATCCACAACCAAATTGGAGGCTCCCAAATCTGTAACAACACAACAATCAACAACAATCAACTAGGGATCCAAAGAGGAACACTAGCAAGAGGGCCCTCAAGCATATGAGGGGGAAATGAAAAATGCTTCGGTGAGGATGTAGATCGGGGTCTTCTCCTTCGATTCTCCAAAGCACAAGGGATTTGGGTGGTTGAGGGAGGAGATCTGGCTATTTTGGTGTTCTTGGTGGCTCACCAATGGTGGATGAAGATCTTAGGGTTTGAGCACCTTTCCAAGGTAGGAGAAGGGGGGTATTTATACCCCACCAACTATTCTGCCCGTTGGAGGAGAATCACCGGCAGTGCCGGACAACTTCTGAACCATCAGGTCGACAGGCAGGCCAGCAGTGCCGGGCTAGAATCGCCGGCAGTGCCGGGGTGCAGCCACCGGCAGTGCCGACCTGAAACCACCGGCAGTGTCGGGGTGCACCCATCGGCAGTGCCGGCCCTATATCGCCGGCAGTGCCAGCCAGGGATAGCCACCTGCATCTTCTTCTTCTTCTTTTCTTCCTTTTTGAGTGGATCGAGATTTACATGTGATATCTTTTCTCTATCTGTAATCCACTTAACACATAGTTAAATTGTCACCGGTGTTGTTAACAAACACACAAAACCTCAGAGATCATGAAATGTTCTTTCAGTTACCCTTCCGGCTTGGCCTGGGCAGGGTTATGGACGCCACTGGTTATGTTCAGGACTCTTAGTCCAATTCGTTTCTTGTCCGTACTCGGACATATTCGATTTTCTGTATGATTTGGATATTTGTATTGTATATTTGTATTCTTGACTCGTTGGAGTCGTTGTTGTAATATATCTTTTCTTGTGGGCTCTATTGTAATCCTGTTGTAATGTTACCACTCATTTTAATTCCTCTGGCATCACGTGTGTGCTTCGTCGCGCACGTCGTGTCGGAGGGAGTCTCTGAATCGATATTGTGCGGATTTCGGCAGGATCGCCAAAATCCTCATGGTACCGGTTCCGGGGCGTCACAGGGGTACATAAGATACGGGCCAAAATTGCACCTCTACATTTTAAAGATAATTAGACTATATATTAGTGCCAATTCCCAACTTTATGTTTTTAGCGCTTTCTAGCTAGTTTCGCACATTTAGATGACTTTATGCAGATTTATTGAAAGTAATTCAAATTTGAATTGTAGGTGTGTTATAAATTGGTCTTAGAAGTCCCGAAAAATCATTTTTATATACATATTACTTATTATATACATAAACCAGTGATAGTACTGAAATATTCAACCCCTTTGCATGGATAATCATGTCGACAATTTTGACCTTATTTTGAAATAAATAAATGAAAATGAAGAAAACCTCAAAAAATGAAACCCTTTCGTATGGAGTGCTTATATGTGTCCTTACTTTCTTAAATAACCTCTACTTATTTCATAAGAGATAGCCATCAACAAAACAAAATAAATGATGTTCAACGAAGGGTGAAAAAACCCAAAAGTGCAATGTTGAAAGACTAGCCACTAAACATGGTTACGTTCTAGCTCATTACTCATAATCAGTCAAACCAACAACATGCATAGTGATATTTCCAAACAAACCTTACTTTCTTGAGCTTTAAATTACACAAAAAGGAAATTTTGAAAAGGTTGGAGGCAAAAACACACATTATACTTGAAATAGCAAGTGCTATGTAGGTAGGTATGATAGACATTGGATTTGAGTAGACCTTGGAAACAAGTCTATGCTTGTGTAAGAATTCAAATCTTTTGGCCAGCAAGAGGTCTAAAAGCATGCAATAGTATCCATAGACTATTCATTCATAATTAAACAATGACTTAAAATTAAACATCTATGTATACTATCAAGAAGTAGCACTGAATAAGGCACATAACAAATCATCACTCAATAGAGCATGTGAAACTAGAGATACAATACACAAAATAAATTTTAACTTTTAGGCATTCCTTTTTTTTATTTTAAGAGCATGCAACTTACTTTACTTCGAACATTCAGAGATAAAGAGTTTGGTCCAGTATCTCATGCATATGCATTATAAACACTCAATATGATGGTCCTCTCATAAAACAAAACAGAACTAGACACAAATAAAACACAGACACTTCAAGTTTTTGTGAAAATTCTATGTCACTCAAAAAACAGAGTTTAGAGGTGCTCAAACCAGGAATTTAGAATGAGTCCAGTGGGGTTGCATGGGCATCCCGAACTTATGATCTTCATCATACTTGAATCATCTTAGTGTGATATTCCTCCATTCCATGTGAAAAACTGTAACACAAACTTTTCTGCCCATTCTTTTCTATGAGTGACATTAGAGGTAAAAAGAAATCATGCTTGCTGATATTTTACTCAAGAATAAAATTATATCTTCATGAACCATAGATCACATAATGTTATACTCATTCTAGCATATCAAAAGATCCAAGTAAAAATCATCTTGACACTCAAAAGAATGGATCTAACAAAGTAAGGCAGAATCGGTCCAGAATTTTTGCTACATCGAAACTTAATTTTTAGTATGACTTATACACCTCATACAATTAATACAATTTACGTATACAGCTACAGTATTAAGGAAAACATTTTCCGAGCTATCAGTAAGGAGAAAAAACTCCTACACTAAACACTGCAGCGCAGAAATCAGCAACTCCATATCATGTTTGCAACTTTAAACATCCAAATGGGTAAAAACTTGATACTTTATTTAAAAACCAGAGAGTAAACTAAAATAGAACTAACATGCTACAACAATCATGCAAAAGCAAAAATCACAAATAAAAAAGCATCTCGGGTTGCCTCCCATAAAGCGCTTTCTTTATAACCATATAGCTAGGCGTACTTACCTGATTCAAGTGACGTGGAAATTATGGGGTAGCATATATTCTACCTCCTTATTTCTTGGAAAGTGTTTCATACACTTATTATGAGGGAACTGAAACTTAACATTCCCTTCTTTGAAATCAATGATAGCCCCTTTTGTTCTCAGAAAAGGTCTTCCAAGGATAATAGAAGTAGAGGAATTTCTCCCCATGTCCATAACAATGAAATCAACATGTCATATGTAATTCAACCATAACATCTTTTACTTTTCCTATTGCCTTTTTGATTGAATCATCAACAAGTAATAAATCAATAGAGCATTTTTTCATATTTTTAAGGTTGAGTAACTCATATAGCTCTTTAGAAATAATAGAAACACTAGATCCTAGATCAAGAATAGCATGGTGTGTTTCTTTGTCAATAGTGGGAATACACACATCTCCAAGCTTAGGTGGTGTCATGGCCTCATTATTATACCTTTGAATCTTTTCTTTAATAACATAGTTGTCAATATAAGAACCAAAACCAACTTGATTAACATTGATAGTGGGATATGTAGCAAAGTTTTCTAGTATAGCAATCAATTCATTCAAGCTACATTTATCAATATCCAAGAGTGGTTCCCTATCTTCACTAAGAATTTAAATTTCTTCAATATGTTTATCATTAGTAGGGTCAAGAGTTTCTTTTCTAGCACTCAAAGGTGTAGTTTCTTCAAATACATAGTTTTCTTTGGTATACATATCTCTAATTACGGCTCATCTTATGCTCTTATAAATATAATCATCTGCCAACATTCCATCTAATACCTTAATAGCATCACAAGTTTTAAGAAAGACGAAACATGTGCCAGATTCTCTGTTTAAATGATGCCTACTTGGTTGACTTAAACCAAGATAAAAGCTATTCAAATGCATATAGTCTTTCAAACCATGTTCTAAATTGCAAGTTAATTTCTTGTACCTTCTCCAGGCTTAAACTATGGTTTCTTTTTCCATTTGTACGGAAGAAAGCATAAGTTTTTGATGATCATTAGAGCAATCCCCATATGCTTCTAAAAATGCGGCCCTCATATTAAACATTGTTTGTCTTGTTGAGGCAAAGTTTCATACCAAGTAGTAGCTTCTCCAACTAAAGAGTGTGGAAATAGCTTAATTCTTGAAACACTAGGGTCTATGTTTGGAGTAACAATTTGAGCACAAAGTTCCTCAATTTTTTTTAATATGATGCTCATCTTCCAAGGCATTCCCATGATCAAAACTCGATTTGTAGATAGCAATTATTATCTTAGGACTAATGTTGTAGCTAATACCCGCTGAGTATGTAAGATGGCTACAATCATTTGTTGCCGTCTTAACTTTTTACCTTGCCCAGACGTGATTGATACTACTTTTTATGTGTTTTTGAATTTTTACGAAAGAGAACTAAGAAGCAAAATCTAAAAAAAGCAAACAATGAATAAAAACAAGAAAATAAAATACGATGCAAAATATAAAATAGATATGAGAGCTCACAGTGATGTTACCTCCCCAAGCTTTGGTGAGACACGGTGCCAGAAATGTCTTCAGGGGCCACAAAATACTCTGTGGTGTAACTCTTCTTAGTTCCCCGGCAACATCGCCATAAAATTGTTGGCAGTTGCCGTGGGAGTTGACTTTTGCGTCACCATGCAGCAACCACTGTGAGATAACTCTTTCAGTTCCCCGACAACAACGCCAAAAAAATGTCTTGATGACGTTGGAACTCCAAGTGCAGAGTGTTGCATCATCGAAGTATTTTCCCCACAAGGGTGACTCGAGGGTTTATATTGAACTCTCGGGAAACTGGATAGAAGAGTGTTCTCTTCTCTCTTCTTAAAGCAATATTGCAAGTAAAATAAATGCCTTGTGTCCCCAACTCCACCGTGTAGTTGTCAAGGACAAGGTTTCGCATAAGTAAATAACACAAGTAGTAGTAAAACAAGTAGAAACTTAACTAAATGGAATAACTAAGTAAAAACTGTAAATAGATTGATTGTTTTTGGTGTTTTGTGTGCAAAAAAGAAATATAAGTATTTTTGTATTTTAGAAATAAAATAGTGCAGAAAATAGAAAACAATGTAAATTCAATATAAAGGTGTTTCTTATGATAAAATATGGACCGGGGTTCATGTGTTCACTTGACTATTCTCTCGTAGAGTTGTGGTGGACAAAGCAATTCATCAATGAGATATGAAGGGTATAAATAATATTATATGTAAGATCAGAATTAATATGGGCATCACGTCCTAAGATAGAGATGATGCAACACACCTCTCTTATGGTCCACAAGAAACAAACTTCATCAATCTTGTATTAAGAATTAACAGAGCATATCAATAAGTACTTTGCCATGAAGTTTGAGTATCAAATATGCTACCTTGAACAAACAAGATCATCATTACTATCACATGATGAACATAGCACATGCATTCCCTTAATCCCTAGTGAGGTAGCAAAAGAAAGGCAAAACCATAATAGCTCTTGAAACATATTATCACTATCCAATCACTAAAACTTTGCTACTCCATCTAACACACACATCACCCCACACACGCTCTTTCATAGATGTTGGATCAGAACATAAACTTAAGAACGGGGTACATAATATGCATCTACCAATACATCTAACAATAATATTAGATCTCAAATAACAATATCATAGAACAAGGATCCACCACATAGGTATTACAAATATGGCCATAATCATGATAGGCAGCTCACATGGCACTAAGTACTATGAAGAACATGAGAGAAATAGATGAAGCTACTTCCACAAACCCGTAGTCCAGAGGTGGACTACTCCCTCTTGATCATGGTGATGATGATGAAGACGTTGGAGAAGGTGGAGATCCCTCCAGCGGTGATCCCGACGGAATTTCCCCCTCCAATCTTCTCTGCAGCAACCTCCGTTTTGGTGTTTCTGTCTTTCTGCGGTGCTCTCCTCCCGAGAACTCTTCGGGGCCATATATATAGGAGTTTTAGGGCAAAACAAGTTGGTTCGCGAAAGAATTAGGTCAAACGGACGCTCAGGGGCTGCACGGAGGTGGGTGGCGCGACCCAGAAGTCTGGGCGCGCCACCTGAACTTGTATGGCCCTCGGGCCTCTCCAGGTGTGCTTCAAAAGTCCATTGTGTGCCACCCGATGAAAAAAAGATGCTTCAAAAATCACAGGTCAATTTGACTCCGTATAGGTCCCTGAAAGTAAAAATACACGAAACAGGGGTTTCCTGTTTTGGAGGGTTATAAACAAAATAAAGGGGATCATTGGTAAATCCCCATAAATCAAATTAAAACAAGGTTTTATCATCATATATGTTGCAAATATGTGGGAATTCAATATGATAAAGGACAAAGTTCACGTATGCATTTTACATGCATCAATTATGGACCTGGCGGAAAGAGGATGCGAGGACAACTTCCAGTAATTTTCGCGGGCATCAGTACGGGTAGAGCACGCCGGTACCGTCCGCCCGTACGACATGCCAGAAGCACCGCCTCGTCAAATACTTTCACCTCGCGCAGACGGCATAGAGATCCGAGATACACAGCTCCGCAAAACAGAGAAACACCGCCCCAGATCAGATCTAGAGAAGGAACTTTGGACAAGACAACATCCGGGCTGCTACATGGATCCTCGGAGGACAAGGCATCATCCCCTTCATCATCAACCGCTACATCACCAACGTCATTCACCTCCAACCATAGTTGTAATCTTGATTGCTATTGTGGATTTGTATTCGAATTCAGTCCATCCCTTTCATCCCCTTCATAAGATTATGATGATGTTCTTGATTGCTTCCATATGTAAATAGTTCCTTTAGTTCTTGGGGAGATGTAGAAACCCTAACATGAATATGAGATGAATCTAAGATGATTTATGGTTTTAAGTATTAATGTGTGTTAGTTCTCTCTCATGATATTATGTGTTGTGCACCATGTAATATCTGCCTTTTGGTCTCGAGAAGGAACTACCCTTTGAAGTATGGCAAAGTTAACAGCGAGAAGTGGCATTACCGTATCGGCACTTTAACACATGGATGAGGGAGATAAGAGGGACTCACCAAGCTCATATCGATAACCACGAGGTAAAACCCTTAATAGCAATAGTCAATATGTGGCTTGCAAAAGACTAGCTGTTGTGGTTATTTAGAGATGTGATGAGCAATGGCTTTCTGGGCGCATCTTATTACGGAGATCTCCCAGACACAATATGACTAAAAGTATACTTCATCTTGATTAACATGAATGCTAATGCTAGAGGTGGATCCACTAATCCTTAAGAATAGTTTGTCTTATTAAGTTTCAACCCATTTCTTATAACCGCATTTACTGCTTTATTGCTTTATTTTCAACCAATTACAACCACCCCCCTTAAAACATTTTGAGATTAGAAAGCAATTTACAAGTAATCATTAATAGATAGTAGCAAGGGGCATTAAGACCTTAACTAGTAGCTCCTCGTGGTTCGATACTCTTATTTTAAAACTAGCTACAATTGATTTGTGTGCTTGCATTTATCAGCAATTGAGATGTCACTCTCAACCACCCATGTATATCAATAAACTCAGAAAGCAAGTGGTGATTTTATAGCAGTTTAATTAAAGTAGTAAAAGAAGACAGTAAATAAAAGAAGCATATTTTTAGTTTTCACCGGAAGTAGTAGTATGTAACTTTCAGTGGCTAAAAGCGTAGACATCAGGCAGCATGTGGTAATATATGGATGATATTGATCATATAATGTATTCCATCTAACATAGCATTCATCTCTAATTCAGCTGTGTCTAGGTGTGTGATCCAAATATAGTTATGTTTACCAACTAAGATAATTTACATAATATCTTTTTTCCTACTTGCCCATTTTACTGGGGCCAACTTGAAACTACAAGCAATTAAGGTTTACCCTTTCGAATAACCCAAAACAAAGCATTAAGATTTATGAACACACATAATCCTCGAGCTATCACATATTCTCCTTGTTTTTTCCTATCTGTCACCTTAGAGATTCACAGGGTCAACATAATAACAAGTAACTGATACGTCTCCGACGTATCGATAATTTCTTATGTTCCATGCCACATTATTGATGATACCTACATGTTTTATGCATACTTTATGTCATATTTATGCATTTTCTGGCACTAACCTAGTAACGAGATGCCGAAGAGCCAGTTGCTGTTTTCTGCTATTTTTGGTTTCAGAAATCCTAGTAAGGAAATATTCTCGGAATTGGACGAAAGCAACGCCCAGGGGCCTATTTTCACACGAAGCTTCCAGAAGACCGAAGGAGTCACGAAGTGGGGCCACGAGGTGGCCAGACAGTAGGGCGGCGCGGCCCAAGCCCTGGCCGCGCCGGCCTGTTGTGTGGGGCCCTCGTGCGGCCCCCTGACCTATCTCCTCCGCCTACTTATAGCCTTCGTCGCGAAACCCCCAGTACCGAGAGCCACGATACGGAAAACCTTCCAGAGACGCCGCCGCCGCCAATCCCATCTCGGGGGATTCAGGAGATCGCCTCCGGCACCCTGCCGGAGAGGGGAATCATCTCCCGGAGGACTCTTCACCGCCATGGTCGCCTCCGGAGTGATGAGTGAGTAGCTCACCCCTGGACTATGGGTCCATAGCAGTAGCTAGATGGTCGTCTTCTCCGAATTATGCTTCATTGTCGGGTCTTGTGAGCTGCCTAACATGATCAAGATCATCTATCTGTAATGCTATATGTTGTGTTTGTTGGGATCCGATGGATAGAGAATACTATGTTATGTTGATTATCAATTTATATCTATGTGTTGTTTATGATCTCGCATGCTCTCCGTTATTAGTAGAGGCTCTGGCCAAGTTTTTACTCTTAACTCCAAGAGGGAGTATTTATGCTCGATAGTGGGTTCATGCCTCCATTAAATCTGGGACAGTGACAGAAAGTTTTAAGGTTGTGGATGTGCTGTTGCCACTAGGGATAAAACATCGATGCTATGTCCGAGGATGTAGTTATTGATTACATTACGCACCATACTTAATGCAATTGTCTGTTGTTTGCAATTTAATACCGGAAGGGGTTCGGATGATAACCTGAAGGTGGACTTTTTAGGCATAGATGCATGCTGGATAGTGATACTTCCAATTTGCATCACTATTTTGTATCATAATTTGCTGTTATTCATTGATATATTTCATATTTGGACACAATACTTATGTTATTTCATCTATTTTGCATGTTTCATCATTATTGGAGGATCGAGCACCGGAGCTGTGATTCTCATGGAAAAAGCACCGTCAGAACGCAATATTTCGGAAGATCAACTGTGGAAGGAAATTATACCAAAAATCCTATTTTTTCCAGATGACGAAGGAAGCCAGAAGGGGGAGCTGAGAAGGCCCAAGGTGGGGCCAGACCACAGGCCGGCGCGGCCCATGGCCTGGCCGCGCCACCTTGTGGTGTGGGGGCCCCACAGCCCCTTTCGCCTCCTTTTCTTCGCGAAACCCTTCGTCCCGAAGACCTAAGCCACAGAGGGTACCTCACGAAGAGTTACAGCCGGCTCTGCGGGGCGGAGAAGACCAGAGAGAAAAGAGCTCTCCGGCGGGCAGGAATCCGCCGGGGAAATTCCCTCCCGGAGGGGGAAATCGACGCCATCGTAACCGTCATCGAGTTGGACATCATCTCCATCACCATCATCATCATCTCCACCATCATCGCCGCCGTCTCCACCGCTGGACACCGTCACCGCCGTAGCAATTTGGGTTTGATCTTGATTGTTTGATAGGGGAAACTCTCCCGGTATCGATTTCTACTTGTTGTTGATGCTATTGAGTGAAACCATTGAACCAAGGTTTATGTTCAGATTGTTATTCATCATCATATCACCTCTGATTATGTTCCATATGATGTCTTGTGAGTAGTTCGTTTAGTTCTTGAGGACATGGGTGAAGTCTAACTGTTAGTAGTGAACTATGGTTGAGTAATATTCAATGGTATGATATTTAAGTTGTGGTGTTATTCTTCTAGTGGTGTCATGTGAACGTCGACTACATGACACTTCACCTTTATGGGCCTAGGGGAATGCATCTTGTACTCGTTTGCCGATTGCGGGGTTGCCGGAGTGACAGAAACCTAAACCCCCGTTGGTATATCAATGCAGGAGGGATAGCAGGATCTCAGAGTTTAAGGTTGTGGTTAGATTTATTCTTAATTACTTTCTTGTAGTTGCGGATGCTTGCAAGGGGTATAATCACAAGTATGTATTAGTCCTAGGAAGGGCGGTACATTAGCATAGGTTCACCCACACAACACTTATCATAACAATGAAGATTATTTAGCCGTATGTAGCGAAAGCACTAGACTAAAATCCCGTGTGTCCTCGAGAACGTTTGGTCATTATAAGTAAACAACCCGGCTTGTCCTTTGTGCTAAAAAGGATTGGGCCACTCGCTGCAATTGTTACGCTCGCACTTTACTTACTCGTACTTTATTCAACTGTTACATCAAAACCCCCTGTATACTTGTCTGTGAGCATTTACAGGGAATCCTTCATCGAAACAGCTTGTCAACACCTTCTGCTCCTCGTTGGGATCGACATTCTTACTTATCGAAAATACTACGATACACCCCCTATACTTGTGGGTCATCAGATAGCGGTCTATGTACTTTGTCGTAATGCCCAATTAAATCTCACTATACTCATCATATCATGTATGTGCATGGTCATGCCCTCTTTATTTGTCAATTGCCCAACTGTAATTTGTTCACCCAACATGCTATTTATCTTATGGGAGAGACACCTCTAGTGAACTATGGACCCCGGTCCATTCTTTTAATCGAATACAATCTACTGCAATACTTGTTCTACTGTTTTCTGCAAACAATCATCATCCACACTATACATCTAATCCTTTGTTACAGCAAGCCGGTGAGATTGACAACCTCACTGTTACGTTGGGGCAAAGTACTTTGGTTGTGTTGTGCAGGTTCCACGTTGGCGCCGGAATCCCTGGTGTTGCGCCGCACTACATCTCGCCGCCATCAACCTTCGACGTGCTTCTTGACTCCTACTGGTTCGATAAACCTTGGTTTCTTACTGAGGGAAAACTTGCTGCTGTACGCATCACACCTTCCTCTTGGGGTTCCCAACGGACGCGTGATGTACGCGTATCAAGCAGATTTTCTGGCGCCGTTGCCGGGGAACGAAGAAAAGCTACACCACAGAGATTTCTAACTCCCTCGTCAACTACGCGCCATCAAGATTTTCTGGCGCCGTTGCCGGGGAGATCAAGACACGCTGCAAGGGGAGTCTCCACAATCCAATCTCTCTACTTTGTTTTTTGTCTTGCATAATTTTATTTACTACTTTGTTTGCTGCATTATATCAAAACACAAAAAAATTAGTTGCTAGCTTTACTTTATTTACTATCTTGTTTGCACTCTATATCAAAAAAACACAAAAAAAATTAGTTACTTGCATTTACTTTATCTAGTTTGCTTTATTTACTGTTGCTAAAATGGGTACTCCTGAAAATACTAAGTTGTGTGACTTCACAACTACAAATAATTATGATTTCTTATGCACACCTATTGCTCCACCTGCTACTACAGCAGAATTCTTTGAAATTAAACCTGCTTTACTGAATCTTGTTATGCGAGAGCAATTTTCTGGTGTTAGTTCTGATGATGCTGCTGCCCATCTCAATAATTTTGTTGAATTGTGTGAAATGCAAAAGTATAAGGATGTAGATGGTGACATTATAAAATTAAAATTGTTCTCTTTCTCATTAAGAGGAAGAGCTAAAGATTGGTTGCTATCTCTGCCTAAGAATAGTATTGATTCATGGACTAAATGCAAGGATGCTTTTATTGGTAGATATTATCCCCCTGCTAAAATTATATCTTTGAGGAGTAGCATAATGAATTTTAAACAATTGGATAATGAGCATGTTGCACAAGCTTGGGAAAGAATGAAATGTCTGGTTAAAAATTGCCCAACCCATGGACTGACTACTTGGATGATCATCCAAACCTTTTATGCAGGACTGAATTTTTCTTCGCGGAACTTATTGGATTCAGCTGCTGGAGGTACCTTTATGTCCATCACTCTAGGCGAAGCAATGAAGCTTCTTGATAATATGATGATTAATTACTCTGAATGGTACACGGAAAGAGCTCCACAAGGTAAGAAGGTAAATTCTGTCGAAGAAACCTCTTCCTTGAGTGATAAGATTCATGCTATTATGTCTATGCTTGTGAATGGTAGGACTAATGTTGATCCTAATAATGTTCCGTTAGCTTCATTGGTTGCTCAAGAAGAACATGTTGATGTAAACTTCATTAAAAATAATAATTTCAACAACAATGCTTATCGGAACAATTCTAGTAACAACTATAGGCCATATCCTTATAATAATGGCAACGGCTATGGTAATTCTTATGGGAATTCTTACAAAAATAATAGGAACACACCCCCTGGAATTGAAGCCATGCTTAAAGAATTTATTAGTACACAAACTGCTTTTAACAAATCTGTTGAAGAAAAGCTTGGGAAAATTGATATACTTGCTTCTAAAGTCGATAGTCTTGCTGCTGATGTTGATCTTTTGAAATCTAAAGTTATGCCTAATGAAAATCATAATAATTAAATTGTTACTACAGCAAATGCCATACAAGTTAGAATTAATGAGAATATAAGATTGATGGCCGAATTGCGTGCTAGGTGGGAAAAAGAAGAAAATGCTAAAGAAGATAATATAGCTAAAGTTTGGACTATTACCACCACTAGCAATGCTAATGCTCCACATGTTGCTGCACCTCCTACTAATAATGGTAAAAGAATTGGTGTTGGCAATGTTTCCACTTCTAATGCAAAGCGCGAAAAACTGCCAGAAACTGCTAAAACCGAAATCGCTCGTGATAAAACTGCTGAAATTTTTTCCAATATTGGGGATGATGATCCCATTGCTTTAGATTATAATGGTTTGGATTTTGATGATTGCCACATCTCTGAAGTTATAAAGTTCTTACAAAAACTTGCTAAGAGTCCTAATGCTAGTGCTATAAACTTGGCTTTCACGAAACATATTGCAAATGCTCTCATAAAAGCTAGAGAAGAGAAACTAGAATGCAAAGCTTCTATTCCTAGGAAGCTAGAGGATGGTTGGGAGCCCATCATTAAGATGAAGGTCAATGACTTTGATTGTAATGCTTTATGTGACCTTGGTGCAAGTATTTCTGTTATGCCTAAGAAAATCTATAATATGCTTGACTTGCCACCATTGAAAAATTGTTATTTGGATGTTAATCTTGCTGATAATTCTACAAAGAAACCTTTGGGGAGAATTGATAATGTTTGCATTACCGTTAACAATAACCTTGTCCCCGTTGATTTTGTTGTCTTGGATATTGAATGCAGCATCTTGTCCCATTATATTGGGAAGACCTTTTCTTCGAACTGTTGGTGCTGTTATTGACATGAAGGAAGGTAATATTAAATATCAATTTCCTCTCAAGAAAGGTATGGAACACTTCCCTAGAAAGAGAATGAATTTACCTTTTGATTCTATTATTAGAACAAATTATGATGTTGATACTTCGTCTCTTGATAATACTTGATATATACTTTCTGCGCCTAGCTGAAAGGCATTAAAGAAAAGCGCTTATGGGAGACAACCCATGATTTTACTACAGTACTTTTATTTTATATTTGAGTCTTGGAAGTTGTTACTACTGTAGAAACCTCTCCTTATCTTATTTTGTTGCATAGTTGTGCCAAGTAAAGTCGTTGATAGTAAGGTTCATACTAGATTTGAATTACTGCGCAGAAACAGATTTCTTTGCTGTCACGAATCTGGGCCTAATTCTCTGTAGGTAACTCAGAAATTTATGCCAATTTACGTGAGTGATCCTCAGATATGTACGCAACTTTCATTAAATTTGAGCAGTTTCATTTGAGCAAGTCTGGTGCCTCAATAAAATTCGTCTTTACGAACTGTTCTGTTTTGACAGATTCTGCCTTTTATTTCGCTTTGCCTGTTTTGATATGTTTGATGCATTTTTCTATTCCATTAACTTTCAGTAGCTTTGTGCAATGTCCAGAAGTGTTAAGAATGATTATGTCACCTCTGAACATGTAAATTTTGATTGTGCACTAACCCTCTAATGAGTTGTTTTGAGTTTGGTGTGGAGGAAGTTTTCAAGGGTCAAGAGAGGAGGATGATACGATATGATCATGGAGAGTGAAAGCTCTAAGCTTGGGGATGCCCCGGTGGTTCACCCCTGCATATTTCAAGAAGACTCAAGCGTCTAACCTTGGGGATGCCCAAGGCATCCCCTTCTTCATCGACAACATTACCAGGTTCCTCTAGTGAAACTATATTTTTATTCCATCACATCTTATGCACTTTGCTTGGAGCGTCGGTTTGTTTTTGTTTTTGTTTTTGTTTGAATAAAATGGATCCTAGCATTCATTGTGTGGGAGAGAGACACGCTCCGCTGTTGCATATGGACAAATATGTCCTTAGGCTTTACTCATAGTATTCATGGCGAGGTTGAATGTTCTTCGTTAATTTGTTATATGGTTGGAAACGGGAAATGCTACATGTGGTAATTGGTAAAATGTCTTGGATAATTTGATACTTGGCAATTGTTGTGCTCATGTTTAAGCTCTTGCATCATATACTTTTCACCTATTAATGAACAAATACATAGAGCTTGCTAAAATTTGGTTTGCATAATTGGTCTCTCTAAAGTCTAGATAATTTCTAGTATTGGGTTGAACAACAAGGAAGACGGTGTAGAGTCTTATAATGTTTACAATATGTCTTTCATGTGAGTTTTGATGCACCGATTCATCCTTGTGTTTGTTTCAAATAAGCTTGCTAGCCTAAAACCTTGTATCGAGAGGGAATACTTCTCATGCATCCAAAATCCTTGAGCCAACTACTATGCCATTTGTGTCCACCATACCTACCTACTACATGGTATTTCTCCGCCATTCCAAAGTAAATTGCTTGAGTGCTACCTTTAAAATTTCTATTCCTTTACCTTTGCAATATATAGCTCATGGGACAAATAGCCTAAAAACTATTGTGGTATTGCATATGTACTTATGCACTTTATCTCTTATTAAGTTGCTTGTTGTGCGATAACCATGTTCCTGGGGACGCCATCAACTACTCTTTGTTGAATATCATGTGAGTTGCTATGCATGTCCGTCTTGTCTGAAGTAAGGGCGATTTACCACTTATTTAATGGTTAGAGCATGCATAATGTTAGAGAAGAACATTGTGCCGCTAACTAAAGCCATGAATCATGGTGGAAGTTTCAGTTTTGGACAAATATCCTCAATCTCATATGAGAAAATTAATTGTTGCTACATGCTTATGCATTAAAGAGGAGTCCATTATCTGTTGTCTATGTTGTCCCGGTATGGATGTCTAAGTTGAGAATAATCAAAAGCGAGAAATCCAATGCGAGCTTTCTCCTTAGACCTTTGTACAGGCGGCATAGAGGTACCCCTTTGTGACACTTGGTTAAAACATGTGTATTGCGATGACAATCTCGGTAATCCAAGCTAATTAGGACAAGGTGCGGGCACTATTAGTATACTACGCATGAGGCTTGCAACTTGTAAGATATATTTTACATGATACATATGCTTTATTACTACCGTTGACAAAATTGTTTCTTATTTTTAAAACCAAAGCTCTAGCACAAATATAGCAATCAATGCTTCCCTCTGCGAAGGGCCTTTCTTTTACTTTTATGTTGAGTCAGTTCACCTATCTCTCTCCACCTCAAGAAGCAAACACTTGTGTGAACTGTGCATTGATTCCTACATACTTGCATATTGCACTTGTTATATTACTTTACATTGACAATATCCATGAGATATACATGTTATAAGTTGAAAGCAACCGCTGAAACTTAATCTTCCTTTGTGTTGCTTCAATACCTCTACTTTGATTTATTGCTTTATGAGTTAACTCTTATGCAAGACTTATTGATGCTTGTCTTGAAAGTACTATTCATGAAAAGTCTTTGCTACATGATTCATTTGTTTACTCATGTCATTTCCATTGCTTTGATCGCTGCATTCATTACATATGCTTACAATAGTATGATCGAGGTTATGATGGCATGTCACTCCAGAAATTATCTTTGTTATCGTTTACCTGCTCGGGACGAGCAGGAACTAAGCTTGGGGATGCTGATACGTCTCCGACGTATCGATAATTTCTTATGTTCCATGCCACATTATTGATGATACCTACATGTTTTATGCATACTTTATGTCATATTTATGCATTTTCCGGCACTAACCTATTAACGAGATGCCGAAGAGCCGATTCTTTGTTTCTGCTGTTTTTGGTTTCAGAAATCCTAGTAAGGAAATATTCTCGGAATTGGACGAAATCAACGCCCAGGGGCCTATTTTCACACGAAGCTTCCAGAAGACCGAAGGAGTCACGAAGTGGGGCCACGAGGTGGCCAGACAGTAGGGCGGCGGGGCCCAAGCCCTAGCCGCGCCGGCCTGTTGTGTGGGGCCCTCGTGCGACCCCCTGACCTATCTCCTCCGCCTACTTATAGCCTTCGTCGCGAAACCCCCAGTACCGAGAGCCACGATACGGAAAACCTTCCAGAGACGCAGCCGCCGCCAATCCCATCTCGGGGGATTCAGGAGATCGCCTCCGACACCCTGCCGGAGAGGGGAATCATCTCCCGGAGGACTCTTCACCGCCATGGTCGCCTCCGGAGTGATGAGTGAGTAGTTCACCCCTGGACTATGGGTCATAGCAGTAGCTAGATGGTCGTCTTCTCCTAATTATGCTTCATTGTCGGGTCTTGTGAGCTGCCTAACATGATCAAGATCATCTATCTGTAATGCTATATGTTGTGTTTGTTGGGATCTGATGGATAGAGAATACTATGTTATGTTGATTATCAATTTATATCTATATGTTGTTTATGATCTTGCATGCTCTTCGTTATTAGTAGAGGCTCTAGCCAAGTTTTTACTCTTAACTCCAAGAGGGAGTATTTATGCTCGATAGTGGGTTCATGCCTCCATTAAATGCAGGGACGATGTGAGAAAGTTCTAAGGTTGTGGATGTCTTTGTTGCCACTAGGGATAAAACATCGATGCTATGTCCGAGGATGTAATTATTGATTACATTACGCACCATACTTAATGCAATTGTCTGTTGTTTGCAACTTAATACTGGAAGGGGTTCGGATGATAACCTGAAGGTGGACTTTTTAGACATATATGCATGCTGGATAGCGGTCTATGTACTTTGTCGTAATGCCCAATTAAATCTCACTATACTCATCATATCATGTATGTGCATGGTCATGCCCTCTTTATTTGTCAATTGCCCAACTGTAATTTGTTCACCCAACATGCTATTTATCTTATGGGAGAGACACCTCTAGTGAACTGTGGACCCCGGTCCATTCTTTTAATCGAATACAATCTACTGCAATACTTGTTCAACTGTTTTCTGCAAACAATCATCATCCACACTATACATCTAATCCTTTGTTACAGCAAGCCGGTGAGATTGACAACCTCACTGTTACGTTGGGGCAAAGTACTTTGGTTGTGTTGTGCAGGTTCCACGTTGGCGCCGGAATCCCTGGTGTTGCACCGCACTACATCTCGCCGCCATCAACCTTCGACGTGCTTCTTGACTCCTACTGGTTCGATAAACCTTGGTTTCTTACTGAGGGAAAACTTGCTGCTGTACGCATCACACCTTCCTCTTGGGGTTCCCAACGGACGCGTGCTGTACGCGTATCAAGCAGATTTTCTGGCGCCGTTGCCGGGGAACGAAGAAAAGCTACACCACAGAGATTTCTAACTCCCTCGTCAACTACGCGCCATCAGTAACACACCTTGTAAATAGATACCAACCTCATATTTATGATAAAATAATATAGGTTCAGTACTAAAATCATGTTACTGAAACCCTAGTAACAAAGTGTGAATATCAATGTTGTATAATTTTTTAGCACGCTTCTGTTGGAGGAGTGGCAACTAAGGATGACAATTTTACCCACGGGTACGGGTACCCATGGGTACCATACCCGCATGGGCAAGGTATGGGTACACTTTTATGCCCATGGGTAGTACCCATACCCTGCCCGTTAAGTCATGGGCAGGGCACCATACCCTGCCCATGTATTGTCAAATTCATACGTGACACGTCTATTTTTGTTGACTTATGAGTTAGAATATGAGAATGTTATTGTTTATATTATATTAATTGTTATGTACTCAACTACCTGTTGTTGAGTTGAGATAATTAAATGTTTTAATCGAATTTGTTATCGAGAAATGTAAAATTGTGATCGACTTGTGTACAATTTAACCTACCCACCGGGTACCCGCCGGGTATGGGTATGGGTAAAGATTCATACCCATGGGTACGGGTATGGGTATAAGTTTGTACCCATTAACTATATAGGTATGGGTATGGTATTGCTGTACCCTGCCCATACCCTTCCCATTGCCATCCTTAGTGGCAACGGTTGGGGGGATTCGCCTACATGAGACGATGTGTAGTGTGATATGGCCAATCCCGCAAAGCTGTCTAGCATCATTAGGGCACCTCTAACGGCGCAACGCAAACGAACGCTGAGCGATCGTTTGCGTCCGCCGGGCCGAAAAATGCGCCGGGTCCCTACTCCAGCGAGGTGACGCAAAGTGATCGGGCCATCCGCGGCGACCTAAATCTAGCCCAAATATGCGCCAGGTTTGAGTCTCCGTGGACGCTGCACGGTCGCGGAAAGTGACCGCGTTGGTTGCATCCAGGCCCGGTCGACAACGACTAGATAACCAAAATATATATTCATTACTATTGATTGGCCAAAAGGACCATCTTTACAGAGATGGTTAGTCGAGTTAACCTAAAATTATAACGTCCGTACCTACTCGCCGTCGCGCGGCCTACCACAGCCGGGGTTACTCGCACTCGCGCGGCCTACTACTAGCCGTCGGAGGGTCCGGCGCCGTTGTCGCTTCACGCACTCTGCATGCCGCGCATGCCGGCAATCGGACACCTCGTCCTGCCGCCTGCAGCGTTTGAGGGCCTCGGCCAGAGAGGAGTCCCACAGGACTCTCCTGGCTAGAGAGGAGGCCGCCTCCACCGTCGCCTCGTCTGCCTAGGCCACCTCCGCGTTCGCCACCTGCAACGCCGCCATCTGGGCGTGGTAGCGGCCCTGTCCCTAGCCGCCTCCGCAACCGCTTCGTCCCTGGCAGTGATGGCGTCCGCCAGCTCCCGGTTCTCCTGCACGACCCGCGCGGGAAAAGGGCCCCTCCGCTGGAGCGAATCCAGGTCGGAGCACATGTACCCCCGAGCCATGGTGACCGCATAGATGTGGGCTTCCTCCTCCGCTGCCCAAGCCTGACAGTGTAGGGCGTCCCCAGCTAGGGTCTCGAAGGACGCGAGTAGAACCCGCTGGTCGCCGTCACACTCGAAGCGGCTGGGTACGACGTCGTCTTCGGCGGTGATGTCGTTGATGACGGTGTCCACGGGTGGAGCCACCGGAGAGGCCGCCATCGCTGCGCGTACCTCGGCGAGCTCGGCCCTGGCCTCGGTGAGCTCGGCCCTGGCCTCGGTGAGCTCGGCCCTGGCGTTGGCGATTTCCGCCCTGGCCGTCGCGAGGCGCTCACGCCCTTGCGCGCGCTCTGCCGCCTCCGCCTCCGCAACCTCCGCCTCCGCCGCCTCCAGGTCCAGCTGCTCGGCCTGAAACGCGTCGGCGACTAGCTGCTCGTCGTTCGGGTGGGCTTGGCGGCACATCTGAACAACCTGATCCCAGCTAAGGTTGTGCTCGGCCATGGATGGATGCTAGGGTTTAGCTTGAGGTGTGCCCGTCACCCCCGCCGGTGTCCACCATATATAGCCACAGCGGGGCGGGAAATGGCGTTGCCACGCATGCCGTTTCTCGCGGGCGCGAAACGCCGGACAAATTCGCCAATGTGTCGGGCAAGCGCGGGAACGACCATCGTCGCGCGGGAACCGGTAATCGCCGGCGGCAGGCCTCGACGGGACGTTAAACCACCATTGACAACCTTGACGGTGTCTCCGCTAAAAAAATGCGTCCACACCGTTGGGATACCCCTGACGCAAAAGGTCACCCTATGCCGCATGGCGTCCGCGGGCCGATGCAAACGGACACAACCGGACATTTTGGACGTCCAAAATTAATCGGCCCGTTGGAGATGCCCTTAAAGAGTTTTCCAAAAAAGGAAATCCAATTTATGATACTAGTATATTTCAATGTTCATTGTGGTAGACTATGTGGTTTTTGATCGATGAAGTCATCAATATTTACTCAACAACGTAGTTGTATATGTACATTTCATCGATTGCAGGTTGATTCCTTGCTGCAGCTTGCCACAATATAATAATGAAATTGCATTTTTACAAGTATGGTACGTATCTCTGTACCCCCTGTTTATTCTCCATTCTGGACAAAGAAGAATACCAATTAATTATTCCTTCATCTCCCCCTCTGCAGTCTGCACCCAATAATCTGCTGCTGCTCATGTCAATCCCCAAGCCTGTGCAAAAGAAAGAACCCCAGTTGTTGTAAGTGCAAGAACGTACTGATCAATAGTTTGTTCAATTTCAAGGAGCAGTGCTCTGATAACTGATATCACAATTATATTGGCAGACCACATTTTTTTCTTTTTCGATAAGGTTTTGGCAGACCACGTGCATGGCTTGGTGGATTAGAGCACGAAAAGTGTACCTGAATTCTGCCGTCAGACGTTCCGACGACGAGGACATCCCCGTCGGCGTCCACCGCCATACACTGGACCCGGCAGCCGGGGCCGCCGGCCTGGAGTGCCCCGATCTTGATGAGCTTCTCCCTGGACCAGATCTCCACCGCGCCGTTCCTCGACCCCAGGTACACGAGGTCGGCGCTCACCACGAGCGACCGCACCTCCGCCGGCGACGGTATGGACCCGACGAGGTTGTAGTTCGTGCTGTTCCATATCTGCATTGCATTGCATTGCATTGCATTGCAGCAGAAGCAGATATGCGAAAGAAAAACGTAGTGAGAAACTGAGAGACGCATCGAGTTCATTGAACAATTCACTGAAGTCGGAGCAGAGCAAGGCGCACCTTGACCGATGCGCCGTCGAGAGGAGCGCCGCCGGTGTAGAGCAGGCCGTCGTGGAGCTGCAGGCAGTAGACGGGGTTGGACTTGCCGAGGATCCTCTTGTTCCCGGCCTGGATGACGGCCAGCGTCCCGGTGGCCAGGTCGACCTCCTGGATGCTGCCGTCGTTGCAGCCGCAGAAGAGCTTGCCGTGCAGAAGCGCCATGGAGCGCACGGACTTGCCCGGGTTCACCACCCTGGGGCTGCCGCCGTTCCAGCTCAGCGCCTTGACGCCGGCGCCCTGCGGCACGAAGCACGCCATGGCGGTGGCCACCGCCAGGTTCTGCACCGGGTCCCTCGTGTCGTGCACCTCCGCGCACCGGAGGCCGTCGCCGAACTGCCATACCTGCTCATGGACGTACGGCATCAGGTTTTATTCTCAAGTTTACAGTGTAACTTTCGTTGATCATGTATGTACCCGTATAGTTCTATCCATTGATCCGCTGTAGAGCTTCTCCTCCGACGGCAGGATTGACAAGCTGGTGATTGCTTTGGTGTGCTCCTGTGATTCCTGGACTAGCCGAAGGATGTTCTCACTTCCCTCCCAGACCTGGATTTCAAAATATTCAGAGTTTTTTTGAATTTTTATTTTTTAATATTCAGAGTTGAGAAACTGAAATTTGTTTTTAGAGTAATTTTGAAGTATGGAAATTTTGAAAGAACAACCTTCAGCGTTCCGTCAGAGTGGCCGGAGAAGATGTAGTTCTTGAAGTACACGATCGACGTGACCTCACCGTTGGAGCTGCAATCGACTTGATTAAGCTCCTTGTGGTTCCACATGTCCTGCGGCAAGACGAAGAAGAACATTCTTCAGCAAAGATTACTCTTCCGAATTCTGTGGATACTTTTGCACAAGATGCTAAGCTGAGCATTACGATGCTAGACTCCTGGCCATCTGAGAGCAGCTTGAGCATCTCGAACGCAAGACCGGACGATTTCTTCAGCTCTCTCAAGGTCCTGAGTACGTCCTTGATGTAGGTTGCGATGTCCTGCATTCCCTCTGAAAACATTTCACATGTTCGGTAAGCATCAAATCAGATTCATATCCTAGGACAGACAAGAGAGGAGTTTTCACAAGTTCAGGCAGGAAAGGAAGATTCATGGATGCAGTAACAGACCACGGTCGTTCATGAAGCTCCTGAGCGCCACCATGGCGAGGGCCCTGTCGCTGCCGTGCTTGGCGGACCTGAGGACGAGCACGAGCTGCCGGAGCAGGCAGACCCTTGCGGCGCCGAGGACGCCGGTGTCGGGGAGGAGGGAGAGCATGTGAACGAGCCAGACGGCGCACACGAGGCTGGCCGCGAACAGCTCCGCGTTCTTGCTCTCGAGGCACTCGGACAGCGCCTCCAGCGCCAGCCCGAACTCGTGGCTCACCACCGCGTACGCCGTCTTCCTCTCCCACTCCCACGCCGCCTTGTCTTCGGCGGCCGCGTCGTCCTCGTCGGCTCCGCGGACGACGCTGAGGCCGAGCTCCTGCGACTGCGGCGGCCGGTATCGCTCCTTCACCCTGGCGAGCTTGAGCAGGGTCGACCGGGCGAGCGGCCGCCCCGACGAGGAGAACTTTCCGGGCAGGTTCATGATGGTCTCGGCGGCGAGGAGCTGGCTCCTCGGGAAATCGGAGTTCTTGAGGCAGTCAGCGAGGCTATCCATCGCCTCCTCGCGGTACATGCTTATCTTCCTCGGTTCCACCTGCCAAGCAGACGAACTGGTCGTCAGGATTTAGAAGATGGAGCTGCGGATCACTATGTAAACTGAAGAAATATAGCGCACAGAAATCTACTGTGTTTACCAAGAGATCAAGCTGAAGAAGAAGCCCTGCAACGACGGGGCTCTGCTCCGGTGTGGTGGACTGAAGATACACAAGGAGCGTGTGCATCATGCTGAAGGATCCTCCCTCTTTGATCGCCCGAAGGACACGCTCTGCTGCCGATCGCCTGAAGAAGAAACGGTGGCGGGTTCAGACAAGGCCGGTTAGCAATTAGCATAGCACACAAGGTTGCAAGAATGTGATAATTGTTGATTTATTTCTTTTAGATTGCGTACTTTTTCAGCTTGAGAATTTCGGAGAGGAACCGAACGATGTCGAACTTGTCGGCGTCGCCGACAACGTGGAAGGCGTCGAGGACGGGGCCCAGCGCCAGCTTGTCGACGATGCTGCTCCGGCAGTGGCCGTCCTCCGCGATACACCGTAGCAGGATCCTCATGCCGGCCACCCTTACCTCCACCTGCTCGGCGTCCAAGACCAGAGCAGTACTCCTGACGAACCTCTCGGACACCAGCGCGGACCTCGGCACCGGCGGCGTGCTGTCTCTGCCGTCACCTGCCTCTGAGAGAATTTGGCTGAGGAGGATCACCGATGCGGCCTTGGGCTTGACGCACATGTTCACCGCGTCTGCCTCCTCGACTCGGCGGATGGCGGCCACCAGCGCCTCGGCCATGTCCATCTCGACGAGCTGCTCCACGGAAGGAGAAAGGAGGTAGATGAGCACGACGGCCTCGACGAGCCCTTTCTTGAAGAGCGCGACGAGGCAGTCGACGTCGGTGTCCACCCGTGTCAGCGTCTGCACGACGCCGTCGTCGCGGGAGGCGAGCTCGGCGAGGAGGAAGACGGCCACCTGCAGCACCTGCGCGCTGACGGAGTTGAAGAGGATCTCGACGAAGCCGTTGATGACGGCGGGCTTGGCCAGGGCCGAGAAGAACGCGTGCTCGGCGGCGCCGGCCTCGCGCCAGAGCCGCTCGATCCTGAGCACGGACTTCTCCGACTCGGCCAGCGCCTCGGACGTGCAGAGGCAGGACACCGCGGAGCGGAGCTCGCCGATGGCGCTGTCCACGGAGGCCTGCACGATGACGCTGGTCGGCGAGGGCGCGCTCGCCTGGCTGCCGGTGTTGTCCGGGGACGGCGAGTTGATCTTGAAGGGAAGGGGCGGCGGGGCCTCCATCCTCGCGGAAGGCGTCCTCGCCACCGGCAGCGCGGGCGTGGCGGGAGTAATGGGCGTGATGGGCGGGGCCGGCGTGGCGGGCGGGTTCTGCTCGAGCCAGCCGGCGATGAGGCGCTTGAGGACGTAGTTGGTCTTGGGGAGGCTGCCGACGTTGAGGTGCTGGCGGGTGATGGGGCAGGTGGCGTTGCCGCGGTCGAGCCACTCCTGGATGGCGCGGCGCTCGTAGGTCTGGCCGGTCTCGAGGGTGACGGGGTCGTCGAACACCTGGCTGGTGATCGGGCACACGAAGTCCTTGGGCGTCGACGCCGCCTGCTGCCGCGCCAGGTCGGCATAGCCGCCCATCGGGGAGCTGTATGTAAGAAGAAAATCCGACAGGGGCCGCGATCAGAGCTTGTCTCGGTAACGCCGGTGCAAGCAGGCTGGAGAATGCTGTCTTGGAGGGGCGCAGGGTGGCTTACCTCGATGGCTCCGGAGAAGAACGGGCCCAGCCGGCGCCGTCGTCATCGCGTGGCTGCGCTTTACGTGGCTTGGACAGAGGCGACGCCGCCTGCTTTTCGTACGAGACAAGAACACAAGCATTGGGAACTCAGAATTGGAACGGAGATGTGGTTTCTCGTCTACGTAGCCAGAAATGGCTCATCATCCGGAGAAGCTAACAAGGATTGTCTTCTTCGATGCTTCCGAGCAGAAACTAGTTGTAAAAACAATGCCATTTTCCTTCTAATGGGTTTATTACAAAATCGACTTACAATTTGAAAGGGCTATCTGGCTAGTGCCGAGTACTATTTATCATTTTAAAAATATACTACCTTCATGCCAAAGCTTAAGGCATTTTTTTGAAAAGTCAAACCAAGTAAAATTTGACCAAAATTTTAGAACAATCTATCAATAAATACAATACAATAAATGTAGATATACCTGTCAGAAATACATTTATTATCTATTTAATAATATTAATTTTGTATTTTGCATGTTAATATTTTTTGGTAAAAACTTAGTCAAACTTGACATAGTTTGATTTTCTAAAAAAATATAAGCTTTAAACTTTAGGATGGAGGTATAAGTCACATAAAATTACACACGACGGGGCCTAAAATTAAAGTCATTAAAGTGTCTAGGCTTTCACTAATAAATAGTGGAAAGGGTCATGGGTAGATTTAAAAATAAGTTAAGCATCAAGGGTAAATTGTTTTCATATGGGCGTGACTTGTCTTTATAAATGATCTATTCACCAATCCACACTGATATTTATGATGTCATTCTTTGATGTGCCTCTAAATTTACAATATGTTTATTACTGCAAACCTAGATTCTTCTCGCAAAGTAATAACTCATAAGCATAAGAAGAAATATCAGTTAACAAAGTGAAGTATTATTTGCATGCCATGAGAACAAGGAGTATTTAAATGGATAATCTTAAATTGAAAACAAATGTTCATTCAGTTATTTAAGTTGAAAAATGAGGATGGGTGTTGTAGGAGTTCCTCTCGGGTGTCACAAACGAGAACATAGCAATAACAGTAGTTCCAACTCTCATCATCGACTCAACCATGTACCACGAGTTAGTTAGTTAGATATATTGTTGTCATTATTGAGCTCCAAGAACATTGCCCTTCCTGGAGGTGTCGTTGTCAGAGTAACTCATTTGGCACCATCGGGTTGACATCATTCGTGGTTGTTGTAGCTGTTCTTTTGATCATTTTTCTCTCCTTTTTGTAACAATTTGGCTATGCGCATCCTCATTGTCTTGACTAGATCTTGTTATGTTGTTGGTGTAGAGTTCCCGTGTAATTGGTATCTTTTAAATACTGATGTATTATAAAAAACAAGTGGCAACAAAACCTACTTATTCTTCTTTCCAAGAATGGCTATCTAAAAAAGGAGGAGCTTTTTTTAGCGGAGACTCTTTCATTGTGGATGATAGCACAACTAACAGATTTCTGGAAGATTCTTGGCTTGGAAGTACGCCTCTTAGTCAACAATACCAACATTTCGCCGCATTATGTAGCGAAAACATGTCATGGTACCGGGTATTTTAAATATAACTTTTTTCAAAATGTTAGTTTTTTGTTGCTGTGTTTTATCTAGTGATGAACGGACGGTCTGGCCTGATTTGGTTTATCGGTGAATGTATGTTATTCAATCCTACGATACATGCGTTTTCCATTTGTACCTTTGTACTTCTGGTGTTTTTTTTTTGTTACGTCCATGTAGGTGGATATAGCTAACGGAAACATTGTCCTGTAGAAGAAGTTCATCGGCAGGCTTAAGTGTCCTCGAAAGATTTTTTTTTTGGCCGGTAGTCTAGAGGAGAGCGTAATCAAAGATAATTTTGCTGAAGTACGGGGCCATGACTTAAAGGATAATAGGTTGCACAGATAAGAGGGGGCTAATCTCTAGTTCAAGCATTACATGAATCTTAAATATTGTATTTTGTTTCATGGAATGCAAATTTAAGTTGCTCATGGCACTGTTAGTAGGCTATAAGGAGTTAAATATAATATACTACCTCCGTTTCAATGAATAAAACACACACGTATTTCAAGACGAACTTTGACCATAAAAATTAAGCAGCAAAATCTTGATTATATTATATGTAATTACTATCGTTGGATCCGTATTGAAAAATAATTTTTAATGATACTAATTTCATATAAACAATCTTTCTCTATTTGAAGCAATTTTTAGTCAAATAAAAAATACGTAAAACGAGGACACCTTATTCCTTGAAACGGAGGTAGTATGTGCTTAGTTGGAGGAGAGAGAAGAAGAGAAAGCAGGTGGGTGGGCTCTAAGAGCAATTCCAATAGTATAACCAATAGCAGGCTATAACAAGATATCATGTCATTTGTAGTCACCATATAGCTAACTTGTACAATATAGTTGGCTATAAGAATGAAGTACTTTACTAACATATGGCCCATCTTCACTCACACAAAGTGCATAGGAGCACGTGCAAGAGCTGGCTATTGCATAACCGCCCACCTCGCTTCTCTCTCCCCTTCTCTCTCTTCCAACTCCTCTAAAATATATTATTTAATGCAATAGCCAGCTCTAGCACGTGCTCCTAGGCACTTTGTGAGACTAAATAGTGGGTCATGTATTGATAAAATAGTGCATTCTTAGAGCCAACTATTGTACATGCTAGATATATATTGGCTATAAATGATGTGGCATATTGCTTATAGCCATTAGCTGACTATACTATTGAACTTGCTCTTACTCTACATGAAGTTCTACCCTTAAACTTGATAAGTAGTAATTTAGTTGACTTGGAAATATTTTGAAGTTCTCGCCATGAATTGTTGAGTGGTATTTCCGTTTTTTAATTGTAGTCATTTTTGTTGGAGTTTCAATAACCTTTGTGGATTTTTCTTAAAATTTAATTTTCGTAGTTCTTTGTATATTGTAACTGCACTTTAAGTGAAATTTCTGTTTTGAGATGTTCAGTCTCCTGTCCCTGTGCCATATAGATAATCAACAATTTATCAGCCGAAATGAAATATTAAATTTGTAGCCATGTTATGATTTGCGACTTGGATATATCTTTTCACATTCTCGGTATATATACTTGTCTTGCCGTTTCTTCATGTTATACTGAACCAGAGTTGAAGTTCACAAATTTCAGCAAAGCAGTTAGTGTATTAAGCAAACCAGAGTACCATTATATATAGTCCAAGTAAGGTATAGTAAATTTCAAAACGAAAATATAAAATACTACGTTGGTCTCTCAACAATGGATTTATTGTTAACCTGGTTATCATTTTGAGTCGTTTGTGGAGATTAGAAAAAAAACAGTTAACTCAACTGCTCAACTTATAACAAGTGGAATTTTCAGAAGAAATCCTAAATAAGCTTAGCACTCGGTGCTAAGGCTGGCCATAGTGGTAAGTATCATGTTGTAGTATCATGCATACGATATTTGTGTATGGTACTATCTCTATAGTGGTTAGTATCATGAAGTAATATCATAGTTATGCTATATTTATTACTTTTTAGAATCTCAATGCAAATGTGTGTACAAGATTTATTTGGCATTAACTTTTCTCATGACATTGCTATGATACAGTATCCACCTATGTTACTCTAATCTCTTCTCTCCTCCTTAACTAGCTGTCACATCAGCATTTTTGTTGGACCAATGTGTATGATACTAGCATTATGGCCAGCCTAAACAGTAAGCGTCCTTTTCGAATGGTCACGTGGGGTCGAAGTTCACCACCAGAATTTTCATTGAAAAGTTCATAGAACTGGTTCTATCGATTTCTCTCACCTTTAGAGTCTCTTTAGCATCTAGGGATACGGATGCTCTAAATAAGACAAGATTGTCAGTCAAAGATCATGCAATGCAAAAATGGAGTCTGATTCCTTCTGTCTAATACTTACTCCTGCTTGGAAGATTGTCCTAGGCCGGCATCCAAACTAATCAGGCAGTAATAATGTGTTAATCATTCTAGCTACTCCGTACTAATCTTTTCGAATTCTCTCGGATTCTATATTGAACTAGCGGCTTAATTAAGCACCAATGTAACATCTTTCGTTGCAGGCCGCGTCAAAGGTTCAGACATCATCTTAAAAAAAGGAGGACAAACCTGTTTGCCGGTGTATAGCTCGATGGAAGAATCCTCCGTGCTGTCATCCGAAGGCGTGGCCGGCGAGGGCTCTTCTCGGAGTCTAGGCGCTGGGCTCCATCTTCCCGATCTTCCGACCTGCGGTGACTGCCTTTGCTGCTGCACTATGAGGTGCGGCGACACGCGCTGCGGGTACAGGCTCGGCGGCCTCATCAGTTCCCTCCGTCCCTTGATGCTCCCCTGCCGCGGGTACAGGTCGCCCTCCGCCTCCGCCCACATCGGCTGCAAAACTTCACCCGGTGAGCACGCTGAAATCAACGTGGAAAGAACGTAGTGTGTGTGTGTGTGTGCATGTAGAATGTTACATTGTCCCGCACGAAGCTGAGAGCCCCATCATCGGCGTCCGTCGAGGCTTCCTCGTCGCCGGCGCTCATGTCGCCGTCTCCGACCGTGAATACAAGCTCCGGAGGAGGAGGTGGCGGCGACAGCCTTTCCGTCTCTCCGGCTTCGAGGATCTTCTTCAGGTAGAGCGCGTAGGCCTTACAGTTGACGTCGAGCACCATCTCGTACTCTCGCTCCAGCCCCCTCATCTCCTGCGCCTGGGCGCCGCTCATGAGCGACAGCACCCTCATCGCCGACAGCGCGGCCGTCTCGTCGGACCTGCTGTCCTCGCGGAACTGCGCCGCGGAGGCCACGGCGGCGGCGGCCGACGCGCGGCGCGTGGCGAAGTGGCGCATGACGGGGAGGAGGCGCGGCGCGAAGAGCGCCTCGAAGGCCGCGGGCGCGAGCTCGTGGCGCGCGAGCGCCGGGTCGAGGACGAAGAGGTCGAGCACGGCGGACGCGGCGGAGGGCGCCCCGCCGCGGCGCCGCGCGGCGGAGGCGATCGCGGAGAGGAGGCAGGAGAGCGGGGTGGCCGCGGGCAGGGACAGCAGGAGGCGCTCGGCGGCGCGGAGCGAGGACGGCGACGGCGAGGCGGACGGGGCCGTGTCGAGCGCGTCGGAGATGAGGGAGAGCGCCTGGAGCGTGGCGGCCGTGTGCTGGCCGCCGCCGCCGTCCGCGGCGGCCGCGGCGGAGAGGAGGTGGCGCCGGAGGAGCGGGTCGGCGATGAGCTCGCCGAGGAACGCGGAGGCGTGCGCGACGACGGCAGAGTACGTCGGCATCGGTGCTGCCATGTCTGCCCTGGTTGAGTCGACTCGCGTGCCGCCCGCGGTGAGCAGGACACTCGACGATGGGGATGGTTTTGTTTCGACGGTCTTGGATTTCCGAAGCAGGTGGCGAGAGGCTGAAATGTCCGAATTGGGCAGCCGTTTTTGGTCGCTGACTGGCTGACCAGGAGAGAGTAGGAGGGGTAGGACTGGAAACTTACCGCCCTGTGGGGTTTAAATTATGGCGGGAGCGACGGACGGACTTGGTTCCCGGCCGGCAGCGGCCGGCAAGCAGGCTCGCGGTCACGCAACGCGTGGAGAGAGAAGAACGTTTGTACAAGGACCGTTCTAGCTAGCTGGAAAGTCTAACCCAAGTCTTTCTGCGTATAATTGTGTGAAAATGACTGAGGTTTCTTCCTCTGTGACCGTATAATTAATCCGAGCATGGTTAATTAATCAGGTACAAGTTGTTTTGAGCGTAAGAAACGTGAGGTTTTTCGATTTTGTTTGAATCGTTATGACAAATCTTTGTTGGGGGACAGGGAGGCTTTCAGTCATTGTCACCAAACACATAAGCAGAGAAATGATCTGCCAATTGGAGCTAAGGGAGAAAAGATAATTAAGATAGCCAAATCATCAGGGATACTATATGGTACCTTCACTTGCCATTTTATTACTGCTTTGGGCTGACTGTTTTTGTCGAAGCACACAATTACTGATTGATGTGTGCGCATAAAATGTCAAAAAAGATGAGAAGTTTATTCGTCAGCAGTGAAGGAGTTATAGCTCGCTTTCATAGTAGAGGAGACACCGTCGAAAAGATCGGCGAGATCCCCAGATTGTGGCGGAGTCGCAGTTGTTCATGGTGGTTGGAGGCGAGTTTGCCTCGCTTGTGGAACCGATTGAAGATATCGACGTTGCAGCTGGTACGGAGCTCGTAGCCGATGGACCCGAACAGATCGGGTCCGAGAGGCGAAGAGTACCTCATGACCCGACGTGAAAGTTGATACTTCTGATCGTCATATCCATCCCCTGGCCGAGGTTGTCGAAGACTAGGAGACGGCCAAAATGGATCTGGCCACTGACACTACTACAGAAATGCTTATAGCCTCCAGTCGTTTAGTGACGGGCAAATTTATGCCTGTCACTAGTACAGACACTAGTGACAGGCGCATGAAAAAGGGTGTCACTAGCGGTTTTTTATGAGATCGGCTGAAAGAGCCAACATATTAGTGACATGCATCTATAAACACTTGTCACTGGACGGTCAATTTTTGCCCCATCTCAGAATCTTCTCACTTAATCAAATTAAACCGCACAAATAAATCTAAATCTAACGGAATGTGCACATGCGCTTAGCATGGGCGTCAGGGTTTATTTCTTGGTAGTTAGACTTGAATCATGTTTAATTTTAGGATTTTGTCTTGCGCCGAAGAAGCTAAGTTTTCGCCGGGCGCTCTGTTTATTTGACCAATGCAGAACGGTTTGGCCTAACGGCAGAAAGCTATCACGATAAATTTCCTTTGCCTCCTACGTCCACCCAAGAGGCCAGCGTAGTACATTCCGTTAATTGCGCACTTAGCGAATATAGGCAGGCGTGGAGTGCGGACGAAAGTTTCCACGGCATGCGAATAGAGAAGAAACCGCCTGCACAATCGCAATCGTCCCATCCTCTGATCCGCCGCCGCCTCCCCACCTGAACCCTCCAGTATCTCGGTGCGCAGCCGGAACTCCCGCTCCTGTAGCCTTTCCACGAGGCGGGCGAGCACGCTGACCTCCGGCCCCGTTGACGGCACCGACGCCGAGCGCGCCGGCTGCACCTACGCGGAGTAGTGCAGTAAATAGACCCCGAAGGACCGCGTGAAGGACCTGCCTCCCTTGGCCCCCGAGCCGGGCGGCAGCGCGGGCGTGCCAGGGGCGGCCGGCGCGGCGTCGTCTCCGGGCGCGGTGACGATGGGGCCGGCGGCTACAGTGGGGATGGGGATGCGGTGTCGGGGCCGGCTTGCACATGGAGGAGGTGGACTTGGGCGACGACAGGCTACACCCCCTGCCCCACAGCCTACTCTCCATGCGTCACCGCCTCCCCACTGACAAAGCTTGGCCCTCCCCCCCCCCCCCGCCGGCATCAGGCGCCTCCTCGACAACCATGTGGAGCTTTCTAGATCTTAAATCTCTCTAAATTAATTAGTACGTGTCAGCATATGCTTTTTTTTTTCTTTTGCATATTCGTATCCCTCATTATAAACTGTTAATTCAGCTGATCCTGTCCGAGCTGCTCTTCGTCTTGGAGATATGATGAACAACTTGGCAGACTGATATAAGGTAATTTACAACCTGAACTTTTGTAACTATTCCATATGTACTGGCTCTGGATAAGCATCTATATTGATGTAAGTTTTTTATAAAATTTACATTACCATTAAAGATCCACTTTTTTTCAGTACCACGAGTGCTGAATTGTGTTCATGTAGACATAGGGGCAGAGAGTATTGCTATGTAGACATAGACGAAGTCTGAATAAAGATGACATATTGAGTTGGCAACGGCAAACCTTAGAATAGAATGCATGGTTTCTCTGTCAGATTTATTTCTGCGCTTCAATTTTTTTAATTGCTTCTTTATTAGGTATCTTGCTATTTTCATGGATGGTGGGGATTTATTTCTACAAATAGTTGCTTGAGGTGAGTAAATACAAACATGGTGCAGATGTTTGGTGCACCTTCCAGTAATTTACTTTGGCGATTTAAATACATATAAAATGTATAAATAAAGTTATAATAATGTGTTATTCTCTTTGAAGCCTTTCTGGATGTACAAGTGCTAGATGATTATTGAGTTGTTTAATAAATGCTTAGATTTGCAACATTTGAGTGAAAATAAGCAGCTCAATGAACGGTCTTTGAAAAATATGTATATAGCTGATGAACATATGCAGCCATTTCATCTGCTCTACCGATGTTATGCCACTATTTGATTCTCCAACAGGTGCTTCCGTGTTTGGTGCCATTGCTTACAATTATATGCTCATTTTCTTGTTTGTAGCAGTGCAGGTTAAGCACGTCATCAATATCATGTGCCATACAAGGAAGACATAATGAAAGATTTTGCATCTCCACAAGAAGTTGAAGAAGTAGAAAAGTGAAAGGAACTTGCAGCTATGCATATATTGTGGTGATTCTGTTCCGTTCTTTGGAGTTCAAACGACTTGTTACGTAGCTAATCAAGAAACTATCCTGTCTATGCTAGATTGTAAGCTCGTATGTAAGTGTCTTAGCTGTGTAAATATTATGTTATGTTGCGGGATGTGAACATATCATTGATACAACATCTTATTGTGCTATGTGATTTATTTCTAAAAAATGCATTTTATTTTTTGTAACAACTTATTGTGCTATCTAGAATATTTGTGGGAAACATATTTATTTTTTGTATTCTGGAAATTCAAACCAGCGATGACTAGAATAATGGGTTACTGCCTTTGATCGAAACCAGTGACATGCATCTTTTTTGCCTGTCACTAGTATGGACGTACTAGTGACTAGCATTTTGCCTGTCACTAGTAACCTCATACCAGTGACTAGTCATTAGTGACAGGCGCTTTGCCCGTCACTAGTGAGCCTTTTGAGCCTGTCACTGATAGCCTATTCTGCAGTAGTGTGATAGTCGTCGAGTTGTTGCTTGGTGAAGAAAGAGCCGTCAAATTCATGACTCCAATCCCCAGATTTCACACAGGCCGCGCCAATTGACGAGGGGTGACCTCGGCAATGTCCATGGTAATGGACTTGGGTATCAAGGAAAGAGGTGCGCTGGTGATTTGTACATCTTATCAGACAAATAAGAGAGTCTGATGTTATTGATGGAAAACACTAAATCACTAGGTTACTAGAATCGATCTAGGGTTACAATGAGTATGCCACGAGTCAATCCGGGGGTCCCCTCCTCGTTGGCTCCTTCCAGCCTTTATATGCGAGGCTAGGTCTCGAAATCCAATCCGTCTCGATTACAAATACAATAAGCTTATGTCAATGTCAACTACTTGATGGGCTTTTACTTGTTCTCTACGTTTGGTTCCTGGGCTTCGGGTGCTTCCAAGTCGTCTATTTTATTATGGGTTTCATGGGCTTCCTGAATTCATACACCAGTACAAACTCGCTACTTCGAGACGGCCAGTTGAGCTAGCTAATGGTCTAAACAATGCTAGGCCAAACAGCATGCCCATTCCGTCAAGATGAATGATTATAATTAAGCTTATATATCTTGGGCAAAAACATTCAGCATCAGAGCACACCTAGTTATGAAGTCTGTTCCTTGATAGAGTAGACATGCACATTTAGTATCAGAGCACAACTAGTAATGAACTCTGTTCCTTGATAGCTTATGTGATCTTGTGTACAATTCAAATCAACAAGGCTGTGAAGGGACAAGCCACTAGACAGTAATTCTCCAAAATGAAGAAAATATCCTGCAAAACGAAACACCGGTTTATGAATCTTGGCAATTAACTTGACAATGAGAATTGCATAAGAAACAAATTAAGAAAGATTGTCTAAGATGATATTATAGTATAAACTGACTGATCAGGGTTAACTCTACATCTGTCTTATGGTTGTCCGGAGGAGTTTTCATTGGCATTGCTCTCAAATCCATATTGCTTTTGCTTAGGCATGTAAACATGATGGATATTCCGTTCTGATCAACAGAACAGTGTCTCCACAAGGCTGGCATCTTGTCATAGCATATATTTGAAGAGCAGACATGAATCACAGAGATATATAGTCCCCCCTTAATAAATTATAGACAAGTTTATCGATGGTAAACGTGTTAAAACTATGGCAAGCGCTAGCGTACAACCGGATGAAAAATACGGATCCATCAGCCGCGTCCCCTACCATCCGATCCACTTAACTCAACGATTCTTGCGCGCCCAATTATGATACAAAAGCAGCAAAATTTTCACACTATATAACATTTGACTCCAACATTTTTTTCTATAATCTGTTACGGACCCAAATTATGGTACAAAAAATTCGCCAATGGAAATATAATTTCCAACGTAATATTTTACTCTGCGTACGTAACATTTCAAAGAGTGTTACATCATTTTGCATCATTTTTCTGCTGTATATCCAACAAATTTACCTAAATCATCCAACATTACAGAAACACGCATGAAACATAGATGCAATTTCTCGGTATCATATACACACAAAAATTTGTACTGGTTTGTTCATACTTCCTCAAAGACGATGGCAGCAGCACGATGTCTGATTCGAGCTCATCGGTGGCAAATCCAGCACGCCCGAGATCAACCAGAGACAAAATACCTTACCAGTATGTCACGACGGAAGTTTCCTTCCAAAATTGCTTGTGAACATTATATCCATAGAGACACCACAAGCCTAATTTGAGGTTGTCAGCAACGAATCCGCTGGCGGCGGAGGAGCACCCGCGGCCACGGTGGCCAGGAGGAACATGCAGCGCCGGCGCATGGGCGTAACTGTTATGGCGGCAGCCCGCTCGTGGCGGCGGTTGGGGAAGGACCTCCTCCATGAGCAGCGGTGCTTCGTCGGCGTCACTTACGGTACGAGCCGTGGTGGAGCTCAGCCTCTCCCTCGCTTGCTCCGCATCGGGGGATTCTCTTCTGCTCGTGGAGGGCAAAACAATGAGTGGTCCACATCGAGAGTACAAAGATAAGGCTGCGTCCAACTTTTTTTTGTTCGCGTCGTTATCGAGCGAACCGGCTGATGCATCAGCCGGTTGTAGTATAGAGTTTTCCTAAAAGTATGCACGCCATGGTCACAAGTACTTCTATTCAAATCAACGAAAGAGTGACAAATCTATAATGGCAAACATAACAACCAAAGAGTGACCACATCATGTACTCCCTCCGTCTAAAAATAGGTAGGAGTATCTTATATTTGTCTAGATATGGATATATCTAGATGTATTTTAGTTAGAGATACATCCGTATCTAGATGAAATTGAGAAAACTCCAATTTGATCTATGAAGTTGGCACGGATGTGCGTTTTGGTCACGAACTTGCAAATCGTGAATTTTGGGTCACAAAGTTGCCCCCGCACGAGTGTTTTGGTCACTCCGTCACACCGACGGTTAGTTTGGTGGCGTGGTTAAATAGTTTTTTTTTGCAAATTGACCCCTAACATTTTGTTTTTTCTGATTTTTTACTCCTTAGTTTGACTTTTACGAGGCAATTTGCAAAAAAAAAAAAAAATTGCCACATCAGCAAACTAATCGACCAAAACGCTCGCGCGGAGCAACTTTTTGACCCACAATTCACGATTTGCAAGTTCGTGACCAAAACGCATACAGAGCAACTTCAAAGATCAAATTGTAGTTTTTCTCCACCTATTTTTAGACGGAGGGACTATATGACCAACATAGATTGTCCACAGGTCTAGTCAATATACGTAAGCATAGTTCCAACTGGGTAAAGAACACAGTTCTTGCGATCAATTCTTACATCATTATCATATAAAGAGAGAGACTAGAGAATAGAGATAGAGAAATAAAACAAGATCGGCAAACAGTGCTATGATGCATCTTCTGAAAATCTCAAAGCTTCTTCGCCCATGTTGCAGCCCAGCACCTTACTTAGATTCCGTCCGGATTGTACTGGGCGGCGAATCTGCGGAAGGTCTCCTCACTAGCGGCGTTCACTGCAGCCCTTCTCTTGTCGTAGTCATCAGGGAGCGCAACGAAGCCTTTGGCAGCAAACTCCTTGCGGACTTTTTCCTGGTACACGGCGTACCTGTCCTCGATCTTCTCGTGCTCGGCGGCCGCCTCGAGCACGATCCTCTTGCCCTCCTCGTCCAAGTTGTCGAAGTAGCTGCCAATGAAGAAAGGCTCCCGCCTGTGGTTCAGAATCGACTGGACCGCTGCCATCGAAAGGTGGTAATTGCACGGAGGAACCGGTGCCGCCTTCGCCGCCGCAGGCTTCTTCGCCCCGGAGACGGTGCTGCCGCTCAGACGCAGCCGAGCTCCGGAGGATCTCCTCTTCCTGCGGCCCTGCTTACCCGCCATCTCTTGATCTGATCCTCGTCGCCTCGCGGAGAATATTCGCCGACCAAGGGGATTCGTGGAGGATCTACCTTTCAATCGATATAGGAGATGGCCGTGTTGTCTCTCGGCTAATAAAGTTGGAGACAAAAACCCTAGCCTAGCTCTATTCCCGATCGGAGTTGGATTGAATAATCTGGTCGCGTGTGTCTTCGAGGGTTTATGTTGGGCCCGGTTTGACGGATATCTACTCCCTTTGATCTTTTAATTAACGGAATTGCATGCTAAGTTTCAGCTGGCTGAGACGTCAGTCACGATGCTCCATCGTTAGATTTTGTTTCTGTTTGAAGATTCGTGTTTGCTTGTTTGTGCTTTGTTTAGACCCACATCAAAACACGCTGATGTAATTTTACTGAGACATAAGTTAAGTCTTAGTCAACTGAGATTTAGACACACCCTTTAGTTAACTCCCCCGACGGACGCGGTCCTACCGGAGACTTCACCGCAGACCTTGCCGGAGCACCGTACTTCGTCGGAGCCCTCGCCGGAGACTTCAACGAAGACCTCGCAGGAGCAACATACCGCACCAGAGCACCGTACTTCGTGAGAGACCCAGCAGCAAAAACATTATACTAAAGTAGCATAACCACATACCATTTGTAGCACAAAAATATACAATTGTAGCATTGTGAACTACTCCTAGCTGGAAGCGCTTTCACTTCTTTCTTGCAGCACCACCACTGACTGGTGGTAGCACCGTCGGTGATCGTATGCAGCACCATTGCTGACCTTTCGTAGCACCGTTGCTGACCTTTCGTAGCACCGCCGCTGACACTTTGCAACACCTCGTTGACTGTTTAAACAGCATAGGCCCTCCTTTACGGCTCATCCACCCACCATTCGCATTGAGCACGATAGTTCACCAGAGACCTCCTTGTAGCAATGCTGCCCGCCAATGGCGGCACCAGCACTTAGTCCTTGCAGCACCGGCAACTACCAATTGTATTACCGCCAGTCGTCGTTGGTAGCACACGCAGGCACCATTTGAAGCACAGCTCGTCGTCGTTGGTAGCACATGTGGCCGGCATTGGTAGCATATGCATGCACCATTTACAGCACCGCCGCTCGCCGTTGGTAGCACCAGCAGCAACCATTTGTAGCCCCATGGCGCTCGCGAAATGGTGTCATTGTCACAACAGCCATGGATAGACCCCATGAAGTGTCGCTTCTTCCTGCATCGTGGCATCCCGCAAGAGCACCTCGACGGTTGCCAGTGGGACTGTGATTGTCGTGCTTGGTGGCCGCGTGGACCAGGTCGAGGTGGAGGCGTGGTGGCAGGAGGTACCACCTCCAAGCTCAACTAGGTTCTCTCGAGATTGCATGTAACGGCCCAGGTTAGTACCCCTAATAGATTTGCCTGTTCTTTTCTTTTTATGCATCATCATGGCATATGCATCATATCATCCATGTTTTAATAAATAAAATTATTTTACAAAGCCAAACTATTTTGTTTACTCTCTCTCTCCATCCCTGGATTCAAAATTAAAACTTGCTTGAACTATTAAAATAAAACAGTTTACAAACAGTTTTGAAAAGAAAAGATAAAGAGTTTTCAAGAGAAAAACCCTTTTCCCCCCTCTCCCTCGTGGCCCAATCTTCTCCTCCTCTCTTCTGGCCCGAGGCCACACCCGGCCCACCTTCCTCCACCGCAGCAGCCCACCTCCCTTCTCTTCCTCTGGCCCAACCCAACCCAACAGACCGAAGGGGTACGCACCTTTTTTACCTCGTTGTCGTCTTCTCCAAAGGTGAGCACGCCGATGGCGTGAGCGCCTGGTCCTCCACCACCGCACCTCCCCTTCCCACCTGCTCCCTCTCTCCCCTTTTTATCCCTCCCCACAGCGCCAGAAACCCTAGCCCTCCTCTCCTTCCCCTCTCGCGCCGCCGCCCCCATCTCCCTCTCTTTTCTTCTCTGTAACCACCGAACCCCCCCGCAAGTTCATCGTCGTCGCCCGGACATCTCCGTCACCCCCTCACTGCGCTGCCGCTACCAATCGATGCGCGTCGTCGTCCTCTACATCCCTCTGCAAGGAATCGCCCGGGGGCGCCCTAAATCGTCGCCTCCATCCTCGTTTCTTCCCCAGCACCGGCGGCCTTTTTGCTCGACTCCGGCCGCCACCGTCCTCCTCCGCCCTCCTCGTCACGTCCTACACATCCCTGGTGAGCAGGCGCACCTCCTGGACCGCTCGATCGCTTCCCCCTCCTCTGCTCCTTCTTCTCACCTTGCTATCGGCCGTTTTGTCCGCAGCAACCCGCCGACGGTGAAGCTCCGGCCACCTCCCGTGGGCGGCGCCGCCTCCTCTTCGTCCGCGCCGACAAGGCGCACCCGACGCCCCTTCCTCGCGTCCTGGGACGCATCCAGTTGCCGGCGCGCGCGACGCCTCGCCGCGGTGACCGCCCCTCGCCCGGAACGCGCGCGGCATCACACCGCATCGAACAGCTTCTATGCGTTCCAGCACGTTTCGCCACGCTGGCAGCCACGTGGCCGCGGGCCCCGTCCGTCAGCGGCTCCAGCTAGTCCCTTTCCGGTGAGAAAACCCTCAGATCCGATCTGGATCTAAACGTTTTGCAGATAACCCCCTAACTCTTCTTCAATCTGACCCACCGTCCTTCACAGCATCTTCCTGCGCCGCGTCAGCACTCCCTGGCCCGCGCGTCAGTCGCTCGGGCTAGCCAGTGCCTGGGTGAGAAACGTTTTCCCTTTTTCTCTGTTTTGCAGAAATTCCAGAAAATGTCTATATGTTGCATAAATCATATCTTTCAAACCGTGCATCGAAATGCAAAGTGTTTTATATGAAAATTGATCAGAAAAATGTGCTGGACATGATTATGCCATCCATTCATCTGTTTGCATCTTGCATCATGTCACGCGTTGATAGTTATGCATGTCCACCTTACATATATGTGGAGTATTTCGGAACACCGACGTGGTTTTCCCCGCTCCGCTTAATATTGAAGTAGCGCACCCCTGCCATGATATGCCATGCTAAACAACACTTTACTTTGTCGGTAGAAACTGCAACTCCAACCTAATTTGCTTGTCCGGGGTTCCGACTCCGATTAATATGGACAAGTGCATTGCATCATATCTGCCATGTCATGCATATCATCTTGATCATGCTGGATCTTCTTTATCCGTAGTAGTAAGACTTGTATACGTTGTGTGTTCCAGCATTTGCTTCTTCCCGGATAGGATCACGAAGTGGTGATGTGAGAAACGGCGAATTCTCCGACAAGTTTTTCTCAGCCTTTTCACAAAGCGAGCCCACCCTTCACCTATTTTACTTTTACATGCTCTTTTGATCTATTGCTATCCTTATGTTGCGATTCTGTTGTGTCACGTGTCCTATCCACCTGTTACCTATATGTCCGAGATACACCTCCTCGCCCTACCTATTGTTTGTTGTTTGCCAGCTTTGCGAGTCGTAGGCGTGTTTAGGATCTGTTGTTTATCTCGATCTGTTATCGGGATATGTTGGGTTGTTGGGAGGTTTTTACATGCTATATCATTTGTTGGAGATAATCACACTTTACTTTATTGTTAACAACTAAAATTGTAAGCAGAGGCATCTGTGAGCCCCTTTGCGAAAGCATCGGAACTTTGACTCGCTAATGTCCCCTAGGACCCGAGTTCTTGTTATCTGTTCCGAGATTGAGCGCTCTACCCGTACGTGGGGGAATGGGACCCCCATCACCCACTACCTTTCCTCGAGTCTGTTTATTGGGAGCCACAACCTTGGTTTTATTTGCTCATATGCACGATGCACGTTTTACTTCCTGTTGCCTTCGGGTGTTTATTCCTGTACTGTACTCATAACGCGGGACTCTTTATCCTTGGCCGGTCGTTAGTGCCCGCCTTGGAAGCCGACGCAAACCTGCGGGTCCGTATCGAGTACGCCGAACTTCGTCACGGGTAGCTTAGTTGGGTGGCTCCCATTAAATTTTCTCTTGCATTGGGAACGGTCTTGATGTGAGACTCCACCTGTAGTAAGTGGGTTCGAGCATGCGTATGGTTACATTTGGGCAACCCCTGCAGGGTGTACATCTTATCGATAAGCCGTGTCCGCGGTTATGGACGACTTGGAATTGTATGGCTTGATCATAGAACAACTTACACCTTATACTTGTTGTTAATAATCTGATAATAACTTGCGTAGTAATATAGCATTACTACAACCGATACCTAATAAAACTGGTCCACCGTTGAGTGCCTTTTACATTGCCTCTTCGCTATTGTTGAAGGGGATATGTGTAATTGGCTGGGTTATGTTTGTGTAGTATTTATCTGTTACCTTGTGCGCTCTCTTATCTTCTCTGAGTAGACAGATGTTGTAGCGTGTCTCTATTGGATAGTACCTTTGCTGCCGCTAAACTCCACATATAGCCGGGTGAAGTTTATACCGCCCACCAGCGAGCATAGCTGGTCTTGTCTCGCAAGTACGTGCCAATGGTACTTACCCTCGCCTTCCTTTCTTTTTGTCTCCTCCCCCTTTTGTCGGCAACCGATGGCCCGACTTTGACAGGTACGAGATGACGACGTTAGCAAGGTTACCCTTCCGGCTTGGCTCGGGCAGGGTTATGGACGTCACTGGTTATCTTCAGGACTCTTAGTCCAATTTGTATCTTGTCCGTACTCGGACGTATTTGATCTTCTGTATGATTTGGATCTTTGTATTGTATATTTGTATCTTGACTCGTTGGAGTCTTTGTTGTAATATATGTTCTTGTGGGCTCTATTGTAATCCTGTTGTAATGTTACCGCTCGTGTTAATTCCTCTGGCATCACGTGTGTGATTCGTCGCGCACGTCGTGTCGGAGGGCGTCTCTGAATCGATATCATGCGGATTTCGGCGGGTTCGCTGGGATCCTCATGGTACCGATTCCGGGGCGTCACATTGCATCCTTGCGGGCGAGGAAGGCGGAGGACCTCCAAGTAGGTGGTGGCCCGCGCAGTGGAGGTAGGCAACAGCTCGCTCGGGGCACAAGGAGGCATAGAGGAGGTCGGCATCAACTCCCTCGAGGTTAAGGAGCGGCAGAGGACTTTGAGGTTTTGCGCCCGGTGGCAAGGAGCCATGGTGCGTGGTGATGGGGTAGCCATGGCGCGTGACGGAGGACTACGAGGTTGGGCGCTTGGCGGCGAGGATCCATGGTGCGCGGCGGCGGGTAGCCATGGGTATGCGGCGGCGGCAACCCATCATCAAGGTCGCAACGACGGGATTTATTTGTTTTTTTTTGGAACAACAACGGGGATAGAGGTTCACGATGGGAAGAATGAAAGGGATATGCCAACTGAAGATATAACGTGGGCTCCATCAGGACACACATCAAGCGCGCGAGCCAGAGGTTGGACGATGCTGAGCATCCGCCTGTTTTGAAGCTTTTTTCCATAAAGCATGGAATGATCCTCAACACATACTACAAAAGAATCTCCTCGAATGTCAAAGTCTAACATGCCCATTAAGATGATTAAGTTTATAATAAGACCTAACTCTAGATTGATAATTGCAAGAGCTAGGACATAGATTTGCTGAAAATAAGTTGGGGATGAGAGGAGAAACGTACCTCGAATCGATGGTGTGCGAGGAATCAAATAAAAATGAACAGATTTGAAGATTCAATGGAGTTGGTTTTGAGTTGGGAAGAAGAAGACAGAGAATATGAATGTATTAGGTTTAGGTTTACCTCTTCCCTGGGCATATAACGTGAACCGGCGGCCGGTATGGACGGACGGTACGGGCACACTTTACCCGTATTGAGCACCTCCGCTTTAGGATCGGGGCTGATCTGTGGTGGTACACTCGGTACGGGCGTAATCCCCATACGAGCGGTCGCAATTCTTTCTATAACAATTCCAAAAATTTGCAACTTTTGTTGAAGCTGGTACAGTCGGCCGGTACGGGAGGATTCCCCGGTATGGGTGGTATCCATCTTCTTTGTACTCTTGGACACAACTTTGGTTCCTTCCATCTTCTGGCCGAAGAAGTGGTACGGGCCCGTGCTACGGTCGGGTCCCAACGTACTGGTGGTTGCCATTTTCTATGTAACTTGCAAAACTTGATATTTTTTGCATCTTTGCATATGCCTCTGCACATCAACCTTACCTCGAAAATGACTAAGGAAAAACAACAATATATAATATTGAATAATTCCCTTATGTTAGTATATCAAATCAAAAGTTTTAAACACCTATTTCTTCTCCTCTTTTCCAAAGGATCTCATGAACAATATTTATTAAAAACAAAAACAAAATTGAAACAAGAACGAGTAAAGGAAAACTTTATCAAGCATGGGTTGCCTCCCATGAAGCGCTTCTAGTTAAGGGAAGTGAACTACAAATGGTTCTTTGGATGGTAGTCGAATTCTCACATTCCCTTCATGTAAATTGATTAGAGCTTTAATAGTTCTAAGAAATGGTCTTTCTAAGATTATAGGAGTTGTAGAATATTTAGGCATCTCCACTATAAAGATCAATAAGAGGAGGACATCCTTTAAATTCTACCACAATATTTTCTTTAATTCCTACAGTTTGTTTATAAGTCAAATCCGCTAAGTGAAGCCTTAGCAAAGTTGTTTCAAATGGTCCTAAGTTCATTTTACCAAATAGGCTCTCTGGAATAGTTGACATGCTTGCACCAAGATCACAAAGTGCAGCAACCTTGTTTACTCCAATATGGATTTTAATGGTGGGCTCAAATATATCATCAAGCTTAGCTGGAAGTTTTCTGCTAGCTTCGTATATTGTTGTTCTAACTCAGTACTTTGCATGCTACTTCATGAATAAATTGTTGGTACATATTAATGTTAACTTGATCAATTCCGGGATTCTTGATGGTTATCATCTTCACAAGGTCTTACATGGCATAATACGGTGATGGATCATTGCTATAGTTCAGCTCTTCAGGTACTTCATCTTCTTACTTGATTCTCATCATCTTGAGGTCTTCAACGGGATTTGGTTCGGGCTTCCCTGCAAATCTTGCAAGTATAATAGTTTTACTATCAACTATTTTTTCCAATTGTGCCTCAACGATCTTTGTCCATTCCTGTAGATCTTGAACATCATTCTTAAGAGTAACAGTTTGCTTAGACAAACTCCCTAGAATTTGTGTTCATAAATCACAACATGAGTGGAGGGTGAGTGAAAAAAGAATGCTAGGAAAGAAATAATAAGTATGGACGGGCATTCTTTCACTCAAGCACACTACGCAGTTCTACAAAATTCCATCTTGGTGGCTCCGTATATCGAGGAACACATGAATATTGTATGCTCCAAAAACCCAAGGCAGTCTGACTACTGGATTACACATGCACACGTGCTGACTTTCGGCGGTTAGTTTAAAACACATCTCATGAATAACACCACTGTTGGAGATCAGTTGTACTTGTTGGCTAGATCTCCATCTTCGACTATATTAACTTTCCAATGGTACGAGATGAATGTGAATATATTTTACAGGATCACCCAAGATAAAAAGAGCATCAACCAAAACAGTGGTGTCCATATTGATGCAACAAACAACAATGTGCAAAAGTACACATATTATGGTTACATAGATGAGATATGGAAACTTGAATATGGACCTTCTTTTAAGGTCCTTGATGTGGGCATTACCCTTCGGGTACTCGACATTCCCCTACCTTGTCTGACCCAATAGGGGCCCATCTGGAGCGCCGCAACCCAATGAGATCCAAGACGTCGGTTGCGTGGTGAATAGATGGAAGGAGACTATTTCTTGAATTACAGGGCAAGGAAACATTCAAGTATGGGAAGATTAGGTGGAATATATATGTATTGTAACCAAATCCGGGCAGGACTCTCGGGACCTGACCTCCAATATAAATGCCGGGGAGAGGGTTGTCGGATCTCTCTCTCAACCTTTCATGCATACACCAAACCCTAGCCATGTTGCCTCTCGGCGAGAACACCACCACGCTGTCCTTCGGTTGTCCCATTGTAATCTATTTCACTCATAATAAAAATCAGACAGGCAGGGCGTAAGGGCATTACCTCTACGAGGGCTCCGAACCTGGGTAAATCTCGCCTCCCTCTTGTCTGGTATTCGATGTCTAGTACTAACATGCAGGCTTCCACTAACCCTAATCCCCTCATGGTGTGCATTGCCGAGGAGCCGCCTCGTCAGTCCCTTTATTTCGGTGCACATTGGTCAAGGTGACAGGAGGCGGGGTAAAGGTAGACTAGCAGTACAGAATGGCAACAGTGGATCTCAATAATCTTGGGTACAGAGATGAACCATTTTTCATAGACAATGATATGGCTCGGGTCTACGTGAAGGACATGTCTACCAAACCAAAAAAAAATAAAGCTAACAAATATATCATACGATGAGTTAAAGCGCCACATAGTTCTTTCAGGAAAAAAACATTGTGGGAGTCGAGGATAAAATAGACCTGTCAGAAGATTATAATAAGTTTGACGAAATTCTGCCATTCACAGTAAACACTGGCCCAAGGATCCTGTCAAATAATGAAGATGCTCCATGGTTACGGCGCGATCATAAGCAACGGACATAAGCGAAGAAAAAAAATTATACCCCTACACTAGATGGGGATGTTGGTGATGTATAATAATGTATTAAACCTTTTATGTAACTGTGTTCTGAAAACTCAGAAGAAAACATTTATGTAATATCCCAACACTAGAGTTTATGAATTTAGTGCAATTAATTTATTTATAAAAATTATTTTTGGTTCTGGTTCTATGAGACAGAGGATTCCATTTGCAACCAAGCAGTCGTTTCTATATTTTATAAAGGGATTTCTATTTTCGTGCCCTCGGGTCCTTAGTTGTGCTCAGTTTTCCCCAGCTCCTTAGTTTTTCCTCAGTTTTCCCCAAGTCCTTGTTTGAAACGCGCAGAAGCAGCTTAGACGGCAGGATTCCCGTTTAGTTGACCGTTCCGTGCTGACGTGTGGGGCCACGTCATGTGGGTCCGCGTCGCGTGGGGTTGGTAGAAAGGGACCGCGTGGGACATGACGAGATAGCGTTTGATTGCACGAAAGCAGGAGCTGGGTTTTGTCTCTCTCGGCCCAAATTGGCATTTTCCCTTTTAAGAGTACCTTCTCTGCCTCCTTCTCTCTGCCTTTTTTTCACCTAATTAGTATCAAATCTAGAGAAGCTTGCATTTATGTCTTTCTTCAATTATTATTTGTGCCTTTTGGCCCTCGTTGTTTGCCCAATATTGCAGCAAATCTAGTAGGGAGCCCAATCTAGTACTCCATCTGGTCCATATGTATGTAGTTAAATCTAGAATCAAATCTATAGGGAATGTACGATAAATTCACACGGTCATATAGTAGAATAGGGATAGATAATAGGGACCCCTCCCTAGATAATAAGCTGCATACATCAGCCAAACATAGTAACAGGTTCGAGGTTCTTCACATCACCATCATACTAACAACATAACAACAAGGGATCCCTAGCTAACAACAAAGGGATCCCAACAACAAAATGGAGGAGGCGGCGGCTACGTCCAGGACTCCGCCTACCCCATCTGCCTCTGCCTCCACTTGTTGCTCCCCTTGGGAGCCTTGGGCTTGAGCGGAGGCATGCGCCCGGCGGAGATCTCCACCCGCTGGATGCTGCGGAGGTGCATGCCGAGCGCCATGTGCTTGGCGCAGAAGGAGTGGGGGTTCACCGACGCGCCGAACTTGGGGTTGGTGTTGCCGATGTTCTCGGCATGTGTGAGGAGGCAGTTGAAGTCAGTGCCGCCGAGCCTCCTAGTGCAGAAGGGGCACCTGTAGACACCCTTGACGAAGTAGGAGACGTCTTGGTGACTCTGCAGCCTCCGCATGACTTGGCGAGTCTTGATGTCATGGTGCTCGTTGTCGATGCCGACGTCGCCGCTGCATAAGCCGATCCATATCAAACGGGAACTATTAGTGAATGAGTTGCAACGATGACGAACGTGCATGATAACAAAGTTAGGAAAAACAGAGGCAGCCTCAGTTAGAGTGGACACGATTATATGTCTACAGGGATGTAGTCAGCGAACCAAAACTCATGCACAACAGATTTGTACACAGAAATGGTTCGCTGAACCCTTCCTGTAAAAATCTGTGCCCACCGATTCATCATAGGCAAAGAAACAGATTCCGTATCTGAACTTGAACACATTCCAGATTATTTGCAAAATTAAACGGTTGATATCTTTTGATTCGTGCATAAAATAACTGATCGAGATCCTATGATTACTTGCATAAATTAACTGATTGAGATCCCATTATTACTTGCACAAATTAACCGAACGAACGAACCCCAAATCTTAAACAAAATCAAGGAGGGATCAAAGCAAAATGGAATAAAATCGGCGCAAATATTAGCCCAATACTCATCCATCCACAGATCCATCTACACCAGCAAAAATAGCGTTCAAAAAGGAATGGGGAACAAAAAAGGAAGCAAAATGTAGTTACCTCGTTCCATGCGTCCTCCATGGAGGTGTCGTAGGGGTTCGGGGGCGGGACGTACGGCACATACTCGTAGGGGTCATATCCCGGCGGGATCTGACCGCGACCGGCGGCAGCAGCCTCCGATGCACCGGCGGAGGAGACGGCGACATCCGTTGAGGGGACATCGTCGAAGAGGGAGGCGTCGTGCTTGGAGCCGACGGTGCCGTGGACGATGGGATTGGCATTCTCCTTGTCCATCTCACCGACAGAGGAGAGGGAGAGGGAGAGGGTTTTTTTGCTTTGGAGAAGATGATGGGACGTGAGAGAGGCGGCGTTGCGTGGGCAAGTGAGAGTGACAGAGATAGTGGGAGGAGGCGTCTATAAAGGCGAGGGGTGGTTAATGCGACCCGCGTCCTACACGTCCACCATTGCATGTCTGCACGTCTTGGACTTCTGCAATGCGACACGCGTCCACGATTGCACGTCTTCGACTTCTGCACCGCGACCCGCGTCTACGCTTCAACAATTGCACGTCTTCCATTTCTGCACCGCAACACGCGTCCTCGAGTCTAACCCTGAAAATTTAGATATACTCAGGTATAACCTCGAGTATTATACTAGCATTTTTTGTGTGCTCAGTTTTCCCCTTGTGTGCTAATACTGGCTAGTGCAATATGCTCAGTTTTACCCTCAAGTAGCTGATCAACAGACAGTCAACAAATGGGATTGATACGTCTCCAACGTATCTATAATTTCTGATGTTCCATGCTTGTTTTATGACAATGCCTACATGTTTTGTTCACACTTTATGATGATTTTATGCGTTTTCCCGAACTAACCTATTGACGAGATGCCGAAGTGCCAGTTCCTGTTTTCTGCTGTTTTTGGTTTCAGAAATCCTAGTAAGGAAATATTCTCGGAATTGGACGAAATCAACGCCAAGTATCTTATAATTCCACGAAGCTTCCAGAACACCGGAGTGGGACCAGAGGAGAGCCACAGGCCCACCACACATGTGGCCGGCGCGGCCCAAGGGGGGGCGCCCCCCTATTGTGTGGCGCCCCCGTCAGCCTTCCGACCCCGCCCCTTCGCCTATAAGAAGCCCCCTGACCTAAATCTTCGATATGAATAAGTCACAGTATGAGAAACCTTCCAGAGCCGCCGCCATCGCGAAGCCAAGATCTGGGGGACAGGAGTCTCTGTTCCGGCACGCCGCCGGGACGAGGAAGTGCCCCCGGAAGGCATCTCCATCGACACCACCGCCATCTTCATCACCGCTGCTGTCTCCCATGAGGAGGGAGTAGTTCTCCATCGAGGCTAAGGGCTGTACCGGTAGCTATGTGGTTAATCTCTCTCCCATGTACTTCAATACAATGATCTCATGAGCTGCCTTACATGATTGAGATTCAAATGAGCTTTGTATCACTATTAATCTATGTGCTACTCTAGTGATGTTATTAAAGTACTCTATTCCTCCTCCATGATGTAATGGTGACAGTGTGTGCATCATGTAGTACTTGGCGTAGTTTATGATTGTGATCTCTTGTAGATTATGAAGTTAACTATTACTATGATGGTATTGATGTGATCTATTCCTCCTTTCATAGTGTGATGGTGACAGTGTGCATGCTATGTTAGTACTTGGTATAATTGCGTTGATCTATCGTGCACTCTAAGGTTACTTAAATATGAATATCGAATGTTGTGGAGCTTGTTAACTCCGGCATTGAGGTGCTCTTGTAGCCCTACACAATTAATGGTGTTCATCATCCAACAAGAGAGTGTAGAGTGGTTTTATTATGTGATCAATGTTGAGAGTGTCCACTAGTGAAAGTATGATCCCTATGCCTTGTTTCCAAATACTGCAATCATCGCTTGTTTACTGTTCTACTGCATCTATACTTCCTGCAATATTACCACCATCAAATGCACGCCAGTTGTAGACATCAACTATTTTCTGGCGCCGTTACTACTGCTCATATACATTCATACCACCTGTATTTCACTATCTCTTGGCCGAACTAGTGCACCTATACATCTGACAAGTGTATTGGGTGTGTTGGGGACACAAGAGACTTCTTGTATTGTGGTTGCAGGGTTGCTTGAGAGGGATATCTTTGAACTCTTCCTCCCTGAGTTCGATAAACCTTGGGTGATCCACTTAAGGAAAACTTGCTGTTGTTCTACAAACCTCTGTTCTTGGAGGCCCAACACTGTCTACAGGAAAAGGAGTGTGCGTAGACATCAAGCTATTTTCTGGCGCCGTTGCCGGGGAGGAAAGGTAAAAGGTACTCACACTTCGGATCTCGGCAACTAAGCTATCTTCCGGCGCCGTTGTAAGTGCTCGAAGCTATTTCCTTTAGATCCTGCAATTGCATCTTTTTGTTTCTTGTTTATCACTAGTTTGGCATAATGGAAAGCAACTATGAAATTTTTAATCTATTTCCTGAGTTAAAACATAAATGGTGTGTTGCAAAAATTGAAAAACCTATGGAACCTTATTTGCATGCTAATGGCAATGTTATTAGTATGAATGCTTTGAACACCATTGTTGCTAATGCTATGGAAAATTCTAAGCTTGGGGAAGCTGGCTTTGATGAGCATGATATTTTTAGTCCCCCAAGCATTGAGGAGAAAATTTTCTTTGATGATACTTTGCCTCCTATTTATGATGATTATAATGATAGTAGTCTTTTGGTGCCGCCTACTATGGAGGATAAATTTGATTATAATTACAATATGCCTCCTATATTTGATGATAGCTACTTTGTTGAATTTGCTCCCACTACAATTAATAAGAATGACTATGCTTATGTTGGGAGTAGTAATAATTTTATGCATGAGGCTTATGATAAGAATGTTTCATTTGATAGTTATATTGTTGAGTTTGTTCATGATGCTACTGAAAATCTTTATGAGAGAGGAAAATATGGTTGTAGACGTTTTCATGTTACTAAAACACCTCTCTATATGCTAAAAATCTTGAAGTTGAGCTTGTCTAGTTTTCCTATGCTTGTTGCATTATACTTACATGACTTGTTTATTTACAAGATTCCTTTTCATAGGAAGTGGGTTAGACTTAAATGTGTTTTGAATTTGCTTCTTGATGCTCTCTTTTGATTCAACTCTCATTTTTGCGAGTGCATCATTAAATTTGCTGAGCCCATCTTAATGGTTATAAAGAAAGCACTTCTTGGGAGATAACCCATGTTTTTATTTTACTACAGCAATTTTGTTTATATTTGAGTCTTGGAAGTTGTTACTACTGTAGCAACCTCTTCTTATCTTTACTTTATTGCATTGTTGTGCCAAGTAAAGTCTTTGATAGCAAGGTTGATACTAGATTTGGATTACTGCGTAGAAACAGATTTCTGTCTGTCACGAATTTGGGCAGTGTTCTCTGTAGGTAACTCAGAAAAATCTGCCAATTTACGTGAGTGATCCTCAGATATGTACGCAACTTTCTTTAAATTTGAGCATTTTTATCTGAGCAAGTCTGGTGCCTCTAAAAAATTCGTCTTTACGGACTGTTCTGTTTTGACAGATTCTGCCTTTTATTTCGCATTGCCTCTTTTGCTGTGTTGGATGGATTTCTTTGTTCCATTAACTTCCAGTAGCTTTGAGCAATGTCCAGAAGTGTTAAGAATGATTGTGTCACCTCTGAACATGTGAATTTTTGATTATGCACTAACCCTCTAATGAGTTTGTCTTGAGTTTGGTGTGGAGGAAGTTTTCAAGGGTCAAGAGAAGAGGATAATACAATATGATCAAGGAGAGTGAAAGGTCTAAGCTTGGGGATGCCCCCGTGGTTCATCCCTGCATATTTCAAGAAGACTCAAGCATCTAAGCTTGGGGATGCCTAGGCATCCCCTTCTTCATCAACAAATTATCAGGTTCCTCCCTTGAAACTATATTTTTATTCGGTCACATCTTATGTGCTTTACTTGGAGCGTCTGTGTGCTTTTATTTTCTTTTTTGTTATTTCCATTCTCTGAATAAATTCATGCTTGTGTGGGAGAGATACACGCTCCGCTGGTTCATATGAACACATGTGTTCTTGGCTTTACTTTTAGTGTTCATGGCGAACGTTGAAACCCCTTCGTTAATTGTTATATGGTTGGAAACAGAAAATGCTACATGTGGTAATTGGTATGATGTCTTGGATAATGTGATACTTGGCAATTGTTGTGCTCATGATTAAGCTCTTGCATCATATACTTTGCACCTATTAGTGAAGAAATACATAGAGCTTGCTAAAATTTGGTTTGCATGATTGGTCTCTCTAAGGTCTAGATATTTTCTAGTAAGGGTTTGAACAACAAGGAAGACAATGTAGAGTCTTATAATGCTTGCAGTATGTTCTTATGTAAGTTTTGCTGTACCGGTTCATACTTGTGTTTGCTTCAAACAACCTTGCTAGCCTAAGCCTTGTACTGAGAGGGAATACTTCTCGTGCATCCAAATCCTTGAGCCAAAAACTATGCCATTTGTGTCCACCATACCTACCTACTACATGGTATTTCTCTGCCATTCCAAAGTAAATTGCTTGAGTGCTACCTTTAAACCCTTCAAAAGTTATTACCTCTTATTTGTGTCAATGTTTTATAGCTCATGAGGAAGTATGTGGTGTTTATCTTTCAATCTTGTTGGGCAACTTTCACCAACGGACTAGTGGCTTCATCCGCTTATCCAATAATTTTGCAAAAAGAGCTGGCAATGGGGTTCCCAGCCCCGAATTAATTAACTTTCATAAATTTACAAATAGACACTCCTCCATGGTATGTGATTGTTGGACGGCACCCGAGGATTCGGTTAGCCATGGCTTGAGAAAGCAAAGGTGGGGAGGAGTGTCATCTAAATAAAACTAAAATAAAAGGCACTCCTTCATGGTATGAGATTGTTGGCAGGCACCCGAGGATTCGGTTAGCCATGGTTTGTCAAAGCAAGGTTGGAAGGAGTGCCACCCAAAAATAAAAATCTTTCATGGGAGCCGGTCTTTGAAAGTCTGTCTGGCAAGGGGGTTAGAGAGCCCACTACCATTCGTTGACAACAACAAACACCTCTCAAAACTTTACTTTTATGCTCTCTTTATGTTTTCAAAATAAAATCTCTAGCATAAATATAGCAATCCATGCTTCCCTCTGCGAAGGGCCTTTCTTCTACTTTTATGTTGAGTCAGTTTACCTATTTCCTTCCATCTTAAAAGCAAACACTTGTGTTAACTGTGCATTGATCCTTACATGTTTACCTATTGCACTTATTATATTACTTTATGATGACAACTATCCATGAGATATACATGTTACAAGTTGAAAGCAACCGCTGAAACTTAATCTTCCTTTGTGTTGCTTCAATGCCTTTACTATGAATTTACTGCTTTATGAGTTAACTCTTATGCAAGACTTATTGATGCTTGTCTTGAAAGTACTATTCATGAAAAGTCTTTGCTATATGATTCAGTTGTTTAATCTTTGTGTTTATCATTGCTTTAAATCACTTCATTCATCTCATATGCTTTACAATAGTATGATCAAGATTATGTTGGTAGCATGTCACTTCAGAAAGAAAAACTTTTATCGTTTACCTACTCGAGGACGAGTAGGAACTAAGCTTGGGGATGCTGATACGTCTCCAACGTATCTATAATTTCTGATGTTCCATGCTTGTTTTATGACAATGCCTACATGTTTTGTTCACACTTTATGATGATTTTATGCGTTTTCCGAAACTAACCTATTGACGAGATGCCGAAGTGCCAGTTCCTGTTTTCTGCTGTTTTTGGTTTCAGAAATCCTAGTAAGGAAATATTCTCGGAATTGGACGAAATCAACGCCCAGTATCTTATAATTCCACGAAGCTTCCAGAACACCGGAGAGGGACCAGAGGAGAGCCACATGCCCACCACACATGTGGCCGGCGCGGCCCAAGGGGGGGCGCGCCCCCCTATTGTGTGGCGCCCCCATCAGCCTTCCGACTCCGCCTCTTCGCCTATAAGAAGCCCCCTGACCTAAATCTTCGATATGAATAATCCACGATACGAGAAACCTTCCAGAGCCACCGCCATCGCGAAGCCAAGATCTGGGGGACATGAGTCTCTGTTCCGGCACGCCACCGGGACGGGGAAGTGCCCCCGGAAGGCATCTCCATCAACACCACCGCCATCTTCATTACCGCTGCTGTCTCCCATGAGGAGGGAGTAGTTCTCCATCGAGGCTAAGGGATGTACCGGTAGCTATGTGGTTAATCTCTCTCCCATGTACTTCAATACAATGATCTCATGAGCCGCCTTACATGATTGAGATTCAAATGAGCTTTGTATCATTATTAATCTATGTGCTACTCTAGTGATTTTATTAAAGTACTCTATTCCTCCTCCATGATGTAATGGTGACAGTGTGTGCATCATGTAGTACTTGGCGTAGTTTATGATTGTGATCTCTTGTAGATTATGAAGTTAACTATTACTATGATGGTATTGATGTGATCTATTCCTCCTTTCATAGTGTGATGGTGACAGTGTGCATGCTATGTTAGTACTTGGTATAATTGCGTTGATCTATCATGCACTCTAAGGTTACTTAAATATGAATATCGAATGTTGTGGAGCTTGTTAACTCCGGCATTGAGGTGCTCTTGTAGCCCTACACAATTAATGGTGTTCATCATCCAACAAGAGAGTGTAGAGTGGTTTTATTATGTGATCAATGTTGAGAGTGTCCACTAGTGAAAGTATGATCCCTAGGCCTTGTTTCCAAATACTGCAATCATCGCTTGTTTACTGTTCTACTGCATCTCTACTTCCTGCAATATTACCACCATCAACTGCACGCCAGTTGTAGACATCAACTATTTTCTGGCGCCGTTACTACTGCTCATATACATTCATACCACATGTATTTCACTATCTCTTGGCCGAACTAGTGCACCTATACATCTGACAAGTGTATTGGGTGTGTTGGGGACACAAGAGACTTCTTGTATTGTGGTTGCAGGGTTGCTTGAGAGGGATATCTTTGACCTCTTCCTCCCTGAGTTCGATAAATCTTGGGTGATCCACTTAAGGGAAACTTGCTGCTGTTCTACAAACCTCTGCTCTTGGAGGCCCAACACTATCTACAGGAAAAGGAGTGTGCATAGACATCAGGGATTTGTATGGATTCGTTGCATAGAAAACAAAAAAATTCCTACCGCGAGAACGCAATCCGCCAAGATGCAATCTAGAAGACGGTAGCAACGAGGGGATGATCGGGACTCACCCTTGAAGATTTCCAAAGCCTACAAGATGAGGCTCTTGTTGCTGCGGTAGACGATCACTTGCCGCTTGCAAAAGCGCGTAGAAGATCTTGATCACGGTGCCACGATCGGGCAGCACCTCCGTACTCGGTCACATGTTCGGTGTTGATGAAGACGACGTCCTCCTCCCCGTTCCAGCGGGCAGCGGAAGTAGTAGCTTCTCCTTGAATCCGGCAGCACGACGGCGTGGTGGCGGTGGTGGTGGAGAACTCCGGCAGAGCTTCGCTAAGCGTGCGGGAGTGGTGGAGGAGAGAGGGGGTGGCTAGGGTTTGGGAGAGGGGGGCACCGGCCACTAAGGGGTGCGGCCACCTTGTGGTCTTGGGGTGGCCGGCCCCCTCCCCTATGCCCCTCATTATATAGGTGGATCCCCAAGTGTTGGACTACAAGTCTTCGAATAAGACCCCAACACAAGAACCTTCCATGTAGTAGGGAAACCTACCCAAGGTGGGACTCCCACTTGAGGTGGGATTCCCCCCTTCCATGTGGGGGGTGGCCGGCCCCCTTGGTGGAGTCCACCTTGGACTCCCCCCTCTAGGGTTGGCCGGCCATGGGGAGGTGGAGTCCCTCCGGGACTCCTCCTTCCTTAGTGATTCCTTCCAGACTTTTCTAGAACCTTCTAGAACCTTCCGCAAAATCACCGGATCATTTTAAAACTTATAAAATGACTTCCTATATATGAATCTTATTCTCCGGACCATTCCGGAACTCCTCTTGATGTCCGGGATCCCATCTGGGACTTCGAACAAAAACTTCGAACTCCATTCCATATTCAAGTTCTACCATTTCAACATCAAACCTTAAGTGTGTCACCCTACGGTTCGTGAACTATGTGGACATGGTTGAGTACTCTCTCCAACCAATAACCAATAGCGGGATCTGGAGATCCATAATGGCTCCCACATATTCAACGATGACTTCGGTGATCGAATGAACCATTCACATACGATACCAATTCCCTTTGTCACGCGATATTTTACTTGTCCGAGGTTTGATCATCGGTATCACTCTATACCTTGTTCAACCTCGTCTCCTGACAAGTACTCTTTACTCGTACCATGGTATGTGGTCTCTTATGAACTTATTCATATGCTTGCAAGACATTAGACGACATTCCACCAAGAGGGCCCAGAGTATATCTATCTGTCATCGGGATGGACAAATCCCACTGTTGATCCATATGCCTCAACTCATACTTTCCGGATACTTAATCCCACCTTTATAACCACCCATTTACGCAGTTGCGTTTGATGTAATCAAAGTACCTTTCCGGTATAAGTGATTTACATGATCTCATGGTCATAAGGACTAGGTAACTATGTATCGAAAGCTTATAGCAAATAACTTAATGACGTGATCTTATGCTACGCTTAATTGGGTGTGTCCATTACATCATTCATATAATGATACAACCTTGTTATTAATAACATCCAATATTCATGATTATGAAAATAATCATCCATTAATCAACAAGCTAGTTAAGAGGCATACTAGGGACTCTTTGTTGTTTACATATCACACATGTATCAATGTTTCGGTTAATACAATTATAGCATGGTATATAAACATTTATCATAAACATAAAGATATATAATAACCACTTTTATTATTGCCTCTTGGGCATATCTCCAATAGTCTCCCACTTGCACTAGAGTCAATAATCTAGATTACATTGTAGGGATTTCTATTTTCATGCCCTCGGTTCCTTAGTTGTGCTCAGTTTTCCCCAGCCCCTTAGTTTTTCCTCACTTTTCCCCAAGTCCTTGTTTGAAACCCGCAGAAGCAGCTCAGACGGCAGGATTCCCGTTAAGTTGACCGTTCCGTGCTGTGCTGATGTGTGGGGCCGCGTCGTGTGGGCCCTCGTCGCGTGGAGCTGGTAGAAAGGGACCGCGTGGGACAGGACGAGATAGCGTTTGGTTGCACATGAGCAGGAGCTCAGTTTTGTCTCTCTCGGCCCAAATTGGCTTTTTCCCTTTTAAGAGCACCTTTTCCCCTCTTTCTCTCTCTGTCTTTTTCACCAAATTAGTATCAAATCTAGAGAAGCTTCTCTATTTCTGCCTTTTGACCCTCGTTTTTTGCCCAATATGGCAGCAAATCTAGAAGCTAGTATATGATAAATTCAAAAAATCATAAACAGAAAACGTATAATACATAAACTGCATACAGCAGCCAAAAGCAGCCAATAACATTGTTAATGTTCACGACAAACTAAGATGAAAAAAAAACAAGACGCACGCAATGTATGGCCAGCTAGAAGATTCCTCATTGCTCATATATTTCTTTGTCGTCCCATCCGTGCATTATCCCAAGGAAATATTCATTGAACTCCTTCCGTCTGCAGTATGCGACCAATACATCCTCCAGACGGTATGGCCTGTGTTCATTTCTCAGACCGTAGTTTCCCATTCTATTCACATATCGTGGCCACTCATCCCAGGCCTTTGTATCATGAATGTACTCTACGATATAACCCAAATCGGCGTAGTAGATGCAGCCAGGTAGAAGTGTCGGGTGCACTGTGGTGTCGATGGAGATACACCGGATATAATGCACGAAGAAGGCATGACTGCCAATGTTACTGACCGGATGGAGAGAGCGGCTCTGAGTGTCCACACAGTACACCAATGGTTGGTCCTCCAAAAGCATGTTGTCCAACAACACAAGCAGCAGATCACCATCCGACTTCACAAGATAGAACTTGTCATTTCCAAGTTGTGGAAATGAAATTAGTGTCTCCATCTTGATAGTGCTCGCGCGCTGCTGCAACTGTACATTGGTGCACACTATTCTTCCGGACTCAAAATTATCCACAGCTATTGCATACAGTTCACCATTGAACGGGGTAATGCAACGCAAACTATGGTTCTCCATCGAAAAACTACCATCTCCCCAATCTTCATATATATCCTTAGTTGGAGTGCTCTCATCGACCCAACTAATTTCGTTCGGGTAATGTGAGCAAACTAAGACCATAGTCGGGATTTGATCACAGCGACTGAATTCACAAAAACAGATGGCATCTGCGCCTCAAACATAGTGTTCGATGCCTTTGTGAGTGGGTTCGAAGCTGTATCTTGTGCGGCGGGTTCTTACGGCAAGCACGATGACACCACGGCAAAAGCCGACGAAGTAGTATCTAAAATATATTGATGAAGATAACATTCAACACTAAGATTGAAAATAAGAATATATTAACCCTATAGATATGGAGGAATTTGGAGGAATTTGAACCTTGCACGAACTTCCGATAGATCTATGGTGACGTAGCGGGATGTGCCGAGTTGGAGGAAGGTGAACTCAGCGGCGCGTGGAAGGGCGTGGTCTACCATGATCCATTCGTGCGGATGCACGTCGGGCTCGAGTAAACCTGAGCGCCAATTTCTACAGACTTGCCTCATAGCGAGTAGGCGTCCACGTACTCCTCATTCGCCAGTAAGCATTCGCCGATCTTGTGAAGTGGTCCGTCACCCACGAGAGAGGCCCAGCTCACGGAGGCGCCGCGCTTGGATGCGCCGCCCTCGGAGGCGACGGGCTCGGCGGCGACGGGCTTGGAGGCGACGGGCTCGGCGGCGACGGGCTCGGAGGCGACGGGATCGGCGGCGACGGGCTCGGATGCGACGGGCTCAGATGCGACGGGCTCAGCGGCGACGGGCTCGAATGCGACGGGCTCGGAGGCGACGGGCTCGGGGGTGATGGCCGCCGGCGCATTCTTCTTCTCCATCGTCGGCAGGGCTCGTACGGCGGTTGGGGTTTTCCTTCGATTTGGAGAAGTTGATGGGACGTGAGAGGCGTGGTTTCGTGCGTGAGCGAGAATGAGACGTACTGTGTGCAGAGGGAGGGAGAGAGGGGCTTACGCGTCCTAAATGCGACCCGCGTCCACTAGTGCACGTTTGCACCGCGACACGCGTCAACAATGGCACGTCTTCCACTTCTGCACCGCAACACGTCCTCGAGTCTAACCTTGGAAATTTAGATATACTTAGGTATACCCTCGAGTCATATACTAGCATTTTTTGTGTGCTCAGTTTTCCCCTTGGGTGCTAATACTGGCTAGTGCAATATACTCAGTTTTACCCTCAAGTGGCTGGTCAACAGAGAGTCAACAAATGGGATTAACCAGTTAAATGAGTTATTTAATGTGCAAAAAATTACGAAAAAGAGTGGCACTTACTCATGGAGTCTTTACCACAAGTTGCCACTTCTCAAATCATAGATAAATCGTAGATAAATCAAGTTTTACCACAAATTGCCACTTCTCAAATCACCTAGTAGCTATGAAGGTGCATGGTTTTCCACAATAAGCCCTACCCAAAACAGCTTTCCCCAAAACATACTTTGTCTGAATGAGGCCATAATTTTCACACTCATGTATATTTGTATTGCAAATAGTTTGAGGTAGGCCAAGATGGGTTTCATTGTACAAAACACGCATTTTCATTTTTTAAATCTCATATTTGAATTCCTTAGTCTGTTTACTACTCACTTGCCCTTGGTTTCTTGATACTACTCAGTTTTGCCCTCTCCCTTCACAAATTCTCACAGACGCCCAACATTGTCCTAATTGGTCTAGCCCATGTCACGCGGATCGTGCCCGCCGACCGTTGATCGTATGATTTAACGGGCAGGATAACCCCTATCTCTCTCTAGTCGGGGCCACCATCCTCTCTCTCTCTCTCTGTCGGCGGTTATCTTCCACCCTCTATGTATGCTAAAGGGCGGTTACCCAGTACGCTAAAGTTTGGTTTTCTGCATTATTTTTCACGAGATAAATTATAAAATCTTTTAGGTATTATTTTTCACGCAAAAAATGATAAACCATCACCGATTTGTACTTTTCACGCAAAAAATGATACACCATCACCCATTTGTTGTAGCCATTACTTTTCACGCAAAAAATGATACACCATCACCAATTTATTGTAGCCATTACTTTCCACGCAAAAAATGATACACCATCACCCATTTCTTGTAGCCATTACTTTCCACACAAAAAATGATGAACAATCACCGATTTCTTGTAGCCATTACGGTAAAATGATAAACTATCATGAATTACCATTTCTTTTAGGCATTACTTTTCACGGTAAAATGATGAACAATCACCCATTTCTTGTAGCCATTACGGCAAAATGATAAACTATCATGAATTACCATTTGAAGGGATCTCGGGATACTAAATTAGTGTCATAAATGCTACTACTTTTTCCTATATATGTGGTCAAAGTTTAAAGGGAAGTTTGACTAAACACAAAACCTAGATGACTACCCCCACAACGATCATGTCCTCCTTAGGCTGGCCATAGTGCTAGTATCTAAATAGATCTTGTACACACATTTTGTATTGAGATTCTACAAAACAATAAATTTAGAAGATTATGATATTACCCTATAATACCACCCACTATAGTGATAGTATCATAGGCAAATACCATATGCATGATACAACAATATGATACTATGCACTATGACTAGCCTTAATTTATTGTGTAAATCCCCACAAGGCCACAACGGTCACCTCCTCCTTAATTTATTGTGTAAACCCCTACAACGGTCATCTCTCCCTTATAAACACCCACAACGGCCATCCCTTGTGTCAATAGGTTCTGCCTCTCTCTTCTTCGTTCACATACACTTGATCCATTGCCATGGCTTCCACGTGGATTATCATCATTGCCACCACCACCGTCAACACTGCCATTGATCATAGAGGAGTTCTTCATCGTCGTCTATGAAGATCCTTTGGTCAAGAAGGTACGTCCGCGTTCTGATGGCGTGTAACTCACAGGTTCGTTGGGAACCCCAAGAGGAAGGTATGATGCGCACAGCAGCAAGTTTTCCCTCAGAAAGAAACCAAGGTTTATCGAACCAGGAGGAGCCAAGAAGCACGTTGAAGGTTGATGGCGGCGGGATGTAGTGCGGCGCAACACCAGGGATTCCGGCGCCAACGTGGAACCTGCACAACACAACCAAAGTACTTTGCCCCAACGAAACAGTGAGGTTGTCAATCTCACCGGCTTGCTGTAACAAAGGATTAACCGTATTGTGTGGAAGATGATTGTTTGCAGAAAACAGTAGAACAGTATTGCAGTAGATTGTATTTCAGTATAGAGAATTGGACCGGGGTCCACAGTTCACTAGAGGTGTCTCTCCCATAAGATAAACAGCATGTTGGGTGAACAAATTACAGTTGGGCAATTGACAAATAAAGAGGGCATGACCATGCACATACATATTATGATGAGTATAGTGAGATTTAATTGGGCATTACGACAAAGTACATAGACCGCCATCCAGCATGCATCTATGCCTAAAAAGTCCACCTTCAGGTTATCATCCGAACCCCCTCCAGTATTAAGTTGCTAACAACAGACAATTGCATTAAGTATTGCGCGTAATGTAACTAGTAACTACATCCTTGAACATAGCACTAATGTTTTATCCCTAGTGGCAACAGCACATCCACAACCTTAGAACTTTCTGTCACTGTCCCAGATATCAATGGAGGCATGAACCCACTATCGAGCATAAATACTCCCTCTTGGAGTTACAAGCATCTACTTGGCCAGAGCATCTACTAGTAACGGAGAGCATGCAAGATCATAAACAACACATAGACATAACTTTGATAATCAACATAACAAGTATTCTTTATTCATCGGATCCCAACAAACGCAACATATAGAATTACAGATAGATGATCTTGATCATGTTAGGCAGCTCACAAGATCCGACAATGAAGCACAATGGGGAGAAGACAACCATCTAGCTACTGCTATGGACCCATAGTCCAGGGGTAGACTACTCACACATCACTCCGGAGGCGACCATGGCGGCGTAGAGTCCTCCGGGAGATGATTCCCCTCTCCGGCATGGTGCCGGAGGCGATCTCCTGGATCCCCCGAGATGGGATCGGCGGCGGCGGCGTCTCTAAAAGGTTTTCCGTATCGTGGCTCTCGGTACTGGGGGTTTCGCAACGGAGGCTTTAAGTAGGCGGAAGGGCAGGTCAGGAGGCGGCACGAGGGCCCCACATCACAGGGCCGCGCGGCCAAGGGGGGGCCGCGCCGCCCTAGGGTGTGGGCACCTCGTGGCCCCACTTCGTCTCCTCTTCGGACTTCTGGAAGCTTCGTGGCAAAATAGGACCCTGGGCGTTGATTTCATCCAATTCCGAGAATATTTCGTTACTAGGATTTCTGAAACCAAAAACAGCAACTGGCACTTCGGCATCTTGTTAATAGGTTAGTTCCAGAAAATGCACGAGTATGACATAAAGTGTGCATAAAACATGTAGATATCATCAATAATGTGGCATGGAACATAAGAAATTATCGATACGTCGGAGACGTATCACGTTCCCACATATACGATGCATGTGATTAATTATGGGGGCTACATGTATTTCGCCCTCCGTTTCGTTTCCAGACTATGTTACTATTGCATAATATCAGTGGTGGAGCTAATAACTAATAACCATGGTGCCAACACATATGGTGAAAATTTGCTATTTTGCAAATAAAACAAAAATTACCACCCTGCAGGTTGCACTTGCATCTGATCTGCCAGTGCATAATACCAGACACTATGATAGCCATAGACATCTTGCATGAAAATTCCACCTAAATTTTTCCATGAAAGAATTAGGCAATAAATGGACTCTATTAATATTACATGTACTACTACTCGGACGACGAAGATACTGACGATGAAAGCAACGACGACGTGAAGCCATGCATCCATCCCCTTTAGATAAGGGAATTATGACCAAGAATATATATGTAGCTTCATATGCATCGATTTAGAGATCTAGCTATATATTATGCATTTAAAAAATTATATCGCAATTTCCACCATGATTCGAGCACCACAGCCTCCAAACGATGCCGATATCGGCATGGTCAGAACGGCTATGCTCGCCGCCACTGCTAGGTCACCGTCGGGAAGCACCATGTTTAGCATAAGATTCACTTTAGATTAAGCTGCGAAAATAGTCACCTGCCATTGGCTGAGGCGGCCCCACAGGCGGCTCTATATGATATTCTCTAAATAAATAGACGACCCCAGCGGTCATTGGCTGCGGAGGCCCCACATAGCGGGAATATATAATTTTCTCTAAATAAATAGAAGACCCCACTGGTCATTGGCTGCGGCAGCCCACGAAGCGGTAATATATGTCTTTTCCTGAAAAATAGACGACCCCACTGGTCATTGGCTGCGGCAGCCACACAGAGCGGTTATATATGTATTTTCTTGAAAAATAGACGACCCCACTGGTCATTGGCTGCGGCAGCCCTATAGAGCGGCCCCATTTGTCATTGGCAGCACCGTATATATAATCAGGAAATAAAACGGCCCACGCGTCAGCGACAAATGGATGGCTACCCGTCAGCACGAGACGGTCAGAGAGGAACTGCCCTCTGTGCAGCCCCACCTCGATCTGTGCAGCCCCACCCGTCAGAACGGTAACGGTAAGGCTTCTGACCTGACGGCAACCCCCCCGTCCGAGGGGTTTCAAACTAGAGGGAGGAGAAAACTGAGGAAAAGTTAAGAGGCTGGGGAAAACTGAGCACAACTAAGGAACCAGGGGCACGAAAATAGAAATCCCTACATTGTAATGTACCTAACACCCATGGCATTCTGGTGTTGGTCATGCTTTGCCCTAGGGAGAGCTTTAGTCAACGGATCTGCTACATTCAGATCAGTGTGTACTTTGCAAATCTTTATTTCTCCATCTTCGATGTACTCGCGAATCGAGTGGTAACGCAGCTTGATATGCTTCAGCCTCTTGTGTGACCTTGGTTCTTGTGCATTGGCGATGGCACCCATGTTGTCATAGTAGATGACTAGTGGGTCCAATGCACTAGGAACCACACCGAGCTCTACAATGAACCTCTTCATCCATACCGCTTCTGATGAAGCCTCTGAAGCCGCTATGTACTCTGATTCTGTTGAAGACTTCGCCACCGTGCACTGCTTCGAGCTTGCCCAGCTTACTGCAGCACCATTCAATATAAACACGTACCCAGACTGTGACTTAGAGTCATCATGATCAGTGTTCCAACTTGCATCGGTGTAACCGCCTACAACGAGCTCTTGGTCACCTCCATAACAAAGAAACATATCCTTAGTTCTTTTCAAGTACTTCAGGATATTCTTGACCGCCGTCCAGTGTTCCATTCCTGGATCACTTTGATATCTGCTAGTCAAACTAATAGCATGTGCTATATCCGGTCTAGTACATAGCATGGCATACATAATAGAGCCTACTGCCGAGGCATAGGGGATCTGACTCATCCTTTCTCTTTCTTCTGCCGTAGCCGGTCCTTGAGTCTTACTCAAGACCTTGCCTGGTAACATAGGTAAAAACCCTTTCTTACTTTAGTCCATTCTAAACTTCTTTAGAATCTTGTCCAGGTATGTACTCTGTGATAGCCCTATTAGGCGTCTTGATCTATCTCTATAAATCTTGATGCCTAATATATACGATGCTTCACCAAGGTCTTTCATTGAAAAACTATTATTCAAATAACCTTTTACACTGCTTAATAGTTCTATATCATTCCCAATCAATAATATGTCATCTACATATAATATCAGGAATGCTACAGAGCTCCCACTCACTTTCTTGTAAATACAGGCCTCTCCATGACACTGTATAAACCCGAAGTCTTTGATCACCTTATCAAAGCGTCGGTTCCAACTTCTTGATGCTTGCTTCAGTCCATAGATTGAACGCTGAAGTTTGCATATTTTGTCAGCATTTTTAGGATCGACAAAACCTTTGGGTTGTACCATATACAACTCTTCCTCAATGTCTCCATTAAGGAACGCTGTTTTGATATCCATCTGCCAAATCTCATAATCGAAAAATGCAGCTATTGCTAACAAAATCCTCACAGATTTTAGCTTCGCTACAGGTGAGAAAGTCTCATTGTAGTCAACTCCTTAAATTTGTCGGAAACCCTTTGCGACAAGTCGAGCTTTATAGACAGTAATATTACCATCAGCATCTATTTTTCTCTTGAAGATCCATTTATTCTCGACAGCCTTGCGGCTATCAGGTAAGTCTACCAAAGTCCATACTTTGTTATCATACATGGATCCCATTTCGGATTTCATGCCTTCTTGCCATTTGTTGGAATCTGGGCTCATCATCACTTCTTCATACGTCGCAGGGTCCTCATCATTGTTGTCCACAATCATGACATTTAGACAAGGATCATACCAATCAGGAGTGGCACGTTCCCTTGTCGATTTGCGAGGTTCAGTAGTTTCCTCGTTCGAAGTTTCATGATCATTATCATTAGCTTCCTCTGTTACCGGTGTAGGCGGTACAGGAACAGCTTCTGGTACTGCGCTACTCTGATCAACGAGTAAAGATTTATCAATCTCATCGAGTTCTACTTTTCTTCCAGTCACTTCTTTAGTGAGAAATTCTTTCTCAAGAAAGGTTCCGTTCTTAGCAACAAAGATTTTGCCTTCGGATCTGTGATAGAAAGTGTACCCTATAGTTTCCTTAGGGTATCCTATGAAGACGCATTTCTCCGCTTTGGGTTCTAGCTTGTCCGGTTGTAACTTCTTTACATAGGCTTCGCAACCCCAAACTTTAAGGAACGACAGCTTAGGTTTCTTATTAAACCATAATTCATACGGTGTCGTTTATATGGATTTTGATGATGCTCTATTTAAAATGAATGCGGATGTCTCTAATGCATAACTCCAAAATGATAACGGCAAATCAGTAAGAGACATCATAGAACGAACCATATCTAAGAGAGTTCGATTACGACGTTCGGACACACCGTTTCGTTGTGGTGTTCCCGGCGGTGTCAATTGTGAAAGTATTCCGCATTTCTTTAAATGCATGCCAAACTCATAACTCAGATATTCATCTCCGCGATCAGATCGTAGAAATTTAATCTTCTTGTTACGTTGATTTTCTACTTCACTTTGGAATTCCTTAAACTTCTCGAAAGTTTCGGATTTATGTTTCATGAAATAGATATACCCATATCTACTCAGATCATCTGTGAAGGTTAGAACATAACGATAACCACCGCGCGATGCTACACTCATTGGTCCGCACACATTGGTATGTATGATTTCCAATAAGTCAGTAGCTCGCTCCATCATACCAGAAAATGGAGTCTTAGTCATTTTTCCCATTAGACATGCTTCGCATCTATCAAGTGACTCAAAGTCAAGTGATTCAAGTAATCCATCGGTATGGAGTTTCTTCATGCGTTTCACTCCAATATGACCAAGGCAGCGATTGCCACATATAAGTAGAATTATCATTCAATTTAATTCGCTTAGCATCAATGTTGTGTATATGTGTATCACTACTATCAAGATCTAACAGAAATAAGCCATTCTTTTCAGGTGCTCGACCATAAAAGATATTATTCATAAAAATAGATCAACCATTATTCTCAGACTTGAATGAATAACCGTCTTGCATTAAACAAGATCCAGATAGAATGTTCATGCTCAACGCGGGTACAAAATAACAATTATTTAGGCTTAAAACTAATCCCGAAGGTAGATGTAGAGGAAGTGTGCCGACAGCGATCACATCGACTTTGGATCCGTTTCCAACGCGCATCGTCACTTCATCTTTTAGTAGTCTTCATTTATTCCTTAGTTCCTGTTTCGAGTTACAAATATGAGCAACCGAACCAGTATCAAATACCCAGGTACTAGAACGAGAACCAGTGAGATAAACATCTATAACATGTATATCAGATATACCTTCTTTCTTCTTCTTGACAAGGCCGCTCTTCCGATCAGCCAGATACTTGGAGCAATTACGCTTCCAGTGTCCCTTCTCCTTGCAGTAATATCACTCAGCATCAGGCTTAGGGCCGTTCTTAGGTTTCATAGGAGGCGTGGCAGCTTTCTTGCCACCCTTCTTGAATTTTCCCTTAGACTTGCCCTGTTTCTTGAAACTGGTGGTCTTGTTGACCATCAACACTTGGTGCTCTTTCTTGATCTCAATCTCAGCAGCTTTTAGCATGCCAAAGAGTTCAGGTAACTCTTTGTTCATGTTCTGCATATTGTAGTTCATCACAAAGTTCTTGTTACTTGGTGGCAGTGATTGAAGGACACGATTAATCCCCAGTCTATTAGGAATCACTATTCCCAAGTCATTGAGTTTCTTCGCATGCCCGGTCATAACAAGCATGTGCTCACTAACGGAGCTGCCTTCTTCCATCATACAGCTGAAAAAGTGTTTCGATGCTTCATAGCATTCCACGGCTGCATGAGTCTCAAATATAGCTTTCAGCTCATTGACCAACTCATGAGGATCGTGGTGCTCAAAACGTTTTTGAAGATCGGTTTCCAGACTGCACAGGATGGCACACTGAACTTGAGAGTACCGAGCTTTCTGAGTCGCGTAAACATTCTTTACTTCATCGGTTTCAGTTTCTGCAGGAGGGTCACCTAGCGGTGCATCAAGCACATATTGCAGATTTCCGCCAGCGAGGAAGATCCTCACATGACGGAACCAGTCGGTGAAGTTGCTACCGTTGCTCTTAAGCTTTTCTTTCTCTAGGAACTGGTTAAAACTGATTGGGGACGCCATCTCTACAACATATATTTGCAAAAGTTTAGACTAAGTTTATGACAAATTGAGTTCAAATTTTAATTCAACATAATTAAAAATCTAGGTGAACTCCCACTCAAAACAATATCCCTCGCATCGTCTTAGTGATCACACGAACCAAATCCACCACACCTAAGTCCGATCATCACGAGACAAGGTGTAATTTCAATGGCGAACACTCAAAGTGTTCATCATATCAATCATATGATTCATGCTCTACCTTTCGGTATCACGTGTTCCGAGACCATGTCTGTACATGCTAGGCTCGTCAAGGCCACCTTAGTATCCGCATGTGCAAAACTGGCTTGCACCTGTTGTATGCACTTGTTGATTCTATCACACCCGATCATCACAAGATGCTTCGAAACAACAAGTCTTGGCAACGGTGCTACTAAGGATGAACACTTTATTATCTTGATATTTTAGTGAGAGGGGTCATCTTATAATGCTACCGTCGCGATCTAAGCAAAATAAGATGCATAAAAGGATTAACATCACATGCAGTTCATATGTGATATGATATGGCCCTTTTGTCTTTGCGCCTTTGATCTTCATCTCCAAAGCACGGACATGATCTCCATCATCTTCGGGCATGATCTCCATCATCGTCGGCGTAGCGTCAAGGTCAATGGCGCCGTCTTCATGGTTGTTCACCTCATCTAGCAACTATTACAACTACTTTGAAATACTACTCAACATGAAATTTAAAGACAACCATAAGGCTCCTGCCGGTTGCCACAATACAATAATGATCATCTCATACATATTCATCATCACATTATGACCATATCACATCACCAAACCCTGCAAAAACAAGTTAGACGTCTCTAATTTGGTTTACATATTTTACGTGGTTTAGGGTTTTCGAGAGAGATCTAATCTACCTACGAACATGAACCACACCGGTGATACTAATGTTGTCAATAGAAGAGTAAATTGAATCTTCACTATAGTAGGAGAGACAGACACCCGCAAAGCCTCTTATGCAATACAAGTTGCATGTCGAACGAGGAACAAATCTCATGAACGCGGTCATGTAAAGTTAGTCCGAGCCGCTTCATCCCACTATGCCACAAAGATGCAAAGTACTCAAACTAAAGACAACAAGAGCATCAACGCCCACAAAACCATTGTGTTCTACTCGTGCAACCATCTATGCATAGACACGGCTCTGATACCACTGTAGGGATTCGTTGCATTGAAAACAAAAAATTTCCTACCGCGAGAACGCAATCCAAGCCAAGATGCAATCTAGAAGACGGTAGCAACGAGGGGATGATCGGGACTCACCCTTGAAGATTTCCAAAGCCTACAAGATGAGGCTCTTGTTGCTGCGGTAGATGATCACTTGCCGCTTGCAAAAGCGCGTAGAAGATCTTGATCACGGTGCCACGATCGGGCAGCACCTCCGTACTCGGTCACACGTTCGGTGTTGATGAAGATGACGTCCTCCTCCCCGTTCCAGCGGGCAGCGGAAGTAGTAGCTTCTCCTTGAATCCGGCAGCACGATGGCGTGGTGGCGGTGGTGGTGGAGAACTCCGGCGGAGCTTCGCTAAGCGTGCAGGAGTGGTGGAGGAGAGAGGGGGTGGCTAGGGTTTGGGAGAGGGGGGGGGGCGGCCACTAAGGGGTGCGGCCACCTTGTGGTCTTGGGGTGGCCGGCCCCCTCCCCTATGCCCCTCATTATATAGGTGGATCCCCAAGTGTTGGACTACAAGTCTTCGAATAAGACCCCAACACAAGAACCTTCCATGTAGTAGGGAAACCTACCCAAGGTGGGACTCCCACTTGAGGTGGGATTCCCCCCTTCCATGTGGGGGGGGTGGCCGGCCCCCTTGGTGGAGTCCACCTTGGACTCCCCCCTCTAGGGTTGGCCGGCCATGGGGAGGTGGAGTCCCTCCGGGACTCCTCCTTCCTTAGTGATTCCTTCCGGACTTTTCTAGAACCTTCTAGAACCTTCCGCAAAATCACCGGATTATTTTAAAACTTATAAAATGACTTCCTATATATGAATCTTATTCTCCGGACCATTTCGGAACTCCTCGTGATGTCCGGGATCCCATCCGGGACTTCGAACAAAAACTTCGAACTCCATTCTATATTCAAGTTCTACCATTTCAACATCAAACCTTAAGTGTGTCACCCTACGGTTCGCGAACTATGTGGACATGGTTGAGTACTCTCTCCGACCAATAACCAATAGCGGGATCTGGAGATCCATAATGGCTCCCACATATTCAACGATGACTTCAGTGATCGAATGAACCATTCACATACGATACCAATTCCCTTTGTCACGCGATATTTTACTTGTCCGAGGTTTGATCATCGGTATCACTCTATACCTTGTTCAACCTCGTCTCCTGACAAGTACTCTTTACTCGTACCGTGGTATGTGGTCTCTTATGAACTTATTCATATGCTTGCAAGACATTAGACGACATTCTACCGAGAGGGCCCAGAGTATATCTATCCGTCATCGGGATGGACAAATCCCACTGTTGATCCATATGCCTCAACTCATACTTTCCGGATACTTAATCCCACCTTTATAACCACCCATTTACGCAGTGGCGTTTGATGTAATCAAAGTACCTTTCCGGTATAAGTGATTTACATGATCTCATGGTCATAAGGACTAGGTAACTATGTATCGAAAGCTTATAGCAAATAATTTAATGACGTGATCTTATGCTACGCTTAATTGGGTGTGTCCATTACATCATCTATTATATATTAAAAGTACATTAAGGGCTAACCAGAAATTAGAGAATAAGCTAGAAAATCCCACAAAAATCAGAAACATCTAGCCATTAATTTAACTAATTAGCTGTTGATGACCGCTGGATCTTAGAATTAACCTACTGCCATGAAAGTTAAAGATAATTACCCACCAATGCCCTACATATTTTTCCTCGCATCCCTTCGAGTATATCCAGCTAATTAGGTCACAATAAAAACTGAAGCTACGCCCTCCCGCACGCCTCATGCATGCGTTCGCCGCCGCCATCATATCCTCGTATTCTCGTCTAGGTGCCCATCCATCAGCGATTCTTTTTTTTTGAACATAAAGATTCCCATCCATCAGCGATTCTGGTATTAATTTCTACTGCCTCATGCATGCACCAACCCAGCAGTAAAGACTCCAAGTCCAAGATCGATCAAAGATTTCTACACAAGCCAGAGCTAGCTGGGATCGAAGACTGGCGGATGTGTTTCAGACAGCCCATAGCTAGGTTTGTATATTGTTATATTATATACATCTTTTCTTGCCAGCTTCAGATCTATCATGGCTATGTGTATTTCACTATACAAGAAATAGATCGTGTGCAGTTTTAGGATGAAAGTTTGCTGCTGTTCTTGACCAGAGATAATAGCTCGGTGCCGCCGATTAGCTTCAATTAATTAATGAATAGACTAAAACATGTACATCATTAATTTCTTATTTATTTGCTTAGCAGATTTGTGTTTGCTGCTAGCGCGCGGAGTCAATGCGGCGAAAGGAGAGAGGCCGCCACGTCGGGATTGGCCGTGATATACAGCTCGGGTACGTTCTTTTCTCTCATGAGGTGTTTACTTACCGTATTGACATGACATCAATTAGCTGATCATCATCGTGTATAAAAAATATTTTGTTGGCAAGAATTAAAAAATTGTACCCCATCCATCCTAAACAATATTACAAGCTTATCTAAATTCAAATGTATCTAAGATATATACGGATGAAGAAATTATCAGAATATACTTTGATTAGATGGACACGCATGGCTTCTATAGAAAAAAAATCGGCACGCATGGCTGATTAATTCACGTAATATGTGCATGGATGCATAAGTTGTGCACTAAGAACATGCACATAAGCGTGTACTGTTCGTACAGGTTAATAAGAAAAAAAGACATGCTACAAATTCTGATAGGAAAAAAGTGGAAAGTGATTTGACATTATATGTTGATATTGCTAAATAAACTTTTAATTTGCGCCCCGGAGTTGAATCAAATTGACTATCTTTACTATGATGTAAATAAACCTTACCACTTCCCCTAAAAGAACATTTCTTTTAAAAAAATACTTTCATCTCTAACCCGTACAACAGGAAATAATTTCCTAATGACCTAATACGGCTCGGAATAGGGACACATGTTTGGCATAAAATACTTTTTTTTTAAAATCATAGTATTTTGATACCACGGGCCAGTGAATACTACAGTTTGTGAAATGAATGAACCATTTTTTTTCAGTTTCTGTGTATAGGAAAAAGAAGATACGTAACCTCTTTCTTTAATACTGCAAAAAGTACTGCAGTTATCGCATTCTACAGTTTGTGAAATGACTGCACCGTCATCTTTTCTATTTCTTTGTATTAAAAAAAGGAGATAGAGGCCTCTTCTTTAATACTGAAAAATACTGCAGTTTTGGCAATACCATAAAGTTTGTTAATCACATTATTATTTGAAAACTAACACCTCAAATTATTTAAAACCACTTATAGTTCTTTAAAAAACATGTTATTTCGAAAATACAGTAAGAATACATTGCTACCAATGGGGCCCAGCCTCAACATACAGCGCCAGTTAACTTTTATGCTCATACTATTTCTAGGTTGATTTTTTTCCTGCACTTCACCACGTCTTCACACTTGCCTGATTTCTCAGTACATGGACACTATTTCAATTATATTGCGTACTTTGGTTGCAGTGAGGTAATCTGGTGGCTAAGTGACGGCATTCCTAAACCCAGCCTCGACGTACACTGCAAGCTAACTTTTATGCTCACATGATTTTCTTTATCGGTTATAAATTAAACGTTTCAGAATGTTGATTTGTTCTCCACTCCACATTTTAACATTTTGCAGATTTCTTAGTCGATGGTACAATCTTTATCATTATATATTTATATTCGACGTTTATTTTGATTTAAAGTAGTTCTTTTTCTGGAAGCATGGATCATGTATTTCTTTCTGGTACAATATTTAAGGTTACCTGCGACAATTAATTTTGATCAAAAGGAGTAGTTATTTTTTGGAAGCATGGATCATATTTCTTTCTGGTACAATCTTTATCGTTATCTGCGACAATTAATTTTGATTGAAAGGAGATGCTATTTTCTAGAAGCGTGGATCATAGCTCATTCTCACAATATGCAATCAGTGACACCCAATACTAACAAAATAACTACTTCTTGAGCAATTTGTTTTTTAAATGGGGCCAGTCACTCAAGTGATGCACACAACCATACTCATTAGCAATTTCACCAGATGGTCTAATTAATTGCATCGTGTTCTTGGTAAACTCTAATTGTTGCAAACCAAATTATTTTTTGTGTTTTTCCTTTAAAATGCCATCACTATGAATTGTATGACAATAAAAATATTGTATGAACAAAATAAAAATAAACATTTAGCGATTTTAAAGAACTAAAGATGGTGCCCTCGCATTTGCGAGGGCCACTGTGCTAGTTCATATAATGATATAACCTTGTTATTAATAAAATCCAATGTTCATGATTATGAAACTAATCATCCATTAATCAACAAGCTAGTTAAGAGGCATACTAGGGACTCTTTGTTGTTTACATATCACACATGTATCAATGTTTCGGTTAATACAATTATAGCATGGTATATAAACATTTATCATAAACATAAATATATATAATAACCACTTTTATTATTGCCTCTTGGGCATATCTCCAACAGGATTAACTAGTTAAATGAGTCATTTAATGTGCAAAAAATTCCGAAAAATAGTGGCACATACTCATGGAGTCTTTACCACAAATTGTCAGTTCTCAAAACATAGATAAGTCATAGATAAATCAAGTTTTACCACAAATTGCCACTTCTCATAGGCCTTCTCAGATCACCTAGTAGCTATGAAGGTGCATGGTTTTCCACAATAAGCCCTTCCCAAAACAGCTTTCCCCAAAACATACTTTGTCTAAATGAGGCCACAATTCTCACACTCATGTATATTTGTATTGCAAATAGTTTGAGATAGGCCAAGATGGGTTTCATTGTACAAAACACGCATTTTCCATTTTTTAAATCTCATATTTGAATCCCTTAGTCTGTTTATTACATAGGTTCCCTTGGTTTCTTGATACTACTCAGTTTTGCCCTCTCCCTCCATAAATTCTCTCACACGTGCAATATTCCCCTGATTGGTCTAGCCCATGTCACGCGGATCGTGCCCGCCGACCGTTGATCGTATGATCTAACACGCAGGATAACCCCTCTCTCTCTGTCGGCGGTTACCTTCCACTCTCTAAGTATGCTAAAGGGCGGTTTTCTGTATTCATTTTCACGCGCTAAAAATTTAAACTCTTTTAGGCATTACTTTTCACGCAAAAAATGATAAACCATCACCGATTTGTTGTAGCCATTAATTTTCACGCAAAAAATGATAAACCATCACCGATTTGTTGTAGCCATTAATTTTCACGAAAAAAATGATAAACCATCACCGATTTGTTGTATCCATTACTTTTCACGCAAAAAATGATAAACCATCACCAATTTCTTGTAGCCATTACTATTCGCGGTAAAAATGATAAACGAACCAATCTATCTATCTCTGTATTTGAAGTTTGGAAGGGTTCACCATCTACTTATGTTAACTTTCGAGGTTTTGACCTGAAAACAAATGGGTATTATAAAGGGAAATAAAAGTTCAAAAAAATGTAAAAACGAAACAATCTTCCTATCTTTGTATAGAAGATCGTCTGTATGATTTTTGAGATCATTTAGAGAAGGTAGAAAAAAATCCCTTTTGAGAAGGTCGAAAAAACCTAACTTTTTACAAAAGCTGGTTTCGGTGAGACCTAACCAAATTTGGCATACATTATGCCATATCTATAACAACAAGGAATATCTAAAAGGGAAAGTTTCACAAAATTTGAAATTTAGGGTGAAAATGATGCCATACATGATGCTATTTTTTGAGGTTTTGACCTGAAAATCAATTGGGTATTATAAAGGGAAATAAAAAGTTCGGAAAATGTAAAAATGAAACAATCTATCTATCTATGTATAGAAGATCAGCTGTATGAAATTTGAGTTCATTTAGAGAAGGTAGAATAAATCACCTTGTTAGAAAAGCTGGTTTCAGTGAGACGAAACGACATGCGTTTAAGCAAAGTGATTTTTTCGAACATCTCCAAATGACCCCAAATTTGCCATACATGATGCCATACGTGTAACAACAAGGAACCCTATCTAAAAAGTGTCAAAAAAGTTTGCCCAACCGTATAGCTCTATCAAAAAGAACCTCACCATGGTGCTAGTATAATTTTGGGCTTAGTTACAAACTTTCGTTACCTAACCTTCAACACGAAACTTGTTTCAAATCACTTTTGGCGTACAAGAAACAAATCCCACCTTGATTCGAGCACTGATGGCGTGTGATGCACACGTCCATTGGGAACCCCAAGAGGAAGGTGTGATGCGCACAACAGCAAGTTTTTCCCTCAGTAAGAAACCAAGGTTATCGAACTAGTAGGAGATGAAGGCCACGTGAAGGTTGTTGGTGAAGGAGTGTAGTGCGGCGCAACACCAGGGATTCCGGCGGCAACGTGGAACCTGCACAACACAATCAAAATACTTTACCCCAACTTAACAGTGAGGTTGTCAATCTCACCGGCTTGCTGTAAACAAAGGATTAAACGTATGGTGTGGAGAATGATGTTTGTTTGCAAAGAACAACAGAGAACAATGATTGCAGTAGATTGTATTTCAGATGTAAAAGAATGGACCGGGGTCCACAGTTCACTAGTGGTGTCTCTCCAATAAGATAAATAGCATGTTGGGTGAATAAATTACAGTTGGGAAATTGACAAATAGAGAGGGTATAACAATGCACATACATATCATGATGACAACTATGAGTTTTACTTAGGGTATTACGACAAAGAACATAGACCGCTATCCAGCATGCATCTATGCCTAAAAAGTCCACCTTCGGGTTAGCATCCGCACCCCTTCCAGTATTAAGTTGCAAACAACAGACAATTGCATTAAATACTGTGCGTAATGTAAACAATACAAATATCCTTAGACAAAGCATTGATGTTTTATCCCTAGTGGCAACAACACATCCATAACCTTAGAACTTTACATCCTTTGTCCCAGATTCAATGGAGGCATGAACCCACTATCGAGCATAAATACCCCCTCTTGGAGTTACAAGTATCAAGTTGGCCAGAGCCTCTACTAGCAACGGAGAGCATGCAAGATCATAAAAAACACATATATGATAGATCAATAATAAACTTGACATAGTATTCCATATTCATCGGATCCCAACAAACACAACATGTAGCAGTACAAATAGATGATCTTGATCATGATAGGCAGCTCACAAGATCTAAACATGATAGCACAAGAGGAGAAGACAACCATCTAGCTACTGCTATGGATCCATAGTCCAAGGATGAACTACTCACGCATCAGTCCGGAGGCGGGCATGGTGATGTAGAGCCCTCCGGTGATGATTCCCCTCTCCGGCAGGGTGCCGGAGCTGATCTCCTCAATCCCCCGAGATGGGATTAGCGGCGGCGGCGTCTCTGGAACTTTTCTCGTATCGTGGCTCTCGGTACTAGGGTTTTCGCGACGGAGAGAATATATAGGCGAAGGGGCAGAGTCGGGAGACGCTCGAGGGGCCCACCCCATAGGGCGGCGCGGCCAGGGGTGGGGCCACCTTGTCGCCCCTCTTCGTCTCCTCTTCGGACTTCTGGAAGGATCCGTGGAAAATAAGACCGTGGGATTTTGTTTCGTCCAATTCCGAGAATATTTCCTGTGTAGGATTTCTGAAACCAAAAACAGCAGAAAACAGGAATTGGCGCTTCGGCATCTTGTTAATAGGTTAGTATCGGAAAATGCATCAAAATGATATAAAGTGTATATAAAACATGTGAGTATTTTCATAAATCTAGCATGGAACATAAGAAATTATAGATACGTTTGAGACGTATCAAGCATCCCCAAGCTTAGTTCCTACTCGCCCTCGAGTAGGTAAACGATAACAAGGATAATTTCTGAAGTGACATGCTACTATCATAATCTTGATCAATACTATTATAAAGCATATGATATGAATGAAGTGATTCAAAGCAATGGTAAAGATAATGACTAAACAACTATAGCAAAGAATTTTTATGAATAGTACTTTCAAGACAAGCATCAATAAGTCTTGCATAAGAGTTAACTCATAAAGCAATAAATTATTAATAGAACGTTTTGAAGCAACACAAAGGAAGATATAAGTTTCAGCAGTTGCTTTCAACTTCAACATGTATATCTCATGGATAATTGTCAACACAAAGTAATATGATGAGTGCAAATAAGCAAGTATGTAGGAATCAATGCACACAGTTGACACAAGTGTTTGCTTCTAAGATTGAAAGAAGTAGGTGAACAGAATCAACATAAAGTAAAAGAAAGGCCCTTCGCAGAGGGAAGCAGGGATTACTCATGTGCTAGAGCTTTTATTTTGAAAACATGGAAACAATTTTGTCAATGGTAGTAATATTTCCTATGTGTTATGCATAAAACATCCTATAAGTTGCAAGCCTCAAGCATCGAATACCAATAGTGCTCGCACCTTGTCCTAATTAGCTCGGATTTCCATGGATTATCATTGCATTACATATGTTTCAACCAAGTGTCACAAAGGAATACCTCTATGCCACCTGTACAAAGGTCCAAGGAGATAGATCGCATTTGATTTCTCGTTTTTGATAAATCTCAACTTGAGGACATCCATACTTAGGGACAACATAGAAAACAGATAATGGACTCCTCTTTAATGCTTAAGCATTCAACAACAGATAATATTCTCATAAGAGATTGAGGATTAATGTCCAAGCTGAAACTTCCACCATGATACATGGCTTTGGTTGGCGGCCCAATGTTCTTCTCTAACAATATGCATACTCAAACCATTTAATCATGACAAATCACCCTTACTTGAGACAAGGCAGACATGCATAGCAACTCACATGATATTCAACAAAAGTGTAACAGTTGGTGGCGTCCCCAGAAACATGGTTACCGCTCAACAAGCAACTTATAAGAAATAAGATACATAAGCGACATATTCTTTACCACAATAGTTTTTAAGCTACTTTCCCATGAGCTATATGTTGCAAATACAAGGAATGAAATTTTTAAAGGTAGCACGCAAGCAATTTACTTTGGAATGGCAGAGAAATACCACATAGTAGGTAGTTATGGTGGACACAAATGGCATAGGTTTTGGCTCAAGGTTTTGGATGCACGAGAAGCATTCCCTCTCAGTACAAGGCTTTGGCTAGCAAGGTTGTTTGAAGCAAACACAAGTATGAACCGGTACAGCAAAACTTACAAAAGAACATATTGCAAGCATTATAAGACTCTACACTGTCTTCCTTGTTGTTCAAACACTTTTACCAGAAAATATCTAGACTTTAGAGAGACCAATCATGCAAACCAAATTTCAACAAGCTCTACAGTAATTCTCCACTAATAGGTTCAAACTACATGATGCAAGAGCTTAAACATGATCTATTTGAGAGCTCGAAACAATTGTCAAGTATCAAATTATTCAAGATAATATACCAATTACCACATGAAGCATTTTCTGTTTCCAACCAAATAGCAATAAACGAAGCGTTTTTCAACCTTCGCCATGAACATTAAAAGTAAGGCTAAGAACACCAGTGTTCATATGAACAAGCGGAGCGTGTCTCTCTCTCACACAAGGAATGCTAGGATCCGATTTTTTTCAAACACAAACAAAAATAAAAACATACAGACGCTCCAAATAAAGCACATAAGATGTGACAGAATAAAAATATAGTTTCACTAGAGGTGACCTGATAAGTTGTTGATGAAGAAGGGGATGCCTTGGGCATCCCCAAGCTTAGATGCTTGAGTCTTCTTGAAATATGCAGGGATGAACCACGGGGGCATCCCCAAGCTTAGACTTTTCACTCTTCTTGATCGTATTATATCATCCTCCTCTCTTGATCCTTGAAAACTTCCTCCACAGCAAACTCAAAACAATCTCATTAGAGGGTTAGTGCATAATCAAAAATTCACATGTTCAGAGAGGACACAATCATTCCCAACACTTCTGGACATTACCCAAAGCTACTGAAAGTTAATGGATCAAAGAAATCCACTCAACACAGTAAAAGAGGCAATGTGAAATATAAGGCAGAATCTATCAAAACAGAACAATCCGTAAAGACGAATGTTTTAGAGGCACTTAACATGCTCAGATGAAGAAGCTCAAATTGAATGAAAGTTGCGTACATATCTGAGGATCACTCATGAATTTTCCTAGATTTTTCTAAGTTTCCTACAGAGAGACCTACTCAAATTCGTGACATCTAGAAATCTGTTTCTACACAGAAATCCAAATCTAGTATCAATCTTACTATCAAAGACTTTACTTGGCACAACAATGTAATAAAGTAAAGATACAAAGGTATTGCTACAGTAGTAACAAGCACCTTGACTCAAATATAAAAGAAAAATTGTAGAAGTAAAATAATGGGTTGTCTCCCATAAGCGCTTTTCTTTAACGCCTTTCAGCTAGGCGCAGAAAGTGTAAATCAAGTAACATCAAGAGAAGAAGCATCAACATCATGTTTTTCCTTAAAAACACAACTTGTCACAATAGGTATCTTAGATGCTCTATTATCTAAATTTCCCATAGTGGTACTAAGGGCTTTATCAATTTTAGGCTTATAATAGTTCTTTGGCTTAGGCACCTTAGATACATACATGAACTTTTGCTCCTTGCCCACATAAGCTTTCTCCTTAAACTTAAGAGAAGAAAAAGTTGAACCCAAAGTTCCCATAGCTTCTTCAAGTTCACCAATCCTATGGGTTTGATTATCATGGATAGCACAAGTTTCTAAGACAGCAATTCTTTCATTAATTCCTCCTAGAGATTTATCAAATTTATCAGTGTTATCAAGTAATATTCCCAATTTAGTCTCAACACTTGGAAGATTTTTCTCTGTGGCCTCCAACTTTTTCATGACATCTTCAAGAGATATTTCAATTTTAGCTTCATTAACAGGTGGTATTCCAACTAGACTCTCAATAATGCAACTAGCTTCTAAAGCAGGAGTGCCTAGGAAATTACCTCCCGCAAGAGTATCAAGAACATACCTATTCCAGCTAGAGATACCAACATAAAAGTTCCTAAGGAGGATAACAGTGGAGTGTTTCTTAGTGCACCTATGATGAGCATCACTAATTTTATACCAAACATCTTTAAAACTTTCTCCCCCTTGTTGCTTAAATGAATGAACTTCAACTTCAGGATTACTCATTTTAGCAATAAAAATAAACTAAGCAAAACCGAATTAAGTAAAGTAAAACAAGTAACTAATTTTTTGTGTTTTTGATATAAAGAAAGCAAACAAGATAAAAAATAAAATAAAGTAAAGCAAGACAATAAACAAAGTAAAGAGATTGGATGTGAGAGACTCCACTTGCAGCGTGTCTTGATCTCCCCGGCAACGGCGCCAGAAAAAGGTCTTGATGGCGTGTGATGCACACGTCCGTTGGGAACCCCAAGAGGAAGGTGTGATGCGCACAGCAGCAAGTTTTTCCCTCAGTAAGAAACCAAGGTTATCGAACCAGTAGGAGATGAAGGCCACGTGAAGGTTGTCGATGAAAGAGTGTAGTGCGGCGCAACACCAGGGATTCCGGCGCCAACGTGGAACCTGCACAACACAATCAAAATACTTTACCCCAACTTAACAGTGAGGTTGTCAATCTCACCGGCTTGCTGTAAACAAAGGATTAAACGTATGGTGTGAGAATGATGTTTGTTTGCAAAGAACAACAGAGAACAATGATTGCAGTAGATTGTATTTCAGATGTAAAAGAATGGACCGGTGTCCACAGTTCACTAGTGGTGTCTCTCCAATAAGATAAATAGCATGTTGGGTGAACAAATTACAGTTTTACTTAGGGCATTACGACAAAGAACATAGACCGCTATCCAGCATGCATCTATGCCTAAAAAGTCCACCTTCGGGTTAGCATCCGCACCCCTTACAGTATTAAGTTGCAAACAATAGACAATTGCATTAAGTACTGTGCGTAATGTAAACTATACAAATATCCTTAGACAAAGCATTGATGTTTTATCCCTAGTGGCAACAGCACATCCATAACCTTAGAACTTTCTGTCACTATCCCAGATTCAATGGAGGCATGAACCCACTATCGAGCATAAATACCCCCTCTTGGAGTTACAAGTATCAACTTGGCCAGAGCCTCTACTAGCAACGGAGAGCATGCAAGATCATAAACAACACATATATGATAGATCAATAATCAACTTGACATAGTATTCCATATTCATCGGATCCCAACAAACACGACATGTAGCATTACAAATAGATGATTTTGATCATGATAGGCAGCTCACAAGATCTAAACATGATAGCACAAGAGGAGAAGACAACCATCTAGCTACTGCTATGGACCCATAGTCCAAGGATGAACTACTCACGCATCAGTCCGGAGGCGGGCATGGTGATGTAGAGCCCTCCGGTGATGATTCCCCTCTCCGGCAGGGTGCCGGAGGCGATCTCCTGAATCCCGGGAGATGGGATTGGCGGCGGCGGCGGCGTCTCTGGAACTTTTGTCGTATCGTGGCTCTCGGTTCTAGGGTTTCGCGACGGAGAGAATATATAGGCGAAGGGGCAGAGTCGGGGGACGCTCGACGGGCCCACCCCATAGGGCGGCGCGGCTAGGGGCGGGGCCGCGTCCCCCTAGGGTGTGGCCGCCTCGTCGCCCCTCTTCGTCTCCTCTTTGGCCTTCTGGAAGGCTCCGTTGAAAATAAGACCGTGGGCTTTTGTTTCGTCCAATTCCGAGAATATTTCCTGTGTAGGATTTCTGAAACCAAAAACAGCAGAAAACAGGAACTGGCGCTTCGGCATCTTGTTAATAGGTTAGTGCCGGAAAATGCATCAAAATGATATAAAGTGTATGTAAAACATGTGAGTATTGTCATAAAAATAGCATGGAACATAAGAAATTATAGATACGTTTGAGACGTATCAAGCACCACAGCCTCCAAACGATGTCGATGCCGATATCGGCATGGTCGAAGCAGCTATGCTCGCCGCCACTGCTAGGTCAGCGTTGGGATGCACCCTCAATCCCGTCCCCTCATTCGATCACTGACACACCAGAGATACCGCCGAGGCCAATGCCGAACGTACATGTTGATGCCAATGCCGAATATGCATGCACGCCGCTGTGGGCACGGCCACGCCGCCCCGCTATGCTGGACGCCACAGACCACCGCGAGGTCTTTCCCTTCGCCACCACACTCATCTAGCACCCATCTGTACACGCCAGAAAAGAGAGACACTAGTTTTCTCTACATTGCTCACGTTCATGTCAGACACGGTCAGTCAAAGTTTTGAGGTAGTCGTCGATGTCGTCGCCCATTTCTTCTCTTCTTTGCATGGTTAAATGCGTCTAGTTCATATCTATCTAATGCGTCTGGTCTCGCCTCATGCAGTTCTTTGTGGACGTCAATCTCATCTCGGCACCCCGCAGGCCACCTCCTCCGTGCCATCGATGTAGAGCTCCGTTTAAAAATCTATTCCTACCCGTGTATTGCCCCTTGTATCAGCGCCATGGCCCACTTGTCATTCGATATACCGAAGCCCCACTCGTGCGTGTTTTGGTCAGGGATACAGCGATGCTTACGGTCAAACAAAGATGGATGGTCTGACGTGTCTTTGCGGGCTGTACGTGGCCCCACTAGTCAGAAGATAACGGTCAACCGTCGGGCAACCGGCCGTTACAACACCTGTGATTGTTGCAGACAAGGTCTTGGGGAAAACTGAGGAAAAAGTAAGGAGCTGGGGAAAACTGAGCACAACTAAGGAACCGGGGGCACGAAAATAGAAATCCCTTTTATAAATGGTTATTATTTATTTTAGAAATTTACTAATTATTGAATGTTCTTTAAATTTTGGATAAATAAAATACAGAATTAAGACTTATTAAATAATTGAATTTTTATTTCTAATAAAAATTTCATGTTATATTTTGGTGATAGCGATTATTTTTCTGAAAAATTTGATATATTATTTTTATTTTTCTAATTTGAAAAGAATTTTTTATGAATTCGTAAAGTTTGTCACATTTTCTCGAGTTTGAATTTAACAATAAATCTTTGAGATAGACTGTAATCCAACTACGTCTATGACTAATAATCCACCTTCCGGTTATCATTCGAACCCGTTCTAGTATTAAGTTGCAAGCAACAGATTATCGCATTAAGCAATGTGTGTAAAGTAAACAATAGAATTATTCTTAGACAAAACATTGTTGTTTTCTCCCTAGTAGCAACAACATATCTACAATCTTAGAAGTTATTGTCACTCTTCCAGATTACTAGAGGCATGAACCCACTATCGAGTATAAATACCCCCTCTTGGAGTTACAAGTATGTATTTGGGCAAAACATCTACTACCAACGGAGAGCATGCAAGATCTCAAATACCATATAACAAATATATAATCGATCTCAACCATAGTATTCAATATTCATTGGATCCCAACAAACACAACATGTAACACTACATAAAGATGATCTTTATCATGATAGGTAACTCACAAGATCTAAACATGAAGCATAATTTGGAGAAGGCAACCATCTAGCTACTGCTATGGACCCGTAGTCCAGAGATGAACTACTCACGCATCACTTCGGCAGGATGACGGGAAGAGCTTCAGAACCCTCCCGAGCTAAGGTCGGCGATGGCAGCCGCGGCAGAACTTTTTATGGATGGAGGCTCGGGTGTTTAGATTTTTCCCGAGATCGTGAATAAATAGGCGGAAGGGTGAGGCCGGTGGGTGCCTGGGGGGCCCACACCACCCCATGGCGTGGCCCAGGTCCTGGCCGCGCCAAGGGAAGGTGTGGCCGCTTCGTGGCGCCCCTTCGTCTCTCCTATGGACTCCATCTTCGCTACAGTAAAATAGAAACTTCAGCTTTTGTTTCGTCCAGTTCCGAGAATATTTTCTGTACAACTTTTCCGAAATACAAAACAACAGAAAATAGGGAACTAACACTGTGGCATAAAATGTATAAAAGTACAACAAAGTGTAAACAAAACATATAAAAATTAGTGTAAAACAAGTATCGAGCATCAAAAATTATAGATACGTTTGCAACGTATCAACCGACAGCGAGTGGATGGTGAGGAACGGGACTCCTTGCAGGTACGCCACAAGCGCGACGGCGGCGCTCTCCATCTCGATGGGCGTGCACTAGAACCTTGTGCGCACGAACTGGCGGTACCGGGCGTTGTCCAGGAACACGTTACCGCTGCACCCCCTGCTGACCCGGACCACCCGCGGTGCGCGAGGCAGGCACATCGTCGCCCGTTCACGCACACCGGCAGCTCCATCCCTCCAGCTTCGCCGCCAGCGCGTAGTAGCGCTTGCTGGCGCGGACCCAGAACGCGTGCTGCTGCTCCTCGGGAACGCCCGACGCCGGGAAGATATCCTCCGACTGGTACCAGATGCTATTGAGCTCGTTCTTCGACAAGGTCGGGTTGTCCTGGCCAACGGTGTAGTCGGATAAGTTAAGGAAGGCGTACTCCCACGTGTAGTCGCCAACGGACTCCAGCGGAAACTCGTTCTCATTCTTGTCACTGTACCGCTGCCAGTTCTAGAGAGAGAGGTGGGTCCAGTACTAGGGGATGGTGACGTTGCCGATCTGGAGGTCCTCGTTCGCGTTGCTGATGATGCCCCAATGGACAATGCCTTTCTTCCCGGCAAACATGCATGCACCACGCCGGCACAAGCAACAACTTTACATGCAAATATTCATGGCACCACACAAGCTTTATGTATAAAGATCGTCTTGCCATCCCGCACACACACTGCCTGCGCGGGACAAGCGATTCACCTGCAACAAGCATCCATACACACCGACGACCACACAAGACATGCATATGCATGTCCCCTCCAACTACTCAGCTAGTAGATTCGATACCGAGACGAGACCACGATCGATGAGAATGTGGTGTTGGACAAAAAGAGATGTGGGAGAGGAGAGAGTATGGAGAGGTTTCCCCTCACCAACAATTATGTATCAACCAAAGTAAGTGCAATAAGTACCAAAAAGGTAAAAAGTATGGCCAAAATGGGATGGAAGAGAAGGGGAAGACAAGCTGGATGGAGGAGGAAGAAGAATGAAATGGGTAGTGTTGTAGGTGAGGGGTTGGCACTATGTAGATCTGGGTCGCAATTTCTGTGGCACACTAGGGAAAATGTGCCGCTAAATATCCAATTTCTCTGGCGCACCAGCCTCAATGCACCACTAAATATCTTGTTTTTGTGGCGCACCAAGCAATGCGCGCCATAGAAAGGTGTAATTCTGTGGCGCACGTCGATCCATGCGCCACAGAAATAGTGAAACCAATGATTGGGCCTGATCGTGGGTGGGGCCCACCATATTTTTGTGGCGCATGTGAAAGGGGTGCGCCACAGAAAAATTTCTGTAGCGCATGGGAAACAGGTGCGCCACAGAAAGGCCTCCCACCTATAGCTAGTTTCCTACTAGTGTACTTCCGCGAAGACTAGATATGTATTATGCTTGAAGAATTTTATCATTTACACAATCAAGACGTCCTCGACAAATCTATCATCAGTTTCTATTTGTTGAAAGTGATTAATTTCTGTAATTAAGTCTCTAGCTCAGCTTGTTCATTGCTTGTAATTATCCTCACTATATTCTTTTGTACACTATTATGCAGAATGAAGATTCTCAAATGCAGAAGATGGAGAATCTATGACATTGGGTTCATTGATCCATATACCGTTAATTTTGTTACGGTACGAGACCACGTCAAGGACACTTAGGCTAACTTGCTAAGATGTTTAACTAAACAAAATTCCAGAACGAAAATACTATTTTCTTACAATTTCAAGTGAGTGTTACTTTTTTGTACACATTCTATTTTGCCTACTCGATGTTAAGTGTAAATGATGAGTTATGCATGCTTGTGATACGCGTACAGCACGCGTCCGTTGGGAACCCCAAGAGGAAGGTGTGATGCGTACAACGACAAGTTTTCCCTCTGTAAGAAACCAAGGTTTATCGAACCAGTAGGAGCCAAGAAGCACGTTGAAGGTTGATGGCGGCGGAGTGTAGTGCGGTGCAACACCAGGGATTCCGGGGCCAACGTGGAACCTGCACAACACAACCAAAGTACTTTGTCCCAACGTAACAGTGAGGTTGTCAATCTCACCGGCTTGCTGTAACAAAGGATTAGATGTATAGTGTGGATGATGATTGTTTGCAGAAAACAGTAGAACGAGTATTGCAGTAGATTGTATTCGATTAAAAGAATGGACCGGGGTCCACAGTTCACTAGAGGTGTCTCTCCCATAAGAATAAGCATGTTGGGTGAATAAATTACAGTTGGGCAATTGACAAATAAAGAAGGCATGACCATGCACATACATGTTATGATGAGTATTGTGAGATTTAATTGGGCATTATGACAAAGTACATAGACCGCTATCCAGCATGCATCTATGCCTAAAAAGTCCACCTTCAGGTTATCATCCGAACCCCCTCCAGTATTAAGTTGCAAACAACAGACAATTGCATTAAGTATGGTGTGTAATGTAATCAACACATATATCCTTAGACATAGCATCGATGTTTTATCCCTAGTGGCAACAGCACATCCACAGCCTTAGAGGTTTCTGTCACTCCCCCAGATTTAATGGAGACATGAACCCACTATCGAGCATAAATACTCCCTCTTGGAGTTATAAGCAAAAACTTGGCCAGAGCCTCTACTAGTAACGGAGAGCATGCAAGATCATAAACAACATATAGATAATAGATTGATAATCAACATAACATAGCATTCACTATTCATCGGATCCCAACAAACACAACATGTAGTATTACAGATAGATGATCTTGATCATGTTAGGCAGCTCACAAGATCCAACAATGAAGCGCAATTAGGAGAAGACAACCATCTAACTACTGCTATGGACCCATAGTCCAGGGGTTAACTACTCACTCATCACTCCGGAGGCGACCATGGCGGTGAAGAGTCCTCCGGGAGATGATTCCCCTCTCCGGCAGGGTGCCGGAGGCGATCCCCTGAATCCCCCGAGATGGGATTGGCGGCGGCGTCTCTGGAAGGTTTTACGTATCGTGGCTCTCGATCTTGGAGTTATTATCGACGAAGGCTTAAGTAGGCGGAGGAGGTAGGCCAGGGGGCGCCACGAGGGCCCCACACACCAGGCCGGCGCGGCCAGGGCTTGGGCCGCGCCGCCCTGTTGTGTGGGCACCTCGTCGCCCCACTTCGTTTCCTCTCCGGACTTCTGGAAGCTTCGTGGAAAAATAAGATCCTGGGCGTTGATTTCGTCCAATTCCGAGAATATTTCCTTACTAGGATTTCCGAAATGAAAAACAGCAGAAAACAGCAACTGGCTCTTCGGCATCTTGTTAATAGGTTAGTGCCGGAAAATGCATAAATATGACATAAAGTATGTATAAAACATGTAGGTATCATCAATTAAGTGGCATGGAACATAAGAAATTATCGATACGTTGGAGACGTATCAGGATCCGCAAGCTTAGTTCCTACTCGTCCCGAGTAGGTAAACGGTAACAAAGATAATTTCTGAAGTGACATGCCATCATAATCTTGATCAATACTATTGTAAGCACATGTAATGAATGCAGCGATTCGAAACAATGTAAATGTAATGAGTAAACAATTGAATCATATAGCAAAGACTTTTCATGAATAGTACTTTCAAGACAAGCATCGATAAGTCTTGCATAAGAGTTAACTCATAAAGCAATAAATTCAAAGTAAAGGTATTGAAGTTCAACTTATAACATGTATATCTCATGGATATTGTCAATGTAAAGTAATATAACAAGTGCAATATGCAAGTATGTAGGAATCAATGCGCAGTTCACACAAGTGTTTGCTTCTTGAGGTGGAGAGAAATAGGTGAACTGACTCAACATAAAAGTAGAAGAAAGGCCCTTCGCAGGGAAGCATTGATTGCTATATTTGTGCTAGAGCTTTGGTTTTGAAAACAAGAAACAATTTTGTCAATGGTAGTAATAAAGCATATGTGTTATGTAAATTATATCCTACAAGTTGCAAGCCTCATGCATAGTATACTAATAGTGCCCGCACCTTGTCCTAATTAGCTCGGATTACCTGGATTATCATCGCAATACATATGTTTTAACCAAGTGTCACAAAGGGGTACCTCTATGCCGCCTGTACAAAGGTCTAAGGAGAAAGCTCACATTGGATTTCTCGCTTTTGATTATTCTCAACTTAGACATCCATACCGGGACAACATAGACAACAGATAATGGACTCCTCTTTAATGCATAAGCATTTAGCAACAATTAATATTCTCGTATGAGATTGAGGATATTTGTCCAAAACTGAAACTTCCACCATGAATCATGGCTTTAGTTAGCGGCCCAATATTCTTCTCTAACAGTATGCATGCTCTAACCATTCAACTCATAGTAAATCGCCCTTACTTCAGACAAGACGGACATGCATAGCAACTCACATGATATTCAACAAAGTGTTGATGGCGTCCCCAGGAACATGGTTATCGCACAACAAGCAACTTAATAAGAGATAAAGTGCATAAGTACATATTCAATACCACAATAGTTTTTAGGCTATTTGTTCCATGAGCTATATATTGCAAAGATGAAGAATGGAAATTTTAAAGGTAGCACTCAAGCAATTTACTTTGGAATGGCGGAGAAATACCATGTAGTAGGTAGGTATGGTGGACACAAATGGCATAGTGGTTGGCTCAAGGATTTTGGATGCATGAGAAGTATTCCCTCTCGATACAAGGTTTAGGCTAGCAAGGTTATTTGAAACAAACACAAGTATGAACCGGTGCAGCAAAACTCACATAAAAGACATATTGTAAGCATTATAAGACTCTACACCGTCTTCCTTGTTGTTCGACCCTTACTAGAAATTATCTAGACCTTAGAGAGACCAATTATGCAAACCAAATTTTAGCAAGCTCTATGTATTTCTTCACTAAAAGGTGCAAAGTATATGATGCAAGAGCTTAAACATGAGCACAAAAATTTCCAAGTATCACATTATCCAAGACATTTTACCAATTACCACATGTAGCATTTCCCGTTTCCAACCATATAACAATTTAACGAAGCAGATTCAACCTTCGCCCCTGAATATTATGAGTAAAGCCTAAGGACATATTTGTCCATATGCAACAGCGGAGCGTGTCTCTCTCCCACACAATGAATGCGAGGATCCAACTTTATTCAAACAAAACAAAAACAAAAACAAACCGACGCTCCAAGCAAAGTGCATAAGATGTGATGGAATAAAAATATAGTTTCACTAGAGGAACCTGATAATGTTGTCGATGAAGAAGGGGATGCCTTGGGCATCCCCAAGCTTAGACGCTTGAGTCTTCTTGAAATATGCAGGGGTGAACCACTGGGGCATCCCCAAGCTTAGAGCTTTCACTCTCCTTGATCATATTGTATCATCCTCCTCTCTTGATCCTTGAAAACTTCCTCCACACCAAACTCAAAACAACTCATTAGAGGGTTAGTGCATAATCAAAAATTCACATGTTCAGAGGTGACATAATCATTCTTAACACTTCTAGACATTGCACAAAGCTACTGAAAGTTAATGGAATAGAAAAATCCATCAAGCATAGCAAAACAGGCAATGCGAAATAAAAGGTAGAATCTGTCAAAATAGAACAGTTCGTAAAGATGAATTTCTAAGAGGCACCAGACTTGCTCAAATGAAAATGCTCAAATTGAATGAAAGTTGCGTACATATCTGAGGATCACTCACGTAAATTGGCAGAATTGTCTGAGTTACCTACAGAGAATTAGGCCCAGATTCATGACAGCAAAGAAATCTGTTTCTGCGCAGTAATCCAAATCTAGTATGAACCTTACTATCAAAGACTTTACTTGGCACAACAATGCAACAAAACTAAGATAAGGAGAGGTTGCTATAGTAGTAACAACTTACAAGACTCAAATATAAAATAAAAGTGCAGTAGTAAAATCATGGGTTGTCTCCCATAAGCGCTTTTCTTTAACGCCTTTCAGCTAGGCGCAGAAAGTGTATATCAAGTATTATCAAGAGACGAAGCATCAACATCATAATTTGTTCTAATGATAGAATCAAAAGGTAACTTCATTCTCTTTCTAGGAAAGTGTTCCATACCTTTCTTGAGAAGAAATTGATATTTAATATTACCTTCCTTCATATCAATGATAGCACCAACAGTTCGAAGAAAAGGTCTTCCCAATATAATGGGACAAGATGCATTGCATTCAATATCCAAGACAACAAAATCAACGGGGACAAGGTTATTGTTAACGGTAATGCGAACATTATCAACTCTCCCCAAAGGTTTCTTTGTAGAATTATCAGCAAGATCCAAATAACAATTTTTCAATGGTGGCAAGTCAAGCATATTATAGATTTTTCTAGGCATAACGGAAATACTTGCACCAAGATCACATAAAGAATTACAATCAAAGTCATTGACCTTCATCTTAATGATGGGCTCCCAACCATCCTCTAGCTTCCTAGGAATAGAAGCTTCACGATTTAATTTCTCTTCTCTAGCTTTTATGAGAGCATTTGTAATATGTTTTGTGAAAGCCAAATTTATAGCACTAGCATTAGGACTCTTAGCAAGTTTTTGTAAGAACTTTATAACTTCAGAGATGTGGCAATCATCAAAATCCAAACCATTATAATCTAAAGCAATGGGATCATTGTCCCCAATGTTGGAAAAAATTTCATCAGTTTTATCACGGGCGATTTCGACGGTTTCCAGCGAGTTTCTCGAGGCTTTGCATTAGAAGTGGAAACATTGCCAACACCAATTATTTTACCATTGATAGTAGGAGGTGCAGCAACATGTGGAGCATTAGCATTACTAGAGGTGGTAATAGTCCAAACTTTAGCTATATTATCTTCTTTAGCATTTTCTTCTCTTTCCCACCTAGCGCGCAATTCGGCCATCAATCTTATATTCTCATTAATTCTAACTTGGATGGAGTTTGCTGTAGTAACAATTTTATTATTATTATTTTCATTAGGCATAACTTTCGATTTCAAAAGATCAACATCAGCAGCAAGACTATCGACTTTAGAAACAAGTATATCAATTTTCCCAAGCTTTTCTTCAACAAATTTGTTAAAAGCAGTTTGTGTACTAATAAATTCTTTAAGCATAGCTTCAAGTCCAGGGGGTGTGTTCCTATTATTGTTGTAAGAATTCCCATAAGAATTACCATAAGAATTACCATTATTATAAGGATATGGCCTATAGTTGTTACTAGAATTGTTCCGATAAGCATTGTTGTTGAAATTATTATTTTTAATGAAGTTTACATCAACATGTTCTTCTCGAGCAACCAATGAAGCTAACGGAACATTATTAGGATCAACATTAGTCCTACCACTCACAAGCATAGACATAATAGCATCAATCTTATCACTCAAGGAAGAGGTTTCTTCAACAGAATTTACCTTCTTACCTTGTGGAGCTCTTTCCGTGTGCCATTCAGAGTAATTAATCATCATATCATCAAGAAGATTTGTTGCGTCTCCTAGAGTGATGGACATAAAGGTACCTCCAGCAGCTGAATCCAATAAGTTCCGCGAAGAAAAAATCAGTCCTGCATAAAAGGTTTGGATGATCATCCAAGTATCCAAGTAGTCAGTCCATGGGTTGGGCAATTTTTAACCAAAGATTTCATTCTTTCCCATGCTTGGGCAACATGCTCATTATACAATTGTTTAATATTCATTATGCTACTTCTAGATGTATTTTAGTTAGAGATACATCCGTATCTAGATGAAATTGAGAAAACTCCAATTTGATCTATGAAGTTGGCACGGATGTGCGTTTTGGTCACGAACTTGCAAATCGTGAATTTTGGGTCACAAAGTTGCCCCCGCACGAGTGTTTTGGTCACTCCGTCACACCGACGGTTAGTTTGGTGGCGTGGTTAAATAGTTTTTTTTTGCAAATTGACCCCTAACATTTTGTTTTTTCTGATTTTTTACTCCTTAGTTTGACTTTTACGAGGCAATTTGCAAAAAAAAAAAAAATTGCCACATCAGCAAACTAATCGACCAAAACGCTCGCGCGGAGCAACTTTTTGACCCACAATTCACGATTTGCAAGTTCGTGACCAAAACGCATACAGAGCAACTTCAAAGATCAAATTGTAGTTTTTCTCCACCTATTTTTAGACGGAGGGACTATATGACCAACATAGATTGTCCACAGGTCTAGTCAATATACGTAAGCATAGTTCCAACTGGGTAAAGAACACAGTTCTTGCGATCAATTCTTACATCATTATCATATAAAGAGAGAGACTAGAGAATAGAGATAGAGAAATAAAACAAGATCGGCAAACAGTGCTATGATGCATCTTCTGAAAATCTCAAAGCTTCTTCGCCCATGTTGCAGCCCAGCACCTTACTTAGATTCCGTCCGGATTGTACTGGGCGGCGAATCTGCGGAAGGTCTCCTCACTAGCGGCGTTCACTGCAGCCCTTCTCTTGTCGTAGTCATCAGGGAGCGCAACGAAGCCTTTGGCAGCAAACTCCTTGCGGACTTTTTCCTGGTACACGGCGTACCTGTCCTCGATCTTCTCGTGCTCGGCGGCCGCCTCGAGCACGATCCTCTTGCCCTCCTCGTCCAAGTTGTCGAAGTAGCTGCCAATGAAGAAAGGCTCCCGCCTGTGGTTCAGAATCGACTGGACCGCTGCCATCGAAAGGTGGTAATTGCACGGAGGAACCGGTGCCGCCTTCGCCGCCGCAGGCTTCTTCGCCCCGGAGACGGTGCTGCCGCTCAGACGCAGCTGAGCTCCGGAGGATCTCCTCTTCCTGCGGCCCTGCTTACCCGCCATCTCTTGATCTGATCCTCGTCGCCTCGCGGAGAATATTCGCCGACCAAGGGGATTCGTGGAGGATCTACCTTTCAATCGATATAGGAGATGGCCGTGTTGTCTCTCGGCTAATAAAGTTGGAGACAAAAACCCTAGCCTAGCTCTATTCCCGATCGGAGTTGGATTGAATAATCTGGTCGCGTGTGTCTTCGAGGGTTTATGTTGGGCCCGGTTTGACGGATATCTACTCCCTTTGATCTTTTAATTAACGGAATTGCATGCTAAGTTTCAGCTGGCTGAGACGTCAGTCACGATGCTCCATCGTTAGATTTTGTTTCTGTTTGAAGATTCGTGTTTGCTTGTTTGTGCTTTGTTTAGACCCACATCAAAACACGCTGATGTAATTTTACTGAGACATAAGTTAAGTCTTAGTCAACTGAGATTTAGACACACCCTTTAGTTAACTCCCCCGACGGACGCGGTCCTACCGGAGACTTCACCGCAGACCTTGCCGGAGCACCGTACTTCGTCGGAGCCCTCGCCGGAGACTTCAACGAAGACCTCGCAGGAGCAACATACCGCACCAGAGCACCGTACTTCGTGAGAGACCCAGCAGCAAAAACATTATACTAAAGTAGCATAACCACATACCATTTGTAGCACAAAAATATACAATTGTAGCATTGTGAACTACTCCTAGCTGGAAGCGCTTTCACTTCTTTCTTGCAGCACCACCACTGACTGGTGGTAGCACCGTCGGTGATCGTATGCAGCACCATTGCTGACCTTTCGTAGCACCGTTGCTGACCTTTCGTAGCACCGCCGCTGACACTTTGCAACACCTCGTTGACTGTTTAAACAGCATAGGCCCTCCTTTACGGCTCATCCACCCACCATTCGCATTGAGCACGATAGTTCACCAGAGACCTCCTTGTAGCAATGCTGCCCGCCAATGGCGGCACCAGCACTTAGTCCTTGCAGCACCGGCAACTACCAATTGTATTACCGCCAGTCGTCGTTGGTAGCACACGCAGGCACCATTTGAAGCACAGCTCGTCGTCGTTGGTAGCACATGTGGCCGGCATTGGTAGCATATGCATGCACCATTTACAGCACCGCCGCTCGCCGTTGGTAGCACCAGCAGCAACCATTTGTAGCCCCATGGCGCTCGCGAAATGGTGTCATTGTCACAACAGCCATGGATAGACCCCATGAAGTGTCGCTTCTTCCTGCATCGTGGCATCCCGCAAGAGCACCTCGACGGTTGCCAGTGGGACTGTGATTGTCGTGCTTGGTGGCCGCGTGGACCAGGTCGAGGTGGAGGCGTGGTGGCAGGAGGTACCACCTCCAAGCTCAACTAGGTTCTCTCGAGATTGCATGTAACGGCCCAGGTTAGTACCCCTAATAGATTTGCCTGTTCTTTTCTTTTTATGCATCATCATGGCATATGCATCATATCATCCATGTTTTAATAAATAAAATTATTTTACAAAGCCAAACTATTTTGTTTACTCTCTCTCTCCATCCCTGGATTCAAAATTAAAACTTGCTTGAACTATTAAAATAAAACAGTTTACAAACAGTTTTGAAAAGAAAAGATAAAGAGTTTTCAAGAGAAAAACCCTTTTCCCCCCTCTCCCTCGTGGCCCAATCTTCTCCTCCTCTCTTCTGGCCCGAGGCCACACCCGGCCCACCTTCCTCCACCGCAGCAGCCCACCTCCCTTCTCTTCCTCTGGCCCAACCCAACCCAACAGACCGAAGGGGTACGCACCTGTGATACCTCGTTGTCGTCTTCTCCAAAGGTGAGCACGCCGATGGCGTGAGCGCCTGGTCCTCCACCACCGCACCTCCCCTTCCCACCTGCTCCCTCTCTCCCCTTTTTATCCCTCCCCACAGCGCCAGAAACCCTAGCCCTCCTCTCCTTCCCCTCTCGCGCCGCCGCCCCCATCTCCCTCTCTTTTCTTCTCTGTAACCACCGAACCCCCCCGCAAGTTCATCGTCGTCGCCCGGACATCTCCGTCACCCCCTCACTGCGCTGCCGCTACCAATCGATGCGCGTCGTCGTCCTCTACATCCCTCTGCAAGGAATCGCCCGGGGGCGCCCTAAATCGTCGCCTCCATCCTCGTTTCTTCCCCAGCACCGGCGGCCTTTTTGCTCGACTCCGGCCGCCACCGTCCTCCTCCGCCCTCCTCGTCACGTCCTACACATCCCTGGTGAGCAGGCGCACCTCCTGGACCGCTCGATCGCTTCCCCCTCCTCTGCTCCTTCTTCTCACCTTGCTATCGGCCGTTTTGTCCGCAGCAACCCGCCGACGGTGAAGCTCCGGCCACCTCCCGTGGGCGGCGCCGCCTCCTCTTCGTCCGCGCCGACAAGGCGCACCCGACGCCCCTTCCTCGCGTCCTGGGACGCATCCAGTTGCCGGCGCGCGCGACGCCTCGCCGCGGTGACCGCCCCTCGCCCGGAACGCGCGCGGCATCACACCGCATCGAACAGCTTCTATGCGTTCCAGCACGTTTCGCCACGCTGGCAGCCACGTGGCCGCGGGCCCCGTCCGTCAGCGGCTCCAGCTAGTCCCTTTCCGGTGAGAAAACCCTCAGATCCGATCTGGATCTAAACGTTTTGCAGATAACCCCCTAACTCTTCTTCAATCTGACCCACCGTCCTTCACAGCATCTTCCTGCGCCGCGTCAGCACTCCCTGGCCCGCGCGTCAGTCGCTCGGGCTAGCCAGTGCCTGGGTGAGAAACGTTTTCCCTTTTTCTCTGTTTTGCAGAAATTCCAGAAAATGTCTATATGTTGCATAAATCATATCTTTCAAACCGTGCATCGAAATGCAAAGTGTTTTATATGAAAATTGATCAGAAAAATGTGCTGGACATGATTATGCCATCCATTCATCTGTTTGCATCTTGCATCATGTCACGCGTTGATAGTTATGCATGTCCACCTTACATATATGTGGAGTATTTCGGAACACCGACGTGGTTTTCCCCGCTCCGCTTAATATTGAAGTAGCGCACCCCTGCCATGATATGCCATGCTAAACAACACTTTACTTTGTCGGTAGAAACTGCAACTCCAACCTAATTTGCTTGTCCGGGGTTCCGACTCCGATTAATATGGATAAGTGCATTGCATCATATCTGCCATGTCATGCATATCATCTTGATCATGCTGGATCTTCTTTATCCGTAGTAGTAAGACTTGTATACGTTGTGTGTTCCAGCATTTGCTTCTTCCCGGATAGGATCACGAAGTGGTGATGTGAGAAACGGCGAATTCTCCGACAAGTTTTTCTGCAGCTTTTCACAGGCGAGCCCACCCCTTCACCTATTTTACTTTTACATGCTCTTTTGATCTATTGCTATCCTTGTGTTGCGATTCTGTTGTGTCACGTGTCCTATCCACCTGTTACCTATATGTCCGAGATACACCTCCTCGCCCTACCTATTGTTTGTTGTTTGCCAGCTTTGCGAGTCGTAGGCGTGTTTAGGATCTGTTGTTTATCTCGATCTGTTATCGGGATATGTTGGGTTGTTGGGAGGTTTTTACATGCTATATCATTTGTTGGAGATAATCACACTTTACTTTATTGTTAACAACTAAAATTGTAAGCAGAGGCATCTGTGAGCCCCTTTGCGAAAGCATCGGAACTTTGACTCGCTAATGTCCCCTAGGACCCGAGTTCTTGTTATCTGTTCCGAGATTGAGCGCTCTACCCGTACGTGGGGGAATGGGACCCCCATCACCCACTACCTTTCCTCGAGTCTGTTTATTGGGAGCCACAACCTTGGTTTTATTTGCTCATATGCACGATGCACGTTTTACTTCCTGTTGCCTTCGGGTGTTTATTCCTGTACTGTACTCATAACGCGGGACTCTTTATCCTTGGCCGGTCGTTAGTGCCCGCCTTGGAAGCCGACGCAAACCTCTGGGTCCGTATCGGAGTACGGCCGAACTTCGTCACGGGTAGCTTAGTTGGGTGGCTCCCATTAAATTTTCTCTTGCATTGGGAACGGTCTTGATGTGAGACTCCACCTGTAGTAAGTGGGTTCGAGCATGCGTATGGTTACATTTGGGCAACCCCTGCAGGGTGTACATCTTATCGATAAGCCGTGTCCGCGGTTATGGACGACTTGGAATTGTATGGCTTGATCATAGAACAACTTACACCTTATACTTGTTGTTAATAATCTGATAATAACTTGCGTAGTAATATAGCATTACTACAACCGATACCTAATAAAACTGGTCCACCGTTGAGTGCCTTTTACATTGCCTCTTCGCTATTGTTGAAGGGGATATGTGTAATTGGCTGGGTTATGTTTGTGTAGTATTTATCTGTTACCTTGTGCGCTCTCTTATCTTCTCTGAGTAGACAGATGTTGTAGCGTGTCTCTATTGGATAGTAGCTTTGCTGCCGCTAAACTCCACATATAGCCGGGTGAAGTTTATACCGCCCACCAGCGAGCATAGCTGGTCTTGTCTCGCAAGTACGTGCCAATGGTACTTACCCTCGCCTTCCTTTCTTTTTGTCTCCTCCCCCTTTTGTCGGCAACCGATGGCCCGACTTTGACAGGTACGAGATGACGACGTTAGCAAGGTTACCCTTCCGGCTTGGCCTGGGCAGGGTTATGGACGTCACTGGTTATCTTCAGGACTCTTAGTCCAATTTGTATCTTGTCCGTACTCGGACGTATTTGATCTTCTGTATGATTTGGATCTTTGTATTGTATATTTGTATCTTGACTCGTTGGAGTCTTTGTTGTAATATATGTTCTTGTGGGCTCTATTGTAATCCTATTGTAATGTTACCGCTCGTGTTAATTCCTCTGGCATCACGTGTGTGATTCGTCGCGCACGTCGTGTCGGAGGGCGTCTCTGAATCGATATCATGCGGATTTCGGCGGGTTCGCTGGGATCCTCATGGTACCGATTCCGGGGCGTCACATTGCATCCTTGCGGGCGAGGAAGGCGGAGGACCTCCAAGTAGGTGGTGGCCCGCGCAGTGGAGGTAGGCAACAGCTCGCTCGGGGCACAAGGAGGCATAGAGGAGGTCGGCATCAACTCCCTCGAGGTTAAGGAGCGGCAGAGGACTTTGAGGTTTTGCGCCCGGTGGCAAGGAGCCATGGTGCGTGGTGATGGGGTAGCCATGGCGCGTGACGGAGGACTACGAGGTTGGGCGCTTGGCGGCGAGGATCCATGGTGCGCGGCGGCGGGTAGCCATGGGTATGCGGCGGCGGCAACCCATCATCAAGGTCGCAACGACGGGATTTATTTGTTTTTTTTTGGAACAACAACGGGGATAGAGGTTCACGATGGGAAGAATGAAAGGGATATGCCAACTGAAGATATAACGTGGGCTCCATCAGGACACACATCAAGCGCGCGAGCCAGAGGTTGGACGATGCTGAGCATCCGCCTGTTTTGAAGCTTTTTTCCATAAAGCATGGAATGATCCTCAACACATACTACAAAAGAATCTCCTCGAATGTCAAAGTCTAACATGCCCATTAGGATGATTAAGTTTATAATAAGACCTAACTCTAGATTGATAATTGCAAGAGCTAGGACATAGATTTGCTGAAAATAAGTTGGGGATGAGAGGAGAAACGTACCTCGAATCGATGGTGTGCGAGGAATCAAATAAAAATGAACAGATTTGAAGATTCAATGGAGTTGGTTTTGAGTTGGGAAGAAGAAGACAGAGAATATGAATGTATTAGGTTTAGGTTTACCTCTTCCCTGGGCATATAACGTGAACCGGCGGCCGGTATGGACGGACGGCAGGCACACTTTACCCGTATTGAGCACCTCCGCTTTAGGATCGGGGCTGATACGTGGTGGTACACTCGATGCAGGCGTAATCCCCATACGAGCGGTCGCAATTCTTTCTATAACAATTCCAAAAATTTGCAACTTTTGTTGAAGCTGGTACAGTCGGCCGGTACGGGAGGATTCCCCGGTATGGGTGGTATCCATCTTCTTTGTACTCTTGGACACAACTTTGGTTCCTTCCATCTTCTGGCCGAAGAAGTGGTACGGGCCCGTGCTACGGTCGGGTCCCAACGTACTGGTGGTTGCCATTTTCTATGTAACTTGCAAAACTTGATATTTTTTGCATCTTTGCATATGCCTCTGCACATCAACCTTACCTCGAAAATGACTAAGGAAAAACAACAATATATAATATTGAATAATTCCCTTATGTTAGTATATCAAATCAAAAGTTTTAAACACCTATTTCTTCTCCTCTTTTCCAAAGGATCTCATGAACAATATTTATTAAAAACAAAAACAAAATTGAAACAAGAACGAGTAAAGGAAAACTTTATCAAGCATGGGTTGCCTCCCATGAAGCGCTTCTAGTTAAGGGAAGTGAACTACAAATGGTTCTTTGGATGGTAGTCGAATTCTCACATTCCCTTCATGTAAATTGATTAGAGCTTTAATAGTTCTAAGAAATGGTCTTTCTAAGATTATAGGAGTTGTAGAATATTTAGGCATCTCCACTATAAAGATCAATAAGAGGAGGACATCCTTTAAATTCTACCACAATATTTTCTTTAATTCCTACAGTTTGTTTATAAGTCAAATCCGCTAAGTGAAGCCTTAGCAAAGTTGTTTCAAATGGTCCTAAGTTCATTTTACCAAATAGGCTCTCTGGAATAGTTGACATGCTTGCACCAAGATCACAAAGTGCAGCAACCTTGTTTACTCCAATATGGATTTTAATGGTGGGCTCAAATATATCATCAAGCTTAGCTGGAAGTTTTCTGCTAGCTTCGTATATTGTTGTTCTAACTCAGTACTTTGCATGCTACTTCATGAATAAATTGTTGGTACATATTAATGTTAACTTGATCAATTCCGGGATTCTTGATGGTTATCATCTTCACAAGGTCTTACATGGCATAATACGGTGATGGATCATTGCTATAGTTCAGCTCTTCAGGTACTTCATCTTCTTACTTGATTCTCATCATCTTGAGGTCTTCAACGGGATTTGGTTCGGGCTTCCCTGCAAATCTTGCAAGTATAATAGTTTTACTATCAACTATTTTTTCCAATTGTGCCTCAACGATCTTTGTCCATTCCTGTAGATCTTGAACATCATTCTTAAGAGTAACAGTTTGCTTAGACAAACTCCCTAGAATTTGTGTTCATAAATCACAACATGAGTGGAGGGTGAGTGAAAAAAGAATGCTAGGAAAGAAATAATAAGTATGGACGGGCATTCTTTCACTCAAGCACACTACGCAGTTCTACAAAATTCCATCTTGGTGGCTCCGTATATCGAGGAACACATGAATATTGTATGCTCCAAAAACCCAAGGCAGTCTGACTACTGGATTACACATGCACACGTGCTGACTTTCGGCGGTTAGTTTAAAACACATCTCATGAATAACACCACTGTTGGAGATCAGTTGTACTTGTTGGCTAGATCTCCATCTTCGACTATATTAACTTTCCAATGGTACGAGATGAATGTGAATATATTTTACAGGATCACCCAAGATAAAAAGAGCATCAACCAAAACAGTGGTGTCCATATTGATGCAACAAACAACAATGTGCAAAAGTACACATATTATGGTTACATAGATGAGATATGGAAACTTGAATATGGACCTTCTTTTAAGGTCCTTGATGTGGGCATTACCCTTCGGGTACTCGACATTCCCCTACCTTGTCTGACCCAATAGGGGCCCATCTGGAGCGCCGCAACCCAATGAGATCCAAGACGTCGGTTGCGTGGTGAATAGATGGAAGGAGACTATTTCTTGAATTACAGGGCAAGGAAACATTCAAGTATGGGAAGATTAGGTGGAATATATATGTATTGTAACCAAATCCGGGCAGGACTCTCGGGACCTGACCTCCAATATAAATGCCAGGAGAGGGTTGTCGGATCTCTCTCTCAACCTTTCATGCATACACCAAACCCTAGCCATGTTGCCTCTCGGCGAGAACACCACCACGCTGTCCTTCGGTTGTCCCATTGTAATCTATTTCACTCATAATAAAAATCAGACAGGCAGGGCGTAAGGGCATTACCTCTACGAGGGCTCCGAACCTGGGTAAATCTCGCCTCCCTCTTGTCTGGTATTCGATGTCTAGTACTAACATGCAGGCTTCCACTAACCCTAATCCCCTCATGGTGTGCATTGCCGAGGAGCCGCCTCGTCAGTCCCTTTATTTCGGTGCACATTGGTCAAGGTGACAGGAGGCGGGGTAAAGGTAGACTAGCAGTACAGAATGGCAACAGTGGATCTCAATAATCTTGGGTACAGAGATGAACCATTTTTCATAGACAATGATATGGCTCGGGTCTACGTGAAGGACATGTCTACCAAACCAAAAAAAAATAAAGCTAACAAATATATCATACGATGAGTTAAAGCGCCACATAGTTCTTTCAGGAAAAAAACATTGTGGGAGTCGAGGATAAAATAGACCTGTCAGAAGATTATAATAAGTTTGACGAAATTCTGCCATTCACAGTAAACACTGGCCCAAGGATCCTGTCAAATAATGAAGATGCTCCATGGTTACGGCGCGATCATAAGCAACGGACATAAGCGAAGAAAAAAAATTATACCTCTACACTAGATGGGGATGTTGGTGATGTATAATAATGTATTAAACCTTTTATGTAACTGTGTTCTGAAAACTCAGAAGAAAACATTTATGTAATATCCCAACACTAGAGTTTATGAATTTAGTGCAATTAATTTATTTATAAAAATTATTTTTGGTTCTGGTTCTATGAGACAGAGGATTCCATTTGCAACCAAGCAGTCGTTTCTATATTTTATAAAGGGATTTCTATTTTCGTGCCCTCGGGTCCTTAGTTGTGCTCAGTTTTCCCCAGCTCCTTAGTTTTTCCTCAGTTTTCCCCAAGTCCTTGTTTGAAACGCGCAGAAGCAGCTTAGACGGCAGGATTCCCGTTTAGTTGACCGTTCCGTGCTGACGTGTGGGGCCACGTCATGTGGGTCCGCGTCGCGTGGGGTTGGTAGAAAGGGACCGCGTGGGACATGACGAGATAGCGTTTGATTGCACGAAAGCAGGAGCTGGGTTTTGTCTCTCTCGGCCCAAATTGGCATTTTCCCTTTTAAGAGTACCTTCTCTGCCTCCTTCTCTCTGCCTTTTTTTCACCTAATTAGTATCAAATCTAGAGAAGCTTGCATTTATGTCTTTCTTCAATTATTATTTGTGCCTTTTGGCCCTCGTTGTTTGCCCAATATTGCAGCAAATCTAGTAGGGAGCCCAATCTAGTACTCCATCTGGTCCATATGTATGTAGTTAAATCTAGAATCAAATCTATAGGGAATGTACGATAAATTCACACGGTCATATAGTAGAATAGGGATAGATAATAGGGACCCCTCCCTAGATAATAAGCTGCATACATCAGCCAAACATAGTAACAGGTTCGAGGTTCTTCACATCACCATCATACTAACAACATAACAACAAGGGATCCCTAGCTAACAACAAAGGGATCCCAACAACAAAATGGAGGAGGCAGCAGCAGCACACGTCCAGGACTCCGCCTACCCCATCTGCCTCTGCCTCCACTTGTTGCTCCCCTTGGGAGCCTTGGGCTTGAGCGGAGGCATGCGCCCGGCGGAGATCTCCACCCGCTGGATGCTGCGGAGGTGCATGCCGAGCGCCATGTGCTTGGCGCAGAAGGAGTGGGGGTTCACCGACGCGCCGAACTTGGGGTTGGTGTTGCCGATGTTCTCGGCATGTGTGAGGAGGCAGTTGAAGTCAGTGCCGCCGAGCCTCCTAGTGCAGAAGGGGCACCTGTAGACACCCTTGACGAAGTAGGAGACGTACTGGCTGACCTGCAGCCTCCGCAGCACCTGGCGAGTCTTGATGTCATGGTGCTCGTTGTCGATGCCGACGTCGCTGCCAGACAACTGATCCATATCAAACGGGAACTATTAGTGAATGAGTTGCAACGATGACGAACGTGCATGATAACAAAGTTAGGAAAAACAGAGGCAGCCTCAGTTAGAGTGGACACGATTATATGTCTACAGGGATGTAGTCAGCGAACCAAAACTCATGCACAACAGATTTGTACACAGAAATGGTTCGCTGAACCCTTCCTGTAAAAATCTGTGCCCACCGATTCATCATAGGCAAAGAAACAGATTCCGTATCTGAACTTGAACACATTCCAGATTATTTGCAAAATTAAACGGTTGATATCTTTTGATTCGTGCATAAAATAACTGATCGAGATCCTATGATTACTTGCATAAATTAACTGATTGAGATCCCATTATTACTTGCACAAATTAACCGAACGAACGAACCCCAAATCTTAAACAAAATCAAGGAGGGATCAAAGCAAAATGGAATAAAATCGGCGCAAATATTAGCCCAATACTCATCCATCCACATATCCATCTACACCAGCAAAAATAGCGTTCAAAAAGGAATGGGGAACAAAAAGGAAGCAAAATGTAGTTACCTCGTTCCATGCGTCCTCCATGGAGGTGTCGTAGGGGTTCGGGGGCGGGATGTACGGCACATACTCGTAGGGGTCATATCCCGGCGGGATCTGACCGCGACCGGCGGCAGCAGCCTCCGATGCACCGGCGGAGGAGACGGCGACATCCGTTGAGGGGACATCGTCGAAGAGGGAGGCGTCGTGCTTGGAGCCGACGGCGCCGTGGACGATGGGATTGGCATTCTCCTTGTCCATCTCACCGACAGAGGAGAGGGAGAGGGAGAGGGTTTTTTTGCTTTGGAGAAGATGATGGGACGTGAGAGAGGCGGCGTTGCGTGGGCAAGTGAGAGTGACAGAGATAGTGGGAGGAGGCGTCTATAAAGGCGAGGGGTGGTTAATGCGACCCGCGTCCTACACGTCCACCATTGCATGTCTGCACGTCTTGGACTTCTGCAATGCGACACGCGTCCACGATTGCACGTCTTCGACTTCTGCACCGCGACCCGCGTCTACGCTTCAACAATTGCACGTCTTCCATTTCTGCACCGCAACACGCGTCCTCGAGTCTAACCCTGAAAATTTAGATATACTCAGGTATAACCTCGAGTATTATACTAGCATTTTTTGTGTGCTCAGTTTTCCCCTTGAGTGCTAATACTGGCTAGTGCAATATGCTCAGTTTTACCCTCAAGTAGCTGATCAACAGACAGTCAACAAATGGGATTGATACGTCTCCAACGTATCTATAATTTCTGATGTTCCATGCTTGTTTTATGACAATGCCTACATGTTTTGTTCACACTTTATGATGATTTTATGCGTTTTCCCGAACTAACCTATTGACGAGATGCCGAAGTGCCAGTTCCTGTTTTCTGCTGTTTTTGGTTTCAGAAATCCTAGTAAGGAAATATTCTCGGAATTGGACGAAATCAACGCCAAGTATCTTATAATTCCACGAAGCTTCCAGAACACCGGAGTGGGACCAGAGGAGAGCCACAGGCCCACCACACATGTGGCCGGCGCGGCCCAAGGGGGGGCGCCCCCCTATTGTGTGGCGCCCCCGTCAGCCTTCCGACCCCGCCCCTTCGCCTATAAGAAGCCCCCTGACCTAAATCTTCGATATGAATAAGTCACAGTATGAGAAACCTTCCAGAGCCGCCGCCATCGCGAAGCCAAGATCTGGGGGACAGGAGTCTCTGTTCCGGCACGCCGCCGGGACGAGGAAGTGCCCCCGGAAGGCATCTCCATCGACACCACCGCCATCTTCATCACCGCTGCTGTCTCCCATGAGGAGGGAGTAGTTCTCCATCGAGGCTAAGGGCTGTACCGGTAGCTATGTGGTTAATCTCTCTCCCATGTACTTCAATACAATGATCTCATGAGCTGCCTTACATGATTGAGATTCAAATGAGCTTTGTATCACTATTAATCTATGTGCTACTCTAGTGATGTTATTAAAGTACTCTATTCCTCCTCCATGATGTAATGGTGACAGTGTGTGCATCATGTAGTACTTGGCGTAGTTTATGATTGTGATCTCTTGTAGATTATGAAGTTAACTATTACTATGATGGTATTGATGTGATCTATTCCTCCTTTCATAGTGTGATGGTGACAGTGTGCATGCTATGTTAGTACTTGGTATAATTGCGTTGATCTATCGTGCACTCTAAGGTTACTTAAATATGAATATCGAATGTTGTGGAGCTTGTTAACTCCGGCATTGAGGTGCTCTTGTAGCCCTACACAATTAATGGTGTTCATCATCCAACAAGAGAGTGTAGAGTGGTTTTATTATGTGATCAATGTTGAGAGTGTCCACTAGTGAAAGTATGATCCCTATGCCTTGTTTCCAAATACTGCAATCATCGCTTGTTTACTGTTCTACTGCATCTATACTTCCTGCAATATTACCACCATCAAATGCACGCCAGTTGTAGACATCAACTATTTTCTGGCGCCGTTACTACTGCTCATATACATTCATACCACCTGTATTTCACTATCTCTTGGCCGAACTAGTGCACCTATACATCTGACAAGTGTATTGGGTGTGTTGGGGACACAAGAGACTTCTTGTATTGTGGTTGCAGGGTTGCTTGAGAGGGATATCTTTGAACTCTTCCTCCCTGAGTTCGATAAACCTTGGGTGATCCACTTAAGGAAAACTTGCTGTTGTTCTACAAACCTCTGTTCTTGGAGGCCCAACACTGTCTACAGGAAAAGGAGTGTGCGTAGACATCAAGCTATTTTCTGGCGCCGTTGTCTGGGAGGAAAGGTAAAAGGTACTCACACTTCGGATCTCGGCAACTAAGCTATCTTCCGGCGCCGTTGTAAGTGCTCGAAGCTATTTCCTTTAGATCCTGCAATTGCATCTTTTTGTTTCTTGTTTATCACTAGTTTGGCATAATGGAAAGCAACTATGAAATTTTTAATCTATTTCCTGAGTTAAAACATAAATGGTGTGTTGCAAAAATTGAAAAACCTATGGAACCTTATTTGCATGCTAATGGCAATGTTATTAGTATGAATGCTTTGAACACCATTGTTGCTAATGCTATGGAAAATTCTAAGCTTGGGGAAGCTGGCTTTGATGAGCATGATATTTTTAGTCCCCCAAGCATTGAGGAGAAAATTTTCTTTGATGATACTTTGCCTCCTATTTATGATGATTATAATGATAGTAGTCTTTTGGTGCCGCCTACTATGGAGGATAAATTTGATTATAATTACAATATGCCTCCTATATTTGATGATAGCTACTTTGTTGAATTTGCTCCCACTACAATTAATAAGAATGACTATGCTTATGTTGGGAGTAGTAATAATTTTATGCATGAGGCTTATGATAAGAATGTTTCATTTGATAGTTATATTGTTGAGTTTGTTCATGATGCTACTGAAAATCTTTATGAGAGAGGAAAATATGGTTGTAGACGTTTTCATGTTACTAAAACACCTCTCTATATGCTAAAAATCTTGAAGTTGAGCTTGTCTAGTTTTCCTATGCTTGTTGCATTATGCTTACATGACTTGTTTATTTACAAGATTCCTTTTCATAGGAAGTGGGTTAGACTTAAATGTGTTTTGAATTTGCTTCTTGATGCTCTCTTTTGATTCAACTCTCATTTTTGCGAGTGCATCATTAAATTTGCTGAGCCCATCTTAATGGTTATAAAGAAAGCACTTCTTGGGAGATAACCCATGTTTTTATTTTACTACAGCAATTTTGTTTATATTTGAGTCTTGGAAGTTGTTACTACTGTAGCAACCTCTTCTTATCTTTACTTTATTGCATTGTTGTGCCAAGTAAAGTCTTTGATAGCAAGGTTGATACTAGATTTGGATTACTGCGTAGAAACAGATTTCTGTCTGTCACGAATTTGGGCAGTGTTCTCTGTAGGTAACTCAGAAAAATCTGCCAATTTACGTGAGTGATCCTCAGATATGTACGCAACTTTCTTTAAATTTGAGCATTTTTATCTGAGCAAGTCTGGTGCCTCTAAAAAATTCGTCTTTACGGACTGTTCTGTTTTGACAGATTCTGCCTTTTATTTCGCATTGCCTCTTTTGCTGTGTTGGATGGATTTCTTTGTTCCATTAACTTCCAGTAGCTTTGAGCAATGTCCAGAAGTGTTAAGAATGATTGTGTCACCTCTGAACATGTGAATTTTTGATTATGCACTAACCCTCTAATGAGTTTGTCTTGAGTTTGGTGTGGAGGAAGTTTTCAAGGGTCAAGAGAAGAGGATAATACAATATGATCAAGGAGAGTGAAAGGTCTAAGCTTGGGGATGCCCCCGTGGTTCATCCCTGCATATTTCAAGAAGACTCAAGCATCTAAGCTTGGGGATGCCTAGGCATCCCCTTCTTCATCAACAAATTATCAGGTTCCTCCCTTGAAACTATATTTTTATTCGGTCACATCTTATGTGCTTTACTTGGAGCGTCTGTGTGCTTTTATTTTCTTTTTTGTTATTTCCATTCTCTGAATAAATTCATGCTTGTGTGGGAGAGATACACGCTCCGCTGGTTCATATGAACACATGTGTTCTTGGCTTTACTTTTAGTGTTCATGGCGAACGTTGAAACCCCTTCGTTAATTGTTATATGGTTGGAAACAGAAAATGCTACATGTGGTAATTGGTATGATGTCTTGGATAATGTGATACTTGGCAATTGTTGTGCTCATGATTAAGCTCTTGCATCATATACTTTGCACCTATTAGTGAAGAAATACATAGAGCTTGCTAAAATTTGGTTTGCATGATTGGTCTCTCTAAGGTCTAGATATTTTCTAGTAAGGGTTTGAACAACAAGGAAGACAATGTAGAGTCTTATAATGCTTGCAGTATGTTCTTATGTAAGTTTTGCTGTACCGGTTCATACTTGTGTTTGCTTCAAACAACCTTGCTAGCCTAAGCCTTGTACTGAGAGGGAATACTTCTCGTGCATCCAAATCCTTGAGCCAAAAACTATGCCATTTGTGTCCACCATACCTACCTACTACATGGTATTTCTCTGCCATTCCAAAGTAAATTGCTTGAGTGCTACCTTTAAACCCTTCAAAAGTTATTACCTCTTATTTGTGTCAATGTTTTATAGCTCATGAGGAAGTATGTGGTGTTTATCTTTCAATCTTGTTGGGCAACTTTCACCAACGGACTAGTGGCTTCATCCGCTTATCCAATAATTTTGCAAAAAGAGCTGGCAATGGGGTTCCCAGCCCCGAATTAATTAACTTTCATAAATTTACAAATAGACACTCCTCCATGGTATGTGATTGTTGGACGGCACCCGAGGATTCGGTTAGCCATGGCTTGAGAAAGCAAAGGTGGGGAGGAGTGTCATCTAAATAAAACTAAAATAAAAGGCACTCCTTCATGGTATGAGATTGTTGGCAGGCACCCGAGGATTCGGTTAGCCATGGTTTGTCAAAGCAAGGTTGGAAGGAGTGCCACCCAAAAATAAAAATCTTTCATGGGAGCCGGTCTTTGAAAGTCTGTCTGGCAAGGGGGTTAGAGAGCCCACTACCATTCGTTGACAACAACAAACACCTCTCAAAACTTTACTTTTATGCTCTCTTTATGTTTTCAAAATAAAATCTCTAGCATAAATATAGCAATCCATGCTTCCCTCTGCGAAGGGCCTTTCTTCTACTTTTATGTTGAGTCAGTTTACCTATTTCCTTCCATCTTAAAAGCAAACACTTGTGTTAACTGTGCATTGATCCTTACATGTTTACCTATTGCACTTATTATATTACTTTATGATGACAACTATCCATGAGATATACATGTTACAAGTTGAAAGCAACCGCTGAAACTTAATCTTCCTTTGTGTTGCTTCAATGCCTTTACTATGAATTTACTGCTTTATGAGTTAACTCTTATGCAAGACTTATTGATGCTTGTCTTGAAAGTACTATTCATGAAAAGTCTTTGCTATATGATTCAGTTGTTTAATCTTTGTGTTTATCATTGCTTTAAATCACTTCATTCATCTCATATGCTTTACAATAGTATGATCAAGATTATGTTGGTAGCATGTCACTTCAGAAAGAAAAACTTTTATCGTTTACCTACTCGAGGACGAGTAGGAACTAAGCTTGGGGATGCTGATACGTCTCCAACGTATCTATAATTTCTGATGTTCCATGCTTGTTTTATGACAATGCCTACATGTTTTGTTCACACTTTATGATGATTTTATGCGTTTTCCGAAACTAACCTATTGACGAGATGCCGAAGTGCCAGTTCTCGTTTTCTGTTTTTGGTTTCAGAAATCCTAGTAAGGAAATATTCTCGGAATTGGACGAAATCAACGCCCAGTATCTTATAATTCCACGAAGCTTCCAGAACACCGGAGAGGGACCAGAGGAGAGCCACATGCCCACCACACATGTGGCCGGCGCGGCCCAAGGGGGGGCGCGCCCCCCTATTGTGTGGCGCCCCCATCAGCCTTCCGACTCCGCCTCTTCGCCTATAAGAAGCCCCCTGACCTAAATCTTCGATATGAATAATCCACGATACGAGAAACCTTCCAGAGCCACCGCCATCGCGAAGCCAAGATCTGGGGGACATGAGTCTCTGTTCCGGCACGCCACCGGGACGGGGAAGTGCCCCCGGAAGGCATCTCCATCAACACCACCGCCATCTTCATTACCGCTGCTGTCTCCCATGAGGAGGGAGTAGTTCTCCATCGAGGCTAAGGGATGTACCGGTAGCTATGTGGTTAATCTCTCTCCCATGTACTTCAATACAATGATCTCATGAGCCGCCTTACATGATTGAGATTCAAATGAGCTTTGTATCATTATTAATCTATGTGCTACTCTAGTGATTTTATTAAAGTACTCTATTCCTCCTCCATGATGTAATGGTGACAGTGTGTGCATCATGTAGTACTTGGCGTAGTTTATGATTGTGATCTCTTGTAGATTATGAAGTTAACTATTACTATGATGGTATTGATGTGATCTATTCCTCCTTTCATAGTGTGATGGTGACAGTGTGCATGCTATGTTAGTACTTGGTATAATTGCGTTGATCTATCATGCACTCTAAGGTTACTTAAATATGAATATCGAATGTTGTGGAGCTTGTTAACTCCGGCATTGAGGTGCTCTTGTAGCCCTACACAATTAATGGTGTTCATCATCCAACAAGAGAGTGTAGAGTGGTTTTATTATGTGATCAATGTTGAGAGTGTCCACTAGTGAAAGTATGATCCCTAGGCCTTGTTTCCAAATACTGCAATCATCGCTTGTTTACTGTTCTACTGCATCTCTACTTCCTGCAATATTACCACCATCAACTGCACGCCAGTTGTAGACATCAACTATTTTCTGGCGCCGTTACTACTGCTCATATACATTCATACCACATGTATTTCACTATCTCTTGGCCGAACTAGTGCACCTATACATCTGACAAGTGTATTGGGTGTGTTGGGGACACAAGAGACTTCTTGTATTGTGGTTGCAGGGTTGCTTGAGAGGGATATCTTTGACCTCTTCCTCCCTGAGTTCGATAAATCTTGGGTGATCCACTTAAGGGAAACTTGCTGCTGTTCTACAAACCTCTGCTCTTGGAGGCCCAACACTATCTACAGGAAAAGGAGTGTGCATAGACATCAGGGATTTGTATGGATTCGTTGCATAGAAAACAAAAAAATTCCTACCGCGAGAACGCAATCCGCCAAGATGCAATCTAGAAGACGGTAGCAACGAGGGGATGATCGGGACTCACCCTTGAAGATTTCCAAAGCCTACAAGATGAGGCTCTTGTTGCTGCGGTAGACGATCACTTGCCGCTTGCAAAAGCGCGTAGAAGATCTTGATCACGGTGCCACGATCGGGCAGCACCTCCGTACTCGGTCACATGTTCGGTGTTGATGAAGACGACGTCCTCCTCCCCGTTCCAGCGGGCAGCGGAAGTAGTAGCTTCTCCTTGAATCCGGCAGCACGACGGCGTGGTGGCGGTGGTGGTGGAGAACTCCGGCAGAGCTTCGCTAAGCGTGCGGGAGTGGTGGAGGAGAGAGGGGGTGGCTAGGGTTTGGGAGAGGGGGGCACCGGCCACTAAGGGGTGCGGCCACCTTGTGGTCTTGGGGTGGCCGGCCCCCTCCCCTATGCCCCTCATTATATAGGTGGATCCCCAAGTGTTGGACTACAAGTCTTCGAATAAGACCCCAACACAAGAACCTTCCATGTAGTAGGGAAACCTACCCAAGGTGGGACTCCCACTTGAGGTGGGATTCCCCCCTTCCATGTGGGGGGTGGCCGGCCCCCTTGGTGGAGTCCACCTTGGACTCCCCCCTCTAGGGTTGGCCGGCCATGGGGAGGTGGAGTCCCTCCGGGACTCCTCCTTCCTTAGTGATTCCTTCCAGACTTTTCTAGAACCTTCTAGAACCTTCCGCAAAATCACCGGATCATTTTAAAACTTATAAAATGACTTCCTATATATGAATCTTATTCTCCGGACCATTCCGGAACTCCTCTTGATGTCCGGGATCCCATCTGGGACTTCGAACAAAAACTTCGAACTCCATTCCATATTCAAGTTCTACCATTTCAACATCAAACCTTAAGTGTGTCACCCTACGGTTCGTGAACTATGTGGACATGGTTGAGTACTCTCTCCAACCAATAACCAATAGCGGGATCTGGAGATCCATAATGGCTCCCACATATTCAACGATGACTTCGGTGATCGAATGAACCATTCACATACGATACCAATTCCCTTTGTCACGCGATATTTTACTTGTCCGAGGTTTGATCATCGGTATCACTCTATACCTTGTTCAACCTCGTCTCCTGACAAGTACTCTTTACTCGTACCATGGTATGTGGTCTCTTATGAACTTATTCATATGCTTGCAAGACATTAGACGACATTCCACCAAGAGGGCCCAGAGTATATCTATCTGTCATCGGGATGGACAAATCCCACTGTTGATCCATATGCCTCAACTCATACTTTCCGGATACTTAATCCCACCTTTATAACCACCCATTTACGCAGTTGCGTTTGATGTAATCAAAGTACCTTTCCGGTATAAGTGATTTACATGATCTCATGGTCATAAGGACTAGGTAACTATGTATCGAAAGCTTATAGCAAATAACTTAATGACGTGATCTTATGCTACGCTTAATTGGGTGTGTCCATTACATCATTCATATAATGATACAACCTTGTTATTAATAACATCCAATATTCATGATTATGAAAATAATCATCCATTAATCAACAAGCTAGTTAAGAGGCATACTAGGGACTCTTTGTTGTTTACATATCACACATGTATCAATGTTTCGGTTAATACAATTATAGCATGGTATATAAACATTTATCATAAACATAAAGATATATAATAACCACTTTTATTATTGCCTCTTGGGCATATCTCCAATAGTCTCCCACTTGCACTAGAGTCAATAATCTAGATTACATTGTAGGGATTTCTATTTTCATGCCCTCGGTTCCTTAGTTGTGCTCAGTTTTCCCCAGCCCCTTAGTTTTTCCTCACTTTTCCCCAAGTCCTTGTTTGAAACCCGCAGAAGCAGCTCAGACGGCAGGATTCCCGTTAAGTTGACCGTTCCGTGCTGTGCTGATGTGTGGGGCCGCGTCGTGTGGGCCCTCGTCGCGTGGAGCTGGTAGAAAGGGACCGCGTGGGACAGGACGAGATAGCGTTTGGTTGCACATGAGCAGGAGCTCAGTTTTGTCTCTCTCGGCCCAAATTGGCTTTTTCCCTTTTAAGAGCACCTTTTCCCCTCTTTCTCTCTCTGTCTTTTTCACCAAATTAGTATCAAATCTAGAGAAGCTTCTCTATTTCTGCCTTTTGACCCTCGTTTTTTGCCCAATATGGCAGCAAATCTAGAAGCTAGTATATGATAAATTCACAGCAGCATAATCAGAAAACGTATAATACATAAACTGCATACAGCAGCCAAAAGCAGCCAATAACATTGTTAATGTTCACGACAAACTAAGATGAAAAAAAAACAAGACGCACGCAATGTATGGCCAGCTAGAAGATTCCTCATTGCTCATATATTTCTTTGTCGTCCCATCCGTGCATTATCCCAAGGAAATATTCATTGAACTCCTTCCGTCTGCAGTATGCGGCCAATACATCCTCCAGACGGTATGGCCTGTGTTCATTTCTCAGACCGTAGTTTCCCATTCTATTCACATATCGTGGCCACTCATCCCAGGCCTTTGTATCATGAATGTACTCTCTGATATAACCCAAATCGGCGTAGTAGATGCAGCCAGGTAGAAGTGTCGGGTGCACTGTGGTGTCGATGGAGATACACCGGATATAATGCACGAAGAAGGCATGACTGCCAATGTTACTGACCGGATGGAGAGAGCGGCTCTGAGTGTCCACACAGTACACCAATGGTTGGTCCTCCAAAAGCATGTTGTCCAACAACACAAGCAGCAGATCACCATCCGACTTCACAAGATAGAACTTGTCATTTCCAAGTTGTGGAAATGAAATTAGTGTCTCCATCTTGATAGTGCTCGCGCGCTGCTGCAACTGTACATTGGTGCACACTATTCTTCCGGACTCAAAATTATCCACAGCTATTGCATACAGTTCACCATTGAACGGGGTAATGCAACGCAAACTATGGTTCTCCATCGAAAAACTACCATCTCCCCAATCTTCATATATATCCTTAGTTGGAGTGCTCTTATCGACCCAACTAATTTCGTTCGGGTAATGTGAGCAAACTAAGACCATAGTCGGGGATTTGATCACAGCGACTGAATTCACAAAAACAGATGGCATCTGCGCCTCAAACATAGTGTTCGATGCCTTTGTGAGTGGGTTCAGAAGCTGTATCTTGTGCGGCGGGTTCTTCTGGGCAAGCACGATGACACCACGGCAAAAGCCGACGAAGTAGTATCTAAAATATATTGATGAAGATAACATTCAACACTAAGATTGAAAATAAGAATATATTAACCCTATAGATATGGAGGAATTTGGAGGAATTTGAACCTTGCACGAACTTCCGATAGATCTATGGTGACGTAGCGGGATGTGCCGAGTTGGAGGAAGGTGAACTCAGCGGCGCGTGGAAGGGCGTGGTCTACCATGATCCATTCGTGCAGATGCACGTCGGGCTCAGGTAAACCTGAGCGCCAATTTCTACAGACTTGCCTCATAGCAGAGTAGGCGTCCACGTACTCCTCATTCGCCAGTAAGCATTCGCCGATCTTGTGAAGTGGTCCGTCACCCACGAGAGAGGCCCAGCTCACGGAGGCGCCGCGCTTGGATGCGCCGCCCTCGGAGGCGACGGGCTCGGCGGCGACGGGCTTGGAGGCGACGGGCTCGGCGGCGACGGGCTCGGAGGCGACGGGATCGGCGGCGACGGGCTCGGATGCGACGGGCTCAGATGCGACGGGCTCAGCGGCGACGGGCTCGAATGCGACGGGCTCGGAGGCGACGGGCTCGGGGGTGATGGCCGCCGGCGCATTCTTCTTCTCCATCGCCGGCAGGGCTCGTACGGCGGTTGGGGTTTTTCCTTCGATTTGGAGAAGTTGATGGGACGTGAGAGGCGTGGTTTCGTGCGTGAGCGAGAATGAGACGTCCTGTGTGCAGAGGGAGGGAGAGAGGGGCTTACGCGTCCTAAATGCGACCCGCGTCCACTAGTGCACGTTTGCACCGCGACACGCGTCAACAATGGCACATCTTCCACTTCTGCACCGCAACACGTCCTCGAGTCTAACCTTGGAAATTTAGATATACTTAGGTATACCCTCGAGTCATATACTAGCATTTTTTGTGTGCTCAGTTTTCCCCTTGGGTGCTAATACTGGCTAGTGCAATATACTCAGTTTTACCCTCAAGTGGCTGGTCAACAGAGAGTCAACAAATGGGATTAACCAGTTAAATGAGTTATTTAATGTGCAAAAAATTACGAAAAAGAGTGGCACTTACTCATGGAGTCTTTACCACAAGTTGCCACTTCTCAAATCATAGATAAATCGTAGATAAATCAAGTTTTACCACAAATTGCCACTTCTCAAATCACCTAGTAGCTATGAAGGTGCATGGTTTTCCACAATAAGCCCTACCCAAAACAGCTTTCCCCAAAACATACTTTGTCTGAATGAGGCCATAATTTTCACACTCATGTATATTTGTATTGCAAATAGTTTGAGGTAGGCCAAGATGGGTTTCATTGTACAAAACACGCATTTTTCATTTTTTAAATCTCATATTTGAATTCCTTAGTCTGTTTACTACTCACTTGCCCTTGGTTTCTTGATACTACTCAGTTTTGCCCTCTCCCTTCACAAATTCTCACATACGCCCAACATTGTCCTAATTGGTCTAGCCCATGTCACGCGGATCGTGCCCGCCGACCGTTGATCGTATGATTTAACGGGCAGGATAACCCCTATCTCTCTCTAGTCGGGGCCACCATCCTCTCTCTCTCTCTCTGTCGGCGGTTATCTTCCACCCTCTATGTATGCTAAAGGGCGGTTACCCAGTACGCTAAAGTTTGGTTTTCTGCATTATTTTTCACGAGATAAATTATAAAATCTTTTAGGTATTATTTTTCACGCAAAAAATGATAAACCATCACCGATTTGTACTTTTCACGCAAAAAATGATACACCATCACCCATTTGTTGTAGCCATTACTTTTCATGCAAAAAATGATACACCATCACCAATTTATTGTAGCCATTACTTTCCACGCAAAAAATGATACACCATCACCCATTTCTTGTAGCCATTACTTTCCACACAAAAAATGATGAACAATCACCGATTTCTTGTAGCCATTACGGTAAAATGATAAACTATCATGAATTACCATTTCTTTTAGGCATTACTTTTCACGGTAAAATGATGAACAATCACCCATTTCTTGTAGCCATTACGGCAAAATGATAAACTATCATGAATTACCATTTGAAGGGATCTCGGGATACTAAATTAGTGTCATAAATGCTACTACTTTTTCCTATATATGTGGTCAAAGTTTAAAGGGAAGTTTGACTAAACACAAAACCTAGATGACTACCCCCACAACGATCATGTCCTCCTTAGGCTGGCCATAGTGCTAGTATCTAAATAGATCTTGTACACACATTTTGTATTGAGATTCTACAAAACAATAAATTTAGAAGATTATGATATTACCCTATAATACCACCCACTATAGTGATAGTATCATAGGCAAATACCATATGCATGATACAACAATATGATACTATGCACTATGACTAGCCTTAATTTATTGTGTAAATCCCCACAAGGCCACAACGGTCACCTCCTCCTTAATTTATTGTGTAAACCCCTACAACGGTCATCTCTCCCTTATAAACACCCACAACGGCCATCCCTTGTGTCAATAGGTTCTGCCTCTCTCTTCTTCGTTCACATACACTTGATCCATTGCCATGGCTTCCACGTGGATTATCATCATTGCCACCACCACCGTCAACACTGCCATTGATCATAGAGGAGTTCTTCATCGTCGTCTATGAAGATCCTTTGGTCAAGAAGGTACGTCCGCGTTCTGATGGCGTGTAACTCACAGGTTCGTTGGGAACCCCAAGAGGAAGGTATGATGCGCACAGCAGCAAGTTTTCCCTCAGAAAGAAACCAAGGTTTATCGAACCAGGAGGAGCCAAGAAGCACGTTGAAGGTTGATGGCGGCGGGATGTAGTGCGGCGCAACACCAGGGATTCCTACGCCAACGTGGAACCCGCACAACACAACCAAAGTACTTTGCCCCAACGAAACAAAGGAGGTTGTCAATCTCACCGGCTTGCTGTAACAAAGGATTAACCGTATTGTGTGGAAGATGATTGTTTGCAGAAAACAGAGAACAAGATTGCAAGAGATTGTATTTCAAGATAGAGAATTGGACCGGGGTCCACAGTTCACTAGAGGTGTCTCTCCCATAAGATAAACAAGATGTTGGGTGAACAAATTACAGTTGGGCAATTGACAAATAAAGAGGGCATGACCATGCACATACATATTATGATTAGTTTAGTGAGATTTTATTGGGCATTACGACAAAGTACATAGACCGCCATCCAAAGCATGCATCTATGCCTAAAAAGTCCACCTTCAAGTTATCATCCGAACCCTCCGTATTAAGTTGCTAACAACAGACAATTGCATTAAGTATTGCGCGTAATGTAACTAGTAACTACATCCTTGAACATAGCACTAATGTTTTATCCCTAGTGGCAACAAGACATCCACAACCTTAGAACTTTCTCACATCGTCCCAGATATCAATGGAGGCATGAACCCACTATCGAGCATAAATACTCCCTCTTGGAGTTACAAGCATCTACTTGGCCAGAGCATCTACTAGTAACGGAGAGCATGCAAGATCATAAACAACACATAGACATAACTTTGATAATCAACATAACAAGTATTCTCTATTCATCGGATCCCAACAAACGCAACATATAGAATTACAGATAGATGATCTTGATCATGTTAGGCAGCTCACAAGATCCGACAATGAAGCACAATGGGGAGAAGACAACCATCTAGCTACCGCTATGGACCCATAGTCCAGGGGTAGACTACTCACACATCACTCCGGGAGGCGACCATGGCGGCGTAGAGTCCTCCGGGAGATGATTCCCCTCTCCGGCATGGTGCCGGAGGCGATCTCCGGATCCCCCGAGATGGGATCGGCGGCGGCGGCGTCTCTAAAAGGTTTTCCGTATCGTGGCTCTCAGTGCGGGGGTTTCGCAACGGAGGCTTTAAGTAGGCGGAAGGGCAGGTCAGGAGGCGGCACGAGGGCCCCACATCACAGGGCCGCGCGGCCAAGGGGGGGCCGCGCCGCCCTAGGGTGTGGGCACCTCGTGGCCCCACTTCGTCTCCTCTTCGGACTTCTGGAAGCTTCGTGGCAAAATAGGACCCTGGGCGTTGATTTCATCCAATTCCGAGAATATTTCGTTACTAGGATTTCTGAAACCAAAAAACAGAATCGGCACTTCGGCATCTTGTTAATAGGTTAGTTCCAGAAAATGCACGAGTATGACATAAAGTGTGCATAAAACATGTAGATATCATCAATAATGTGGCATGGAACATAAGAAATTATCGATACGTCGGAGACGTATCACGTTCCCACATATACGATGCATGTGATTAATTATGGGGGCTACATGTATTTCGCCCTCCGTTTCGTTTCCAGACTATGTTACTATTGCATAATATCAGTGGTGGAGCTAATAACTAATAACCATGGTGCCAACACATATGGTGAAAATTTGCTATTTTGCAAATAAAACAAAAATTACCACCCTGCAGGTTGCACTTGCATCTGATCTGCCAGTGCATAATACCAGACACTATGATAGCCATAGACATCTTGCATGAAAATTCCACCTAAATTTTTCCATGAAAGAATTAGGCAATAAATGGACTCTATTAATATTACATGTACTACTACTCGGACGACGAAGATACTGACGATGAAAGCAACGACGACGTGAAGCCATGCATCCATCCCCTTTAGATAAGGGAATTATGACCAAGAATATATATGTAGCTTCATATGCATCGATTTAGAGATCTAGCTATATATTATGCATTTAAAAAATTATATCGCAATTTCCACCATGATTCGAGCACCACAGCCTCCAAACGATGCCGATATCGGCATGGTCAGAACGGCTATGCTCGCCGCCACTGCTAGGTCACCGTCGGGAAGCACCATGTTTAGCATAAGATTCACTTTAGATTAAGCTGCGAAAATAGTCACCTGCCATTGGCTGAGGCGGCCCCACAGGCGGCTCTATATGATATTCTCTAAATAAATAGACGACCCCAGCGGTCATTGGCTGCGGAGGCCCCACATAGCGGGAATATATAATTTTCTCTAAATAAATAGAAGACCCCACTGGTCATTGGCTGCGGCAGCCCCACAGAGCGGTAATATATGTCTTTTCCTGAAAAATAGACGACCCCACTGGTCATTGGCTGCGGCAGCCACACAGAGCGGTTATATATGTATTTTCTTGAAAAATAGACGACCCCACTGGTCATTGGCTGCGGCAGCCCTATAGAGCGGCCCCATTTGTCATTGGCAGCACCGTATATATAATCAGGAAATAAAACGGCCCACGCGTCAGCGACAAATGGATGGCTACCCGTCAGCACGAGACGGTCAGAGAGGAACTGCCCTCTGTGCAGCCCCACCTCGATCTGTGCAGCCCCACCCGTCAGAACGGTAACGGTAAGGCTTCTGACCTGACGGCAACCCCCCCGTCCGAGGGGTTTCAAACTAGAGGGAGGAGAAAACTGAGGAAAAGTTAAGAGGCTGGGGAAAACTGAGCACAACTAAGGAACCAGGGGCACGAAAATAGAAATCCCTACATTGTAATGTACCTAACACCCATGGCATTCTGGTGTTGGTCATGCTTTGCCCTAGGGAGAGCTTTAGTCAACGGATCTGCTACATTCAGATCAGTGTGTACTTTGCAAATCTTTATTTCTCCATCTTCGATGTACTCGCGAATCGAGTGGTAACGCAGCTTGATATGCTTCAGCCTCTTGTGTGACCTTGGTTCTTGTGCATTGGCGATGGCACCCATGTTGTCATAGTAGATGACTAGTGGGTCCAATGCACTAGGAACCACACCGAGCTCTACAATGAACCTCTTCATCCATACCGCTTCTGATGAAGCCTCCAAGCCGCTATGTACTCGATTCTCGTTGAAGACTTCGCCACCGTGCACTGCTTCGAGCTTGCCCAGCTTACTGCAGCACCATTCAATATAAACACGTACCCAGACTGTGACTTAGAGTCATCATGATCAGTGTTCCAACTTGCATCGGTGTAACCGCCTACAACGAGCTCTTGGTCACCTCCATAACAAAGAAACATATCCTTAGTTCTTTTCAAGTACTTCAGGATATTCTTGACCGCCGTCCAGTGTTCCATTCCTGGATCACTTTGATATCTGCTAGTCAAACTAATAGCATGTGCTATATCCGGTCTAGTACATAGCATGGCATACATAATAGAGCCTACTGCCGAGGCATAGGGGATCTGACTCATCCTTTCTCTTTCTTCTGCCGTAGCCGGTCCTTGAGTCTTACTCAAGACCTTGCCTGGTAACATAGGTAAAAACCCTTTCTTACTTTAGTCCATTCTAAACTTCTTTAGAATCTTGTCCAGGTATGTACTCTGTGATAGCCCTATTAGGCGTCTTGATCTATCTCTATAAATCTTGATGCCTAATATATACGATGCTTCACCAAGGTCTTTCATTGAAAAACTATTATTCAAATAACCTTTTACACTGCTTAATAGTTCTATATCATTCCCAATCAATAATATGTCATCTACATATAATATCAGGAATGCTACAGAGCTCCCACTCACTTTCTTGTAAATACAGGCCTCTCCATGACACTGTATAAACCCGAAGTCTTTGATCACCTTATCAAAGCGTCGGTTCCAACTTCTTGATGCTTGCTTCAGTCCATAGATTGAACGCTGAAGTTTGCATATTTTGTCAGCATTTTTAGGATCGACAAAACCTTTGGGTTGTACCATATACAACTCTTCCTCAATGTCTCCATTAAGGAACGCTGTTTTGATATCCATCTGCCAAATCTCATAATCGAAAAATGCAGCTATTGCTAACAAAATCCTCACAGATTTTAGCTTCGCTACAGGTGAGAAAGTCTCATTGTAGTCAACTCCTTAAATTTGTCGGAAACCCTTTGCGACAAGTCGAGCTTTATAGACAGTAATATTACCATCAGCATCTATTTTTCTCTTGAAGATCCATTTATTCTCGACAGCCTTGCGGCTATCGTGTAAGTCTACCAAAGTCCATACTTTGTTATCATACATGGATCCCATTTCGGATTTCATGCCTTCTTGCCATTTGTTGGAATCTCGGGCTCATCATCACTTCTTCATACGTCGCAGTGGTCCTCATCATTGTTGTCCACAATCATGACATTTAGACAAGGATCATACCAATCAGGAGTGGCACGTTCCCTTGTCGATTTGCGAGGTTCGTAGTTTCCTCGTTCAAGTTTCATGATCATTATCATTAGCTTCCTCTCGTTACCGGTGTAGGCGGTACAGAACAGCTTCGGTATCAGCGCTACTCGATCAACGAGTAAAGATTTATCAATCTCATCGAAGTTCTACTTTTCTTCCAAATACTTCTTTAGTGAGAAATTCTTTCTCAAGAAAGGTTCCGTTCTTAGCAACAAAGATTTTGCCTTCGGATCTGTGATAGAAAGTGTACCCTATAGTTTCCTTAGGGTATCCTATGAAGACGCATTTCTCCGCTTTGGGTTCTAGCTTGTCCGGTTGTAACTTCTTTACATAGGCTTCGCAACCCCAAACTTTAAGGAACGACAGCTTAGGTTTCTTATTAAACCATAATTCATACGGTGTCGTTTATATGGATTTTGATGATGCTCTATTTAAAATGAATGCGGATGTCTCTAATGCATAACTCCAAAATGATAACGGCAAATCAGTAAGAGACATCATAGAACGAACCATATCTAAGAGAGTTCGATTACGACGTTCGGACACACCGTTTCGTTGTGGTGTTCCCGGCGGTGTCAATTGTGAAAGTATTCCGCATTTCTTTAAATGCATGCCAAACTCATAACTCAGATATTCATCTCCGCGATCAGATCGTAGAAATTTAATCTTCTTGTTACGTTGATTTTCTACTTCACTTTGGAATTCCTTAAACTTCTCGAAAGTTTCGGATTTATGTTTCATGAAATAGATATACCCATATCTACTCAGATCATCTGTGAAGGTTAGAACATAACGATAACCACCGCGCGATGCTACACTCATTGGTCCACACACATTGGTATGTATGATTTCCAATAAGTCGCAGCTCGCTCCATCATACCAGAAAATGGAGTCTTAGTCATTTTTCCCATTAGACATGCTTCGCATCTATCAAGTGACTCAAAGTCAAGTGATTCAAGTAATCCATCGGTATGGAGTTTCTTCATGCGTTTCACTCCAATATGACCAAGACGACAGTGCCACATATAAGTAGAATTATCATTCAATTTAATTCGCTTAGCATCAATGTTGTGTATATGTGTATCACTACTATCAAGATCTAACAGAAATAAGCCATTCTTTTCAGGTGCTCGACCATAAAAGATATTATTCATAAAAATAGATCAACCATTATTCTCAGACTTGAATGAATAACCGTCTTGCATTAAACAAGATCCAGATAGAATGTTCATGCTCAACGCGGGTACAAAATAACAATTATTTAGGCTTAAAACTAATCCCGAAGGTAGATGTAGAGGAAGTGTGCCGACAGCGATCACATCGACTTTGGATCCGTTTCCAACGCGCATCGTCACTTCATCTTTTAGTAGTCTTCATTTATTCCTTAGTTCCTGTTTCGAGTTACAAATATGAGCAACCGAACCAGTATCAAATACCCAGGTACTAGAACGAGAACCAGTGAGATAAACATCTATAACATGTATATCAGATATACCTTCTTTCTTCTTCTTGACAAGGCCGCTCTTCCGATCAGCCGATACTTGGAGCAATTACGCTTCCAGTTGTCCCTTCTCCTTGCAGTAATATCACTCAAGATCGTGCTTAGGGCCGTTCTTAGGTTTCATAGGAGGCGTGGCAGCTTTCTTGCCACCCTTCTTGAATTTTCCCTTAGACTTGCCCCTGTTTCTTGAAACCGGTGGTCTTGTTGACCATCAACACTTGGTGCTCTTTCTTGATCTCAATCTCAAGCAGCTTTTAGCATGCCAAAGAGTTCAGGTAACTCTTTGTTCATGTTCTCGTATATTGTAGTTCATCACAAAGTTCTTGTTACTTGGTGGCAAGATTGAAGGACACGATTAATCCCGCCTATTAGGAATCACTATTCCCAAGTCATTGAGTTTCTTCGCATGCCCGGTCATAACAAGCATGTGCTCACTAACGGAGCTGCCTTCTTCCATCATACAAATTGAAAAAGTGTTTCGATGCTTCATAGCATTCCACGGCAGCATGAGTCTCAAATATAGCTTTCAGCTCATTGACCAACTCATGAGGATCGTGGTGCTCAAAACGTTTTTGAAGATCGGTTTCCAGACTGCACAGGATGGCACACTGAACTTGAGAGTACCGAGCTTTCGAGTCGCGTAAACATTCTTTACTTCATCGGTTTCAGTTTCACAGGAGGGTCACCTAGCGGTGCATCAAGCACATATTGCAGATTTCCGCCAGCGAGGAAGATCCTCACATGACGGAACCAGTCGGTGAAGTTGCTACCGTTGCTCTTAAGCTTTTCTTTCTCTAGGAACTGGTTAAAACTGATTGGGGACGCCATCTCTACAACATATATTTGCAAAAGTTTAGACTAAGTTTATGACAAATTGAGTTCAAATTTTAATTCAACATAATTAAAAATCTAGGTGAACTCCCACTCAAAACAATATCCCTCGCATCGTCTTAGTGATCACACGAACCAAATCCACCACACCTAAGTCCGATCATCACGAGACAAGGTGTAATTTCAATGGCGAACACTCAAAGTGTTCATCATATCAATCATATGATTCATGCTCTACCTTTCGGTATCACGTGTTCCGAGACCATGTCTGTACATGCTAGGCTCGTCAAGGCCACCTTAGTATCCGCATGTGCAAAACTGGCTTGCACCTGTTGTATGCACTTGTTGATTCTATCACACCCGATCATCACAAGATGCTTCGAAACAACAAGTCTTGGCAACGGTGCTACTAAGGATGAACACTTTATTATCTTGATATTTTAGTGAGAGGGGTCATCTTATAATGCTACCGTCGCGATCTAAGCAAAATAAGATGCATAAAAGGATTAACATCACATGCAGTTCATATGTGATATGATATGGCCCTTTTGTCTTTGCGCCTTTGATCTTCATCTCCAAAGCACGGACATGATCTCCATCATCTTCGGGCATGATCTCCATCATCGTCGGCGTAGCGTCAAGGTCAATGGCGCCGTCTTCATGGTTGTTCACCTCATCTAGCAACTATTACAACTACTTTGAAATACTACTCAACATGAAATTTAAAGACAACCATAAGGCTCCTGCCGGTTGCCACAATACAATAATGATCATCTCATACATATTCATCATCACATTATGACCATATCACATCACCAAACCCTGCAAAAACAAGTTAGACGTCTCTAATTTGGTTTACATAATTTACGTGGTTTAGGGTTTTCGAGAGAGATCTAATCTACCTACGAACATGAACCACACCGGTGATACTAATGTTGTCAATAGAAGAGTAAATTGAATCTTCACTATAGTAGGAGAGACAGACACCCGCAAAGCCTCTTATGCAATACAAGTTGCATGTCGAACGAGGAACAAATCTCATGAACGCGGTCATGTAAAGTTAGTCCGAGCCGCTTCATCCCACTATGCCACAAAGATGCAAAGTACTCAAACTAAAGACAACAAGAGCATCAACGCCCACAAAACCATTGTGTTCTACTCGTGCAACCATCTATGCATAGACACGGCTCTGATACCACTGTAGGGATTCGTTGCATTGAAAACAAAAAATTTCCTACCGCGAGAACGCAATCCAAGCCAAGATGCAATCTAGAAGACGGTAGCAACGAGGGGATGATCGGGACTCACCCTTGAAGATTTCCAAAGCCTACAAGATGAGGCTCTTGTTGCTGCGGTAGATGATCACTTGCCGCTTGCAAAAGCGCGTAGAAGATCTTGATCACGGTGCCACGATCGGGCAGCACCTCCGTACTCGGTCACACGTTCGGTGTTGATGAAGATGACGTCCTCCTCCCCGTTCCAGCGGGCAGCGGAAGTAGTAGCTTCTCCTTGAATCCGGCAGCACGATGGCGTGGTGGCGGTGGTGGTGGAGAACTCCGGCGGAGCTTCGCTAAGCGTGCAGGAGTGGTGGAGGAGAGAGGGGGTGGCTAGGGTTTGGGAGAGGGGGGGGCGGCCACTAAGGGGTGCGGCCACCTTGTGGTCTTGGGGTGGCCGGCCCCCTCCCCTATGCCCCTCATTATATAGGTGGATCCCCAAGTGTTGGACTACAAGTCTTCGAATAAGACCCCAACACAAGAACCTTCCATGTAGTAGGGAAACCTACCCAAGGTGGGACTCCCACTTGAGGTGGGATTCCCCCCTTCCATGTGGGGGGGGTGGCCGGCCCCCTTGGTGGAGTCCACCTTGGACTCCCCCCTCTAGGGTTGGCCGGCCATGGGGAGGTGGAGTCCCTCCGGGACTCCTCCTTCCTTAGTGATTCCTTCCGGACTTTTCTAGAACCTTCTAGAACCTTCCGCAAAATCACCGGATTATTTTAAAACTTATAAAATGACTTCCTATATATGAATCTTATTCTCCGGACCATTTCGGAACTCCTCGTGATGTCCGGGATCCCATCCGGGACTTCGAACAAAAACTTCGAACTCCATTCTATATTCAAGTTCTACCATTTCAACATCAAACCTTAAGTGTGTCACCCTACGGTTCGCGAACTATGTGGACATGGTTGAGTACTCTCTCCGACCAATAACCAATAGCGGGATCTGGAGATCCATAATGGCTCCCACATATTCAACGATGACTTCAGTGATCGAATGAACCATTCACATACGATACCAATTCCCTTTGTCACGCGATATTTTACTTGTCCGAGGTTTGATCATCGGTATCACTCTATACCTTGTTCAACCTCGTCTCCTGACAAGTACTCTTTACTCGTACCGTGGTATGTGGTCTCTTATGAACTTATTCATATGCTTGCAAGACATTAGACGACATTCTACCGAGAGGGCCCAGAGTATATCTATCCGTCATCGGGATGGACAAATCCCACTGTTGATCCATATGCCTCAACTCATACTTTCCGGATACTTAATCCCACCTTTATAACCACCCATTTACGCAGTGGCGTTTGATGTAATCAAAGTACCTTTCCGGTATAAGTGATTTACATGATCTCATGGTCATAAGGACTAGGTAACTATGTATCGAAAGCTTATAGCAAATAATTTAATGACGTGATCTTATGCTACGCTTAATTGGGTGTGTCCATTACATCATCTATTATATATTAAAAGTACATTAAGGGCTAACCAGAAATTAGAGAATAAGCTAGAAAATCCCACAAAAATCAGAAACATCTAGCCATTAATTTAACTAATTAGCTGTTGATGACCGCTGGATCTTAGAATTAACCTACTGCCATGAAAGTTAAAGATAATTACCCACCAATGCCCTACATATTTTTCCTCGCATCCCTTCGAGTATATCCAGCTAATTAGGTCACAATAAAAACTGAAGCTACGCCCTCCCGCACGCCTCATGCATGCGTTCGCCGCCGCCATCATATCCTCGTATTCTCGTCTAGGTGCCCATCCATCAGCGATTCTTTTTTTTTGAACATAAAGATTCCCATCCATCAGCGATTCTGGTATTAATTTCTACTGCCTCATGCATGCACCAACCCAGCAGTAAAGACTCCAAGTCCAAGATCGATCAAAGATTTCTACACAAGCCAGAGCTAGCTGGGATCGAAGACTGGCGGATGTGTTTCAGACAGCCCATAGCTAGGTTTGTATATTGTTATATTATATACATCTTTTCTTGCCAGCTTCAGATCTATCATGGCTATGTGTATTTCACTATACAAGAAATAGATCGTGTGCAGTTTTAGGATGAAAGTTTGCTGCTGTTCTTGACCAGAGATAATAGCTCGGTGCCGCCGATTAGCTTCAATTAATTAATGAATAGACTAAAACATGTACATCATTAATTTCTTATTTATTTGCTTAGCAGATTTGTGTTTGCTGCTAGCGCGCGGAGTCAATGCGGCGAAAGGAGAGAGGCCGCCACGTCGGGATTGGCCGTGATATACAGCTCGGGTACGTTCTTTTCTCTCATGAGGTGTTTACTTACCGTATTGACATGACATCAATTAGCTGATCATCATCGTGTATAAAAAATATTTTGTTGGCAAGAATTAAAAAATTGTACCCCATCCATCCTAAACAATATTACAAGCTTATCTAAATTCAAATGTATCTAAGATATATACGGATGAAGAAATTATCAGAATATACTTTGATTAGATGGACACGCATGGCTTCTATAGAAAAAATCGGCACGCATGGCTGATTAATTCACGTAATATGTGCATGGATGCATAAGTTGTGCACTAAGAACATGCACATAAGCGTGTACTGTTCGTACAGGTTAATAAGAAAAAAAGACATGCTACAAATTCTGATAGGAAAAAAGTGGAAAGTGATTTGACATTATATGTTGATATTGCTAAATAAACTTTTAATTTGCGCCCCGGAGTTGAATCAAATTGACTATCTTTACTATGATGTAAATAAACCTTACCACTTCCCCTAAAAGAACATTTCTTTTAAAAAAATACTTTCATCTCTAACCCGTACAACAGGAAATAATTTCCTAATGACCTAATACGGCTCGGAATAGGGACACATGTTTGGCATAAAATACTTTTTTTTTAAAATCATAGTATTTTGATACCACGGGCCAGTGAATACTACAGTTTGTGAAATGAATGAACCATTTTTTCAGTTTCTGTGTATAGGAAAAAGAAGATACGTAACCTCTTTCTTTAATACTGCAAAAAGTACTGCAGTTATCGCATTCTACAGTTTGTGAAATGACTGCACCGTCATCTTTTCTATTTCTTTGTATTAAAAAAAGGAGATAGAGGCCTCTTCTTTAATACTGAAAAATACTGCAGTTTTGGCAATACCATAAAGTTTGTTAATCACATTATTATTTGAAAACTAACACCTCAAATTATTTAAAACCACTTATAGTTCTTTAAAAAACATGTTATTTCGAAAATACAGTAAGAATACATTGCTACCAATGGGGCCCAGCCTCAACATACAGCGCCAGTTAACTTTTATGCTCATACTATTTCTAGGTTGATTTTTTTCCTGCACTTCACCACGTCTTCACACTTGCCTGATTTCTCAGTACATGGACACTATTTCAATTATATTGCGTACTTTGGTTGCAGTGAGGTAATCTGGTGGCTAAGTGACGGCATTCCTAAACCCAGCCTCGACGTACACTGCAAGCTAACTTTTATGCTCACATGATTTTCTTTATCGGTTATAAATTAAACGTTTCAGAATGTTGATTTGTTCTCCACTCCACATTTTAACATTTTGCAGATTTCTTAGTCGATGGTACAATCTTTATCATTATATATTTATATTCGACGTTTATTTTGATTTAAAGTAGTTCTTTTTCTGGAAGCATGGATCATGTATTTCTTTCTGGTACAATATTTAAGGTTACCTGCGACAATTAATTTTGATCAAAAGGAGTAGTTATTTTTTGGAAGCATGGATCATATTTCTTTCTGGTACAATCTTTATCGTTATCTGCGACAATTAATTTTGATTGAAAGGAGATGCTATTTTCTAGAAGCGTGGATCATAGCTCATTCTCACAATATGCAATCAGTGACACCCAATACTAACAAAATAACTACTTCTTGAGCAATTTGTTTTTTAAATGGGGCCAGTCACTCAAGTGATGCACACAACCATACTCATTAGCAATTTCACCAGATGGTCTAATTAATTGCATCGTGTTCTTGGTAAACTCTAATTGTTGCAAACCAAATTATTTTTTGTGTTTTTCCTTTAAAATGCCATCACTATGAATTGTATGACAATAAAAATATTGTATGAACAAAATAAAAATAAACATTTAGCGATTTTAAAGAACTAAAGATGGTGCCCTCGCATTTGCGAGGGCCACTGTGCTAGTTCATATAATGATATAACCTTGTTATTAATAAAATCCAATGTTCATGATTATGAAACTAATCATCCATTAATCAACAAGCTAGTTAAGAGGCATACTAGGGACTCTTTGTTGTTTACATATCACACATGTATCAATGTTTCTGATAATACAATTATAGCATGGTATATAAACATTTATCATAAACATAAATATATATAATAACCACTTTTATTATTGCCTCTTGGGCATATCTCCAACAGGATTAACTAGTTAAATGAGTCATTTAATGTGCAAAAAATTCCGAAAAATAGTGGCACATACTCATGGAGTCTTTACCACAAATTGTCAGTTCTCAAAACATAGATAAGTCATAGATAAATCAAGTTTTACCACAAATTGCCACTTCTCATAGGCCTTCTCAGATCACCTAGTAGCTATGAAGGTGCATGGTTTTCCACAATAAGCCCTTCCCAAAACAGCTTTCCCCAAAACATACTTTGTCTAAATGAGGCCACAATTCTCACACTCATGTATATTTGTATTGCAAATAGTTTGAGATAGGCCAAGATGGGTTTCATTGTACAAAACACGCATTTTCCATTTTTTAAATCTCATATTTGAATCCCTTAGTCTGTTTATTACATAGGTTCCCTTGGTTTCTTGATACTACTCAGTTTTGCCCTCTCCCTCCACAAATTCTCTCACACGTGCAATATTCCCCTGATTGGTCTAGCCCATGTCACGCGGATCGTGCCCGCCGACCGTTGATCGTATGATCTAACACGCAGGATAACCCCTCTCTCTCTGTCGGCGGTTACCTTCCACTCTCTAAGTATGCTAAAGGGCGGTTTTCTGTATTCATTTTCACGCGCTAAAAATTTAAACTCTTTTAGGCATTACTTTTCACGCAAAAAATGATAAACCATCACCGATTTGTTGTAGCCATTAATTTTCACGCAAAACTGATAAACCATCACCGATTTGTTGTAGCCATTAATTTTCACGAAAAAAATGATAAACCATCACCGATTTGTTGTATCCATTACTTTTCACGCAAAAAATGATAAACCATCACCAATTTCTTGTAGCCATTACTATTCGCGATAAAAATGATAAACGAACCAATCTATCTATCTCTGTATTTGAAGTTTGGAAGGGTTCACCATCTACTTATGTTAACTTTCGAGGTTTTGACCTGAAAACAAATGGGTATTATAAAGGGAAATAAAAGTTCAAAAAAATGTAAAAACGAAACAATCTTCCTATCTTTGTATAGAAGATCGTCTGTATGATTTTTGAGATCATTTAGAGAAGGTAGAAAAAAATCCCTTTTGAGAAGGTCGAAAAAACCTAACTTTTTACAAAAGCTGGTTTCGGTGAGACCTAACCAAATTTGGCATACATTATGCCATATCTATAACAACAAGGAATATCTAAAAGGGAAAGTTTCACAAAATTTGAAATTTAGGGTGAAAATGATGCCATACATGATGCTATTTTTTGAGGTTTTGACCTGAAAATCAATTGGGTATTATAAAGGGAAATAAAAAGTTCGGAAAATGTAAAAATGAAACAATCTATCTATCTATGTATAGAAGATCAGCTGTATGAAATTTGAGTTCATTTAGAGAAGGTAGAATAAATCACCTTGTTAGAAAAGCTGGTTTCAGTGAGACGAAACGACATGCGTTTAAGCAAAGTGATTTTTTCGAACATCTCCAAATGACCCCAAATTTGCCATACATGATGCCATACGTGTAACAACAAGGAACCCTATCTAAAAAGTGTCAAAAAAGTTTGCCCAACCGTATAGCTCTATCAAAAAGAACCTCACCATGGTGCTAGTATAATTTTGGGCTTAGTTACAAACTTTCGTTACCTAACCTTCAACACGAAACTTGTTTCAAATCACTTTTGGCGTACAAGAAACAAATCCCACCTTGATTCGAGCACTGATGGCGTGTGATGCACACGTCCATTGGGAACCCCAAGAGGAAGGTGTGATGCGCACAACAGCAAGTTTTTCCCTCAGTAAGAAACCAAGGTTATCGAACTAGTAGGAGATGAAGGCCACGTGAAGGTTGTTGGTGAAGGAGTGTAGTGCGGCGCAACACCAGGGATTCCGGCGGCAACGTGGAACCTGCACAACACAATCAAAATACTTTACCCCAACTTAACAGTGAGGTTGTCAATCTCACCGGCTTGCTGTAAACAAAGGATTAAACGTATGGTGTGGAGAATGATGTTTGTTTGCAAAGAACAACAGAGAACAATGATTGCAGTAGATTGTATTTCAGATGTAAAAGAATGGACCGGGGTCCACAGTTCACTAGTGGTGTCTCTCCAATAAGATAAATAGCATGTTGGGTGAATAAATTACAGTTGGGAAATTGACAAATAGAGAGGGTATAACAATGCACATACATATCATGATGACAACTATGAGTTTTACTTAGGGTATTACGACAAAGAACATAGACCGCTATCCAGCATGCATCTATGCCTAAAAAGTCCACCTTCGGGTTAGCATCCGCACCCTTCCAGTATTAAGTTGCAAACAACAGACAATTGCATTAAATACTGTGCGTAATGTAAACAATACAAATATCCTTAGACAAAGCATTGATGTTTTATCCCTAGTGGCAACAACACATCCATAACCTTAGAACTTTCTCACATCGTCCTGCATTCAATGGAGGCATGAACCCACTATCGAGCATAAATACCCCCTCTTGGAGTTACAAGTATCAAGTTGGCCAGAGCCTCTACTAGCAACGGAGAGCATGCAAGATCATAAAAAACACATATATGATAGATCAATAATAAACTTGACATAGTATTCCATATTCATCGGATCCCAACAAACACAACATGTAGCAGTACAAATAGATGATCTTGATCATGATAGGCAGCTCACAAGATCTAAACATGATAGCACAAGAGGAGAAGACAACCATCTAGCTACTGCTATGGATCCATAGTCCAAGGATGAACTACTCACGCATCAGTCCGGAGGCGGGCATGGTGATGTAGAGCCCTCCGGTGATGATTCCCCTCTCCGGCAGGGTGCCGGAGCTGATCTCCTCAATCCCCCGAGATGGGATTAGCGGCGGCGGCGTCTCTGGAACTTTTCTCGTATCGTGGCTCTCGGTACTAGGGTTTTCGCGACGGAGAGAATATATAGGCGAAGGGGCAGAGTCGGGAGACGCTCGAGGGGCCCACCCCATAGGGCGGCGCGGCCAGGGGTGGGGCCACCTTGTCGCCCCTCTTCGTCTCCTCTTCGGACTTCTGGAAGGATCCGTGGAAAATAAGACCGTGGGATTTTGTTTCGTCCAATTCCGAGAATATTTCCTGTGTAGGATTTCTGAAACCAAAAACAGCAGAAAACAGGAATTGGCGCTTCGGCATCTTGTTAATAGGTTAGTATCGGAAAATGCATCAAAATGATATAAAGTGTATATAAAACATGTGAGTATTTTCATAAATCTAGCATGGAACATAAGAAATTATAGATACGTTTGAGACGTATCAAGCATCCCCAAGCTTAGTTCCTACTCGCCCTCGAGTAGGTAAACGATAACAAGGATAATTTCTGAAGTGACATGCTACTATCATAATCTTGATCAATACTATTATAAAGCATATGATATGAATGAAGTGATTCAAAGCAATGGTAAAGATAATGACTAAACAACTATAGCAAAGAATTTTTATGAATAGTACTTTCAAGACAAGCATCAATAAGTCTTGCATAAGAGTTAACTCATAAAGCAATAAATTATTAATAGAACGTTTTGAAGCAACACAAAGGAAGATATAAGTTTCAGCAGTTGCTTTCAACTTCAACATGTATATCTCATGGATAATTGTCAACACAAAGTAATATGATGAGTGCAAATAAGCAAGTATGTAGGAATCAATGCACACAGTTGACACAAGTGTTTGCTTCTAAGATTGAAAGAAGTAGGTGAACAGAATCAACATAAAGTAAAAGAAAGGCCCTTCGCAGAGGGAAGCAGGGATTACTCATGTGCTAGAGCTTTTATTTTGAAAACATGGAAACAATTTTGTCAATGGTAGTAATATTTCCTATGTGTTATGCATAAAACATCCTATAAGTTGCAAGCCTCAAGCATCGAATACCAATAGTGCTCGCACCTTGTCCTAATTAGCTCGGATTTCCATGGATTATCATTGCATTACATATGTTTCAACCAAGTGTCACAAAGGAATACCTCTATGCCACCTGTACAAAGGTCCAAGGAGATAGATCGCATTTGATTTCTCGTTTTTGATAAATCTCAACTTGAGGACATCCATACCGGGACAACATAGAAAACAGATAATGGACTCCTCTTTAATGCTTAAGCATTCAACAACAGATAATATTCTCATAAGAGATTGAGGATTAATGTCCAAGCTGAAACTTCCACCATGATACATGGCTTTGGTTGGCGGCCCAATGTTCTTCTCTAACAATATGCATACTCAAACCATTTAATCATGACAAATCACCCTTACTTCAGACAAGACGAACATGCATAGCAACTCACATGATATTCAACAAAAGTGTAACAGTTGGTGGCGTCCCCAGAAACATGGTTACCGCTCAACAAGCAACTTATAAGAAATAAGATACATAAGCGACATATTCTTTACCACAATAGTTTTTAAGCTACTTTCCCATGAGCTATATGTTGCAAATACAAGGAATGAAATTTTTAAAGGTAGCACGCAAGCAATTTACTTTGGAATGGCAGAGAAATACCACATAGTAGGTAGTTATGGTGGACACAAATGGCATAGGTTTTGGCTCAAGGTTTTGGATGCACGAGAAGCATTCCCTCTCAGTACAAGGCTTTGGCTAGCAAGGTTGTTTGAAGCAAACACAAGTATGAACCGGTACAGCAAAACTTACAAAAGAACATATTGCAAGCATTATAAGACTCTACACTGTCTTCCTTGTTGTTCAAACACTTTTACCAGAAAATATCTAGACTTTAGAGAGACCAATCATGCAAACCAAATTTCAACAAGCTCTACAGTAATTCTCCACTAATAGGTTCAAACTACATGATGCAAGAGCTTAAACATGATCTATTTGAGAGCTCGAAACAATTGTCAAGTATCAAATTATTCAAGATAATATACCAATTACCACATGAAGCATTTTCTGTTTCCAACCAAATAGCAATAAACGAAGCGTTTTTCAACCTTCGCCATGAACATTAAAAGTAAGGCTAAGAACACCAGTGTTCATATGAACAAGCGGAGCGTGTCTCTCTCTCACACAAGGAATGCTAGGATCCGATTTTTTTCAAACACAAACAAAAATAAAAACATACAGACGCTCCAAATAAAGCACATAAGATGTGACAGAATAAAAATATAGTTTCACTAGAGGTGACCCTGATAAGTTGTTGATGAAGAAGGGGATGCCTTGGGCATCCCCAAGCTTAGATGCTTGAGTCTTCTTGAAATATGCAGGGATGAACCACGGGGCATCCCCAAGCTTAGACTTTTCACTCTTCTTGATCGTATTATATCATCCTCCTCTCTTGATCCTTGAAAACTTCCTCCACAAAGAAACTCAAAACAATCTCATTAGAGGGTTAGTGCATAATCAAAAATTCACATGTTCAGAGAGGACACAATCATTCCCAACACTTCTGGACATTACCCAAAGCTACCGAAAGTTAATGGATCAAAGAAATCCACTCAACACAGTAAAAGAGGCAATGTGAAATATAAGGCAGAATCTATCAAAACAGAACAATCCGTAAAGACGAATGTTTTAGAGGCACTTAACATGCTCAGATGAAGAAGCTCAAATTGAATGAAAGTTGCGTACATATCTGAGGATCACTCATGAATTTTCCTAGATTTTTCTAAGTTTCCTACAGAGAGACCTACTCAAATTCGTGACATCTAGAAATCTGTTTCTACACGTAAATCCAAATCTAGTATCAATCTTACTATCAAAGACTTTACTTGGCACAACAATGTAATAAAGTAAAGATACAAAGGTATTGCTACAGTAGTAACAAGCACCTTGACTCAAATATAAAAGAAAAATTGTAGAAGTAAAATAATGGGTTGTCTCCCATAAGCGCTTTTCTTTAACGCCTTCAACTAGGCGCAGAAAGTGTAAATCAAGTAACATCAAGAGAAGAAGCATCAACATCATGTTTTTCCTTAAAAACACAACTTGTCACAATAGGTATCTTAGATGCTCTATTATCTAAATTTCCCATAGTGGTACTAAGGGCTTTATCAATTTTAGGCTTATAATAGTTCTTTGGCTTAGGCACCTTAGATACATACATGAACTTTTGCTCCTTGCCCACATAAGCTTTCTCCTTAAACTTAAGAGAAGAAAAAGTTGAACCCAAAGTTCCCATAGCTTCTTCAAGTTCACCAATCCTATGGGTTTGATTATCATGGATAGCACAAGTTTCTAAGACAAAGCAATTCTTTCATTAATTCCTCCTAGAGATTTATCAAATTTATCGTTGTTATCAAGTAATATTCCCAATTTAGTCTCAACACTTGGAAGATTTTTCTCTGTGGCCTCCAACTTTTTCATGACATCTTCAAGAGATATTTCAATTTTAGCTTCATTAACAGGTGGTATTCCAACTAGACTCTCAATAATGCAACTAGCTTCTAAAGCAGGAGTGCCTAGGAAATTACCTCCCGCAAGAGTATCAAGAACATACCTATTCCAGCTAGAGATACCAACATAAAAGTTCCTAAGGAGGATAACAGTGGAGTGTTTCTTAGTGCACCTATGATGAGCATCACTAATTTTATACCAAACATCTTTAAAACTTTCTCCCCCTTGTTGCTTAAATGAATGAACTTCAACTTCAGGATTACTCATTTTAGCAATAAAAATAAACTAAGCAAAACCGAATTAAGTAAAGTAAAACAAGTAACTAATTTTTTGTGTTTTTGATATAAAGAAAGCAAACAAGATAAAAAATAAAATAAAGTAAAGCAAGACAATAAACAAAGTAAAGAGATTGGATGTGAGAGACTCCACTTGCAGCGTGTCTTGATCTCCCCGGCAACGGCGCCAGAAAAAGGTCTTGATGGCGTGTGATGCACACGTCCGTTGGGAACCCCAAGAGGAAGGTGTGATGCGCACAGCAGCAAGTTTTTCCCTCAGTAAGAAACCAAGGTTATCGAACCAGTAGGAGATGAAGGCCACGTGAAGGTTGTCGATGAAAGAGTGTAGTGCGGCGCAACACCAGGGATTCCGGCGCCAACGTGGAACCTGCACAACACAATCAAAATACTTTACCCCAACTTAACAGTGAGGTTGTCAATCTCACCGGCTTGCTGTAAACAAAGGATTAAACGTATGGTGTGAGAATGATGTTTGTTTGCAAAGAACAACAGAGAACAATGATTGCAGTAGATTGTATTTCAGATGTAAAAGAATGGACCGGTGTCCACAGTTCACTAGTGGTGTCTCTCCAATAAGATAAATAGCATGTTGGGTGAACAAATTACAGTTTTACTTAGGGCATTACGACAAAGAACATAGACCGCTATCCAGCATGCATCTATGCCTAAAAAGTCCACCTTCGGGTTAGCATCCGCACCCCTTACAGTATTAAGTTGCAAACAATAGACAATTGCATTAAGTACTGTGCGTAATGTAAACTATACAAATATCCTTAGACAAAGCATTGATGTTTTATCCCTAGTGGCAACAGCACATCCATAACCTTAGAACTTTCTCGTCACTATCCTGCATTCAATGGAGGCATGAACCCACTATCGAGCATAAATACCCCCTCTTGGAGTTACAAGTATCAACTTGGCCAGAGCCTCTACTAGCAACGGAGAGCATGCAAGATCATAAACAACACATATATGATAGATCAATAATCAACTTGACATAGTATTCCATATTCATCGGATCCCAACAAACACGACATGTAGCATTACAAATAGATGATTTTGATCATGATAGGCAGCTCACAAGATCTAAACATGATAGCACAAGAGGAGAAGACAACCATCTAGCTACTGCTATGGACCCATAGTCCAAGGATGAACTACTCACGCATCAGTCCGGAGGCGGGCATGGTGATGTAGAGCCCTCCGGTGATGATTCCCCTCTCCGGCAGGGTGCCGGAGGCGATCTCCTGAATCCCGGGAGATGGGATTGGCGGCGGCGGCGGCGTCTCTGGAACTTTTGTCGTATCGTGGCTCTCGGTTCTAGGGTTTCGCGACGGAGAGAATATATAGGCGAAGGGGCAGAGTCGGGGGACGCTCGACGGGCCCACCCCATAGGGCGGCGCGGCTAGGGGCGGGGCCGCGTCCCCCTAGGGTGTGGCCGCCTCGTCGCCCCTCTTCGTCTCCTCTTTGGCCTTCTGGAAGGCTCCGTTGAAAATAAGACCGTGGGCTTTTGTTTCGTCCAATTCCGAGAATATTTCCTGTGTAGGATTTCTGAAACCAAAAACAGCAGAAAACAGGAACTGGCGCTTCGGCATCTTGTTAATAGGTTAGTGCCGGAAAATGCATCAAAATGATATAAAGTGTATGTAAAACATGTGAGTATTGTCATAAAAATAGCATGGAACATAAGAAATTATAGATACGTTTGAGACGTATCAAGCACCACAGCCTCCAAACGATGTCGATGCCGATATCGGCATGGTCAGAACGGCTATGCTCGCCGCCACTGCTAGGTCAGCGTTGGGATGCACCCTCAATCCCGTCCCCTCATTCGATCACTGACACACCAGAGATACCGCCGAGGCCAATGCCGAACGTACATGTTGATGCCAATGCCGAATATGCATGCACGCCGCTGTGGGCACGGCCACGCCGCCCCGCTATGCTGGACGCCACAGACCACCGCGAGGTCTTTCCCTTCGCCACCACACTCATCTAGCACCCATCTCGTACACGCCGTAAAAAGAGAGACACTAGTTTTCTCTACATTGCTCACGTTCATGTCAGACACGGTCAGTCAAAGTTTTGAGGTAGTCGTCGATGTCGTCGCCCATTTCTTCTCTTCTTTGCATGGTTAAATGCGTCTAGTTCATATCTATCTAATGCGTCTGGTCTCGCCTCATGCAGTTCTTTGTGGACGTCAATCTCATCTCGGCACCCCGCAGGCCACCTCCTCCGTGCCATCAATGTAGAGCTCCGTTTAAAAATCTATTCCTACCCGTGTATTGCCCCTTGTATCAGCGCCATGGCCCACTTGTCATTCGATATACCGAAGCCCCACTCGTGCGTGTTTTGGTCAGGGATACAGCGATGCTTACGGTCAAAACAAGATGGGATGGTCTGACGTGTCTTTGCGGGCTGTACGTGGCCCCACTAGTCAGAAGATAACGGTCAACCGTCGGGCAACCGGCCGTTACAACACCTGTGATTGTTGCAGACAAGGTCTTGGGGAAAACTGAGGAAAAAGTAAGGAGCTGGGGAAAACTGAGCACAACTAAGGAACCGGGGGCACGAAAATAGAAATCCCTTTTATAAATGGTTATTATTTATTTTAGAAATTTACTAATTATTGAATGTTCTTTAAATTTTGGATAAATAAAATACAGAATTAAGACTTATTAAATAATTGAATTTTTATTTCTAATAAAAATTTCATGTTATATTTTGGTGATAGCGATTATTTTTCTGAAAAATTTGATATATTATTTTTATTTTTCTAATTTGAAAAGAATTTTTTATGAATTCGTAAAGTTTGTCACATTTTCTCGAGTTTGAATTTAACAATAAATCTTTGAGATAGACTGTAATCCAACTACGTCTATGACTAATAATCCACCTTCCGGTTATCATTCGAACCCGTTCTAGTATTAAGTTGCAAGCAACAGATTATCGCATTAAGCAATGTGTGTAAAGTAAACAATAGAATTATTCTTAGACAAAACATTGTTGTTTTCTCCCTAGTAGCAACAACATATCTACAATCTTAGAAGTTATTGTCACTCTTCCAGATTACTAGAGGCATGAACCCACTATCGAGTATAAATACCCCCTCTTGGAGTTACAAGTATGTATTTGGGCAAAACATCTACTACCAACGGAGAGCATGCAAGATCTCAAATAACATATAACAAATATATAATCGATCTCAACCATAGTATTCAATATTCATTGGATCCCAACAAACACAACATGTAACACTACATAAAGATGATCTTTATCATGATAGGTAACTCACAAGATCTAAACATGAAGCATAATTTGGAGAAGGCAACCATCTAGCTACTGCTATGGACCCGTAGTCCAGAGATGAACTACTCACGCATCACTTCGGCAGGATGACGGGAAGAGCTTCAGAACCCTCCCGAGCTAAGGTCGGCGATGGCAGCCGCGGCAGAACTTTTTATGGATGGAGGCTCGGGTGTTTAGATTTTTCCCGAGATCGTGAATAAATAGGCGGAAGGGTGAGGCCGGTGGGTGCCTGGGGGGCCCACACCACCCCATGGCGTGGCCCAGGTCCTGGCCGCGCCAAGGGAAGGTGTGGCCGCTTCGTGGCGCCCCTTCGTCTCTCCTATGGACTCCATCTTCGCTACAGTAAAATAGAAACTTCAGCTTTTGTTTCGTCCAGTTCCGAGAATATTTTCTGTACAACTTTTCCGAAATACAAAACAACAGAAAATAGGGAACTAACACTGTGGCATAAAATGTATAAAAGTACAACAAAGTGTAAACAAAACATATAAAAATTAGTGTAAAACAAGTATCGAGCATCAAAAATTATAGATACGTTTGCAACGTATCAACCGACAGCGAGTGGATGGTGAGGAACGGGACTCCTTGCAGGTACGCCACAAGCGCGACGGCGGCGCTCTCCATCTCGATGGGCGTGCACTAGAACCTTGTGCGCACGAACTGGCGGTACCGGGCGTTGTCCAGGAACACGTTACCGCTGCACCCCCTGCTGACCCGGACCACCCGCGGTGCGCGAGGCAGGCACATCGTCGCCCGTTCACGCACACCGGCAGCTCCATCCCTCCAGCTTCGCCGCCAGCGCGTAGTAGCGCTTGCTGGCGCGGACCCAGAACGCGTGCTGCTGCTCCTCGGGAACGCCCGACGCCGGGAAGATATCCTCCGACTGGTACCAGATGCTATTGAGCTCGTTCTTCGACAAGGTCGGGTTGTCCTGGCCAACGGTGTAGTCGGATAAGTTAAGGAAGGCGTACTCCCACGTGTAGTCGCCAACGGACTCCAGCGGAAACTCGTTCTCATTCTTGTCACTGTACCGCTGCCAGTTCTAGAGAGAGAGGTGGGTCCAAAGATTAGGGATGGTGACGTTGCCGATCTGGAGGTCCTCGTTCGCGTTGCTGATGATGCCCCAATGGACAATGCCTTTCTTCCCGGAAAACATGCATGCACCACGCCGGCACAAGCAACAACTTTACATGCAAATATTCATGGCACCACACAAGCTTTATGTATAAAGATCGTCTTGCCATCCCGCACACACACACTGCCTGCGCGGGACAAGCGATTCACCTGCAACAAGCATCCATACACACCGACGACCACACAAGACATGCATATGCATGTCCCCTCCAACTACTCAGCTAGTAGATTCGATACCGAGACGAGACCACGATCGATGAGAATGTGGTGTTGGACAAAAAGAGATGTGGGAGAGGAGAGAGTATGGAGAGGTTTCCCCTCACCAACAATTATGTATCAACCAAAGTAAGTGCAATAAGTACCAAAAAGGTAAAAAGTATGGCCAAAATGGGATGGAAGAGAAGGGGAAGACAAGCTGGATGGAGGAGGAAGAAGAATGAAATGGGTAGTGTTGTAGGTGAGGGGTTGGCACTATGTAGATCTGGGTCGCAATTTCTGTGGCACACTAGGGAAAATGTGCCGCTAAATATCCAATTTCTCTGGCGCACCAGCCTCAATGCACCACTAAATATCTTGTTTTTGTGGCGCACCAAGCAATGCGCGCCATAGAAAGGTGTAATTCTGTGGCGCACGTCGATCCATGCGCCACGTAAATAGTGAAACCAATGATTGGGCCTGATCGTGGGTGGGGCCCACCATATTTTTGTGGCGCATGTGAAAGGGGTGCGCCACGTAAAAATTTCTCAGTAGCGCATGGGAAACAGGTGCGCCACAGAAAGGCCTCCCACCTATAGCTAGTTTCCTACTAGTGTACTTCCGCGAAGACTAGATATGTATTATGCTTGAAGAATTTTATCATTTACACAATCAAGACGTCCTCGACAAATCTATCATCAGTTTCTATTTGTTGAAAGTGATTAATTTCTGTAATTAAGTCTCTAGCTCAGCTTGTTCATTGCTTGTAATTATCCTCACTATATTCTTTTGTACACTATTATGCAGAATGAAGATTCTCAAATGCAGAAGATGGAGAATCTATGACATTGGGTTCATTGATCCATATACCGTTAATTTTGTTACGGTACGAGACCACGTCAAGGACACTTAGGCTAACTTGCTAAGATGTTTAACTAAACAAAATTCCAGAACGAAAATACTATTTTCTTACAATTTCAAGTGAGTGTTACTTTTTGTACACATTCTATTTTGCCTACTCGATGTTAAGTGTAAATGATGAGTTATGCATGCTTGTGATACGCGTACAAAGACGCGTCCGTTGGGAACCCCAAGAGGAAGGTGTGATGCGTACAACGACAAGTTTTCCTCTCGTAAGAAACCAAGGTTTATCGAACCAAGAGGGAGCCAAGAAGCACGTTGAAGGTTGATGGCGGCGGAGTGCAGAGTGTGCAACACCAGGGATTCCGGGGCCAACGTGGAACCCGCACAACACAACCAAAGTACTTTGTCCCAACGTAATGCTGAGGTTGTCAATCTCACCGGCTTGCTGTAACAAAGGATTAGATGTATAGTGTGGATGATGATTGTTTGCGTAAAACAAGAGAACGAGTATTGCAAAGAGATTGTATTCGATTAAAAGAATGGACCGGGTCCACAATCACTAGAGGTGTCTCTCCCATAAGAATAAGCATGTTGGGTGAATAAATTACAGTTGGGCAATTGACAAATAAAGAAGGCATGACCATGCACATACATGTTATGATGAGTATTGTGAGATTTAATTGGGCATTATGACAAAGTACATAGACCGCTATCCAGCATGCATCTATGCCTAAAAAGTCCACCTTCAAAGTTATCATCCGAACCCCCTCCAGTATTAAGTTGCAAACAACAGACAATTGCATTAAGTATGGTGCGTAATGTAATCAACACATATATCCTTAGACATAGCATCGATGTTTTATCCCTAGTGGCAACAGCACATCCACAGCCTTAGAGGTTTCTGTCACTCCCCCAGATTTAATGGAGACATGAACCCACTATCGAGCATAAATACTCCCTCTTGGAGTTACAAGCAAAAACTTGGCCAGAGCCTCTACTAGTAACGGAGAGCATGCAAGATCATAAACAACATATAGATAATAGATTGATAATCAACATAACATAGCATTCACTATTCATCGGATCCCAACAAACACAACATGTAGTATTACAGATAGATGATCTTGATCATGTTAGGCAGCTCACAAGATCCAACAATGAAGCGCAATTAGGAGAAGACAACCATCTAACTACTGCTATGGACCCATAGTCCAGGGGTTAACTACTCACTCATCACTCCGGAGGCGACCATGGCGGTGAAGAGTCCTCCGGGAGATGATTCCCCTCTCCGGCAGGGTGCCGGAGGCGATCCCCTGAATCCCCCGAGATGGGATTGGCGGCGGCGTCTCTGGAAGGTTTTTCGTATCGTGGCTCTCGATACTGGAGTTATTATCGACGAAGGCTTAAGTAGGCGGAGGAGGTAGGCCGGGGCGCCACGAGGGCCCCACACACCAGGCCGGCGCGGCCAGGGCTTGGGCCGCGCCGCCCTGTTGTGTGGGCACCTCGTCGCCCCACTTCGTTTCCTCTCCGACTTCGAAGCTTCGTGGAAAAATAAGATCCCGGGCGTTGATTTCGTCCAATTCCGAGAATATTTCCTTACTAGGATTTCCGAAATGAAAAACAGCAGAAAACAGCAACTGGCTCTTCGGCATCTTGTTAATAGGTTAGTGCCGGAAAATGCATAAATATGACATAAAGTATGTATAAAACATGTAGGTATCATCAATTAAGTGGCATGGAACATAAGAAATTATCGATACGTTGGAGACGTATCAGGATCCGCAAGCTTAGTTCCTACTCGTCCCGAGTAGGTAAACGGTAACAAAGATAATTTCTGAAGTGACATGCCATCATAATCTTGATCAATACTATTGTAAGCACATGTAATGAATGCAGCGATTCGAAACAATGTAAATGTAATGAGTAAACAATTGAATCATATAGCAAAGACTTTTCATGAATAGTACTTTCAAGACAAGCATCGATAAGTCTTGCATAAGAGTTAACTCATAAAGCAATAAATTCAAAGTAAAGGTATTGAAGTTCAACTTATAACATGTATATCTCATGGATATTGTCAATGTAAAGTAATATAACAAGTGCAATATGCAAGTATGTAGGAATCAATGCGCAGTTCACACAAGTGTTTGCTTCTTGAGGTGGAGAGAAATAGGTGAACTGACTCAACATAAAAGTAGAAGAAAGGCCCTTCGCAGAGGGAAGCATTGATTGCTATATTTGTGCTAGAGCTTTGGTTTTGAAAACAAGAAACAATTTTGTCAATGGTAGTAATAAAGCATATGTGTTATGTAAATTATATCCTACAAGTTGCAAGCCTCATGCATAGTATACTAATAGTGCCCGCACCTTGTCCTAATTAGCTCGGATTACCTGGATTATCATCGCAATACATATGTTTTAACCAAGTGTCACAAAGGGGTACCTCTATGCCGCCTGTACAAAGGTCTAAGGAGAAAGCTCACATTGGATTTCTCGCTTTTGATTATTCTCAACTTAGACATCCATACCGGGACAACATAGACAACAGATAATGGACTCCTCTTTAATGCATAAGCATTTAGCAACAATTAATATTCTCGTATGAGATTGAGGATATTTGTCCAAAACTGAAACTTCCACCATGAATCATGGCTTTAGTTAGCGGCCCAATATTCTTCTCTAACAAAGATGCATGCTCTAACCATTCAACTCATAGTAAATCGCCCTTACTTCGCATAAGACGGACATGCATAGCAACTCACATGATATTCAACAAAGTGTTGATGGCGTCCCCAGGAACATGGTTATCGCACAACAAGCAACTTAATAAGAGATAAAGTGCATAAGTACATATTCAATACCACAATAGTTTTTAGGCTATTTGTTCCATGAGCTATATATTGCAAAGATGAAGAATGGAAATTTTAAAGGTAGCACTCAAGCAATTTACTTTGGAATGGCGGAGAAATACCATGTAGTAGGTAGGTATGGTGGACACAAATGGCATAGTGGTTGGCTCAAGGATTTTGGATGCATGAGAAGTATTCCCTCTCGATACAAGGTTTAGGCTAGCAAGGTTATTTGAAACAAACACAAGTATGAACCGGTGCAGCAAAACTCACATAAAAGACATATTGTAAGCATTATAAGACTCTACACCGTCTTCCTTGTTGTTCGACCCTTACTAGAAATTATCTAGACCTTAGAGAGACCAATTATGCAAACCAAATTTTAGCAAGCTCTATGTATTTCTTCACTAAAAGGTGCAAAGTATATGATGCAAGAGCTTAAACATGAGCACAAAAATTTCCAAGTATCACATTATCCAAGACATTTTACCAATTACCACATGTAGCATTTCCCGTTTCCAACCATATAACAATTTAACGAAGCAGATTCAACCTTCGCCCCTGAATATTATGAGTAAAGCCTAAGGACATATTTGTCCATATGCAACAGCGGAGCGTGTCTCTCTCCCACACAATGAATGCGAGGATCCAACTTTATTCAAACAAAACAAAAACAAAAACAAACCGACGCTCCAAGCAAAGTGCATAAGATGTGATGGAATAAAAATATAGTTTCACTAGAGGAACCTGATAATGTTGTCGATGAAGAAGGGGATGCCTTGGGCATCCCCAAGCTTAGACGCTTGAGTCTTCTTGAAATATGCAGGGGTGAACCACTGGGGCATCCCCAAGCTTAGAGCTTTCACTCTCCTTGATCATATTGTATCATCCTCCTCTCTTGATCCTTGAAAACTTCCTCCACACCAAACTCAAAACAACTCATTAGAGGGTTAGTGCATAATCAAAAATTCACATGTTCAGAGGTGACATAATCATTCTTAACACTTCTAGACATTGCACAAAGCTACTGAAAGTTAATGGAATAGAAAAATCCATCAAGCATAGCAAAACAGGCAATGCGAAATAAAAGGCAGAATCTGTCAAAACAGAACAGTTCGTAAAGATGAATTTCTAAGAGGCACCAGACTTGCTCAAATGAAAATGCTCAAATTGAATGAAAGTTGCGTACATATCTGAGGATCACTCACGTAAATTGGCAGAATTGTCTGAGTTACCTACAGAGAATTAGGCCCAGATTCATGACAGCAAAGAAATCTGTTTCTGCGCAGTAATCCAAATCTAGTATGAACCTTACTATCAAAGACTTTACTTGGCACAACAATGCAACAAAACTAAGATAAGGAGAGGTTGCTATAGTAGTAACAACTTACAAGACTCAAATATAAAATAAAAGTGCAGTAGTAAAATCATGGGTTGTCTCCCATAAGCGCTTTTCTTTAACGCCTTTCAGCTAGGCGCAGAAAGTGTATATCAAGTATTATCAAGAGACGAAGCATCAACATCATAATTTGTTCTAATGATAGAATCAAAAGGTAACTTCATTCTCTTTCTAGGAAAGTGTTCCATACCTTTCTTGAGAAGAAATTGATATTTAATATTACCTTCCTTCATATCAATGATAGCACCAACAGTTCGAAGAAAAGGTCTTCCCAATATAATGGGACAAGATGCATTGCATTCAATATCCAAGACAACAAAATCAACGGGGACAAGGTTATTGTTAACGGTAATGCGAACATTATCAACTCTCCCCAAAGGTTTCTTTGTAGAATTATCAGCAAGATCCAAATAACAATTTTTCAATGGTGGCAAGTCAAGCATATTATAGATTTTTCTAGGCATAACGGAAATACTTGCACCAAGATCACATAAAGAATTACAATCAAAGTCATTGACCTTCATCTTAATGATGGGCTCCCAACCATCCTCTAGCTTCCTAGGAATAGAAGCTTCACGATTTAATTTCTCTTCTCTAGCTTTTATGAGAGCATTTGTAATATGTTTTGTGAAAGCCAAATTTATAGCACTAGCATTAGGACTCTTAGCAAGTTTTTGTAAGAACTTTATAACTTCAGAGATGTGGCAATCATCAAAATCCAAACCATTATAATCTAAAGCAATGGGATCATTGTCCCCAATGTTGGAAAAAATTTCATCAGTTTTATCACTGTGCTTCAAATAGCTTTCCTAGCTTCTCGTGCTTTGCATTAGAAGTGGAAACATTGCCAACACCAATTATTTTACCATTGATAGTAGGAGGTGCAGCAACATGTGGAGCATTAGCATTACTAGAGGTGGTAATAGTCCAAACTTTAGCTATATTATCTTCTTTAGCATTTTCTTCTCTTTCCCACCTAGCGCGCAATTCGGCCATCAATCTTATATTCTCATTAATTCTAACTTGGATGGAGTTTGCTGTAGTAACAATTTTATTATTATTATTTTCATTAGGCATAACTTTCGATTTCAAAAGATCAACATCAGCAGCAAGACTATCGACTTTAGAAACAAGTATATCAATTTTCCCAAGCTTTTCTTCAACAAATTTGTTAAAAGCAGTTTGTGTACTAATAAATTCTTTAAGCATAGCTTCAAGTCCAGGGGGTGTGTTCCTATTATTGTTGTAAGAATTCCCATAAGAATTACCATAAGAATTACCATTATTATAAGGATATGGCCTATAGTTGTTACTAGAATTGTTCCGATAAGCATTGTTGTTGAAATTATTATTTTTAATGAAGTTTACATCAACATGTTCTTCTCGAGCAACCAATGAAGCTAACGGAACATTATTAGGATCAACATTAGTCCTACCACTCACAAGCATAGACATAATAGCATCAATCTTATCACTCAAGGAAGAGGTTTCTTCAACAGAATTTACCTTCTTACCTTGTGGAGCTCTTTCCGTGTGCCATTCAGAGTAATTAATCATCATATCATCAAGAAGATTTGTTGCGTCTCCTAGAGTGATGGACATAAAGGTACCTCCAGCAGCTGAATCCAATAAGTTCCGCGAAGAAAAATCAGTCCCGCATAAAAGGTTTGGATGATCATCCAAGTATCCAAGTAGTCAGTCCATGGGTTGGGCAATTTTTAACCAAAGATTTCATTCTTTCCCATGCTTGGGCAACATGCTCATTATACAATTGTTTAATATTCATTATGCTACTTCTAGATGTATTTTAGTTAGAGATACATCCGTATCTAGATGAAATTGAGAAAACTCCAATTTGATCTATGAAGTTGGCACGGATGTGCGTTTTGGTCACGAACTTGCAAATCGTGAATTTTGGGTCACAAAGTTGCCCCCGCACGAGTGTTTTGGTCACTCCGTCACACCGACGGTTAGTTTGGTGGCGTGGTTAAATAGTTTTTTTTTGCAAATTGACCCCTAACATTTTGTTTTTTCTGATTTTTTACTCCTTAGTTTGACTTTTACGAGGCAATTTGCAAAAAAAAAAAAAAATTGCCACATCAGCAAACTAATCGACCAAAACGCTCGCGCGGAGCAACTTTTTGACCCACAATTCACGATTTGCAAGTTCGTGACCAAAACGCATACAGAGCAACTTCAAAGATCAAATTGTAGTTTTTCTCCACCTATTTTTAGACGGAGGGACTATATGACCAACATAGATTGTCCACAGGTCTAGTCAATATACGTAAGCATAGTTCCAACTGGGTAAAGAACACAGTTCTTGCGATCAATTCTTACATCATTATCATATAAAGAGAGAGACTAGAGAATAGAGATAGAGAAATAAAACAAGATCGGCAAACAGTGCTATGATGCATCTTCTGAAAATCTCAAAGCTTCTTCGCCCATGTTGCAGCCCAGCACCTTACTTAGATTCCGTCCGGATTGTACTGGGCGGCGAATCTGCGGAAGGTCTCCTCACTAGCGGCGTTCACTGCAGCCCTTCTCTTGTCGTAGTCATCAGGGAGCGCAACGAAGCCTTTGGCAGCAAACTCCTTGCGGACTTTTTCCTGGTACACGGCGTACCTGTCCTCGATCTTCTCGTGCTCGGCGGCCGCCTCGAGCACGATCCTCTTGCCCTCCTCGTCCAAGTTGTCGAAGTAGCTGCCAATGAAGAAAGACTCCCGCCTGTGGTTCAGAATCGACTGGACCGCTGCCATCGAAAGGTGGTAATTGCACGGAGGAACCGGTGCCGCCTTCGCCGCCGCAGCTTCTTCGCCCGAGACGGTCCGCCGCCGTACGCAGCCGAGCTCCGGAGGATCTCCTCTTCCCGCGGCCCCGCTACCCGCCATCTCTTGATCTGATCCTCGTCGCCTCGCGGAGAATATTCGCCGACCAAGGGGATTCGTGGAGGATCTACCTTTCAATCGATATAGGAGATGGCCGTGTTGTCTCTCGGCTAATAAAGTTGGAGACAAAAACCCTAGCCTAGCTCTATTCCCGATCGGAGTTGGATTGAATAATCTGGTCGCGTGTGTCTTCGAGGGTTTATGTTGGGCCCGGTTTGACGGATATCTACTCCCTTTGATCTTTTAATTAACGGAATTGCATGCTAAGTTTCAGCTGGCTGAGACGTCAGTCACGATGCTCCATCGTTAGATTTTGTTTCTGTTTGAAGATTCGTGTTTGCTTGTTTGTGCTTTGTTTAGACCCACATCAAAACACGCTGATGTAATTTTACTGAGACATAAGTTAAGTCTTAGTCAACTGAGATTTAGACACACCCTTTAGTTAACTCCCCCGACGGACGCGGTCCTACCGGAGACTTCACCGCAGACCTTGCCGGAGCACCGTACTTCGTCGGAGCCCTCGCCGGGAGACTTCAACGAAGACCTCGCAGAGCAACATACCGCACTGTAGCACCGTACTTCGTGAGAGACCCAAAGAGCAAAAACATTATACTAAAGTAGCATAACCACATACCATTTGTAGCACAAAAATATACAATTGTAGCATTGTGAACTACTCCTAGCCGGAAGCGCTTTCACTTCTTTCTTGCAAAGCACCACCACCGATCGTGGTAGCACCGTTTGGTGATCGTATGCAGCACCATTGCCGACCTTTCGTAGCACCGTTGTCGACCTTTCGTAGCACCGCCGCCGACACTTTGCAACACCTCGTTGACTGCTTAAACAAGATAGGCCCTCCTTTACGGCTCATCCACCCACCATTCGCATTGAGCACGATAGTTCACCAGAGACCTCCTTGTAGCAATGCTGCCCGCCAATGGCGGCACCAGCACTTAGTCCTTGCAGCACCGGCAACTACCAATTGTATTACCGCCAGTCGTCGTTGGTAGCACACGCAGGCACCATTTGAAGCACAGCTCGTCGTCGTTGGTAGCACATGTGGCCGCATTGGTAGCATATGCATGCACCATTTACAAGACCGCCGTCGCCGTTGGTAGCACCAAGAAGAACCATTTGTAGCCCCATGGCGCTCGCGAAATGGTGTCATTGTCACAACAGCCATGGATAGACCCCATGAAGTGTCGCTTCTTCCCCGCATCGTGGCATCCCGCAAGAGCACCTCGACGGCTGCCGCTGGGACCGTGATTGTCGTGCTTGGTGGCCGCGTGGACCAGGTCGAGGTGGAGGCGTGGTGGCAGGAGGTACCACCTCCAAGCTCAACTAGGTTCTCTCGAGATTGCATGTAACGGCCCAGGTTAGTACCCCTAATAGATTTGCCTGTTCTTTTCTTTTTATGCATCATCATGGCATATGCATCATATCATCCATGTTTTAATAAATAAAATTATTTTACAAAGCCAAACTATTTTGTTTACTCTCTCTCTCCATCCCTGGATTCAAAATTAAAACTTGCTTGAACTATTAAAATAAAACAGTTTACAAACAGTTTTGAAAAGAAAAGATAAAGAGTTTTCAAGAGAAAAACCCTTTTCCCCCCTCTCCCTCGTGGCCCAATCTTCTCCTCCTCTCTTCTGGCCCGAGGCCACACCCGGCCCACCTTCCTCCACCGCAGCAGCCCACCTCCCTTCTCTTCCTCTGGCCCAACCCAACCCAACAGACCGAAGGGGTACGCACCTTTTTTACCTCGTTGTCGTCTTCTCCAAAGGTGAGCACGCCGATGGCGTGAGCGCCTGGTCCTCCACCACCGCACCTCCCCTTCCCACCTGCTCCCTCTCTCCCCTTTTTATCCCTCCCCACAGCGCCAGAAACCCTAGCCCTCCTCTCCTTCCCCTCTCGCGCCGCCGCCCCCATCTCCCTCTCTTTTCTTCTCTGTAACCACCGAACCCCCCCGCAAGTTCATCGTCGTCGCCCGGACATCTCCGTCACCCCCTCACTGCGCTGCCGCTACCAATCGATGCGCGTCGTCGTCCTCTACATCCCTCTGCAAGGAATCGCCCGGGGGCGCCCTAAATCGTCGCCTCCATCCTCGTTTCTTCCCCAGCACCGGCGGCCTTTTTGCTCGACTCCGGCCGCCACCGTCCTCCTCCGCCCTCCTCGTCACGTCCTACACATCCCTGGTGAGCAGGCGCACCTCCTGGACCGCTCGATCGCTTCCCCCTCCTCTGCTCCTTCTTCTCACCTTGCTATCGGCCGTTTTGTCCGCAGCAACCCGCCGACGGTGAAGCTCCGGCCACCTCCCGTGGGCGGCGCCGCCTCCTCTTCGTCCGCGCCGACAAGGCGCACCCGACGCCCCTTCCTCGCGTCCTGGGACGCATCCAGTTGCCGGCGCGCGCGACGCCTCGCCGCGGTGACCGCCCCTCGCCCGGAACGCGCGCGGCATCACACCGCATCGAACAGCTTCTATGCGTTCCAGCACGTTTCGCCACGCTGGCAGCCACGTGGCCGCGGGCCCCGTCCGTCAGCGGCTCCAGCTAGTCCCTTTCCGGTGAGAAAACCCTCAGATCCGATCTGGATCTAAACGTTTTGCAGATAACCCCCTAACTCTTCTTCAATCTGACCCACCGTCCTTCACAGCATCTTCCTGCGCCGCGTCAGCACTCCCTGGCCCGCGCGTCAGTCGCTCGGGCTAGCCAGTGCCTGGGTGAGAAACGTTTTCCCTTTTTCTCTGTTTTGCAGAAATTCCAGAAAATGTCTATATGTTGCATAAATCATATCTTTCAAACCGTGCATCGAAATGCAAAGTGTTTTATATGAAAATTGATCAGAAAAATGTGCTGGACATGATTATGCCATCCATTCATCTGTTTGCATCTTGCATCATGTCACGCGTTGATAGTTATGCATGTCCACCTTACATATATGTGGAGTATTTCGGAACACCGACGTGGTTTTCCCCGCTCCGCTTAATATTGAAGTAGCGCACCCCTGCCATGATATGCCATGCTAAACAACACTTTACTTTGTCGGTAGAAACTGCAACTCCAACCTAATTTGCTTGTCCGGGGTTCCGACTCCGATTAATATGGACAAGTGCATTGCATCATATCTGCCATGTCATGCATATCATCTTGATCATGCTGGATCTTCTTTATCCGTAGTAGTAAGACTTGTATACGTTGTGTGTTCCAGCATTTGCTTCTTCCCGGATAGGATCACGAAGTGGTGATGTGAGAAACGGCGAATTCTCCGACAAGTTTTTCTGCAGCTTTTCACAGGCGAGCCCACCCCTTCACCTATTTTACTTTTACATGCTCTTTTGATCTATTGCTATCCTTGTGTTGCGATTCTGTTGTGTCACGTGTCCTATCCACCTGTTACCTATATGTCCGAGATACACCTCCTCGCCCTACCTATTGTTTGTTGTTTGCCGCCTTGCGAGTCGTAGGCGTGTTTAGGATCTCGTTGTTTATCTCGATCTGTTATCGGGATATGTTGGGTTGTTGGGAGGTTTTTACATGCTATATCATTTGTTGGAGATAATCACACTTTACTTTATTGTTAACAACTAAAATTGTAAGCAGAGGCATCTGTGAGCCCCTTTGCGAAAGCATCTAACTTTGACTCGCTAATGTCCCCTAGGACCCGAGTTCTTGTTATCTGTTCCGAGATTGAGCGCTCTACCCGTACGTGGGGGAATGGGACCCCCATCACCCACTACCTTTCCTCGAGTCTGTTTATTGGGAGCCACAACCTTGGTTTTATTTGCTCATATGCACGATGCACGTTTACTTCTGTTGCCTTCGGTGTTTATTCCCGTATCTGTACTCATAACGCGGACTCTTTATCCTTGGCCTAGCCGTTAGTGCCCGCCTTGGAAGCCGACGCAAACCTCTCGGGTCCGTATCGGAGTACGCCGAACTTCTCGTCACGGTAGCTTAGTTGGGTGGCTCCCATTAAATTTTCTCTTGCATTGGGAACGGTCTTGATGTGAGACTCCACCCGTAGTAAGTGGGTTCGAGCATGCGTATGGTTACATTTGGGCAACCCCCGCAGTGGTGTACATCTTATCGATAAGCCGTGTCCGCTGCTATGGACGACTTTGATTTGTATGGCTTGATCATAGAACAACTTACACCTTATACTTGTTGTTAATAATCTGATAATAACTTGCGTAGTAATATAGCATTACTACAACCGATACCTAATAAAACTGGTCCACCGTTGAGTGCCTTTTACATTGCCTCTTCGCTATTGTTGAAGGGGATATGTGTAATTGGCTGGGTTATGTTTGTGTAGTATTTATCTGTTACCTTGTGCGCTCTCTTATCTTCTCTGAGTAGAGCAGATGTTGTAGCGTGTCTCTATTGGATAGTAGCTTTGTCGCCGCTAAACTCCACATATAGCCGGTGAAGTTTATACCGCCCACCAAACGAGCATAGTCGGTCTTGTCTCGCTCGTACGTGCCAGTGGTCCTTTCCCTCGCCTTCGTTTCTTTTTGTCTCCTCCCCTTTTGCTCTAACCGATGGCCCGACTTTGACAGTACGAGATGACGACGTTAGCAAGGTTACCCTTCCGCTTGGCTCGGGCGTGGTTATGGACGTCACCGGTTATCTTCGTGGACTCTTAGTCCAATTTGTATCTTGTCCGTACTCGGACGTATTTGATCTTCTGTATGATTTGGATCTTTGTATTGTATATTTGTATCTTGACTCGTTGGAGTCTTTGTTGTAATATATGTTCTTGTGGGCTCTATTGTAATCCTGTTGTAATGTTACCGCTCGTGTTAATTCCTCTGGCATCACGTGTGTGATTCGTCGCGCACGTCGTGTCGGAGGGCGTCTCTGAATCGATATCATGCGGATTTCGCGGGTTCGCCGGATCCTCATGGTACCGATTCCCGGGCGTCACATTGCATCCTTGCGGGCGAGGAAGGCGAGGACCTCCAAGTAGGTGGTGGCCCGCGCAGTGGAGGTAGGCAACAGCTCGCTCGGGGCACAAGGAGGCATAGAGGAGGTCGGCATCAACTCCCTCGAGGTTAAGGAGCGGCAGAGGACTTTGAGGTTTTGCGCCCGGTGGCAAGGAGCCATGGTGCGTGGTGATGGGGTAGCCATGGCGCGTGACGGAGGACTACGAGGTTGGGCGATTGGCGGCGAGGATCCATGGTGCGCGGCGGCGGGTAGCCATGGGTATGCGGCGGCGGCAACCCATCATCAAGGTCGCAACGACGGGATTTATTTGTTTTTTTTTGGAACAACAACGGGGATAGAGGTTCACGATGGGAAGAATGAAAGGGATATGCCAACTGAAGATATAACGTGGGCTCCATCAGGACACACATCAAGCGCGCGAGCCAGAGGTTGGACGATGCTGAGCATCCGCCTGTTTTGAAGCTTTTTTCCATAAAGCATGGAATGATCCTTAACACATACTACAAAAGAATCTCCTCGAATGTCAAAGTCTAACATGCCCATTAAGATGATTAAGTTTATAATAAGACCTAACTCTAGATTGATAATTGCAAGAGCTAGGACATAGATTTGCTGAAAATAAGTTGGGGATGAGAGGAGAAACGTACCTCGAATCGATGGTGTGCGAGGAATCAAATAAAATGAACAGATTTGAAGATTCAATGGAGTTGGTTTTGAGTTGGGAAGAAGAAGACAGAGAATATGAATGTATTAGGTTTAGGTTTACCTCTTCCCTGGCATATAACGTGAACCGTGGCCGGTATGGACGGACGGTACGGCACACTTTACCCGTATTGAGCACCTCCGCTTTAGGATCGGGGCTGATTCGTGGTGGTACACTCTAGACGGCGTAATCCCCATACGAGCGGTCGCAATTCTTTCTATAACAATTCCAAAAATTTGCAACTTTTGTTGAAGTCGGTACAAATGGGCAGACGGAGGATTCCCTGTGATGGGTGGTATCCATCTTCTTTGTACTCTTGGACACAACTTTGGTTCCTTCCATCTTCTCGCCGAAGAAGTGGTACGGGCCCGTGCTACTGGTCGGTCCCAACGTACTGGTGGTTGCCATTTTCTATGTAACTTGCAAAACTTGATATTTTTTGCATCTTTGCATATGCCTCTGCACATCAACCTTACCTCGAAAATGACTAAGGAAAAACAACAATATATAATATTGAATAATTCCCTTATGTTAGTATATCAAATCAAAAGTTTTAAACACCTATTTCTTCTCCTCTTTTCCAAAGGATCTCATGAACAATATTTATTAAAAACAAAAACAAAATTGAAACAAGAACGAGTAAAGGAAAACTTTATCAAGCATGGGTTGCCTCCCATGAAGCGCTTCTAGTTAAGGGAAGTGAACTACAAATGGTTCTTTGGATGGTAGTCGAATTCTCACATTCCCTTCATGTAAATTGATTAGAGCTTTAATAGTTCTAAGAAATGGTCTTTCTAAGATTATAGGAGTTGTAGAATATTTAGGCATCTCCACTATAAAGATCAATAAGAGGAGGACATCCTTTAAATTCTACCACAATATTTTCTTTAATTCCTACAACTTGTTTATAAGTCAAATCCGCTAAGTGAAGCCTTAGCAAAGTTGTTTCAAATGGTCCTAAGTTCATTTTACCAAATAGGCTCTCCGGAATAGTTGACATGCTTGCACCAAGATCACAAAGTGCAGAACCTTGTTTACTCCAATATGGATTTTAATGGTGGGCTCAAATATATCATCAAGCTTAGTCGGAAGTTTTCTCGCTAGCTTCGTATATTGTTGTTCTAACTCAAGACTTTGCATGCTACTTCATGAATAAATTGTTGGTACATATTAATGTTAACTTGATCAATTCCGGGATTCTTGATGGTTATCATCTTCACAAGGTCTTACATGGCATAATACGGTGATGGATCATTGCTATAGTTCAGCTCTTCAGGTACTTCATCTTCTTACTTGATTCTCATCATCTTGAGGTCTTCAACGGGATTTGGTTCGGGCTTCCCTGCAAATCTTGCAAGTATAATAGTTTTACTATCAACTATTTTTTCCAATTGTGCCTCAACGATCTTTGTCCATTCCTGTAGATCTTGAACATCATTCTTAAGAGTAACAGTTTGCTTAGACAAACTCCCTAGAATTTGTGTTCATAAATCACAACATGAGTGGAGGGTGAGTGAAAAAGAATGCTAGGAAAGAAATAATAAGTATGGACGGGCATTCTTTCACTCAAGCACACTACGCAGTTCTACAAAATTCCATCTTGGTGGCTCCGTATATCGAGGAACACATGAATATTGTATGCTCCAAAAACCCAAGGCAGTCTGACTACTGGATTACACATGCACACGTGCTGACTTTCGGCGGTTAGTTTAAAACACATCTCATGAATAACACCACTGTTGGAGATCAGTTGTACTTGTTGGCTAGATCTCCATCTTCGACTATATTAACTTTCCAATGGTACGAGATGAATGTGAATATATTTTACAGATCACCCAAGATAAAAAGAGCATCAACCAAAACAAAGGGTGTCCATATTGATGCAACAAACAACAATGTGCAAAAGTACACATATTATGGTTACATAGATGAGATATGGAAACTTGAATATGGACCTTCTTTTAAGGTCCTTGATGTGGGCATTACCCTTCTGTACTCGACATTCCCCTACCTTGTCCGACCCAATAGGGGCCCATCCGGAGCGCCGCAACCCAATGAGATCCAAGACGTCTTGCGTGGTGAATAGATGGAAGGAGACTATTTCTTGAATTACAGGCAAGGAAACATTCAAGTATGGGAAGATTAGGTGGAATATATATGTATTGTAACCAAATCCGGCAGACTCTCTGACCTCGACCTCCAATATAAATGCCAGGAGAGGGTTGTCGGATCTCTCTCTCAACCTTTCATGCATACACCAAACCCTAGCCATGTTGCCTCTCGGCGAGAACACCACCACGCTGTCCTTCGGTTGTCCCATTGTAATCTATTTCACTCATAATAAAAATCAGACAGGCAGGGCGTAAGGGCATTACTCTACGAGGGCTCCGAACTCGGGTAAATCTCGCCTCCCTCTTGTCTCGGTATTCGATGTCTAGTACTAACATGCAAAGCTTCCACTAACCCTAATCCCCTCATGGTGTGCATTGCCGAGGAGCCGCCTCGTCGGCCCCTTTATTTCGTGCACATTGGACAAGTTGACAGGAGGCGGGGTAAAGGTAGACTAGCATTACAGAATGGCAACAGTGGATCTCAATAATCTTGGGTACAGAGATGAACCATTTTTCATAGACAATGATATGGCTCGGGTCTACGTGAAGGACATGTCTACCAAACCAAAAAAAAATAAAGCTAACAAATATATCATACGATGAGTTAAAGCGCCACATAGTTCTTTCAGGAAAAAAACATTGTGGGAGTCGAGGATAAAATAGACCTGTCAGAAGATTATAATAAGTTTGACGAAATTCTGCCATTCACAGTAAACACTGGCCCAAGGATCCTCAAATAATGAAGATGCTCCATGGTTACGGCGCGATCATAAGCAACGGACATAAGCGAAGAAAAAAAATTATACCTCTACACTAGATGGGGATGTTGGTGATGTATAATAATGTATTAAACCTTTTATGTAACTGTGTTCTGAAAACTCAGAAGAAAACATTTATGTAATATCCCAACACTAGAGTTTATGAATTTAGTGCAATTAATTTATTTATAAAAATTATTTTTGGTTCTGGTTCTATGAGACAGAGGATTCCATTTGCAACCAAGCAGTCGTTTCTATATTTTATAAAGGGATTTCTATTTTCGTGCCCTCGGGTCCTTAGTTGTGCCTGCTTCCCCAGCTCCTTAGTTTTTCCTCAGTTTTCCCCAAGTCCTTGTTTGAAACGCGCAGAAGCAGCTTAGACGGCAGGATTCCCGTTTAGTTGACCGTTCCGTGCTGACGTGTGGGGCCACGTCATGTGGGTCCGCGTCGCGTGGGGTTGGTAGAAAGGGACCGCGTGGGACATGACGAGATAGCGTTTGATTGCACGAAAGCAGGAGCTGGGTTTTGTCTCTCTCGGCCCAAATTGGCATTTTCCCTTTTAAGAGTACCTTCTCTGCCTCCTTCTCTCTGCCTTTTTTTCACCTAATTAGTATCAAATCTAGAGAAGCTTGCATTTATGTCTTTCTTCAATTATTATTTGTGCCTTTTGGCCCTCGTTGTTTGCCCAATATTGCAGCAAATCTAGTAGGGAGCCCAATCTAGTACTCCATCTGGTCCATATGTATGTAGTTAAATCTAGAATCAAATCTATAGGGAATGTACGATAAATTCACACGGTCATATAGTAGAATAGGGATAGATAATAGGGACCCCTCCCTAGATAATAAGCTGCATACATCAGCCAAACATAGTAACAGGTTCGAGGTTCTTCACATCACCATCATACTAACAACATAACAACAAGGGATCCCTAGCTAACAACAAAGGGATCCCAACAACAAAATGGAGGAGGCAAAGCAGAAAGACACGTCCAGACTCCGCCTACCCCATCCGCTCCTCGCTCCACTTGTTGCTCCCCTTGGGAGCCTTGGGCTTGAGCGGAGGCATGCGCCCGGCGGAGATCTCCACCCGCCGGATGTCGCGGAGGTGCATGCCGAGCGCCATGTGCTTGGCGCAAGGAGTGGGGGTTCACCGACGCGCCGAACTTGGGGTTGGTGTTGCCGATGTTCTCGCATGTGTGAGGAGGCGCTGAAGTCGGTGCCGCCGAGCCTCCTAGTGCGTAAGGGGCACCCGTAGACACCCTTGACGAAGTAGGAGACGTATCGCCGACCCGCAGCCCTCCGCAAAGACTCGAGTCTTGATGTCATGGTGCTCGTTGTCGATGCCGACGTCGCTGCTGCATAACCGATCCATATCAAACGGGAACTATAAGTGAATGAGATGAACCGATGACTAACGTGAATGATAACAAAGTTAGGAAAACAGAGGCAGCCTCAGCTAGAGTGGACACGATTATATGTCTACAGGATGTAGTCACGAACCAAAACTCATGCACAACAGATTTGTATTACGTAAATGGTTCGCCGAACCCTTCCCGTAAAAAATCAGCCCACCGATTCATCATAGGCAAAGAAATGTATTCCGTATCTGAACTTGAACACATTCCAGATTATTTGCAAAATTAAACGGTTGATATCTTTTGATTCGTGCATAAAATAACTGATCGAGATCCTATGATTACTTGCATAAATTAACTGATTGAGATCCCATTATTACTTGCACAAATTAACCGAACGAACGAACCCCAAATCTTAAACAAAATCAAGGAGGGATCAAAGCAAAATGGAATAAAATCGGCGCAAATATTAGCCCAATACTCATCCATCCACAGATCCATCTACACCAGCAAAAATAGCGTTCAAAAAGGAATGGGGAACAAAAAAGGAAGCAAAATGTAGTTACCTCGTTCCATGCGTCCTCCATGGAGGTGTCGTAGGGGTTCGGGGGCGGGATGTACGGCACATACTCGTAGGGGTCATATCCCTGGGATCCGACCGCGACCGGCGGCAGCAGCCTCCGATGCACCGGCGGAGGAGACGGCGACATCCGTTGAGGGGACATCGTCGAAGAGGGAGGCGTCGTGCTTGGAGCCGACGGCGCCGTGGACGATGGGATTGGCATTCTCCTTGTCCATCTCACCGACAGAGGAGAGGGAGAGGGAGAGGGTTTTTTTGCTTTGGAGAAGATGATGGGACGTGAGAGAGGCGGCGTTGCGTGGGCAAGTGAGAGTGACAGAGATAGTGGGAGGAGGCGTCTATAAAGGCGAGGGGTGGTTAATGCGACCCGCGTCCTACACGTCCACCATTGCATGTCTGCACGTCTTGGACTTCTGCAATGCGACACGCGTCCACGATTGCACGTCTTCGACTTCTGCACCGCGACCCGCGTCTACGCTTCAACAATTGCACGTCTTCCATTTCTGCACCGCAACACGCGTCCTCGAGTCTAACCCTGAAAATTTAGATATACTCAGGTATAACCTCGAGTATTATACTAGCATTTTTTGTGTGCTCAGTTTTCCCCTTGAGTGCTAATACCGGCTAGTGCAATATGCCTCGCTTTTACGCTCAAGTAGCTGATCAACATACAGTCAACAAATGGGATTGATACGTCTCCAACGTATCTATAATTTCTGATGTTCCATGCTTGTTTTATGACAATGCCTACATGTTTTGTTCACACTTTATGATGATTTTATGCGTTTTCCCGAACTAACCTATTGACGAGATGCCGAAGTGCCGCCTCGTTTTCACTGCTTTTGGTTTCGTAAATCCTAGTAAGGAAATATTCTCGAATTGGACGAAATCAACGCCAAGTATCTTATAATTCCACGAAGCTTCCAACACCGGAGTGGGACCGAGAGGAGAGCCACAGCCCACCACACATGTGGCCGGCGCGCCCCAAGGTGGGGCGCCCCCAGATGGTGTGGCGCGCCCGACACCCTTCCGACCCCGCCCCGTCGCCGATACGACGCCCCCGGACCTAACTCTTCGATATGAATAAGTCACAGTATGAGAAACCGTCCAGAGCCGCAGCCATCGCGAAGCCAAGATCCGGGGGACAGAGTCTCTGTTCGCGCACGCCGCCGGGACGAGGAAGTGCCCCCGAAGGCATCTCCATCGACACCACCGCCATCTTCATCACCGCTGCTGTCTCCCATGAGGAGGGAGTAGTTCTCCATCGAGGCTAAGGGTCTGTACCGGTAGCTATGTGGTTAATCTCTCTCCCATGTACTTCAATACAATGATCTCATGAGCTGCCTTACATGATTGAGATTCAAATGAGCTTTGTATCACTATTAATCTATGTGCTACTCTAGTGATGTTATTAAAGTACTCTATTCCTCCTCCATGATGTAATGGTGACAAGTGTGTGCATCATGTAGTACTTGGCGTAGTTTATGATTGTGATCTCTTGTAGATTATGAAGTTAACTATTACTATGATGGTATTGATGTGATCTATTCCTCCTTTCATAGTGTGATGGTGACAAAGGTGCATGCTATGTTAGTACTTGGTATAATTGCGTTGATCTATCGTGCACTCTAAGGTTACTTAAATATGAATATCGAATGTTGTGGAGCTTGTTAACTCCGCATTGAGGTGCTCTTGTAGCCCTACACAATTAATGGTGTTCATCATCCAACAAGAGAGTGTAGAGTGGTTTTATTATGTGATCAATGTTGAGAGTGTCCACTAGTGAAAGTATGATCCCTATGCCTTGTTTCCAAATACCGCAATCATCGCTTGTTTATCGTTTCTATCGCATCTATACTTCCTGCAATATTACCACCATCAAATGCACGCCAGCTTGTAGACATCAACTATTTTCTGGCGCCGTTACTACTGCTCATATACATTCATACCACCTGTATTTCACTATCTCTTGGCCGAACTAGTGCACCTATACATCTGACAAGTGTATTGGGTGTGTTGGGGACACAAGAGACTTCTTGTATTGTGGTTGCAGTGGTTGCTTGAGAGGGATATCTTTGAACTCTTCCTCCCCGAGTTCGATAAACCTTGGGTGATCCACTTAAGGAAAACTTGCCGTTGTTCTACAAACCTCTGTTCTTGGAGGCCCAACACCGTCTACAGAAAAGGAGTGTGCGTAGACATCAAGCTATTTTCTCGGCGCCGTTGTCGGGAGGAAAGGTAAAAGGTACTCACACTTCGGATCTCGGCAACTAAGCTATCTTCCTCGGCGCCGTTGTAAGTGCTCGAAGCTATTTCCTTTAGATCCTGCAATTGCATCTTTTTGTTTCTTGTTTATCACTAGTTTGGCATAATGGAAAGCAACTATGAAATTTTTAATCTATTTCCTGAGTTAAAACATAAATGGTGTGTTGCAAAAATTGAAAAACCTATGGAACCTTATTTGCATGCTAATGGCAATGTTATTAGTATGAATGCTTTGAACACCATTGTTGCTAATGCTATGGAAAATTCTAAGCTTGGGGAAGCTGGCTTTGATGAGCATGATATTTTTAGTCCCCCAAGCATTGAGGAGAAAATTTTCTTTGATGATACTTTGCCTCCTATTTATGATGATTATAATGATAGTAGTCTTTTGGTGCCGCCTACTATGGAGGATAAATTTGATTATAATTACAATATGCCTCCTATATTTGATGATAGCTACTTTGTTGAATTTGCTCCCACTACAATTAATAAGAATGACTATGCTTATGTTGGGAGTAGTAATAATTTTATGCATGAGGCTTATGATAAGAATGTTTCATTTGATAGTTATATTGTTGAGTTTGTTCATGATGCTACTGAAAATCTTTATGAGAGAGGAAAATATGGTTGTAGACGTTTTCATGTTACTAAAACACCTCTCTATATGCTAAAAATCTTGAAGTTGAGCTTGTCTAGTTTTCCTATGCTTGTTGCATTATGCTTACATGACTTGTTTATTTACAAGATTCCTTTTCATAGGAAGTTGGTTAGACTTAAATGTGTTTTGAATTTGCTTCTTGATGCTCTCTTTTGATTCAACTCTCATTTTTGCGAGTGCATCATTAAATTTGCTGAGCCCATCTTAATGGTTATAAAGAAAGCACTTCTTGGGAGATAACCCATGTTTTTATTTTACTACAGCAATTTTGTTTATATTTGAGTCTTGGAAGTTGTTACTACTGTAGCAACCTCTTCTTATCTTTACTTTATTGCATTGTTGTGCCAAGTAAAGTCTTTGATAGCAAGGTTGATACTAGATTTGGATTACTGCGTAGAAACAGATTTCTGTCTGTCACGAATTTGGGCAGTGTTCTCTGTAGGTAACTCAGAAAAATCTGCCAATTTACGTGAGTGATCCTCAGATATGTACGCAACTTTCTTTAAATTTGAGCATTTTTATCTGAGCAAGTCTGGTGCCTCTAAAAAATTCGTCTTTACGGACTGTTCTGTTTTGACAGATTCTGCCTTTTATTTCGCATTGCCTCTTTTGCTGTGTTGGATGGATTTCTTTGTTCCATTAACTTCCAGTAGCTTTGAGCAATGTCCAGAAGTGTTAAGAATGATTGTGTCACCTCTGAACATGTGAATTTTTGATTATGCACTAACCCTCTAATGAGTTTGTCTTGAGTTTGGTGTGGAGGAAGTTTTCAAGGGTCAAGAGAAGAGGATAATACAATATGATCAAGGAGAGTGAAAGGTCTAAGCTTGGGGATGCCCCCGTGGTTCATCCCTGCATATTTCAAGAAGACTCAAGCATCTAAGCTTGGGGATGCCTAGGCATCCCCTTCTTCATCAACAAATTATCAGGTTCCTCCCTTGAAACTATATTTTTATTCGGTCACATCTTATGTGCTTTACTTGGAGCGTCTGTGTGCTTTTATTTTCTTTTTTGTTATTTCCATTCTCTGAATAAATTCATGCTTGTGTGGGAGAGATACACGCTCCGCTGGTTCATATGAACACATGTGTTCTTGGCTTTACTTTTAGTGTTCATGGCGAACGTTGAAACCCCTTCGTTAATTGTTATATGGTTGGAAACAGAAAATGCTACATGTGGTAATTGGTATGATGTCTTGGATAATGTGATACTTGGCAATTGTTGTGCTCATGATTAAGCTCTTGCATCATATACTTTGCACCTATTAGTGAAGAAATACATAGAGCTTGCTAAAATTTGGTTTGCATGATTGGTCTCTCTAAGGTCTAGATATTTTCTAGTAAGGGTTTGAACAACAAGGAAGACAATGTAGAGTCTTATAATGCTTGCAGTATGTTCTTATGTAAGTTTTGCTGTACCGGTTCATACTTGTGTTTGCTTCAAACAACCTTGCTAGCCTAAGCCTTGTACTGAGAGGGAATACTTCTCGTGCATCCAAATCCTTGAGCCAAAAACTATGCCATTTGTGTCCACCATACCTACCTACTACATGGTATTTCTCTGCCATTCCAAAGTAAATTGCTTGAGTGCTACCTTTAAACCCTTCAAAAGTTATTACCTCTTATTTGTGTCAATGTTTTATAGCTCATGAGGAAGTATGTGGTGTTTATCTTTCAATCTTGTTGGGCAACTTTCACCAACGGACTAGTGGCTTCATCCGCTTATCCAATAATTTTGCAAAAAGAGCTGGCAATGGGGTTCCCACTCAATTAATTAACTTTCATAAATTTACAAATAGACACTCCTCCATGGTATGTGATTGTTGGACGGCACCCGAGGATTCTGCTAGCCATGGCTTGAGAAAGCAAAGGTGGGGAGGAGTGTCATCTAAATAAAACTAAAATAAAAGGCTCTCCTTCATGGTATGAGATTGTTGGCGTGCACCCGAGGATTCGGTTAGCCATGGTTTGTCAAAGCAAGGTTGGAAGGAGTGCCACCCAAAAATAAAAATCTTTCATGGGAGCCGGTCTTTGAAAGTCTCTGTCTGCAAGGGGGTTAGAGAGCCCACTACCATTCGTTGACAACAACAAACACCTCTCAAAACTTTACTTTTATGCTCTCTTTATGTTTTCAAAATAAAATCTCTAGCATAAATATAGCAATCCATGCTTCCCTCTCGCGAAGGGCCTTTCTTCTACTTTTATGTTGAGTCAGCTTTACCTATTTCCTTCCATCTTAAAAGCAAACACTTGTGTTAACTGCATTGATCCTTACATGTTTACCTATTGCACTTATTATATTACTTTATGATGACAACTATCCATGAGATATACATGTTACAAGTTGAAAGCAACCGCTGAAACTTAATCTTCCTTTGTGTTGCTTCAATGCCTTTACTATGAATTTACTCGCTTTATGAGTTAACTCTTATGCAAGACTTATTGATGCTTGTCTTGAAAGTACTATTCATGAAAAGTCTTTGCTATATGATTCAGCTTGTTTAATCTTTGTGTTTATCATTGCTTTAAATCACTTCATTCATCTCATATGCTTTACAATAGTATGATCAAGATTATGTTGGTAGCATGTCACTTCAGAAAGAAAAACTTGTATCGTTTACCTACTCGAGGACGAGTAGGAACTAAGCGGGGGGATGCTGATACGTCTCCAACGGATCTATAATTTCTGATGTTCCCTGCGTGGTTTATGACACTGCATACATGGTTTGTTCTCACTGTAGGATGATTTTATGCGTTTTCCGAAACTAACCTATTGACGAGATGCCGAAGTGCCGCCTCGTTTTCGCTGTTTTTGGTTTCGTAAATCCTAGTAAGGAAATATTCTCGGAATTGGACGAAATCAACGCCCGCATCTTATAATTCCACGAAGCTTCCGAACACCGGAGAGGGACCGTAGGAGAGCCACATGCCCACCACACATGTGGCCGGCGCGGCAAGGGGGGCGCGCCCCCCTATTGTGTGGCGCCCCCATCAGCCTTCCGACTCCGCCTCTTCGCCTATAAGAAGCCCCCTGACCTAAATCTTCGATATGAATAATCCACGATACGAGAAACCTTCCAGAGCCACCGCCATCGCGAAGCCAAGATCTGGGGGACATGAGTCTCTCGTTCTGCACGCCACCGGGACGGGGAAGTGCCCCCTAAGGCATCTCCATCAACACCACCGCCATCTTCATTACCGCTGCTGTCTCCCATGAGGAGGGAGTAGTTCTCCATCGAGGCTAAGGGATGTACCGGTAGCTATGTGGTTAATCTTCTCCCATGTACTTCAATACAATGATCTCATGAGCCGCCTTACATGATTGAGATTCAAATGAGCTTTGTATCATTATTATTCTATGTGCTACTCTAGTGATTTTATCAAAGTACTCTATGCCTCCTCCATGAGGTCATGGTGAGCGGGTGGGCATCATGTAGTCCATGGCGGAGTTTATGATTGTGATCTCTTGTAGATTATGAAGTTAACTATTACTATGATGGTATTGATGTGATCTATTCCTCCTTTCATAGTGTGATGGTGACAAAGGTGCATGCTATGTTAGTACTTGGTATAATTGCGTTGATCTATCATGCACTCTAAGGTTACTTAAATATGAATATCGAATGTTGTGGAGCTTGTTAACTCCGGCATTGAGGTGCTCTTGTAGCCCTACACAATTAATGGTGTTCATCATCCAACAAGAGAGTGTAGAGTGGTTTTATTATGTGATCAATGTTGAGAGTGTCCACTAGTGAAAGTATGATCCCTAGGCCTTGTTTCCAAATACTGCAATCATCGCTTGTTTACTGTTCTACTGCATCTCTACTTCCTGCAATATTACCACCATCAATCGCACGCCGCTTGTAGACATCAACTATTTTCCGGCGCCTACATTACTGCTCATATACATTCATACCACATGTATTTCACTATCTCTTGGCCGAACTAGTGCACCTATACATCTGACAAGTGTATTGGGTGTGTTGGGGACACAAGAGACTTCTTGTATTGTGGTTGCAGGGTTGCTTGAGAGGGATATCTTTGACCTCTTCCTCCCTGAGTTCGATAAATCTTGGGTGATCCACTTAAGGGAAACTTGCTGCTGTTCTACAAACCTCTGCTCTTGGAGGCCCAACACTATCTACAGGAAAAGGAGTGTGCATAGACATCGTGGATTTGTATGGATTCGTTGCATAGAAAACAAAAAATTCCTACCGCGAGAACGCAATCCGCCAAGATGCAATCTAGAAGACGGTAGCAACGAGGGGATGATCGGGACTCACCCTTGAAGATTTCCAAAGCCTACAAGATGAGGCTCTTGTTGCTGCGGTAGACGATCACTTGCCGCTTGCAAAAGCGCGTAGAAGATCTTGATCACGGTGCCACGATCGGGCAGCACCTCCGTACTCGGTCACATGTTCGGTGTTGATGAAGACGACGTCCTCCTCCCCTGCTCCAGCGGGCAGCGGAAGTAGTAGCTTCTCCTTGAATCCGGCAGCACGACGGCGTGGTGGCGGTGGTGGTGGAGAACTCCGGCAGAGCTTCGCTAAGCGTGCGGGAGTGGTGGAGGAGAGAGGGGGTGGCTAGGGTTTGGGAGAGGGGGGCACCGGCCACTAAGGGGTGCGGCCACCTTGTGGTCTTGGGGTGGCCGGCCCCCTCCCCTATGCCCCTCATTATATAGGTGGATCCCCAAGTGTTGGACTACAAGTCTTCGAATAAGACTCCAACACAAGAACCTTCCATGTAGTAGGGAAACCTACCCAAGGTGGGACTCCCACTTGAGGTGGGATTCCCCCCTTCCATGTGGGGGGTGGCCGGCCCCCTTGGTGGAGTCCACCTTGGACTCCCCCCTCTAGGGTTGGCCGGCCATGGGGAGGTGGAGTCCCTCCGGGACTCCTCCTTCCTTAGTGATTCCTTCCAGACTTTTCTAGAACCTTCTAGAACCTTCTGCAAAATCACCGGATCATTTTAAAACTTATAAAATGACTTCCTATATATGAATCTTATTCTCCCACCATTCCTAACTCCTCTTGATGTCCGGGATCCCATCTGGGACTTCGAACAAAAACTTCGAACTCCATTCCATATTCAAGTTCTACCATTTCAACATCAAACCTTAAGTGTGTCACCCTACGGTTCGTGAACTATGTGGACATGGTTGAGTACTCTCTCCAACCAATAACCAATAGCGGGATCTGGAGATCCATAATGGCTCCCACATATTCAACGATGACTTCGGTGATCGAATGAACCATTCACATACGATACCAATTCCCTTTGTCACGCGATATTTTACTTGTCCGAGGTTTGATCATCGGTATCACTCTATACCTTGTTCAACCTCGTCTCCTGACAAGTACTCTTTACTCGTACCATGGTATGTGGTCTCTTATGAACTTATTCATATGCTTGCAAGACATTAGACGACATTCCACCAAGAGGGCCCGTGAGTATATCTATCTCACATCGGGATGGACAAATCCCACCGTTGATCCATATGCCTCAACTCATACTTTCCGGATACTTAATCCCACCTTTATAACCACCCATTTACGCAGCTTGCGTTTGATGTAATCAAAGTACCTTTCCGGTATAAGTGATTTACATGATCTCATGGTCATAAGGACTAGGTAACTATGTATCGAAAGCTTATAGCAAATAACTTAATGACGTGATCTTATGCTACGCTTAATTGGGTGTGTCCATTACATCATTCATATAATGATACAACCTTGTTATTAATAACATCCAATATTCATGATTATGAAAATAATCATCCATTAATCAACAAGCTAGTTAAGAGGCATACTAGGGACTCTTTGTTGTTTACATATCACACATGTATCAATGTTTCTGCTAATACAATTATAGCATGGTATATAAACATTTATCATAAACATAAAGATATATAATAACCACTTTTATTATTGCCTCTTGGGCATATCTCCAATAGTCTCCCACTTGCACTAGAGTCAATAATCTAGATTACATTGTAGGGATTTCTATTTTCATGCCCTCGGTTCCTTAGTTGTGCCTCAGTTTTCCCAGCCCCTTAGTTTTTCCTCACTTTTCCCCAAGTCCTTGTTTGAAACCCGCAGTAAGCAGCTCGACGGCAGATTCCCGTTGTTGACCGTTCCGTGCCGTGCTGATGTGTGGGGCCGCGTCGTGTGGGCCCTCGTCGCGTGGAGCTGGTAGAAAGGGACCGCGTGGGACAGACGAGATAGCGTTTGGTTGCACATGAGCAGAGCTCAGCTTTGTCTCTCTCGCCCAACTTGGCTTTTTCCCTTTTAAGAGCACCTTTTCCCCTCATTCTCTCTCTGTCATTTTCACCAAATTAGTATCAAATCTAGAGAAGCTTCTCTATTTCTGCCTTTTGACCCTCGTTTTTTGCCCAATATGGCAGCAAATCTAGAAGCTAGTATATGATAAATTCACAAAGAAGATAATCGTAAAACGTATAATACATAAACTGCATACAGCAGCCAAAAGCAGCCAATAACATTGTTAATGTTCACGACAAACTAAGATGAAAAAAAAACAAGACGCACGCAATGTATGGCCAGCTAGAAGATTCCTCATTGCTCATATATTTCTTTGTCGTCCCATCCGTGCATTATCCCAAGGAAATATTCATTGAACTCCTTCCGTCATAAAGATGCGCCAATACATCCTCCAGACGGTATGGCCTCGTGTTCATTTCTCAGATCGTAGTTTCCCATTCTATTCACATATCGTGGCCACTCATCCCGTGCCTTTGTATCATGAATGTACTCTGATATAACCCAAATCGGCGTAGTAGATGCAGCCAGGTAGAAGTGTCGGTGCACTGTGGTGTCGATGGAGATACACCGGATATAATGCACGAAGAAGGCATGACTGCCAATGTTACCGACCGGATGGAGAGAGCGGCTCTGAGTGTCCACACAAGACACCAATGGTTGGTCCTCCAAAAGCATGTTGTCCAACAACACAAGCAAGCAGATCACCATCCGACTTCACAAGATAGAACTTGTCATTTCCAAGTTGTGGAAATGAAATTAGTGTCTCCATCTTGATAGTGCTCGCGCGCTGCAACCGTACATTGGTGCACACTATTCTTCCGACTCAAAATTATCCACAAATTATTGCATACAAGCTCACCATTGAACGGTAATGCAACGCAAACTATGGTTCTCCATCGAAAAACTACCATCTCCCCAATCTTCATATATATCCTTAGTTGGAGTGCTCTTATCGACCCAACTAATTTCGTTCGGGTAATGTGAGCAAACTAAGACCATAGTCGGGATTTGATCACAGCGACTGAATTCACAAAAACAGATGGCATCTGCGCCTCAAACATAGTGTTCGATGCCTTTGTGAGTGGGTTCAAGCTGTATCTTGTGCGGCGGGTTCTTCTCGGGCAAGCACGATGACACCACGGCAAAAGCCGACGAAGTAGTATCTAAAATATATTGATGAAGATAACATTCAACACTAAGATTGAAAATAAGAATATATTAACCCTATAGATATGGAGGAATTTGGAGGAATTTGAACCTTGCACGAACTTCCGATAGATCTATGGTGACGTAGCGGGATGTGCCGAGTTGGAGGAAGGTGAACTCAGCGGCGCGTGGAAGGGCGTGGTCTACCATGATCCATTCGTGCAGATGCACGTCGGCCTGTGTAAACCCGAGCGCCAATTTCTGCAGAACTTGCCTCATAGCAGAGTAGGCGTCCACGTACTCCTCATTCGCCGCAAGCATTCGCCGATCTTGTGAAGTGGTCCGTCACCCACGAGAGAGGCCCAGCTCACGGAGGCGCCGCGTTGGATGCGCCGCCCTGAGGCGACGGGCTCGGCGGCGACGGGCTTGGAGGCGACGGGCTCGGGCGGCGACGGGCTCGGAGGCGACGGGATCGGCGGCGACGGGCTCGGATGCGACGGGCTCAGATGCGACGGGCTCAGCGGCGACGGGCTCGAATGCGACGGGCTCGGAGGCGACGGGCTCGGGGGCGACGGGCTCGGGGGTGATGGCCGCCGGCGCATTCTTCTTCTCCATCGCCGGCAGGGCTCGTACGGCGGTTGGGGTTTTTCCTTCGATTTGGAGAAGTTGATGGGACGTGAGAGGCGTGGTTTCGTGCGTGAGCGAGAATGAGACGTACTGTGTGCAGAGGGAGGGAGAGAGGGGCTTACGCGTCCTAAATGCGACCCGCGTCCACTAGTGCACGTTTGCACCGCGACACGCGTCAACAATGGCACGTCTTCCACTTCTGCACCGCAACACGTCCTCGAGTCTAACCTTGGAAATTTAGATATACTTAGGTATACCCTCGAGTCATATACTAGCATTTTTTGTGTGCTCAGTTTTCCCCTTGGGTGCTAATACTGGCTAGTGCAATATACTCAGTTTTACCCTCAAGTGGCTGGTCAACAGAGAGTCAACAAATGGGATTAACCAGTTAAATGAGTTATTTAATGTGCAAAAAATTACGAAAAAGAGTGGCACTTACTCATGGAGTCTTTACCACAAGTTGCCACTTCTCAAATCATAGATAAATCGTAGATAAATCAAGTTTTACCACAAATTGCCACTTCTCAAATCACCTAGTAGCTATGAAGGTGCATGGTTTTCCACAATAAGCCCTACCCAAAACAGCTTTCCCCAAAACATACTTTGTCTGAATGAGGCCATAATTTTCACACTCATGTATATTTGTATTGCAAATAGTTTGAGGTAGGCCAAGATGGGTTTCATTGTACAAAACACGCATTTTTCATTTTTTAAATCTCATATTTGAATTCCTTAGTCTGTTTACTACTCACTTGCCCTTGGTTTCTTGATACTACTCAGTTTTGCCCTCTCCCTTCACAAATTCTCACAGACGCCCAACATTGTCCTAATTGGTCTAGCCCATGTCACGCGGATCGTGCCCGCCGACCGTTGATCGTATGATTTAACGGGCAGGATAACCCCTATCTCTCTCTAGTCGGGGCCACCATCCTCTCTCTCTCTCTGTCGGCGGTTAGCTTCCACCCTCTATGTATGCTAAAGGGCGGTTACCCAAGACGCTAAAGTTTGGTTTTCTGCATTATTTTTCACGAGATAAATTATAAAATCTTTTAGGTATTATTTTTCACGCAAAAAATGATAAACCATCACCGATTTGTACTTTTCACGCAAAAAATGATACACCATCACCCATTTGTTGTAGCCATTACTTTTCATGCAAAAAATGATACACCATCACCAATTTATTGTAGCCATTACTTTCCACGCAAAAAATGATACACCATCACCCATTTCTTGTAGCCATTACTTTCCACACAAAAAATGATGAACAATCACCGATTTCTTGTAGCCATTACGGTAAAATGATAAACTATCATGAATTACCATTTCTTTTAGGCATTACTTTTCACGGTAAAATGATGAACAATCACCCATTTCTTGTAGCCATTACGGCAAAATGATAAACTATCATGAATTACCATTTGAAGGGATCTCGGGATACTAAATTAGTGTCATAAATGCTACTACTTTTTCCTATATATGTGGTCAAAGTTTAAAGGGAAGTTTGACTAAACACAAAACCTAGATGACTACCCCCACAACGATCATGTCCTCCTTAGGCTGGCCATAGTGCTAGTATCTAAATAGATCTTGTACACACATTTTGTATTGAGATTCTACAAAACAATAAATTTAGAAGATTATGATATTACCCTATAATACCACCCACTATAGTGATAGTATCATAGGCAAATACCATATGCATGATACAACAATATGATACTATGCACTATGACTAGCCTTAATTTATTGTGTAAATCCCCACAAGGCCACAACGGTCACCTCCTCCTTAATTTATTGTGTAAACCCCTACAACGGTCATCTCTCCCTTATAAACACCCACAACGGCCATCCCTTGTGTCAATAGGTTCTGCCTCTCTCTTCTTCGTTCACATACACTTGATCCATTGCCATGGCTTCCACGTGGATTATCATCATTGCCACCACCACCGTCAACACCGCCATTGATCATAGAGGAGTTCTTCATCGTCGCCTATGAAGATCCTTTGGTCAAGAAGGTACGTCCGCGTTCGATGGCGTGTAACTCATGTGTTCGTTGGGAACCCCAAGAGGAAGGTATGATGCGCACAGCAGCAAGTTTTCCTCGTAAAGAAACCAAGGTTTATCGAACCAGGAGGAGCCAAGAAGCACGTTGAAGGTTGATGGCGGCGGGATGTAGTGCGGCGCAACACCAGGGATTCCTACGCCAACGTGGAACCCGCACAACACAACCAAAGTACTTTGCCCCAACGAAACAAGTGAGGTTGTCAATCTCACCGGCTTGCTGTAACAAAGGATTAACCGTATTGTGTGGAAGATGATTGTTTGCAGAAAACAAGAGAACAAAGATTGCAAGAGATTGTATTTCAAGATAGAGAATTGGACCGGGTCCACAGCTCACTAGAGGTGTCTCTCCCATAAGATAAACAAGATGTTGGGTGAACAAATTACAGTTGGGCAATTGACAAATAAAGAGGGCATGACCATGCACATACATATTATGATGAGTATAGTGAGATTTAATTGGGCATTACGACAAAGTACATAGACCGCCATCCAAAGCATGCATCTATGCCTAAAAAGTCCACCTTCAAAGTTATCATCCGAACCCCCTCCGATTAAGTTGCTAACAACAGACAATTGCATTAAGTATTGCGCGTAATGTAACTAGTAACTACATCCTTGAACATAGCACTAATGTTTTATCCCTAGTGGCAACAAAGCACATCCACAACCTTAGAACTTTCTCACACCGTCCCGTATATCAATGGAGGCATGAACCCACTATCGAGCATAAATACTCCCTCTTGGAGTTACAAGCATCTACTTGGCCAGAGCATCTACTAGTAACGGAGAGCATGCAAGATCATAAACAACACATAGACATAACTTTGATAATCAACATAACAAGTATTCTCTATTCATCGGATCCCAACAAACGCAACATATAGAATTACAGATAGATGATCTTGATCATGTTAGGCAGCTCACAAGATCCGACAATGAAGCACAATGGGGAGAAGACAACCATCTAGCTACTGCTATGGACCCATAGTCCAGGGGTAGACTACTCACACATCACTCCGGAGGCGACCATGGCGGCGTAGAGTCCTCCGGGAGATGATTCCCCTCTCCGGCATGGTGCCGGAGGCGATCTCCTGGATCCCCCGAGATGGGATCGGCGGCGGCGGCGTCTCTAAAAGGTTTTCCGTATCGTGGCTCTCGGTACTGGGGGTTTCGCAACGGAGGCTTTAAGTAGGCGGAAGGGCAGGTCAGGAGGCGGCACGAGGGCCCCACATCACAGGGCCGCGCGGCCAAGGGGGGGCCGCGCCGCCCTAGGGTGTGGGCACCTCGTGGCCCCACTTCGTCTCCTCTTCGGACTTCTGGAAGCTTCGTGGCAAAATAGGACCCTGGGCGTTGATTTCATCCAATTCCAAGAATATTTCGTTACTAGGATTTCTGAAACCAAAAACAGCAACTGGCACTTCGGCATCTTGTTAATAGGTTAGTTCCAGAAAATGCACGAGTATGACATAAAGTGTGCATAAAACATGTAGATATCATCAATAATGTGGCATGGAACATAAGAAATTATCGATACGTCGGAGACGTATCACGTTCCCACATATACGATGCATGTGATTAATTATGGGGGCTACATGTATTTCGCCCTCCGTTTCGTTTCCAGACTATGTTACTATTGCATAATATCAGTGGTGGAGCTAATAACTAATAACCATGGTGCCAACACATATGGTGAAAATTTGCTATTTTGCAAATAAAACAAAAATTACCACTCGCAGGTTGCACTTGCATCCTGATCTCTGCCAAAGGCATAATACCAGACACTATGATAGCCATAGACATCTTGCATGAAAATTCCACCTAAATTTTTCCATGAAAGAATTAGGCAATAAATGGACTCTATTAATATTACATGTACTACTACTCGGACGACGAAGATACTGACGATGAAAGCAACGACGACGTGAAGCCATGCATCCATCCCCTTTAGATAAGGGAATTATGACCAAGAATATATATGTAGCTTCATATGCATCGATTTAGAGATCTAGCTATATATTATGCATTTAAAAAATTATATCGCAATTTCCACCATGATTCGAGCACCACAGCCTCCAAACGATGCCGATATCGGCATGGTCAGAACGGCTATGCTCGCCGCCACTGCTAGGTCACCGTCGGGAAGCACCATGTTTAGCATAAGATTCACTTTAGATTAAGCTGCGAAAATAGTCACCCGCCATTGGCCGAGGCGGCCCCACAAAGTGCGGCTCTATATGATATTCTCTAAATAAATAGACGACCCCAGCGGTCATTGGTCTGCGGAGGCCCCACATAGCGGGAATATATAATTTTCTCTAAATAAATAGAAGACCCCACTGGTCATTGGCTGCGGCAGCCCCACAGAGCGGTAATATATGTCTTTTCCTGAAAAATAGACGACCCCACTGGTCATTGGCTGCGGCAGCCACACAGAGCGGTTATATATGTATTTTCTTGAAAAATAGACGACCCCACTGGTCATTGGCTGCGGCAGCCCTATAGAGCGGCCCCATTTGTCATTGGCAGCACCGTATATATAATCAGGAAATAAAACGGCCCACGCGTCGCCGACAAATGGATGGCTACCCGTCGCACGAGACGGTCGAGAGGAACTGCCCTCCGTGCAGCCCCACCTCGATCCGTGCAGCCCCACCCGTCGAACGGTAACGGTAAGGCTTCGACCTGACGGCAACCCCCCGTCCGAGGGGTTTCAAACTAGAGGGAGGAGAAAACCGAGGAAAAGTTAAGAGGCTGGGGAAAACTGAGTACAACTAACGAAGCAGGGGCACGAAAATAGAAATCCCTACATTGTAATATACCTACCACCCATGGCATTCTGGTGTTGGTCATGCTTTGCCCTAGGGAGAGCTTTAGTCAACGGATCTGCTACATTCAGATCTGTGTACTTTGCAAATCTTTATTTCTCCATCTTCGATGTACTCGCGAATCGAGTGGTAACGCAGCTTGATATGCTTCAGCCTCTTGTGTGACCTTGGTTCTTGTGCATTGGCGATGGCACCCATGTTGTCATAGTAGATGACTAGTGGGTCCAATGCACTAGGAACCACACCGAGCTCTACAATGAACCTCTTCATCCATACCGCTTCTGATGAAGCCTCCGAAGCCGCTTATGTACTCGATTCTGTTGAAGACTTCGCCACCGTGCACCGCTTCGAGCTTGCCCAGCCATCGCAGCACCATTCAATATAAACACGTACCCAGATCGTGACTTAGAGTCATCATGATCGTTGTTCCAACTTGCATCGGTGTAACCGCCTACAACGAGCTCTTGGTCACCTCCATAACAAAGAAACATATCCTTAGTTCTTTTCAAGTACTTCAGATATTCTTGACCACCGTCCAAAGGTTCCATTCCCGGATCACTTTGATATCTGCTAGTCAAACTAATAGCATGTGCTATATCCGGTCTAGTACATAGCATGGCATACATAATAGAGCCTACTCACGAGGCATAGGGGATCCGACTCATCCTTTCTCTTTCTTCTGCCGTAGCCGGTCCTTGAGTCTTACTCAAGACCTTGCCCTGTAACATAGGTAAAAACCCTTTCTTACTTTAGTCCATTCTAAACTTCTTTAGAATCTTGTCCGTGTATGTACTGTGATAGCCCTATTAGGCGTCTTGATCTATCTCTATAAATCTTGATGCCTAATATATACGATGCTTCACCAAGGTCTTTCATTGAAAAACTATTATTCAAATAACCTTTTACACTGCTTAATAGTTCTATATCATTCCCAATCAATAATATGTCATCTACATATAATATCAGGAATGCTACAGAGCTCCCACTCACTTTCTTGTAAATACAGCCTCTCCATGACACCGTATAAACCCGAAGTCTTTGATCACCTTATCAAAGCGTCGGTTCCAACTTCTTGATGCTTGCTTCACTCCATAGATTGAACGCTGAAGTTTGCATATTTTGTCAAGATTTTTAGGATCGACAAAACCTTTGGGTTGTACCATATACAACTCTTCCTCAATGTCTCCATTAAGGAACGCTGTTTTGATATCCATCTCGCCAAATCTCATAATCGAAAAATGCAGCTATTGCTAACAAAATCCTCACAGATTTTAGCTTCGCTAGTGAGAAAGTCTCATTGTAGTCAACTCCTTAAATTTGTCTGAAACCCTTTGCGACAAGTCGAGCTTTATAGACAGAATATTACCATCAAGATCTATTTTTCTCTTGAAGATCCATTTATTCTCGACAGCCTTGCGGCTATCAGGTAAGTCTACCAAAGTCCATACTTTGTTATCATACATGGATCCCATTTCGGATTTCATGCCTTCTTGCCATTTGTTGGAATCTGGGCTCATCATCACTTCTTCATACGTCGCAGGGTCCTCATCATTGTTGTCCACAATCATGACATTTAGACAAGGATCATACCAATCAGGAGTGGCACGTTCCCTTGTCGATTTGCTAGGTTCAGTAGTTTCCTCGTTCGAAGTTTCATGATCATTATCATTAGCTTCCTCTGTTACCGGTGTAGGCGGTACAGAACAGCTTCCTGCATCGCGCTACTCGATCAACGAGTAAAGATTTATCAATCTCATCGAGTTCTACTTTTCTTCCAAATACTTCTTTAGTGAGAAATTCTTTCTCAAGAAAGGTTCCGTTCTTAGCAACAAAGATTTTGCCTTCGGATCTGTGATAGAAAGTGTACCCTATAGTTTCCTTAGGGTATCCTATGAAGACGCATTTCTTCGCTTTGGGTTCTAGCTTGTCCGGTTGTAACTTCTTTACATAGGCTTCGCAACCCCAAACTTTAAGGAACGACAGCTTAGGTTTCTTATTAAACCATAATTCATACGGTGTCGTTTATATGGATTTTGATGATGCTCTATTTAAAATGAATGCGGATGTCTCTAATGCATAACTCCAAAATGATAACGGCAAATCAAGAAGAGACATCATAGAACGAACCATATCTAAGAGAGTTCGACATTTACGACGCTCGACACACCGTTTCGTTGTGGTGTTCCCGGCGGTGTCAATTGTGAAAGTATTCCGCATTTCTTTAAATGCATGCCAAACTCATAACTCAGATATTCATCTCCGCGATCAGATCGTAGAAATTTAATCTTCTTGTTACGTTGATTTTCTACTTCACTTTGGAATTCCTTAAACTTCTCGAAAGTTTCGGATTTATGTTTCATGAAATAGATATACCCATATCTACTCAGATCATCTGTGAAGGTTAGAACATAACGATAACCATCACATGATGCTACACTCATTGGTCCGCACACATTGGTATGTATGATTTCCAATAAGTCAGTAGCTCGCTCCATCATACCAGAAAATGGAGTCTTAGTCATTTTTCCCATTAGACATGCTTCGCATCTATCAAGTGACTCAAAGTCAAGTGATTCAAGTAATCCATCGGTATGGAGTTTCTTCATGCGTTTCACTCCAATATGACCAAGACGACAAGGTACACATATAAGTAGAATTATCATTCAATTTAATTCGCTTAGCATCAATGTTGTGTATATGTGTATCACTACTATCAAGATCTAACAGAAATAAGCCATTCTTTTCAGGTGCTCGACCATAAAAGATATTATTCATAAAAATAGATCAACCATTATTCTCAGACTTGAATGAATAACCGTCTTGCATTAAACAAGATCCAGATAGAATGTTCATGCTCAACGCGGGTACAAAATAACAATTATTTAGGCTTAAAACTAATCCCGAAGGTAGATGTAGAGGAAGTGTGCCGACAGCGATCACATCGACTTTGGATCCGTTTCCAACGCGCATCGTCACTTCATCTTTTAGTAGTCTTCATTTATTCCTTAGTTCCTGTTTCGAGTTACAAATATGAGCAACCGAACCAGTATCAAATACCCAGGTACTAGAACGAGAACCGTTGAGATAAACATCTATAACATGTATATCGATATACCTTCTTTCTTCTTCTTGACAAGGCCGCTCTTCCGATCAGCCAGATACTTGGAGCAATTACGCTTCCAAAGGTCCCTTCTCCTTGCAAAGAATATCACTCAAGATCGTGCTTAGGGCCGTTCTTAGGTTTCATAGGAGGCGTGGCAGCTTTCTTGCCACCCTTCTTGAATTTTCCCTTAGACTTGCCCCTGTTTCTTGAAACCGGTGGTCTTGTTGACCATCAACACTTGGTGCTCTTTCTTGATCTCAATCTCAAGCAGCTTTAGCATGCCAAAGAGTTCAGGTAACTCTTTGTTCATGTTCTGCATATTGTAGTTCATCACAAAGTTCTTGTTACTTGGTGGCAGTGATTGAAGGACACGATTAATCCCCAGTCTATTAGGAATCACTATTCCCAAGTCATTGAGTTTCTTCGCATGCCCGGTCATAACAAGCATGTGCTCACTAACGGAGCTGCCTTCTTCCATCATACAAAAAAGTGTTTCGATGCTTCATAGCATTCCACTGCTTCATGAGTCTCAAATATATCTTTCAGCTCATTGACCAACTCATGAGGATCGTGGTGCTCAAAACGTTTTTGAAGATCGGTTTCCAGACTGCACAGGATGGCACACTGAACTTGAGAGTACCGAGCTTTCTGAGTCGCGTAAACATTCTTTACTTCATCGGTTTCAGTTTCTAGAGGGTCACCTAGCGGTGCATCAAGCACATATTGCAGATTTCCGCCACGAGGAAGATCCTCACATGACGGAACCAGTCGGTGAAGTTGCTACCGTTGCTCTTAAGCTTTTCTTTCTCTAGGAACTGGTTAAAACTGATTGGGGACGCCATCTCTACAACATATATTTGCAAAAGTTTAGACTAAGTTTATGACAAATTGAGTTCAAATTTTAATTCAACATAATTAAAAATCTAGGTGAACTCCCACTCAAAACAATATCCCTCGCATCGTCTTAGTGATCACACGAACCAAATCCACCACACCTAAGTCCGATCATCACGAGACAAGGTGTAATTTCAATGGCGAACACTCAAAGTGTTCATCATATCAATCATATGATTCATGCTCTACCTTTCGGTATCACGTGTTCCGAGACCATGTCCGTACATGCTAGGCTCGTCAAGGCCACCTTAGTATCCGCATGTGCAAATCGCTTGCACTCGTTGTATGCACTTGTTGATTCTATCACACCCGATCATCACAAGATGCTTCGAAACAACAAGTCTTGGCAACGGTGCTACTAAGGATGAACACTTTATTATCTTGATATTTTAGTGAGAGGGGTCATCTTATAATGCTACCGTCGCGATCTAAGCAAAATAAGATGCATAAAAGGATTAACATCACATGCAGTTCATATGTGATATGATATGGCCCTTTTGTCTTTGCGCCTTTGATCTTCATCTCCAAAGCACGGACATGATCTCCATCATCTTCGGGCATGATCTCCATCATCGTCGGCGTAGGCGTCAAGGTCAATGGCGCCGTCTTCATGGTTGTTCACCTCATCTAGCAACTATTACAACTACTTTGAAATACTACTCAACATGAAATTTAAAGACAACCATAAGGCTCCTGCCGTTGCCACAATACAATAATGATCATCTCATACATATTCATCATCACATTATGACCATATCACATCACCAAACCCTGCAAAAACAAGTTAGACGTCTCTAATTTGGTTTACATAATTTACGTGGTTTAGGGTTTTCGAGAGAGATCTAATCTACCTACGAACATGAACCACACCGGTGATACTAATGTTGTCAATAGAAGAGTAAATTGAATCTTCACTATAGTAGGAGAGACAGACACCCGCAAAGCCTCTTATGCAATACAAGTTGCATGTCGAACGAGGAACAAATCTCATGAACGCGGTCATGTAAAGTTAGTCCGAGCCGCTTCATCCCACTATGCCACAAAGATGCAAAGTACTCAAACTAAAGACAACAAGAGCATCAACGCCCACAAAACCATTGTGTTCTACTCGTGCAACCATCTATGCATAGACACGGCTCTGATACCACTGTAGGGATTCGTTGCATTGAAAACAAAAATTTCCTACCGCGAGAACGCAATCCAAGCCAAGATGCAATCTAGAAGACGGTAGCAACGAGGGATGATCGGGACTCACCCTTGAAGATTTCCAAAGCCTACAAGATGAGGCTCTTGTTGCTGCGGTAGATGATCACTTGCCGCTTGCAAAAGCGCGTAGAAGATCTTGATCACGGTGCCACGATCGGGCAGCACCTCCGTACTCGGTCACACGTTCGGTGTTGATGAAGATGACGTCCTCCTCCCCGTTCCAGCGGGCAGCGGAAGTAGTAGCTTCTCCTTGAATCCGGCAGCACGATGGCGTGGTGGCGGTGGTGGTGGAGAACTCCGGCGGAGCTTCGCTAAGCGTGCAGGAGTGGTGGAGGAGAGAGGGGGTGGCTAGGGTTTGGGAGAGGGGGGGGCGGCCACTAAGGGGTGCGGCCACCTTGTGGTCTTGGGGTGGCCGGCCCCCTCCCCTATGCCCCTCATTATATAGGTGGATCCCCAAGTGTTGGACTACAAGTCTTCGAATAAGACCCCAACACAAGAACCTTCCATGTAGTAGGGAAACCTACCCAAGGTGGGACTCCCACTTGAGGTGGGATTCCCCCCTTCCATGTGGGGGTGGCCGGCCCCCTTGGTGGAGTCCACCTTGGACTCCCCCCTCTAGGGTTGGCCGGCCATGGGGAGGTGGAGTCCCTCCGGGACTCCTCCTTCCTTAGTGATTCCTTCCGGACTTTTCTAGAACCTTCTAGAACCTTCCGCAAAATCACCGGATTATTTTAAAACTTATAAAATGACTTCCTATATATGAATCTTATTCTCCGGACCATTTCGGAACTCCTCGTGATGTCCGGGATCCCATCCGGGACTTCGAACAAAAACTTCGAACTCCATTCTATATTCAAGTTCTACCATTTCAACATCAAACCTTAAGTGTGTCACCCTACGGTTCGCGAACTATGTGGACATGGTTGAGTACTCTCTCCGACCAATAACCAATAGCGGGATCTGGAGATCCATAATGGCTCCCACATATTCAACGATGACTTCAGTGATCGAATGAACCATTCACATACGATACCAATTCCCTTTGTCACGCGATATTTTACTTGTCCGAGGTTTGATCATCGGTATCACTCTATACCTTGTTCAACCTCGTCTCCTGACAAGTACTCTTTACTCGTACCGTGGTATGTGGTCTCTTATGAACTTATTCATATGCTTGCAAGACATTAGACGACATTCTACCGAGAGGGCCCAGAGTATATCTATCCGTCATCGGGATGGACAAATCCCACTGTTGATCCATATGCCTCAACTCATACTTTCCGGATACTTAATCCCACCTTTATAACCACCCATTTACGCAGTGGCGTTTGATGTAATCAAAGTACCTTTCCGGTATAAGTGATTTACATGATCTCATGGTCATAAGGACTAGGTAACTATGTATCGAAAGCTTATAGCAAATAATTTAATGACGTGATCTTATGCTACGCTTAATTGGGTGTGTCCATTACATCATCTATTATATATTAAAAGTACATTAAGGGCTAACCAGAAATTAGAGAATAAGCTAGAAAATCCAACAAAAATCAGAAACATCTAGCCATTAATTTAACTAATTAGCTGTTGATGACCGCTGGATCTTAGAATTAACCTACTGCCATGAAAGTTAAAGATAATTACCCACCAATGCCCTACATATTTTTCCTCGCATCCCTTCGAGTATATCCAGCTAATTAGGTCACAATAAAAACTGAAGCTACGCCTCCCGCACGCCTCATGCATGCGTTCGCCGCCGCCATCATATCCTCGTATTCTCGTCTAGGTGCCCATCCATCAGCGATTCTTTTTTTTTGAACATAAAGATTCCCATCCATCAGCGATTCTGGTATTAATTTCTACTGCCTCATGCATGCACCAACCCAGCAGTAAAGACTCCAAGTCCAAGATCGATCAAAGATTTCTACACAAGCCAGAGCTAGCTGGGATCGAAGACTGGCGGATGTGTTTCAGACAGCCCATAGCTAGGTTTGTATATTGTTATATTATATACATCTTTTCTTGCCAGCTTCAGATCTATCATGGCTATGTGTATTTCACTATACAAGAAATAGATCGTGTGCAGTTTTAGGATGAAAGTTTGCTGCTGTTCTTGACCAGAGATAATAGCTCGGTGCCGCCGATTAGCTTCAATTAATTAATGAATAGACTAAAACATGTACATCATTAATTTCTTATTTATTTGCTTAGCAGATTTGTGTTTGCTGCTAGCGCGCGGAGTCAATGCGGCGAAAGGAGAGAGGCCGCCACGTCGGGATTGGCCGTGATATACAGCTCGGGTACGTTCTTTTCTCTCATGAGGTGTTTACTTACCGTATTGACATGACATCAATTAGCTGATCATCATCGTGTATAAAAAATATTTTGTTGGCAAGAATTAAAAAATTGTACCCCATCCATCCTAAACAATATTACAAGCTTATCTAAATTCAAATGTATCTAAGATATATACGGATGAAGAAATTATCAGAATATACTTTGATTAGATGGACACGCATGGCTTCTATAGAAAAAAAAATCGGCACGCATGGCTGATTAATTCACGTAATATGTGCATGGATGCATAAGTTGTGCACTAAGAACATGCACATAAGCGTGTACTGTTCGTACAGGTTAATAAGAAAAAAGACATGCTACAAATTCTGATAGGAAAAAGTGGAAAGTGATTTGACATTATATGTTGATATTGCTAAATAAACTTTTAATTTGCGCCGGAGTTGAATCAAATTGACTATCTTTACTATGATGTAAATAAACCTTACCACTTCCCCTAAAAGAACATTTCTTTTAAAAATACTTTCATCTCTAACCCGTACAACAGGAAATAATTTCCTAATGACCTAATACGGCTCGGAATAGGGACACATGTTTGGCATAAAATACTTTTTTTTTAAAATCATAGTATTTTGATACCACGGGCCAGTGAATACTACAGTTTGTGAAATGAATGAACCATTTTTTTTCAGTTTCTGTGTATAGGAAAAAGAAGATACGTAACCTCTTTCTTTAATACTGCAAAAAGTACTGCAGTTATCGCATTCTACAGTTTGTGAAATGACTGCACCGTCATCTTTTCTATTTCTTTGTATTAAAAAAAGGAGATAGAGGCCTCTTCTTTAATACTGAAAAATACTGCAGTTTTGGCAATACCATAAAGTTTGTTAATCACATTATTATTTGAAAACTAACACCTCAAATTATTTAAAACCACTTATAGTTCTTTAAAAAACATGTTATTTCGAAAATACAGTAAGAATACATTGCTACCAATGGGGCCCAGCCTCAACATACAGCGCCAGTTAACTTTTATGCTCATACTATTTCTAGGTTGATTTTTTTCCTGCACTTCACCACGTCTTCACACTTGCCTGATTTCTCAGTACATGGACACTATTTCAATTATATTGCGTACTTTGGTTGCAGTGAGGTAATCTGGTGGCTAAGTGACGGCATTCCTAAACCCAGCCTCGACGTACACTGCAAGCTAACTTTTATGCTCACATGATTTTCTTTATCGGTTATAAATTAAACGTTTCAGAATGTTGATTTGTTCTCCACTCCACATTTTAACATTTTGCAGATTTCTTAGTCGATGGTACAATCTTTATCATTATATATTTATATTCGACGTTTATTTTGATTTAAAGTAGTTCTTTTTCTGGAAGCATGGATCATGTATTTCTTTCTGGTACAATATTTAAGGTTACCTGCGACAATTAATTTTGATCAAAAGGAGTAGTTATTTTTTGGAAGCATGGATCATATTTCTTTCTGGTACAATCTTTATCGTTATCTGCGACAATTAATTTTGATTGAAAGGAGATGCTATTTTCTAGAAGCGTGGATCATAGCTCATTCTCACAATATGCAATCAGTGACACCCAATACTAACAAAATAACTACTTCTTGAGCAATTTGTTTTTTAAATGGGGCCAGTCACTCAAGTGATGCACACAACCATACTCATTAGCAATTTCACCAGATGGTCTAATTAATTGCATCGTGTTCTTGGTAAACTCTAATTGTTGCAAACCAAATTATTTTTTATGTTTTTCCTTTAAAATGCCATCACTATGAATTGTATGACAATAAAAATATTGTATGAACAAAATAAAAATAAACATTTAGCGATTTTAAAGAACTAAAGATGGTGCCCTCGCATTTGCGAGGGCCACTGTGCTAGTTCATATAATGATATAACCTTGTTATTAATAAAATCCAATGTTCATGATTATGAAACTAATCATCCATTAATCAACAAGCTAGTTAAGAGGCATACTAGGGACTCTTTGTTGTTTACATATCACACATGTATCAATGTTTCGGTTAATACAATTATAGCATGGTATATAAACATTTATCATAAACATAAATATATATAATAACCACTTTTATTATTGCCTCTTGGGCATATCTCCAACAGGATTAACTAGTTAAATGAGTCATTTAATGTGCAAAAAATTCCGAAAAATAGTGGCACATACTCATGGAGTCTTTACCACAAATTGTCAGTTCTCAAAACATAGATAAGTCATAGATAAATCAAGTTTTACCACAAATTGCCACTTCTCATAGGCCTTCTCAGATCACCTAGTAGCTATGAAGGTGCATGGTTTTCCACAATAAGCCCTTCCCAAAACAGCTTTCCCCAAAACATACTTTGTCTAAATGAGGCCACAATTCTCACACTCATGTATATTTGTATTGCAAATAGTTTGAGATAGGCCAAGATGGGTTTCATTGTACAAAACACGCATTTTCCATTTTTTAAATCTCATATTTGAATCCCTTAGTCTGTTTATTACATAGGTTCCCTTGGTTTCTTGATACTACTCAGTTTTGCCCTCTCCCTCCACAAATTCTCTCACACGTGCAATATTCCCCTGATTGGTCTAGCCCATGTCACGCGAATCGTGCCCGTCGACCGTTGATCGTATGATCTAACACGCAGGATAACCCCTCTCTCTCTGTCGGCGGTTACCTTCCACTCTCTAAGTATGCTAAAGGGCGGTTTTCTGTATTCATTTTCACGCGCTAAAAATTTAAACTCTTTTAGGCATTACTTTTCACGCAAAAAATGATAAACCATCACCGATTTGTTGTAGCCATTAATTTTCACGCAAAAAATGATAAACCATCACCGATTTGTTGTAGCCATTAATTTTCACGAAAAAAATGATAAACCATCACCGATTTGTTGTATCCATTACTTTTCACGCAAAAAATGATAAACCATCACCAATTTCTTGTAGCCATTACTATTCGCGGTAAAAATGATAAACGAACCAATCTATCTATCTCTGTATTTGAAGTTTGGAAGGGTTCACCATCTACTTATGTTAACTTTCGAGGTTTTGACCTGAAAACAAATGGGTATTATAAAGGGAAATAAAAGTTCAAAAAAATGTAAAAACGAAACAATCTTCCTATCTTTGTATAGAAGATCGTCTGTATGATTTTTGAGATCATTTAGAGAAGGTAGAAAAAAATCCCTTTTGAGAAGGTCGAAAAAACCTAACTTTTTACAAAAGCTGGTTTCGGTGAGACCTAACCAAATTTGGCATACATTATGCCATATCTATAACAACAAGGAATATCTAAAAGGGAAAGTTTCACAAAATTTGAAATTTAGGGTGAAAATGATGCCATACATGATGCTATTTTTTGAGGTTTTGACCTGAAAATCAATTGGGTATTATAAAGGGAAATAAAAAGTTCGGAAAATGTAAAAATGAAACAATCTATCTATCTATGTATAGAAGATCAGCTGTATGAAATTTGAGTTCATTTAGAGAAGGTAGAATAAATCACCTTGTTAGAAAAGCTGGTTTCAGTGAGACGAAACGACATGCGTTTAAGCAAAGTGATTTTTTCGAACATCTCCAAATGACCCCAAATTTGCCATACATGATGCCATACGTGTAACAACAAGGAACCCTATCTAAAAAGTGTCAAAAAAGTTTGCCCAACCGTATAGCTCTATCAAAAAGAACCTCACCATGGTGCTAGTATAATTTTGGGCTTAGTTACAAACTTTCGTTACACGAAACTTGTTTCAAATCACTTTTGGCGTACAAGAAACAAATCCCACCTTGATTCGAGCACTGATGGCGTGTGATGCACACGTCCATTGGGAACCCCAAGAGGAAGGTGTGATGCGCACAACAGCAAGTTTTTCCTCAAGAAGAAACCAAGGTTATCGAACTAGTAGGAGATGAAGGCCACGTGAAGGTTGTTGGTGAAGGAGTGTAGTGCGGCGCAACACCGTGGATTCCGGCGGCAACGTGGAACCTGCACAACACAATCAAAATACTTTACCCCAACTTAACAGTGAGGTTGTCAATCTCACCGGCTTGCTGTAAACAAAGGATTAAACGTATGGTGTGGAGAATGATGTTTGTTTGCAAAGAACAACAGAGAACAATGATTGCAGTAGATTGTATTTCAGATGTAAAAGAATGGACCGGGGTCCACAGTTCACTAGTGGTGTCTCTCCAATAAGATAAATAGCATGTTGGGTGAATAAATTACAGTTGGGAAATTGACAAATAGAGAGGGTATAACAATGCACATACATATCATGATGACAACTATGAGTTTTACTTAGGGTATTACGACAAAGAACATAGACCGCTATCCAAAGATGCATCTATGCCTAAAAGTCCACCTTCGGGTTAGCATCCGCACCCCTTCCAAAGATTAAGTTGCAAACAACAGACAATTGCATTAAATATCGTGCGTAATGTAAACAATACAAATATCCTTAGACAAAGCATTGATGTTTTATCCCTAGTGGCAACAACACATCCATAACCTTAGAACTTTCTCACATCGTCCTGCATTCAATGGAGGCATGAACCCACTATCGAGCATAAATACCCCCTCTTGGAGTTACAAGTATCAAGTTGGCCAGAGCCTCTACTAGCAACGGAGAGCATGCAAGATCATAAAAAACACATATATGATAGATCAATAATAAACTTGACATAGTATTCCATATTCATCGGATCCCAACAAACACAACATGTAGCAGTACAAATAGATGATCTTGATCATGATAGGCAGCTCACAAGATCTAAACATGATAGCACAAGAGGAGAAGACAACCATCTAGCTACTGCTATGGATCCATAGTCCAAGGATGAACTACTCACGCATCAGTCCGGAGGCGGGCATGGTGATGTAGAGCCCTCCGGTGATGATTCCCCTCTCCGGCAGGGTGCCGGAGCTGATCTCCTCAATCCCCCGAGATGGGATTAGCGGCGGCGGCGTCTCTGGAACTTTTCTCGTATCGTGGCTCTCGGTACTAGGGTTTTCGCGACGGAGAGAATATATAGGCGAAGGGGCAGAGTCGGGAGACGCTCGAGGGGCCCACCCCATAGGGCGGCGCGGCCAGGGGTGGGGCCACCTTGTCGCCCCTCTTCGTCTCCTCTTCGGACTTCTGGAAGGATCCGTGGAAAATAAGACCGTGGGATTTTGTTTCGTCCAATTCCGAGAATATTTCCTGTGTAGGATTTCTGAAACCAAAAACAGCAGAAAACAGGAATTGGCGCTTCGGCATCTTGTTAATAGGTTAGTATCGGAAAATGCATCAAAATGATATAAAGTGTATATAAAACATGTGAGTATTTTCATAAATCTAGCATGGAACATAAGAAATTATAGATACGTTTGAGACGTATCAAGCATCCCCAAGCTTAGTTCCTACTCGCCCTCGAGTAGGTAAACGATAACAAGGATAATTTCTGAAGTGACATGCTACTATCATAATCTTGATCAATACTATTATAAAGCATATGATATGAATGAAGTGATTCAAAGCAATGGTAAAGATAATGACTAAACAACTATAGCAAAGAATTTTTATGAATAGTACTTTCAAGACAAGCATCAATAAGTCTTGCATAAGAGTTAACTCATAAAGCAATAAATTATTAATAGAACGTTTTGAAGCAACACAAAGGAAGATATAAGTTTCAGCAGTTGCTTTCAACTTCAACATGTATATCTCATGGATAATTGTCAACACAAAGTAATATGATGAGTGCAAATAAGCAAGTATGTAGGAATCAATGCACACAGTTGACACAAGTGTTTGCTTCTAAGATTGAAAGAAGTAGGTGAACAGAATCAACATAAAGTAAAAGAAAGGCCCTTCGCAGAGGGAAGCAGGGATTACTCATGTGCTAGAGCTTTTATTTTGAAAACATGGAAACAATTTTGTCAATGGTAGTAATATTTCCTATGTGTTATGCATAAAACATCCTATAAGTTGCAAGCCTCAAGCATCGAATACCAATAGTGCTCGCACCTTGTCCTAATTAGCTCGGATTTCCATGGATTATCATTGCATTACATATGTTTCAACCAAGTGTCACAAAGGAATACCTCTATGCCACCTGTACAAAGGTCCAAGGAGATAGATCGCATTTGATTTCTCGTTTTTGATAAATCTCAACTTGAGGACATCCATACCGGGACAACATAGAAAACAGATAATGGACTCCTCTTTAATGCTTAAGCATTCAACAACAGATAATATTCTCATAAGAGATTGAGGATTAATGTCCAAGCTGAAACTTCCACCATGATACATGGCTTTGGTTGGCGGCCCAATGTTCTTCTCTAACAATATGCATACTCAAACCATTTAATCATGACAAATCACCCTTACTTCAGACAAGACGAACATGCATAGCAACTCACATGATATTCAACAAAAGTGTAACAATGGTGGCGTCCCTGTAAACATGGTTACCGCTCAACAAGCAACTTATAAGAAATAAGATACATAAGTTTACATATTCTTTACCACAATAGTTTTTAAGCTACTTTCCCATGAGCTATATGTTGCAAATACAAGGAATGAAATTTTTAAAGGTAGCACGCAAGCAATTTACTTTGGAATGGCAGAGAAATACCACATAGTAGGTAGTTATGGTGGACACAAATGGCATAGGTTTTGGCTCAAGGTTTTGGATGCACGAGAAGCATTCCCTCTCAGTACAAGGCTTTGGCTAGCAAGGTTGTTTGAAGCAAACACAAGTATGAACCGGTACAGCAAAACTTACAAAAGAACATATTGCAAGCATTATAAGACTCTACACTGTCTTCCTTGTTGTTCAAACACTTTTACCAGAAAATATCTAGACTTTAGAGAGACCAATCATGCAAACCAAATTTCAACAAGCTCTACAAGAATTCTCCACTAATAGGTTCAAACTACATGATGCAAGAGCTTAAACATGATCTATTTGAGAGCTCGAAACAATTGTCAAGTATCAAATTATTCAAGATAATATACCAATTACCACATGAAGCATTTTCTGTTTCCAACCAAATAGCAATAAACGAAGCGTTTTTCAACCTTCGCCATGAACATTAAAAGTAAGGCTAAGAACACCAGTGTTCATATGAACAAGCGGAGCGTGTCTCTCTCTCACACAAGGAATGCTAGGATCCGATTTTTTTCAAACACAAACAAAAATAAAAACATACAGACGCTCCAAATAAAGCACATAAGATGTGACAGAATAAAAATATAGTTTCACTAGAGGTGACCTGATAAGTTGTTGATGAAGAAGGGGATGCCTTGGGCATCCCCAAGCTTAGATGCTTGAGTCTTCTTGAAATATGCAGGGATGAACCACGGGGGCATCCCCAAGCTTAGACTTTTCACTCTTCTTGATCGTATTATATCATCCTCCTCTCTTGATCCTTGAAAACTTCCTCCACAGCAAACTCAAAACAATCTCATTAGAGGGTTAGTGCATAATCAAAAATTCACATGTTCAGAGAGGACACAATCATTCCCAACACTTCTGGACATTACCCAAAGCTACTGAAAGTTAATGGATCAAAGAAATCCACTCAACACAGTAAAAGAGGCAATGTGAAATATAAGGCATAATCTATCAAAACAGAACAATCCGTAAAGACGAATGTTTTAGAGGCACTTAACATGCTCAGATGAAGAAGCTCAAATTGAATGAAAGTTGCGTACATATCTGAGGATCACTCATGAATTTTCCTAGATTTTTCTAAGTTTCCTACAGAGAGACCTACTCAAATTCGTGACATCTAGAAATCTGTTTCTACACAGAAATCCAAATCTAGTATCAATCTTACTATCAAAGACTTTACTTGGCACAACAATGTAATAAAGTAAAGATACAAAGGTATTGCTACAGTAGTAACAAGCACCTTGACTCAAATATAAAAGAAAAATTGTAGAAGTAAAATAATGGGTTGTCTCCCATAAGCGCTTTTCTTTAACGCCTTTCAGCTAGGCGCAGAAAGTGTAAATCAAGTAACATCAAGAGAAGAAGCATCAACATCATGTTTTTCCTTAAAAACACAACTTGTCACAATAGGTATCTTAGATGCTCTATTATCTAAATTTCCCATAGTGGTACTAAGGGCTTTATCAATTTTAGGCTTATAATAGTTCTTTGGCTTAGGCACCTTAGATACATACATGAACTTTTGCTCCTTGCCCACATAAGCTTTCTCCTTAAACTTAAGAGAAGAAAAAGTTGAACCCAAAGTTCCCATAGCTTCTTCAAGTTCACCAATCCTATGGGTTTGATTATCATGGATAGCACAAGTTTCTAAGACAGCAATTCTTTCATTAATTCCTCCTAGAGATTTATCAAATTTATCAGTGTTATCAAGTAATATTCCCAATTTAGTCTCAACACTTGGAAGATTTTTCTCTGTGGCCTCCAACTTTTTCATGACATCTTCAAGAGATATTTCAATTTTAGCTTCATTAACAGGTGGTATTCCAACTAGACTCTCAATAATGCAACTAGCTTCTAAAGCAGAGTGCCTAGGAAATTACCTCCCGCAAGAGTATCAAGAACATACCTATTCCAGCTAGAGATACCAACATAAAAGTTCCTAAGGAGGATAACAAAGGAGTGTTTCTTAGTGCACCTATGATGAGCATCACTAATTTTATACCAAACATCTTTAAAACTTTCTCCCCCTTGTTGCTTAAATGAATGAACTTCAACTTCAGGATTACTCATTTTAGCAATAAAAATAAACTAAGCAAAACCGAATTAAGTAAAGTAAAACAAGTAACTAATTTTTTGTGTTTTTGATATAAAGAAAGCAAACAAGATAAAAAATAAAATAAAGTAAAGCAAGACAATAAACAAAGTAAAGAGATTGGATGTGAGAGACTCCACTTGCAGCGTGTCTTGATCTCCCCGGCAACGGCGCCAGAAAAAGGTCTTGATGGCGTGTGATGCACACGTCCGTTGGGAACCCCAAGAGGAAGGTGTGATGCGCACAGCAGCAAGTTTTTCCCTCAGTAAGAAACCAAGGTTATCGAACCAGTAGGAGATGAAGGCCACGTGAAGGTTGTCGATGAAAGAGTGTAGTGCGGCGCAACACCAGGGATTCCGGCGCCAACGTGGAACCTGCACAACACAATCAAAATACTTTACCCCAACTTAACAGTGAGGTTGTCAATCTCACCGGCTTGCTGTAAACAAAGGATTAAACGTATGGTGTGAGAATGATGTTTGTTTGCAAAGAACAACAGAGAACAATGATTGCAGTAGATTGTATTTCAGATGTAAAAGAATGGACCGGTGTCCACAGTTCACTAGTGGTGTCTCTCCAATAAGATAAATAGCATGTTGGGTGAACAAATTACAGTTTTACTTAGGGCATTACGACAAAGAACATAGACCGCTATCCAGCATGCATCTATGCCTAAAAAGTCCACCTTCGGGTTAGCATCCGCACCCCTTACAGTATTAAGTTGCAAACAATAGACAATTGCATTAAGTACTGTGCGTAATGTAAACTATACAAATATCCTTAGACTAAGCATTGATGTGTTATCCATAGTGGCAACAAGACATCCATAACCTTAGAACTTTCTCGTCACTATCCTGCATTCAATGGAGGCATGAACCCACTATCGAGCATAAATACCCCCTCTTGGAGTTACAAGTATCAACTTGGCCAGAGCCTCTACTAGCAACGGAGAGCATGCAAGATCATAAACAACACATATATGATAGATCAATAATCAACTTGACATAGTATTCCATATTCATCGGATCCCAACAAACACGACATGTAGCATTACAAATAGATGATTTTGATCATGATAGGCAGCTCACAAGATCTAAACATGATAGCACAAGAGGAGAAGACAACCATCTAGCTACTGCTATGGACCCATAGTCCAAGGATGAACTACTCACGCATCAGTCCGGAGGCGGGCATGGTGATGTAGAGCCCTCCGGTGATGATTCCCCTCTCCGGCAGGGTGCCGGAGGCGATCTCCTGAATCCCGGGAGATGGGATTGGCGGCGGCGGCGGCGTCTCTGGAACTTTTGTCGTATCGTGGCTCTCGGTTCTAGGGTTTCGCGACGGAGAGAATATATAGGCGAAGGGGCAGAGTCGGGGGACGCTCGACGGGCCCACCCCATAGGGCGGCGCGGCTAGGGGCGGGGCCGCGTCCCCCTAGGGTGTGGCCGCCTCGTCGCCCCTCTTCGTCTCCTCTTTGGCCTTCTGGAAGGCTCCGTTGAAAATAAGACCGTGGGCTTTTGTTTCGTCCAATTCCGAGAATATTTCCTGTGTAGGATTTCTGAAACCAAAAACAGCAGAAAACAGGAACTGGCGCTTCGGCATCTTGTTAATAGGTTAGTGCCGGAAAATGCATCAAAATGATATAAAGTGTATGTAAAACATGTGAGTATTGTCATAAAAATAGCATGGAACATAAGAAATTATAGATACGTTTGAGACGTATCAAGCACCACAGCCTCCAAACGATGTCGATGCCGATATCGGCATGGTCAGAACGGCTATGCTCGCCGCCACTGCTAGGTCAGCGTTGGGATGCACCCTCAATCCCGTCCCCTCATTCGATCACTGACACACCAGAGATACCGCCGAGGCCAATGCCGAACGTACATGTTGATGCCAATGCCGAATATGCATGCACGCCGCTGTGGGCACGGCCACGCCGCCCCGCTATGCTGGACGCCACAGACCACCGCGAGGTCTTTCCCTTCGCCACCACACTCATCTAGCACCCATCTGTACACGCCAGAAAAGAGAGACACTAGTTTTCTCTACATTGCTCACGTTCATGTCAGACACGGTCAGTCAAAGTTTTGAGGTAGTCGTCGATGTCGTCGCCCATTTCTTCTCTTCTTTGCATGGTTAAATGCGTCTAGTTCATATCTATCTAATGCGTCTGGTCTCGCCTCATGCAGTTCTTTGTGGACGTCAATCTCATCTCGGCACCCCGCAGGCCACCTCCTCCGTGCCATCGATGTAGAGCTCCGTTTAAAAATCTATTCCTACCCGTGTATTGCCCCTTGTATCAGCGCCATGGCCCACTTGTCATTCGATATACCGAAGCCCCACTCGTGCGTGTTTTGGTCAGGGATACAGCGATGCTTACGGTCAAACAAAGATGGATGGTCTGACGTGTCTTTGCGGGCTGTACGTGGCCCCACTAGTCAGAAGATAACGGTCAACCGTCGGGCAACCGGCCGTTACAACACCTGTGATTGTTGCAGACAAGGTCTTGGGGAAAACTGAGGAAAAAGTAAGGAGCTGGGGAAAACTGAGCACAACTAAGGAACCGGGGGCACGAAAATAGAAATCCCTTTTATAAATGGTTATTATTTATTTTAGAAATTTACTAATTATTGAATGTTCTTTAAATTTTGGATAAATAAAATACAGAATTAAGACTTATTAAATAATTGAATTTTTATTTCTAATAAAAATTTCATGTTATATTTTGGTGATAGCGATTATTTTTCTGAAAAATTTGATATATTATTTTTATTTTTCTAATTTGAAAAGAATTTTTTATGAATTCGTAAAGTTTGTCACATTTTCTCGAGTTTGAATTTAACAATAAATCTTTGAGATAGACTGTAATCCAACTACGTCTATGACTAATAATCCACCTTCCGGTTATCATTCGAACCCGTTCTAGTATTAAGTTGCAAGCAACAGATTATCGCATTAAGCAATGTGTGTAAAGTAAACAATAGAATTATTCTTAGACAAAACATTGTTGTTTTCTCCCTAGTAGCAACAACATATCTACAATCTTAGAAGTTATTGTCACTCTTCCAGATTACTAGAGGCATGAACCCACTATCGAGTATAAATACCCCCTCTTGGAGTTACAAGTATGTATTTGGGCAAAACATCTACTACCAACGGAGAGCATGCAAGATCTCAAATAACATATAACAAATATATAATCGATCTCAACCATAGTATTCAATATTCATTGGATCCCAACAAACACAACATGTAACACTACATAAAGATGATCTTTATCATGATAGGTAACTCACAAGATCTAAACATGAAGCATAATTTGGAGAAGGCAACCATCTAGCTACTGCTATGGACCCGTAGTCCAGAGATGAACTACTCACGCATCACTTCGGCAGGATGACGGGAAGAGCTTCAGAACCCTCCCGAGCTAAGGTCGGCGATGGCAGCCGCGGCAGAACTTTTTATGGATGGAGGCTCGGGTGTTTAGATTTTTCCCGAGATCGTGAATAAATAGGCGGAAGGGTGAGGCCGGTGGGTGCCTGGGGGGCCCACACCACCCCATGGCGTGGCCCAGGTCCTGGCCGCGCCAAGGGAAGGTGTGGCCGCTTCGTGGCGCCCCTTCGTCTCTCCTATGGACTCCATCTTCGCTACAGTAAAATAGAAACTTCAGCTTTTGTTTCGTCCAGTTCCGAGAATATTTTCTGTACAACTTTTCCGAAATACAAAACAACAGAAAATAGGGAACTAACACTGTGGCATAAAATGTATAAAAGTACAACAAAGTGTAAACAAAACATATAAAAATTAGTGTAAAACAAGTATCGAGCATCAAAAATTATAGATACGTTTGCAACGTATCAACCGACAGCGAGTGGATGGTGAGGAACGGGACTCCTTGCAGGTACGCCACAAGCGCGACGGCGGCGCTCTCCATCTCGATGGGCGTGCACTAGAACCTTGTGCGCACGAACTGGCGGTACCGGGCGTTGTCCAGGAACACGTTACCGCTGCACCCCCTGCTGACCCGGACCACCCGCGGTGCGCGAGGCAGGCACATCGTCGCCCGTTCACGCACACCGGCAGCTCCATCCCTCCAGCTTCGCCGCCAGCGCGTAGTAGCGCTTGCTGGCGCGGACCCAGAACGCGTGCTGCTGCTCCTCGGGAACGCCCGACGCCGGGAAGATATCCTCCGACTGGTACCAGATGCTATTGAGCTCGTTCTTCGACAAGGTCGGGTTGTCCTGGCCAACGGTGTAGTCGGATAAGTTAAGGAAGGCGTACTCCCACGTGTAGTCGCCAACGGACTCCAGCGGAAACTCGTTCTCATTCTTGTCACTGTACCGCTGCCAGTTCTAGAGAGAGAGGTGGGTCCAAAGATTAGGGATGGTGACGTTGCCGATCGCGAGGTCCTCGTTCGCGTTGCTGATGATGCCCCAATGGACAATGCCTTTCTTCCCGGCAAACATGCATGCACCACGCCGGCACAAGCAACAACTTTACATGCAAATATTCATGGCACCACACAAGCTTTATGTATAAAGATCGTCTTGCCATCCCGCACACACACTGCCTGCGCGGGACAAGCGATTCACCTGCAACAAGCATCCATACACACCGACGACCACACAAGACATGCATATGCATGTCCCCTCCAACTACTCAGCTAGTAGATTCGATACCGAGACGAGACCACGATCGATGAGAATGTGGTGTTGGACAAAAAGAGATGTGGGAGAGGAGAGAGTATGGAGAGGTTTCCCCTCACCAACAATTATGTATCAACCAAAGTAAGTGCAATAAGTACCAAAAAGGTAAAAAGTATGGCCAAAATGGGATGGAAGAGAAGGGGAAGACAAGCTGGATGGAGGAGGAAGAAGAATGAAATGGGTAGTGTTGTAGGTGAGGGGTTGGCACTATGTAGATCTGGGTCGCAATTTCTGTGGCACACTAGGGAAAATGTGCCGCTAAATATCCAATTTCTCTGGCGCACCAGCCTCAATGCACCACTAAATATCTTGTTTTTGTGGCGCACCAAGCAATGCGCGCCATAGAAAGGTGTAATTCTGTGGCGCACGTCGATCCATGCGCCACAGAAATAGTGAAACCAATGATTGGGCCTGATCGTGGGTGGGGCCCACCATATTTTTGTGGCGCATGTGAAAGGGGTGCGCCACAGAAAAATTTCTGTAGCGCATGGGAAACAGGTGCGCCACAGAAAGGCCTCCCACCTATAGCTAGTTTCCTACTAGTGTACTTCCGCGAAGACTAGATATGTATTATGCTTGAAGAATTTTATCATTTACACAATCAAGACGTCCTCGACAAATCTATCATCAGTTTCTATTTGTTGAAAGTGATTAATTTCTGTAATTAAGTCTCTAGCTCAGCTTGTTCATTGCTTGTAATTATCCTCACTATATTCTTTTGTACACTATTATGCAGAATGAAGATTCTCAAATGCAGAAGATGGAGAATCTATGACATTGGGTTCATTGATCCATATACCGTTAATTTTGTTACGGTACGAGACCACGTCAAGGACACTTAGGCTAACTTGCTAAGATGTTTAACTAAACAAAATTCCAGAACGAAAATACTATTTTCTTACAATTTCAAGTGAGTGTTACTTTTTTGTACACATTCTATTTTGCCTACTCGATGTTAAGTGTAAATGATGAGTTATGCATGCTTGTGATACGCGTACAGCACGCGTCCGTTGGGAACCCCAAGAGGAAGGTGTGATGCGTACAACGACAAGTTTTCCCTCTGTAAGAAACCAAGGTTTATCGAACCAGTAGGAGCCAAGAAGCACGTTGAAGGTTGATGGCGGCGGAGTGTAGTGCGGTGCAACACCAGGGATTCCGGGGCCAACGTGGAACCTGCACAACACAACCAAAGTACTTTGTCCCAACGTAATGCTGAGGTTGTCAATCTCACCGGCTTGTCAGAACAAAGGATTAGATGTATAGTGTGGATGATGATTGTTTGCGTAAAAACAGTAGAACGAGTATTGCAGTAGATTGTATTCGATTAAAAGAATGGACCGGGGTCCACAGTTCACTAGAGGTGTCTCTCCCATAAGAATAAGCATGTTGGGTGAATAAATTACAGTTGGGCAATTGACAAATAAAGAAGGCATGACCATGCACATACATGTTATGATGAGTATTGTGAGATTTAATTGGGCATTATGACAAAGTACATAGACCGCTATCCAGCATGCATCTATGCCTAAAAAGTCCACCTTCAGGTTATCATCCGAACCCCCTCCAGTATTAAGTTGCAAACAACAGACAATTGCATTAAGTATGGTGCGTAATGTAATCAACACATATATCCTTAGACATAGCATCGATGTTTTATCCCTAGTGGCAACAGCACATCCACAACCTTAGAGGTTTCTGTCACTCCCCCAGATTTAATGGAGACATGAACCCACTATCGAGCATAAATACTCCCTCTTGGAGTTACAAGCAAAAACTTGGCCAGAGCCTCTACTAGTAACGGAGAGCATGCAAGATCATAAACAACATATAGATAATAGATTGATAATCAACATAACATAGCATTCACTATTCATCGGATCCCAACAAACACAACATGTAGTATTACAGATAGATGATCTTGATCATGTTAGGCAGCTCACAAGATCCAACAATGAAGCGCAATTAGGAGAAGACAACCATCTAACTACTGCTATGGACCCATAGTCCAGGGGTTAACTACTCACTCATCACTCCGGAGGCGACCATGGCGGTGAAGAGTCCTCCGGGAGATGATTCCCCTCTCCGGCAGGGTGCCGGAGGCGATCCCCTGAATCCCCCGAGATGGGATTGGCGGCGGCGTCTCTGGAAGGTTTTTCGTATCGTGGCTCTCGATACTGGAGTTATTATCGACGAAGGCTTAAGTAGGCGGAGGAGGTAGGCCAGGGGGCGCCACGAGGGCCCCACACACCAGGCCGGCGCGGCCAGGGCTTGGGCCGCGCCGCCCTGTTGTGTGGGCACCTCGTCGCCCCACTTCGTTTCCTCTCCGGACTTCTGGAAGCTTCGTGGAAAAATAAGATCCTGGGCGTTGATTTCGTCCAATTCCGAGAATATTTCCTTACTAGGATTTCCGAAATGAAAAACAGCAGAAAACAGCAACTGGCTCTTCGGCATCTTGTTAATAGGTTAGTGCCGGAAAATGCATAAATATGACATAAAGTATGTATAAAACATGTAGGTATCATCAATTAAGTGGCATGGAACATAAGAAATTATCGATACGTTGGAGACGTATCAGGATCCGCAAGCTTAGTTCCTACTCGTCCCGAGTAGGTAAACGGTAACAAAGATAATTTCTGAAGTGACATGCCATCATAATCTTGATCAATACTATTGTAAGCACATGTAATGAATGCAGCGATTCGAAACAATGTAAATGTAATGAGTAAACAATTGAATCATATAGCAAAGACTTTTCATGAATAGTACTTTCAAGACAAGCATCGATAAGTCTTGCATAAGAGTTAACTCATAAAGCAATAAATTCAAAGTAAAGGTATTGAAGTTCAACTTATAACATGTATATCTCATGGATATTGTCAATGTAAAGTAATATAACAAGTGCAATATGCAAGTATGTAGGAATCAATGCGCAGTTCACACAAGTGTTTGCTTCTTGAGGTGGAGAGAAATAGGTGAACTGACTCAACATAAAAGTAGAAGAAAGGCCCTTCGCAGAGGGAAGCATTGATTGCTATATTTGTGCTAGAGCTTTGGTTTTGAAAACAAGAAACAATTTTGTCAATGGTAGTAATAAAGCATATGTGTTATGTAAATTATATCCTACAAGTTGCAAGCCTCATGCATAGTATACTAATAGTGCCCGCACCTTGTCCTAATTAGCTCGGATTACCTGGATTATCATCGCAATACATATGTTTTAACCAAGTGTCACAAAGGGGTACCTCTATGCCGCCTGTACAAAGGTCTAAGGAGAAAGCTCACATTGGATTTCTCGCTTTTGATTATTCTCAACTTAGACATCCATACCGGGACAACATAGACAACAGATAATGGACTCCTCTTTAATGCATAAGCATTTAGCAACAATTAATATTCTCGTATGAGATTGAGGATATTTGTCCAAAACTGAAACTTCCACCATGAATCATGGCTTTAGTTAGCGGCCCAATATTCTTCTCTAACAGTATGCATGCTCTAACCATTCAACTCATAGTAAATCGCCCTTACTTCAGACAAGACGGACATGCATAGCAACTCACATGATATTCAACAAAGTGTTGATGGCGTCCCCAGGAACATGGTTATCGCACAACAAGCAACTTAATAAGAGATAAAGTGCATAAGTACATATTCAATACCACAATAGTTTTTAGGCTATTTGTTCCATGAGCTATATATTGCAAAGATGAAGAATGGAAATTTTAAAGGTAGCACTCAAGCAATTTACTTTGGAATGGCGGAGAAATACCATGTAGTAGGTAGGTATGGTGGACACAAATGGCATAGTGGTTGGCTCAAGGATTTTGGATGCATGAGAAGTATTCCCTCTCGATACAAGGTTTAGGCTAGCAAGGTTATTTGAAACAAACACAAGTATGAACCGGTGCAGCAAAACTCACATAAAAGACATATTGTAAGCATTATAAGACTCTACACCGTCTTCCTTGTTGTTCGACCCTTACTAGAAATTATCTAGACCTTAGAGAGACCAATTATGCAAACCAAATTTTAGCAAGCTCTATGTATTTCTTCACTAAAAGGTGCAAAGTATATGATGCAAGAGCTTAAACATGAGCACAAAAATTTCCAAGTATCACATTATCCAAGACATTTTACCAATTACCACATGTAGCATTTCCCGTTTCCAACCATATAACAATTTAACGAAGCAGATTCAACCTTCGCCCCTGAATATTATGAGTAAAGCCTAAGGACATATTTGTCCATATGCAACAGCGGAGCGTGTCTCTCTCCCACACAATGAATGCGAGGATCCAACTTTATTCAAACAAAACAAAAACAAAAACAAACCGACGCTCCAAGCAAAGTGCATAAGATGTGATGGAATAAAAATATAGTTTCACTAGAGGAACCTGATAATGTTGTCGATGAAGAAGGGGATGCCTTGGGCATCCCCAAGCTTAGACGCTTGAGTCTTCTTGAAATATGCAGGGGTGAACCACTGGGGCATCCCCAAGCTTAGAGCTTTCACTCTCTTTGATCATATTGTATCATCCTCCTCTCTTGATCCATGAAAACTTCCTCCACACCAAACTCAAAACAACTCATTAGAGGGTTAGTGCATAATCAAAAATTCACATGTTCAGAGGTGACATAATCATTCTTAACACTTCTAGACATTGCACAAAGCTACTGAAAGTTAATGGAATAGAAAAATCCATCAAGCATAGCAAAACAGGCAATGCGAAATAAAAGGCAGAATCTGTCAAAACAGAACAGTTCGTAAAGATGAATTTCTAAGAGGCACCAGACTTGCTCAAATGAAAATGCTCAAATTGAATGAAAGTTGCGTACATATCTGAGGATCACTCACGTAAATTGGCAGAATTGTCTGAGTTACCTACAGAGAATTAGGCCCAGATTCATGACAGCAAAGAAATCTGTTTCTGCGCAGTAATCCAAATCTAGTATGAACCTTACTATCAAAGACTTTACTTGGCACAACAATGCAACAAAACTAAGATAAGGAGAGGTTGCTATAGTAGTAACAACTTACAAGACTCAAATATAAAATAAAAGTGCAGTAGTAAAATCATGGGTTGTCTCCCATAAGCGCTTTTCTTTAACGCCTTTCAGCTAGGCGCAGAAAGTGTATATCAAGTATTATCAAGAGACGAAGCATCAACATCATAATTTGTTCTAATGATAGAATCAAAAGGTAACTTCATTCTCTTTCTAGGAAAGTGTTCCATACCTTTCTTGAGAAGAAATTGATATTTAATATTACCTTCCTTCATATCAATGATAGCACCAACAGTTCGAAGAAAAGGTCTTCCCAATATAATGGGACAAGATGCATTGCATTCAATATCCAAGACAACAAAATCAACGGGGACAAGGTTATTGTTAACGGTAATGCGAACATTATCAACTCTCCCCAAAGGTTTCTTTGTAGAATTATCAGCAAGATCCAAATAACAATTTTTCAATGGTGGCAAGTCAAGCATATTATAGATTTTTCTAGGCATAACGGAAATACTTGCACCAAGATCACATAAAGAATTACAATCAAAGTCATTGACCTTCATCTTAATGATGGGCTCCCAACCATCCTCTAGCTTCCTAGGAATAGAAGCTTCACGATTTAATTTCTCTTCTCTAGCTTTTATGAGAGCATTTGTAATATGTTTTGTGAAAGCCAAATTTATAGCACTAGCATTAGGACTCTTAGCAAGTTTTTGTAAGAACTTTATAACTTCAGAGATGTGGCAATCATCAAAATCCAAACCATTATAATCTAAAGCAATGGGATCATTGTCCCCAATGTTGGAAAAAATTTCATCAGTTTTATCACAGGCAGTTTCAGCAGTTTCCGGCAGTTTCTCAGGCTTTGCATTAGAAGTGGAAACATTGCCAACACCAATTATTTTACCATTGATAGTAGGAGGTGCAGCAACATGTGGAGCATTAGCATTACTAGAGGTGGTAATAGTCCAAACTTTAGCTATATTATCTTCTTTAGCATTTTCTTCTCTTTCCCACCTAGCGCGCAATTCGGCCATCAATCTTATATTCTCATTAATTCTAACTTGGATGGAGTTTGCTGTAGTAACAATTTTATTATTATTATTTTCATTAGGCATAACTTTCGATTTCAAAAGATCAACATCAGCAGCAAGACTATCGACTTTAGAAACAAGTATATCAATTTTCCCAAGCTTTTCTTCAACAAATTTGTTAAAAGCAGTTTGTGTACTAATAAATTCTTTAAGCATAGCTTCAAGTCCAGGGGGTGTGTTCCTATTATTGTTGTAAGAATTCCCATAAGAATTACCATAAGAATTACCATTATTATAAGGATATGGCCTATAGTTGTTACTAGAATTGTTCCGATAAGCATTGTTGTTGAAATTATTATTTTTAATGAAGTTTACATCAACATGTTCTTCTCGAGCAACCAATGAAGCTAACGGAACATTATTAGGATCAACATTAGTCCTACCACTCACAAGCATAGACATAATAGCATCAATCTTATCACTCAAGGAAGAGGTTTCTTCAACAGAATTTACCTTCTTACCTTGTGGAGCTCTTTCCGTGTGCCATTCAGAGTAATTAATCATCATATCATCAAGAAGATTTGTTGCGTCTCCTAGAGTGATGGACATAAAGGTACCTCCAGCAGCTGAATCCAATAAGTTCCGCGAAGAAAAAATCAGTCCTGCATAAAAGGTTTGGATGATCATCCAAGTATCCAAGTAGTCAGTCCATGGGTTGGGCAATTTTTAACCAAAGATTTCATTCTTTCCCATGCTTGGGCAACATGCTCATTATACAATTGTTTAATATTCATTATGCTACTTCTCAAAGATATAATTTTAGCAGGGGGATAATATCTACCAATAAAAGCATCCTTGCATTTAGTCCATGAATCAATACTATTCTTAGGCAGAGATAGCAACCAATCTTTAGCTCTTCCTCTTAGTGAGAAAGGATACAATTTTAATTTTATAATGTCACCATCTATATCCTTATACTTTTGCATTTCACATAGTTCAACAAAATTATTGAGATGGACAGCAGCATCATCGGAACTAACACCAGAAAATTGCTCTCTCATAACAAGATTTAGTAAAGCAAGTTTAATTTCAATGAATTCTATTGTAATAGCAGGTGGAGCAATAGGTGTGCATAAGAAATCATTATTATTTGTGGTTGTGAAGTCACACAACTTAGTATTTTCAGGAGTACCCATTTTAGCAATAGTAAATAAAGCAAACTAGATAAAATAAATGCAAGTAACTAATTTTTGTGTGTTTTTAATATAGCAAACAAGATAGCAAATAAAGTAAAACTAGCAACTATTTTTTGTGTGTTTTGTTTTAGTGCAGCAAACAAAGTAGTAAATAAAAGTAAAGCAAGACAAAAACAAAGTAAAGAGATTGGAGGTGGAGACTCCCCTTGCAGCGTGTCTTGATCTCCCCGGCAACGGCGCCAGAAAACGGTCTTGATACGCGTACATCACGCGTCCGTTGGGAACCCCAAGAGGAAGGTGTGATGCGTAAAACGGCAAGTTTTCCCTCAGTAAGAAACCTAGGTTTATCGGACCAGTAGGAGCCAAGAAGCACGTTGAAGGTTGATGGCGGCGGAGTGTAGTGCGGCGCAACACCAGGGATTCCGGCGCCAACGTGGAACCTGCACAACACAACCAAAGTACTTTGTCCCAACGTAACAGTGAGATTGTCAATCTCACCGGCTTGCTGTAACAAAGGATTAGATGTATAGTGTGGATGATGATTGTTTGCAGAAAACAATAGAACGAGTATTGCAGTAGATTGTATTCGATTAAAAGAATGGACCGGGGTCCACAGTTCACTAGAGGTGTCTCTCCCATAAGAATAAGCATGTTGGGTGAACAAATTACAGTTGGGCAATTGACAAATAAAGAAGGCATGACCATACACATACATGTTATGATGTGTATTGTGAGATTTAATTGGGCATTACGACAAAGTACATAGACCGCTATCCAGCATGCATCTATGCCTAAAAAGTCCACCTTCAGGTTATCATCCGAACCCCCTCCGTACTAAGTTGCAAACAACAGACAATTGCATTAAGTATGGTGCGTAATGTAATCAACACATATATCCTTAGACATAGCATCGATGTTTTATCCCTAGTGGCAACATTACATCCACAACCTTAGAGGTTTCTGTCACTCCCCCAGATTTAATGGAGACATGAACCCACTATCGAGCATAAATACTCCCTCTTGGAGTTACAAGCAAAAACTTGGCCAGAGCCTCTACTAGTAACGGAGAGCATGCAAGATCATAAACAACACATAGATAATAGATTGATAATCAACATAACATAACATTCACTTTCATCGGATCCCAACAAACACAACATGTAGCATTACAGATAGATGATCTTGATCATGTTAGGCAGCTCACAAGATCCAACAATGAAGCACAATTAGGAGAAGACGACCATCTAGCTACTGCTATGGACCCATAGTCCAGGGGTGAACTACTCACTCATCACTCCGGAGGCGACCATGGCGGTGAAGAGTCCTCCGGAAGATGATTCCCCTCTCCGGCAGGGTGCCGGAGGCGATCTCCTGAATCCCCCGAGATGGGATTGGCGGCGGCGGCGTCTCTGGAAGGTTTTTCGTATCGTGGCTCTCGGTACTGGAGTTATTATCGACGAAGGCTTAAGTAGGCGGAGGAGGTAGGCCAGGGGGCGCCACGAGGGCCCCACACGCCAGGCCGGCGCGGCCAGGGCTTGGGCCTCGCCACCCTGTTGTGTGGGCGCCACGTCGCCCCACTTCGTTTCCTCTCCGGACTTCTGGAAGCTTCGTGGAAAAATAAGATCCTGGGCGTTGATTTCGTCCAATTCCGAGAATATTTCCTTACTAGGATTTCTGAAACCAAAAACAGCAGAAAACAACAACTGGCTCTTCGGCATCTTGTTAATAGGTTAGTACCGGAAAATGCATAAATATGACATAAAGTATGTATAAAACACGTAGGTATCATCAATTAAGTGGCATGGAATATAAGAAATTATCGATACGTTGGAGACGTATCAGCTTGCATATATAAATGTGCACATCTTCCTGCTAATCATTCAAGTTGATGATGAAAAAGTTGATATCATGGAATAATTAGATAAAGACCCTCAGGACTACAACAAAATCATTTTTATGCTCTAGAGGTAATTTCAATCATTATCGTACTATATCAGCCTCGTTCATTCATTTCATAATATCAAGTAATTAATAACTCTTTTATTCATTATATTTGCAGGGTAGTATTGGAAACAGTTCATCAAGGAGGTTGTCGATGACCGGAAACATGAGCTGCGTTTTCGATGGATCCCGATATGTAGTACTAGGTCCATGCATGCATCTCTTTAATTCTAGTTTCAATACCATTGTCATGCTTGATTATTATTCGATTAAATTTTATTCTCGTAAATTGCTTGAGGAAGGAACATGGGACTAATTTATGTGCAGTCTACGTTTGTGAGTTCATTCACATGACGACTAGTGAGCGGTGCAGAGATCTAAAACAACTTCAAGTATGTAAATAATATTCACAATTTTATTTTATTACCATCATATGTGTTGAGATACATATGATGATTTGATTTGATATATATGCACACAACTCATATATTAATATTGATCTCCTTCTTTAAAGACCGAAAAGATGCGGGATAAGATTCTTCCAAAGGACCGCGTCCTAGCAATTCAAGAGGAATTAGCGGGATTTTCGCTTACGGAGGTCATATTTACAACCGGAGAATACCATTGCCGGTAATGCCTCCATGTAATTTAATGATCTCCATGTAATTAAATACTACCTCCATTCCAAGGCTTAAGACCTTTTTTTCCCAGAAAGTCAAACTATGTTAAGTTTGACTAAGTTTTTATAAAAGATCATTAATTAACATCTGAAATACAAAATCAATATTATTAGATATATAATGAAATATATTGTCATGTGCTATCTACAAAATATCATATTTATTGATAGATTATTCTAAAAAAAATATCAAACTTTACTTGCTTCAACATTTTCAAAAAAATGTAAGCCTTAAGCCTTGGGACGGAGGTAGATAATATACCATATTATATATATATGTATGCTTGTAAGATAAATTAGATTATATATGCATCAACGTGTACAATATATAGTAGCATAGAATATGTATATGTATATATATATATGAAAACTTGTTTGAAATAAAAAGAATTGAAACACAAATGAAAAAAAGTTAAATGGTAAACACAAAATGAAAATAAAAAACACAAAATAAAGATCATCTAGTTCTCGACCGCGCACTCGACACGTGGAGGCCTTTAGTCCGGATTTCATAGAGCGCATTCCCAACCAGGACTATAGGCTCTTTTTCTATTAGTGTCAGGACAAAGGGACATAACCAAAGAAGCATGCCTCCGCGAGATCATATTTATATTTTTTTTAAATGTTTGACTTACATTGATGATAGGCAAGAAACACCCTAACCTCCGATGAAGGAGAACATGACGAGGACCTCAATAGGTGGGCATCGTCGTCTTCCCCGGATGAAGAACTCTAGAACTTGCCTGGGGTGGGCTGCTTCACCACCACCACGACGGCACCGCCGTCTGCGTTTCCAAATATACCTCTAACGGCTACATCATGACTAAATACATATGAAAGTTTCCTTAACTTGTACTCCCTCCGATCCATATTATTTGCCACTAAAATGAATGTATCTACAATAAAAATGTGTCTAGATACATCTATATTAGTGTGAGTAATATGAACAGGAGGGAGTATCACATCCAATTATTAATTTATTTCTCTGTAACTTGTGCGATCACCAATCCGAAACTGTGAAATCAACTAGGGAAAGTTGGACGAGCACGACATACAAGTGGCACAGAACTACACATCTACTCCCTCGGTTCATCTTTGACTAAAACCATAACAAAGATTATGGAACAAAGGAAGTACTGAAGAGGGAAGAAAAAGAGGGAAGAATCTTGATCTTTAATACTAGTCCATTCTATTGTATTACGCATCTATAAATGAAAAAAACAAAACGCGCACATATGAAATTTCACCTAACCTGTATCACATCCAATTATTGATTTATTTCTCTGCAAATGGTGTGTTTAGCAACTTTGCAACTCTGAAATCAGCAAGGGCAAGTTGAACACGCAAGGCACGCAAGTGGTACAAAACTATATATCTACTTCCTCTGTTTCCACAATTCTCATAGTGGTTTTAGTTCAAATTTAAACTATAACCACAATAAAGAATGATTAAACAGAGGAAGTACTACAGAGGGGAAAAAAGAGAGGTGTAAAACAATGATCCGTTGTGCATGTGCACGGATCTGCAGCAGCTGGCTAGTCACCGTCCTATTGCTCCTTTAGCAGCGGCACAAATTTGAGCATGACGTCCACGGCGTTCTGCGCGGCGATGCTGATGAACGTGCTGGCCTCGTTCCCGAGAGCTGATCCACCCCCAGCTAGATCCGACAGCGAGCGGATGGTGAGGAACGGGACACCCTGCTGGTACGCGACGAGCGCGACGGCAGCGCTCTCCATCTCGATGGGCGTGCACTCGAACTTGGTGCGCAGGAACTGGCGGTACCGGGCGTTGTCCAGGAACACGTTGCCGCTGCACCCCCTGCTGACCCGCACCACCCGCGGTGCGCGGGGCAGACACGTCGTCGTCCCGTTCACGCACGCCGGCAGCTCCATCCCCTCCAGCTTCGCCGCCAACGCGTAGTAGCGCTTGCTGGCGCGGACCCAGAACGCGTGCTGCCGCTCCTCGGGAACGCCCGACGCCGGGAAGATCTCCTCCGGCTGGTACCAGATGCTGTTGAGCTCGTTCGCCGACAATGCCGGGTTGCCCTGGCCAACGGTGTAGTCGGAGAAGTTAAGGAAGCCGTACTCCCGCGTGTAGTCGCCGGCGGATTCCAGCGGCAACTCGTTGTCCTTCCCGTCGCCGTACCGCTGCCAGTTCCAGAGAGAGAGGTGGGCCCAGTACTCGGGGATGGTGACGTCGCCGATCTGTAGGTCCTCGTTGGCGTTGCCGGCGATGCCCCAGTGGACGATGCCCTTCACCCGGAACAGGCTGAGCAACATCTGGGTGGCCAGCCCGGCGTTAAGCTGCATCAACCTTTAACGGTTAAACAAAATGAAGTAAAATATATTTACTTTTTTTATTTTACTCCTTTTAACCCTAAATACTTATCGCAGGTTTAGTAAAGTTAGACATATCTTAGCTACATTTTACAGAAGGGAGTACCAATGCAAAGACGCGTGCGTATACCGGTATACGTATAGACACATACCATGCTCAGCCCTGTCATGACCATGACAACGTTTTGGCCTCCGATGGCTCCGAAGCGGAACCTTCGTCCTTCAAACAAAAAACATGGATTAAGTTAGTCGTGATTAAGAAAGTTGCTCCATTCTCGTAAATTAAGATTTGTTTGATCTGCTAGTACCATGGTTACATGTTATGTGCGTTTTGGCAGTATGGTTGCAAACCATTCAACATTTGATTTGGAATCTAGTAGTTCATGCAGCTAGCTCGCGTAGTAGCGTGTTACAATGTCCCGGTGTTACGAGTAGTAGCGTGTAAAGACTCTTCAAACACGTGTGGTTGTTTAGGTCATGCATGCACTATTAATTCTTTGGAACATTCAGCAGAGGACAAAAATCATCATTTTTTATAGGACACCCTCCTTAAGTTACTGATTTTTATGCAAATCAATGACGCCGACTAAAACTTTTTATAGTCTATTATATACAGTTAGACTAGTCACATGGGAAGTATCATACACTAGTATCATGCACATGATACTAGTTTGTGATACTACCCCCACAATGCATAGTATCATAAGATAATATCATAGTATTACCATATTTAATATTTTGTAAAATCTCAATGTAAATTTATGTACATGATGTGTTTGCCATTAAGTTTTCTACTTTTACGTGCTACGAAAAGAGGGTACAAGATGTACAAGGTGACCAAAGAGAAAATAAAACATACAAAGAAAAGAACTAATCTCTGTTTTTTGGGCAGAGATTGGTGCGATTCATTAGTTTTTCACATGAGAGCTGCGTCTGTCAATAAATCAATCTCTGTGACCCAACAAGCTGTTGACATTTCAAGCTTAAGATAACAAATCATGTGGCGCTAGTCCATGCATGTTATATGCCAAAAGAAAATACCTATACGGCGTAAGTAGACACGACTGAACAACATGACAAGTCACCTATCGATGTTACTTATACTATTTGAGCACGTAATATTGTCCATCGCTGCTTTATAAGCTCATTACTGGCTTTGAGTAAGATAAATGCTACAAAAATTATACTATTGGATTCATGTTTTTAAATAAATCAATGATACAATTTTTTAAACATATATATCATAGTTTTTTCATCAAATTTAATGGCTAAAGTTTTCTCGTAGCGTGTAATAAACTTAAAATTGTTATAGAGGGAGTAGACAGAGAGTGCAGTAAAGAAAGGTCACCGGAGAGAAGTTCAGCTAGATCCACGTGTACTCGATATGTAAGAGTAATTTAAAATCTTGTCTAGAATATTTTTTGTAAAAAATACAAAAAAAGCGTACATGTATATCACTATCACAGAATGATATGTGTGCCTGTAATGTTGGTCAAAAAGTTCAGATCGTTTCCTCTTTCGTGCAAATAATTGTTTGAGGGGGTTGTAAACATAAAAAAGCAGTAAACACTTTTCAATATATTTTTCTAGTATCGCTAGTCATATTCGTTAAGCAAAATTTATAGATACGGGCATAAAGTTTTGGGTCTTGGGAGCATATGCTTCTGAATGAACATTAAATTTTAAAAAAGGAAAAAAAAATGAAAATTCTGAAATTTTATTTATCTATTTTGGTTACTATGGTTTGTGTTTGTGTGAATTTTCATGAAGAAATCAACATGTATCTATGTATGTTTCCTCAATAAAAAATGATAAATATCGGTAGTCGAAAGCAACAAATTTGGCACTCAATTTATCTTTTTAGCGCATGCCATGATGATATTTCCGTTTTCTCGCCAAATAATTACAAATAGAAAACATGTACTTCCGGAGCACAGGGCTATGTGATTTTCTCAAGAACTTTTGGAACTGTTCCATCGGCGAGTTTTTGGGCTGTGTCTATCTTGTTCTACATATGCTGCGTGTAAACTATTTTTTTTACCTGCTTGATGCGAACATTTGAGGTCAAAAGCCCCCATACCCAAATTTTCTTGGTAAGTTCTGTTGAGCACCCTGCGTCCGCATGCATCTCATGCTGATTTGATGCATGGGGTATCACAGCAAAGGAAATCATCATGATTTGCTTGTGATTAAGTGGTCGATATGTACCTTGGACGTCGAGGTTAGGGATGGTCTTGCTGGCCACGAAGCTGGGCGAGTTGAGCACGGGCACCATCTCGAAGGTGTTGGGAACGACGAGCCCGACGAACGGGCCGTGGCGGTTCGCCCTGTTGATGGCGGTCCACGTCTTCCCCGAGATGTAGCCCTCAGCCGCCGTGGCCATTAGCGCCACCGAGACGAGGACGACGGCGCCGGCAAGGAGCTTCTGCCTAACACCACCCATGGTCGATGGCGAACTAGCTAGAGGCTGCAGCTATATATGTAGTTTCTGACCAAGCCTCACACGATCTATGTGACTTGTCTGTGTGCTGTGCTTGATTTGCGTGTGGGTGTGTCCTTGCGTTGATCAACTGGCACTCATACGTATAAATAGCGAGCTGAAGTTTGGTGAGATTGAGCCGTGCCGAGTTGCTACGGAGTACTCTAATAGAATGAAATCCAGTCACGTGGCGCGCGAGGTTTCATACAAATCCAATGGGATACTAAGAAGGTTAAAGACTAGCTTACAAGAACAAAAGAGCAATGTGCTAAAAGAATACACGGAGAGAAATGGGACAGAGATTTGGTGCACATGGGCACCAGTGATCTCGTTTTAAAAAAAAACTCAAAAATCATATTTTTGAGTTTCAAAAAAATCTGGAAAAAAAACTGCAAATAGTCAATGATGTATCCCACAAACGTGCAAAAAATAAATTTCAAATACTTAATATTTTGAGCTACACAAAAATGACAAAATTGCATATCTAAGTACTCATTTTCAAATCTTCAAAACATATCATATTTTGTCATTTTTATCTAGCTCAAAATAAAAAGAATTTCGGATTGGGATTTTGCATGATTATGGAATGTATCAATGACAGTCTTCAGAATTATTTTCATGATTTTTATAACTTGTAAAAATATTTTTAAATTTTTCTTAACATAGTGAGAGCACTGGAGCGAGCTAAAAACACTTTTCGGAGAGAAATGCCGCTAGTACGTCGGAAAAAATAATTATTTTTTTCGAGAGGAGGTGATTGAGATCGATACATACACTTTGTCATTAACCCCAAGCTAATAGCTACAAGTTGTAATATACTATACTTCAATCATTATAAGTTCCTTCTTTAGAGCGTTTTAAAGATGTACTCCCTCTTGTTCTTCCTCGTTTTCTTTACGGGGCACAAAAAATTCAGATTTTAACTTTGACCGATGATCAGACAAACACTAGATATGGATTACCGGCCTGATACAAAATCAATACCATGGAAGTTTGACTTTTGGCACATGGGGATGACTATTCCTCAAACTAGGACTTAGAACTAGGTATTTCTAACTTCATTTAGACATAGTTAGTTTACACTTGAAACTCGTTCTCACCCATTTTCTCATCCCTTTGCACTTGCACCATCTCGACGATTAGGGGTCATGCTTTTTAGTCTTGTCTTGGAGTAGCTATATCTTAATGGCCTAAGATAGCAAAATCATTAATACAAACCCAACGATACCGATTTCGTATCACATCATCAACATTTATTCGTTATGCTGAAAGTAAATCTTGCGAAACGTGTTCACCAAATGATGGGAGAGAGAGGTCCAAGTAACTAAAATCATGGGCAAAAATTTACATAGTACACTTGATTAAATAGACGCTTAATGATTTGTCCTTTATGTTGAGAAGCACGTCACGGGGACAATGAGTCTAGGATCCTGTAAAGATTGTCTCGAACGTCGCTAGCACACAGTAACAAGATGCTCTACTAATTGAACCACTTGTATTCTATAATTTGTGTCATCTGAGCAGTGAGCAATTCCCGATCTTAATAGTACTATCGTAGTGCCCTCGTGCATGGCGTGGGATGTGTAAGATATATCTACGTGCTCAGCTGCTCACACACATTTTAACCACACGGTGTGTTAATTGCTTAGTTGGTGGTTACGTACTTCTGCTCTCTTTGTGTGCGCTGTAACAGTCAAGCTGCAGCTTCGTAGCTTCGATGTGATCGAGCCTCGCACAAGCTAAGACTTGCTGTCACTGTGTGTGCCGTGTTTGGTGAGATTGGGCCGTGGCTCGTGGGGAGTGCCAATGAAATGGAATCCAGTCAGCACGCGAAGTTTCATACAAATCCAATGGCTCGTACAAATATCAAGACTAGCAAATAGTGCAAAAAAGGAGCAAATTGCTAAAGTTATAATCCTAAGAATTTCCAGATCCCAAAACTACTTGGTGGAGGTCAATCCTGCGTGGAGAGATGCCGCTACTTGTAAGAGTTAGAGCATCTCCACCCGCGTCCCATGAAGCGTCTCCATAAGGATTTGGAGCGCGTCAGACAAAAAAACGTTCCTAGCCACGCCCCCCAAAGCCTCTTTTTGTCCGATGTGGCGCGATACAGTGTCCGGCGCCCCAAGCCCATCCCCGGTACATAGGGGACACCGGACACACCGAAATGCGAGGCGTGGCGGGACCGTCGCGTCAGCGGCACATTGAAGTTTAAGCTAACCGTCGCCTAACTCGCGACAGAAGTTATTGGCGTGCAGAGACGATGCAGTTCCCGCATAGGCGGAGCGACGGTGTAGTTCCTGCAGAGGCGCATCGAAGCGTCTCGTCCCGCCTAGCTCTGCGTGCCGGCGTTAATGAGCGCCACCGCCCCTGCCTCCCTCTGGCCTATAAAAAAGGGCCTCCCTCCCATCGTCCCTCACACGTAAACCCTAGCGCCTCTCTCCCCAACTCTAGCCGCCACCATCTCAAGAGTCGACGCCATGTTTGGTAGAGTCGGAGGTCGCGCCCGTGGTCGAGGTCGTGGCCACGGCAGAGCTGCACGCTCCCTGTCGCCTGCGAGCCATCGTCTTTATCGTCAGACCCGCAGGAGGAGGAGCGGCAAGTGATGTTCGAATTCGCCGTCGTCCTCAAGGGCGACCCACTCGGCATCCAGAGGATACCGGACAAGTTCGCCGACTTCGTCGCCGGTGACAAGCCGGCCTCGCTGCATCTGCGGGAGGCTGCCTGCGGCTGTTGCCGGTGGATTGTGGACGTGATCTTCGACGCGCGCGGCAAGATGTACCTCCACACCGACTGGGAGAAGTTCGCGCGCTACCACCACCTCCAACCCGGCTTCATTCTCAAGTACTCCTACCTTGGCGATCGCGATATGAGCATCAAGGTGTTCGACGAGACGCGCTGACACCAGCACTACCATGGAGACAACACCGAGGAGGACGACGACAGAAGGCATAGTGTTGTTTCTTCGGAGAGAAAATATGCACGGAGGTTTCTAGATGTTCTTCCTCGAAAGAACCAACAGGGATACCGTCAACAGCTAGATTTTCCAGTTTTGGTGACTGGGTGTGCCTGCGAGTGTTCTTTCTTGGCAGCAACACACGAAATCTGAGATGCCATCCCTAGTTAGGTTTTCTTATTTTGCAATGTTTTAAATTTGTGTCAACCATGGTTTAAACTATGCATTTGTTTGTGTAAACCATGTTCCAAATTATGTATTAATTTGTGTAAAACCATGTTTCTTCTCTCTACTGAAATAAAAATGCAAAAAGAAAAGAAAAAAGAGTATTTTAATGTTTTAAAAAGTTTGGGGGCGGCGTTTGGGGGACGCGGCTGGGGAGCGACGTCCCCCAAACGCGGCACAAATAAAACACGTTCCCCAAACGCTTGATCCGGCGCCTTTTGGGGGACGCTTTGGGGGACGAGGCTGGAGATGCTCTTAGAGCATCTTTAGCTGCGTCGCCCAAAGCGTCTCCTAAAGGGATTTGGGGCGCATCGGACCAAAAAAACATTCCCAGCCGCGTGCCCCAAAGGACATTTTCCTCCGGCGCGGCCTAATACGGTGTCCGGCGTCCCGAGCCCGTCCCAGCTACACAGGGGACGCTCCGGGCACGCCGGACACAACGAAAAGCAAGGCGAGGAGACGCGGGCCCGACGCGTCAGCAACTCACGAACGGACGCTCAACCGCTTCCTACCTAGTGATGGTGCAGTTGCCGGGAAGGAGAACCGTCGCATTGGCAACCGTGTCGACTGACGCGCGAATCGTCGAAATGAAGCGTGAACTCCGGGGAAGAGCAACCACCGTTCTCTTCGATATCTGCGCCGACGTTCATCCGCGCTCAATAAGACCCCTACGTATACGCTTTCCCCGATCTACAACCGGTCGCCATTCATCGAAAGCTCTCGTCTCTCACAATGAGCGACATCTCTTAGCTACCATCAAACACCGACAGCGAGGGTAAGCCACTGGAATGGTGCGACTGGTGGGACAAAGCTGCGACGCCTAGCAGCGATGATTCCCCACCGCCGGATGGCGGCGAGGAATGGGAGGCCGGGAGGAGGAGGCGGTGGCGGCCCGAGCGATGGCGGAGGTGGATGTGAAAGCGAAGGCGAAGCCGGCGAGCACCATCGACGACGAGGAGGACACAAGTTCCTCCGATGCGTCGAACACCACGGCCTCTTCGGAAGACGTGACAAGCAGAAAGCGCCACCGCGAGGACGATGAGGCGGGGCCATCAAAGAAGAAGTAGTTTAAATTTTTATATGTAATTTGTTTATATTTTTCGAAATTTTTATATGTAAATTTTTTGTGTGTTGCATCGCTTTGAATATTAGCAGCAATATTATTACAGCGTTACCTACACATTTCTTATATCTATTAAAATAAAATATATTATTTTAAAGTTTTGGGGGCGCGGCTTGGGAGCGACATCCCCCAAGCGCGGCATGATACGTCTCAAACGTATCTATAATTTCTTATGTTCCATGCTAGTTTTATGACAATACTCATATGTTTTATACTTTTATATACACTTTATATCGTTTTTATGCATTTTTCGGAACTAACCTATTAACAAGATGCCGAAGTGTCAGTTCCTATTTTCTGCTGTTTTTGGTTTCAGAAATTCTACACAGGAAATATTCTCGGAATTGGACCCCACGAAGACGGAAGTCAATATTTTGCCGAGGCGAACCCGGAGAGCCAGAGAAGGGCCGGAGGGGGGCCAAGGGGGCCCCACACCATAGGGGGGCGCGGGCCCAACCCTGGCCGCGGGAGTCATCTCCATCGACACCACCGCCATCTTCATCGCCGTTGTTGTCTCCCATGATGAGGAGGGAGTAGTTCTCCCCCGAGGCTGAGGGCTCTACCGGTAGCTATGTGGTTCATCTCTGTCTCCCATGGTGTGATCTTTATGTGATCATGAGCTTTGTATCACTATTAATCTATGTGCTACTCTAGTGATGTTATTAAAGTAGTCTATTCCTCCTCCATGATGTAATGTTGACAGTGTGTGCATCATGTAGTACTTGGCGTAGGTTATGATTGTAATCTCTTGTAGATTATGAAGTTAACTATTACTATGATAGTATTGATGCGATCTATTCCCCCTTTCATAGCTATTGTTGACAGTGTGTATGCTATGTTAGTACTCGGTCTAAATTGCAACGGTCTATTATGCACTCTAGAGGTTACTTAAATATGAACTCCGGATGTTGTGGAGCTTGTTTACTCCGGCTTGAGGTGTGCTTTTATAGCCCTAAACAATGAATGGTGTTTGTTATCCAACAAGAGAGTGTAGAAAGTAGCATTTATTTATTCAATTATGTGATCAATGTTGAGACTGTCCACTAGTGAAAGTATGATCCCTAGGCCTTGTTTCTAAGCATTGAAACCCCGTTTCCAACAAGTTCTGCTACATGTTTGCTTGCTGCAATCTTTATTTCAGATTGCAATTACTACTTATAATCACCCATATTACTTGTATTTCACTATCTCTTCGCCGAACTAGTGCACCTATACATCTGACAAGTGTATTAGGTGTGTTGGGGACACAAGAGACTTCTTGTATCGTAATTGCAGGGTTGCTTGAGAGGGATATCTTTGACCTCTACCTCCCTGAGTTCGATAAACCTTGGGTGATTCACTTAAGGGAAACTTGCTGCTGTTTTACAAACCTCTGCTCTTAGAGGCCCAACACTGTCTGATGGGATTCGTAGCATAGAAAACAAAAAATTTCCTACCGCGAGAACGCAATCCAAGCCAAGATGCAATCTAGAAGATGGGAGCAACGAGAGGATGAACGATACTAACCCTTGAAGATTTCCAAAGCCTACAAGAGGAGGCTCTCGTTGCTGCGGTAGACGATCACTTGCCGCTTTCAAAAGCGCGTAGAAGATCTTGACGGTGCCACAATCGGTCAGCACCTCCGTACTCGGTCACACGTTCGGTGTTGATGAAGACGACATTCTTCTCCCCGTTCCAGCGGGCAGCGGAAGTAGTAGATCCTCCTCGGAATCCCAGCAGCACGACGGCGTGGTGGCGGTGGTGGTGGAGATCTCCGACAGAGCTTCGCCTAAGCTATGTGGGAGAGAGAGGGAGGAGGGAACCGCTATGGTTTCTGGGAGAGGGGGCTCTTGGGGGGTGCGGCCATGGTGGTCTTGGTGTGGCCGGCCAGCCCCTCCCCTCCCCTCTTTATATAGGTGGAAGCCCCAAGGATTAGGTCAAAAGTCTCCGAATAAGCCCCCAACATAAAACCTTCCATATGACCAAACCTAGGGGGAGTGGGACTCCCCCCTTTCCTTTGGTGGGGTGGCCGGCCACCATGGGGAGGAGTCCACTTGGGACTCCTCCTCCCTTAGGCTGGCCGGCCAAGAGGGACTCCACCTTCCATGCTGATTTCTTCCGGACTCTTCTAGAACCTTCTAGAACCTTGCAGAAAAATACCGGATCATTTTCAAACCTAGAAAATGACTTCCTATATATGAATCTTATTCTCTGGACCATTCCGGACCTCCTTGTGATGTCCTGGATCCCATCCGAGACTCCGAACAAAACTTCGAACTCCATTCCATATTCCATATCTACTTAAACGACATCAAACCTTAAGTGTGTCACCCTACGGTTCGCGAACTATGTAGACATAGTTGAGATCTCTCTCCGACCAATAACCAATAGTGGGATCTGGAGATCCATAATGGCTCCCACATATTCAACGATGACTTTAGTGATCGACTGAACCATTTACATACGATACCGATTCCCTTTGTCACGCGATATTTTACTTGTCCGAGGTTTGATCATCGGTATCTTTATACCTCGTTCAACCTCGTATCATGAAAAGTACTCTTTACTCCTACCGTGGTATGTGGTCTCTTATGAACCATTCATATGCTTGCAAGCTATTAGACGACATTCCACCAAGAGGGCCCAGAGTATATCTATCCGTCATCGGGATGGACAAATCCCACTGTTGATCCATATTCCTCAACTCATACTTTCCGGATACTTAATCCCACCTTTATAACCACTCATTTACGCAGTGGCGTTTGATGTAATCAAAGTACCTTTCCGGTATAAGTGATTTACATGATCTCATGGTCGAAAGGACTAGGTAACTATGTATCGAAAGCTTATAGCAAATAACTTAATGACGTGATCTTATGCTACGCTTAATTGGGTGTATCCATTGCATCATTCATATAATTACATAACCTTGTTATTAATAACATCCAATGTTCATGATCACGAAACCATGATCATCTATTAATCAACAAGCTAGTTATACAAGAGGCTTACTAGGAACTCCTTGTTGTTCACATAACACACATGTATCAATGTTTCGGTTAATATAATTATAGCATGGTATGTAAACATTATCATAAAAACAAAGATATATTATAATAACCATTTTATTATTTCCTCTTGGGCATATCTCCAATAGTCTCCCACTTGCACTAGAGTTAATAATCTAGTTTGCATATGTAAAAATATAACACCTTGGCCTTCCGGTGCTTTATCATGTTTTGCTCATGGGAGAAGTTTTAGTCAACGGATCTGACATGCTCAGAAACGTATGTATTTTGCAATTCATTTGCGTCTCAACGCATCACTCATTTTCTAAATGAGTCGGCATTAAATATGTTTGGTCTTTCGGTGGAACCTTAATTCCGCGATCTGAAATATGTCACTAATATTTTCACACACAATATAGCTTCAAAGTTCTGACACTATCGGAACTACACCAAGTTCTCAAAGAACCTCTTGACTTAACATCCTTAGTCATTGTCAAAACAATGACATACTCTGCCTTCATTTGTAGAATCCGTCACAATATTTAGAATTCATCTAAATCTAGCATAGACAACTTCTAGCTCATTGTGATACCTTTTTAAAACAACACTTAGCCTAATTTGAGATTGAAATTTTATATGTGACAAAACCAATATTGGTGCAACATCTTACAGCGATTTGTTTGTAATTTCTCCATATAAAACTATATATATATATATATCCTTGGTTCTTCTAAAGTACTCAAGGATATTCTTACTTTCGTTCATTGATCATCACATGAATCATTCTGGTATATGCTCGTAACTTTTTAGAGCACATGATATCTGATTTTGTACATATTATTCGTGATCTAAAATCACTCATGTGTTTTTACTCATCGAGTGTCAGATACACTCAAGTCTTGTTAAACCTTCACATGACAAGAATATTTTCTTAATATTTTTATATTGAACTGCTTCAATATCCATTCTATGTACTTTGACATAAACTTATTATGTGTTTCAATCTATCTTCATAGATCTTGACACTAAATATGTTTCAGTCCATATCCTTTCATTGAAGTTAATTTTCAATGAAACCTTTTAATCAAGTATATAATTACATCATTTATAACCAACTATATGTCATCTACATAAAGTATTATAAATATGTCTCAGCGCTCCCACTTAATTTCTTGCAAATGTAAGCCTCTTTATCGTTTCTGATGAAATCAAAACTCTTTGACTATTTCATCTGGTGAAGATTCCAACTCCGTGATACTCACTTTATCCAATTGAAGTTCGTATACCTATCTAGTATTCCATGGACTAGCAAAACAATTGGTTGTATCTTGTATACACCTTCAATACGCACTTCTGTTAAGTAATGTATTTTGCCATCCTACTAGTATATCTCATAAAAGAAATATGTAGCGATTACTAGAATAATCCACATAAACTATAAGCATTGCTACGGAAGATCTAATCTTATCGTAGTCAACTCTTTGAACTTTGTCGTAAACAACTTTTCAACAAGTCAAGCTTCTTCAAGGATATTCCATCCAAGTCCATCAATTTTATATATCCATTTACTTTCAAAAAGTATTCATCTATCTTGGATTTCATGGCGTAAAGCCGTTTTAATGGAGTCAGGGCCCATCATAACTTCTTTGTTTGTAGTTGGTTTATTATTGTTCAAAATCAATCCTTTGTCCACAAATCATTTATTTGATCACAAAGTAAATCATACCTACAAGGTTTAATAAGTACTTCGATCTCCATGTCTAAAACACTTTGTAGTCATGGGAGCCATGATCGTCGTGGCCGCTTCCGGAACCAATTTCCGATGCTCCGCTACTCTGATCATTATGCTCAGGTTCACAAACCTTATCAAGTTCTATTGTCCTCCCACTCAAATACTTCGCTAGAAAACAATTTCTTGGAAATAAGCAAGTAATATTAACAAACACTTTTGTCTTTTACTTCATAGTGGAAAGAATTCCCAATCAATTCTTTGGGATAACCAACAAAGACATTTATCCGATTTTGGTTGTAAACTTATTTACATATGCTATGCATACCAAAATTTAAGAAAGGACTATTAAGGTTCATACCCATGCCATAACTCGTATGGTGTCGTTTCAACGGATCATGATGATGCTCTATTCAGTGTAAAAGCGGTAGTCACTAAAGCATAATCCACAAAAATATAATGGCATCAATATTTTATCTCATCATTGACCCAACAAGGTTTGGATACATCTCTTGGATACTTCATCATCACTATGATACTCCAAGAAACGTGAGTTGTAGAACAATTTCATAACTCTCTTAGATGTTCGCTAAAACTCGTAATTCAAATATTTCCACCATGATCCAATCATAGATATTTGACTTTTCTATTACGATGATTTCCACTTCATGCTGAAATTTATTTGAATCCATTCAAATGTTTCAAACTTCTTCATTATTGAATATATCCACATATATATACTAAATTCATTGTTGAAAGTTTTCATGAAGTAGAAGAATCTCCCGCACACAACTATGCCCGGTGAACCACATACATCATCATGTATTTTTCCACTAAGTTAGTTGCCCGTTCAACTCTTGGCCTATGAACGGTATTTCAGTCATTACTTTTAGAAAAGATTTTGCAAGCGCCAGACGATTCAAAAATCAAATGACTCCAAAAATCCATTTGCATGGAGTTCCTTCATGCGTTCCCTTCCAACATGACCTAAATGGCGGTTCCACAAATAAGTGGAATTCAAATCATTTGCCTTATGGTATTTTAGCGTCAATGTTATGTATGTGTGTTTCACCATTAAGATTTATAATAACTTATCCATCGTACATGGAGTAATGTCATAATTTGAACAACTCATTGTTTTCATTTGACCAGAGCAAAATAACAATTATTAAGTTATTTATTATAAATTCTAAGGGCTAGATAGAATGCCAACGACGAACATAATAACACTTTATTTTTGTTCCAGACGTGCATTCCTATCATATTCCTTGTCAGTCACTTAGGCCATTGTATTCTTGTATTGCGTTGTTTTTGTATGACACTTCATACCAACCAATATGATACTAATACCCAAGAATTTCATTGTGTGACCCAACTAGGAATACAACCATAACATGTATATCATTTATATACAGCTGAGCTAGACTTTCTAGTCTTTTCTTTTCTTTCTGCCAAAATATCTTTTGCAGTTTCTCTTTTAGCTTTCCTCATTATTCATTAAAACACTTTAACATCATTAACTTCTAGGTTTGTTGGTCAAATATCAATAACCTTGAGGTTCTTACTTTGAAGTTGATCATCATATGACAAGTATTTCAGATTTCACTATTAGTAACTTTGTAATATGATGAACAATTTCACTCATAATTTTATCCATCATGACGACTTTCCGAGACCATGTCTGTACATGCTAGGCTCGTAAAGTTTTAACCTTGGTATTCGCATGTGCAAATCTGGCTTGCACCCGTTGTATGCACACGTAGAATCTATCACACCCGATCATCACGTGATGCTTCGAAACGACGAGTCTTAGCAACGCTGCATACTAAGGACGATAACTTCTTGGATATGCGAATATCGTTAGTGCCCCAATAGTTGGAGGATTGTGACGCCTGGCGTCTTCAACCTTCATACATTCCCATAAAACTTATGAGTTTATGTAGTCTCACCAAATTATATTCTATCATCTTGCAATAAGGTCTTAGATATCACATATATCTCATACCTTGATTATTTCTGAAAACTAAATTTTCAGCTCCTTACTTTTCAAACAGATTTGAATTCAAGTTTCACGGAGACAAGATAACTTTAAGTACTAATTGAAACCATAGCTCTTTGAATCAACAATGTGAGGTTTACTAAAAGTTTGCAATAGGACTTAATCAATTCTTGATTCTTTAACAATACGTACCAATCCGTAAAGTTTCTTGTCAGACTTAACAATATTTCTATCTCAATTACAAGACTAGCACATGGTAGAAAAAACGGATGCCAACACTACAAAATTAATTCAAAATACTACTCAGACTAAGTTCATGATAATTAGTTCATGGTTTAATCTAATTACTAATGAACTCCCACTTAATACAACATCCCTCATAGTTGTTAAGTGGTACACGATCCATATCCACTACACCAAAACCGATCATCATGTGAGATGATGTAGCTTCAATGGTGAACATCAACATGGTGATCATATCATCCATATGACTCATGTTCAACTTTTCGGATCTCCGTTGTCCCGAGGCCATGTCTGTACATGCTAGGCTCGTCAAGCAAACCCAAGTATTCCGCGTGTGCAACATGGCTTACACCCGTTGTATGTGAACGTTGAGTCTATCACATCCGATCATCACGAGATGCTTCGAAACGACGAACTATATCAACGGTGCATACGAGGGGAGAACACTTTATTATCTTGATTTTAATGTGAGGGATCATCTTATAATGCTACCGTCGCGTTCTAAGCAAAATAAGATGCATAAAGGATTAACATCACATGCAATTCATATGTGATATGATATGGCCCTTTAGTCTTTGCGCCTTCGATCTTCATCTCCAAAGCACAGACATGATCTTCATCATCAACGGGCATGATCTCCATCATCGTCGGTGTAGCGTCAAGGTCCATGGCGCCGTCTTCATGGTTGTTCACCTCATGTAGCAACTATTACAACTACTTTGAAATACTACTCAACATGAAATTTAAAGACAACCATAAGGCTCCTTCCGGTTGCCACAATACAATAATGATCATCTCATACATATTCATCATCACATCATGGCCATATCACATCACCAAACCCTGCAAAAACAAGTTAGACGTCTCTAATTTGGTTTGCATATTTTATGTGGTTTAGGGTTTTCGAGTAAGATCCAATCTACCTACGAACATGAACCACAACGGTGATACTAATGTTGTCAATAGAAAGAGTAAATTGAATCTTCACTATGGTGGGAGAGACAGACACCCGCAAAGCCACTTATGCAATACAAGTTGCATGTCGAACGTGGAGCAAGTCTCATGAACGCGGTCATGTAAAGTTAGCCCGAGCCGCTTCATCCCACCATGCCACAAAGATGCAAAGTACTCGAACTAAAGACAACAAAGCATCAACGCCCAAAAAACAATTGTGTTCTACTCGTGCAACCATATATGCATAGACACGGCTCTGATACCACTGATGGGATTCGTAGCATAGAAAACAAAAAATTTCCTACCGCGAGAACGCAATCCAAGCCAAGATGCAATCTAGAAGATGGAGCAACGAGAGGATGAACGATACTAACCCTTGAAGATTTCCAAAGCCTACAAGAGGAGGCTCTCGTTGCTGCGGTAGACGATCACTTGCCACTTTCAAAAGCGCGTAGAAGATCTTGACGGTGCCACAATCGGGCAGCACCTCCGTACTCGGTCACACGTTCGGTGTTGATGAAGACAACGTCCTTCTCCCCGTTCCAGCGGGCAGCGGAAGTAGTAGATCCTCCTCGAATCTCGGCAGCACGACGGCGTGGTGGCGGTGGTGGTGGAGATCTCCGACAGAGCTTCGCCTAAGCTATGTGGGGGAGAGAGGGAGGAGGGAACCGCTAGGGTTTCTGGGAAAGGGGGCTCTTGGGGGGTGCGGCCATGGTGGTCTTGGTGTGGCCGGCCAGCCCCTCCCCTCCCCTCTTTATATAGGTGGAAGCCCCAAGGATTAGGTCAAAAGTCTCCGAATAAGACCCCAACATAAAACCTTCCATATGACCAAACCTAGGGGGAGTGGGACTCCCCCCTTTCCTTTGGTGGGGTGGCCGGCCACCATGGGGAGGAGTCCACTTGGGACTCCTCCTCCCTTAGGCTGGCCGGCCAAGAGGGATTCCACCTTCCATGTTGATTTCTTCCGGACTCTTCTAGAACCTTCTAGAACCTTCTAGAAAAAATATCGGATCATTTTCAAACCTAGAAAATGACTTCCTATATATGAATCTTATTTTCCGGACCATTCCGGACCTCCTTGTGATATCCTGGATCCCATCCGAGACTCCGAACAAAACTTCGAACTCCATTCCATATTCCATATCTACTTAAACGACATCAAACCTTAAGTGTGTCACCCTATGGTTCGCGAACTATGTAGACATGGTTGAGATCTCTCTCCGACCAATAACCAATAGTGGGATCTGGAGATCCATAATGGCTCCCACATATTCAACGATGACTTTAGTGATCGACTGAACCATTTACATACGATACCGATTCCCTTTGTCACGCGATATTTTACTTGTCCGAGGTTTGATCATCGGTATCTTTATACCTCGTTCAACCTCGTCTCATGACAAGTACTCTTTACTCGTACCGTGGTATGTTATCTCTTATGAACCATTCATATGCTTGCAAGCTGTTAGACGACATTCCACCGAGAGGGCCCAGAGTATATCAATCCGTCATCGGGATGGACAAATCCCACTGTTGATCCATATGCCTCAACTCATACTTTCCGGATACTTAATCCCACCTTTATAACCACTCATTTACGCAGTGGCGTTTGATGTAATCAAAGTACCTTTCCGGTATAAGTGATTTACATGATCTCATGGTCGAAAGGACTAGGTAACTATGTATCGAAAGCTTATAGCAAATAACTTAATGATGTGATCTTATGCTACGCTTAATTGGGTGTATCCATTGCATCATTCATATAATTACATAACCTTGTTATTAATAACATCCAATGTACATGATCACGAAACCATGATCATCTATTAATCAACAAGCTAGGTATACAAGAGGCTTACTAGGGACTCCTTGTTGTTCACATAACACACATGTATCAATGTTTCGGTTAATACAATTATAGCATGGTATGTAAACATTATCATAAACACAAAGATATATTATAATAACCATTTTATTATTGCCTCTTGGGCATATCTCCAACACTGTCTATAGGAATAGAAGCGTGCGTAGACATCAAGCTATTTTTTGGCGTCGTTGCCGGGGAGGTAAGGTAAAAGGTATTCACATCCTCCGACTACTAAGCTATTTCCTAGCACTGTTGCCGGTGTGTGAGTGCTCGAAGCTATTTCCTTTAGATTCTGCAATTATATCTTTTTATTTCTTGTTTTTATTTTCACTAGTTAGGCTTAATGGAAAACAAAAAAAAATTAGAGATCTTTATGAAATTTATATTGAATTAGGACATGATGTGTTTGAAGAGAGAATTAAAAAACCCATGGAACTTTGTTTGCAAAATAGTTGTAGCAATGTTATTAGCATGAACTCTTTGAACACTATTATTGCTAATGCTATGGAAGAATTTAAGCTTAGGGAAGCTGGTTGTGATATTTTTAGTCCCCCAAGTTTTGAGGAGAAAATTTTCTTTGATGATACTTTGCCTCCCATTTATGATGATTATAATGATAGTGGTATTTTGGTGCCACCTACTATGGAGGATAAAGCTTATTATGATTATACCATGCCTGCAATTTATGATGATTACAATGATGGTTGTGATAGTTTTACTCCCACTATTACTAATAAAATTGATTATGCTTATGTGGAGAGTAATGATACTTTTATGCATGTGAATAAGAATGCTTTATGTGATAGTTATATTGTTGAGTTTGTTCATGATGCTGATGAAAGTTATTATGAGAGAGTGAAACATGGGTATATGCATCTTAATAATATTAAGTTTCCCCTCTTTATGTTGAGAATCTTGAAGTTGCGCTTGTGTTGCCTTTCTATGCTTGTTGCGTTATGCTTACATGACTTGTTTATTTACAAGATTCCTTTTAATAGGAAGTGGGTTAGACTTAAAAGTGTTTCTTACTTGCTTTTTGATGCTCTCTTTTCTTCAACTCTTATTTCTTGCGAGTGCATCATTAAATTTACTGAGCCCATCTTAATGGCTATAAAGAAAACACTTCTTGGGAGATAACCCATGTTTTTATTTTGCTACTGTTTTGTTGTGTCTTAGAAGTTGTTACTACTGTAGCAACCTCTCCTTATCGTTATTTTATTGCATTGTTGTGCCAAGTAAAGTCTCTAATAGAAAGTTGATACTAGATTTGGATTTCTGCGCAGAAACAGATTTTTAGCTGTCACGAATTTGAGTAGGTCACTCTGTAGGAGAACCTAAAAATTCTGAAAATTTTCATGCGTGTTCCTCAGATATGTACGCAACTTTCATTAGTTTTGAGTTTTCTGATTTGAGCAACGGAAGTACCTCTAAAAAATTCGTCTTTACTGGCTGTTCTGTTTTGACAGATCATGTCTCTGTTTTTTGCATTGTCTCTTGTGGACTTTAAGTGAGGCTTTCTAGACGTGGAGAGCTGTAGCTAATGTTTTATTGAGTTCTTGCAATGTGTCACTACAGGACTAAAGTGGATTAAAGTTTTTTGAGTACTAACCCCTCTAATGAAGTTTATGAGAAGTTTGGTGTGGCAGAAGTTTTCAAGGGTCAAGAGAGGAGAAGTTTTCAAGGGTCAAGAGAGGAGGATGATATATGATCAAGAAGAGTGAAAAGTCTAAGCTTGGGGATGCCCCCGTGGTTCATCCCCGCATATTTCAAGAAGACTCAAGCATCTAAGCTTGGGGATGCCCAAGGGATCCCCTTCTTCATCAACAACTTATCAGGTCACCTCTAGTGAAACTATATTTTTATTCCGTCACATCTTATGTGCTTTACTTGGAGCGTCTGTATGTTTTTATTTTTGTGTGTTTTTGAATAAAATCGGATCCTAGTAATCCTTGTGTGGGAGAAAGACACGCTCCGCTTGTTCATATGAACACTGGTGTTCTTAGCTTTACTTTTAATGTTCATGGCAAAGGTTGAAACTGCCTCTTTCATTGTTATTTGGTTGGAAACAGAAAATGCTTCATGTGGTAATTGGTATATGGTCTTGAATAATTTGATACTTGGCAATTGTTTTGCTCAATAGATCATGTTTAAGCTCTTGCATCATGTACTTTGCACCTATTAATGAAGAACTACCATAGAGCTTGTTGAAATTTGGTTTGCATGATTGGTCTCTCTAAAGTCAAGATATTTTCTGGTGAAGTGTTTGAACAACAAGGAAGACAGTGTAGAGTCTTATAATGCTTGCAATATGTTCTTATGTAAGTTTTGCTGTACCGGTTCATACTTGTGTTTGCTTCAAACAAACTTGCTAGCCCAAAGCCTTGTACTGAGAGGGAACACTTCTCGTGCATCCAAATCCTTGAGCCAAAACCTATGCCATTTGTGTCCACCATACCTACCTACTATGTGGTATTTCTCTGCCATTCCAAAGTAAATTGCTTGAGTGCTATCTTTAAAATTTCATTCTTTGTCTTTGCAATATATAGCTCATGGGAAAATAGCTTAAAAACTATTGTGGTAAAGAATATGTAGCTTATGTATCTTATTTCTTATAAGTTGCTTGTTGAGCGGTAACCATGTTTCTGGGGACGCCATCAACTATTACACCTTTGTTGAATATCATGTGAGTTGCTATGCATGTTCGTCTTGTCTGAAGTAAGGGTGATTTATCATGATCAAATGGTTTGAGTATGCATATTGTTAGAGAAGAACATTGGGCCGCTAACTAAAGCCATGTATCATGGTGGAAGTTTCAGTTTAGACATTAATCCTCAATCTCTTATGAGAATATTATCTGTTGTTGAATGCTTATGCATTAAAGAGGAGTCCATTATCGGTTTTCTATGTTGTCCCGGTATGAATGTCCTTAAGTTGAGATCTATCAAAAACGAGAAATCAAATGTGATCTATCTCCTTGGACCTTTGTACAGGCGGCATAGAGGTACCCCTTTGTGATACTTGGTTGAAACATATGTAATGCAATGATAATCCATGTAAATCCAAGCTAATTAGGACAAGGTGCGAGCACTATTGGTATTCTATGCATGAGGCTTGCAACTTATAGGATGTCTTATGCATAACACATATGAATTATTACTACCGTTGACAAAATTGTTTCTATGATTTCAAAATAAAAGCTCTAGCACAAAAATAGTAATCCCTGCTTCCCTCTGCGAAGGGCTTTTCTTTTACTTTATGTTGAGTCAGTTTACCTACTTCTTTCTATCTTAGAAGAAAACAATTGTGTCAACTGTGTACATTGATTCCTACATACTTGCTTATTTGCACTCATCATATTACTTTGTGTTGACAATTATCCATGAGATATACATGTTGAAGTTGAAAGTAACTGCTGAAACTTATATCTTCCTTTGTATTGCTTCAAAACCTTCTATTAAGAATTTATTGCTTTATGAGTTAACTCCTATGCAAGTCTTATTGATGCTTGTCTTAAAAGTATTATTCATGAAAAGTCTTTGCTATATGATTCAGTTGTTTAGTCATTATCTTTACCATTGCTTTGAATCACTTCATTCATCTCATATGCTTTACAATAGTATTGATCAAGATTATGATAGTAGCATGTCACTTCAGAAATTATCCTTGTTATCATTTACCTACTCGAGGGCGAGTAGGAACTAAGCTTGGGGATGCTTGATACGTCTCAAACGTATCTATAATTTCTTATGTTCCATGCTAGTTTTATGACAATACTCATATGTTTTATATACACTTCATATCGTTTTTATGCATTTTCCGGAACTAACCTATTAACAAGATGCCGAAGTGCCAGTTCCTGTTTTCTGATGTTTTTGGTTTCAGAAATTCTACACAAGAAATATTCTCGGAATTGGACCCCACGAAGACGGAAGTCAATATTTTACCGAGACGGACCCGGAGAGCCAGAGAAGGGCCGGAGGGGGCCAAGGGGGCTCCACACCATAGGGGGGCGCGGGCCCAACCCTGGCCGCGCCGCCATGTGGTGAGGGTGCCCTGGGGCCCCTCCGAGGCCGCCCTTCCGCCTATAAATTCTTCCAGAAGCGAAAACCCTACCACAATCGACGATATTGCACGAAGAGTTCTGTAGCCGCCGCCATCGCGAAGACAAGTTTCGGGGGACAGAATCTCTGTTCCGGCACGCCGCCGGGACGGGGAATTGCCCCCAGGAGTCATCTCCATCGACACCCCCGCCATCTTCATCGCCGTTGTTGTCTCCCATGATGAGGAGGGAGTAGTTCTCCCCCGAGGCTGAGGGCTCTACCGGTAGCTATGTGGTTCATCTCTCTCTCCCATGGTGTGACTTTATGTGATTATGAGCTTTGTATCACTATTAATCTATGTGCTACTCTAGTGATGTTATTAAAGTAGTCTATTCCTCCTCCATGATGTAATGTTGACAGCGTGTGCATCATGTAGTACTTGGCGTAGGTTATGATTGTAATCTCTTGTAGATTATGAAGTTAACTATTACTATGATAGTATTGATGCGATCTATTCCCCCTTTCATAGCTATTGTTGACCGTGTGTATGCTATGTTAGTACTCGGTCTAAATTGCAACGGTCTATTATGCACTCTAGAGGTTACTTAAATATGAACTCTGGATGTTGTGGAGCTTGTTTACTCCGGCTTGAGGTGTGCTTTTATAGCCCTACACAATGAATGGTGTTTGTTATCCAACAAGAGAGTGTAGAAAGTAGCATTTATTTATTCAGTTATGTGATCAATGTTGAGAGTGTCCACTAGTGAAAGTATGATCCCTAGGCCTTGTTTCTAAGCATTGAAACCCCGTTTCCAACAAGTTCTGCTACATGTTTGCTTGCTGCCATCTTTATTTCAGATTGCAATTACTACTTACAATCATCCATATTACTTGTATTTCACTATCTCTTCGCCGAACTAGTGCACCTATACATCTGACAAGTGTATTAGGTGTGTTGAGGACACAAGAGACTTCTTGTATCGTAATTGCAGGGTTGCTTGAGAGGGATATCTTTGACCTCTACCTCCCTGTGTTCGATAAACCTTGGGTGATTCACTTAAGGAAAACTTGCTGCTGTTCTACAAACCTCTGCTCTTGGAGGCCCAACACAGGAATAGAAGCGTGCGTAGATATCACGGCACGAACAAAACACGTCCCTCAAACGATAAATCTGGCGTCGTTTGAGGGACGCTTTGGAGGACGCGGCTAGAGATGCTCTTAGTAGTAATCATTTTGCCAAGGCCCGAGGGATAGTGATCATCGAGAATGATATGGACACTTGGCTTTGTATTTGATCCCAACTTAGTAGTCACGAGCTCTAAATCATATTTTAGGCCTTATATAATATGTCTCTTTAGAGTGACTTAAAGCATGTATTTCATCTGGTCCTTCCGACTTTTTATCGGGTTTTCTAATTCTCAACTATCTAAGAATTAGATTAGCGCTTAGTTAACTCCACTGTGGTTCGGCTATTGTTTCAAGTTTCTTGCTCATTGTCCGAGCCGGTGGGAGGGACGATACAATTGGCTGCAGCGGGACGGACATTGGCGAGGAAGGGAGGGTGCGGGTCACCGAAGCCAAAGAAGGTGTGTGTGCGTGGGGGTGGGGGGTGGGGGGAGGTGCCCAAGGGTGGTGCTGGACTGGTAGGGGAGGAGCTTGCTGCAGGGCGAGCGGCAAGGCGTCGTGGTGGCACACCGGCCTCAGTCGGGGAAGACGGTGGTGCGGGCGGTGGTCGTTGCGGGGCGGAGCTGCTTACCGAAGGGGAATGGGTGGGACAACTATAATGTGAGTCATTCTCAATCGACTTAGACAAGCACCTATTTTATAAGGATCATACTTTTTTATGTTGATCATTGATTAGTCCAACTAAATCTTGATTGTCTGTTACAAAATCAATAGTACTGGAATTGATTTTTAATAAGCACGTATAGAAGAAGTGGCCATTTCTCCCTTGGCTTAGATTTGATCATTTCTCAGTTGATTTATAAATAGTTATTCACATTCGACATTTCATAGCGTTTGTACTTGCACAAATCTCGATGATTAGATCGGACTATTCTTAGAAATAGATACTTCTTAGTTTCCTAACATAGCAAAACTCTTAACATGAGCACAACGATACCAATTTTGCATCACACCATCAACATGAATGCATCAAAAAATAAAATTAAAGCTTGACAAACATGTACACCATATCAGATCGACAGAGAGTGTGGTAAACTCAAACACCACACCATAGGATAAAATACATAAGACACTTGATTAGTCCAAAGATACTTGATGATTTGGCTTTGTACTCATTCTCTTCCAGCAGGGATGCGCGAATATGCAATTGTCTCTGAACTCAACGGGTACGTCGCTAGCACAGTACTGTGATAATGATGCCCTACTAAACCAGTTGCGTTCTGCCGTGTGTTATGTTATCAGTTCGTTGTCTCATCAGTTACTATACTAGTAATCCTCGTGCGTAGCGTGGGATGTGTAGGAATAGGATATTGGCAAGCCTACAAACAGTGTGTTAATTGATTATTTGGGGTACTTGCTGCGCCTCTGTTATCCTGTTAGTAAAGGGCAACCTGCGGTCGATCATTCATTCTACTAGATGAACACCGGAGTTTCGCCTCGCCGCCTACACAACATTGTTGCACAACGTGACCATTGTGGTACACTCCAGGGCATATTAATTTGTAATAGCAAGACATAATGCAATTGTGTTTCTAGTTTTACTGTTTCATCCTTTCTCGAGCTCAGATTGTTAGTTTTGTCCTATAGAGTATGAAGCCGGACTCTGCTCGGTGCTCTTCTTCAAGAGATTCTGGAGAATCCGGAAGGGTCCAATCCTCGCCATACTTAATGAATTCGTCCTAGCTAGGGAGGGTGGATATCGCTCGCCTCAACTTTGGGATTATTTCGTTGATCCCTAAGGTTAAGGGTGTTGATTCGATCAAACAATTTCACCATCAATGTTATTTTCAAGTTTGTTACTAAAGCATACTCTATTCGTCTAGCGCTGTTAACCCATAGAACCATTGACCGAAGCCAAACGGCATTTATAAAAGACAAGTGCTTATGTAAGGGTGTGTTGGCCATTAATGAGGTTTCACATGCATGAACTAAGAGCGAGAAGGCTAGGGAGCCTATTTCTCATATTGGACTTTGAGAAGGTTCGTGATTCGGTGAATTGGAAGTTCCTTATGGAGGTTCTCACAAACAAGAGTTTCTCACAAATGGTGGTTCACAGGTTGACGCAGTTGGCTCAGGGGGATAATCAACGACCAATGTGAACGGTGAGATTGGCCCCTTCTCCCGGAATGCCAGGGGAGTGAAGCAGGGTGCTGCACTTTCACCCTTTCTCTTCGACTTCATGGTTAATTACCTTGCAGCCATGTTGTCTAGAGCTAACTCGATGTGAGATAACTCGTCTCGGGGTGGGGGGTGGGGGGTGAGGCACACTTGCAGTATGCCAATGACAAGATGGCCATGATTGAGCCTAGTGATCAGGGGATCACGAATCTCAAATTGATATTGCTCTCCTTTTGAGAATATGTCAAGACTCAAGATTAATTTTCACAAGACTGAGGTCGTGGTGATTGGTGTCCCCAAGGATGGAAAACGAAGGGTACGCCATGCTCAATTGCCTGATGCCCTTACAGTAATATACTTCATCCTTACATGCAGAATTCTGCGAGCCAATTTTGTAGTTACCTATCACCCGTGCCATGTCCCATTTGGAATGTGTAAGATTATAGTATGGTTTCCTGCAATAAGTTTAGAACATATGCTTACCTTATTTCTTGATGGTAGCTTTATTTTATATATTTTTTAAGCAGTTAATTGTGGGCATATATATGTACTAAAACTTCACATTAGGAAATTTTGTCACACAAAAGAGGATTTTGTGTTTCCATTTGTGCCTTTACATCATCAGCCGACAGGATTTAGCACACAGATAGCTCGATGTGGAGCCCATTAAAAAACAAAGGAAGCACCTACATAGAGTGAAGTCTTGTATTATTTGTTGTCATCGTGTATATCAAGATAATGTACACGTGGAGAGGCGATATCCTCGAAAAGGAGCCCAACGCCGAGAGATGTTAGAGATAGTTGGAAGGTCACACAATTTTTTTATATTATGGTAATATTATTTAAAATCCGCTCCCTCCTAAAATCAAATGGTTGGAAAAAAAACATAAGTGCGCATGATCAAATCCCCTCCAAGCTAGCAATCTCCAGGCATAAGGCGCCCAAAAGAGTTCGTCGGCGGAGCCTTCCAAAGCTCGACACTTCAGCTAGATCAAGGGGGACAAGCATCCAACAGATCTTTGTCTCGGCACGACAAGAACCCTGGGACCTCCGCCTTTATTCGAACTAGACCTGGAGGCAGCAGTCTGAGCAACAACCCCATGTCAATCGCATAGAGCGGAGACCATGAGCTCAGGCATAAACCACAGTTGGAGGCCAAGCCCGACCACTCCCGACTAGGTCCAACCGCCACTGGCATACTAGCCATCGCTCTCCCGCAGGTTGTTGATGTGGCCAATCTTGGGATGCGCCGCCCCGCCAAGATCCCATCGAGACTCCATGGCCAAGCACCACCACGCAGATGGCTGGATCGCCTCTAGGCCCGACTCTACGCTGCCCCAATAGCCGCGAAGGCCACCACAACTGAGCAGATTAGGAGGGTCGACGCCCTTGGTCCAAGCCCCGCCGAGGAAGGAGACAGCCCCGCCGCCGCCGTTCGCTACACGGGGAGGTGGCGGTGGTGATTTCTAGGGTTTCTCCGTGCCGCCAAGGGAGGACAACACAAGAGCCTTTGTTTCTCTCCCTGACCATGTGTCCTTGTGGCAGATAATTATATTCTTCTAAACACTATATTGTTCTTGCGTTGCATAAGATTGTAACAGAGTATATACAGCTCTTGTGAAGATGGCAATATAATCTGTAGAACTGCTGAGCATGAACTGAAGCAAAACGAAACAAGGGGTAATTCTGACTCTGAAGCTAGAGGTAGTTTCTTTTCCGAACACTTTTTTGTAGCTTCAGAGTTGAGAGGTGGAGTCAAGTAGGAAGGTGGAGTGAAGTTGGATGGAGTGGAGCTCTCCCAAACACAGGCTAAGTAGAGTCTATCTAATAAATCTAATAGGGCGAGACTAGTATCCACTGATGTAAAATATTCCTTCATCAACTTTACAACTGGAGTTTCTGATCCCACTAATTCAGTTGATGGAAGAATGCATGTTTTGAAAGGTGTAGGGTTTTGTGGAAGAATGCTTACAGTTACAGGTGGTCTACCCTGGGACAGGGAAGCACTCTTTCCCTGGGATGTAACTGCAGCTCCAGATTTGGCGAGATACTGATACAATTTCATGGTGTACGGTGGTCAGCTAGTTTCCAGGTTGTTTCTCTGGAGAAGAAGGGGATCCGATGTTCGCGCTACTCGCACCAAGGGCCATCTATTTCTGGGAAGTGTTCCGATCTAAAAAAAAAAAAAAAAAAAACGGAAAGACGAACCTGGTCAGCTTGACCTCGCTAAAATAAGGTTGACCTCCATGTAGCAGAACCCATTACAAACCTGATGACTTACTTAACGCAATAGCATCACCTCAAAAATAAAGACATGAGTATTACCAAGTAGCATCGTTCCAAAGGGCAATGCAACAGCCAGACTACTAACTCTTCTGATAACAAAAAATACTTTTAAGCTTGAAACTCAATCTAAAATACAAGCCTCTATACTTGTCACAACTTCTGCTCACCTTGATTGCATTGGCGGCGCTGGGGGTATTCCCCTGTATTCACGTGAATACCAAAGGATTTGAGCAGATTTTTTTATTTTTACATATAGTCAACTAGCAAGCCAATAGCTGAGAGCCCACACAGAAGCCCAACTAGAGAATGCTCCACCATCGGTCGCACCTCACAACGCCACGAACTGGTCGATCCACTCACACGGTCGCACCACGCGCACACACAGGAGTTAGCAGGCGGGCGGCGGTGGCGGCGAGCCGGCGACCAGCGGAAACGGCGGAGCAGCGGCAAGCAGCGAGCGGCATCGGAGCATGCTGCAGAGTGCAGACCAGAAAGCCACTCGCAGGTGTTGTCTTATTCCCCTGGTCCCTAAATTTCTATTTTCCTAAGATTCGCATCGCATGCCTGCCTATTTGGTTTTTTTTTTTTAATCTAGGAGATTTCTGCCAGGACGCCTGCATTAGTGTAGTGTGCAGGTCTCTAACAGATTAGCATACTTGTACCTAGCAAGTAGCAATATCAGTACCAATGTACCATTATATTAGTTGTTTGCAAGCATTGTATACCAGCCTATTTTTCTTTAATTGACTGATTTCCTGTAAACACCTAGATTATACTAGTAGATAATATTTCTTAGATGCAAGTTTTTAATTAACTATTTTTCTATTATGTAGATGAAGAAGAAGGGTGCTGCTAGCAGTAGCCTATTTATATTGTGGGAAAAAGCATCAAACGCAAAGAAGACAGATGCAAAGTTATACTGTAATATCATCAATTCTTCACCCAAGAGTCAAAAGGTACTGCCTAAATGCAAATTTATTGCTGTAGTATTGACAATTATTATGGATTTGTGGTCTTAAGTATTGTGTACTGTTACTTGAACAATTGTCATAGTACTACTGAAAATATAGTCCTACTGAAATTGATGCTATGTGTCTTATATATAGTGGTTGTTTTTGTTCTCAAATTTCTTGGAGAGATTTTTTTTTTTTTGGCAATGAATACACTATCTCCAATTCCTGGAGCCGCCACTGCTTGATTGTACTTGGTCTCTCATTAATCTCATTAAGAATAAAATCTAAAATGCATTTATTTGCGGAGAAAAAGGAAACTAACATACTCTGGGAGCCTATAAATGAAGCATGACATTTGCACTTTATCTAGATTTCAGGTGATTTTGTCATTTTAACAGGTTTTACTGTTCTTGGGGCCGGAGAGTTCACCTCTTCTAGAATCCCATCATCATTGATGAAGGCCGTAACCTCACCGTTCTTATTGAAGATCACATGACTGCTCTTATACACTGAGCGAGGGGGCAACGGAACCCGACGGAAAAAAAACTCATGATCCAACTTATCAGAGAGGTGATTGAGTCCCTTGATGTAGCTCATGCCAGACTTATTGAACTCGTAAATGTGTCGTGCCTTCGTCTTGAAACAATCGAACCGTCGCCTCATCTCGTCATGGCTACGCGCCACTTTGTGGAAGCTACACCACCGCTCATACAGAGCCCACAGGGATTCTTCCGATACGAGGTCCCTTTCGTCGTAGTTGAAAATGGTAGCCGGGTCACCTAGTATGTGACAAAATTGTACCCAATTTCATTCAAAGCTTGGTAGCCTTGAAAAAAAATTTGTGTGCAAGCATGACTCGCAAGATCTAGGATTGGTTGATTACCTGGGTAAGGGTCGTCGTAGTCATCCTCGAGATCCTCAGGCTCCGCGCCCACAGGCAAACGGGTATAACGCCCGGTTGAGTCCTCACCGGCGGGGAGATTCGCGAGGCCGCGGCGTAGGAAGCGAGGATCCAAGGGGCTGCCGGCGGCGCCGGCGGCGCATGCAAATAACGGACGCGTCCAGATGGTGAAGATAGTATCTCCAGCGAGGCGTTGGCGGAGGCGGAGGCGGTGGCGGAATTGGCGAAGAGCAAAGCGAGTGGCCAGCGAGAGTTTAGATGTGACGGATGCCATAGCAGATCGTCGGAGACTCGGAGGAGGTTTTGCATCTTTTCTCCACGGAAGGGGTTGATGATTACTGCTTTGGGTCGCAATTGCATCTTTTCTCCACGGAGGAGGTTTTGCATCTTTTCTCACAGCGATCGGGCATGGCCCAGCCCATCTTCTTCTCTTTTCGTTTTTTTTTTCTCTTCCCTGTACCTTTTCCTTTTTCGTATTTCTGTTCCTTTTACTGTTTTATTTTTCTTTGTTTTATATTTGTTAAAATATTTATAAAGAAAGAACTTTTTAAAAATAAAAAATTATATCATAATTTTTTAAATCTGAGATTTTTTTTTACTTTGTGAATTTTTTTAAATTGAAACCATTTTACCTGATGAATATTTTAAAATCTGTATTTCTTACTTGGTGAACATTTTTAAAAAATTGAACCTTTCTTCTAGTAAACTATTTTAAAACTTTCAACTTTTTACCTGGTTTAAATTTTAAACCGTTTCTTACTCAACACTTTCTAAAATCTAAAACTTTTTACCAAATGAAAATTCAAAAATTTTAACCTTTTTTCCTTGTGATGTATTTTAAAAATATGAAACTTTATTAATAGTGTGGACCATTTTATTTATAGTGCATTTTTTTTTGCGGGAGATTTATAGTGCATGTTGGTGTTGGGTCGTTGCTCACTTTGAAGCGCAGTGGCTAGTTTTTTTTTGAGGGAACATAGCTTTCTTTAATATTCAATCACAAGGGGTACGAGGTTTATATCGGGAGAATTAAGGAGCCACAAACGGCGACCTTCGAGCAAGTTTAGAGAGCTACGAGCCAGATTATGAGATGCTCTACCTTCGTGGATGAAGCAAACATCCGTCAAGTTTACACTTCTATTTTTTATTTCCTTGCAGTCTGTTGACCTATAGATCAGCAGCCAACGTTAAGCCTTCTTGATATGCTATTGCTTCCAGGATAGTTGGATCATTAATTCCAGGGCATGCCAGAGCAGACGAACACAAAGATGAACCGTCTGACTTTCTGCAGATAACTGCTACAATGCCTCTGTTATCCACACTTGAAACAATAGCATCTACATTAATCTTCGCTTGATTAGCATTAGGAGGGGATCCATCCGGGAGGAGCTTGCCGAGGTGCTCGGTTATGAATTACCGTGGTGGAGTAGCAACTAAATTTTATCCTTCATATTTTTGCAAATGAATTTGTATATGGAGAAAGGGGTTTGGAAGATATCTTCACGGATGATTTTTCTTCTAGCTGACCATCTAGCCCATGTTTTTTTTTTGAGAACCCGCAACAGCGTGCGCGTCATTGCATTAAGCTGACAAGAAACGTCAAGAATGACTACAACATCACACATGCCTTTTGGCTTACAACACACTCCTACAACACCGACGCCAAGCACACCTTGCCCAACCTCAACCCAAGAACGGCGAGGCGGCGGGGCACAGAGTCTCCAAACCGCGTCACAACCAACTCCAACAACACGACCAACTTCCCAAGCCGCCCAGACCAACGTACCACATCATACGCCTAGAAGATGAACTGTGTAGCCTATGTAGCCCATGTTGCAACAACAGTTTGGATAAACTGTTGTATGGGTAAGGGACTAGGTCAGAAAGAAAATCCATTACTTTGCATTGCTACATTGGTTAAGTGCGATATGCTCCACCAATTCTTCATCAAGCAATGGCCATACACTGTGAGCCATAGCGCTAACAGGGAATGCCTCCAATCATCTTCGGTAGCACGACAAAAAGAGCATTCAGATGTAGCTGCCATGTTCCGGTGATGCCTATTGAACCAGTGGGAATAATCTGATGGGCAAGTCTCCAAAGAAAAACTTGAATTTTACTTGAAACTTTAACTTTCCACATCTTGCACCAGTGTTCATTAGCAGACGAGGAACTAGATTGTATACCTTCCCAGAGTGTGGTGTTTTGGAAGCTACACATAGCTCTTTATATTTCAACGGTTAGAATTTGTCTTTCGAAGTTTCAAAAAAAAAAACGTAAACAAAAATCTAGAGATAGCCAAAGATGCATGCTACAAAGGTGTAAAATCCCAATGCAAACTAATTTTTACTCTAGGCTACACGAATTGACAAATCTGATAAATTTTTAGTAGTCTTGAAATGTCCACTATTCGCTATACAAATTGTCAGAATTTGTCATTTTTATGTGGCCTGGAATATAATGTAGTTTGTATCGAGATTTTTACGCCATTGTAGCATACACTATTGGCTACCACTAGAATTGTGTTCCGGATTTTTTTTAAAATGAAATACAAATTCTCACCGTTTGAATATAAAGGGCTACGTGTACGTTTGAAGTTTTCCTTCCAACCAACCCTCTCTTAGTTTTTTGTATGAATAAGAGCACGATAAGTTAAGTTGATCTACGGTAAATATACCTGTCTTCTCAAACTGCCAGGCTACCGGGCCGGCAAATTTCGGGACCTGTGCGACACTTAAAATAATGGGCCCTTACTCACTAGAAAAATATAACTAATGAACAGTTATTATATAAATGGGGGTCTGTAGATTCTAAACTCTGACCCGACAACCAAAAAAAAACATACATCTAATAATTCTGATGCATTAAAACTGTAAGTTAAAAAATAGGAAAACATATTTTCAATCTTAAAGTTTTATAGAATGTAAGATATGTGTAGCTTGTCTAAGTTTTATACATTGCTAATAAAATAAAAAATCTAGTATTTGCACTATAGACATTCGAGTGTGAATTTTGTACACCCATCCATGGGTGTGGGTGTATTATGTACCGTTCATTGATTCATTGAGATTCGTGCTTGTGTTGGTTAGTTGAACATTTTATTTATCATCCCACGATTTAGAGCAAGTTCAATAGTATAGCCGGCTGCTGGCTGTAAGCCATGTGCCATCAGGGACGGAGCCAGCAGGGGGCTGGCTGGAGCCATGGCCCCCCTCATGGTAATTTCTTTTGTTAAAAAATCTTGGTTATTCTATATATATGACATGCAAGTTGCCAAAATTTACATATATGGCCCCCTCTAATAAATTTTACATGCAATTGGCCCCCCTTGTGTTACTTTTCTGGCTCCGTCCCTGTGTGCCATGTCATTTATAGATAACTTAGAGTCAACATGTAGAATAGTGAGCTATAAAAATGTGTTACTTTATCAATGTATGGCACACCGTTTACTCTCACAAAGTACCTAGGAGCAAGTGCTAGAGCTAGCTCTTGCATTAGAGCTCACTCCTCTTCTCTCTCCACCTCTCTCTCCCCAAACTAAGCAAAAATATACTCCCTCCGTTCCTTTTTATAATGCCTATAGATTTTTGGCATTTGTTTCAGAATATAAGGTTGTAGCTTGGCTTCTTTTCAATTACCCCCTCTACCGGTCTGCTCTCACACGACATGCATGAAAAAAATACATACAAGTGGGGAACAATTAATTGAGATTCCTAATGCATGACCCAAGCGATTCCTTAGATTTAGGAAGCATTATATTTCTTTCCTTAATAGTAGAACCTGGTTGCACATATATGGAGAGTCAACCAGGTAGATTTGCGGGATTTGTTATGTTAATTTAGGAAGTTATCGATTTCCCTCATTCTACTCTGATTTCAAATCGTTAAGCAGGGGGGTCTTATGTAAAGAATACTCTTGCGCTAATTTCCGTGCCAAAAAACTATACTCCCTCCGTCCACAAATAAGTGGATATGCGGGATTTTTAAGGTAAATTAGTAAAAGGAGAGAAAATTGCATTGGGAAGATGCAACCAACATCTCTCTCCTCTTTAATTATGTCACCTCCAATAGGCTATGTGCATGTACAAAATTAAGATAACATGTGCTGCATATTATTAGGTTTGATTTTCGTGCAATGAGAGAGAAACACCTTTTGCTAATTTAAAGTACATTGGAAACATAGAAGTACACTCTTTCATGGACAAAGTTTGAGGCTAGATGTCCACTTATTTGAGAACGGAGGGAGTACACACTATAGAATGAAACGGAGGGAGTATTATTCTAATCCTTTCCCTCCTTTTTATGTGGCTTTTCTCCACCCGACCGGGTGTCAGGACCTAGCTCGTAGGTATAGGTGCTGCCAAAACATAGTGAGGCGTCCTTCCAGTGCTCCATTTCTCTCTCTCTCTCTCTCTCTCTCTCTCTCTCTCTCTCTCTTCAGTTTTCTCTTGCTCTCGCCGCCGGATGATGACCCACAAGTGAAGGGGATCGCAGCAGTCTTCGCGGGTAGTAAAACCCAATTTATTGATTCGACACAAGGGGAGACAAAGAATACTTGAAAGCCTTAACAGCGGAGTTGTCAATTCAGCTGCACCTGGAAACAGACTTGCTCGCAAGAGTTTATCAAGAGGTAACAGTTTTATAGCAGTAGCAGTAGTGAAATAACAGCAGCAGAGTAACAGAGACAGCAGTAGTGATTATAGTAAACAACCGGATTAAAATACTGTAGGCACGGGGACGGATAACGGGCGTTGCATGGATGAGAGAAACTCATGTAACAATCATAGCAGGGCATTTGCAGATAATAATAAAACGGTGTCTAAGTACAAAGCAATCAATAGGCATGTGTTCCATATATAGTCGTACGTGCTCGCAATGAGAAACTTGCACAACATCTTTTGTCCTACCAGCCGGTGGCAGCCGGGCCTCAAGGGAATCTACTGGATATTAAGGTACTCCTTTTAATAGAGTACCTGAGCAAAGCATTAACACTCCGTGAACACATGTGATCCTCACATCACTACCATCCCCTCCGGTTGTCCCAATTCTTGTCACTTCGGGGCCATTGGTTCCGGACAACGACATGTGTATACAACTTGCAGGTAAGATCATAAACAGTGAATATCATGATGAAACAATAACATGTTCAGATCTGAGATCATGGCACTCGGGCCCTAGTGACAAGCATTAAGCATAACAAGTTGCAACAATATCATCAAAGTACCAATTACGGACACTAGGCACTATGCCCTAACAATCTTATGCTATTACATGACCAATCTCATCCAATCCCTACCATCCCCTTCGGCCTACAGCGGGGGAATTACTCACACATGGATGGGGGAAACATGGCTAGTTGATGAAGAGGCGTCGGTGGTGATGATGGCGATGATCTCCTCCAATTCCCCGTCCCGGCGGAGTGCCAGAATGGAGACTTCTGGCTCCCGAGACGGAGTTTCGCGATGTGGCGGCGTTCTGGAGGGTTTCTGGCGACTTCGACTTCTCCCCGTGCGTTTTTAGGTCGAAGGCAATAAGTAGTCCGAAGGAGAGCGTCGGGGGCCGACCGAGGCCGCCACACACTAGGGCCGCGCGGGCCCTTCCTGGGCTGCGCCGGCCTAGTGTGTGGGGCCCTCGGGCCCCCACCTGGCTTGCCCTTCTGGCTCCGCCAATATTCTGGGAAAATAGGACCTTCTGCATAAATTCCGAGGATTTTCCTGAAAGTTGGATTTCTGCACAAAAACGAGACACCAGAGCAGTTCTGCTGAAAACAGCGTTAGTCCGTGTTAGTTGCATCCAAAATACACAAATTAGAGGCAAAACAATAGCAAAAGTGTTCGGGAAAGTAGATACGTTTTGGACGTATCAACTCCCCCAAGCTTAGCTTATTGCTTGTCCTCAAACAATTCAGTTAACAACTGAGCGATAAAAGAACTTTCACGAACACATTTGTTCATATGATGTATATATTTTCATAATATGGCTAATACTTAGCCAGTTCATAATGAGATGCATGCAAATAAGATCATCTAACAGCTATGTCAATCATGGAGAGGTACCAACAATTAATAATAAGCATCATGAATCATGTCTATAAGCAGGATTGCAATGTTCATAAAAGAGTATGATAAAGTGGTATCTCGCTTGCCCATATTTGATCAGCAAAACATAAATGCTCAGGCACATCTGAAGTTCATAGAAAGACTAGAAGTAGTGATTGTCAAAGATAAAAGCATCAAAGTTATACCACAATCAATCATATTTTGAGACAAGCATATTATACTAAGAATGACAGTTGTGCTCTCAAGATAGTGCTCAAAGAAAGAATGGAGACACAACACAAAAGTAAAAGATTGACCCTTCGCAGAGGGAAGCAGGGATTAACATGTGCTAGAGCTTTTCATTTCTAAAACAGGAGTAAAATTATTTTGAGAGGTGTTTGTTGTTGTCAACGAATGGTTTGGGTACACCAACTACCTCGCCAACCGGACTTCCAAGAGCGGCTCCCATGAATTATGTTTATGTTTATGTGGCACTCCTTCCAACCTTTCTTTCACAAACCATGGCTAACCGAATCCTCGGGTGCCTGCCAACAATCTCATACCATGAAGGAGTGCCTTTTTATTTTAGTTTTATTATGATGACACTCCCCCCAACCTTTGCTTACACAAGCCATGGCTAACCGAATCCTTCGGGTGCCGTCCAACAATCACATACCATGGAGGAGTGTCTATTTAGGTTAATTAATTTGGGACTGGGAATCCCATTGCCAGCTCTTTTTGCAAAATTATCGGATAAGCGGATGTGCCACTAGTCCATAATGAAAGTCCATCAAGAGTAAATGACAAGGTTGAAAGTTAAAGACCACATACTTCCTCATGAGCTATGAAACATTAACACAAACTGAGAAGCATTTTGAAGGTTTTAAAGGTAGCGCATGAGAATTTACTTGGAATGGTTTGAAATTCCATGCATAGGTATTTATGGTGGACACTTTGGAACAACTTGGTTTTCAGGTGTTTGGAAGCATGAGCAGCGTTCCCGCTCAGTACAAGTGAAGGCTAGCAATAGACTGGGGAGCGACAAATCAAGAGAGCAGTCACTGTCATAATCATGCTTGCGGCAAAATAAATTAACGGAGGCATAAAAGTGATACAAGAACTCTGAAGCAATGTAAATCATAGAGGCTTAATTGACTTTTGTTCAGTCATATGCATGCGTGAGCATGTGCCAAGTCGATATAAATGAATTATTCAGAGGAGGATACCACAATGCCATACCTACTTATGAATAAAACAATGCAAGCAAACATCCATGACATGCTACTCATATTAATAAATTGGAGCTAAACATGAGAGATCATGAACTACTAGACTTTCTCAAATGACATATACCTCACATGAACCAACTAAGCATGCTCACATGGATGAGTATATGTACAAAAATGAAAAAAAATAGAGTTCATACCAGCCTCTCACCACAATCCAATTGTCGTAGATCGTCATTATTGCCTTTCACTTGTGTAGCTTGGATAATATGAAATGAAAACCACGCTCCAGCCACCGAAGACCATTGAACTCATGATGAACTTTACAAACCAAAGAAGAACAGTAAATATTTTTGGTGTTTTCGAATTGGAAACAAGAACAAAAGGAAACAAGCAAACAAAGCAAAATCTTTTTGGATTTTCTTATAGCAAACCAACAATAGCAAATAAAGCAAAATAAATGCAAGAAACCAAAATAAACAAGTGGTGAAGAGAAACAACAGAAATATTTTTGGTCTTTTTGGGTTTTAGGAAAGAAACAAAGCAAAAACAAGAAATGGCAAACTAGAAGAGTCACATGAACACAAAGCAGCAGAAATTCGTCAAACTTGACAGCAGTACAATACTCGATTTTTAAGAAATTTTTTCAATGCTCAAATCGAAAAGTGTTCAACTAATGAAAGTTATATAAAAACCTGGGGAACATGCACAAAAATTGGCTTCGCAAAATATCGTTCTGGCCATTTTTGAGAATTTTTTCGGTAACAGTCCAGAATCTGATTTCAGGCAGCACTTCCCCAAATATCATCTCCCTCTCATTAGAAAACCACTCAAACAAACTAAACAAGTATATACAAGTATCCAGCAACCATAATATGCAAAGAATGAGTGATGCCGGTATACCTCCCCCCAAGCTTAGGCTTTTGGCCTAAGTGGAGTTCAACCCCAGCGAGGGTCGCTGCTCCTCGCCGGTGGATCATGCATGGCGTAGTCATAGTAAGGTCCCTGTGCAGAGGAAAAACGCGGAGGCTCCACATGCCCAAAATGTTGATGCGAGGAACTTTCTGCATCGGATGACGAGTCGAGGTGTTCCTCGGCCTCCTCCATATTGTCTCTTGCATGATGGCCTCCTCCCTTTATGTGTGCATTCAGTGCACCTTCTGTGACTGACCAATCCTCCCTGGAATCAAGGTTAAATAGAACAGGCGCAGGCAATCTCACTAGTTTTTCAGTTTTCTTAGTTATTCTCCAAGCTTTCTTATAAAATGTCATCTTATAAAACAGGTTACCCAAATTAGATGAATCAGAAACAAATTCATGTTTAATCATGGAGACTATGTCAAGTTTTTCTATGGAAAGTTGAATATCAAGATGGTGAGGTTCTACTCTATGCAAAGCTAGTAAACGAGAGGCGATGAGACCTCCACAAATTCCGCCCTTCTCACGGTTGGTAGCAAGTCTATAAGCTATCAATGCCTCCAAATTATAAGTCTTACTACCTTGCAGTGCAGCAGCTAGAAAAGCTAAATCCTGGATAGATAGTTTACTACCATTCTTTCTAGCAAGAACGCATTTAGTAATGAAATAAGCAAAGTAGCGGATAGCTGGGAGTTGAATGCTAGTGATTTTACCACCATCCTCTGAGAAACTCCTTCCATGACAAATCATCTCGAAGAGGCTTAAGAGCTCTCGCGGCGATCCCCTTATCTTCTCGCATGATCCCCATTGCGGTACTCTAATTGCTGTACAAAAATCATTGAATGGCAAGTTGACAGTTTTATTATAAATCTTGTACTGAACCATGGGGTTAGATTGCGACCAGTTGAACTTAAAATCCTGCACAACAGACATAGTCAACTTTGCATATTGGCATGGTTCTCCATCAACAAAATCATTCAACCCCGCACGAGAAATTAGATTCTGAACATCTTCCAATATTCCCACACTTCTCATGAAATCTGTGCACGGGTAGTAAGAGGGGTATACTCCCTCTTCGCGGTTCACTCTCATGACTTGTTGCAATTCTTGTTGGTTTAGTTGATATCTATTCCTCTCCATTTTCTGAAATTTTTCAACAAACAATATAAAATTTGATTTGGTAACATATAATCAAGGGGAACTACAATAGGAACTTGCTAGAGTACTAATCATGCATCAAAACTAGTTTATACAACTTAGAACAAGCATGCAAGCTCACTAAACATGTTACCTACAGCAGCAAAATATTCAAGATATACTCAACCAAACAAAATTCTACTTGGATAATCGGAGGAGTCACATACCGGAGAGCAAATGTGCCAAATTTTAGACAGAAATCTGGGCTGAGCAAAGAGATCGAAAAATCCTGAGCTCTTGAGCAAAACCGCGAGTGAGAGAAAGCTGGTGTCGATTTTTTCGGGAGAGAGAAGAGTCTGGGAGGAAGAGATGCTAAAGTGGGGCAAAGGGGGACCCACACACCAGGGTGGCGCGCCCCCCTTGCTGGCCGCGCCGGCCTGTGGGGTGCCAGCCTGGGGTGCCCCACTGGTCATCCCCAGGTGCTCCCGGGTGCATTTTCGAAAAATAGGACCAACGGTATAATTTTTGTGAATTTTTGAAAACTTTGAAAAATGCACATTTATGGGCATTAAGTTTATTATTACTGGCCAGGAAAAATTTTGAAATCTCTAATTAACTAAGAAACTTTGCAAATCAAAAGTGCTACAGCAAGTAAAACAAGTGGAGGAAGAAAGAGATGTTGTTTACCTCCTCTATGCATATAAAAAGTATTTGTTAACAAGGTTGATCAGGTCTTGCCACCAAATAAATTTTACATAGCATATGAAGAAATAAACCTCAAATCAATCATGTTACCTTGAATTGTATTGATATGGATCCAATCATAAGACTTTGATATCCTTCTTTAGGCTCATATATAGGACAATCAATAGTTCCAATTTTGATAGTTCTCACATTAGAAATAGTATTAACCCCACGTACTTTATCAATCCTCTTCGGAAAATAGACGGTATGCTCCTTATCATCAACATTGAAAGTAACATTTCCTTTATTGCAATCAATAACAGCCCCTGCGGTGTTAAGAAAAGGTCTCCCAAGAATAATAGACATATTATCATCTTCAGGCATTTCCAACACAACAAAATCAGTTAATATCAAGCAGTTATTAGTAACTTGAACAGGAACATCCTCACATATACCAACAGGAATAGCAGTAGATTTATCAGCCATTTGCAAAGATATATCAGTAGGTATCAACTTATCTAAGTAAAGTCTCTTATAAAGAGAAAAAGGCATAACACTAACACCGGCTCCCAAGTCACATAGAGCAGTTTTAACATAATTATTCTTAATAGAACAAGGAATAGTAGGTATACCTGGGTCGCCCAACTTCTTTGGAACTTTGCCATTGAAAGAGTAATTAGCAAGAATAGTGGAAATTTCCTCATTGGGGATTTTCCTTTTGTTAGTAACAATATCTTTCATATACTTTGAATAAGGAGGCAATTTAATAGCATCAGTCAAAGGAATTTGCAAGAATAAAGGTTTCATCCAATCGTAAAATTTATTATAGTGTTCTTCTTCCTTCGATTTTAGTTTCTTAGCAGGAAAAGGCATTTGCTTTTGCACCCAAGGTTCCCTTTCATTACCATGTTTCTTAGCAATAAAATCTTCTTTAGTATACTTTTTATTTTTATCATGCTTTTCAGGTTCATCTTCAACCTCTTCTTTATCAGAAGCATCATTCTTAGCATTATCATTACCATTATCATGTTCATTACCACTTTCAGTTTCAGCATCGGAAATAGAAATACTATTAGGATCATTAACAGGTTCAGAGGATTCTACAACATTCTTATGTTTCTTCTTCTTTTTCTTCTTAGAAGGAGCACTAGGTTCAATGCGTTGAGAATCTTGTTCAATTCTCTTGGGATGCCCTTCAGGACATAGAGGATCCTGGGTAGAGACACCACCTCTAGTTGTTACTTCATAAGCATGTTTCTCTTTAGAATTATTTTTTAGCAAGTCACTTTGCACTTTAGTGAGTTGATCAATTTGAGTTTGAACCATTTGAAAATGTTTAACAAGCATCTTAACATCATTGGAGGTTCTCTCCACAATATCATGCAAATTTCTAATATCTTGAGAATTTTCCATTAGATGATTCTCTACTCTCATATTAAAATTTTCTTGCTTAACAATATAATTATCAAACTCATCTAAGCATTGAGCAGGAGGTTTCGAATATGGAATATCTTCCCTAGTAAAGCGTTGAAGGGAGTTTACCTCAATCATGGATGAAGGGGGAATTATCTCACATATATCTTCTATGGGAGGTAGATTCTTCACATCTTCGGATTTAATACCTTTCTCCCTGAGAGACTTCTTGGCTTCCCTCATATCTTCATCATTCAATTCAATTAAACCCCTCTTCTTTAATATTGGCGTTGGAGTTGGTTCAGGATAGTCCAATCATCATGATTCCGGCCTATTTTAGCCAATAATTCTTCAGCTTCGTCTGGAGTTCTTTTCCTGAAAACACAGCCAGCACAACTATCCAAATATGCTCTAGACTCAACGGTTAGTCCACTATAAAATATATCAAGTAGATCATTCTTTTCTAAATCATGTCCAGGTCGAGCTCTGATAAGAGAACAAAATCTTGCCCACGCCTCAGGCAATTTCTCTTCATCTCCCTGGTCAAATCTATAAATTTTCTGTAAAGCAATATGTTGAGCGCTAGCAGGAAAGTACTTTCGAAAGAAAACATCACGCAGCTCAGTTGGACTTTTAATAGAACCAGGAGGCAAATTATTATACCAAGTTTTAGCATCATCCTTTAATGAGAAAGGAAAAAATTTAGCGACAAAGTAAGTACGCATTTTGACATCATCAGAAAACAAGCTACTCATAGAAGAAATTTCAATCATGTGTTCTACAACACTTTCTTTTTCAGTACCACAAAAGGGTGTTTTCTCTACAATAGCTATATGAGATAGATCAAGAGAAAAATCATAATCTTTATCCTTAATGCATATAGGAGATGTGGCAAATTCAGGATCAGGAGATAGCTTATGTCTAACAGTATATTGTGCGAGAAACTTTTTAATTTTTCTTGCATCAGCAGTAGCATTGCATCTATTAATAAAATCATCATTAAGCTCCACATAATCCTCATCAGGATCATCACTAGAATAATCAAGTTCAGGTGAATTAACAGGTGTAGTAGCATTTTCATTACGAGTTTCAGCAATTTCAATTTGTCTAGACCTAGCAATTGTAGCATCTAGAAAGGATCCCAATGAACCACTATCATCAAGCACAGCAGAAACATTATCAATATTATGAGAGTTTTCAGATTCAGCAGAAGTACCAGCAAGTGAAGCTTGCGACGGTGAAACAAGTTGACTTATCACCGATGGTGAATCAAGTGTGGCAGAGGTACTCAGAGTTGTACCTTTTCTTGTAGTGGATGGTAATATGGCGACTTTAGGATCGCGAGGTTTACCCATGATGGAGAATTTGCAGCGAACAATATCAATCCAAGTGAACTTCCAAATAAAGCTATGCTCCCCGGCAACTGCGCCAGAAAACAGTCTTGATGACCCACAAGTGAAGGGGATCGCAGCAGTCTTCGCGGGTAGTAAAACCCAATTTATTGATTCGACACAAGGGGAGACAAAGAATACTTGAAAGCCTTAACAGCGGAGTTGTCAATTCAGCTGCACCTGGAAACAGACTTGCTCGCAAGAGTTTATCAGTAGTAACAGTTTTATAGCAGTAGCAGTAGTGAAATAACAGCAGCAGAGTAACAGAGACAACAGTAGTGATTATAGTAAACAACAGGATTAAAATACTGTAGGCACGGGGACGGATAATGGGCGTTGCATGGATGAGAGAAACTCATGTAACAATCATAGCAGGGCATTTGCAGATAATAATAAAACGGTGTCTAAGTACAAAGCAATCAATAGGCATGTGTTCCATATATAGTCGTACGTGCTCGCAATGAGAAACTTGCACAACATCTTTTGTCCTACCAGCCGGTGGCAGCTGGGCCTCAAGGGAATCTACTGGATATTAAGGTACTCCTTTTAATAGAGTACCGGAGCAATGCATTAACACTTCGTGAACACATGTGATCCTCACATCACTACCATCCCCTCCGGTTGTCCCAATTCTTGTCACTTCGGGGCCATTGGTTCCGGATAGCGACATGTGTATACAACTTGCAGGTAAGATCATAAACAGTGAATATCATGATGAAACAATAACATGTTCAGATCTGAGATCATGGCACTCGGGCCCTAGTGACAAGCATTAAGCATAACAAGTTGCAACAATATCATCAAAGTACCAATTACGGACACTAGGCACTATGCCCTAACAATCTTATGCTATTACATGACCAATCTCATCCAATCCCTACCATCCCCTTCGGCCTACAGCGGGGGAATTACTCACACATGGATGGGGGAAACATGGCTGGTTGATGAAGAGGCGTCGGTGGTGATGATGGCGATGATCTCCTCCAATTCCCCGTCCCGGCGGAGTGCCAGAACGGAGACTTCTGGCTCCCGAGATGGAGTTTCGCGATGTGGTGGCGTTCTGGAGGGTTTCTGGCGACTTCGACTTCTCCCCGTGCGTTTTTAGGTCGAAGGCAATAAGTAGTCCGAAGGAGAGCGTCGGGGGCCGACCGAGGCCGCCACACACTAGGGCTGCGCGGGCCCCTCCTGGGCCGCGCCGGCCTAGTGTGTGGGGCCCTCGGGGCCCCACCTGGCTTGCCCTTCTGGCTCCGCCAATATTCTGGGAAAATAGGACCTTCTGCATAAATTCCGAGGATTTTCCTGAAAGTTGGATTTCTGCACAAAAACGAGACACCAGAGCAGTTCTGCTGAAAACAGAGTTAGTCCGTGTTAGTTGCATCCAAAATACACAAATTAGAGGCAAAACAATAGCAAAAGTGTTCGGGAAAGTATATACGTTTTGGACGTATCACCGGACCAAACAAAAATCTCATTTCTTGCTGCTCTGTTGCCGAGCCTGGTGCTGCTGCCTGTGCAGCTACGTGGACGTGATGGACATCATCGACCTGACCCTGGGGATGGTTGCGGCCTTCTCGGTGGGCAGCTCGCCAGCGCTACCCGCAACGATGGCACGGCCGCGTCCGGTCTTCCGGCCCCGAGCGCTGCGCAGGCCGCACGGTATGCTAATACGTCCCAAACGTATCTATAATTTTTGATGCTCCATGCTTGTTTTGTTACAATTCTTATATGTTTTATGTGCACTTTTCCACACTTTTTAGCATTTTCTGGGACTAACCTATTAACGCAGCGCCTGATATCTACGCATGCTTCTATTCATGTAGACAGTGTTGGGACTCCAAGAGCAGAGGTTTGTAGAACAGCAGCAAGTTTCCCTTAAGTGAATCACCCAAGGTTTATCGAACTCAGGGAGGTAGAGGTCAAAGATATCCCTCTCAAGCAACCCTGCAATTAAGATACAAGAAGTCTCTTGTGTCCCCAACACACCTAATACACTTGTCAGATGTATAGGTGCACTAGTTCGGCGAAGAGATAGTGAAATACAAGTAATATGGATGATTGTAAGTAGTAACTGCAATCTGAAATAAAGATGGCAGCAAGCAAACATGTAGCAGAACTTGTTGGAAACGGTGTTTCAATGCTTAGAAATAAGGACTAGGGATCATACTTTCACTAGTGGACACTCTCAACAATGATCACATAACTGAATAAATAAATGCTACTTTTAAACACTCTCTTGTAGGATAACAAACACCATTCATTGTGTAGGGCTACAAAGCACACCTCAAGCTGGAGTAAACAAGCTCACAACGTCCGGAGTTCATATTAAAGTAACCTCTAGAGTGCATAATTGACCGTTGCAATTTAGACCGAGTACTAACATAGCATACACACTGTCACCAATAGCTATGAAAGGGGGAATAGATCACATCAATACTATCATAGTAATAGTTAACTTCATAATCTACAAGAGATTACAATCATAATGTGGGGCCCCGGACTAGCAGTCCGAAACACCCATTATGCATACACATTCACGATCCCATGATCAGTGTGTCGTGAAAGCATAACCGAACTGGCATCAAATACATCATCCATTATAGTATCGAATAAAAAGATTACAACAGGTCACATGACCAATACTTACATAAGAGCCGCAATGGCAGGAGATCAACAGTCACACAGCGGAAATACTTCAGATGAAAGTGCTCGCATGGCCCAAGTCATGCCATAACCCTACAGGCAACTGACTGGGAAGACGTTCCTAGCTCGCATAGACGTCGTCAGGTTCTTCTTCATCTGCCGAACTCCACCAAGTCTGGCCAAGTAAATAGCCAGGGACAAAGCCATGAGTACATTATGAATTGTACTCGCAAACCACCTTAGAGAGAAGTAAAGGATATGCGATTTGGCAATAGCAAGGAACCGGCACTAAACTAAGGCGACAAGGAGCGAGAGGTGATTCCTCTCGAGAGCATGAAATATCTGTATCTTTGTTGAAAACTGTTTGTAAATCATTTTATTTGTAGACTAATAGGTAAGGGTGACCCAATTTAACTTCAGCCATCTCATATGGCCATTTCCTTTCCAACTTTCCACCGTACCTCGCAGGTACCTTTCCACCAGCCCCACTGGCGTCACTTTCCCAAAACAATATTTGAGAAAACACTGTTAAAGACCAAAACCCTTTAGTGCTAAGCAGCAGCCTTTCCAACCGTCCATAACCGCGGACACGGCTATTCGAATAGTTTTCACTCTGCAGAGGTTGTACACTTTCCCCACAAGATCCGGATATTCATCGTGTGGGCATCATCCCTGCATAATAAGCTATGCCACGACAAATACTCGATCATAGTTTTTCGCCTGCTCGCCTTAGCCTAAGACATGCCGAATGAGTTGTACCTCCCAACACCAGAGTCCGGGATGCCGTTTACCCAGGAGTTGCAAATTCCCCGACACCCGACCCTCCGGAATGCCATCCAACCACTTAGGCATCTTTCAATGGGAGCTCATAAGTTGTACCCCGCGTACCTAAACAGGCAAATGGGTTGCGTCCCTCCTCATGGGGAGAACCCCGGTCGAAGCGTCCATGGTCGGACTGCCACTACACTTGCAGGACCCAAACTAAGGCGAGACAAACTACTACACTACGCCCCGTGCCCACTTTGGGGTAATGTGGTTGCACTGTTTTTCAGTCCGGGTGAGTACTTAGGCGCTAAAGTTTTCGAAAATATTTTCTTTTCTCCACTTGCCTCCAGCAAATCTCCCTTTCATAAACATTTTTCATTTGATAAACTCACACTTGGGCAGGGCTACCCCATTCCAAGGTTTCCGAAAAACTTCTTTTCAGGAAAACATTTTCGTAACCATTTTTCCAGGGCTCCCAACCTATAGTCCAAATTCTTCTTCGGAAAATGGCGACAAGGATGACAAGGTGGTAAGCACCATATCACTAGTAGAGAGGTGTTCAGTAGGTACCAACAAGGGCTGCACCCTAAGGGTGGATTGATAAAACTCCGGGTGGCACTAACCACCAAAATGGAAATAAAAAGACATGCACTTTATAAAATCTGAAATAATGCAAGCATAAGATATATATAGGATCAGAGATGCATCAAGAGGTGGCTTGCCTTTGTTGGCTATATGTCCCTGGACTTCATCTTCATGAATCATCAGCTCTTTCTTCCTCTTCGAAATCCTCACCAAGATTCTATCCTTCTTCTCCGATAGTGTTCGCATTCTAACGTCGCAAAATAAAAGAGAAGGCAATCAATCCCTAGCCATAGCATAAATCCACTCAAACAACACACAATAGCAAATCACTAAATCAGAGACACTTAACATTTCAAACAAACAACACCTAGGGCAAGAATGGTCACTTTATTTATAAAAGGGACTATTTCTATTGTCACAAGAAAAGACCTTAATAAACATCTATTTGCTAAAAAGGCTTCTACTTCACTCAAAGCATAATCTACACAAAAACTTAGTGGCTAATGACTTTTGGAAACCACCAGTAGGGTCTGGTGCCAAAATTTAGTATAAAACACGTTAAACAAAAACAACACAATTTCCCTATGGGTAAAATAAGCAACAACACCATATTAACAAACCACTCTATAAAAATGCACACCAAAATTTGGTAAAATCACAGAGAGTGAAGCTTGACTTTATAAAGCTACAGAAATCGGATTCACTAAATTTGGGTATTTAAAACAATAGATATGATTTTTATAAAACCAGAAATGACTTAGGAACCATTTAAATGGCCTAAATCTTTCTGTGAGTCACAAAAATGCATGCAGCATACCTACAGAAAGCTAATAACATGTCAAAAACACTTGCACAAGAATCACATGCAAATTAATTTTTAATTTACCTAGACAATTTAAACAAGACAAGAACTTGAGCACACAAAAATCAAGGCCCATCAGTATCAGAGCATCACCAACCAACACCAAACATACCCCTGGATAGGTGAGACTAAATGTGAACTAACCCCACTGGTTTGGTATTTTTCTGATTTGTAAATGATTTTATAAAAATCAAATAAAAAAAGATATACTGTTTTAGTAATTAAATCCTTAGAATTAAACTATAACTCTTAAAAATATTTCCTTTGGCACAAAATTTCCCTATAGATATATCTACCAGTAGCACTTGGGTTTGTTTCAAAATCGTTATTATTTTTCAAACTAAAAATCATTTACTGGCTCTCTGGAAAGATCTTGTTTTCTAAAACAATTTAAATCTAGGAAGCTCCTGCATGTGAGGCTAGTTCCAAAATAAAGCTACTTAAATACACTTCACAACCAAATTAACCTCATTCAAAAATGTTTTATAAATCCGGCACAATAATTAAAATACACAATCAGATACAATTTAGGTTTATTTTTATCAGCACATAATCACAGCACAAAAGTACATGCATGTATTTATTTATGGTTAATAATTTGTTCCTGAGTACACAACATTTCGAATCATCAAATTTGAGTCATTTATGAATTTATGGTATTTCGAAAACTAAACAGGAATTTAGTGGCAGATTTAAGTAGAAGAAACAGAGAAAAGGTAAACGGGCCGGAGATTGGTTCGCGGCCCAGCTTGGCCCACTGGTCAGCCCGGCAGCGGGGTAGACGTGCGGGAGGCCGAAATTTAACAGGCGGGGACGTGGCCTGCCACGTCGGCTCGTGGGGCCCGCCACCATGCAACCAGGCACGGGCCAGGCTGCATGCAGCCGTCCGCCACCAGGTCGAGGGCGCCGGTCGAGAGCGATGGCGACGGCCGCCAAACGGCAGCGCCGCAGCTACCTAGCGATGGAGAAAGAGGGAGCGCTCACCGGGGCATCTGGCGCGACGGAGGTTGCCGCGGTGTCGACCAGGGGCCCGCGATGCGCTCGTCTCGGACGGCGTCGAGTTCCCGACGGCGTCGCGGCGAAGGGAGCTAGGCGGCTTCACGTCGACGACGTAGACGTAGGCGACGATGCGGAGGACGTGGGAGAGGATGCAGGGAAGGGTCGACGCAGAACGCCCAGGCCATCCCGGCTGCGCGGGCTCGCGACCAAAGGCGCGGCCAGGGTTGACGTCGACGACGACCGACGCGCAGCGGACATAGCTCACCGGCGACGACGTCCTCACAAACATCTAGTAAAGGATAGGGGCATGGTTAGAACCAGGAGGAAGTGCTGTTTCGGGAGGGATTCAGAACGAAAGTGGAGAGCGACGGCCAGCTCGACTCCGTCGAGTTTTGTCCGAGGAGAGCGCCGGCTCGTTCCCAGGTTGGGCCGGGGAAGAAACGGAGCAGGCTTCGCCCTCGGTGCGGTCTGAGAGGGAGAGGGGATGAATGAGATGCTGAGGGGCGGTCTCGTGGCCGGGTCAAGATTATAAGCTGGGGGAGTGGAACGGGAAGGCGTTGCCCGTCCGGGTGACGTGGTCACCGCGGACAGGTGGTGCTGGGCGGCGAGCTTGGCCAGCAGAAAAAAGACAAGGAAAGGGTCTGGGGTTGCGCCAGGAAGTCTAAGCGAGTGAGGCGGTATCGGGGGCGAAGGGACAGGGCAAGGGAGGACCGGTCGTCTCAGAGGGAGGTCATCAATTCCGTGCCCGCCAGGTGTTCGATGCCGCGTCGGCTTACAGAGCGGGGCCAAGCGCGGCCAGGAGGGACCGGACAAGAATGGGAGCGTGATAGGGACGCCTCGAGGTCAGCTAGGGGAGGCTAGTGGCACGCTGCCTCGGGCAGAAAAGCTCCCTAAGTTTTTGGTGCATGCCAACCGTGTTTAGAGCAAGGAGAGATAAAGAGAGGGTTAGGGCTAGGCTTGGTGCCAACCATGAGGGTTCTGGGAGTGATAAGGGTCGTGCAACACACCTGGGTACAGGTTGGAGGGAGTGAGAGAGCTGCAACAAGGATCTTCCAAGATTTTGCCAAACACATGCACCGGCCTCCCTCTCACTCTCTCTCTCACATCTCTCCACGGGGAAACGGCCAAAAGGGGTACTGTAGCAGCAGCTAGGCTGGGCAGGTCGTCCAAGAGAGAGAGGGAGAGGAAGGATGGTGGAGAAATCAATTAAAGTGAAGTGGAGACAAAGGCATGAGGTCACATGCATGTAAAAAGATGCATAGCCGGCCACCCCACTTGCTCATGCCAAAAGCAAACCAAGGTTTTGTCAAAATGAACCATGTAGATGAGCTAGATGGTGGGGGAAAATGAGGACAAGCCACAAGTTTTGATTTGAGAAATGATTGAAATATTTTAAAGAAATAGAGATGGACATATATTTATTGATGTCATGGAGGAGAAATGACCATCTAAGCAAGATTATGGCTAGGTATATGGGATGGTGGTGTTGAATGGATCAAAGAGATACATATATGGTGCACAAGGGTATTTTAAAAAGGGCTCAAGATAAGTAATTTGGATCACTTCCTATGGCTATGGAATAAGATTTATTTGAAAAGTATTTTGAAAATATTGAGAGTAACTAGGTAGTGCAAGAATTTCAAAGTGCTCTACTTGCATTACTAGGCAAAGTAAGTTGTCTAAAATTTTAAAATAAGCAAGAAGTGGTGCAAGTACCATAACATGCATTTTGTCCAAAAGAAGATAAACCCAAGAAGATAATTATATAGAAATTATTTTTGGGTGGAAAATAAGGTGATATAAAATACCACACACATTTCCCATCTTATTTTAAAAAAAAAAAATTTGAAAAGCTTTGATAAAACTAGAAGTAGTTTTGTGGTCAAAGTAGAGAATAAGTAAAGTAGGTTTTCAAAACCTTGGAAATAAAATTACTTGATTTGAGAGAATAATAATTTTGGGAAAGTAATTTCTCAAGGGTAGATGATTACTACAACATGTAGCTATCATTTCCACACTTGGTTTTATAGAGATTATTCTTGGATTAAAGAAGGAAAAAGAGGTAAAAGTGGAAAAGGTGATCTTAAGCTGAATTAACGGGTAAGGTATAAGATCAAGTTGGAGAGAGGGGTTGCAAGACTTGTATAAGACATGCAAGACGTGGAAGTTGTAGACGGTAATGCATAGATGAGATCCATGCCTTGAGTTTACGAAAAACAGTTGTGGGGTCTTAGGAAACAACTGCCAAAGTTAGAACATTTTAACACTGCCAAAACAGGTTATTGACTTGGCCTCAAAACCATCCGGGATAGGAGGGTAGATAATTGATTTAGTCAAAGGCAAATGGTATGGTTGGGGAAGTGCTCAGGACAAGGTAGGTCTAGGACCAGGTGCATTACCTTAGATGGAAAGGGGTAGCTTAATACAGAGGATTTGAAATGGAACCTGATAGCAGTTTAAGGACTTAGCCAAATTTATGAGGTCTTAGGGTTTTTGACTATGGTATGAGGGAAAGATGTATTAAGGGGTAGATGATCCCAAGTTTTGAATCAGGGATGGTTGGGGCTGGATTATATCACATGGATGAATTTTAAGTAGGCACACTCATGTTGCCGTAAGTGGAAAGGTTTGATGTAGTGAAAGAGGAGAGCATATTTTCCTAAGCCACACATGTATTTTATTTGGTAAGTGACTAAGGTGTTTCCATAAGAGAGGAATTACTCCCTGAAGTAACCCAAGAGAAAATCTAAACAAACAGGTCAAGAAAATTTATAACAACAAGCATACCAAGTCAATTCATTTGCAAGCAGATCAAGGCAAATTATCTTAATTAGCTGTTGGAAAAAGTTTTTGTTCCCCCTGATTTTTGCATTCTAGACACGTAACAAGGTTGCAAAAGTTAGGGTGTTACAGACCTTCCACCCTTAAAATAATCTCATCCCGAGATTACTAAGCGTAGTACTAGAGATGTTGTTAGAAGTTAAATTAAGTTAGACTCCATCCTGTGGTAGACGTGTCGTTGCCGGAAGGTCACAACTTCAGCTCTGAGAGACCTGGTAGATTTCTGCCGAGGACAAGCTTCGTGAAGAGGTTGACTTCTCTATGCCGGTGTTAGATCTGTAGCTTCCTAACCATACTAGAGGGGTCCTCGATTCTTTGAAAGTTAGAGCATCCCAAAGGTGCTTCAGAAAGATCGAAAACTTTAAGGTTAGCTTAAATTTTAGTGGAAGACGAAGTCTTTCACCCTTAAAATTGTTCAACGGGGGTTTAGGAAAAGTCAAAGCTTCTGCCATAGGGTCATGTCGGGCGCTTTTGAAGAAGTCCTCGATCTCCCGTCTTGCGTTGAAGAATCTTCAGGGGGCGACGTGCAGTCTGTAGCTCCAAGATGCACACACGGTGTTTACCACTTTGCAAGGCGCTTGCTAAGTTAGTGAGTCGGCGTAATTTCCGGGTTAGTCTCCACATAAAACGGCAATAGGAGTTGTTGAAAACAGCCTTCAGCTTTCGGTTTGGCGCTGACTCCTACCAGTTAAGGAATGAGCGGGTAAAGTACTCCAAATCTTGAGTCTTGAATTCTCTTCAAAAGCTTCACTTGATGATGACCAGATGCACCATGAAGGATATCTTGGCTTCGATACGACTTCTCGCTTGGCTGCTCTGCTGGGCGGATGGTACCTTACAGTTTGGTGCTAAGAATGTTTCTTTATGGCTAGCGGTGTTCTATCCTACGGTTAGACCTTGTCAGTATGCTTTGTCTTCTTGCAGAGTTGAAGTCAATCTTGAAGGCACTGGCTTCTGCTTCCTTGGCGTCGCAGGGTGTCTTCGGTTGAATGGCACACTAAGTTGGGGACTCCAAGAAAACAGAGTTCGATCTAGTTGTTACCCAAGTTAGAGTTAGGGTTCTGTGTTAGCTTTTCAAAATAACCTATAGAATTTCTACCCGAAAAGTGTCCGAATGCGAGGAAAACATCTTAGGGAGGTTTTCCTAGACAGGGTTACCACACAAAGAGGATTTTTCAGGCCGAAAGGCTAAAACAAACATACACACAACAAGCAATCACAACCACTCAAGCAGCAAATTCAGAACACCACAAACAATCATGAAAACCACACGAGGTACTTTAAGTACCCAGGGATGCCTGATACGCAGGGGTAGCTCAATCAAAACAATTGAGTTGGTCCTATCCGTCCTATAGGCTTGGGTTGGTCAAAGATGTAGACGTCTTCATACTGCTGACATTGACTTCAACATGGATTTTTGGAGCAGATGGTGGTGACGTAGACCTCGTGCTGAGCCGTCGATGTTGAGGCGGAGGCGAGAACTGCGTAAAAACTTCTGGTCTCAATATCCCGGGGACGTGAGGTCTTCGGAGGGGTAATTACCGAAGAGCTCCATAGACGACAACTTCTCGTGACGAGCCGAAAAATTACTAGTCGAGAAGCTGAGGACTTGATCCTTGATGACTGCAAAAGTGCAAGTCCATGGAGGAACAAGGTCAGCGCATTGACATATTTTGGTGACAACCAAATACAATGATCTGATTATCTCTATGCGCGTACTGCGAAGTCGGCATCCAATCTTCAATAGCTGCAGACGGAGATACTTGAGACTTCCTGAAGGGTTGATCCATCTTCGACTTCGAGTCTCTGAGTCTGAGTTGGGGACATCGTCCAAAATCTATTTTTGGAAGAAGATGAGATAGTAGAGTAAGAAGTTTCCAAAATCTTTAGAAATCAGAGAGCGAGGTAAGAATGAGAAGTTTTTGAAGAGGTAAGAAAGATAGAAGTTAAGCTTCTGGTTATTTAGGAAAATAAGTTTTGTAAATAGTTTTAGCAAAGTAGAATTTTCCTAACTAACGTCCATGCTAACTAAGGTCTCCTACAGTCAGGATGGCTCTGATACCAGCTCTGTGGGGCCCCGGACTAGCAGTCCGAAACACCCATTATGCATACACATTCACGATCCCATGATCAGTGTGTCGTGAAAGCATAACCGAACTGGCATCAAATACATCATCCATTACAGTATCGAATAAAAAGATTACAACAGGTCACATGACCAATACTTACATAAGAGCCGCAATGGCAGGAGATCAACAGTCACACAGCGGAAATACTTCAGATGAAAGTGCTCGCATGGCCCAAGTCATGCCATAACCCTACAGGCAACTGACTGGGAAGACGTTCCTAGCTCGCATAGACGTCGTCAGCTTCTTCTTCATCTGCCGAACTCCACCAAGTCTGGCCAAGTAAATAGCCAGGAACAAAGCCATGAGTACATTATGAATTGTACTCGCAAACCACCTTAGAGAGAAGTAAAGGATATGCGATTTGGCAATAGCAAGGAACCGGCACTAAACTAAGGCGACAAGGAGCGAGAGGTGATTCCTCTCGAGAGCATGAAATATCTGTATCTTTGTTGAAAACTGTTTGTAAATCATTTTATTTGTAGACTAATAGGTAAGGGTGACCCAATTTAACTTCAGCCATCTCATATGGCCATTTCCTTTCCAACTTTCCACCGTACCTCGCAGGTACCTTTCCACCAGCCCCACTGGCGTCACTTTCCCAAAACAATATTTGAGAAAACACTGTTAAAGACCAAAACCCTTTAGTGCTAAGCAGCAGCCTTTCCAACCGTCCATAACCGCGGACACGGCTATTCGAATAGTTTTCACTCTGCAGAGGTTGTACACTTTCCCCACAAGATCCGGATATTCATCGTGTGGGCATCATCCCTGCATAATAAGCTATGCCACGACAAATACTCGATCATAGTTTTTCGCCTGCTCGCCTTAGCCTAAGACATGCCGAATGAGTTGTACCTCCCAACACCAGAGTCCGGGATGCCGTTTACCCAGGAGTTGCAAAGTCCCCGACACCCGACCCTCCGGAATGCCATCCAACCACTTAGGCATCTTTCAATGGGAGCTCATAAGTTGTACCCCGCGTACCTAAACAGGCAAATGGGTTGCGTCCCTCCTCATGGGGAGAACCCCGGTCGAAGCGTCCATGGTCGGACTGCCACTACACTTGCAGGACCCAAACTAAGGCGAGACAAACTACTACACTACGCCCCTTGCCCACTTTGGGGTAATGTGGTTGCACTGTTTTTCAGTACGGGTGAGTACTTAGGCGCTAAAGTTTTCGAAAATATTTTCTTTTCTCCACTTGCCTCCAGCAAATCTCCCTTTCATAAACATTTTTCATTTGATAAACTCACACTTGGGCAGGGCTACCCCATTCCAAGGTTTTCGAAAAACTTCTTTTCAGGAAAACATTTTCGTAACCATTTTTCCAGGGCTCCCAACCTATAGTCCAAATTCTTCTTCGGAAAATGGCGACAAGGATGACAAGGTGGTAAGCACCATATCACTAGTAGAGAGGTGTTCAGTAGGTACCAACGAGGGCTGCACCCTAAGGGTGGATTGATAAAACTCCGGGTGGCACTAACCACCAAAATGGAAATAAAAAGACATGCACTTTATAAAATCTGAAATAATGCAAGCATAAGATATATATAGGATCAGAGATGCATCAAGAGGTGGCTTGCCTTTGTTGGCTATATGTCCCTGGACTTCATCTTCATGAATCATCAGCTCTTTCTTCCTCTTCGAAATCCTCACCAAGATTCTATCCTTCTTCTCCGATAGTGTTCGCATTCTAACGTCGCAAAATAAAAGAGAAGGCAATCAATCCCTAGCCATAGCATAAATCCACTCAAACAACATACAATAGCAAATCACTAAATCAGAGACACTTAACATTTCAAACAAACAACACCTAGGGCAAGAATGGTCACTTTATTTATAAAAGGGACTATTTCTATTGTCACAAGAAAAGACCTTAATAAACATCTATTTGCTAAAAAGGCTTCTACTTCACTCAAAGCATAATCTACACAAAAACTTAGTGGCTAATGACTTTTGGAAACCACCAGTAGGGTCTGGTGCCAAAATTTAGTATAAAACACTTTAAACAAAAACAACACAATTTCCCTATGGGTAAAATAAGCAACAACACCATATTAACAAACCACTCTATAAAAATGCACACCAAAATTTGGTAAAATCACAGAGAGTAAAGCTTGACTTTATAAAGCTACAGAAATCGGATTCACTAAATTTGGGTTTTTAAAACAATAGATATGATTTTTATAAAACCAGAAATGACTTAGGAACCATTTAAATGGCCTAAATCTTTCTGTGAGTCACAAAAATGCATGCAGCATACCTACAGAAAGCTAATAACATGTCAAAAACACTTGCACAAGAATCACATGCAAATTAATTTTTAATTTACCTAGACAATTTAAACAAGACAGTAACCAGAGCACACAAAAATCAAGGCCCATCAGTATCAGAGCATCACCAACCAACACCAAACATACCCCTGGATAGGTGAGACTAAATGTGAACTAACCCCACTGGTTTGGTATTTTTCTGATTTGTAAATGATTTTATAAAAATCAAATACTGAAAAGATATACTGTTTTAGTAACTAGCACAGTGGCCCTCGCAAATGCGAGGGCACCATCTTTAGTTCTTTAAAATCGCTAAATGTTTATTTTTATTTTGTTCATACAATATTTTTATTGTCATACCATTCATAGTGATGGCATTTTAAAGGAAAAACACAAAAAATAATTTGGTTTGCAACAATTAGAGTTTACCAAGAACACGATGCAATTAATTAGACCATCTGGTGAAATTGCTAATGAGTATGGTTGTGTGCATCACTTGAGTGACTGGCCCCATTTAAAAAACAAATTGCTCAAGAAGTAGTTATTTTGTTAGTATTGGGTGTCACTGATTGCATATTGTGAGAATGAGCTATGATCCACGCTTCTAGAAAATAGCATCTCCTTTCAATCAAAATTAATTGTCGCAGATAACGATAAAGATTGTACCAGAAAGAAATATGATCCATGCTTCCAAAAAATAACTACTCCTTTTGATCAAAATTAATTGTCGCAGGTAACCTTAAATATTGTACCAGAAAGAAATACATGATCCATGCTTCCAGAAAAAGAACTACTTTAAATCAAAATAAACGTCGAATATAAATATATAATGATAAAGATTGTACCATCGACTAAGAAATCTGCAAAATGTTAAAATGTGGAGTGGAGAACAAATCAACATTCTGAAACGTTTAATTTATAACCGATAAAGAAAATCATGTGAGCATAAAAGTTAGCTTGCAGTGTACGTCGAGGCTGGGTTTAGGAATGCCGTCACTTAGCCACCAGATTACCTCACTGCAACCAAAGTACGCAATATAATTGAAATAGTGTCCATGTACTGAGAAATCAGGCAAGTGTGAAGACGTGGTGGAGTGCAGGAAAAAAATCAACCTAGAAATAGTATGAGCATAAAAGTTAACTGGCGCTGTATGTTGAGGCTGGGCCCCATTGGTAGCAATGTATTCTTACTGTATTTTCGAAATAACATGTTTTTTAAAGAACTATAAGTGGTTTTAAATAATTTGAGGTGTTAGTTTTCAAATAATAATGTGATTAACAAACTTTATGTTATTGCCAAAACTGCAGTATTTTTCAGTATTAAAGAAGAGGCCTCTATCTCCTTTTTTTTAATACAAAGAAATAGAAAAGATGACGGTGCAGTCATTTCACAAACTGTAGAATGCGATAACTGCAGTACTTTTTGCAGTATTAAAGAAAGAGGTTACGTATCTTCTTTTTCCTATACACAGAAACTGAAAAAAAATGGTTCATTCATTTCACAAACTGTAGTATTCACTGGCCCGTGGTATCAAAATACTATGATTTAAAAAAAAGTATTTTATGCCAAACATGTGTCCCTATTCCGAGCCGTATTAGGTCATTAGGAAATTATTTCCTGTTGTACGGGTTAGAGATGAAAGTATTTTTTTAAAAGAAATGTTCTTTTAGGGGAAGTGGTAAGGTTTATTTACATCATAGTAAAGATAGTCAATTTGATTCAACTCCGGGGCGCAAATTAAAAGTTTATTTAGCAATATCAACATATAATGTCAAATCACTTTCCACTTTTTTCCTATCAGAATTTGTAGCATGTCTTTTTTTCTTATTAACCTGTACGAACAGTACACGCTTATGTGCATGTTCTTAGTGCACAACTTATGCATCCATGCACATATTACGTGAATTAATCAGCCATGCGTGCCGATTTTTTTTCTATAGAAGCCATGCGTGTCCATCTAATCAAAGTATATTCTGATAATTTCTTCATCCGTATATATCTTAGATACATTTGAATTTAGATAAGCTTGTAATATTGTTTAGGATGGATGGGGTACAATTTTTTAATTCTTGCCAACAAAATATTTTTTATACACGATGATGATCAGCTAATTGATGTCATGTCAATACGGTAAGTAAACACCTCATGAGAGAAAAGAACGTACCCGAGCTGTATATCACGGCCAATCCCGACGTGGCGGCCTCTCTCCTTTCGCCGCATTGACTCCGCGCGCTAGCAGCAAACACAAATCTGCTAAGCAAATAAATAAGAAATTAATGATGTACATGTTTTAGTCTATTCATTAATTAATTGAAGCTAATCGGCGGCACCGAGCTATTATCTCTGGTCAAGAACAGCAGCAAACTTTCATCCTAAAACTGCACACGATCTATTTCTTGTATAGTGAAATACACATAGCCATGATAGATCTGAAGCTGGCAAGAAAAGATGTATATAATATAACAATATACAAACCTAGCTATGGGCTGTCTGAAACACATCCGCCAGTCTTCGATCCCAGCTAGCTCTGGCTTGTGTAGAAATCTTTGATCGATCTTGGACTAGGAGTCTTTACTGCTGGGTTGGTGCATGCATGAGGCAGTAGAAATTAATACCAGAATCGCTGATGGATGGGAATCTTTATGTTCAAAAAAAAAGAATCGCTGATGGATGGGCACCTAGACGAGAATACGAGGATATGATGGCGGCGGCGGACGCATGCATGAGGCGTGCGGGAGGGCGTAGCTTCAGTTTTTATTGTGACCTAATTAGCTGGATATACTCGAAGGGATGCGAGGAAAAATATGTAGGGCATTGGTGGGTAATTATCTTTAACTTTCATGGCAGTAGGTTAATTCTAAGATCCAGCGGTCATCAACAGCTAATTAGTTAAATTAATGGCTAGATGTTTCTGATTTTTGTGGGATTTTCTAGCTTATTCTCTAATTTCTGGTTAGCCCTTAATGTACTTTTAATATATAATAGATTAAATCCTTAGAATTAAACTATAACTCTTAAAAATATTTCCTTTGGCACAAAATTTCCCTATAGATATATCTACCAGTAGCACTTGGGTTTGTTTCAAAATCGTTATTATTTTTCAAACTAAAAATCATTTACTGGCTCTCTGGAAAGATCTTGTTTTCTAAAACAATTTAAATCTAGGAAGCTCCTGCATGTGAGGCTAGTTCCAAAATAAAGCTACTTAAATACACTTCACAACCAAATTAACCTCATTCAAAAATGTTTTATAAATCTAGCACAATAATTAAAATACACAATCAGATACAATTTAGGTTTATTTTTATCAGCACATAATCACAGCACAAAAGTACATGCATGTATTTATTTATGGTTAATAATTTGTTCCTGAGTACACAGCATTTCGAATCATCAAATTTGAGTCATTTATGAATTTATGGTATTTCGAAAACTAAACAGGAATTTACTGGCAGATTTAAGTAGAAGAAACAGAGAAAAGGTAAACGGGCCGGAGATTGGTTCGCGGCCCAGCTTGGCCCACTGGTCAGCCCGGCAGCGGGGCAGACGTGCGGGAGGCCGAAATTTAACAGGCGGGGACGTGGCCCGCCACGTCGGCTCGCGGGGCCCGCCACCATGCAACCAGGCACGGGCCAGGCTGCATGCAGCCGTCCGCCACCAGGTCGAGGGCGCCGGTCGAGAGCGATGGCGACGGCCGCCAAACGGCAGCCCCGCAGCTACCTAGCGATGGAGAAAGAGGGAGCGCTCACCGGGGCGTCTGGCGCGACGGAGGTTGCCGCGGCGTCGACCAGGGGCCCGCGACGCGCTCGTCTCGGACGGCGTCGAGTTCCCGACGGCGTCGCGGCGAAGGGAGCTAGGCGGCTTCACGTCGACGACGTAGACGTAGGCGACGATGCGGAGGACGTGGGAGAGGATGCAGGGAAGGGTCGACGCAGAATGCCCAGGCCATCCCGGCTGCGCGGGCTCGCGACCAAAGGCGCGGCCAGGGTTGACGTCGACGACGACCGACGCGCAGCGGACATAGCTCACCGGCGATGACGTCCTCACAAACATCTGGCAAAGGATAGGGGCATGATTAGAACCAGGAGGAAGTGCTGTTTCGGGAGGGATTCAGAACGAAAGTGGAGAGCGACGGCCAGCTCGACTCCGTCGAGTTTTGTCCGAGGAGAGCGCCGGCTCGTTCCCAGGTTGGGCCGGGGAAGAAACGGAGCAGGCTTCACCCTCGGTGCGGTCTGAGAGGGAGAGGGGATGAATGAGATGCTGAGGGGCGGTCTCGTGGCCGGGTCAAGATTATAAGCTGGGGGAGTGGAACGGGAAGGCGTTGCCCGTCCGGGTGACGTGGTCACCGCGGACAGGTGGTGCTGGGCGGCGAGCTTGGCCAGCAGAAAAGAGACAAGGAAAGGGTCTGGGGTTGCGCCAGGAAGTCTAAGCGAGTGAGGCGGTATCGGGGGCGAAGGGACAGGGCAAGGGAGGACCGGTCGTCTCAGAGGGAGGTCGTCAATTCCGTGCCCGCCAGGTGTTCGATGCCGCGTCGGCTTACAGAGCGGGGCCAAGCGCGGCCAGGAGGGACCGGACAAGAATGGGAGCGTGATAGGGACGCCTCGAGGTCAGCTAGGGGAGGCTAGTGGCGCGCTGCCTCGGGCAGAAAAGCTCCCTAAGTTTTTGGTGCATGCCAACCGTGTTTAGAGCAAGGAGAGATAAAGAGAGGGTTAGGGCTAGGCTTGGTGCCAACCATGAGGGTTCTGGGAGTGATAAGGGTCGTGCAACACACCTGGGTACAGGTTGGAGGGAGTGAGAGAGCTGCAACAAGGATCTTCCAAGATTTTGCCAAACACATGCACCGGCCTCCCTCTCACTCTCTCTCTCACATCTCTCCACGGGGAAACGGCCAAAAGGGCATGTAGCAGCAGCTAGGCTGGGCAGGTCGTCCAAGAGAGAGAGGGAGAGGAAGGATGGTGGAGAAATCAATTAAAGTGAAGTGGAGACAAAGGCATGAGGTCACATGCATGTAAAAAGATACATAGCCGGCCACCCCACTTGCTCATGCCAAAAGCAAACCAAGGTTTTGTCAAAATGAACCATGTAGATGAGCTAGATGGTGGGGGAAAATGAGGACAAGCCACAAGTTTTGATTTGAGAAATGATTGAAATATTTTAAAGAAATAGAGATGGACATATATTTATTGATGTCATGGAGGAGAAATGACCATCTAAGCAAGATTATGGCTAGGTATATGGGATGGTGGTGTTGAATGGATCAAAGAGATACATATATGGTGCACAAGGGTATTTTAAAAAGGGCTCAAGATAAGTAATTTGGATCACTTCCTATGGCTATGGAATAAGATTTATTTGAAAAGTATTTTGAAAATATTGAGAGTAACTAGGTAGTGCAAGAATTTCAAAGTGCTCTACTTGCATTACTAGGCAAAGTAAGTTGTCTAAAATTTTAAAATAAGCAAGAAGTGGTGCAAGTACCATAACATGCATTTTGTCCAAAAGAAGATAAACCCAAGAAGATAATTATATAGAAATTATTTTTGGGTGGAAAATAAGGTGATATAAAATACCACACACATTTCCCATCTTATTTTTAAAAAAAAAATTTGAAAAGCTTTGATAAAACTAGAAGTAGTTTTGTGGTCAAAGTAGAGAATAAGTAAAGTAGGTTTTCAAAACCTTGGAAATAAAATTACTTGATTTGAGAGAATAATAATTTTGGGAAAGTAATTTCTCAAGGGTAGATGATTACTACAACATGTAGCTATCATTTCCACACTTGGTTTTATAGAGATTATTCTTGGATTAAAGAAGGAAAAAGAGGTAAAAGTGGAAAAAGTGATCTTAAGCTGAATTAACGGGTAAGGTATAAGATCAAGTTGGAGAGAGGGGTTGCAAGACTTGTATAAGACATGCAAGACGTGGAAGTTGTAGACGGTAATGCATAGATGAGATCCATGCCTTGAGTTTACGAAAAACAGTTGTGGGGTCTTAGGAAACAACTGCCAAAGTTAGAACATTTTAACACTGCCAAAACAGGTTATTGACTTGGCCTCAAAACCATCCGGGATAGGAGGGTAGATAATTGATTTAGTCAATGGCAAATGGTATGGTTGGGGAAGTGCTCAGGACAAGGTAGGTCTAGGACCAGGTGCATTACCTTAGATGGAAAGGGGTAGCTTAATACAGAGGATTTGAAATGGAACCTGATAGCAGTTTAAGGACTTAGCCAAATTTATGAGGTCTTAGGGTTTTTGACTATGGTATGAGGGAAAGATGTATTAAGGGGTAGATGATCCCAAGTTTTGAATCAGGGATGGTTGGGGCTGGATTATATCACATGGATGAATTTTAAGTAGGCACACTCATGTTGCCGTAAGTGGAAAGGTTTGATGTAGTGAAAGAGGAGAGCATATTTTCCTAAGACACACATGTATTTTATTTGGTAAGTGACTAAGGTGTTTCCATAAGAGAGGAATTACTCCCTGAAGTAACCCAAGAGAAAATCTAAACAAACAGGTCAAGAAAATTTATAACAACAAGCATACCAAGTCAATTCATTTGCAAGCAGATCAAGGCAAATTATCTTAATTAGCTGTTGGAAAAAGTTTTTGTTCCCCCTGATTTTTGCATTCTAGACATGTAACAAGGTTGCAAAAGTTAGGGTGTTACACATAACCTACGCCAAGTACTACATGATGCACACACTGTCAACTTTACATCATGGAGGAGGAATAGACTACTTTAATAACATCACTAGAGTAACACATAGATTAATAGTGATACAAAGCTCATGATCACATAACGATCATACCATGGGAGAGAGAGATGAACCACATAGCTACCGGTAGAGCCCTCAGCCTCGGGGGAGAACTACTCCCTCCTCATCATGGGAGTCAGCAACGGCGATGAAGATGGCGATGGAGTCAATGGAGATGGCTCCGGGGGCAATTCCCCGTCCCGGCGGCGTGCTGGAACAGAGACTTCTGTCCCCCGAAACTTGTCTTCGCGATGGCGGCGGCTACGGAACTCTTCGTGGAATATCGTCGATTCTGTGAGGGTTTTCGGAGACGGAGGAATATATAGGCGAAGGGGCGATGTCGGTGGAGTCCCGAGGGGCCCACCCCATATGGCGGCGCGGCCAGGGGTGGGGCCGTGCCCCCCTAGGGTGTGGCCGCCTCGTGGCTCCTCTTCGTCTCCTCTTCGGTGTTCTGGAAACCTCCGTGGAAAATAAGACCGTGGGCTTTTGTTTCGTCCAATTCGGAGAATATTTTCTGTGTAGGATTTCTGAAACCAAAAACAGCAGAAAACAGGAACTGGCGCTTCGGCATCTTGTTAATAGGTTAGTCCCAGAAAATGCATAAAAATGATATAAAGTGTATATAAAACATGTAGGTATTGTCATAAAACTAGCATGGAACATCAGAAATTATAGATACGTTGGAGACGTATCAAGGGCTCGCGGATGACGATCCCGCCGCCGCTGCAATTACGGTTGCGCGTCGGGGAAAGCGGCTCCGGTTTCACCGGCGCCAATGATGGCACCGACCTGGAGATCGGCGTCGACCTCGACGGCGAACCGGACGACGAGGAGCTGGCAGCCATGCGCCGTCATGAATAAACTCAACAATATAACTATCACATAAAGCATTCTTATTCACATGCATAAAAGTATCATTACTCTCCACATAAGCAATTTTATTAGTAATAGTGGGAGTAAAGCTATCACAACCATCATTGTAATCATCATAAATTGCAGGCATGGTATAATCATAATACACTTTATCCTCCATAGTAGGTGGCACCAAAATACCACTATCATTATAATCATCATAAATGGGAGGCAAAGTATCATCAAAGAAAATTTTCTCCTCATAACTTGGGGGACTAAAAATATCATGCTCATCAAAACCAGCTTCCCCAAGCTTAAATTCTTCCATAGCATTAGCAATAATAGTGTTCAAAGAGTTCATGCTAATAACATTGCTACAACTATTTTGCAAACAAAGTTCCATGGGTTTTTTAATTCTCTCTTCAAACACATCATGTCCTAATTCAATATAAAGTTCATAAAGATCTCTAATTTTTTTGTTGTTTTCCATTAAGCCTAACTAGTGAAAATAAAAACAAGAAACAAAAAGATGCAATTGCAGGATCTAAAGGAAATAGCTTCGAGCACTCACACACCGACAACAGTGCTAGGAAATAGCTTAGTAGTCGGAGGATGTGAATACCTTTTACCTTACCTCCCCGGCAACGGCGCCAGAAAATAGCTTGATGTCTACGCACGCTTCTTTTCCTGTAGACAGTGTTGGGCCTCCAAGAGCAGAGGTTTGTAGAACAGCAGCAAGTTTCCCTTAAGTGAATCACCCAAGGTTTATCGAACTCAGGGAGGTAGAGGTCAAAGATATCCCTCTCAAGCAATCCTGCAATTAAGATACAAGAAGTCTCTTGTGTCCCCAACACACCTAATACACTTGTCAGATGTATAGGTGAACTAGTTCGGTGAAGAGATAGTGAAATACAAGTGATATGGATGAATATGAGTGGTAATAACAATCTGAAATAAATATGGCAGCAAGTAAACATGCAGTAGAACAGTAAATAAACGGTGATTCGATGCTTAGAAACAAGGCCTAGGGATCATACTTTCACTAGTGGACACTCTCAACAATGATCACATAACTGAATAAATAGATGCTACTTCCTCACACTCTCTTGTTGGATAACAAACACCATTCATTGTGTAGGGCTACAAAAGCACACCTCAAGCCGGAGTAAACAAGCTCCACAACATCCGGAGTTCATATTAAAGTAACCTCTAGAGTGCATAATAGACCATTGCAATTTAGACCGAGTACTAACATAGCATACACACTGTCAACAATAGCTCTGAAAGGGGGAATAGATCGCATCAATACTATCATAGTAATAGTTAACTTCATAATCTACAAGAGATTACAATCATAACCTACGCCAAGTACTACATGATGCACACACTGTCAACATTACATCATGGAGGAGGAATAGACTACTTTAATAACATCACTAGAGTAGCTCATAGATTAATAGTGATACAAAGCTCATGATCACATAAAGATCACATCATGGGAAAGAGAGATGAACCACATAGCTACCGGTAGAGCCCTCAGCCTCGGGGGAGAACTACTCCCTCCTCATCATGGGAGACAGCAATGGCGATGAAGATGGCGGTGGTGTCGATGTAGATGACTCCGGGGGCAATTCCCCGTCCCGGCAGGGTGCCGGAACAGAGACTTCTGTCCCCCGAAATGGAGTTTCGCGATGGCGGCGGCGTCCCTGGAGTCTTTCTGGAGTTTCATCAATTGGTATCGAGTTTTAGGTCACGAGGACTTATATAGGCGAAGAGGCGGAGTTGGAGGGGCCAGGGAGCCCCCTCCCCATAGGCTGGCGCAGCCAGGGGGCCACCCGCGCCGCCTTATGGTGTGGGTCCCCTGCTGCCCTTAGCTTTACTTTATTTACTGTCTTGTTTGCAATCTCCATATTAAAAACACAAAAAAATTAGTTACTTGCATTTACTTTATCTAGTTTGCTTTATTTACTGTTGCTAAAATGGGTACTCCTGAAAATACTAAGTTGTGTGACTTCACAACCACAAATAATAATGATTTCTTATGCACACCTATTGCTCCACCTGCTACTACAACAGAATTCTTTGAAATTAAACCTGCTTTACTGAATCTTGTTATGAGAGAGCAATTTTCTGGTGTTAGTTCTGATGATGATGCTACCCATCTCAATAATTTTGTTGAACTATGTGAAATGCAAAAGTATAAGGATGTAGATGGTGACATTATAAAATTAAAATTGTTTCCTTTCTCATTAAGAGGAAGAGCTAAAGATTGGTTGCTATCTCTGCCTAAGAATAGTATTGATTCATGGACTAAATGCAAGGATGCTTTTATTGGTAGATATTATCCTCCTGCTAAAATTATATCTTTGAGAAGTAGCATATAGAATTTTAAACAATTGGATAATGAGCATGTTGCCCAAGCTTGGGAAAGAATGAAATCTTTGGTTAAAAATTGCCCAACCCATGGACTGACTACTTGGATGATCATCCAAACCTTTTATGCAGGACTGAATTTTTCTTCGCGGAACTTATTGGATTCAGCTGCTGGAGGTACCTTTATGTCCATCACTCTAGGTGACGCAACAAAGCTTCTTGATAATATGATGATTAATTACTCTGAATGGCACACAGAAAGAGCTCCACAAGGTAAGAAGGTAAATTCTGTCGAAGAAACCTCTTCCTTGAGTGATAAGATCGATGCTATTATGTCTATGCTTGTGAATGGTAGGACAAATGTTGATCCTAATAATGTTCCTTTAGCTTCATTAGTTGCCCAAGAAGAACATGTTGATGTGAACTTCATTAAAAATAATAATTTCAACAACAATGCTTATCGGAACAATTCTAGTAACAACTATAGGCCATATCCTTATAATAATGGTAACGGTTATGGTAATTCTTATGGGAATTCTTACAACAATAATAGGAATACACCCCCTGTACTTGAAGCCTGATGTCTACGGGAGCTTCTATTCTTGTAGACAGTGTTGGGCCTCCAAGAGCAGAGGTTTGTAGAACAGCAGCAAGTTTCCCTTAAGTGGATCACCCAAGGTTTATCGATCTCAGGGAGGAAGAGGTCAAAGATATCCCTCTCAAGCAACCCTGCAACCACAAAGCAAGAAGTCTCTTGTGTCCCCAACACACCTAATACAATAGGTGCACTAGTTCGGCGAAGAGATAGTGAGATACAAGTAATATGGATGAGTGTGAGTGGTAATAGCAATCTGAATGAAATATGGCAGCGAGCAAACATTCAACAAAACAGTAGACAAACGGAGATTCGATGCTTGGAAGCAAGGCCCAGGGATCCTGCTTTCACTAGTGGACACTCTCAACAATGATCACATAATAGGACTACTCTACACCCTCTTGTTGGATGATGAACATCATTGCGTAGGATTACACGAACCCTCAATGCCGGAGTTAACAAGCTCCACAATATTCAATGTTCATATTTAAATAACCTTAGAGTGCAAGATAGATCAACACAACCAAACCAAGTACTAACATAGCATGCACACCGTAACCTTCACACTATGAAAGGAGGAATAGATCGCATCAATACCATCATAGTAATAGTTAACTTCATAATCTACAAGAGATCACAATCATAGCATAAACCAAGTACTTCATGATGCACACACTGCCAACATTACATCATGGAGGAGGAGTAAACTACTTTAATAACATCACTAGAGTAGCACATAGATAATATACAACTTGATCACAAAGAGAGAGAGATGAACCACATAGCTACAGCGGAGCCCTCAGCCCCGGGGGTGAATTACTCCCTCCTCATCATGGAGGCAGCGATGGCGGTGAAGATGGCGGTGGAGACGGCGGTGGAGATGGCTCCGGGGCAATTCCCCATCCCGGCAGGGTGCCGGAACAGAGACTTCTGTCCCCCGAATTGGAGTTTCGTGATGTGGCGGCGCCCCTGGAGTCTTTCTGGAGTTTCGTCAAGCGGTGTCGAAGTTTTAGGTCACGACGGCTTAAATAGGCGAAGAGTCGGAGTCGGAAGAGTCCCGAGGCGACGACACCATAGGGTGGGGTGACCACCCTCCAGGCCGCGCCGGCCTATGGTGGGGAGGCCCTGGGCCTCCCCCTGGCTTGCCCTTCTGGCTCCGTGAGTCTTCCAGCGAAATAGAATTTCTGTAATTTTTCTGGATTTTTCCGAGCACTTTGGTTTTTGGGCCTTTTCTGCAATAAACAGACATAATAAACAGAAACCGGCACTGTGGTATCTTGTTAATAGGTTAGTCCAATAAATGCCATAATATGATATAAAGTGCAAGCAAAACATGTAGGTATTGTCATAAAACAAGCATGGAACATCAGAAATTATAGATACGTTGGAGACGTATCAGCATCCCCAAGCTTAGTTCCTACTCGTCCTCGAGTAGGTAAACGATAAAAAGATAATTTCTGAAGTGACATGCTACCAACATAATCTTGATCATACTATTGTAAATCATATGAGATGAATGCAGCGATTCGAAGCAATGTTAATGCAATGAGTAAACAATTAATCATATAGCAAAGACTTTTCATGAATAGTACTTTCAAGACAAGCATCAATGAGTCTTGCATAAGAGTTACTCATAAAGCAATAAATTCTTAGTAAAGACATTGAAGCAACACAATGGAAGATTAAGTTTCAGCGGTTGCTTTCAACTTGTAACATGTATATCTTATGGATAGTTGTCAATGCAAAGCGATATAACAAGTGCAATAAGCAAGTATGTAAGAATCAATGCACAGTTAATACAAGTGTTTGCTTCTAAGATAGAGAGAAATGGGTAAACTGACTCAACATAAAAGTAGAAGAAAGGCCCTTCGCAGAGGGAAGCATTGATTGCTATATTTGTGCTAGAGCTTTTATTTTGAAAACAAGAAACAATTTTGTCAACGGTAGTAATAATGCATATGTATCATGTAAATTATATCTTACAAGTTGCAAGCCTCATGCATAGTATACTAATAGTGCCCGCACCTTGTCCTAATTAGCTTGGACTACCGGAATTATCGCAATGCACATGTTTTAACCAAGTGTCACAAAGGGGTACCTCTATGCCGCCTGTACAAAGGTCTAAGGAGAAAGCTCGCATTGGATTTCTCGCTATTGATTATTCTCAACTTAGACATCCATACCGGGACAACATAGACAACAGATAATGGACTCCTCTTTTATGCATAAGCATGTAGCAACAATTAATTTTCTCATATGAGATTGAGGATATATGTCCAAAACTGAAACTTCCACCATGGATCATGGCTTTAGTTAGCGGCCCAATGTTCTTCTCTAACAATATGCACGCTCTAACCATAAGGTGGTAGATCGCCCTTACTTCAGACAAGACGAACATGCATAGCAACTCACATGATATTCAACAAAGAGTAGTTGATGGCGTCCCCAGGAACATGGTTATCGCACAACAAGCAACTTAATAAGAGATAAAGTGCATAAGTACATATTCAATAACACAATAGTTTTTAAGCTATTTGTCCCATGAGCTATATATTGCAAAGGTAGAGGATAGAAATTTAAAGGTAGCACTTCAAGCAATTTACTTTGGAATGGCGGAGAAATACCATGTAGTAGGTAGGTATGGTGGACACAAATGGCATAGTGGTTGGCTCAAGTATTTTGGATGCATGAGAAGTATTCCCTCTCGATACAAGGCTTAGGCTAGCAAGGTTGTTTGAAGCAAACACAAGCATAAACTAGTACATCAAAACTTACATAAAAGACATATTACAAGCATTATAAGACTATACATCGTCTTCCTTGTTGTTCAAACACCTCACTAGAAAATATCTAGACTCTAGAGAAACCACTCATGCAAACCAAATTTTAACAAGCTCTATGTATTTCTTCACTAATATGTGCAAAGTATATGATGCAAGAGCTTAAACAAGAGCACAACAATTGCCAAGTATCAAGTTATTAAAGACATCATACCAATTATTACATGTAGCATTTTCTGTTTCCAACCATATAACAATTAACGAAGCAGTTTCAACCTTCGCCATGAACATTAAAAGCTAAGAACACATGTGTTCATACGAACCAGCGGAGCGTGTCTCTCTCCCACACAAGCATTTATTCAAACAAGAACAAAAACAAGAAACATACAGACGCTCCAAGTAAAGTACATAAGATGTGACCGAATAAAAATATAGTTTCAAGAGAAGGAACCTGATAATTTGTCGATGAAGAAGGGGATGCCTTGGGCATCCCCAAGCTTAGATGCTTGAGTCTTCTTGAAATATGTAGGGATGAACCACCGGGGCATCCCCAAGCTTAGACTTTTCACTCTTCTTGATCACATTGTATCATCCTCCTCTCTTGACCCTTGAAAACTTCCTTCACACCAAACTCAAAACAACTCATTAGAGGGTTAGTGCATAATCAAAAATTCACATGTTCAGAGGTGACACAATCATTCTTAACACTTCTGGACATTGCCCAAAGCTACTGGAAGTCAATGGAACAAAGAAATCCATCCCACATAGCAAAAGAGGCAATGCGAAATAAAAGGCAGAATCTGTCAAAACAGAACAGTCCGTAAAGACGAATTTTATTGAGGCACCAGACTTGCTCAAATGAAAATGCTCAAATTGAATAAAAGTTGCGTACATATCTGAGGATCACTCACGTAAATTGGCATAATTTTCTGAGTTACCTACAGAGAATTTTGCCCAGATTCGTGACAGCAAAGAAATATGTTTCTGCGTAGTAATCCAAATCTATTATCAACCTTGCTATCAAAGACTTTACTTGGCACAACAAAACACAAAACTAAGATAAGGAGAGGTTTCTACAGTAGTAAACAACTTCCAAGACACAAATATAAAAGAAAGCACTGTAGCAAAATAACACATGGGTTATCTTCCAAGAAGTTCTTTCTTTATAGCCATTAAGATGGGCTCAGCAGTTTTAATGATCCACTCGCAGGAAATAGTATTTGAAGCAAAAAGAGAGTATCAAGAGGCAATTCAAAACACATTTAAGTCTAACCCACTTCCTATGCAAAGGAATCTTGTACACAAATGAATTCATGAAGAACAAAGTGACAAGCATAAGAGGATAGAACACGAGTAAATTCAAGATTCTCAACATAAAGAGGGGAAACTTAATATTATTAAGATGCATATAACCATGTTTCTCTCTCTCATAATAACTTTCAGTAGCATCATTGATGAAATCCACAATATACCCATCACTTAAAACATTCTTATCATGGTTCATATGCATAGAAGTATCATTAATTTTGGCATAAGAAGAGTTCTTCTCACTAATAGTAACTGGAGCAAGATCATTATCAAGAATTTGAACATGGTAAACAAGTTGCATATTAAGGGAATTGTTTTTGGTAATCCAATCATGACTATGACAAGTTTCATAAGGATAGTTATAACCTATATCATAGCATTCTTTATAATAATCATCAAAGATCGGAGGCACAGTGTCATCATAAGAAATAGAATAGTTATCTTTCACAGTCGGTTTATCTGTGTCCACACCATCATTGTTATTAGAAGGAGATGTATCAAGAACATAATGTCCAGTAGCAAAAGGATTTCAAACACCTCTTCCCCAAGCTTAGAGCTTTCTATATCATTATGGGAGGAAGCATGGATAGCACTGACACTATGGCAATTATTATCATCTTCAGAATTAGTTTCCCAGAGATTTGTAATATCAAAAGTAGTGTGCTTATTCAAATCATGATCGCTAATGTATGTAAAGGGCATAGGAAGATCATCGTATTCAGATTCATGATCACAATAATCATTAGGAGCAACATACTTACGGTTACCTAGCGTTATCTCATTCACGCGGGGATACGCCGTTACCTCTTTCTTTTTATTCTCCTTCTTCTTCTTCTTCGTTCCCTTCTTCTTCTTCTTCTTCTTCTTCTCTTCCTTCTCCTCGTTCCTTTCTTTAGGATGAAGAGGCTTGAAGGGTGGCTTGTCCACATAACCTGATTTACTTTCAGAAACAATAGAAGAAACTTGGGAGGATCCCTTCTTTTCATTAATTAGTTGAAAACACACAGCGGTCCTATCATATTTTGGCAAGGTGTCATCTTATAAAATATTTTGTATGTAAGTATTTGTATGGCTATTATCAATGCAATAAGAAAAACACCCATGCAGGACATCATCAATATCAAGATCACTCATATGTAACAAAGAGATTTTTCGCGACAGTTCTTCACACCCCAAAAATAAAGTAAGTTCATCATGTTGATTAGGAGTAATTTCATCATCACAATACAAATTTGCAGCACTCATTGGGTTCAAATTATCATTGGAGGAGCATTGAAAATTAAAGTGACCCACTTCATGGCAAACTTCACAAATAAAAGGATAGAGGGCACAAACTTTTTTACCAAGATCATCTAGAGCCCTAAACCACTTTCTAGTTTTGTCATTAGCATGATGGATACAATATTCATCTTTGATTTGATTAATTCCACAAGGTCTATGTATTCCACAAAAATTAACATGCTTATAGGAAATAGCATTCTTAGGAGTTTGAGCATGCTTATCGCAATAATTAACAACAATTTCATTCTTCATGCAAGCCTCTTTAAAAGGTTCATGATACTTATCAAAATTCTTTTTAGGCAATTCAAAATGAGAAGCAAAGGCTTTATAAAGATTTGCAGCAACTTGAGAGTCAAGACCATAAGTAGCACTCATATTTTGAAATTTATCGGTATCCATAAAAGCTTCAATGCATTCATAATCATAATTTATACCTGACTCTTTACCTTCATTGTTCTCCCATCCTTCAGCGTTCTCCTTAATCCGATCAAGAAGATCCCACCTAGCTTCAACCTCCTTGCTTGTGAAAGATCCCTTCGAACATGCGTCCAGATAGTCCTTGTGTTGTCCTGAAAGCCTCGCATAAAAATTGTTAACAATAACATTACGGGGGAGCTCATGAATGGGACATTTGAGCATTAGTGACTTCAATCTCCCCCACGCTTGAGAAATACTCTCCCCATCACGAGGATAAAAGTTATAAATATAATTCCTATCAATATGCACTTCATGAGGAGGATAAAATTTAGAATAAAAGAGAGATGCAATTTCCTCCCAACCAAGAGAATGACTATTCTCCAACAATTTGTACCAATGCACCGCTTTACCAGACAGCGAAACGGAGAATAGCTTCCTCTTCACTTCATCCATAGAGATACCTGCACACTTGAATAACCCGCATAATTCATGCAAAAACAGTAAATGATCTTTAGGATGGACAGTTCCATCCCCTTCATAGCGGTTATCCATAACACGTTCAATAATTTTCATGGGTATCTTGAAAGAAGTACTTGCAGTTGGGTGATTTAAAGTATCACAAGCATTATTAGCGTTATCGCATATGGGAGATAAAGCATTATCAGAACAAATTTTCTCCCCTAAAGATGGGAAGCCAAAAAGATCACAGAAACTAGCTTCCCCAAGCTTAGACTTATTCATAGCATTAGCAGTGATTGCGTTCATACCAATAATATTGCTACTAGCATGCAAATGAGGTTCCATAGGTTCTTTAATTTTCGCATCACACAATTCATGTCTTAGCTTAGGAAATAAATTAAGAAGCTCATAGTTATATTCCATTATGCCTAACTAGTGTAAACAAGAAACAAAAAGTTGCAATTGCAGGATCTAAAGGAAATAGCTTCGAGCACAAACACAATGGCGCCAGAAAAGTACTGTTACCTGGAACCGAAGTATGAGTGCCTTTTACCTTTCCTCCCCGGCAACGGCGCCAGAAAATAGCTTGATGTCTACGGGAGCTTCTATTCTTGTAGACAGTGTTGGGCCTCCAAGAGCAGAGGTTTGTAGAACAGCAGCAAGTTTCCCTTAAGTGGATCACCCAAGGTTTATCGATCTCAGGGAGGAAGAGGTCAAAGATATCCCTCTCAAGCAACCCTGCAACCACAAAGCAAGAAGTCTCTTGTGTCCCCAACACACCTAATACAATAGGTGCACTAGTTCGGCGAAGAGATAGTGAGATACAAGTAATATGGATGAGTGTGAGTGGTAATAGCAATCTGAATGAAATATGGCAGCGAGCAAACATTCAACAAAGCAGTAGACAAACGGAGATTCGATGCTTGGAAGCAAGGCCCAGGGATCCTGCTTTCACTAGTGGACACTCTCAACAATGATCACATAATAGGACTACTCTACACCCTCTTGTTGGATGATGAACATCATTGCGTAGGATTACACGAACCCTCAATGCCAGAGTTAACAAGCTCCACAATATTCAATGTTCATATTTAAATAACCTTAGAGTGCAAGATAGATCAACACAACCAAACCAAGTACTAACATAGCATGCACACCGTAACCTTCACACTATGAAAGGAGGAATAGATCGCATCAATACCATCATAGTAATAGTTAACTTCATAATCTACAAGAGATCACAATCATAGCATAAACCAAGTACTTCATGATGCACACACTGCCAACATTACATCATGGAGGAGGAGTAAACTACTTTAATAACATCACTAGAGTAGCACATAGATAATATTCAACTTGATCACAAAGAGAGAGAGATGAACCACATAGCTACAGCGGAGCCCTCAGCCCCGGGGGTGAATTACTCCCTCCTCATCATGGAGGCAGCGATGGCAGTGGAGACGGCGGTGGAGATGGCTCCGGGGGCAATTCCCCGTCCCGGCAGGGTGCCGGAACAGAGACTTCTGTCCCCCGAATTGGAGTTTCGCGATGTGGCGGCGCCCCTGGAGTCTTTCTGGAGTTTCGTCAAGCGGTGTCAAAGCTTTAGGTCACGACGGCTTAAATAGGCGAAGAGTCGGAGTCGGAAGAGTCCCGAGGCGACGACACCATAGGGTGGGGTGACCACCCTCCAGGCCGCGCCGGCCTATGGTGAGGAGGCCCTGGGCCTCCCCCTGGCTTGCCCTTCTGGCTCCGTGAGTCTTCCAGCGAAATAGAATTTCTGTAATTTTTCTGGATTTTTCCGAGCACTTTGGTTTTTGGGCCTTTTCTGCAATAAACAGACATAATAAACAGAAACTGGCACTGTGGTATCTTGTTAATAGGTTAGTCCAATAAATGCCATAATATGATATAAAGTGCAAGCAAAACATGTAGGTATTGTCATAAAACAAGCATGGAACATCAGAAATTATAGATACGTTGGAGACGTATCAAAGCCATGCTTAAAGAATTTATTAGTACACAAACTGCTTTTAACAAATCTGTTGAAGAAAAGCTTGGGAAAATTGATATACTTGCTTCTAAAGTCGATAGTCTTGCTGCTGATGTTGATCTTTTGAAATCAAAAGTTATGCCTAATGAAAATAAAGATATTAAGTCATTTGCTACAGCAAACGCCATCCAAGTTAGAATTAATGAGAATATAAGATTGATGGCCGAATTGCGTGCTAGGTGGGAGAAAGAAGAAAATGCTAAAGATAACAATATAGCTAAAGTTTGGACTATTACCACCACTAGCAATGCTAATGCTTCACATGTTGCTGCACCTCCTACTATTAATGGTAAAAGAATTGGTGTTGGCAATGTTTCCACTTCTAATGCAAAGCGTGAAAAACTGCCTGAAACTCATAAAACTGCTGAAATTTTTTCTAATGTTGGGGATAATGATCCCATTGCTTTAGATCATAATGGTTTATATTTTGATGATTGTCATATCTCTGAAGTTATAAAGTTCTTACAAAAACTTGCTAAAAGTCCTAATGCTAGTGCTATAAATTTGGCCTTTACAAAACATATTACAAATGCTCTCATAAAAGCTAGAGAAGAGAAATTAAATCTTGAAGCTTCTATTCCTAGGAAGTTAGAGGATGGTTGGGAGCCCATCATTAAGATGAAGGTCAATGACTTTGATTGTAATGCTTTATGTGATCTTGGTGCAAGTATTTCTGTTATGCCTAAGAAAATCTATAATATGCTTGACTTGCCACCATTGAAAAATTGTTATTTGGATGTTAATCTTGCTGATAACTCTACAAAGAAACCTTTGGGGAGAGTTGATAATGTTCGCATTACTATTAACAATAACCTTGTCCCCGTTGATTTTGTTGTCTTGGATATTGAATGCAATGCATCTTGTCCCATTATATTGGGAAGACCTTTTCTTCGAACTATTGGTGCTATTATTGATATGAAGGAAGGTAATATTAAATATCAATTTCCTCTCAAGAAAGGTATGGAACACTTCCCTAGAAAAAGAATGAAGTTACCTTTTGATTCTATCATTAGAACAAATTATGGTGTTGATGCTTCGTCTCTTGATAATACTTGATACACACTTTCTGCGCCTAGCTGAAAGGCGTTAAAGAAAAGCGCTTATGGGAGACAACCCATGATTTTACTTCTGCACTTTTGTTTTATATTTGAGTCTTGGAAGTTGTTACTACTGTACCAACCTCTCCTTATCTTAATTTTGTTGCATTGTTGTGCCAAGTAAAGTCTTTGATAGTAAGGTTCATACTAGATTTGGATTACTGCGCAGAAACAGATTTCTTGCTGTCACGAATCTGGGCCTAATTCTCAGTAGGTAACTCAGACAATTATGCCAATTTACGTGAGTGATCCTCAGATATGTACGCAACTTTCATTCAATTTGAGAATTTTCATTTGAGCAAGTCTGGTGCCTCGTAAAAATTCGTCTTTACGGACTGTTCTGTTTTGACCGATTCTGCCTTTTATTTCGCATTGCCTGTTTTGCTATGCTTGATGGATTTCTTTGTTCCATTAACTTTCACTAGCTTCGTGCAATGTCCAGAAGTGTTAAGAATTATTATGTCACCTCTGAACATGTGAATTTTGATTGTGCACTAACCCTCTAATGAGTTGTTTTGAGTTTGGTGTGGAGGAAGTTTTCAAGGATCAAGAGAGGAGGATGATACAATATGATCAAGGAGAGTGAAAGCTCTAAGCTTGGGGATGCCCCAGTGGTTCATCCCTGCATATTTCAAGAATACTCAAGCATCTAAGCTTGGGGATGCCCAAGGCATTCCCTTCTTCATCGACAACATTATCAGGTTCCTCTAGTGAAACTATATTTTTATTCCATCACATCTTATGTACTTTGCTTGGAGCGTCTGTTTGTTTTTTGTTTTTGTTTTGTTTGAATAAAATGGATCCTAGAATTCATTGTGTGGGAGAGAGACACACTCCGCTGGGATGCCCAAGGCATTCCCTTCTTCATCGACAACATTATCAGGTTCCTCTAGTGAAACTATATTTTTATTCCATCACATCTTATGTACTTTGCTTGGAGCGTCTGTTTGTTTTTTGTTTTTGTTTTGTTTGAATAAAATGGATCCTAGAATTCATTGTGTGGGAGAGAGACACGCTCCGCTGTTGCATATGGACAAATATGTCCTTTGGCTTTACTCATAATGTTCATGGCGAAGGATAAACTGTTTCGTTAATTGTTATATGGTTGGAAACGGAAAATGCTACATGTGGTAATTGGTAGAATGTCTTGGATAATTTTATACTTGGCAATTGTTATAGATCATGTTTAAGCTCTTGCATCATATACTTTGCACCTATTAGTGAAGAAATACATAGAGCTTGTTGAAATTTGGTTTGCATGATTGGTCTCTCTAAAGTCTAGATATTTTCTAGTAAGGGTTTGAGCAACAAGGATGACAGTGTAGAGTCTTATAATGCTTGCAATATGTTTTTATGTGAGTTTTGCTGTACCGGTTCATGCTTGTGTTTGCTTCAAATAACCTTGCTAGCCTAAGCCTTGTATTGAGAAGGATTACTTCTCGTGCATCCAAATCCTTGAGCCAATAACTATGCCATTTATGTCCACCATACCTACCTAATACATGGTATTTCTCCGCCATTCCAAAGTAAATTGCTTGAGTGCTACCTTTAAATTTCCATCCTTTGTCTTTGCAATATATAGCTCATGGGACAAATAGCCTAAAAACTATTGTGGTATTGAATATGTACTTATGTATCTTATTTCTTATTAAGTTGCTTGCTGTGCGATAACCATGTTCCTGGGGACGCCATCAACTACTCTTTGTTGAATATCATGTGAGTTGCTATGCATGTTCGTCTTGTCTGAAGTAAGGGCGATTTACCATGAGTTGAATGGTTTGAGCAGGCATATTGTTAGAGAAGAACATTGGGCCGCTAACTAAAGCCATGATTCATGGTGGAAGTTTCAGTTTTGGACAACAATCCTCAATCTCTAATGAGAATATTAATTGTTGTTGAATGCTTAAGCATTAAAGAGGAGTCCATTATCTGTTGTCTATGTTGTCCCGGTATGGATGTCTAAGCTGGGAATAATCAAAAGCGGGAAATCCAATGCGAGCTTTCTCCTTAGACCTTTGTACAGGCGACATAGAGGTACCCCTTTGTGATACTTGGTTAAAACATATGTATTGCGGTGATAATCCAGGTAATCCGAGCTAATTAGGACAAGGTGCGGGCACTATTGGTATACTATGCATGAGGCTTGCAACTTGTAGGATATAATTTACATAACACATATGCTTTATTACTACCGTTGACAAAATTGTTTCTTGTTTTCAAAATAAAAGCTCTAGCACAAATATAGCAATCGATGCTTCCCTCTTTGAAGGGCCTTTCTTCTACTTTTATGTTGAGTCAGTTTACCTATTTCCTCCCATCTCAAGAAGCAAACACTTGTGTTAACTGTGCATTGATTCTTACATGCTTGCATATTTGCATTCATCATATTACTTTATGTTGACAACTATCCATGAGATATACATGTTACAAGTTGAAAGCAACCGCTGAAACTTACTCTTCCTTTGTGTTGCTTCAACACCTTTACTATGAATTTATTGCTTTATGAGTTAACTCTTATGCAAGATTTATTGATGCTTGTCTTGAAAGTACTATTCATGAAAAGTTTTGGCTATATGATTCAGTTGTTTACTCATTGTCTTTACCATTGCTTTGGATCGCTGCATTCATTACATATGCTTACAATAGTATTGATCAAGATCATGATGGCATGTCACTTCAGAAATTATCTTTGTTATCATTTACCTACTCGGGACGAGTAGGAACTAAGCTTGGGGATGCTGATACGTCTCCAACGTATCGATAATTTCTTATGTTCCATGCTACTTTATTGATGATACCTACATGTTTTATGCATACTTTATGTCATATTTATGCATTTTCCGGCACTAACCTATTAACGAGATGCCGAAGAGCCAGTTGTTGTTTTCTACTGTTTTTTGTTTCAGAAATCCTAGTAAGGAAATATTCTCGGAATTGGACGAAATCAACGCCCAGGGGCCTATTTTTCCACGAAGCTTCCAGAAGTCCGGAGAGGAAACGAAGTGGGGCCACGAGGTGGCGACACAACAAGGCGGCGCGGCCAAGGAGGGGCCCGCGCCGCCCTAGTGTGTGGGCCCCTCGTGACGCCCCCTGACCTACCCTTCCGCCTACTTAAAGCCTTCATCGCGAAACCCCTAGTACCGAGAGCCACGATACGGAAAACCTTCCAGAGACGCCGCCGCCGCCAATCCCATCTCGGGGGATTCAGGAGATCGCCTCCGGCACCCTGCCGGAGAGGGGAATCATCTCCCGGAGGACTCTACACCGCCATGGTCGCCTCCGGAGTGATGTGTGAGTAGTTCACCCCTGGACTATGGGTCCATAGCAGTAGCTAGATGGTTGTCTTCTCCTCATTGTGCTATCATTGTCGGATCTTGTGAGCTGCCTAACATGATCAAGATCATCTATCTGTAACACTATATGTTGTGTTTGTTGGGATCCGATGAATAGTGAATGCTATGTTATGTTGATTATCAATCTATCATGTGTTGTTTATGATCTTGCATGCTCTCCGTTGCTAGTAGAGGCTCTGGCCAAGTTTTTGCTTGTAACTCCAAGAGGGAGTATTTATGCTCGATAGTGGGTTCATGCCTCCATTAAATGCAGGACAAGATGTGAGAAATTTCTAAGGTTGTGAATGTGTTGTTGCCACTAGGGATAAAACATCGATGCTATGTCTAAGGATGTATGTGTTGATTACATTACGCACCATACTTAATGCAATTGTCTGTTGTTTGCAACTTAATACTAGAAGGGGTTCGGATGATAACCTGAAGGTGGACTTTTTAGGCATAGATGCATGCTGGATAGCGGTCTATGTACATTGTCGTAATGCCCAATTAAATCTCACAATACTCATCATATCATGTATGTGCATTGTCATGCCCTCTCTATTTGTCAATTGCCCAACTGTAATTTGTTCACCCAACATGCTAATTCTTATGGGAGAGACACCTCTAGTGAACTGTGGACCCCGGTCCATTTTTTACATCGAATACAATCTACTGCAATACTCGTTCTACTGTTCTCTGCAAACATCATCATCCCTGGTGTTGCGCCGCACTACATCCCGCTGCCATCAACCTTCAACGTGCTTCTTGGCTCCTACTGGTTCGATAAACCTTGGTTTCTTACTGAGGGAAACTTGCCGCTGTACGCATCATAAATTCCGCTTGGGGTTCCCAACGGGCACGTCGATTGCGTGCTAGCATCAAGGTGCAAAGTACATGATGCAAGAGCTTAAACATGATCTATTTGAGCACAACAATTGCCAAGTATCAAATTATTCAAGACATTTTACCAATTACCACATGAAGCATTTTCTGTTTCCAACCATATAACAATGAACGAAGCAGTTTCAACCTTCGCCATGAACATTAAAAATAAAGCTAAGAACACCAGTGTTCATATGAACGAGCGGAGCGTGTGTCTCTCCCACACAAAGAATGCTAGGATCTGATTTTATTCAAACACAAACAAAAATAAAAACATACAGACGCTCCAAGTAAAGCATATAAGATGTGATGGAATAAAAATATAGTTTCACTAGAGGTGACTCATACGTCTCCAACGTATCCATAATTTGTTATGTTCCATGCTACTATTATGATGATACTCACATGTTTTATACACACTTTATGTCATTATTATGCATTTTCCGGAACTAACCTATTGACGAGATGCCGAAGTGCTAGTTCCTGTTTTCTGCTGTTTTTGGTTCCAGAAATCCTACAAAGGAAATATTCTCGGAATTGGACGAAATCAAGGCCCACGATCTTATATTTCACGGAAGCTTCCAGAGCACCGAAGAGGGGCCAGAGGGGAGCTAGGAGGGCCCCACCCCACAAGGCGGCGCGGCAAAGGGGGGGCACGCCCCCCTACTGTGTGGGCCCCCCAGGGCCCCTCCGACTCCGCCTCTTCGCCTATAAGACTCCTCGTGACCTAAAACTTCGACACCAATAAGCCACGATACGAGAAAAGTTCCAGAGCCGCCGCCATCGCGAAGCCAAGATTTGGGGGACAAAAGTCTCTGTTCCGGCACGCCGCCGGGACGGGGAATTGCCCCCGGAAGGCATCTCCACCGACACCACCGCCATCTTCATCGCCATCGCTGTCTCCCATGATGAGGAGGGAGTAGTTCTCCCCCGAGGCTGAGGGCTCTACCGGTAGCTATGTGGTTCATCTCTCTCTCCCATGGTGTGATCTTTATGTGATCATGAGCTTTGTATCACTATTAATCTATGTGCTACTCTAGTGATGTTATTAAAGTAGTCTATTCCTCCTCCATGATGTAATGTTGACAGTGTGTGCATCATGTGGTACTTGGTATAAGCTATGATTGTGATCTCTTGTAGATTATGAAGTTAACTATTACTATTATAGTATTGATGCGATCTATTCCCCCTTTCATAGCTGAAGTTGACAGTGTGCATGCTATGTTAGTACTCGGTCTAAATTGCAACGGTCTATTATGCACTCTAGAGGTTACTTAAATATGAACTCCGGATGTTGTGGAGCTTGTTAACTTCGGCTTGAGGGTGCTCTTGTAGCCCTACACAATGAATGGTGTTTGTCATCCAACAAAGAGAGTGTAGAGTAGTTTTATTATGTGATCATTGTTGAGAGTGTCCACTAGTGAAAGTAGGATCCCTAGGCCTTGTTTCTAAACATCAAATCTCCGTTGATTTACTGTTCTGCTACATGTTTACTCACTGCCATATTTATTTCAGATTGTTATTACCACTCATATTCATCCATATCACTTGTATTTCACTATCTCTTCGCCGAACTAGTGCACCTATACATCTGACAAGTGTATTAGGTGTGTTGGGGACACAAGAGACTTCTTGTATCGTAATTGCAGGGTTGCTTGAGAGGGATATCTTTGACCTCTTCCTCCCTAAGTTCGATAAACCTTGGGTGATTCACTTAAGGGAAACTTGCTGCTGTTCTACAAACCTCTGCTCTTGGAGGCCCAACACTGTCTACAGGAAAAGAAGCGTGCGTAGACATCAAGCTATTTTCTGGCGCTGTTGCCGGGGAACGAAGAAAAGTTACACCACAGAGATTTCTACCACCCACGTCAACTGCGCGCCAACAGTGGACAGCAAGCTATTTTCTGGCGCCATTGCCGGGGAACGAAAAAAGATACACCACAGAGATTTCTACCTCCCACGTCAACTGTGCGCCAGCAGTAGACAGCAGTGACCTGATAAGTTTTTGATGAAGAAGGGGATGCCTTGGGCATCCCCAAGCTTAGATGCTCGAGTCTTCTTGAAATATGCATGGATGAACCACGGGGGCATCCCCAAGCTTAGAGTTTTCACTCTTCTTGATCATATTGTATCATCCTCCTCTCTTGATCCTTGAAAACTTCCTCCACACCAAACTCAAAACAAACTCATTAGAGAGTTAGTGCATAATCAAAAATTCACATATTCAGAGGTGAAATAATCATTCTTAACACTTCTGGACATTGCACAAAGCTACTGAAAGTTAATGGAAGAAAAAATCCATCAAACATAGCAAAACAGACAATGCGAAATAAAAGGCAGAATCTGTCAAAACAGAACAGTACGTAAAGACGATTTTTTTTGAGGCACTGGACTTGCTCAGATGAAAACGCTCAAATTGAATGAAAGTTGCGTACATATCTGAGGATCACGCACGTAAATTGGCAGATTTTTCTGAGTTACCTGCAGAGGGGGCTGCTCAAATTCGTGACAGCAAGAAATCTGTTTCTGCGCAGTAATCCAAATCTAGTATCAACCTTACTATCAAAGACTTTACTTGGCACAACAATGCAATAAAATAAAGATAAGTAGAGGTTGCTACAGTAGTAACAACTTCCAAGACTCAAATATAAAACAAAAGTGCAGAAGTAAAATAATGGGTTGTCTCCCATAAGCGCTTTTCTTTAACGCCTTTCAGCTAGGCGCAGAAAGTGTGAATCAAGTATTATCAAGAGATGAAGCATCAACATCATAATTTGTTCTAATAATAGAATCAAAAGGTAACTTCATTCTCTTTCTAGGGAAGTGTTCCATACCTTTCTTGAGAGGAAATTGATACTTAATATAACCTTCCTTCATATCAATAATAGCACCAACAGTTCGAAGAAAAGGTCTTCCCAAAATAATGGGACAAGATGCATTGCATTCAATATCCAAGACAACGAAATCAATGGGGACAAGGTTAATGTTAACCGTAATGCGAACATTATCAATCCTCCCCAAAGGTTTCTTTATAGAATTATCAGCAAGATTAACATCCAAATAACAATTTTTCAATGGTGGCAAGTCAAGCATATTATAGATTTTCTTAGGCATAACAGAAATACTTGCACCAAGATCACATAAAGCATTACAATCAAAATCATTGAACTTCATCTTAATGATGGGCTCCCAACCATCTTCCAACTTCCTAGGAATAGAAGTTTCAAGTTTTAATTTATCTTCTCTAGCTTTAATGAGAGCATTTGTAATATGTTTTGTAAAGGCCAAATTTATAGCACTAGCATTAGGACTTCTAGCAAGTTTTTGTAAGAACTTTATAACTTCAGAGATGTGAGAATCATCAAAATATAAACCATTATGATCTAAAGCAATGGGATCATTGTCCCCAATGTTCTGAAAAATTTCAGCAGTTTTATCACAAGCAGTTTCAGCAGTTTTATTAGTTTCAGGCAGTTTTGCACGCTTTGCATTAGGAGTAGAAACATTGCTAACACCAATTATTTTACCATTGATAGTAGGAGGTTTAGCAACATGTGAAGCATCAACATTACTAGTGGTGGTAATAGTCCAAACTTTAGCTACATTATTCTCTTTAGCAAATTTTTCTTCTTTTTCCCACCTAGCATGCAATTCAGCCATCAATCTAATATTTTCATTAATTCGAACTTGGATAGCGTTTGCTGTAGCAAATGACTTAATATCTTTAGTTTCATTAGGCATAGCTTTCAGTTTTAAAAGATCAACATCAGCAGCAAGACTATCAACCTTAGAAGCAAGAACATCAATTTTACTAAGCTTTTCCTCAATAGATTTGTTAAAAGCAGTTTGTGTACTAATAAATTCTTTAAGCATGGCTTCAAGACCAGGGGGTACACTTCTATTATTGTTGTAAAAATTACCATAAGAATTACCATAACCGTTACCATTATTAGAAGGATATTGCCTATAGTTGTTACCAGAATTATTCCTATAAGCAATGTTGTTGAAATTATTATTTTTAATGAAGTTCACATCAACATGCTCTTCTTGAGCAACCAATGAAGCTAAAGGAACATTATTAGGATCAACATAAGTTCTACCATTAACAAGCATAGACATAATAGCATCAATCTTATGATACGTCTCCGACGTATCGATAATTTCTTATGTTCCATGCCACATTATTGATGTTATCTACATGTTTTATGCACACTTTATGTTATATTCGTGCATTTTCTGGAACTAACCTATTAACAAGATGCCGAAGTGCCAGTTCCTGTTTTCTGCTGTTTTTGGTTTCAGAAATCCTAGTAACGAAATATTCTCGGAATCGGACGAAATCAACGCCCAGGTTCCTATTTTACCCGGAAGCATCCAGAACACACGAGAACCGCCAGAGAAGGGAGGCAGGGCCACCACACCACACCCCGGCGCGGCCTAGGGGGGGGGGCGCGCCCCCCTAGGGTGTGGGCCCCCCTTCGACCTTCCTGCGCCGCCTCTCCGCCTATAAAAAGCCCCTGGATCAGAAAACCCTATACCAATTGACGAAACCCACGAAAACCTTCCAGAGCCGCCGCCATCGCGAAGCCAAGATCTGGGGGACAGGATCTCTGTTCCGGCACCCTGCCGGAGCGGGGAAGTGCCCCCGGAAGGCTTCTCCATCGACACCGCTGCCATCTCCACCGCCATCTTCATCACCGCTGCTGCTCCCATGAGGAGGGAGTAGTTCTCCATCGAGGCTCGGGGCTGTACCGGTAGCTATGTGGTTAATCTCTCTCTATGTACTTCAATACAATGATCTCATGAGCTGCTTTACATGATTGAGATTCATCTGAGTTTTGTATCACTACTATCTATGTGCTACTCTAGTGATGTGTTATTAAAGTAGTTCTATTCCTCCTGCACGTGTGTAAAGGTGACAGTGTGTGCACCGTGTTAGTACTTGGTTTGTGCTATGATCATGATCTCTTGTAGATTATGGAGTTAACTATTGCTATGATATTATTGATGTGATCTATTCCTCCTACATATGCATGAAGGTGACAGTGTGCATGCTATGCTAGTACTCGGTTTAGTCTGTTGATCTATCTTACACTAAAGGTTACTAAAATATGAGCATTATTGTGGAGCTTGTTAACTCCGGCATTGAGGGTTCGTGTAATCCTACGCAATGTGTTCATCATCCAACAAGAGTGTAGAGTATGCATTTATCTATTCTGTTATGTGATCAATGTTGAGAGTGTCCACTAGTGAAAGTGTAATCCCTAGGCCTTGCTCCTAAATACTGCTTGTTTACTGTTTTACTGTGTTACTACTGCTGCAATACTACCACCATCAACTACACGCCATCAAGCTATTTTCTGGCACCGTTGCTACTGCTACTATATATTTATACCACCTGTATTTCACTATCTCTTCGCCGAACTAGTGCACCTATTGGTGTGTTGGGGACACAAGAGACTTCTTGCTTTGTGGTTGCAGGGTTGCATGAGAGGGATATCTTTGACCTCTTCCTCCCTGAGTTCGATAAACCTTGGGTGATCCACTTAAGGGAAAACTTGCTGCTGTTCTACAAACCTCTGCTCTTGGAGGCCCAACACTGTCTACAGGAAAGGAGGGGGAACGTAGACATCAAGCACTTTTCTGGCGCCGTTGCCGGGGAGGAAAGGTAAAAGGCTCTCATACTACGGTCCCAGGTAAAGTATTTTTCTGGCGCCGTCGTGTGTGTGCTCGAAGCTATTTCCTTTAGATCCTGCAATTGCATCTTTTTGTTTCTTGTTTACACTAGTTTGGCATAATGGACAACAATGAGCTTCTTGTTCTATTTCCTGATTTAAAACATGGATTGTTTGATGCGAAAATTAAAAAACCTATGAAATCTTATTTGCATGCTGGTAGTAATATTAGTATGAACGCTTTGAACACCATTGTTGATAATGATATAGAAAGTTCTAAGCTTGGGGAAGTTGGTTTTCATGATATTTTTAGTCCCCCAAGCATTGAGGAGAAAATTTTCTTTGATGATACTTTGCCTCCTATTTATGATGATAATGATAGTGGTCTTTTGGTGCCACCTACTATGGAGAGTAAATTTTGTTGTGATTATACTATACCTCCAACACTTGATGAGAATAATAATGATAGCTACTTTGTTGAATTTGCTCCCACTACAACTAATAAAATTGATTATGCCTATGTGGAGAGTAATAATTTTATGCATGAGACTCATGATAAGAATGCTTTATGTGATAGTTATATTGTTGAGTTTGCTCATGTTGCTACTGAAAGTTACTATGAGAGAGGAAAATATGGTTGTAGAAATTTTCATGTTACTAAAATACCTCTCTATGTGCTGAAATTTTTGAAGCTACACTTGTTTTATCTTTCTATGCTTGTTGCATTATGCTTCTTGAACTTGTTTATTTACAAGATTCCTCTGCATAGGAAGCATGTTAGACTTAAATGTGTTTTGTATTTGCCTCTTGATGCTCTCTTTTGCTTCAAATACTATTTCTTGCGAGTGCATCATTAAAACTGCTGAGCCCATCTTAATGGCTATAAAGAAAAGAACTTCTTGGGAGATAACCCATGTGTTATTTTGCTACAGTATTTTGTTTTATATTTGTGTCTTGGAAGTTGTTTACTACTGTAGCAACCTCTCCTTATCTTAGTTTTATGTTTTGTTGTGCCAAGTAAAGCCGTTGATAGAAAAGTAAGTACTAGATTTGGATTACTGCACAGTTCCAGATTTCTTTGCTGTCACGAATCTGAGTCCACCTCCCTGTAGGTAGCTCAGAAAATTAAGCCAATTTACGTGCATGATCCTCAGATATGTACGCAACTTTCATTCAATTTGAGCATTTTCATTTGAGCAAGTCTGGTGCCATTTTAAAATTCGTCAATACGAACTGTTCTGTTTTGACAGATTCTGCCTTTTATTTCGCATTGCCTCTTTTGCTATGTTGGATGAATTTCTTTGATCCACTAATGTCCAGTAGCATTATGCAATGTCCAGAAGTGTTAAGAATGATTGTGTCACCTCTGAACATGTTAATTTTTATTGTGCACTAACCCTCTAATGAGTTGTTTCGAGTTTGGTGTGGAGGAAGTTTTCAAGGGTCAAGAGAGGAGGATGATATACTATGATCAAGAAGAGTGAAAGCTCTAAGCTTGGGGATGCCCCGGTGGTTCACCCCTGCATATATCAAGAAGACTCAAGCGTCTAAGCTTGGGGATGCCCAAGGCATCCCCTTCTTCATCGACAAATTATCAGGTTCCTCCCCTGAAACTATATTTTTATTCCATCACATCTTATGTGCTTTGCTTGGAGCGTCTGTTTGTTTTTGTTTTTGTTTGTGTTCGAATAAATTGGATTACATCATGATTGTGTGGGAGAGAGACACGCTCCGCTGGTTCGTATGAACACATGTGTTCTTAGCTCATAATATTCATGGCGAAGTTTCCTCTTCGTTAAATTGTTATATGGTTGGAATTGGAAAATGATACATGTAGTAATTGCTATAATGTCTTGGGTAATGTGATACTTGGCAATTGTTGTGCTCATGTTTAAGCTCTTGCATCATATACTTTGCACCTATTAGTGAAGAATACATAGAGCATGCTAAAATTTGGTTTGCATAATTGGTCTCTCTAAGGTCTAGATAATTTCTAGTATTGAGTTTGAACAACAAGGAAGACGGTGTAGAGTCTTATAATGTTTACAATATGTCTTTTATGTGAGTTTTGCTGCACCGGTTCATCCTTGTGTTTGTTTCAAATAACCTTGCTAGCCTAAACCTTGTATCGAGAGGGAATACTTCTCATGCATCCAAATCCTTGAGCCAAACAACACTATGCCATTTGTGTCCACCATACCTACCTACTACATGGTATTTCCTGCCATTCCAAAGTAAATTGCTTGAGTGCTACCTTTAAACAATTCAAAATTTATCACCTCTGATTTGTGTCAATGTTTTATAGCTCATGAGGAAGTATGTGGTGTTCATCTTTCAATCTTGTTGGGCAACTTTCACCAATGGACTAGTGGCTTCGTCCGCTTATCCAATAATTTTGCAAAAAGAGCTGGCAATGGGATTCCCAGTCCCAAATTAATTAACAAAAATAGACACTCCTCCATGGTATGTGATTGTTGGACGGCACCCGAAGGATTCGGTTAGCCATGGCTTGTGTAAGCAAAGGTTGGGAGGAGTGTCATCATAATAAAACTAAAATAAAAAGGCACTCCTTCATGGTATGAGATTGTTGGCGTGCACCCGAGGATTCGGTTAGCCATGGTTTGTGAAAGAAAGGTTGGAAGGAGTGCCATCCAAAAATAAAATAAAATGGGAGCCGCTCTTTGAAGGTTTGTCTGGCAAGGGGGTTAGAGTACCCGCTACCATTCGTTGACAACAACATACACCTCTCAAAACTTTATTTTTATGCTCTCTTTATGTTTTCAAAATAAAAGCTCTAGCACAAATATAGCAATCGATGCTTTTCCTCTATGAGGACCATTCTTTTACTTTCAATGTTGAGTCAGTTCACCTATTTCTCTCCACCTCAAGAAGCAAACACTTGTGTGAACTATGCATTGATTCCTACATACTTGCTTATTGCACTTATTATATTACTCTATGTTGACAATATCCATGAGATATACATGTTACAAGTTGAAAGCAACCGCTGAAACTTAATCTTCTTTTGTGTTGTTTCAATATCTTTACTTTGAATTATTGCTTTATGAGTTAACTCTTATGCAAGACTTATTGATGCTTGTCTTGAAGTGCTATTCATGAAAAGTCTTTGCTTTATGATTCACTTGTTTACTCATGTCATATACATTGTTTTGATCGCTGCATTCACTACATATGCTTTACAAATAGTATGATCAAGGTTATGATGGCATGTCACTCCAGAAATTATCTTTGTTATCGTTTTACCTGCTCGGGACGAGCAGAACTAAGCTTGGGGATGCTGATACGTCTCCGACGTATCGATAATTTCTTATGTTCCATGCCACATTATTGATGTTATCTACATGTTTTATGCACACTTTATGTCATATTCGTGCATTTTCTGGAACTAACCTATTAACAAGATGCCGAAGTGCCAGTTCCTGTTTTCTGCTGTTTTTGGTTTCAGAAATCCTAGTAACGAAATATTCTCGGAATCGGACGAAATCAACGCCCAGGTTCCTATTTTACCCGGAAGCATCCAGAACACACGAGAACCGCCAGAGAAGGGAGGCAGGGCCACCACACCACACCCCGGCGCGGCCTAGGGGGGGGCGCCCCCCTAGGGTGTGGGCCCCCCTTCGACCTTCCTGCGCCGCCTCTCCGCCTATAAAAAGCCCCTGGATCAGAAAACCCTATACCAATTGACGAAACCCACGAAAACCTTCCAGAGCCGCCGCCATCGCGAAGCCAAGATCTGGGGGACAGGATCTCTGTTCCGGCACCCTGCCGGAGCGGGGAAGTGCCCCCGGAAGGCTTCTCCATCGACACCGCTGCCATCTCCACCGCCATCTTCATCACCGCTGCTGCTCCCATGAGGAGGGAGTAGTTCTCCATCGAGGCTCGGGGCTGTACCGGTAGCTATGTGGTTAATCTCTCTCTATGTACTTCAATACAATGATCTCATGAGCTGCTTTACATGATTGAGATTCATCTGAGTTTTGTATCACTACTATCTATGTGCTACTCTAGTGATGTGTTATTAAAGTAGTTCTATTCCTCCTGCACGTGTGTAAAGGTGACAGTGTGTGCACCGTGTTAGTACTTGGTTTGTGCTATGATCATGATCTCTTGTAGATTATGGAGTTAACTATTGCTATGATATTATTGATGTGATCTATTCCTCCTACATATGCATGAAGGTGACAGTGTGCATGCTATGCTAGTACTCGGTTTAGTCTGTTGATCTATCTTACACTAAAGGTTACTAAAATATGAGCATTATTGTGGAGCTTGTTAACTCCGGCATTGAGGGTTCGTGTAATCCTACGCAATGTGTTCATCATCCAACAAGAGTGTAGAGTATGCATTTATCTATTCTGTTATGTGATCAATGTTGAGAGTGTCCACTAGTGAAAGTGTAATCCCTAGGCCTTGCTCCTAAATACTGCTTGTTTACTGTTTTACTGTGTTACTACTGCTGCAATACTACCACCATCAACTACACGCCATCAAGCTATTTTCTGGCACCGTTGCTACTGCTACTATATATTTATACCACCTGTATTTCACTATCTCTTCGCCGAACTAGTGCACCTATTGGTGTGTTGGGGACACAAGAGACTTCTTGCTTTGTGGTTGCAGGGTTGCATGAGAGGGATATCTTTGACCTCTTCCTCCCTGAGTTCGATAAACCTTGGGTGATCCACTTAAGGGAAAACTTGCTGCTGTTCTACAAACCTCTGCTCTTGGAGGCCCAACACTGTCTACAGGAAAGGAGGGGGAACGTAGACATCAAGCACTTTTCTGGCGCCGTTGCCGGGGAGGAAAGGTAAAAGGCTCTCATACTACGGTCCCAGGTAAAGTATTTTTCTGGCGCCGTCGTGTGTGTGCTCGAAGCTATTTCCTTTAGATCCTGCAATTGCATCTTTTTGTTTCTTGTTTACACTAGTTTGGCATAATGGACAACAATGAGCTTCTTGTTCTATTTCCTGATTTAAAACATGGATTGTTTGATGCGAAAATTAAAAAACCTATGAAATCTTATTTGCATGCTGGTAGTAATATTAGTATGAACGCTTTGAACACCATTGTTGATAATGATATAGAAAGTTCTAAGCTTGGGGAAGTTGGTTTTCATGATATTTTTAGTCCCCCAAGCATTGAGGAGAAAATTTTCTTTGATGATACTTTGCCTCCTATTTATGATGATAATGATAGTGGTCTTTTGGTGCCACCTACTATGGAGAGTAAATTTTGTTGTGATTATACTATACCTCCAACACTTGATGAGAATAATAATGATAGCTACTTTGTTGAATTTGCTCCCACTACAACTAATAAAATTGATTATGCCTATGTGGAGAGTAATAATTTTATGCATGAGACTCATGATAAGAATGCTTTATGTGATAGTTATATTGTTGAGTTTGCTCATGTTGCTACTGAAAGTTACTATGAGAGAGGAAAATATGGTTGTAGAAATTTTCATGTTACTAAAATACCTCTCTATGTGCTGAAATTTTTGAAGCTACACTTGTTTTATCTTTCTATGCTTGTTGCATTATGCTTCTTGAACTTGTTTATTTACAAGATTCCTCTGCATAGGAAGCATGTTAGACTTAAATGTGTTTTGTATTTGCCTCTTGATGCTCTCTTTTGCTTCAAATACTATTTCTTGCGAGTGCATCATTAAAACTGCTGAGCCCATCTTAATGGCTATAAAGAAAAGAACTTCTTGGGAGATAACCCATGTGTTATTTTGCTACAGTATTTTGTTTTATATTTGTGTCTTGGAAGTTGTTTACTACTGTAGCAACCTCTCCTTATCTTAGTTTTATGTTTTGTTGTGCCAAGTAAAGCCGTTGATAGAAAAGTAAGTACTAGATTTGGATTACTGCACAGTTCCAGATTTCTTTGCTGTCACGAATCTGAGTCCACCTCCCTGTAGGTAGCTCAGAAAATTAAGCCAATTTACGTGCATGATCCTCAGATATGTACGCAACTTTCATTAAATTTGAGCATTTTCATTTGAGCAAGTCTGGTGCCATTTTAAAATTCGTCAATACGAACTGTTCTGTTTTGACAGATTCTGCCTTTTATTTCGCATTGCCTCTTTTGCTATGTTGGATGAATTTCTTTGATCCACTAATGTCCAGTAGCATTATGCAATGTCCAGAAGTGTTAAGAATGATTGTGTCACCTCTGAACATGTTAATTTTTATTGTGCACTAACCCTCTAATGAGTTGTTTCGAGTTTGGTGTGGAGGAAGTTTTCAAGGGTCAAGAGAGGAGGATGATATACTATGATCAAGAAGAGTGAAAGCTCTAAGCTTGGGGATGCCCCGGTGGTTCACCCCTGCATATATCAAGAAGACTCAAGCGTCTAAGCTTGGGGATGCCCAAGGCATCCCCTTCTTCATCGACAAATTATCAGGTTCCTCCCCTGAAACTATATTTTTATTCCATCACATCTTATGTGCTTTGCTTGGAGCGTCTGTTTGTTTTTGTTTTTGTTTGTGTTCGAATAAATTGGATTACATCATGATTGTGTGGGAGAGAGACACGCTCCGCTGGTTCGTATGAACACATGTGTTCTTAGCTCATAATATTCATGGCGAAGTTTCCTCTTCGTTAAATTGTTATATGGTTGGAATTGGAAAATGATACATGTAGTAATTGCTATAATGTCTTGGGTAATGTGATACTTGGCAATTGTTGTGCTCATGTTTAAGCTCTTGCATCATATACTTTGCACCTATTAGTGAAGAATACATAGAGCATGCTAAAATTTGGTTTGCATAATTGGTCTCTCTAAGGTCTAGATAATTTCTAGTATTGAGTTTGAACAACAAGGAAGACGGTGTAGAGTCTTATAATGTTTGCATTATGTCTTTTATGTGAGTTTTGCTGCACCGGTTCATCCTTGTGTTTGTTTCAAATAACCTTGCTAGCCTAAACCTTGTATCGAGAGGGAATACTTCTCATGCATCCAAATCCTTGAGCCAAACAACACTATGCCATTTGTGTCCACCATACCTACCTACTACATGGTATTTCCTGCCATTCCAAAGTAAATTGCTTGAGTGCTACCTTTAAACAATTCAAAATTTATCACCTCTGATTTGTGTCAATGTTTTATAGCTCATGAGGAAGTATGTGGTGTTCATCTTTCAATCTTGTTGGGCAACTTTCACCAATGGACTAGTGGCTTCGTCCGCTTATCCAATAATTTTGCAAAAAGAGCTGGCAATGGGATTCCCAGTCCCAAATTAATTAACAAAAATAGACACTCCTCCATGGTATGTGATTGTTGGACGGCACCCGAAGGATTCGGTTAGCCATGGCTTGTGTAAGCAAAGGTTGGGAGGAGTGTCATCATAATAAAACTAAAATAAAAAGGCACTCCTTCATGGTATGAGATTGTTGGCAGGCACCCGAGGATTCGGTTAGCCATGGTTTGTGAAAGAAAGGTTGGAAGGAGTGCCATCCAAAAATAAAATAAAATGGGAGCCGCTCTTTGAAGGTTTGTCTGGCAAGGGGGTTAGAGTACCCGCTACCATTCGTTGACAACAACATACACCTCTCAAAACTTTATTTTTATGCTCTCTTTATGTTTTCAAAATAAAAGCTCTAGCACAAATATAGCAATCGATGCTTTTCCTCTATGAGGACCATTCTTTTACTTTCAATGTTGAGTCAGTTCACCTATTTCTCTCCACCTCAAGAAGCAAACACTTGTGTGAACTATGCATTGATTCCTACATACTTGCTTATTGCACTTATTATATTACTCTATGTTGACAATATCCATGAGATATACATGTTACAAGTTGAAAGCAACCGCTGAAACTTAATCTTCTTTTGTGTTGTTTCAATATCTTTACTTTGAATTATTGCTTTATGAGTTAACTCTTATGCAAGACTTATTGATGCTTGTCTTGAAGTGCTATTCATGAAAAGTCTTTGCTTTATGATTCACTTGTTTACTCATGTCATATACATTGTTTTGATCGCTGCATTCACTACATATGCTTTACAAATAGTATGATCAAGGTTATGATGGCATGTCACTCCAGAAATTATCTTTGTTATCGTTTTACCTGCTCGGGACGAGCAGAACTAAGCTTGGGGATGCTGATACGTCTCCGACGTATCAATAATTTCTTATGTTCCATGCCACATTATTGATGTTATCTACATGTTTTATGCACACTTTATGTTATATTCGTGCATTTTCTGGAACTAACCTATTAACAAGATGCCGAAGTGCCAGTTCCTGTTTTCTGCTGTTTTTGGTTTCAGAAATCCTAGTAACGAAATATTCTCGGAATCGGACGAAATCAACGCCCAGGTTCCTATTTTACCCGGAAGCATCCAGAACACACGAGAACCGCCAGAGAAGGGAGGCAGGGCCACCACACCACACCCCGGCGCGGCCTAGGGGGGGGGGCGCGCCCCCCTAGGGTGTGGGCCCCCCTTCGACCTTCCTGCGCCGCCTCTCCGCCTATAAAAAGCCCCTGGATCAGAAAACCCTATACCAATTGACGAAACCCACGAAAACCTTCCAGAGCCGCCGCCATCGCGAAGCCAAGATCTGGGGGACAGGATCTCTGTTCCGGCACCCTGCCGGAGCGGGGAAGTGCCCCCGGAAGGCTTCTCCATCGACACCGCTGTCATCTCCACCGCCATCTTCATCACCGCTGCTGCTCCCATGAGGAGGGAGTAGTTCTCCATCGAGGCTCGGGGCTGTACCGGTAGCTATGTAGTTAATCTCTCTCTATGTACTTCAATACAATGATCTCATGAGCTGCTTTACATGATTGAGATTCATCTGAGTTTTGTATCACTACTATCTATGTGCTACTCTAGTGATGTGTTATTAAAGTAGTTCTATTCCTCCTGCACGTGTGTAAAGGTGACAGTGTGTGCACCGTGTTAGTACTTGGTTTGTGCTATGATCATGATCTCTTGTAGATTATGGAGTTAACTATTGCTATGATATTATTGATGTGATCTATTCCTCCTACATATGCATGAAGGTGACAGTGTGCATGCTATGCTAGTACTCGGTTTAGTCTGTTGATCTATCTTACACTAAAGGTTACTAAAATATGAGCATTATTGTGGAGCTTGTTAACTCCGGCATTGAGGGTTCGTGTAATCCTACGCAATGTGTTCATCATCCAACAAGAGTGTAGAGTATGCATTTATCTATTCTGTTATGTGATCAATGTTGAGAGTGTCCACTAGTGAAAGTGTAATCCCTAGGCCTTGCTCCTAAATACTGCTTGTTTACTGTTTTACTGTGTTACTACTGCTGCAATACTACCACCATCAACTACACGCCATCAAGCTATTTTCTGGCACCGTTGCTACTGCTACTATATATTTATACCACCTGTATTTCACTATCTCTTCGCCGAACTAGTGCACCTATTGGTGTGTTGGGGACACAAGAGACTTCTTGCTTTGTGGTTGCAGGGTTGCATGAGAGGGATATCTTTGACCTCTTCCTCCCTGAGTTCGATAAACCTTGGGTGATCCACTTAAGGGAAAACTTGCTGCTGTTCTACAAACCTCTGCTCTTGGAGGCCCAACACTGTCTACAGGAAAGGAGGGGGAACGTAGACATCATCTTATCACTCAAGGATGAGGTTTCTTCAATAGAATTTACCTTCTTACCTTGTGGAGCCCTTTCAGTGTGTCATTCAGAGTAGTTAATCATCATATCATCAAGAAGCTTTGTTGCGGCGCCTAAAGTGATGGACATAAAAGTACCTCCAGCAGCTGAATCCAATAGGTTCCGTGAAGAAAAATTCAGTCCTGCATAAAAGGTTTGGATGATCATCCAAGTAGTCAGTCCATGGGTTGGGCAATTTTTGACTAAAGATTTCATTCTTTCCCATGCTTGGGCAACATGCTCATTATCCAATTGCTTAAAATTCAGTATGCTACTTCTCAAAGATATAATTTTAGCGGGAGGATAATATCTACCAATGAAAGCATCCTTACATTTAGTCCATGAATCAATACTATTTTTAGGCAAAGATAGCAACCAATCTTTAGCTCTTCCTCTTAAGGAGAAAGGAAACAATTTCAATTTTATAATGTCACCATCTACATCCTTATACTTTTGCATTTCACAAAGTTCAACAAAATTATTAAGATGGGCAGCAGCAGCATCAGAACTAACACCAGAAAATTGCTCTCTCATAACAAGATTCAGTAAAGCAGGTTTAATTTCATAAAATTCTGCTGTAGCAGCAGGTGGAGCAATAGGTGTGCATAGGAAATCATTATTATTTGTGCTTGTGAAATCACACAACTTAGTATTCTCAGGAGTACCCATTTTAGCAATAGTAAATAAAGCAAACTAGATAAAGTAAATGCAAGTAACTATTATTTTTTGTGTTTTTAATATAGAGAACGCAAACAAGATAGTAAATAAAGTAAAGCAAGTAACTAATTTTTTGTGTTTTTGATATAAGAAAGCAAACAAAGCAGTAAATAAAATAAAGTAAAGCAAGACAAAAACAAAGTAAAGAGATTGGAAGTGGGAGACTCCCCTTGCAGCGTGTCTTGATCTCCCCGGCAACGGCGCCAGAAATTTAGCTTGATGACGCGTAAAGCACACTCCCGTTGGGAACCCCAAGTGGAAGGTGTGATGCATACAGCAGCAAGTTTCCCTCAGTAAGAAACCAAGGTTATCGAACCAGTAGGAGTCAAGGAACACATGAAGGTTATTGGCGACGGAGTGTAGTGCGGCACAACACCAGGGATTCCGGCGCCAACGTGGAACCTGCACAACACAATCAAAATACTTTGCCCCAACTTAACAGTGAGGTTGTCAATCTCACCGGCTTGCTGTAAACAAAGGATTAAATGTATGGTGTTGAAAATGATGTTTGTTTGCGAAGAACAGTAGAGAACAATGATTGCAGTAGATTGTATTCAGATGTAAAAGAATGGACCGGGGTCCACAGTTCACTAGTGGTGTCTCTCCAATAAGAAATAGCATGTTGGGTGAACAAATCACAGTTGGGCAATTGACAAATAAATAGGGCATAACAATGCACATACATATCATGATGAGTAATATGAGATTTAATTGGGCATTACAACAAAGTACATAGACCGCTATCCAGCATGGATCTATGCCTAAAAAGTCCACCTTCGGGTTAGCATCCGCACCCCTTCCAGTATTAAGTTGCAAACAACAGACAATTGCATTAAGTATGGTGCGTAATGTAATCAACACAAATATCCTTAGACAAAGCATTGATGTTTTATCCCTAGTGGCAACAGCACATCCACAACCTTAGAACTTTCTGTCACTATCCCAGATTCAATGGAGGCATGAACCCACTATCGAGCATAAATACTCCCTCTTGGAGTTACAAGTATCAACTTGGCCAGAGCCTCTACTAGCAATGGAGAGCATGCAAGATAATAAACAACACATATATGATAGATTGATAATCAACTTGACATAGTATTCCATATTCATCGGATCCCAACAAACACAACATGTAGCATTACAAATAGATGATCTTGATCATGATAGGCAGCTCACAAGATCTAAACATGATAGCACATGAGGAGAAGACAACCATCTAGATACTTCTATGGACCCATAGTCCAAGGATGAACTACTCACACATCAGTCTGAAGGCGATCATGGTGATGTAGAGTCCTCCGAGAGATGATTCCCCTCCCCGGCAGGGTGCCGGAGGCGATCTCCTGAATCCCCCGAGATGGGATTGGTGGCGGCGGTGTCTCTGGAAGGTTTTCCGTATCGTGGCTCTCGGTAAAAGGGTTTTCGCGACGGAGGGTATAAGTAGGCGGAAGGGCAGAGTCGGAGGGCTGACGAGGGGCCCACACCATAGGGCGGCGCGGGCCTCTCCCTGGCCGCGTGGCCCTATGGTGGCGGCGCCTCGTGGCCCCACTTCGTATGCTCTTCGGTCTTCTGGAAGCTCCGTGGAAAAATAAGACCCTGGGCGTTGATTTTGTCCAATTCCGAGAATATTTCCTTTGTAGGATTTCTGAAACCAAAAACAACAGAAAACAGCAACTGGCTCTTCGGCATCTCGTCAATAGGTTAGTGCCGGAAAATGCGTAATAATGACATAAAGTGTGTATAAAACATGTGAGTATTGTCATAAAAGTAGCATGGAACATAAGAAATTATAGATACGTTTGAGACGTATCATGCAGCAGTATTGGGGGCAGTCTTGGCAAGCTTCTTGGGGCACTCATTTGAGTAGTGGCCTACAGTGTCACATTCATAGTAGGTGATTGTTGCCTTGTACTTTGGGGTGATAGGGGTAGCATTGCTCCCAGTCCTTGGGGCGGTATTGGTGTGGTTGTTGTTCCCATTGTTGTTGCTGTTGTGGTGGTTGTTGTTGTTTTTGTTGTTGTTGTTGCCGCCGGGCTTCGAGGGTCCTCCGTTGTTGTTGGTGTAGTTGGGGCAATAAGTCTGAGTAGTTGGCTTGTTGCGTCTTGGGGTGAATCCTCCAGAGGAGTTGTTGCGGTACTTCTGGGTATGGTGGGGTCCACTCTGGTTCATCATCCGGCGCTTGCCGTTCTCATTGGCCTGATGCAGCATTCCATCCATCTGTATGGCTGAGTCCACGAGGGCTTCCAAGTCAGCGAACGGAATGTTCACTAACACAGTTTGCATTTCATCATGCAGTCCATTCTGAAATCTTTCCTTTCTCTTCTCATTGGTGTCGGTCTCGTCCGGGGCGTACCTTGACAGAGTGAGAAACTTGTTGCGGTATTCCACCACGGACATCCTTCCTTGTTTGAGTTCCCGGAACTCGTCTCTCATCTTCTTGATCAGTCCTTGGGGTACATGATATTTGCTGAACTTCAGCTTGAAGTCTTCCCAGGTCATCATCTGTCCCGCATTCATTGCACGTGCACTTGTCCACCAGGCTCTGGGAGGTCCTGACAGGTAGTGGGTGGCAAACAGTACTTAATCTGCGGCTTCTACTCCCGCAACTTCCAGGTTGTTCTCCATTGTCTGGAGCCAGTCATCAGCATCTAGGGGCTCTTCAGTCTTGTTGAACATTGGAGGGTTGGTGTTCTGAAAATTCTTCAGCTTCGATCCAGGGTGATCGTGGTTTCCATGGCCTTCATTGTTCTGAGCTATCTGTTGCAGTGCGGCAATATTGGCTTGTCTTTCAGCTCTCTCGGCTTCTCGGTCTGCCATCATCATCTGGAGCATCTGCATCATTGCGTCTTGGTTGGTGCTGCGGGTTGGTGGGGCCATCTGAACATTGAGGTAGATGATAAGATAAGAGGGAAATTTCTAGGGTTTGTTTTGTTAAAGTTTAAAAAGTTCATAACTTGAAATTTTTGAGTAGTGTTGCGGAGGTAAAAACCAACAACACTTTTTCATTCATACCAAGCATAACAAATTACAAAGATAACACACCGTTGGTTTGAAGAACCATTCATTCGTTCTACGATACAAGGGGATCCTGATACAAACTCACACATATGAAAGTGCTTTTAATGATACTACTCTTCAGGGGGATTCTTCGTCTTCACGGGTAATGTGCTTGGCGAAAAGCGATGGCGTTGTCCAACTCCTTGCGTGTCTTGTACAACATGAAGTCGAGGAAGGCAACATAGTGGTTCATCTCCGGGTGCGGGGGCATGGTTATTGGTCTTACCATGGGATCATTTATTGGATAGTAGATGAAGCGGGTATTCTTGAGCTTGTTCACATTCTGTCAGCACGGATGGGCAATTGCTTCTTGCATAGCTCTGACTAGTCCTTCCTTCCAAGTGTTTCCAGTTACAGAAAACCATATGGTTTCCCATATTGGGGCTCCGAGCTTTCCTCTCAGATCTGCGGTAACTTCCCACCAAGGTTGTACTCCCGAGGGTTTGTTGAGGGGTATTCCGAAGAACTCGGGATACGGGCGTCGTAAATACTCAACCAGTTGTTTCAAATCCTTCTCGAACATTAGGTTTCCTCCATGGCCAAGTTGATAGGACTTGCAGGTGTACTCCATCTGTCAAGAATTATGATGAGTATGTTAGAGAAGTGAGTAGTGTGTCAAAATTTTATGTAGTAGTATAAGAAGAATAGAGCATAACTTTCTTATTTTGAAGAAGATCTCAAGGATAAGAGTGAGAATAAGTTTTCATATATAATCACTTCATTTGTTTTGAAACTAAGTTTTTCAGACGTCCATTCTAACTAGGGTCTCCTAAGGTCAACAATGGCTCTGATACCAACTTGTCAACACCTGGATTTTTAAGTCCAGATGCCTATTATGCCATTCCTCGCAATCCCAGGAGTATTGTTTTTGCGAGACATAATAGATTGATATCACAACACATCATTCATTACATACCATAATAGTCTTACAAATAAAAAAAAAGATCACATGATCCAGTCTCATTACAATAATAGATGATCTATTGATCAATTACATAACACATAGCGGAAGCGAAGTAGCGTAGTAGTAGTCCATCTATTTCACAGGCAACTGTTGACGTCAGGAGTGATCCTAGTTGTCGTAGACGTCCTGCTGTCCTTCTTCTAGGTTCTGATACTCCTCTTCATAGTCTGGCCATTTGAATAGCTAGGGACACAGCCGTGAGTACTTTTAAAGTACTCGCAAACTAATACTAATGTAATTACTAGCAACTATAGTAAGGGGGTTCTAAGCTCTAGTTTCATTTGCATATAGCCAGTTTTATTTCGTAAGCACTTTAATAATCAAAGCCTCTTCATTTTACTAACTTTAACTCAAGTGGGAACATTAGTGTCATTCCCACATCCCAGGGGTGATTCAAAGTCAAAGTCACCTTTCAATTCAAGTCACAAGTCACCAATCATATTTTTAGAAAAATTCTGATGACGAAATAGTATGGCATTTCCAACTGTCCATGACCGCGGACGAGGCTATTCGAATAGGTTAAACTCTGCAGAGGTTGTACACTTGTGCCGGATGTCTACGCCCCCTCCTTTTCCTGTAGACAGTGTTGGGCCTCCAAGAGCAGAGGTTTGTAGAACAGCAGCAAGTTTTCCCTTAAGTGGATCACCCAAGGTTTATCGAACTCAGGGAGGAAGAGGTCAAAGATATCCCTCTCATGCAACCCTGCAACCACAACGCGAGAAGTCTCTTGTGTCCCCAACACACCTAATAGGTGTACTAGTTCGGCGAAGAGATAGTGAAATACAGGTGGTATGAATAAGTATGAGCAGTAGCAACGGTGCCAGAAAATAGCTTGCTGGCGTGTAGTTGATGGTGGTAGTATTGCAGCAGTAGTAACACAGTAAAACAGTAAACAAGCAGCGATAGCAGTATTTAGGAACAAGGCCTAGGGATCATACTTTCACTAGTGGACACTCTCAACATTGATCGCATAATAAATAACTCTTTCTCATATGTGCTACATACACTCTTTTGTTGGATGATGAACACATTGCGTAGGATTACACGAACCCTCAATGCCGGAGTTAACAAGCTCCACAATAATGTTCATATTTAAATAACCTTAGAGCATAATAGATCATTGCAAAATAAACCAAGAACTAACATAGTGCACACACTGTCCACATTACACTTATGAAGGAGGAATAGATCACATCAATACTATCATAATGATAATTAACTCCACAATCTACAAGAGATCGTGATCATAGCCTACGACAAGAACCACATGGTGCACACACTAGTCACCTTTACACCATGCAGGAGGAATAGACTACTTTAATAACATAACATGAGTAGCACACAACTAGTAGCGATACAAAGCTCATCATATGGATCTCAATCATGTAAAGCAGCTCATGAGATCATTGTATTGAAGTACATAGGAGAGAGATTAACCACATAGCTACCGGTACATCCCCGAGCCTCGATGGAGAACTACTCCCTCCTCATGGGAGCAGCAGCGGTGATGAAGATGGCGGTGGAGATGGCAGCGGTGTCGATGGAGAAGCCTTCCGGGGGCACTTCCCCGTCCCGGCGGCGTGCCGGAACAGAGACTCCTGTCCCCCAGATCTTGGCTTCGCGATGGCGGCGGCTCTGGAAGGTTTCTGTGGGTTTCGTCGAACGTCTCAGGGTTTTCGCGACGGAGGCTTTAAATAGGCGAAGAGGCGGCACCAGAGGGTCGAAGGGGTGCCCACACCATAGGGTGGCGCGGGCCCCCCCTGGCCGCGCCGGCCTAGGGTTTGGTGGGCCTGTGCCCCCTCCCTGGTGGCTCTCGGGTGTTCTGGATGCTTCCGGGCAAAATAGGAACCTGGGCGTTGATTTCGTCCAATTCCGAGAATATTTCGTTACTAGGATTTCTGAAACCAAAAACAGCAGAAAACAGGAACTGGCACTTCGGCATCTTGTTAATAGGTTAGTTCCAGAAAATGCACGAATATGACATAAAGTGTGCATAAAGCATGTAGATAACATCAATAATGTGGCATGGAACATAAGAAATTATCGATACGTCGGAGACGTATCAGCATCCCCAAGCTTAGTTTCTGCTCGTCCCGAGCAGGTAAATGATAAACAATGATAATTTCTGGAGTGACATGCCATCATAAACTTGATCATACTATTGTAAACACATGTAATGAATGCAACGATCAAAACAATGGTAATGACATGAGTAAACAACTGAATCATAAAGCAAAGACTTTTCATGAATAGTATTTTCAAGACAAGCATCAATAAGTCTTGCATAAGAGTTAACTCATAAAGCAATAATTCAAAGTAAAGGCATTGAAGCAACACAGAGGAAGATTAAGTTTCAGCGGTTGCTTTCAACTTGTAACATGTATATCTCATGGATATTGTCAACATAGAGTAATATAATAAGTGCAATATGCAAGTATGTAGGAATCAATGCACAGTTCACACAAGTGTTTGCTTCTTGAGGTGGAGAGAAATATGTGAACTGACTCAACAATGAAAGTAAAAGAATGGTCCTCCATAGAGGAAAAGCATCGATTGCTATATTTGTGCTAGAGCTTTGATTTTGAAAACATGAAACAATTTTGTCAACGGTAGTAATAAAGCATATGTATCATGTAAATTATATCTTACAAGTTGCAAGCCTCATGCATAGTATACTAATAGTGCCCGCACCTTGTCCTAATTAGCTTGGACTACCGGATCATTGCAATGCACATGTTTTAACCAAGTGTCACAAAGGGGTACCTCTATGCCGCCTGTACAAAGGTCTAAGGAGAAAGCTCGCATTGGATTTCTCGCTATTGATTATTCTCAACTTAGACATCCATACCGGGACAACATAGACAACAGATAATGGACTCCTCTTTTATGCATAAGCATGTAACAACAATTAATAATTTTCTCATATGAGATTGAGGATATATGTCCAAAACTGAAACTTCCACCATGGATCATGGCTTTAGTTAGCGGCCCAATGTTCTTCTCTAACAATATGCATGCTTAACCATAAGGTGGTAGATCTCTCTTACTTCAGACAAGACGAACATGCATAGCAACTCACATGAAATTCAACAAAGAGTAGTTGATGGCGTCCCCAGTGAACATGGTTATCGCACAACAAGCAACTTAATAAGAGATAAAGTGCATAAGTACATATTCAATACCACAATAGTTTTTAAGCTATTTGTCCCATGAGCTATATATTGCAAAGGTGAATGATGGAATTTTAAAGGTAGCACTCAAGCAATTTACTTTGGAATGGCGGAGAAATACCATGTAGTAGGTAGGTATGGTGGACACAAATGGCATAGTGGTTGGCTCAAGTATTTTGGATGCATGAGAAGTATTCCCTCTCGATACAAGGCTTAGGCTAGCAAGGTTGTTTGAAACAAACACAAGGATGAACCGGTGCAGCAAAACTCACATAAAAGACATATTGAAAACATTATAAGACTCTACACCGTCTTCCTTGTTGTTCAAACTCAATACTAGAAATTATCTAGACCTTAGAGAAACCAAATATGCAAACCAAATTTTAGCATGCTCTATGTATTTCTTCATTAATGGGTGCAAAGCATATGATGCAAGAGCTTAAACATGAGCACAACAATTGCCAAGTATCACATTACCCAAGACATTTTAGCAAATTACTACATGTATCATTTTCCAATTCCAACCATATAACAATTTAACGAAGAAGAAACTTCGCCATGAATACTATGAGTAGAGCCTAAGGACATACTTGTCCATATGCTACAGCGGAGCGTGTCTCTCTCCCACACAAGCATGATGTAATCCAATTTATTCAAACATAAGCAAAAATAAAAGCATACAGACGCTCCAAGTAAAGCACATAAGATGTGACGGAATAAAAATATAGTTTCAGGGGAGGAACCTGATAATGTTGTCGATGAAGAAGGGGATGCCTTGGGCATCCCCAAGCTTAGACGCTTGAGTCTTCTTGATATATGCAGGGGTGAACCACTGGGGCATCCCCAAGCTTAGAGCTTTCACTCTTCTTGATCATAGTATATCATCCTCCTCTCTTGACCCTTGAAAACTTCCTTCACACCAAACTTCTCATAAACTTCATTAGAGGGGTTAGTACATAATCAAAAATTCACATGTTCAGAGGTGACACAATCATTCTTAACACTTCTGGACATTGCTCAAAGCTACTGGAAGGTAATGGAACAAAGAAATCCACCCAACACAGCGAAAGAAGCAATGCGAAATAAAAGGCAGAATCTGTCAAAACAGAACAGTTCGTAAAGACGAATTTTTAATAAATACTTCCGTTGCTCAAATCAGAAAACTCAAAACTAATGAAAGTTGCGTACATATCTGAGGAACACGCACGTAAATTGGCATATTTTTCTGATTTTTCTACAGAGAAAACGGCCCAGATTCTTGACAGATAGAAATCTGTTTCCGCGCAGAAATCCAAATCTAGTATCAACTTTCGATTAGAGGCTTCACTTGGCACAACAAAACACAAAACTAAGATAAGGAGAGGTTGCTACAGTAGTAAACAACTTCCAAGACACAAATATAAAACAAAGTACTGTAGCAAAATAAAACATGGGTTATCTCCCAAGAAGTTCTTTTCTTTATAGCCATTAAGATGGGCTCAGCAGTTTTAATGATGCACTCGCAAGAAATAGTAGTTGAAGCAAAAGAGAGCATCAAGAGGCAAATTCAAAACACATTTAAGTCTAACATGCTTCCTATGCATAGGAATCTTGTAAATAAACAAGTTCATGAAGAGCAAAGTAACAAGCATAGGAAGATAAAACAAGTGTAGCTTCAAAAATTTCAGCACATAGAGAGGTGTTTTAGTAACATGAAAATTTCTACAACCATATTTTCCTCTCTCATAATAACTTTCAGTAGCATCATTGATGAAATCCACAATATACCCATCACTTAAAACATTCTTATCATGGTTCATATGCATAGAAGTATCATTAATTTTGGCATAAGGAGAGTTCTTTTCATTAATAGTAATTGGAGCAGGATTATTATCAAGAATTTGAACATGGTAAACAAGTTGCATATTAAGGGAATTGTTTTTGGTAACCCAATCATGACTATGACAAGTTTCATAAGGGTAGTTAGAACCTATATCATAGCATTCTTTATAATAATCTTTAGAGATCGGAGGCACAGTGTCATCATAAGAAATAGAATAGTTATCTTTCACAATCGGTTTATCTGTGTCCACACCATTATTATTATTAGAAGGAGATGTATCAAGAACATAATGACCAGTAGCTAAAGGATTTGCAAACACCTCTTCCCCAAGCTTAGAGCTTTCTATATCATTATGGGAGGAAGCATGGATAGTACTGACACTATGGCAATTATTATCATCATCATTTTCAGAATTAGTTTCCCAGAGATTTGCAATATCAAAAGTAGTGTGCTCATTCAAATCATGATTGCTAATGTATGTAAAGGGCATAGGAAGATCATCGTATTCAGATTCATTATCACAATAATCATTAGGAGCAACATACTTACGGTTACCTAGCGTTATCTCATTCACGTGGGGATACGCCGTTACCTCTTTCTTTTTATTCTCCTCCTTCTTCTTCTTCTTCTTCTTCTTCGTTCCCTTCTTCTTCTTCTCTTCCTTCTCCTCGTTCCCTTCTTTAGGAGGAAGAGGCTTGAAGGGTGGCTTGTCCGCATAACCTGATTTACTTTCAGAAACAATAGAAGAAACTTGGGAGGATCCCTCCTTTTCATTAATTAGTTGAAAACACACAGCGGTCCTATCATATTTTGGCAAGGTGTCATCTTCTAAAATATTTTGTATGTAAGTATTTGTATGGCTATTATCAATGCAATAAGAAAAACACCCATGCAGGACATCATCAATATCAAGATCACTCATATGTAACAAAGAGATTTTTCTCGACAGTTCTTCACACCCCAAAAATAAAGTAAGTTCATCATGCTGATTAGGAGTAATTTCATCATCACAATACAAATTTGTAGCACTCATTGGGTTCAAATTATCATTGGAGGAGCATTGAAAATTAAAATGACCCACTTCATGGAAAACTTCACAAATAAAAGGATAGAGGGCACAAACTTTTTTACCAAGATCATCTAGAGCCCTAAACCACTTTCTAGTTTTTTCATTAGCATGATGGATACAATATTCATCTTTGATTTGATTAATTCCACAAGGTCTATGTATTCCACAAAAATTAACATGCTTATAGGAAATAGCATTCTTAGGAGTTTGAGCATGCTTATTGCAATAATTAACAACAATTTGATTCTTCATGCAAGCCTCTTTAAAAGGTTCATGATATTTATCAAAATTCTTTTTAGGTAATTCAAAATGAGAAGCAAAGGCTTTATAAAGATTTGCAGCAACTTGAGAGTCAAGACCATAAGTAGCACTCATATTTCGAAATTTATCGGTATCCATAAAAGCTTCAATGCATTCATAATCATAATTTATACCTGACTCTTTACCTTTGTCGTTCTCCCATCCTTCAGCGTTCTCCTCAATCCGATCAAGAAGATCCCACCTAGCTTCAACCTCCTTGTTTGTGAAAGATCCCTCCGAACATGCGTCCAGATAGTCCTTGTGTTGTCCTGAAAGCCTCGCATAAAAATTGTTAATAATAACATTACGGGGGAGCTCATGAATGGGACATTTGAGCATTAGTGATTTCAATCTCCCCCACGCTTGAGAAATGCTCTCTCCATCACGAGGATAAAAGTTATAAATATAATTCCTATCAATATGCACTTCATGAGGAGGATAAAATTTAGAATAAAAGAGAGATGCAATTTCCTCCCAACCAAGAGAATGACTATTCTCCAACAATTTATACCAATGCGCCGCTTTACCAGACAGCGAAACAGAGAATAACTTCTTCCTCACTTCATCCATAGAGATACCTGCACATTTGAATAACCCGCATAATTCATGCAAAAACAGTAAAAGATCTCTAGGATGGACAGTTCCATCCCCTTTATAGTGGTTATCCATAACACGTTCAATAATTTTCATAGGTATTTTATATGGAATACTTTCAGTAGGTGCATTTAAAATATCACAAGCATCATTAGAGTTATCGCATACGGGAGATAAAGTATTATCAGAGCAAATTTTCTCCCCTAAAGATGGGAAGCTAAAAATATCACAAAAACTAGCTTCCCCAAGCTTAGACTTCTTCATAGCATTAGCAGTAATTGCATTCATACTAATAACATCGCTACTAGCATGCAAATAAGGTTCCATAGGTTTTTTAATTTTTGCATCAAACAATTCTAAATCAGGAAAAAGATTAAAAAGCTCACCAATTTTTTTGTTGTTTTCCATTATGCCTAACTAGTGTAAAACAAGAAACAAAAAGATGCAATTGCAGGATCTAAAGGAAATAGCTTCGAGTACTTACAACGGCGCCGGAAAATAGCTTAGTAGCCGAGATCCGGAGTGTGAGTACCTTTTACCTTTCCTCCCCGGCAACGGCGCCAGAAAATAGCTTGATGTCTACGCCCCCTCCTTTTCCTGTAGACAGTGTTGGGCCTCCAAGAGCAGAGGTTTGTAGAACAGCAGCAAGTTTTCCCTTAAGTGGATCACCCAAGGTTTATCGAACTCAGGGAGGAAGAGGTCAAAGATATCCCTCTCATGCAACCCTGCAACCACAAAGCGAGAAGTCTCTTGTGTCCCCAACACACCTAATAGGTGTACTAGTTCGGCGAAGAGATAGTGAAATACAGGTGGTATGAATAAGTATGAGCAGTAGCAACGGTGCCAGAAAATAGCTTGCTGGCGTGTAGTTGATGGTGGTAGTATTGCAGCAGTAGTAACACAGTAAAACAGTAAACAAGCAGCGATAGCAGTATTTAGGAACAAGGCCTAGGGATCATACTTTCACTAGTGGACACTCTCAACATTGATCGCATAATAAATAACTCTTTCTCATATGTGCTACATACACTCTTTTGTTGGATGATGAACACATTGCGTAGGATTACACGAACCCTCAATGCCGGAGTTAACAAGCTCCACAATAATGTTCATATTTAAATAACCTTAGAGCATAATAGATTATTGCAAAATAAACCAAGAACTAACATAGTGCACACACTGTCCACATTACACTTATGAAGGAGGAATAGATCACATCAATACTATCATAATGATAATTAACTCCACAATCTACAAGAGATCGTGATCATAGCCTACGACAAGAACCACATGGTGCACACACTAGTCACCTTTACACCATGCAGGAGGAATAGACTACTTTAATAACATCACATGAGTAGCACACAACTAGTAGCGATACAAAGCTCATCATATGGATCTCAATCATGTAAAGCAGCTCATGAGATCATTGTATTGAAGTACATAGGAGAGAGATTAACCACATAGCTACCGGTACATCCCCGAGCCTCGATGGAGAACTACTCCCTCCTCATGGGAGCAGCAGCGGTGATGAAGATGGCGGTGGAGATGGCAGCGGTGTCGATGGAGAAGCCTTCCGGGGGCACTTCCCCGTCCCGGCGGCGTGCCGGAACAGAGACTCCTGTCCCCCAGATCTTGGCTTCGCGATGACGGCGGCTCTGGAAGGTTTCTGTGGGTTTCGTCGAACGTCTCAGGGTTTTCGCGACGGAGGCTTTAAATAGGCGAAGAGGCGGCGCCAGAGGGTCGAAGGGGTGCCCACACCATAGGGTGGCGCGGGCCCCCCCTGGCCGCGCCGGCCTAGGGTTTGGTGGGCCTGTGCCCCCTCCCTGGTGGCTCTCGGGTGTTCTGGATGCTTCCGGGCAAAATAGGAACCTGGGCGTTGATTTCGTCCAATTCCGAGAATATTTCGTTACTAGGATTTCTGAAACCAAAAACAGCAGAAAACAGGAACTGGCACTTCGGCATCTTGTTAATAGGTTAGTTCCAGAAAATGCACGAATATGACATAAAGTGTGCATAAAACATGTAGATAACATCAATAATGTGGCATGGAACATAAGAAATTATCGATACGTCGGAGACGTATCAGTGCCACAACAATTGCAATAGTTCGTCAGGGGTAACTGGCCCTGATTTATCGTACGCAGTACGCAAACTACCAATCCTAACCTTTCATTTACATACCCTAGTATAGGCACTTCTCCCCATGAGCTTGGCCTCCCGGTGAAGACCAACCGTCAACCCGGGAACTGCACAGGGCTTGGGTAGGACATTCACCTCATTTCACGTCATTTCACTTTCAATGGAGGCAGCCTCGGCATAACCCCTATGACGCTTGTTCATAGGGAACCCATACTAAAATACATAAGTTTCCAGTCAAGCCTTACCCAGATTCAGGTATTGTGGGGGTACTTAAGAATTGGAATGGTATCGCATCCGAACCCAACCATCAGTTTTGTAAAATTCACCAAGTCATTCACAAGTCATATTCACCTTCAAAATCTCTCAATAGAATGACTCATCATTCCAAGGTTTTCAAAGTCATTTCATTTCACAAGTTCCCAACTAGAGTAGTCACTTTTAATGTTTTAGCACTAGCAACTAGTTATGAGGGGTGCTAAATAACTTATAGCTTTCTAGGCTAAGTGTGATGCTCTTGTACTACTCCATAACTAAACCAAGTGAATCATAAATCAAAAAGTAACTTTGATAAATAAAATCCAATAAAGCTTGTAAAGTAAAAACTTGGGATAGGATCATAAAGTAAAATGTAATGGTGCCTTGCTCTTGTAGAGCTTTGCACTTTACAAGAATATGAGCTTGCAACAATATAACTTGCATTAGCTAGCTTGCATTGGTAATAGCTTGCCTTGGTTGGTGAGGTGATCAAAGTTTTCTTCTTCCTCTTGGTAGAAGACCTCTTCCTCTTTATAGTCTCCGGTACTAGCGTCTATAAACGAATACGAGGATACAATCACCAAACAATACTTAAGTAGACTTAATTAGCCTTAATGTCTCACTCAAAATGATCTAGCATCATCACTTGATATTTATCCAAAATTATGCTAGGGTTTCCTTATTTAGTATTAGGAAAATAATTTCCTCCCGTTGAAATGTTGATTAGGGTTTCTCTTTAGTTTGGGAGAAATAATTTCCTCTCATTGAATCTTGTTAAGATTTTATCTTCTCAAATAACCATGTATGATCACATGTTGACCAAGGTCAACACTTCACACTTATCATTTGAGAAAAATGATTTAAATGGGATTCATCATCTCATGCCATTTAAACAACTATATAATTTAAGATCCTCAAGTGAGCAATTATGAGACCAAGCCACTAAGGTCCTCACATTACTTCATAACACTTGGGAAGGTGATTTAAATGAGGTGCTACACCTCATAGAGTTGAAATCCTAAATTTTGAAATAGTTGGAAATGGGCTAGAATTGAATACATAGCTAATATTTTGCTCTAGCCCATGATCATGTACAGAAACCATATCATATTTTCAAATAGTAAATTAGAGGGGTTGAAATTTGAATTATAGCAATTGTATTCACTTCAAAATTCATTAGGGTTGATTTTATAAATTTATTTGAAGTCTGAAAAGTCTCTGACTTATTATTTTTGCTATTCAAATTCTACAAAAGCTATGAGGTTGAAACCAGTGCGGTTAGTTAGATCATTTCGTAAGGATTCTGGAACATTTTGAATCACCAAATTTGGACTTGTAGATTTGAAACTATTTATTCTAGCAAAGGACCAGTATTGAATTTCACTGAATCAAATTAATTCGAAAATGGACTAATGGGCTAGGCGTGAAAGCAAATGGGCCTAAATGGTTTGAAATGGGGGAAAGCCAGCCCAACAGCGTTTCTCACGCCGGGGGCCTCCTGACAGGGTGGGGCCTGCGCGTTGGGCCAGGAGAAGCAGAAAAATATTACCCTCAGCCTTGCTAGCATATTCACGGTACCCGACGAATTGGGCACCGAAGCGGATGAATTCCTTAATCAAAGGCTGATAAAGAAAGATAGAGAAAGAAAGCTTCAATATAGTCAAAAGCTCGACAGCACAAAATGAAAAGAAGCAAACAATGAAAAAATCGATAGCATCAGAAAGTATTTAGGGACTTACATCATCCAAAAGAGGAGTCGAGGAGCTACCCAATTGTAAGGTAGGCTCCGTGATTGATTCAACCCTCGCCCTTTTTGGCGAAGGGACATGGGGGCTTGCAGGAGGAGTAGGCTATTCGGTGTTTAGTTGAGGAGGCGAAGATTCTTCTCCTCCAACGTGCACTTCAGAAACAACTAAAGTATGCGACGTACTCGTTCGAGCAGTCGCATCAATAGCTTGCGCCTCTTCCTCGTCACCACTACAGTAAAATGGCGACAGTATAAGAAGCAAGATAGACACCAAACGTTAAGAGCAAAAACAGTAAGAAGCAAGGGGTAACTTACGAGCTGACGAGGGCATCAAGGTATGGATCGAAAGCTGCCTTCCGATTTGAAGGAGCAGCTTCTTCGGCTTTGGAGGTGCCGGAATCTTCGACGTCGTCCCTTTTCCTTTTGTTCCTTGGAGAAACAGCAGGAGGAAGGGAATGTGTCGAGGCAGTGGCCTCAGAATCAGCGTCTTTTTCAGAAGAAGTCACGGATTTGTGAGAACCCGTGACTTCACTTTCAGGGCGCGAGGTACCCTGGTTGTCATCATCGATAACGGTACGGTCCTCAACCTCTCCACCCTCAGGAAGAGGAGGAAGAGAAGCAAGAACATGGTGGTCCTGAGAAAAAACAAAGAAAGAGTGTCGATAAAAAACGATGTTGTGCAAAAAGCTAAAAAGATAGCAGTCGACAAATAGTAAAATTTGAGGAGACAATATAGCAAACAAGAGGAAAAATTACCTCGGGGAGGGGATTGGCGCCACTATATGGCGTAATGCGGCAAGAAGATGGAATTGGATCCTTCTTGCTGAGCGATGAGATTCTTCGGATAAGCTTCTCAAAATCCTTCAGAGGAAGATCTTTTGAGAGCCTGTCGATGTCTTTTTTACCAACATACTTCCAAAGGGGATTTTTGCGAGCCTGGAGAGGCTGCACTCTAATCCTAAGGAAATACGCTGTGATCTCAATACCCGACAGCTCCTTGCCGCGGGTGTTTTGATGCGAGTCATCAGCGCTTCAGTCGCCAATTTCTCAGCTTCGGTAGCTTCGGCATCCCAAGAACGGCGGCGAAGGATTTTGGCTTCTCCGTCAGAAGGGGCGATGTTGTCCTCCACTGGATTGGAGCTTTCTTCGTGTACATACAGCCACCTCTTCCGCCAACCTTGGACAGAGTCGGGGAATTTGACGTCGAAATATTCGACGTCAGAGCGAACATAGATAACAACGCCACCAATATTGTAGGCGACGTTGTGGGAGCCATTACGGCGGAGGCAGAAGATACGCTTCCACAGAGCCCAATTAGGTTGGACCCCGAGGAAGCACTCACACAATGTGATAAAAATCGACATGTGGAGGATGGAATTGGGCGTCAACTGATGCAGTTGAAGCCCATAGACAAACAAAAGACCCCGCAGAAACTCGTGGATTGGGGGATAAAGACCTCGGATGAGGTGGTCAACGAAACTGACCCGATACTCGATTGGAGGCCTTGGATAGCTCTCCTCCTTGGGGAAGCGGAGGGAGTTCTCCTTCTTGTTGAACCCCATCTTCTTCAGTAGGTTCATATCTTGGGCGGAGATCTTGGATCTTTCCCATTCGGCACTTCCCAGATCCGCCGTCACCATCTTGGACTCCGGAGTGTTGTGCCTGGTCAAACGGGCGCGCGGTGGCATCAATGAGCCTAGCGGAGAAGCGTGTGAGTGTGGTGGAGCGCTTGAAGCAATGAGAGCAATGGAGGATTTTGCAGAGGAGAAGCAGAGGTGCGGCGCGAGCGAAAGGACTAGAGGAGGAAGACGATGCCTTTTTATAGAGGTGCGGTGAATCGACGCACCGTTGGATTGAGAGATTGCGGGACAGATGGTGTACACGTGGACAAGGTGTAAAAAGTATTTTCATACAGACGAGAAAGAACAGGCGCTACAGTACGTGCGCCAGGAAAAGCGGAGGACGTGTGTCCCCCACTTGCGCGACGTGTCAATACGATGTGTAATTTGGGCCTGCAAGGCAGTGAGAGACAACTTCTCGCGTTTTCCAGGAACAGCGGTCGTGGCTATCGTCAGCAGTGATGTCACATTAACAAGAGGAAGTTTCGACTAAGCAGCTTCATAAAAAAAGGGCGATAGCAGAGGATTATGGACTATTTTGAGAGCTTTTGATCAAATACAAGTTTTTGATCAAATGCTCGGGGGCTACTTTGGAAAATTCGAGAAAGACAAAATAGAAATGGCGAGAGCCAATGATCATATACAAGTATTTCCTCATAGCCTCGGGGGCTACTCCCATCGGGAGCGCTGTTCGCGCACCCGAGAGATTTGAAAAATTATGCGACACATGAAAAATATAGCGACATAGGGCGTGGAGCCTACACCCAAGCACAAGTCCTTGGTTGTAGCCTCGGGGGATACTCCCATCGGGAACGCTGTTCGCGTGTGATACGTCCAATTTGCATCACTATTTTGTATCATAATTTGCTGTTATTCATTGATATATTTCATATTTGGACACAATACTTATGTTATTTCATCTATTTTGCATGTTTCATCATTATTGGAGGATCGAGCACCGGAGCCAGGATTCTGCTGGAAAAAGCACCGTCAGAACGCAATATTTCGGAAGATCAACTGTGGAAGGAAATTATACCAAAAATCCTATTTTTCCAGATGACGAAGGAAGCCAGAAGGGGGAGCTGAGAAGGCCCAAGGTGGGGCCAGACCACAGGCCGGCGCGGCCCATGGCCTGGCCGCGCCACCTTGTGGTGTGGGGGCCCCACAGCCCCTTTCGCCTCCTTTTCTTCGCGAAACCCTTCGTCCCGAAGACCTAAGCCACAGAGGGTACCTCGCGAAGAGCCACAGCCGCCTCTGCGGGGCGGAGAAGACCAGAGAGAAAAGAGCTCTCCGGCGGGCAGGAATCCACCGGGGAAATTCCCTCCCGGAGGGGGAAATCGACGCCATCGTCACCGTCATCGAGCTGGACATCATCTCCATCACCATCATCATCATCTCCACCATCATCACCGCCGTCTCCACCGCTGGACACCGTCACCGCCGTAGCAATTTGGGTTTGATCTTGATTGTTTGATAGGGGAAACTCTCCCGGTATCGATTTCTACTTGTTGTTGATGCTATTGAGTGAAACCATTGAACCAAGGTTTATGTTCAGATTGTTATTCATCATCATATCACCTCTGATCATGTTCCATATGATGTCTCGTGAGTAGTTCGTTTAGTTCTTGAGGACATGGGTGAAGTCTAACTGTTAGTAGTGAACTATGGTTGAGTAATATTCAATGGTATGATATTTAAGTTGTGGTGTTATTCTTCTAGTGGTGTCGTGTGAACGTCGACTACACGACACTTCACCTTTATGGGCCTAGGGGAATGCATCTTGTACTCGTTTGCCGATTGCGGGGTTGCCGGAGTGACAGAAACCTAAACCCCCGTTGGTATATCGATGCAGGAGGGATAGCAGGATCTGAGAGTTTAAGGCTGTGGTTAGATTTATTCTTAATTACTTTCTTGTAGTTGCGGATGCTTGCAAGGGGTATAATCACAAGTATGTATTAGTCCTAGGAAGGGCGGTACATTAGCATAGGTTCACCCACACAACACTTATCATAACAATGAAGATTATTTAGCCGTATGTAGCGAAAGCACTAGACTAAAATCCCGTGTGTCCTCGAGAACGTTTGGTCATTATAAGTAAACAACCCGGCTTGTCCTTTGTGCTAAAAAGGATTGGGCCACTCACTGCAATTGTTACTCTCGCACTTTACTTACTCGTACTTTATTCACCTGTTACATCAAAACCCCCTGAATACTTGTCTGTGAGCATTTACAGTGAATCCTTCATCGAAACTGCTTGTCAACACCTTCTGCTCCTCGTTGGGATCGACATTCTTACTTATCGAAAATACTACGATACACCCCCTATACTTGTGGGTCATCAAGACTATTTTCTGGCGCCGTTGCCGGGGAGTGAAGCGCTATTGGTAAGTGGAATTGGTAAGGAAAACCTTTACTGTTTGTGCTGATTTTATTTCTGCTGCTATAAGTCATTATGGAGAGATCTTCTCTTCAATTTCTATTTGGGAAATCTACTACTACTGCAACGGTAGTGGATGAGGCGCCAGGTGAGGAAGTGATACCATATAAAATACCTATGAAAATTATTGAACGTGTTATGGATAACCGCTATGAAGGGGATGGAACTGTCCATCCTGGTGATCATTTACTGTTTTTGCATGAATTATGCGGGTTATTCAAATGTGCAGGTATTGCTATGAATGAAGTTAGAAAGAAACTATTCTCTATATCGCTGTCTGGTAAAGCGACGCATTGGTATAAATTGCTGAAGAATGGTGATTCTCTTGATTGGGAGGACATTGTACCTTTATTTTATTCTAAATTCTATCCTCCAAGTGAAATTCACAAAGATCGTAACCGCATATATAATTTCTGGCCTCATGATGGAGAAAGTATTGCCCAAGCTTGGGGGAGATTGAAGTCTTTAATGCTCAAATGCCCCATTCATGAGCTTCCTGGTAATGTTATTATTGATAATTTCTATGCAAGACTTTCTTTTCAAGACAAGACCTTGCTGGATACTTCTTGTTCTGGATCATTTACACGTAACAAAGAAGAGTTTAAAAGGGACCTTCTTGATCGGATCCAAGAAAATACTGAAGGTTGGGAGAACGACAAGGATAGAGAATCAGGTATAATTTATGATTATAAATGCATTGAAGCTTTTATGGATACTGATAAATTTCGTAACATGAGTGCTACATATGGTCTTGATTCTCAAGTTGTTGCAAATCTTTATAAAGCTTTTGCCTCTCATTATGAATTGCCTAAGAAGAATTTTGATAAGTATCATGAACCGTATAAAGATAAAATTGATTCATCTATTAATAAATGCGTTGTAGTTGAAACTGCTGATCATGTTATTCCTGAAGCTTATATTGAAAAAACTCCTTTCCCTGCTAAAATGAAGGAGTACTCTGTTATAAATAGTGCGGTTCATAAAAGTGAAAAGAAACCTGTAGAACCTGAAGAACAAATAAAAGTTGAACCTGCTGTTGCAATAGTTAAAGATCTTGTGACTGAAAATGTGGAGGATGGTCATATTATTTTCTGTGAAGATGCTTCTAATATTGTTTCACATCCTAATAAACCCAAACAAGTTAGTGTTCCTATGCTATCTGTTAGAATTGGTGATCATTGCTATTATGGTTTATGTGATATTGGTGCAAGTGTTAGTGATATTCCTTATGAGCTTTATACGGAGATTATGCACGAAATTGGTTCTTGTGAACTTGAAGATATTGATGTGGTTATTCAGCTGGCTAATAGAGAAACTATTTCTCCAATTGGTATTGTTCGAGATGTGGAAGTTCTATGTGGTAAGATTAAATATCCTGCTGACTTTTTGGTACTTGGTTCTTATTTTAGTGATTATTGTCCTATTATTTTTGGTAGACCTTTTCTAAATACTTGTGGAGCTATTATAGATTGCAAGAAAGAGAAAATTTTGACTAAATTTGCTGGTGAATCTTATGAGTTTAACTTCTCTAAATTTACCAAAACTCCTTATAAAGCTGATTTGCCTAATAATAATTTTAAAATGGAACAGTGTGCATCTATTGTTCTTGTTCCTAATAATCCTTTGCAGCAACATTTGGAGGATAGCGAGAGTGAAGTTTTTAGGAAAGAAAGAGATGAGCTTGAGGAAATTTTTCTTCGCCAACCTATTCTTAAGCATGATTTACCGGTGGAAGATCTGGGTACAACACCGCCACCAAAGGAAGATCCTGTCTTTGATTTAAAACCATTGCCTGATAATCTTAAATATGCTCATATTGATGATAAGAAAATATATCCTGTTATTATTAGTTCTAAGCTTACAGAGTTTGAAGAAGAAAGGCTATTGGAAATATTGAAGAAACACCGAGGCGCTATTGGCTACACTCTTGATGATTTGAAGGGGATTTCTCCTTCTATTTGCCAACATGCTATTAATATGGAAGATGATGCAAAGCCTGTTGTTGAACATCAGCGTCGTCTAATTCCGAAGATGAAGGAGGTGGTAAGGAATGAGGTATTAAAACTTCTTGAAGCTGGTATTATATATCCTATTGCTGATAGTAGATGGGTTAGTCCTATGCATTGCGTTCCCAAGAAAGGAGGAATGACTGTTGTGCCTAATGATAATGATGAGCTCATCCCTCAAAGAGTAGTTGTAGGGTATAGAATGTGCATTGATTTTCGAAAAGTTAATAAAGTTACTAAGAAAGATCATTACCCTTTACCATTTATTGATCAAATGCTAGAAAGATTGTCTAAAAATACTCATTTTTGCTTTCTTGATGGTTATTCGGTTTTCACAAATTGTCGTTAAAACTAAAGATCAAGAGAAAACCACTTTTACTTGTCCCTATGGAACTTATGCTTATAGGCGTATGCCTTTTGGTTTATGTAATGCTCCTGCTACTTTTCAAAGATGCATGTCTGCTATTTTTCATGGCTTTTGTGAGAGTATTGTGGAAGTATTCATGGATGATTTTTTCGTCTATGGGAATTCTTTTGATAGTTGCTTGCGAAACCTTGATAAAGTTTTGCAGAGATGTGAAGAAACTAACCTTGTTCTTAATTGGGAGAAATGCCACTTTATGGTTAATGAAGGAATTGTATTGGGACATAAAATTTCTGAGAGAGGTATTGAAGTTGATAGAGCTAAAGTTGAAGCAATTGAGAAGATGCCCTATCCGAGGGATGTTAAAGGTATTCGTAGTGTTCTTGGTCATGCTGGGTTTTATAGGGGATTTATTAAAGATTTCTCCAAGATTTCAAAGCCTCTTACTAATCTTCTTCAAAAAGACGTACCTTTTGTTTTTGATGATGATTGTAAGGAAGCTTTTGAAACTCTAAAGAAATCCTTAACAACTGCTCCTGTAGTTGAACCTCCTGATTGGAATTTGCCTTTTGAAATTATGTGTGATGCTAGTGATTTTGCTATAGGCGCTGTTCTTGGACAGCGAGTAGATAAAAAACTGAATGTTATTCATTATGCTAGTAAAACTCTTGATGCTGCTCAAAGAAATTATGCTACAACTGAAAAAGAATTATTAGCTGTAGTCTTTGCTTGTGATAAATTTAGATCTTATATTGTTGATTCAAAAGTTACGATTCATACTGATCATGCTGCAATTAGATACCTTATGACAAAGAAAGATGCTAAGCCGAGGCTTATTAGATGGGTACTTCTTTTGCAAGAATTTGATTTACATATTGTAGATAGGAAAGGTGCTGATAATCCTGTCGCTGATAATTTGTCTAGATTGGAAAATATTGCTTATGATCCTGTTCCTGTTAATGATAGTTTTCCAAATGAACAATTGGCTGTAATAAAGGTGAGCTCGCGAGACAGTCCTTGGTATGCTGCTTATGCTAACTTTATTGTTTCCAAGTACTTGCCTCCAACCTTTTCAGCTCAGCAAAGGAGGAAATTCTTTTATGACTTGAGGCATTATTTCTGGGATGACCCACACTTATATAAAGAAGGAGTGGATGGTATTCTGCAAAGGTGTGTTCCCGAATATGAACAACAAGAGATATTGAGTAAATGTCATGGTAGTGCTTATGGAGGACATCACGCCGGAGAAAGAACCGCGCAAAAGGTTCTACAATCAGGTTTTTATTGGCCAACTCTCTTCAAGGATGCGAAAGTTTATTTTATCTTGTGATGAATGCCAAAGGGTTGGTAATATCTCCAGACGTAATGAAATGCCTATGAATTATACTCTTGTTATTGAACCATTTGATTGTTGAGGATTTGACTTCATGGGACCTTTTCCGTCTTCAGAAGGTAACACTCATATACTTGTTGCTGTTGATTATGTTACTAAATGGGTGGAAGCCATACCTACAAAAAGTGCTGATGGTGAGACCTCTTTAAGAATGCTTTTAGACATTATTTTTCCTAGATTTGGAGTGCCTAGATATATTATGACTGATGGAGGTTCTCATTTTATTCATGGAGGTTTTAGAAAAACTCTTGCTAGGTATGGTATTAATCATAGAATTGCTTCCGCTTATCATCCTCAAACTAGTGGGCAAGTAGAATTATCAAATAGAGAGATTAAATCTATCTTGCAAAAGACTGTTAATAAAACTAGAAAGAATTGGGCTAGTAAATTGAAGGATGCACTATGGGCTTATAGAACTGCTTATAAAAATCCCATGGGAATGTCACCTTATAAAATGGTTTATGGGAAAGCTTGTCATTTACCTTTAGAACTAGAGCACAAAGCTTATTGGGCTGTTAGAGAATTAAATAAAGATCCTAAACTTGCCGGTAATAAGAGGTTGTTGCAATTGAGTTCTCTAGATGAATGGAGAAGTGAAGCTTATGAAAATGCTAAACTCTTTAAAGAAAAAGTTAAAAAAATGGCATGATAGAAGGATTATCAAAAGAGAATTTAATATTGGGGATAAAGTCCTATTGTATCGGTCTCGTCTCAGATTCTTTGCAGGGAAATTACTCTCGAAATGGGAAGGACCATATGTTGTCGAGGAGGTGTATCGTTCAGGAGCAATCAAAATTAGCTCTCTCCAAGGCAATGCCACGCAAGTGGTGAATGGACAAAGACTCAAGCATTATATCTCAGGTGATTCCTATAATGTTGATGTTGATATTATTCGAGTGGAAACACCGGAGGCTTTCATCAAAGGACAAATTGACAGTCCGCCAGAACTCGACTTTGAATAGGTAACAAGATCGTAATGAAAAGTACGCAATTTACTTTCCGAACAATATTTTTGCTGTTTTTGGAAAATATGAAAAATTACGAGATCGAAACGGAGTGGAAAAGACGCACGAGGGCGTGCCACCATAGGCCGGCGCGGCCTGGCCTGGGCCCGCGCCGCCCTATGGTCTGGCCGCCTCGTCGCCCCTTTCCGACTCTGGTTCGATCTGGTACTTTCCTTTTGTCGTGAAAATTTTTGCTATATAATCCCCCGGACCCCTGGAGGTCCGTATATCGTTTTCTCGACGTGTTTTGTTTCGAGCTGTTTCTGCCAGGATCCGTTTTCAGTTTAGAAGCACCATGGTCTCCAAGAACAAGGGCAAGGAGTTTCCGGATGAAGATAATCAAGATCTTGGGTGGAAAGAGGAGGACAAGGACGTCAAGGAAGAGGATGAAGAAGAGGTGGAGGAAGATTCGCGCGCACACCCGCGTGCTACCATCGCAAGCATCAAGGTGGTGGACAACCCTTTTAGTGCAAACAAGAGCGCAAGAATTCGCACTGGAGGAGCGGTTCCATGTCATTACCTAGCTCCAAAAACATCTTTATCAGGCATTCACCATCCCTTCCACAATCTAATTTTCAATAATCAAATTGAAGGGACTCCCAAGGTAGCATTGCCTAGCAATTGGGATATAGATCGCTCTAACACTGCAGGAAGGAGGAAGCCTGAGGGTGAAGAGTGGGGAAATAACTCCAAGAGTTGGGACTCGCCGTCGAACAGACTTCTTAACCGCGTCGAGCACAATTCGGAGATGATTCGCAATCTCACATACAAGATTGATGAGCTTCAGGAGCTTATTGAGAAGCTTGTCAGGAATTCATCACCACCATCGCCGAAGGAGTAATTCATCATCGGTATTGGCATCCCCTTGGTTTGTTCCAAGCTTGGGGGAGTGCCGCGGTATCACATCATCACTACCTTTTACTTTTTATTGTCAAGTAGTGTCATATCATGAGTAGGGAAGTTATCATATAAGATGGGTTGCAGTTTGGAAGTATCTCTCCTTTAGTTGGTTATCTATGTATCCCTTGGTGTGAGTTATCGTTATGGAATATTAATGAGAAGTCTTATCATTTACATATTGCACATCTTATTTTAGTTTGCAATCTCTATTATATGATTTACCTTGTTGTTAGTATTGGTATCACTTTGGGAGCATTGAATAAATCTATTTGGTTTTGGCAAACTTAGCATTGGTCAATAGCAACAACACTTTGAGGTTTAAGTAGAAAAGAGAAATACATGTAGTTGTTTCATTGTCTTTCTTTCTTGTTAGCTCATAGTTTATTATTCTGAAGTTAAAATTGTTTGTGCTTACAAGGAAGATGCATGATTGTTTCTATCACATGTATATTTGTTTGTTTCCCTCAACTCTTATGCTTGCTAATTAACTTTGCTAGCCAAAAACCTGTACTGAGAGGGAATACTTCTCGTGCATCCAAACCTTAGCCCAAACCTATGTCATTTGTGTCCACCATACCTACCTACTACATGGTATTTTCTGCCATTCCAAGTAAATACTTCATGTGCTACCTTTAAACAATTCAAAACTTAGTATCTCTTATTTGTGTCAATGTTTTATAGCTCATGAGGAAGTATGTGGTGTTTATCTTTCAATCTTGTTGGGCAACTTTCACCAATGGACTAGTGGCTTCATCCGCTTATCCAATAATTTTGCAAAAAGAGCTGGCAATGGGATTCCCAGTCCCAAACTAATTAACCTAATTAGACACTCCTCCATGGTATGTGATTGATGGATGGCATCCGAAGGATTCGGTTAGCCATGGCTTGTGTAAGCAAAGGTTGGGGGGAGTGTCATCATAATAAAACTAAAATAAAAAGGCACTCCTTCATGGTATGAGATTGTTGGCAGGCACCCGAGGATTCGGTTAGCCATGGTTTGTGAAAGAAAGGTTGGAAGGAGTGCCACATAAAATGAAAATAATATGGGAGCCGCTCTTTGAAGGTTGTCTGGCAAGGGGGTTAGAGTACCCGCTACCAGTCGTTGACAACAACAAACACCTCTCAAAATGTTACTTTTATTCTCTTTATATGATTTCAAAACTGAAAAAGCTCTAGCACATGATTTAATCACTGCTTCCCTCTGCGAAGGGCCTGTCTTTTACTTTATGTTGAGTCAAGAACCTATTTCCCTCCATCTCAAGCAAGCATTTGAGTAGTTGTGATCAAACCATTATATTGTGATTTGCTTCATCATGTCTTTTACTTTTCCTTGTTTAGTTCAAGTTTTATCTGAATGAATATAGCTTTGCAAGTTATCAATGATTATGAGGAGACTATTATGATTGAGTATGCAAGTTGTGCCATATAAACTTTAACATGAGAGCGCTGCTCAATGAGATAAATATAATCTGTTAATTGTTCTCTGACCAAGAACGAAGTTTGCCATCACCAACTATGATTTCTTATGCACCTTTATTTGTGATTACCTTATACTTGTTCCAAGTTGAGTTATATGAGGAAGTTGTTTACTAGAATGTCTTGTGTGAATGAATATGATGCTTCTTGTCCGTATTTTATTTATCGACTCTTCACTCCATAAACATGTGGTCCTGTTTACTGAGTTCGCCGCTTGGGGACAAGCGAAGTCTAAGCTTGGGGGGAGTTGATACGTCCAATTTGCATCACTATTTTGTATCATAATTTGCTGTTATTCATTGATATATTTCATATTTGGACACAATACTTATGTTATTTCATCTATTTTGCATGTTTCATCATTATTGGAGGATCGAGCACCGGAGCCAGGATTCTGCTGGAAAAAGCACCGTCAGAACGCAATATTTCGGAAGATCAACTGTGGAAGGAAATTATACCAAAAATCCTATTTTTCCAGATGACGAAGGAAGCCAGAAGGGGGAGCTGAGAAGGCCCAAGGTGGGGCCAGACCACAGGCCGGCGCGGCCCATGGCCTGGCCGCGCCACCTTGTGGTGTGGGGGCCCCACAACCCCTTTCGCCTCCTTTTCTTCGCGAAACCCTTCGTCCCGAAGACCTAAGCCACAGAGGGTACCTCGCGAAGAGCCACAGCCGCCTCTGCGGGGCGGAGAACACCAGAGAGAAAAGAGCTCTCCGGCGGGCAGGAATCCACCGGGGAAATTCCCTCCCGGAGGGGGAAATCGACGCCATCGTCACCGTCATCGAGCTCGACATCATCTCCATCACCATCATCATCATCTCCACCATCATCACCGCCGTCTCCACCGCTGGACACCGTCACCGCCATAGCAATTTGGGTTTGATCTTGATTGTTTGATAGGGGAAACTCTCCCGGTATCGATTTCTACTTGTTGTTGATGCTATTGAGTGAAACCATTGAACCAAGGTTTATGTTCAGATTGTTATTCATCATCATATCACCTCTGATCATGTTCCATATGATGTCTCTTGAGTAGTTCGTTTAGTTCTTGAGGACATGGGTGAAGTCTAACTGTTAGTAGTGAACTATGGTTGAGTAATATTCAATGGTATGATATTTAAGTTGTGGTGTTATTCTTCTAGTGGTGTCGTGTGAACATCGACTACACGACACTTCACCTTTATGGGCCTAGGGGAATGCATCTTGTACTCGTTTGCCGATTGCGGGGTTGCCGGAGTGACAGAAACCTAAACCCCCGTTGGTATATCGATGCAGGAGGGATAGCAGGATCTCAGAGTTTAAGGCTGTGGTTAGATTTATTCTTAATTACTTTCTTGTAGTTGCGGATGCTTGCAAGGGGTATAATCACAAGTATGTATTAGTCCTAGGAAGGGCGGTACATTAGCATAGGTTCACCCACACAACACTTATCATAACAATGAAGATTATTTAGCCGTATGTAGCGAAAGCACTAGACTCAAATCCCGTGTGTCCTCGAGAACGTTTGGTCATTATAAGTAAACAACCCGGCTTGTCCTTTGTGCTAAAAAGGATTGGGCCACTCGCTGCAATTGTTACTCTCGCACTTTACTTACTCGTACTTTATTCACCTGTTACATCAAAACCCCCTGAATACTTGTCTGTGAGCATTTACAGTGAATCCTTCATCGAAACTGCTTGTCAACACCTTCTGCTCCTCGTTGGGATCGACATTCTTACTTATCGAAAATACTACGATACACTCCCTATACTTGTGGGTCATCAGCGTGCCCGATGAAATTATAAAAAAAAAGAAAAGAGAGAGAGAAAAAGAAGTAGAAAAAGTGAGCATATTTCGAGTTATATACATAACTCTACATATACTCCCATCGGGAGAGAAATATAAGTCATCCATTGACTCAATAAAATGTGCTATTCCAACAGCCGAAAAAGCACTCGACAATATATTCTCAGAACGCCAAAGTTGCGAACAATTTCTGAATGCCGCAAAACATTGCGAAGGTTAGACCCCGGATCCGTTCTGTGTGGCGTGGCGCCGTCTCTGACGTCGGTTTGCTACTTTTATCCGTATCAACAGATACGAAGAAAAATCCTAACGGACGCGTTAGGTACCCGATAAATATGACTGGGACTCGACAGAATGGTAAGACCTTAAGCGGCACCTGTCGAAGTTTACACCAGTATCCCGAGATCATGTCCAGGGACGTGATCTTGAAGTAGGTTTTTGCGGATTGCCATTAGAGCAGTTAACTAGTACCTGATCCGTCAGATGAACTAGCCCCAACTACCATTATCCCTGTACAATATAGAAATTTGTATGCAAAAATATGTGATAAAATTCAGAGTTATCGAATAAATATAAAGGTGGAGATTTTCCTTGACTCTACGATTCAAGCAAAATCTCGGGGGCTACTGACATAGGCATCCCCAATGGGCCTGCCGAAGATGGTACCCGGGGTTTACTGAAGGCCCACGACCCGAAGGATAAGAAGAATTCAGAAGCCCAACTTGCTAGTTAAGGAAAGCTAGAGTTGTATTAGGAGAGAACACTTGTAATATTGCGGGAGGAGTTGGAAACCTTCCCGAACTCTGTAACTTGTACATCACGAATCCCTCGGCTCCACCTCCTATATAAGGGGGAGTCGAGGGACAAAGAAAGCATCGATTCATTGTCTCACAAACCCTAGTTTTCATATCATCGAGTACTTTTCGGCTGAAACCTTCGAGATCTACTTGCCCTCTACTTCTAACTAAACCCTAGTCTACAACCCGTAGGCATTGACAAGTTAATCCTTTGTCAGCAAGGGCCTTCATCCTGTGGAAGTACACGTTGATCGTCTGATCGTGCTTCTTCAATTCCGCCATCTGTTGGCGAATGCCGGAGGAGCGAGCAATGGACGTGGATGCAAACGCACCATTGAGAGTTTCCCACGCCCCCCGAGAAGAGTTGGTGAACATCACCATCCCAAGTACGCCTTCGGTCATGGATGAGACGAACATCGAGAGAATGGACTGGTCTTGTTGGATCCAGTGTTGTTAGGTCGGATTGGGTTGCGGTATCATCACGCTGGTGTGCATGACCCCAACATGTTCCGGGGGTAGGGGATAGATCTGTCACAGTATCTCATCAACATCTGGCTGCGGAGAAGAGGAGCAACCTGCGCCCTCCAGAACAAGTAGTTCTCGTTGTTGAGGCGGATGGTGATCGCCGACTGGATGTTGATGATGCCCGGCATAGACATGTTGGCGAAGGTGGGAGAAGGGGCGTTGACGAAGGAGGGCCCCGCCCCAAACTGTGTGGGACGCGCGATCGGGCCGGAGGTTGAGCTCGGTGCAACGAAGCCTGAGAGAGAGCCCGCCGACGCCATGGACAGGGCATCTGTGTAGATCGATGCGAGGGCGTTTGTTCCCCAGAGGGAATACGGCGGAGCCGCGGTATAGGAACCCGGCAGCAGCGGCGCCGCAGATGGCGGCGCGGAAGGAAGCGCGACAAAGGGCGCAGCAGGTGGCACCGTAGTCACCGTGGTCGACGGCGCGGAAGACTCCACCATGGTCAATGGTGGATCGAGAGGAAGAGTTGGAGCCGAGCTGCTCGAGGAGGATGCATCGGTGGCAGTCATCGCGCACGGCGGCGGCGGCGGAAGGCGGAAGCGTCGGCTAGGTCAGGGCTAGCTCTGATACCATGAAAACCTAGATGGAAAAGTGTATTGTGGGCTGGCTCAGCACAACGTGTACCGGCCTATTCATCTCATTATATATGGATCAGGGGTACAATACATGGTTAGATACAAATACAAAGCTAACCTATTATACACATATTCTATCACTACATTGACTATAGTGCTTTGTCGTGAGGAAATCGTTATAAGGAAGCTGTGGATGATCATGAGACAAAGCATGTTCACGCCTAGGCTTGTGTTGAGTAGCATGATATGTTGAGTACACATCCTCGGGTCGTCCCCTCGAGGCGAATCCCCTAATCGGTCGCCGTCCTACATGCTTCAACGGCTCCCTAAGGCTGCTACAGGCCTAAGCACCCCTGGCGCCCCCGGTAAGAATGGCGATGGAGCGGGTTTAGACGGATATACTAAAACCAAATCCATACCCATCATCCTCAGTCTGACCCGCCCACAAAGGTATCCATGGATATATGGCATTCAGATAGTCCTTCTGAACTGAAATCATGGAAAGACTAGGCTCACCAGGCAGCAAAAGCTAGATATAGCCTCTCTTCCCCCACTTACGGATTCACTTACTGGTTGGTATGTTCATCAAGTTCTCGATTACTACTCCCAACCCGTCGGATATTCGGGTAGGATATCAATGGGTTTAGACACTATCTACATTAGTATAACAATATTTCAACATAACAACAACATTACAACAATAGTTTGACAACATTTAATCACTTCAGCAACATTTCGGGCCCTATAGCAGTATTTGAGCAACACTATCATCAACATTTCACTACCATAACAAAATATCACCAACAATATCAACGACAAAAGCATTTCAGCAACAATATCTGCAATAATTATATGGCTAATGCATAGGAATATCAAAGCAACAATAGTTCAACCCATAATACTTAAATATGTTAAACCTTCTGGCCGTGAGTAGCGTGATTTGTTGTGATGATCAAGAATGAGAGTATGTCGGTTTGGCCTTTTGGCCGATTTCGTCTCTCCGACTCCAAATGGAAACTAGCCTTAGCGCTGATGTTTAAATAATGGAACCCCCTTCTTCCCCATCCCATATCGTCTGCCTCCCTCGCACTCACCCTCGGCCAACCAGATCATGAGCAATTAGCTTCTCTCCGAGTCTCTCAGCTTCTTTCGTGCTCTTACCCCGCCCGCCCACCATGGCCGCTGCACCCTCCCTCCTCATCCTCCTCCGCCGCCTTACCTTGCGAGGTTCTTGTCCCACGATTTCCCTTTGTGTCAACTGCTGCCTGTCGCACAGGGAGAGTCACCACCCCCAGGCGGCCGGGATCCTCCCTCATAGGGTACAACCTTACAATCACTTTGGTTTTTAGATTTCTGATTCTTGTTCTTTCTTTCATTCGCTTCTCCGTAGTTTAGTATTCTTTGTACCGATTGCCCATCGGTGTAACATAACTTTTATACTTGTACATAACTTTTATACTTGTACTAAACTTATTGTTATCATATTTTATTCTTATTGAGTATAATTTTAGATAACTTAGACTGCTTAACTAACCACATAACATTATTTCCGGATATTAGTTCTCTCAATTGTAATTTATCTATAACACATAGTTTTCTTGTGATAATTTAAATTTATGTTGCAATAAAGTTTTACTTAAACTATTTTTTGCACATTGCTAAAATTATATGGTGTATTTGTATATATATGCGTGTATGTGTGTTAGTGTATATATGTTAATATCCACAATTACCATGATAGAGATCTATAAATCGTACAATCAAATAGATATCTTAGTTGTGGTTCTGGTTTATTGTTAGGTACCTATACCGATAAAAATTTCTAACCATCGGCAATTTTTTCTTGCAAGTTAGAATCCGTAGCAAGTTCACAACACGTATGTGCTCTACACATGGTAATGGAACCATATATACTATAATAATAATAATAGATGAACATAAAATTACCTTAGTTATGCTTGTTTTAAATGTATTCAAATGAACTTATTTTTTACAAAATTAAACATGAGACTCTATCACAGCGTGGTATAGATACAAATAGGTAAAGCAGAGTTAATAGCATAAAACTACCGCAATCTAGTCGAAATTTACGAAATAGTACCATTTTATATTTTGGTAGTGTAAATTTACCATCTTGGGCGTAATTCTTTGCAGTTCGAGCAAATGGCGCAATTACAACGAATTAACATGAAACTGATATTGGGACCCACCTGTGAGAGCTGAGGTGGAAAATACAAGTGTCATTTTGCTGAGGAGGACTTGGTCCCACATGTTAGTATAGTAAAAAAACCAAAAATGTCTAAAAAAATATTCAAAGAATTCCACAGTTTTTATCCCCGCCCAACCACCTCAACATGGTATCGCCTTCGTCGATGGACATCTCAGGTTGGTCGGGGTTGGTTTCAAGGCTGCCATTGTTATGTATGACAAAGAAACTGGGTCACCTCGCACCCGAATCGAAAATTGGACACTCACCACGTGGACAAACAACGAGATGAGTAGTTCCTAGGATGATTGGTGCATGGACGGCACGCTCCAAGCTTCCGACATCTTCCTCGACGACCACCCGGAATCCGAGCCACCGATAGACTTGCAGAACCTTTGTGTCTCTGATCCCGTTACTGGCATGAACGAGATTGATAATCGACAGCGAGGGAGAAATTGATGCACCCCAAGTCATGGGTTCTAGCTATTGATACAAGGGAGCGCAAGGTGCAAAGGTGGCGCTCACGCTTGGCCCTCTACCTCAGGAAATGCGCTACCTAGTCGAGAGGGGACCCAATAGACATATCCACGTATGGTTAGAACGCTCAGTTTTGGAAGAGATAACAAAAACTCGGATCATAGGTTTGACTACCTTCATCTTCTTCCGCTGCTGGTGGGTTGTCAATGCCCGTGTTGCCAGGATTATGTGCTAGGAACAAGAATTCCATCCATGTAAAAACAAAAGCAGATTAAACTTTTGACTATTCAGTTTAGTAGAAATATTAGAGGTAGTAAATGATAAACATGATTTTGGTGTTTTTTTCATGCCTTCTGAGTCGAGATTATGATCTGTCATGTGACGGGTCACTATTGGTATGGAAACCTCGTATGTGCCGTGCCGGTGACAGTCATCAACCAACAGCATGGCAAACATGAAGACACGATGGGGTCGACGCAACACTTGCCATCTTCCTGGTTCACACTCGTGCACGTGCGCGCGCTACCTAAACCAGCTGGTTAAACCAAGCTGTCGTCGCTTCGGTTCCTTGGAGACAGATAAACAAAATTCCTGCTGCTTGAAACACACAAGGAATCAAAACAACCCAAAACGCAAAAGGGACGAAGATCTTTTATGTTGTTTTTCGATTTCATTTTTTCTGGTTTCTTTGTTTATTTTTACTTGGTATAAACAATCATTAACATCTCAACCTTTTTAAAATTATGAAATTTATCAATATTGTAAATTTTTAAAATTATAAATGGTGTTGCATATTTGACAGTATTCCGGTGTGGGGTGCCTCACGAAGGGGAGAGAGGGGAAGCCATGGGGCGAGGAGTCATCAGGATGGGGATACATGAGTTACCCAACTTCAGAAACCTCACGATGATGACGAGGCCCTACTTCTACATGTCTGAAATTATCAAGCAATGAGTACGAGATTACATTGAGTTGTGTTGTACTTGCCTCAAAGGCTCTCAGGATTCAGCTTTATAAAAGTGTTGATCTAGGGTTACATGGTAGAGATCCACCTGAACACGGCTAAGTCTAACTTATGTTACGTTGTCTTTTTCTTGCACGTCAAGGATCCAACCTACCATCTATGTCGGTGCGGATCCGACCAATTAGGCTCTGGGCTAGACTCCTCTATCTTGATTCTCCAGCAGCTGGGCCGCTCGGTTGGGCCGTAGGCCCCACCACTATCTATGTGTTATCCGGCCTTGCCAAAATTAAGACCCTGATGTGGTATACTTATTTAGCATATCGAAAATAGTAAAAAAAAAATTAAAACCATTTTACTTGGTGAACTATTTTTAAAATTTGAACCTTTTAAAATCAAAATTGAATTTTAAAATTTTTGAAAAAATGTAAATTTGAATCTTTTCCTTTAAATTTTTTAAAAACCTCAACCTTTTTAAAATTTGTGAACATTTTAAATTTTGAATTTTTCTATCTAGCGAACACTTTTTTAAATGCGATCATTTTAAAATTATAAAAAATTAAAATCCAAACCTTTTAAATATTCATAAATTTTCTATATGTTACTGTTTTATGTTGGTAACTTCTAGAAATTGTTCGAGGACAGATATCATAAAAAGAAAAGCTAAATTCATATAGAAGTTGTTAGGTACGTAGAAAGGAAATAGGCTTATGCGCTGATTGCTCGGCGCATTGGGCCTGACGACCTGGCCCATGTACGCGGATGACCAAGCAAAGGCTCCTAAAACCATCTCCTCCGCCGCCGCCGCCGGAGAGAGTTTCTAACTCTGAATCCAAACCAAAACCATGTCCGCCGCCGCCACCACCACTGTCTCCTCCGGTGGTTCCTCCCGCCCCACCTGGATCCTCCTCAACAGGTACGCCAAGATTGGCGAAAACACCAACGAAACCACCACGCACTGCCAAGTTACCGATGATATGAAGATATGCGCTTCCCTCGTCCGCGAGCGCCCGCCGCTCCCCTCCAACCTCTACGTGCACTGCTCCGGCGCCGCTCTCGCGGAGCGCCCATCCTCGCTCGCCATGGTGGACGACCTCATCCTCTTCCATGTCTACGTCGGGTCTGCGTACCGCGTCCGCTCCGCGCTGCCGTCCTACTTCTTCATGTACCGGGCCGACCCCAACCGGCCGTCTCTCGAGCTGCTGCCGCACCCGCCGCCGCAAGATCGGGTCCGCATGTATCATGCGTTTGGCATCTTCCCTCGCGGCGGGGAAGAGGATCACTACACCATCGCCTCGATGATTCCTCAGGACCGTAAGGACGGCATTTTTACACTTCGCCTGTATGACTCCGAGACTAAGACCTGGAGCTCCAAGAAGCTGTCCGTCGAGTCGCCGCAGGACGACTTCCCGGTTCCCATCCCCGTCAACTATCGCCTTCTGTTATCACATAATATGTCCACTGTGCTCACTCTTGGAGGAACAATCGGCTGGGTCGATCTCTGGCGCGGCGTCCTCTTCTGTGACATGCTCTCCGGTCACCATACCCTACGTGGCGTTCCGCTGCCGCTCCCACTGAAGCTGACCAAACCTGACGGCGATCCAAGCGACGAGGAGCTAACATCTGGAAGAACTAGCCGTGGCATCGCCTTCGTCGGTGGCCATCTCAGGTTAGTTGAGGTTCGTTTCAAGGCCGCCCCTGTTGTGTTTGTGTATGACCAAGAAACTGGGTCGCCTCGCTGGCGAATCGAAAACTGGACAATCACCACCTGGACCAACAAGGAGATGAGTAACTCCTACGATGATTGGCGCATGGACGGCACGTTCCAAGCTTCCGACATCTTCCTCGGCGACCACCTGGAATCGGAGCTACCGCCGATAGACTTGCAGAATCTTTATGTCTCTGATCCTGTTATTGGCATGAACGGAAATGACATGCATGTTGTTTACCTGACTGCGAGGGAGAACTGGAGGCACCCCAAATCGTGGGTCCTAGCTATTGATACGAGGGATCGCAAGGTGCAAAGTGTGGTGGCCACGCCCGGCCCTCTATCCGAGGAAATGCGCTACTACGATGCAAACTACTGTACCTGCACTATTATCTCCAAGTAGTGTGCCAACGCTTCACCAGGTAATCTGTAATTTTTTTACTAATTTATTGATTTCATAATGTAAGACCATTCAGTTCTTTTGGATCAATTGCTAGGCGTTCTGTAATTAACTAAGAGCGCTGAGTCTTTAGTTAAATCTCTTTGTGGGACTATATTACTTCACCATTTTGCGTGTCTGCCTCCTGTTTAGTTGATACCTGTTTTTATAGCCTCTCTGTATGCTATTAAGTTGATCTGATGGATGCAGGTATATCGAAATGTGAATGTAGTATATATAAACAACCTGGCTATTTCCAGATGCTTCACTTCATCTTAATGAAATCAGCTGCATATTTGTTTTATTCGTGGGTTCCTGCCTCCTAGCTCTTGCAAGCATTTTAATCTATTTCATTACATGTTGTATCAGGTGGGACTTTGGATGCTTAGCATTTAGCAATCAAATGGCTATGGACTAAATTAAAGTCAGCATATGCGCAGTTTCACGTGAGGTTGAGATTGAGCAACACTACCTTTCTCACTTGATATATTTTATCCTGCTTGAGATGGATCTATCTTGATTAGTTGTAATGATGCTATATCATATGTTTGTGGTGAACTGGTTACTTGTGCTTGTTGGTGGTGGACATTCTTGTAGTTAGTTCTACATTTCGTACTTTGCTATAAAGTTATGATTTTCGGTAGTTTTGTCATTTGCTGCTTGCTCTTGGTTTGCTTGAGAAATAGGAGTAACAATTTGTATACTAAAACCCTACTTGCAGTAAACTAATTGTATTTCATGGCAAAAAAATTAGGTCAATTGAGCTAGTTTTGATCAATCAAGGAATTGAACATGGCTAAGTTAGGGTGTTTATCATGGGTTTTCAAAGAACCCGGCATAATCCAAACACATCAGCGTAATTCCTGATGTAGATTGGTTGGTTTTGAAAAAAGTGACTTGCAGAACACTAGCCGGTTTCTAACGGTGTAAAGATCCCTTAGGTCTGGAGATGGTCATCCGCTCTCGTCCAATAGCCACTAGCTCATTGGTCTCCTTTTTCTCGACCTCCGTTGTCACCGATGTCATCCTCCTTTCCCATCAACACGCAACAGTCTAACTAGGTACTTATAGTTACTAGTTGCATGCCCATGCGTTGCCACGGCCCCTTCTATTCTATTCTCGCAGCACATGTCAACATATGGTACTCCCTCCGTTTCAAAAAGAGTTGCTCAACTTTTTTTTAGATATAGATGTATCTATAACTAAAATATGTCTTTATACCTCCATATCTAGACTCTATACCTCCGTATCTAGAGAAAGTTGATCAACTCTTTTAGGAACAGAGGAAGTATAAAATTGAGTGTGTATACATTGCCACCAAAAATTACCTAATTTATATCATAGATGCATCATTAAAATGCTCTTATACTCCGACGGATACTTCATTGTGTCTCTCCTATTTGTTGATTGTCAATCCCCTCTAATCAAGTGTCATTGGCTCCAACTGACCCCCCAAGTTGCACACCATACTATTATGCCTATGAATTCTCTACAATCTCGCAAAGTGCAGGGTCGTCGGTACACCTAAAAGTAACTTGCAAGTTGCAATGATAGAGGAACACATACATAAACCAGAAAGTATTGTATAACTCTAAACCGCTCGAGTTATGTAAAAGTAGTTAGAAATTTTTAAAATGTAGAAACTGATGTCAAGTTAAACAACAATTCACATTGGTTTCAGGTTCAAAACCACTAATATCATAATTTTTTTGCGAAAGCGAAACCACTAATATCATACTACCCCACAATGCCTCAACGCTCCCTCACCAAGCAACTAAAGTGTGCACTATTTAAAGAGGTACCATAGCTTGTTATTGTGTGCGGTCTCTGTTCTTCTTGCACTGCATCACCTAAAGAAGTCCCTTGTACCAATCTTAACAATAAAATCGCTAATGGAGAATGTGCACCACCTAAAGAAGTCCCTCACCAAGCCGCGAATACATGGTACAGACATCACATTCCACAAAAAATTGATTTTGATTCACGGGACTATATCAATTGAAAAGGAAGACTAAAAGGAACTTCAGTAAACAACAATTTAAGTAAGGAACTTCTTTTTCAGCATGCCAAATGTTAAAACATAAATAAAGCATGCATATACATCGACACGTACTTCGGGAGACTTTAGTGGAGTTGGTTTTCCATCAACAAACTCGATATTTTCATACCAAAGCACAACAGTCAGTAAAGGAGTGCAGGTAAACCTGCCATGGATTGATGATACGAGATTATGTAGTAGCTCTTGCAAGAATATAATATATGCTCATCCTAATGAATAAAATTGTTAAAATGAACCATCTCCATTCTAAAAAAATATGTGTTCTTCATGTATTTCTATTTTACAGACCAAACAACCTTTGATTGCTCTTTGTTCTATTTCGAGTGAAACAACTACCTCTCTGCAGTCCTACAACTAAATGCCACTCTCGATCTGTAATCTAGTTAGATCATATGTGATAAATATAAAATTTCATGGTTCAAGACAACATTGATAACCTCATTCTCTCTATGTGAAAAATAGAACAGTGGGCAGGGTTCACAAAAAAGTTGCCATAACATACTTCACCAATCAAGTAAACTTTAAGGAAAATTATACAAGTAATATTATTTTATCAATCGTCGGTCAGTTACAAAATTTATAAAATGCACACCGGTTCCTGGAATAATACCCTGATACAAATCAAATCGAGGATCACTATAATCTAATAAAAAGTGTGATCATGGACTGCTTGCAAAGCTACTATTCAGTAACAACCAACAAGTAGATTTTTATCATTAGCTAAATATAGCTCGGGTAACTTCATTCAATAGCATGAGATCCTAGTTTTGGTACCATAATCCAATATCCCAATGGAAATTGCTTGTAGCCTGCCCTGGCACCCTTTTGCTAATCAGCTGACACAAAATACACCATTTGCCCTACACTCTTTCTAATTTATGTAGCTGATACAGTCCTCCATACTCTACTAACTAATCCAATGTATCATTATTGAAGCCTACTAATGAAGCATCACACAAAAAATCCTAAAAATTTATTACGGGAACACTAGTGGAGAAGAGGCCTTTGGTCCCAAGCCCCTGGGAGCAAATGTCCCAGTTCTGAACCAAACCGGGACCAATGGGGGGCATTGGTCCCGGTTCGTTTCGCGCTGGGCGACCCCACTCGCTGGCGCATGTCCGTTAGCGGCCTTTAGTCCCGGTTTGTACTAAAAACCGGGACTAAAGGGTCCGCGGCAGGGCGCGGCAGGCCGTGTCAGGCGTCGGAACCCTTTAGTCCCGGTTTGTAATACAAACCGGGTCCAAAGGCCACCCTTTGGACCCGGTTTGTATTACAAACCGGGACAAAGTCCCCAATCTGCCTATATAGGCTTGCCACTGCCCAAGTGTGAGCCACACTTAGCCATTTTTTCACTTTCTTCACAAGAGGGGTGTATTGCTTTGCTCTCTTCTTCACATGCACAAGAGGTGTTCGATTAAATGCTTAAGAGGATTTGCCACTTGAGTTCACACAAATCAAGCCACACTTAACTTGCTTTTTTCTTCTCCATCGAGGTTAATAACTTTATCCTTTTCATCTGTAATTGATAAAATGCATGTGTATATATACATCGTGATGTTCTGTTATGGTTTTAATCAGCTTAATTATATCATGCAGATGAATCGGCAATGGATGTACATTGACCGACGCTTTGACGAGTTCACTTCGGGCCTGAGTAATTTTATGGCCGTGGCTGAGGCAAACAAACATGGTGGCTTCATGTATTGTCCATGTGTTGACTGCAAGAATACCGTAAATTACGCTCACTCGAGTACCATTCACGGCCACCTTCTGCGATCTGGTTTCATGCCCAGTTACTATTGTTGGACCAAGCACGGAGAAAGAGGGGTTATGATGGAAGACAATGAAGAAGAGGAAGAGGATGATGACGGTTATCCCAATTTCCCTGAATACGATGATACTGCAGAAGGCAATGAAGACAATGAAGTAGAAGATCAAGAGGCACCAGATGAGCCTGCTGATGATGATCTTGGTCGGGCCATTGCTGATGCAAGGAGAGAATGTGAAACTGAAAAGAAAAGGTTGGCCTTCGACAAGATGATAGAAGATCACAACAAATTTTTATACCCAACTTGCGAAGATGGCCATAAAAAGCTAGGCAGCACACTGGAATTGTTGCAATGGAAGGCAGAGAACGGTGTCACTGACTCAGGATTTGGAAAGTTGCTGACAATAATTAAGAGGAAGCTTCCAAGGGGTAACGAATTGCCCGCCAGTACGTACGAAGAGAAGAAGATTGTCTGCCCTCTAGGATTAGATGTGCAAAAGATACATGCATGCATTAATGACTGCATCCTCTACCGCAGTGAGTACGAGAATTTCGATGCATGTCCGGTGTGCACTGCATTGCGGTATAAGATCAGACGAGATGACCCTGGTGATGTTGAGGGCGAGCGCCCCAGGAAGAGGGTTCCTGCCAAGATTATGTGGTATGCTCCTATAATACCACGGCTGAAACGCTTGTTCAGAACCTACCTTGCCTCTTCCTCCATGGATGGACGGTCACCGCTGGAGAAATCACCGATGCCAAGTGTTTGGAGGTTTGCCAAGTGTAGAACCACGGGTACTCGGTATATAACCTATCGTTAGAAGAAAACCTCGGTTAATATTATGGCATGTCCAACAGAGACGCTAGGGAAATAATTTTGTCTAGTTCCTGGCAAGATTTTGATTTTTCAGTTCAAAACGTCGGCAGGTCAACGTTGAGTAGCGTCTTCAGTCTTGCTGCTAGTAGCAGTGCTTTTGCTTCAGCTTGTACTCCTTCCGTACAACAATGTAAGACGTTTTAGTTATTTTTTGGTTCACTCACTTTCGTTTGTATCTAGTATATTTTTAGTATGTAGGTTCACTCCTTTTAGTATGTACCTAGTTTATTTTAAAAGGATCTACAACATCTTTTATTACTGCACAGAGGGGAACCAGGTGATTAATGCATGGCACACGGCGCGTACGATGAGTCGCCGCCACGAAATATGTCACCCTGGGCGACCAGCGCCATGAGCTCTATTCCGACCTCCACCCCACGGTGGTCGCATGTCGCATCAAGAGCAACCACCACCTATTGTGGCGGCGGCAGTAGTGGCGACGAGGCCACCGGCATCTCTCCTTGGTTTCCTGCGTCGGACATCAAGAGAAGCACGGTTGCATGGTGATCCCCCGGGCAGAGGGCGGAGTACATCGAGGCGCATATAGGCAGGGTGCTGGTGGCGACGTCGCGGAGAGAGGAATGGCGGTGCGCTGGGAAGAGAGCAGCTGAGCAGATCCGGTGAGAGCAGCTTGATCTGGGGCGAGCAATCGGGCCACGATTTTGGCTCAGTTATCGCATTAAATTTTTTTGGGGGTGGGGGGGAGCTGGGTAATGTTATTGCGTCAGAATTTTTTTGCATAGGAAGCTTTGTGAATGCATACCGTACGATGGGAAGGGAATATGTGGTGTCCTATCGGTCTGATGGTTTCCTTTTCATCGGACTGTAGCGTTTACCTTTTTAAATGGCCTCGGGAGCCTAAAACACTTTTTGTTGTTCTATGGGGTTGTGACGCCTACCCCTAGCTTTCCATCAAAATTGGTGACCCCACAAAATGTACTTCTTTTAAACAAGAATGACTTTGGTCGTTCTAGTTGGCTAGCTAGTCTCTGTTGAATAGTAGAAATAGAAGGGTGGTTAATGATATCGTTCATAATCGACGTTTCAGCTTTCCCTAAAAAAAAAATCGACGTGTCAGCTGGTGTGTTGCGTGAAAGGAAAAGAAAGCAAACAAAGAAGAAGAAAATCGATGGGCTTGGATGAATTAATGCGCGACTGAAGGTGTGTGGTGTGGCACGTACAGGTAGAAGGGAGGCGCGCGGTGGCGAAATCGTAGAAAAACATGTTTAGGGGCGAGGCAATGGAACGTACTACGTACTAGAGTACTAGGAAAGAAAGGTGCGATTGTACGTGTTGGTTCATGTCAAGTCGATTTGTCAATGAATCAGCATCGAATTAAACGGACAGTGCGTTGACCCGCGATGGCTGGGCGACGAGTCGATTTCGCGAGAGAAAAAGGAAAGGAAAAAAAAAACAGTTGAACACACACACGCGCTCGTGCGTGCGTGGCGACCGGCACGACTTTCGACCCATCAATTCCCTCTCGGTCACGTCGGTCGTCGCGCTGCGCCTTGGATGACCCAGCTCGCCGCATTGGGCCTCACGACCTAGCCCATGTACGCGGATGACGCACCCACGTCAGCCTTCCAGAAGCCATATATACACAACCCGGCATTATGGGCTGCAGCGGATCGGGCAAACAAACAGGCTCCCAATCTACTGTATTATGCGTTCTCGGACAGAGTTTCTAATCTATAACCCTGAATCCAAAACCATGTCCGCAGCCGCCACCGTCTCCTCCGGCGAGTCCTCCTGGATCCTCCTCAACACGTATGCCAAGATTGGCGAAAACACCAACGAAACCACCGCCCACTGCCAAGTTACGTATGACATGAAAATGCATGCTTCCCTCGTCCGCGAGCGCCCGCCGCTCCCCTCCAACCTCTACGTGCACTGCTCAGGCGCCGCTCTCGCGGAGCGCCCATCCACGCTCGCCATGGTGGACGACCTCATCCTCTTCCATGTCTACGTCGGGTCTGCGTACCGCGTCCGCTCCGCGCTGCCGTCCTACTTCTTCATGTACCGGGCCGACCCCAACCGGCCGTCTCTCGAGCTGCTGCCGCACCCGCCGCCGCAAGATCGGGTCCGCATGTATCATGCGTTTGGCATCTTCCCTCGTGGCGGGGAAGAGGATCACTACACCATCGCCTCGATGATTCCTCAAGACCGTAAGGACGGCATTTTTACACTTCGCCTGTATGACTCCGAGACTAAGACCTGGAGCTCCAAGAAGCTGTCCGTCGAGTCGCCGCAGGACGACTTCCCGGTTCCCATCCCCGTCAACTATCGCTTTCTGTTATCACATAATATGTCCACTGTGCTCACTCTTGGAGGAACAATCGGCTGGGTCGATCTCTGGCGCGGCGTCCTCTTCTGTGACATGCTCTCCGGTCACCATACCCTACGTGGCGTTCCGCTGCCGCTCCCACTGAAGCTGACCAAACCTGACGGCGATCCAAGCGACGAGGAGCTAACATCTGGAAGAACTAGCCGTGGCATCGCCTTCGTCGGTGGCCATCTCAGGTTAGTTGAGGTTCGTTTCAAGGCCGCCCCTGTTGTGTTTGTGTATGACCAAGAAACTGGATCGCCTCGCTGGCGAATCGAAAACTGGACAATCACCACCTGGACCAACAAGGAGATGAGTAACTCCTACGATGATTGGCGCATGGACGGCACGTTCCAAGCTTCCGACATCTTCCTCGGCGACCACCTGGAATCGGAGCTACCGCCGATAGACTTGCAGAATCTTTATGTCTCTGATCCTGTTATTGGCATGAACGGGAATGACATGCATGTTGTTTACCTGACTGCGAGGGAGAACTGGAGGCACCCCAAATCATGGGTCCTAGCTATTGACACGAGGGATCGCAAGGTGCAAAGTGTGGTGGCCACGCCCGGCCCTCTATCCGAGGAAATGCGCTACTACGATGCAAACTACTGTACCTGCACTATTATCTCCAAGTAGTGTGCCAACGCTTCACCAGGTAATTTGTAATTTTTTTACTAATTTATTGATTTCATAATGTAAGACCATTCAGTTATTTTGGATCAATTACTAGGCGTTCTGTAATCTATAATATCTAAATAGGAGCAACCCACTAAGTTGAATTCTCTAAACATGCAAGCTATCCACCTAGGCCGTTTGCCACATCAGCAAATAGTTATTATTTACATTTTTTTTCATGATGAGGCATCACCATTTTTTAAAGGCATGTGTCCTATCATCTTCTTCCTGTCATTCTTCTCACCAACTTCTATTAATTCCATCTAGGAGAAACTAAATCGTCCCAAGCGTGTAGATTAGGCAGAGACAACATCAGCCTCCTCTTTATTATCCTCTGGGCTCTTGCCACTTACGTTCATTAGTTCCATGCATGAATGATTCAATTTCTATAGTCCAACAGTCACATTCTACCTGACGTCTTCTCCACTCCCCTCCTAGCTCTTCCTATAAATCCACCATGTTGAAGTTCATGTAGAAAGTCTATAGGGATGCTCACGTCACACTATCTCCTCCTGCTCTTCCCAAAAGTCCCGCAAGGTCAGCGTAGTTCTTGGCACACCGGTTTTCTTAATCCATCGTGTCCTTCATGGGCACCTGTCCCGGAAGCCGCATAAGTTCCATGTTGAACCGCTGATTATGACGTCGGAGTCCGATGCCACAACTGTCGTTTGAATGGCGGTTAACTGGGTGAGTACCATCTGATTCTCCTTTTCTTCCAGTATCACACAGGATCTAAGAAGGTTAACATGCATTACAACCACCAGGTGCGTCAATATGATCTTCAGTTCCATGTATTGCCAATCAGATCTCCCTTTCCTAATTTTCTTCTCTCTTTGTATAACTTCTGTGGACACATGTAGGAAAAATGCATCTAAAAGGATAGAGTGATGCATCAGAGATGATTGACCAAGAAGGTTCTAGAATCCAAATATTTGCTTTTGCACGTGCTAAATCTACTGTACACACTACGTAGCAGTCATCTTATCCACACCTACTAGAGTTGTAATTATCATTCCTTAACTAACGAATGCCATCCTTTCTTATGTCACCTTCATAGTAATACAGACCACACTCAAACTGTTGCGAGCAAAGATTGAAGCGGGCATGCCAATTACAATGATGTATGTAGTCTTATAGTTGGTAAAATAAAATAGTTATATCGCTTCATTTGTCAAAGATACATTTGTATTTAAAGATTGTTAGCACTTCTGCTCTATTCGATTATTTATGCATTGCATCATATGTGTTGGATATCGGGACTTGATATAATAACGGGTGTTCTTTTATTCTTTTTGGTTCCTTGAGTTTCCCCCTTGGTTTCACAAGTTTTGTACGCGGATATCTTTTCAGTTCTCTTTTAGAAGATAATATAAAACTTCTGTACTAATCTGTCATCGTTTCAGATCCGAAAAAGTCAATACTAGAATACCAAAATGACGTGCGCCATAATTGGTTAATACTAAATAAGGTTTAATGGATGTTTATGTGATGGAACACCGGTATCCTTTAGAAAATATAGTTATTGATGTTTTTGGTTGGATCTTATTTCGCCTTTGGATATCATACTATTTAAACTCTGCACCACTTGAATACATGGTATAATAAAATTGTCAAGATTGTTTGCCAAGGTGATATACTAAAAGTTCACCATTTGAATGCATAAGATACTAATTAATGAAAAAATTGGTTATAATTTGAAGAATTGGACCATGAGTGAGCTTAGTGTGAACATAAATTTTTGTTCCGACATTTTCATCATATAATACATCTCACTTTCTTTTTCAAAAAATGCACATTAATTTCCCGCAGCAACGCTCGGGGAATCATCTAGTTAACTAAGAGCGCGGAGTCTTTAGTTAAATCTCTGTGTGGGACTATATTACTTCACCCATTTGCCTGTCTGCCTCCTGTTTAGTTGATATGTGTTTTTTTAGCCTATCTGTATGCTATTAAGTTGATCTGATGGCTGCAGGTATATGGAAATGTGAATTTGGTATATATAAACAACCTGGCTATTTTCAGATGCTCCACTTCATCTTAATCAAATCAGCTGCATATTTGTTTTATTCATGTGCTCCTGCCTCCTAGCCTTTGCAACCATTTTAATCTATTTCATTACATGCTGTATCAGGTGGGACTTTGGAGGCTTAGCATTTAGCAATCAAATGGATATGGAGTAAATTAAAGTCAGCATATGCGCAGTTTCACACGAGGTTGAGATTGAGCAACACTACCTTTATCACTTGATAAATTTTATCCTGCTTGAGATATATCTATCTTGATTAGTTGTAATGATGCTATATATCATATGTTTGTGGTGAACTGGTTACTTGTGCTTGTTGGTGGTGGACATTCGTGTACTTAGTTCTACATTTCGTACTTTGCTATGAAGTTATGATTTTTGGTAGTTCTGTCATTGGCTTCTCGCTCTTGGTTTGCTTGAGAAATAGGAGTAACAATTTGTATACTAAAACCCTACTTGCAGTAAACTAATTATATTTCATGGCAAAAAAAATGGTTAATCGAGCTAATTTTGATCAATCGAGGAATTGAACGTGGCTAAGGGCCTGTTTGTTTGGGCTGTGGCTGGCTGGCTGTGGGGGGAAAGCTGCTGCGCAGAGAAAGCTGCTGTGTCGAGTTTCACTGTTTGGCAACTTAGCTGGCTGTCTAGCTGTGAAAAGATGAATTATCTAAAATACCCTTCAAATTGGTAGAACATTCTTTCTTGATATAAATATATAAACACGCACACTAAATAATTCATTATAGTCTACTTTTGCTGATCATGTACCAAACATGAGAATAACAAATGGAGATGCTTTTTCTTTGCGGGGAAACAAATCAAGATGCTGACGGAAGCGTACAAAGCTGGTACTAGTACTAGTAGGCACTAACAGATCAAGTGCTATATCGTGAGCAGGGCTACTATGAAAAGAAGCAGCGCAAGTACACGATGCTTGGACGGACGGACGCGGAGAAGATTCAAGCCCTGCGCTCGGTAGCCAGAGCCCCGCGAAAGTCCGCTGGCGGTCAAGCCCTGCGCTGCCGGAGACCATAGCTCCGCTCAAGCACCTGCCGCTGCCGCGAATCACGGGCAGCCCTATCGATCTGGGATAGCGGGAGTCGTGCGAGGAGCCGAGGACAGCAGGAGACCAGCGAATCGGCGACGGCTAGGGGGAATGGCGAAGGGGAGGAGGTCTGATGTCGAGGACGAGGACGGTCGCCGGCGGGAGTCGAGAGGAAGACGTCTGGCGGCGCTGTGTGGAACGACCGGTTCCGTCAGGGAGCCAGAGAGTAGATGGGCTACTCTTAATTATGGGTGGGGTGGCAATCTGCTGTAAATACTTACAAACAAAATGGGCAAATTTGAAAAACGATTCGACTGTTAGAGGCAAAGCTGCGGGAAGCACCCAAAAGCACCTCAAGACGTGCTTTTTTATCTTTGCCTATACGCAGCTTTGGCTTTGGCAAAGCCAGTTTCCAAAGTACCCTGTTTGGTTGGATTGGCTAGCTTTTTTCACTGGAAAGCCATAAAAAGCCCAAACAAACACCCCCTAAGCTAGGGTGTTCATCATGGGTTGTAAGAGAACCCCTCATAATCCAAACACATCAGCGTAATTTTGATGGAGATGATTGGTTGGTTTTGAAAAAAGTGACTTGCAGAACACTAACCGGTTTCTAACGGTGTAAAGATACCTTAGGTCTGGAGATGGTCATCCGCTGCCGTCCAATAGCCACTAGCTCGTTGGTCTCCTTTTTCTGGACCTCCCTTGTCCCCGCTATCATCCTCCTTTCCCGTCAACGCGCAACAATCTAACTAGGTACTTATAGTTATAGAGCAAAAGGGCAGGTTTGAACTCTTGGTGAGGGTAAAATGCTGAGCGGGAGTTCACCCATTGTTCCACCACTTTCTCCTTTTCTCGGTTGCTGCTTGATGGAAGGAAGATATATGTGCAGCATCAAGAATACGAGTATAGTTGGTTCGGCCTTCTGGCCGATTTCGTTTCTCCGACTCCAAGTGAAAACAAGCCTTAGCGTTGGCGTTTAAATAACGGAACCCCCTTCTCCCCCCATCCCATATCACGCTCACCCTCGGCCACCAACCCGATCACGAGCACTTACCTTCTCTCCAAGTCTCCCAACTTCTTTCGTGCTCTTACCTCGTCTGCCCGCCTGCCATGGCCGCTGCCCCTCCTCCTCCTCCGCCATCGCCTTACCTTGCGAGGTTCTTGCCTCACAATTTCCACTCGTCGATCCATGCCCGAGTAATTCTGCATGTTATGCAGGACGCCGGTTTATGTCCACAGCTGCCCGGCGCCCCGCGCATAGGGAGAGTCAGAGTCACAACCCCCAGGCGGCCGGGATCCTCTTTCCCAGGGTACAACCTTACAATCACTTCTATTTTTAGATTTTTGGTTCTTGTTATTTCTTTGTTCTCTCAAACAAATTCCTGATGAATTCTTTGTTCGGTTCTCCGTAGTTTAGTATTTTTGGTGCTGATTGCCCAGCGGTGTCATACGACTGAGCTAGGGGCTTCCGGTATTCTTTCGACGGCATCCAACGCTTCCAGTACGGTCCGGAGACCTTCATGTCGCTCTGTCGGATACCCGTGCCACTGCTCCATGGCCTGCAATCGCACCGCCGCGGCCTGATTGCACCGATAGGACACATAGCGCTTGCAACACATGCTGTGTCGACTGTAAGGCAAGCTCATGGATTTTTCTTTGTTTCTCCTTCCCGTTCTTTTCTTGCTTCGTTTTTGACATCTCAACTCTTTTTCCCCTTTCAGCTGTTGAACCGCCAGGTAGGAACATTCGCTAGAGGGCCAATACAACCGCCATGGTGGACGAAAACCAGCAATTTCTTCAAGAGGTCAACGAGGATCGTTTAATGCGACTTACACGCCGAGAGACATCACCCCGGGCGTGGCGAGCTCATCCGGATCGTCTTGGTGCGTGTGGATGGAGGCCTGCCTCCTCACTTACTCGCCACCGTGCAGGTAGTACAATTCCACCCCCTCTCTATATTGGAACATCCATGTTACCATGGTGGCCGCAAGAATGAACTGAAGGGTGGGCACATTTTAGAAGAAAATTGCACCTGTTCATGTGTTTTTCTAAAATTTAACAACTAATACATGTAAGTCAATGAATTCTAATAACATTATAGTTCAATAGATGCATTTCGAAATTGCAAGATTGTTTTTATACATAACTTTTATACTTGTACTAAACTTATTGTTATCATATTGAGTACAATTTTAGATTACTAAGATTGCTTAACTGACCACATAACACTATTTCCAGATATTAGTTCTCTCATGTACAATTGTAACGTATATATATAATGCATAGTTTTTTGTGATAATTTAAATTTATGTTGCAATAAAGTTTTACTTAAACTATTTTTCACCTATTGCTAAAATTATATAGTGTATCTGTATATGTTTTTATGTGTGTTGGTGTATGTATATTAATATCCAGAATTAGCATGATAGAGATCTATAAATCGTACAATCAAATAAATATCTTAGTTGTGATTATGTTTTATTGTTAGATACCTATACTTATAAATGTAGAAATTTCTAACCATTGTCAATTTTTTCTTGCAAGTTAGAATCCGTAGTAAGTTCACAACAGGTCCGTGCTTGACACATGATATTGGAACCGTATATACTATAACAATAATAGACGAACATAAAATTATCTTAGATATGCTTGTTTTTGCTGCCCGAAACGCCTTCCGCCAGTATGCAAGTTCCTAGACACGTATGGCCTCCGATTTTGTTGCCCGTAACGCCTTCTGCCGATACGCAAGTCCACACGCCGTCTCGTTTCGCTGCCTCCAGCTCATTGCATCCCGTGACCTCCCCCGGCCTTGACCTGAACCGCATGTCCATCATGGATATCGGTCCAGCTCCCTAGCTTACGCCAAGACTCGAGCAGTGCCGGCGTAAAACATGCTAGTGCCCGCAACCTGTGTGAAAAAAATGACATTGCTTAGCTTGACGATAGACGACCCAGTACGCTCTTTATCTCACCCTTGCATGTCCTTTATCATGCACTATCATCATCTGCTCGCTGGTCATCAAAACATCGACGAGGACGGCTCACGCCAGGCCCATGACAACTCCTCGTGTCCCTCGGCAGCCGGCAGGCCATGGCGCTCACTCTCGCTCTCATCTCTTCTCCGAGCAAGAGTCAAAGTCTAAGTCATTAGTCACACGTAGTCGACACGCGGCAATATGGCTAAGACACTAGTAGAAAAAAGAGGCTTCCATCCGCCCCTATTAGTCCCCAAAATATAGGAACCGGGACTAAAGGGGTCGTTGGTCGCGGTTCAGGAGACGACCCGCGACTAAAGACCTGGGCCCAGCGCGTTCGGTGGCCAGCTGGTGGACGGGAGGAGCTTTAGTCGCGGTTGGCCAGGCCAACCGCGACTAAAGGTCCTCAGGCCTGGCCCGAAGAAGGCCTTTAGTCGCGGTTGGCCAGGCCAACCGGGACTAAGGGTCCATCCCTATAAAAGGCAGCTCAGCTCACTTCACTTACCCATTTGGTGCCACTTCTCTTCACAATCTTCGTAAGGGGTGGTGGGTTTGCTTTTGGTTCCTCTTATGCACACAAGGTGTTCGATGAAATGCCCGAGAGCATGAAACAAATATGATATGAAGTGTCCGAGCCACACTTGAGCTTTCCCATTTATTTTTCCTCCTCGATCGCGGATAGCAACTTGAACCTTTCATGTGTCACTGATAAAATATGCATGTGCTTAGTTCATTGTTTAATTTCTATTATTTCTAGCTAGTTAGTGTAACAAATGCATGATGATTAATTATATACTTTATATAATAATAATGCAGATGAATCGGCAATGGATGTATGGTAACCGACTCTCCGGCGAGTTCACTACGGGTTTGAAAGATTTCCTCGTAGTGGCTAATGCGAACAAGCATGTGGGTTTTGTTATCTGTCCATGTGTTGGCTGTAAGAATCAGAAGGGTTACTCTTCCTCAAGAGAAGTTCACGTGCACCTGCTTCGGCACGGTTTCATGCCAAGCTATAATTGTTGGACCAAGCATGGAGAAAGAGGGGTTATAATGGAAGAAGATGAAGAAGGGGATGATATCATCGATGACAACTATCCTGATCATTTCGGTGATACTTTCATGGAGGATGCTGAAGGTGGGGAAGGTGAAGGGGAAGGTGAAGGGGAAGGTGAAGAAGAGGCACGTGATGAGCCCGCTGATGATCTTGGTCGGACCATTGCTGATGCACAGAGAGGCTGCGAAACTGAAAATGAGAGGAAGAATTTGGATCGCATGTTAGATGATCACAAAAAGTCGCTTTACCCCGGATGCGATAATGGTCTGAAAAAGCTGGGCTGCACACTGGATTTGCTGAAATGGAAGGCACAGGAAGGTCTATCTGACTCGGGATTCGAGAATTTGCTGAAAATGATGAAGAATATGTTTCCAAAGAATAACGAGTTGCCCGTCAGTACGTACGAAGCAAAGAAGGTTGTCTGCCCTCTAGGTTTAGAGGTTCTGAAGATACATGCATGCATTAACGAATGCATCCTCTACCACGGTGAATACGAGAATTTGAATGAATGCCCGGTATGCACTGCATTGCGTTATAAGATCAGAGGTGATGACCCTGGTGACGATGTTGGGGGCGAGAAACCAAGGAAGAGGGTTCCCGCCAAGGTAATGTGGTATGCTCCTATAATACCACGGTTGAAACGTCTGTTCAGGAACAAAGAGCATGCCAAGTTGTTGCGATGGAACAAAGAGGACCGTAAGTCGGACGACGCTCGTGGCTCGAACTGAGGGTAGCGCAGACGGGGGATATCGTCGGCCGTGATGTAGTCCATGACGCTCTGTAGAGTCCGACCGTACCACCATAGCCGACGGCCGGCCTCGTGGAAGTTCCCAGGAGGCAGACCGTCCTCCTCATACCTGGCGAGCGCCCTCTCACGCCGATTGATGAAGAAGGCGTCCCAAGTATGATGGTTATCGGGATGCCAGCGGGGATTCATCCGCTGCTCCGGCGTGAGGTCGAGGTAGGAGTGGTTCGTGATGGCCACCCGGCGTGTAGTACCCTAAGGGACGGGAGGGACCGGCACGCCTTCGGCGCTTAGGCTCCAGCCGGCGGGGACGCGGTAGCCCGGTTGGCAACAGTAGTTCGAGGCGCAAAGCTCCTCCACATGCTGGTAGGTTAGAGTGGGTACGGTGGAAGCCATGAGAGAGTGATGAGAGATTGTAGAGATGTGATAATGCTGGCCAAGCCGGGCTACATATATGTAGTGACAAATGGCGGGAAAAATGGGAGCGGGAAGACAGGAGGCGGGAAGAAAGTGGCGGGAAGAAAGAGGCGGGAAGAAAGAGGCGGGAAGAAAGAGGCAGGAAGACAGGGAAAAATGGCGGGAAGAAGAGGAATCCAGAGCTGGTCATCTAACCTTTAGTCCCGGCTGGTGGGTGCAACCGGGACTAAAGGTGGTTTTGTATCATCTAACAAAACTGTCGGTGGGATAAGGACGTCTGGGTAAGCTTTAGTCCCGGCTGGTGGGTGCAACCGGGACTAAATGTGGTTTTTGTGTCATCTAAGAAAACTGTCGGTGGGATAAGGACGTTTGGGTAAGCTTTAGTCCCGGCTGGAGGGTGCAACCATGACTAAAGTTGTCGGCAGGATAAGGACGCGTGGGTGGACGCACTGCTTGATGAGATAAAGCATGTAGCGCACGACGCCCTATCGGACGAACAAGACAAAGCAGCAGCGGTGCTGTGCCTATAAAAGGAGCATCGATACGCCTTGGCAAGCAGACCAACAAGCCAACCTAGCAGGTAGGGAGAGTTTCATCCCCATGGATGGAGTAAAGGGTTGGAAAATCTCCCGTGGCGCAACTTCTCGAAGATGTCGTCGGTGCACACGCCCTACGGCATCTTCGGAAGTTGCTCCTCAGGAAAAATTTCCTGCAAGCCCGTGAAAGACTCCATCTCCTCTAACAGTGTTGGGTGAAGGGTTGGAAAATCTCCCGTGGCGCAGCTTCTCGAAGATGTCGTCGTTGCACACGCCCTACGACATCTTCGGAAGTTGCTCCTCGGGAAAATTTTCCTGCAAGCCCGTGAAAGACAGAGGCGGGAAGACAGAGGCGGGAAGAAATGGCGGAAAGACAGAGGCGGGAAAGAACTGGCGGGAAGAGGGGCGCGGGAAGAACTTGTGGGAAGCGGGGGCAGGAAGGCAGGAGGCGGGAAGACAGAGGCGGGAAGATAGATGAGGGAAGAAATTGGAATTTTCTAATTTTTTTGATATATTATTTGTATTTTTAACATTTTGAAATGAATTAGTTTTATTTTTCTGAATTTTTTGATATATTATTTGTATTTTTAAGATTTTGAAATGAATTAGTTTTATTTTTCGGAATTTTTGATCTATTATTTGCATTTTTTGAAATGAATCTGGAAAAGCACCTTTAGTCGCGGTTGGTGTCCCCAACCGCGACTAAAGGTGTTTCCGCGGGAACCGCAAAAACTGCCAAAAAAAGCATTTGGTCGCGGTTGGGACACCAACCGTGACGAGGTCGCGGTTGGTGTCCCCAACCGCGACTAAAGGCCTATGAGTATAAATACTCGCGCGCCGCCCGCCCACTTCATCTTCTTCGCAGAACTCGCCTCTTCGCGCCGAAGGCCTGCCGCCGTTGCCCTCGCCCTCGACAACGCCGCCCGCCGTCGCCCGCTGCCCCGTTGTCGTCCTCGCCATACGTCGTCGTCCTCGCGCGCCCCGGCTGCCACGTCCTCGAGCGCGCCCCGGCCGCGCGCCCGCGCCCACCGCGCCTTTGACCGCCCGCGCCGCCTCGCCTGCCGCTCTCAACGACGCCGCCACGGCCTCGATCCGGCCGCGGGCGCGGCCGCGCGCCTACAGTGACAGAGAGAGGGAGGGAGAGCGTGAGGGAGAGAAGGGGCCGGCCGGCCCTTTTATTTGTTTTTTTCACTAACTCACAATTTGTTAATCAAAATTGTAAACTTAAAATTTTGTAAACTTAAAATTTGTTAATTAAAATAGTGCTAATTAACTTTAAATTAAAAATAGTTCTATAAGTAGCAAGGGCACCGACCCCGCGTGTTCCCCCTCACCGCCCCCTCCGTATACGCGCATGGTTTTTTTTGTTTTTTTACGAGAGAGAGAGGATCGGAGGGGCGGTGCACTACCGCCCTTTCGCCACCGCCACCGCCACCGCCCTTTCACCACCGCCACCGCCCTTTCAACACCGCCCCCCTTTCACCACCACCGCCCCCTTCTTTACTTAATATATATAATTAGTTTTTACTACATGTTTTCAGGAGTGACATATGTCGGACGATAGAGCCAACCCAATTAGGGAAAACTATAATGCGAAAGCTGAGGCACATCTTTTCGGCATCATAAACGGCGACATTACTTATGTGCCGACTGAAGAATATGAAGAAGAGGATGTCTCTTCTTATCTGAACCTTGACGGTGAAGGTGAAGGTCATCAACAAGGTGATGACAAAGGAACGGACAATGTCGATGGAGGTCAACCGTCGACAAACGACGATGGAGATAAGCAATTAGCAACCACCTCCGGCGAGCTATATATATACATTGAGCCTCTGGTGATACAAATTTACTGATTTGAATAAATATGTGTATTAACGCGACTCTCTTTCTTATTTTAACCCTCGGCCGGATTGTCGAAAAAACCGGTGAAGACAAAGCGTGGCAAAACCAAGACGCTGAAACAAGGAGTAACATATAACATCGATGTTATCAGTGCAACCGGCAGGCCGCTGGAGCCCGAAGCAACGTATACCAAGTTCATCAACCAATGCGGAGTCGTTATTAGAGACAACGTCCCGATCACCGTCCAGGAATGGCATGAGCCAGTGAAGGCACGTGTTGGTTTCAGTTTTGTCGGCAAGAGAACGAAAAAGGAATGCTGGAGAAAGCTTATGGAGCATTTCATTCTATCTCCGGAATAAAACAAATACGATGAACAGGGGAACAAGGTAGAGGGGGGACGTTAGAGGAGGAGGCTAGTCAAAGAGTTCGCTCTTCAGAAGATGGCCGAAGCATTCCGGACCTACAAGAAAATTTTAGCGGATAAATATGTCAAGAAGGGGAAGACTCCGGATTTCAATGGACAGTATGAGAAGCTGAAAGATGATTGGCCCGAATTTGTGAGGCAAAAGCAATCGGAGCAATTCAAGGCCATATCGGAAAAAATAAGGTAAATGTGGCTAAGAAAACGTACAATCATATTATGGGGCCAGGAGGATACCGCCTTTCGGAGCCTAAGTGGCAGAAGATGGAGGACGACCTGAGGCAGCGAGGAATCCCTCTAGGTACAGAGGGATGGGACCCAAGGGCCAAAAGCTGGTGGTACGGGCATGGGGGATCGCTAGACCCGGTGACATGGGAGTGTGTTCACCGACAGACAAAGTTTATACCCACCGAAGCCCTTATTGACGCAATGACCAAAGCTCAAGAGGGGAAGATCAGGTTCAACAGAGAGAATGACGCGCTGATATTTTCCCTCAGGAATCCTGAACACGGAGGACGTGTACGAGGCAAAGGCGCCATTCCGTGGAAAGTAGGGTTTTCCCAGGAAAATGACCCGTACAGTTACAGAAGCCGTAAGAGAAAGACGGATCGGGATGCAGATTTTGTGGCGCACTTGGCATCGGAATTCTATGAGATGAAGAAAATGTTTCATGTACTAGTACAGGAAAGATCGGCAGCTGGGACGCATGAAGATCATCCAGCGGATGTCGGAAGCCAGCAGCGGAGAACCAGCGTGGCTTCCACGGAGGCCCCGCCGGCTGATGCTAATGCAACCTTGCTGGCCCCGGCTGGTGCTAATGCACCGACGATCAATATTACTGCACCGGAGCCTCCTCGCTACCCCGTGGACGATGTAAAGGAGATGAAAGAATGTGATTGATACGTCTCAAACCTATCTATAATTTCTTATGTTCCATGCTAGTTTTATGACAATACTCACATATTTTATGTACACTTTATATCATTTTATGCATTTTCCGGGACTAACCTATTAACAAGATGCCGAAGCGCCAGTTCCTGTTTTCTGTTGTTTTTTGTTTCAGAAATCCTACACAGGAAATATTCTCGGAATTGGACGAAACAAAAGCCCACGGTCTTATTTTCCACGGAGTCTTGCAGAACACCGAAGAGGAGACGAAGAGAGGCCACGAGGCGGCCACACCATAGGGGGGCGCGGCCCCACCCCTGGCCGCGCCGCCATATGGGGTGGGCCCCTCGGGCGTCCCCCGACTCTGCCCCTTCGCCTATATAATCCTTCCGTCGCAAAAACCCTAATACCGAGAGCCATGATACGAGAAAAGTTACTGGGACGCCGTCGCCGCCAATCCCATCTCGGGGGATTCTGAAGATCGCCTCCGGCACCCTGCCGGAGAGGGGAATCATCACCGGAGGGCTCTACATCACCATGCCCGCCTCCGGACTGATGCTTGAGTAGTTCATCCTTGGACTATGGGTCCATAGCAGTAGCTAGATGGTTGTCTTCTCCTCTTGTGCTATAATATTTAGATCTTGTGAGCTGCCTATCATGATCAAGATCATCTATTTGTAATGCTACATGTTGTGTTTGTTGGGATCCGATGAATATGGAATACTACATCAAGTTGATTATCAATCTAGCATATATGTTTTGTTTATGATCTTGCATGCTCCCCGTTGCTAGTAGAGGCTCTGGCCAAGTTGATACTTGTAACTCCAAGAGGGGGTATTTATGCTAGATAGTGGGTTCATGCCTCCATTGAATCTGGGACAGTGACGGAAAGTTCTAAGATTGTGGATGTGTTGTTGCCACTAGGGATAAAACATCAATGCTTTGTCTAAGGATATTTGTATTGTTTACATTACGCACATTACTTAATGCAATTGTCTGTTTTTTGCAACTTAAAACTGGAAGGGGTGCGGATGCTAACCCGAAGGTGGACTTTTTAGGCATAGATGCATGTTGGATAGTGGTCTATGTTCTTTGTCGTAATGCCCTAAGTAAATCTCATAGTAGTCATCATGATATGTATGTGCATAGTTATGCCCTCTCTATTTGTCAATTGCCCAACTGTAATTTATTCACCCAACATGCTATTTATCTTATTGGAGAGACACCACTAGTGAACTATGGACCCCGATCCATTCTTTTACATCTGAAATACAACCTACTGCAATCATTGTTCTCTGTTGTTCTTTGCAAGCAAACATTATTCTCCACACCATACGTTTAATCCTTTGTTTACAACAAGCCGGTGAGATTGACAACCTCACTGTTAAGTTGGGGCAAAGTATCTTGATTGTGTTGTGCAGGTTCCATGTTGGCGCTGGAATCCATGGTGTTGCACCGCACTACACTCCTTCACCAACAACCTTCACGTGGCCTTCATCTCCTACTGGTTCGATAAACCTTGGTTTCTTACTGAGGGAAAACTTGCTGCTGTACGCATCACACCTTCCTCTTGGGGTTCCCAACGGACGTGTGCTTTACCGTCACAAGAAGCTACTTTCTGGCGCCGTTGCCATCCCTGTCGCACGTCAGCAGCTACTTTTCTGGCGCCGTTGCCGGGGATCGAACAGGAAAATTACACCATAGAGATTTCTAACTCCCACGTCAACTACGCGCCAGGAAATACTTTTCTAGCACCGTTGCCAGGGAGATCAAGACACGCTGCAAGGGGAGTCTCTCACACCCAATCTCTTTACTTTGTTTATTGTCTTGCTTTATTTTATTTTCTGTCTTGTTTGCTTTCTTTATATCAAAAACACAAAAAAAATAGTTACTTGCATTTACTTTATTTATCAGTTTACCTTAGTTTATTTCATCATGCTTCTCCCTAAGTTCACTTTGAAAGATATATCAGTAGAGCATGGGTCTATCATTGGAAGAGATAATATAGAAGAATTTTTCACTCATGTTAGTAAGGTTAAAGATTATGAAATTGCTACTGCCTCTTTAGTGCACATGTTGGAAGCTAGATTTGTTAATCTTAATCCTATAATGCAACATATGTTTCTTACACTCTGTGATATGGAAGAAGGAGAGAAGAAAGATTTTGTTTTAGAAACCCTTCTTAAAGAATTTGGTGATGTAGCTAGAGAAGCTAGAAAAGTCTTTATTCAACATAAGATGCTTGGCTTTTATACCAATTTTGCAAGTACCCTTGAAAAGATGGAAAAAGGTAGGCCAAAGTACACTAATGAAGCCAATTGTGAGGGGGGGGGGACTAAAGTACCAATACCTTATAAGCTCATAGGAATGCATGAGGCACTAGAAAAGAATTTTGATTGGATTGTTCCTGAAAATTTATTTGAGGAGGATAGTAAGCCTAAAAGTAATGAAAGAGGAGCTTCTGAAACTTACATAGATAACATACAATGCATTGTTGAGAAAACCCCCAACTCCTCTGTCGATGCTTCTTCTCTTGATGTTACTTGATTTACACTTTCTGCGCCTAAGGCGTTAAAGAAAAGCGCTTATGGGAGACAACCCATTATTTTATTTCTGCAATTTTTGTATTGTATTTGAGTCAAGGTGCTTGTTACTACTGTAGCAATACCTTTGTATCTTTACTTTACTGTATTGTTGTGCCAAGAAAAGTCTTGGGATTTCTATTTTCGTGCCCCTGGCTCCTTAGTTGTGCTCAGTTTTCCCCAGCCCCTTAGTATTTCCTCAGTTTTCCCCAAAACCTTATCTGAAACCCGCAGAAGGAGCTCAGACGGAAGGAATCCCGTTAGTTGACGTTGGTTGGTGCTGGCAAGTGGGGCCGCTGTTGGTGCCTCGCAGTGGACACATCTTCACTTATCCAGATCATCGTGGGACCCACAACTTGTCCACGTTAAGTGCACCGGACCCACAACTTACCTAGGTGACCGTTGCAAAATGGGAGCCCGAGCCAGCCCCGCGCCCGTGCCCGTGCCATTGCTTCCCCTTTCTTTCCCCGCGCCCCATTGTTCTTCTTCTCCGCCAGCGGCAGCCCTTCTCCGGCAGGCGGGTGATGTCTAGTTTCTCTTCGACCTCCCGTTCTTCATGGCCGCAGTATGGACCCGTGCCTTTGACAAGATGCCCTGACTGCCCACGCCAGGAGCCTCTGAAGCGGTCGATCTGTAAGACGGACGAGAACGGCAACCGTGGATGTGAGTTCCTTGCATGCGAGAGCTTGCCATATAGAGAGGGGGATAAGGTTATATCTCGCTCCAATTTCTCTGTTTTCTCTCGATTTTCTTGTTATTCCCTCGAATTTGGGATTTAGGGTTCCCGTTGTTGTTTTCAGATCCTGAAGAAATGTAGGCATTTCAAGTGGATCGATGTGTACGATCAGAGGCTTCAATTGCAGGAATCGATTGGCGCTATTGGGGAGCGCAATTTGGGAGGGGGGACTTGCTGTAGAGAATGCGGCGGAGAGAGGAGCCGTTCCGATTATGCCTAATGCTCCCAATGTAGGACTGGTTGAAGTGAAGGGAGAACTGAAGAAAATGAACAAGCAGTTAAGGCAGCTGATCGAGTTGAAGAAGCAAGCTAATCTGATGGCTGGTTGTTTTTTCTGTTGTATAATTGCGATTGGATTCTTATCATTGCTCACCAGGCGCTAGAAGTTGTTTCAAGGGATACCTTGTTACAAATTCATTATTCAGTTACATGTACTTGTAGTTGTTTTCATGGTTAGTGTGTGCATTCACCGAAATTACCAACTATATTGGAATGCTTTATGTATGCCTCATGTTTATACAAGGGATTCTTATCATTGCTCACCGAACTATATTAGTGTGTGCCGTTTCAAATTACCGAAACTATATGCCAAAACTATATCCCCTAAAAGAAAAAGGAAAGCGAAAGATAGTTGTTAATTGTTAGAGGGGTGACAATAATGCATTCACCGAAATCCGCAAATATGTATGCCTCTTATACCGAAATTATACCACTTTTGGGCCGTTTCAAATTACCGAAACTATATGCCAAAACTATATCCCCTAAAAGAAAAAGGAAAGCGAAAGATAGTTGATAATTGTTAGAGGGGTGAAAACAATGCATTCACCGAAATCCGCAAATATGTATGCCTCATGTTTATACCGAAATTATACCACTTTTGGACCGTTTCAAATTACCGAAACTATATGCCAAAACTATATCCCCTAAACGAAAAAGGAAAACGAAAGATAGTTGATAATTGTTAGCGGGTGACAATAATGCATTCACCGAAATCCGCAAATATGTATGCCTCATGTTTATACCAAAATTATACCACTTTTGGGCCGTTTCAAATTACTAAAACTATATGCCAAAACTATATCCCCTAAAAGAAAGAGGAAAGCGAAAGATAGTTGATAATTGTTAGAGGGGTGACAATAATGCATCCACCGACAGAGAGAGAGAGGGGTGGCCACGAAGAGAGAGAGAGAGGGGTGGCCACGAAGAGACGGGGAGGGGTATACTGCCCGTTAGATCAGTTGATCAACGGTTCGTGGAGTCGATCCGTGTGACAACGGCTCAACCAATCAGGATAAGTTTGGGCTTCTGAGAGCATTTGTGACAGAACTTGAGGGCAAAACTGAGTAGTACTAACAATCCAAGGGCACATAAATAGTAAATATACTAAGGGATTCGAACAAAAAGAATTACAAAATGAAAAATGCGTGTTTTGTACAATATAATTCATATTGGGCTACATCACATTATTTGCAATTCAAATATACATGAGTGTGACAATTATGGCATCATTTAGACAAACTATGTTTTTGGGGAAGATGTTTTGCAAAGGGGTTTGAGTGGAAAACCATGCATCTTCATAACTACACTAGTGATTCTGAGAAGTGGCAATTTGTGGTAAAACTTGATTTATATATGTTTGTTAAGGTTTTCTTAGTGGCAGGTTGCGTAGGAAGACTCCATGAGTAGGTGCCACTATGTTTTTATTTTTTTGAATTTTTTTGCGCATGAAATGCCTCAATTAGATATGTTAATCTCATTTGTTGACTCTCTGTTGACTAGCTACTTGAGGGTAAAACTGAGTATATTGCACTTGCCAGTCTAAGTACTCGAGGGGAAAACTGAGTACAGATAAAATTTCTGTATAAGGCCCGAGGTTATAACTGAGTACACCAAACGTCCCAGGGTTAGACTCGTGTCGCGGTGCACGCTGCAGCCGTGCATAGCAGACGCGTGTTGTGGTACATGCCACCTTCGTTTTTATAGAGCCCTTTTCCTCTCCCTCGACGCACGTTCTCACTGCAACCGCCTCTCCTGTCCCATCATCTTCTCCACAACCGAAGAAAAAACCCCGACGAAAACCGCCGACGATGGAGAAGAATGAGATGCCCATTGTCGGCGCATCAGCCGCCGGCGCATCGGCCGCTGCCCCCGTCCAGGCCCCTGTCGCTGCTTCCAACGTAGCAGCCGGCGCATCAGCCGCCGGCGCATCGGCCGCCGCCACCGTCCAGGCCCCCGTCGCTTGGGACCCGTACGAACCAGTGCCGTACGTCGCGCCGGAGAACCCCTACGACACCAGCATCGTCGACGACGAGCCGGAGGTAACCCTTTGCTCCCTTGTTCTTATCCCATTTCAGTCCTTTTGTGTTAGATCTAGCGTTATTAGGGTTCCTCTGTTCCTAGTTCAATCCATTTGTGTTAGATCTAGCGTTATTAGGGTTCCTCTGTTCCTAGTCCAATCCTTTTGTGTTAGATCTTGCGTTATTAGTGCTTGTGATTTGCTTTTGTTTAAGATTTGTGCCGATGATGATGAATATTTGGGCATGATACGTCCAAAACGTATCTACTTTCCCGAACACTTTTGCTATTGTTTTGCCTCTAATTTGTGTATTTTGGATGCAACTAACACGGACTAACGCTGTTTTCAGCAGAACTGCTCTGGTGTCTCGTTTTTGTGCAGAAATCCAACTTTCGGGAAAAACCTCGGAATTTATGCAGAAGGCCCTATTTTCCCAGGAAACTAACGGAGCCAGAAGGGCAATTGAAGTGGAGGCCCGAGGGCCCCACACCATGGGGCGGCGCGGCCCAGGGGGGGCCCGCGCGGCCCTGTGGTGTGGCCCCCTCGGCCGGCCTCCGACGCCCTCTTTCGGACTACTTATTCGCCTCGACCTAAAAACACCAGAAGAGAAGTCGAAGTCGCCGAACCCTCCGTAACGCCGCCACATCGCGAAACTCCGTCGCGGGAGCCGAAGTCTCCGTTCTGGCACTCCGCCGGGACGGGGAATTGGAGGAGATCATCACCGCCATCACCGCCAACGCCTCTCCATCAACCAGCAATGTTTCCCCCATCCATGTGTGAGTAATTCCCCCGCTGTAGGCCGAAGGGGATGGTAGGGATTGGATGAGATTGGTCATGTAATAGCATAAGATTGTTAGGGCATAGTGCCTAGTGTCCGTTATTGGTACTTTGATGATATTGTTGCAACTTGTTATGCTTAATGCTTGTCACTAGGGCCCGAGTGCCATGATCTCAGATCTGAACATGTTATTGTTTCATGAAGATAATCATTGTTTATGGTCTTATCTATAAGTTGTATACACATGTCGCTGTCCGGAACCGATGGCCCCGAAGTGACAGAAATCGGGACAACCGGAGGGAATGGTAGCGATGTGAGGATCACATGTGTTCACGGAGTGTTAATGCTTTGCTCCGGTACTCTATTAAAAGGAGTACCTTAATATCCAGTAGTTTCCCTTGAGGCCCGGCTGCCACCGGCTGGTAGGACAAAAGATGTTGTGCAAGTTTCTCATTGCGAGCACGCACGACTATATATGGAACACATGCCTATTGATTGCTTTGTACTTGGACACCGTTTTATTATTATCTGCAAATGCCCTGCTATGATTGTTACATGAGTTTCTCTCATCCATGCAACGCCCGTCATCCGTCCCCGTGCCTACAGTATTTTAATCCTGCTGTTTACTATAATCACTACTGCTGTCTCTGTTACTCTGCTGTTATTTCACTACTGCTACCGCTATAAAACTGTTACTACTGATAAACTCTTGCGAGCAAGTCTGTTTCCAGGTGCAACTGAATTGACAACTCCGTTGTTAAGGCTTCCAAGTGTTCTTTGTCTCCCCTTGTGTCGAATCAATAAATTGGGTTTTACTTCCCTCGAAGACTGTTGCGATCCCCTATACTTGTGGGTCATCAAGACTATTTTCTGGCGCCGTTGCCGGGGAGCATAGCTTTATTTGGAAGTTCACTTGGATTAATATTGTTCGCTGCAAATTCTCCATCATGGGTAAACCTCGCGATACTAAGATCGCCATATTACCATCCACTACAAGAAAAGGTACAATTCTGAGTACCTCCGCTACACTTGATTCACCATCTCGTGATTGATAAACTTGTTTCACCGCCACATGCTTCGCATGTGGGTACATCTGCTGAATCTGAACACTCTCATAATATTGATAATGTTTCTGCTGTGCTTGATGATAGTGGTTCATTGGGATCCTTTCTAGATGCTACAATTGCTAGGTCTAGACAAATTGAAAATACTGAAACTCCTAATGCTACTACACCCTGTTATTTCACCAGAACTTGGTTATTTTAGTGATGATCCTGAGGAAGATTATGTGGAGCTTGATGATGATTTTATTGAAAAATGCAATGCTACTACTGATGCAAGAAAAATTAAAAAGTTGCTTGCAGAACATACTGTTAGATATAAACTGTCTCCTGATCCTAAATTTGCCACATCTCCTATAAACATTAGGGATAAAGATTATGATTTTTCTCTTGATCTATCTCATATAGCTATTGTTGACAAAACACCTTTCTGTGGTACTGAAAAAGAAAGTGCTGTTGAACACATGACTGAGTTATCTACTTTGAGTAGCTTGTTTTCTGATGACGTTAAGAAGCGTACTTACTTTGTTGCTAAAATATTTCCATTCTCATTGAAGGATGACGCTAAAACTTGGTATAATAATTTGCCACCTAGTTCTATTAAAAGTCCAAAAGAATTGCTTGCTGTTTTCTTTCGGAAATATTTTCCTGCTAGTGCTCAACATGCTGCTTTGCAGAGAGTTTATAGTTTTGATCAGGGAGATGAAGAGAAATTGCCTGAGGCTTGGGCGAGATTTTGCTCTCTTATTAGAGCTTTGCACGACCATGATTTAGAAAAGCATGAATTACTTGATATATTTTATAGTGGACTAACCATTGATTCTAGGGCATACCTGGATAGTTGTGCTGGTTGTGTTTTCAGGAAAAGAACTCCATCGACGCTGAAGAATTATTGGCTAAAATAGGCCGGAATTATGATGATTGGAATACGCCCGAACCAACTCCAACGCCAATAGTGAAGAAGAGGGGTTTAATTAAATTGAATGATGAAGATATGAGGGAAGCCAAGAAGTCTCTCAAGGAGAAAGGTATTAAATCTGAAGATGTGAAGAATCTACCTCCTATTGAAGATATATGTGAGATAATTCCCCTTCGTCCATGATTGAGGTAAACTCCCTTCAACGCTTTACTAGGGAAGATATTCCGTATTCGAAACCTCCTGCACAATGCTTAGATGAGTTTGATAATTATATTGTTAAGCAAGAAAATTTTAATATGAGAGTAGAGAATCATTTAATGGAAAATTCTCAAGCTATTAGTGAATTGCATGATATTGTGGAGAGAACCTCCAATGATGTTAAGATGCTTGTTAAACATTTTCAAATGATTCAAACTCAAATTGATCAACTCACTAAAGTGCAAAATGACTTGTTAGGGAATAATTCTAAAGAGAAACATGCTTATGAAGTAACAACTAGAGGTGGTGTCTCTACCCAGGATCCTCTATATCCTGAAGGGCATCCCAAAAGAATTGAACAAGATTCTCAACGCATTGAACCTAGTGCTCATTCTAGGAAGAAAAAGAAGAAGAAACATAAAAATGTTGTAGAATCCTCTGAACCTGCTAATGATCCTAATAGTATTTCTATTTCTGATGCTGAAACTGAAAGTGGTAATGAACATGATAATGATAAAGATAATGATAAGAATGATACTCCTGATAAAGAAGAGGCTGAAGAAGAACCTGAGAAGCATGCTAAAAATAAAAAGTATACTAAAGAAGACTTTATTGCTGAGAAACATGGTAATGAAAGAGAACCTTGGGTGCAAAAGCAAATGCCTTTTCCTGCTAAGAAACTAAAATCAAAGGAAGAAGAACACTATAATAAATTTTGCGAATGGATGAAACCTTTATTCTTGCAAATCCCTTTGACTGATGCCATTAAATTGCCTCCTTATTCAAAGTATATGAAAGATATTGTTACTAACAAAAGGAAAATCCCCAATGAGGAAATTTCCACTATGCTTGCTAATTACTCTTTCAATGGCAAAATTCCAAAGAAGTTGGGCGACCAGGTATACCTACTATTCCTTGTTCTATTAAGAATAATTATGTTAAAACTGCTCTATGTGACTTGGGAGCCGGTGTTAGTGTTATGCCTTTTTCTCTTTATAAGAGACTTTACCTAGATAAGTTGATACCTACTGATATATCTTTGCAAATGGCTGATAAATCTACTGCTATTCCTGTTGGTATATGTGAGAATGTTCCTGTTCAAGTTACTACTAACTGCTTGATATTAACTGATTTTGTTGTGTTGGAAATGCCTGAAGATGATAATATATCTATTATTCTTGGGAGACCTTTTCTTAACACCGCAGGGGCTGTTATTGATTGCAATAAAGGAAAGGTTACTTTCAATGTTGATGATAGGGAGCATACCGTTTATTTTCCCAAGAGGATTGAGAAGGCATGTGGAGTTAATACTATTTCTAATGTGAGAACTATCAAAGTGGGAACTATTGATTGTCCTATATATGAGCCTAAGGAAGAATATCACACTCTCGTGATTGGATCCATATCAATACAATTCAAGGTAACATGATTGATTTGAGGTTTATTTCTTCTTATGCTATGAAAAAGTTATTTGGTGACAAGACTTGATCAACCTTGTTAACGGATACTTTTTATATGCATGGAGAGGGTAAACAACATCTCTTTCTTCCTCCACTTGCTCTAGTTGCTGTAGCACTTTTAATTTGCAAAGTTCTTGAGTTATTCGAAGATTTCAAAATTTTTCCTGGCCAGTAATAATAAACTAAATACCCGTAAATGTGCGTTTTTCAAAGTTTTCAAAAATTCGCGAAAATTATACCGTTGGTCCTATTTTTCGACGAGGCACCTGGGAGTACCAGAGGATGACCTGTGGGGCACCAGAGGGCGCCACACCACTGGCCGGCGCGGCCAAGGAGGTGGCCGCGCCACCATGTGGTGTGGGACCCCCTCTGCCCCACTTTGTCATCTCTTTCGCCCAGAACAGTCTCTCTCCCGAAAAAACTCGTACCAAGTTCCTCTCACTCGCGTTTTTGCTCCAGAACTCCAGATTTTTCGATCTCTTTGCTCAGCCCAGATTTCTGTCTGAAATTTGGCACATTTGCTCTTCGGTATGTGACTCCTCCACCCATCCAAGTAGAATTTCATTTGGTTGAGTATATCTTGAATATTTTGCTGCTGTAGGTAACATGTTTAGTGAGTTTGCATGCTTGTTCTAAGTGGTAGAAACTAGTTTTGATGCATGATTAGTACTCTAGCAAGTTCCTATGGTAGTTTCCCCCAATTATTTGTCACCAAATCAAATTTCTATATTGGTTGTTGAAATTTCAGAAAATGGAGTGGAATAGATATCACTTGAACCAGCAAGAATTGGAAGTCCAACAAGTTATGATGGTCAATCGTGAAGAGGGAGTATACCCCTCTTACTACCCATGTGCGGATTTCATGAGAAGCGCAGGGATATTTGAAGATGTTCAAACTCTAATTTCTCATGCAGGGCTGAGTGACTTTGTTGAAGGAGAGCCAAGACAATATGTAAAATTAACTATGGCTTTTGTGCAGGACTTCAAGTTTAATTGGTCGCAATCTAACCCCACGGTCCAGTATAAAATTTACAATAAAACTGTCAACTTGCCATTTAGTGCTTTTTGTGCAGCGATTAGAGTACCGCAATGGGGATCATGTGAGAAGATAAAGGGATCGCCGCAAGAACTCTCGGATCTCTACAAGATGATTTGCGATGGAAGGAGTTTCTCAGGTGAAAGTGGTAAAATCACTAGTATTCAGCTCCCGGCTATCCGCTACTTTGCCTATTTTATTACCAAGTGCGTTCTCGCTAAAAGGATTGGTGGTAAACTTTCTATCCCGGATTTGGCTTTTCTAGCTGCAGCACTGCAAAATAATAGGTCTTATAATTTGGGGGCATTAATAGCTTATAGACTTGCTACTAACCGTGAGAAAGGTGGAATTTGTGGAGGTCTCATCGCCTCCCGTTTACTAGCTTTTCATGATGTAGAACCTCATCATTTTGATATTCCGTTCCCCATAGAAAAACTTGATATAGCCTCTATGATTAAACATGAATTTGTTTCAGATTCCTCCAACTTGGGTAACCTGTATTATAAGATGATATTTTATAAGAAAGTTTGGAGAATAACTAAGAAAACTGAGAAACTAGTAAGATTGCCTGCGCCTGTTTTGTCTAACCTTGATTCCAGGGGAGATTGGTCGGTTACAGAAGGTGCACTGGATGCACACATAGAGAGAGGAGGTCAACATGCAAGAGACGACATGGAGGTCGAGGAGCACCTCGACTCATCATCCGATGCAGCAAGTTCCTCGCATCAACACGGTGGATATGCGGAGCCTCCACGCTTTTCTTCTGCGCAGGAGCTTTATTACGACTACTCCATGGACTACCCACCGGCAAGAAACAATGACCCTCGTTGGGGTTGAACTCCACTTAGGCCAAAAGCCTAAGCTTGGGGGGAGGTATACCGGCATCACTCATTCTTTGCATATTATGATTGCTGGATACTTGCACATACTTGCTTTGTTCGTTTGAGTGGTTTTCTAATGAGAGGAAGATGATATTTTGGGAAATGCTGCCTGAAAACAGATTCTGGAACGTTACTGTAAAAATCGTCAAAAATAGCCAGAGCGTCATTTTGAGCTTCAAATTTTTGTGTAGGTTCCCCAGGTTGTTATCTAACTTTCATTAGTTGAACACTTTTCGATCTGAGCAACGTAAGATTTTTGTAAAAATCGATTTCTGTACTGCTGTCAGGTTTTGGCAGATTTCTGTCATCCTGCTTTTCTGTGTTTCTTTTAGTTCGCTATTTCTTGTTTTTGTTTTGTTTCCTTCCCAAAACACAAAAAGACCAAAAATATTTCTGTTGTTTCTCTTCACCATTTGTTTGCTTTGGTTTCTTGCATTTGTTTCACTTTATTTGCTATTGCTAGTTTGCTATAAGAAAACCCAAAAAGATTTTGCTTTGTTTGTTTGTTTCCTCTTGTTCTTATTTGCAAATTGAAAACACCAAAAATATTTGCTGTTCTTCTTTGGTTTGTAAAGTTCTTTTTGAGTTCAATGGTCTTCGGTGGCTGGAGCGTGGTTTTCATTTCATATTATCCAAGCTGCACAAGTGAAAAGGCAATAATGACGATCTACGACAATCTGATTGTGGTGAGAGGCTGGTATGAACTCTATTTGTTTTCATTTTTGTACATATACTCATCCATGTGAGCATGCTTAGTTGGTTCATGTGAGGTATATGTTATTTGAGAAAGTCTAGTAGTTCATGATCTCTCATGTTTAGCTTCAATTTATTAATATGAGTAGCATGTCATGTATGTTTGTCTGCATTGTTTTATTCATAAGTAAGTATGGCATTGTGGTATCCTCCTCTGAATAATTCATTTATATCGACTTGGCACATGCTCACGCATGCATATGACTGAACAAAAAGTCAATTAAGCCTCGATGATCTATATTGCTTCAGAGTTCTTGTATCACTTTTATGCCTCCGTTAATTTATTTTGCCGCAAGCATGATTATGACGATTCTTTGCTCTCTTGATTTGTCGCTCCCTAGTCTTTGCTAGCCTTCACTTGTACTGAGCGGGAACGCTGCTCGTGCTTCCAAACACATGAAAACCAAGTTATTCCAGAGTGTCCACCATAAATACCTATGCATGGCATTTCAAACCATTCCAAGTAAATTCTCATGCGCTACCTTTAAAACCTTCAAAATGCTTCTCAATTTGTGTTTATGTTTCATAGCTCATGAGGAAGTATGTGGTGTTTAGCTTTCAACCTTGTCATTTACTTTTGACGGACTCTCATATGGACTAGTGGCACATCCGCTTATCCAATAATTTTGCAAAAAGAGCTGGCAATGGGATTCCCGGTCCCGAATTAATTAACTTAAATAGACACTCCTCCATGGTTTGTGATTGTTGGACGGCACCCGAAGGATTCGGTTAGCCATGGCTTGTGTAAGCAAAGGTTGGGGGAGTGTCATCATCATAGTAAAACTAAAATAAAAAGGCACTCCTTCATGGTATGAGATTGTTGGCAGGCACCCGAGGATTCGGTTAGCCATGGTTTGTGAAAGAAAGGTTGGAAGGAGTGCCAAATAAATATGCAATAATTCATGGGAGCCGCTCTTGAAAGTCCGGTTGGCGAGGTAGTTAGTGTACCCATTACCATTCGTTGACAACAACAAACACCTCTCAAAATAATTTTACTCCTGTCTTTATAAAAATAAAAAGCTCTAGCGCATGTTAATCCCTGCTTCCCTCTGCGAAGGGTCAATCTTTTACTTTTATGTTGTGTCTCCATTATTTCTTTGAGCACTATCTTGAGAGCACAACTGTCATTCTTAGTATAATATGCTTGTCTCAAAATATGATTGATTGTGGTATAACTTTGATGCATTTATCTTTTGACAATCACTACTTCCAGTCTTTCTATGAACTCCGAGGTGCCCGGGCATTTATGTTTTGCCAACCAAATACAGGCAAGCGAGATACCACTTTATCATGCTCTCTTATGAACATTACAATTCTGCTTATATACATGATTCATGATGCTTATTATTAATTGTTGGTGCTTCTCCATGATTGACATAGCTGTTAGATGATCTTATTTGCATGTATCTCATTATGAACTGCTTAAGTATTAGCCATACCATGAGAATATATACATCATATGAGCAAATGTGTTCGTGAAAGTTCTTTTATCGCTCAGTTGTTAACTGAATTGCTTGAGGACAAGCAATAAGCTAAGCTTGGGGAGTTGATACGTCCAAAACGTATCTACTTTCCCGAACACTTTTGCTATTGTTTTGCCTCTAATTTGTGTATTTTGGATGCAACTAACACGGACTAACGCTGTTTTCAGCAGAATCGCTCTGGTGTCTCGTTTTTGTGCAGAAATCCAACTTTCGGGAAAAACCTCGGAATTTATGCGGAAGGCCCTATTTTCGCAGGAATCTAACGTAGCCTGAAGGGCAAGTGAAGTGGAGGCCCGAGGGCCCCACACCATGGGGCGGCGCGGCCCCGGGGGGGCCCGCGCGGCCCGGTGGGGTGGCCCCCTCGGCCGGCCTCCGACGCCCTCTTTCGGACTACTTATTCGCCTCGACCTAAAAACACCAGAAGAGAAGTCGAAGTCGCCAGAAACCCTCCAGAACGCCGCCACATCGCGAAACTCCGTCGCGGGAGCCAGAAGTCTCCGTTCTGGCACTCCGCCGGGACGGGGAATTGGAGGAGATCATCACCGCCATCACCGCCAACGCCTCACCAACAACCAGCAATGTTTCCCCATCCATGTGTGAGTAATTCCCCCGCTGTAGGCCGAAGGGGATGGTAGGGATTGGATGAGATTGGTCATGTAATAGCATAAGATTGTTAGGGCATAGTGCCTAGTGTCCGTTATTGGTACTTTGATGATATTGTTGCAACTTGTTATGCTTAATGCTTGTCACTAGGGCCCGAGTGCCATGATCTCAGATCTGAACATGTTATTGTTTCATGAAGATAATCATTGTTTATGGTCTTATCTATAAGTTGTATACACATGTCGCTGTCCGGAACCGATGGCCCCGAAGTGACAGAAATCGGGACAACCGGAGGGAATGGTAGCGATGTGAGGATCACATGTGTTCACGGAGTGTTAATGCTTTGCTCCGGTACTCTATTAAAAGGAGTACCTTAATATCCAGTAGTTTCCCTTGAGGCCCGGCTGCCACCGGCTGGTAGGACAAAAGATGTTGTGCAAGTTTCTCATTGCGAGCACGCACGACTATATATGGAACACATGCCTATTGATTGCTTTGTACTTGGACACCGTTTTATTATTATCTGCAAATGCCCTGCTATGATTGTTACATGAGTTTCTCTCATCCATGCAACGCCCGTCATCCGTCCCCGTGCCTACAGTATTTTAATCCTGCTGTTTACTATAATCACTACTGCTGTCTCTGTTACTCTGCTGCTGTTATTTCACTACTCATATCGCTATAAAACTGTTACTACTGATAAACTCTTGCGAGCAAGTCTGTTTCCAGGTGCAACTGAATTGACAACTCCGTTGTTAAGGCTTCCAAGTGTTCTTTGTCTCCCCTTGTGTCGAATCAATAAATTGGGTTTTACTTCCCTCGAAGACTGTTGCGATCCCCTATACTTGTGGGTCATCAGGGCACAAATTGATTCAGGGTTTGGTCAGTAAACAATTGGTGTGTTCAAATTTGTTGTGCATGATCTTTGGTTTGCTGACTCAAATCCTGGATATAAGTGTGTCCAATGTAACTGAGGCTACCTCTTTTTTTCGAGCCCATATTATCATGCATGATCTTTGTTCAGTCTCTGTTCCATCATCGTTGCAATTGACTCCGTGTTTTTTGCACGATCTTTGGTGCTACGTGACAGGTGCAGAGCAGCGACGTCGACAGCGACGACGAGTCCTTCCACACCAAGACTCGTCACGTCCTCAGGAGGCTGCAGTCCGGCCATTACGATGGCCCCTTTGCTCGAGGCATTTACAAGTGCCCCTTCTGCAACAGGAAGCTCCGCGCCACCGACTTCAACTGCCTGGTGAACCATGCTGAATCCATTGGCAGATGCGGCGCTAGAGTTGGAACGACGGTGAACGTGCATGCGTTCATGGCCAAACACAAAGCACTTGGGATTCACCTGCGCAACCTCCAGGCGAGTCACAGGCGCAACCTGGAGGCGTTGAACATGCCTACTGCACTCTCTGTATGTGACTACTCTATCTGTAGAGCAGCTTAAATTCATGTAAAATGTAGCTTATGTTGTAGGGTTCTATCGGTACTACTGTTAGATGTGTCGTGAATATATCTATGCTATGTTGGCTGCTCTATGCAAGCTTATCCTATATTTTCTCTGCATTTGTGCCCTAGATTTCCTACCTGATTGGGTAAAAATGAAGGCATAAAGAAATGAATGGCGTTAAAAAAAAGAAGGAGAAGCTGCTCTAGATTTGCTACCAATTTGGGCTATCAAATAGGAATGAGATCGAGCGAGAGAGAGGAAAAAGGTACATTGAAAACTGCTAATCTGGGTGAAAGAGACAGAACACACTCGTGCCCACGTCCCAGACCCACACGGCTCCACACGCTACGGTCCCACACGCTACGGCAACACAAACATGGTCTCGTCCTGTCCCACGCGGTTCCTTCCTACCAGCCCCACACGACGCGACCCCACAAACAACACGACCCCACTCGTCAGCACGGAACGGTCAACTTAACGGATTCCTGCCGTCGGAGCTGCTTCTGCGGGTTTCAAACAAGGACTTGGGGAAAACTGAGGAAAAACTAAGGAGCTGAGGAAAACTGAGCACAACTAAGGAACCGAGGGCACGAAAATAGAAATCCCTAAAGTCTTTGATATAGAGTTGATACTAGATTTGGATTTCTGCGCAGAAACAGATTTTTAGCTGTCACGAATTTGTTCTGTTCTCTCTGTAGGAGAGTCTAAAAATTCTGTGAAAATTCATGAGTAATCCTCAGATATGTATGCAACTTTCATTCAATTTTAGCTTCTTCATCTGAGCATGTTAAGTGCCTCGAAAAAATTCGTCTTTACGGACTGTTCTATTTTGACAGATTCTGCCTTTTATTTCATATTGCCTCTTTTACTGTGTTTGAGTGGATTTCTTTGCTCCATTAAATTTCAGTAATCTTGGATAATGTCCAGAAGTGTTGGGAATGATTGTGTCCTCTCTAAACATGTGAATTTTTGATTATGCACGAACCCTCTAATGAGATTGTTTTGAGTTTGGTGTGAAGGAAGTTTTCAAGGATCAAGAGAGGAGGATGATATAATATGATCAAGAAGAGTGAAAAGTCTAAGTTTGGGGATGCCCCCGTGGTTCAACCCTGCATATTTCAAGAATACTCAAGCATCTAAGCTTGGGGATGCCCAAGGCATCCCCTTCTTCATCAACAACTTATCAGGTCACTTCTAGTGAAACTATATTTTTATTCCGTCACATCTTATGTGCTTTACTTGGAGCGTCTGTGTGCTTTTATTTTTGTTTATCTTTGAATAAATTCGGATCCTAACAATCCTTGTATGGGAGAAAGACACGCTCCGCTTTTTCATATTGAACACGGGTGTTCTTAGTTTTACTTTTAATGTTCATGGCGAAAGTTAAAAGCTGCTGCATTTATTGCTATTTGGTTGGAAACAGAAAATGCTTCATGTGGTAATTGATATGTTGTCTTGAATAATTTGATACTTGGAAATTGTTTTGAGCTCTCAAGTAGATCATGTTTAATCTCTTGCATCATGTGGTTTAAACCTATTAGTGGAGAACTACCGTAGAGCTTGTTGAAATTTGGTTCGCATGATTGGTCTCTCTAAAGTCTAGATATTTTCTGGTAAAAGTGTTTGAGCAACAAGGAAGGCAGTGTAGAGTCTTATAATGCTTGCAATATGTTCTTATGTAAGTTTTGCTGTACCGGTTCATACTTGCGTTTGCTTCAAACAACCTTGCTAGCTGATGTCCCACAAGTATAGAGGATCGTGTATAGCCTTTTCGATAAGTAAGAGTGTCGAACCCAACGAGGAGCTAAAGGTAGGATAAACATTCTCTCATGTTCTATAAACTACTGATACAACTCTACGCACACTAAGCGTTTGCAATATCTAGGAAATAAAACTAGAGCGATAACGGGTATGAGAGGTGACTTTGCAGAAAAATAAAATACACGGAATAAATATTAGTGCTGAGCAATAAAACAAACTAAACTAACAGTACCATGAGTGTGGAAAGGCGGTGGTAATAGTGGTGGCTTTGTCCAAGATCAATTAGTGAAGATCTTGGGTTCAATGTCTTCGATGCAGCTTTCTGTGTAGGAGAGGCTAAATATACATGCTCTCCCTTCGGGATTACAAGTACTATATGATTGGCTTGCTAGCAAACATCCGTAAATACTAGCAAGCATTAAGGTTTCCCCAACCATAGCCTTAAGTAAATAGTCCTCTTAGTCCCATACATGCAACTATCCGGTTCGCGTCCTTAGGTTTCTGTCACTCCGGCAGAACTTCCCCCTTCTAGTATACAAGTACTACCAACCCTATGGTACTTGATCTATGCGCGCACAAATATAATGGGCACCAAGGACGATAACATATCAACATACAACTCTAATGAACCAAAGAGAAACAAACAATCAATCAAAGAACAAATAAACTATGGCAACATGACATAGATCATAGGATTATAACTTATAGCATCAAACACCATGTTTACATAGGGAGGTACAGAGGTTTGTGAGAGGATGTACCACTGAATACAATGAGGAGTTGGTGATGGAGATGGCGGTGAAGACGTTGGAGGGCTCAGCGAGGAGCGCCGGAAGGCGGAGGCGTGGGCGGCGCCGGCGGCGGCGCGGGGGACTCCTTCCCCGCCGCCGGCATCATGGGGAGCGCCACCCCTTAGCCTTCTTCTTCCTTGAGTTGGTGCTTGTGTAGATGAGTGTTTCCCCCTCCTTGGCTGCTGCAAAGGAGGAGGATTTTCGTGAGAATGCTTGGAGGCCTCCAAAAATAGGGTTTCCCATCAATATATAGTGTTGGAGATGCAATCTAGGCCATGGGATGGATGCCCCTTTGATCCAAGGGCTCTTGGGCACCTCTAGAACCTTCCTAGGACTCCCCTCTGTCCTTCATGAGCCTCACAACTCGTGGCTAGGCCGAAATATCCAGGTATGGAAAGAGTTTGTGTCAAATACGTCACCAACTTTCGGAGTCCCGAGACTGCACGAACCTCCGCAGTAATTCTGCTCTGCCGGATGCATCCGTTGTCCGTTATGGACGAATAAGATGTCCAAATTGTTCGGTTTGAAATTCTCTACAATTTTGTAGTTTATGACTTTTACATTGGACGTCGTTTTGATGGCGTTTCTAAGCGATCTTGGAAAAGTGTTCAGCAGGGACAGATTCCGGGAAATTCCAGATTTCACCATAATGAGCTATTTCCTTCCATGTTTGCCTATTTCCTGCACAACAATGTTGAAACCAAGAACTTGTGCACTTTTGCAACTATTAATAGGTTAGTCCCTTAAAATATATAGTAATTGGTGTAAAACAAGCATGGAACATCAAAAATTATAGATACGTTTGCGACGTATCACTAGCCCAAAGCCTTGTACTGAGAGGGAATGCTTCTCGTGCATCCAAAACTTTGAGCCAAAACCTATGCCATTTGTGTCCACCATAACTACCTACTATGTGGTATTTTTCTGCCATTCCAAATTAAATTGCTTGCGTGCTACCTTTAAAAAATTCATTCATTGTCTTTGCAATACATAGCTCATGGGAAAGTAGCCTAAAAAACTATTGTAGTAAAGAATATGTCGCTTATGTATCTTTGTTCTTATAAGTTGCTTGTTGAGCGGTAACCATGTTTCTAGGGACGCCATCAACCTGTCAAACATTTGTTGAATATCAAGTGAGTTGCTATGCATGTTTGTCTTGTCTGAAGTAAGGGAGATTTGCCATGAGTTAAATGGTTTGAGTATGCATATTGTTAGAGAAGAACTTTGGGCCGCCAACCAAAGCCATGTATCATGGTGGAAGTTTCAGCTTGGACATTAATCCTCAAATCTCTTATGAGAATATTATCTGTTGTTGAATGCTTAAAGCATAAAAGAGGAGTCCATTATATGTTTTCTATGTTTTCCGGTATGGATGTCCTCAAGTTGAGATCTATCAAAATTGAGGGATAAAATGCGATCTATCTCTTTTGACCTTTGTACAGGTGGCATAGAGGTACCCCTTTGTGAAACTTGGTTGAAACATATGTAATGCAATGATAATCCATGGAAATCCGAGCTAATTAGGACAAGGAGCGGGCACTATTAGTATTTGATGCATGAGGCTTGCAACTTATCGGAGGTTTTATGCATAACACATATGAATTATTACTACCGTTGACAAAATTGTTTCCATGTTTTCAAAAAAAAAGCTCTAGCACATGAGTAATCCCTGCTTCCCTCTGCGAAGGGCCTTTCTTTTACTTTATGTTGAGTCAGTTTGCCCACTTCTTTCTATCTTAGAAGCAAACACTTGTGTCAACTGTGTGCATTGATTCTTACATACTTGCTGATTTGCACTCATCATATTACTTTGTGTTGACAATTATCCAAGAGATATACATGTTGAAAGTTGAAAGCAACTGCTGAAACTTAAATCTTCCTTTGTGTTGCTTCAAAACCTTCTATTAAGAATCTATTGCTTTAAGAGTTAACTCTTATGCAAAACTATTTGATGCTCATCTTGAAAGTACTATTCATGAAAAGTATTTGCTATATGATTCAGTTGTTTAGTCATTATCTTCACCATTGCTTTGAATCACTTCATTCATCTCATATGCTTTACAATAGTATTGATCAACATTATGATAGTAGCGTGTCACTTCAGAAATTATCCTTGTTATCGTTTACCTACTCGAGGGCGAGTAGGAACTAAGCTTGGGGATGCTTGATACGTCTCAAGCGTATCTATAATTTCTTATGTTCCATGCTAGTTTTATGACAATACTCACATGTTTTATATACACTTTATATCATTTTCATGCATGTTCTGGCACTAACCTATTAACCGAAGCGCCAGTTCCTGTTTTCTGTTGTTTTTGGTTTCAGAAATCCTACAAAGGAAATATTCTCGGAATTGGACGAAACAAAAGCCCATGGTCTTATTTTCCACGGACTCTTCCAGGACACCGAAGAGGAGACGAAGAGGGGCCACGAGGTGGCCACGCCATAGGGGGGCGCGGCCCCACCCCTGGCCGCGCCGCCATATGGGGTGGGCCCCTCGGGCGTCCCCCGACTCTGCCCCTTCGCCTATATAATCCTTCCATCGCAAAAACCCTAGTACCGAGAGCCACGATACGAGAAAAGTTACTGGGACGCCGTCGCCGCCAATCCCATCTCGGGGGCTTCTGAAGATCGCCTCCGGCACCCTGCCGGAGAGGGGAATCATCACCGGAGGGCTCTACATCACCATGCCCGCCTCCGGACTGATGCGTGAGTAGTTCATCCTTGGACTATGGGTCCATAGCAGTAGCTAGATGGTTGTCTTCTCCTCTTGTGCTATCATGTTTAGATCTTGTGAGCTGCTGATGCGTGTAGTTGACACGTCCGTTGGGAACCCCAAGAGGAAGGTGTGATGCGCACAGCGGCAAGTTTCCCTCAGTAAGAAACCAAGGTTTAATCGAACCAGTAGGAGTCAAGAAGCACGTTGAAGGTTGATAGCGGCGGGATGTAGTGCGGCGCAACACCAGAGATTCCGGCGCCAACGTGGAACCTGCACAACACAACCAAAGTACTTTGCCCCAACGAAACAGTGAGGTTGTCAATCTCACCGGCTTGCTGTAACAAAGGATTAACCGTATTGTGTGGAAGATGATTGTTTGCAGAAAACAGTAAAACAAGTATTGCAGTAGATTGTATGCGATGTAAAGAATAGGACCGGGGTCCACAGTTCACTAGAGGTGTCTCTCCCATAAGATAAACAGCATGTTGGGTGAACAAATTACAGTCGGGCAATTGACAAATAGAGAGAGCATAACATTGCACAAACATGTCATGATAAATATAGTGAGATTTAATTGGGCATTACGACAAAGTACATAGACCGCTATCCAGCATGCATCTATGCCTAAAAAGTCCACCTTCAGGTTATCATCCGAACCCCTTCCAGTATTAAGTTGCTAACAACAGACAATTGCATTAAGTATTGCGCGTAATGTAATCAGTGACTACATCCTCGAACATAGCACCAATGTTTTATCCCTAGTGGCAACAGCACATCCATAATCTTAGAGGTTTCTCTCACTCCCCCAGATTCACGGAGACATGAACCCACTATCGAGCATAAATACTCCCTCTTGGAGTTAAGAGCAAAAACTTGGCCAGAGCCTCTACTAATAACGGAGAGCATGCAAGATCATAAACAACACATAGGTAATAACTTGATAATTAACATAACATAGTATTCTCTATCGATCGGATCCCGACAAACACAACATATAGTATTACAAATAGATGATCTTGATCATGTTAGGCAGCTCACAAGATCCAACAATGAAGCACAATGAGGAGAAGACAACCGTCTAGCTACTGCTATGGACCCATAGTCCAGGGGTGAACTACTCACTCATCACTCCGGAGGCGACCATGGCGGTGAAGAGTCCTCCAGGAGATGAATCCCCTCTCCGACAGGGTGCCGGAGGAGATCTCCAGAATCCCCCGAGATGGGATTGGTGGCGGCGGCGTCTCAGTAAGGTTTTCCGTATCGTGGCTCTCGGTACTGGGGGTTTCGCAACGGAGGCTATTTGTAGGCGGAAGGGCAGGTAAAGAGGCGGCACGAGGGGCCCAGATGACAGGGCCGCGCGGCCAAGACCTAGGCCGCGCCGCCCTGTAGTCTGGCCGCCTCGTGGCCCCACTTCGTCTCCTCTTCGGTCTTCTGGAAGCTTCGTGGCAAAATAGGACCCTGGGCGTTGATTTCGTCCAATTCCGAGAATATTTCATTACTAGGATTTCTGAAACCAAAAACAGCAGAAAAAGAATCGGCTCTTCGGCATCTTGTTAATAGGTTAGTTCCAGAAAATGCACGAATATGACATAAAGTGTGCATAAAACATGTAGATATCATCAATAATGTGGCATGGAACACAAGAAATTATCGATACGTCGGAGACGTATCAGCATCCCCAAGCTTAGTTCTGCTCGTCCCGAGCAGGTAAAACGATAACAAAGATAATTTCTGGAGTGACATGCCATCATAACCTTGATCATACTATTTGTAAACATATGTAATGAATGCAGCGATCAAAACAATGGTAATGACATGAGTAAACAAGTGAATCATAAAGCAAAGACTTTTCATGAATAGCACTTCAAGACAAGCATCAATAAGTCTTGCATAAGAGTTAACTCATAAAGCAATAAATCAAAGTAAAGGTATTGAAGCAACACAAAGGAAGATTAAGTTTCAGCGGTTGCTTTCAACTTATAACATGTATATCTCATGGATAATCGTCAACATAGAGTAATATAATAAGTGCAATATGCAAGTATGTAGGAATCAATGCACAGTTCACACAAGTGTTTGCTTCTTGAGGTGGAGAGAAATAGGTGAACTGACTCAACATAAAAGTAAAAAGAATGGTCCTTCAAAGAGGAAAGCATCGATTGCTATATTTGTGCTAGAGCTTTTATTTTGAAAACATGAAACAATTTTGTCAATGGTAGTAATAAAGAATATGAGTTATGTAAATTATATCTTACAAGTTGCAAGCCTCATGCATAGTATACTAATAGTGCCCGCACCTTGTCCTAATTAGCTTGGACTACCGGATCATCGCAATACACATGTTTTAACCAAGTGTCACAATGGGGTACCTCCATGCCGCCTGTACAAAGGTCTAAGGAGAAAGCTCGCATTTTGGATTTCTCGCTTTTGATTATTCTCAACTTAGACATCCATACCGGGACAACATGGACAACAGATAATGGACTCCTCTTTAATGCATAAGCATGTGGCAACAATTATTATTCTCATATGAGATTGAGGATATATGTCCAAAACTGAAACTTCCACCATGAATCATGGCTTTAGTTAGCGGCCCAATGTTCTTCTCTAACAATATGCATGCTTAACCATAAGGTGGTAGATCTCCCTTACTTCAGACAAGACGAACATGCATAGCAACTCACATGATATTCAACAAAGAATAGTTGATGGCGTCCCCAGAAACATGGTTATCGCACAACAAGCAACTTAATTAAGAGATAAAGTGCATAAGTACATATTCAATACCACAATAGTTTTTAAGCTATTTGTCCCATGAGCTATATATTGCAAAGGTGAATGATGGAATTTTAAAGGTAGCACTCAAGCAATTTACTTTGGAATGGCGGAGAAATACCATGTAGTAGGTAGGTATGGTGGACACAAATGGCATAGTGGTTGGCTCAAGGATTTTGGATGCATGAGAAGTATTCCCTCTCGATACAAGGTTTAGGCTAGCAAGGTTATTTGAAACAAACACAAGGATGAACCGGTGCAGCAAAACTCACATAAAAGACATATTGTAAACATTATAAGACTCTACACCGTCTTCCTTGTTGTTCAAACTCAATACTAGAAATTATCTAGACTTTAGAGAGACCAAATATGCAAACCAAATTTTAGCATGCTCTATGTATTTCTTCATTAATGGGTGCAAAGCATATGATGCAAGAGCTTAAACATGAGCACAACAATTGCCAAGTATCACATTATCCAAGACATTATAGCAATTACTACATGTATCATTTTCCAATTCCAACCATATAACAATTTAACGAAGAAGAAACTTCGCCATGAATACTATGAGTAAAGCCTAAGGACATACTTGTCCATATGCTACAGCGGAGCGTGTCTCTCTCCCACACGGTGAATGCTAGGATCCATTTTATTCAAACAAAAACAAAAACAAAAACAAACCGACGCTCCAAGCAAAGCACATAAGATGTGACGGAATAAAAATATAGTTTCAGGGGAGGAACCTGATAATGTTGTCGATGAAGAAGGGGATGCCTTGGGCATCCCCAAGTTTAGACGCTTGAGTCTTCTTAGAATATGCAGGGGTGAACCACAGGGGAACCCCAAGCTTAGAGCTTTCACTCTCCTTGATCATATTGCATCATACTCCTCTCTTGATCCTTGAAAACTTCCTCCACACCAAACTTAGAACAACTCATTAGAGGGTTAGTGCACAATCAAAATATACATGTTCAGAGGTGACATAATCATTCTTAACACTTCTGGACATTGCACAAAGCTACTGGACATTAATGGATCAAAGAAATTCATCCAACATAGCAAAAGAGGCAATGCGAAATAAAAGGCAGAATCTGTCAAAAACAGAACAGTTCGTATTGACGAATTTTATTGAGGCACCAGACTTGCTCAAATGAAAATGCTCAAATTGAATGAAAGTTGCGTACATATCTGAGGATCACTCACGTAAATTGGCATAATACAGAGAATTTTGCCCAGATTCGTGACAGCAAAGAAATCTGTTTCTGTGCAGTAATCCAAATCTAGTATGAACTTTTCTATCAACGACTTTACTTGGCACAATAAAACACTAAACTAAGATAAGGAGAGGTTGCTACAGTAGTAAACAACTTCCAAGACACAAAATAAAAACAAAGTACTGTAGTAAAAACATGGGTTGTCTCCCATAAGCGCTTTTCTTTAACGCCTTTCAGCTAGGCGCAGAAAGTGTGTATCAAGTATTATCAAGAGATGATGCATCTACAGCGGGATGTGGAGTTTTCTCAACCAGGCATAGTATATTAGATACATAAGTTTTAGCGTCCCCCTTTTCATTAGTCTTGGGCTTGCTACTCTCATCAAACAAATTTTCAGGAACAAGCCAAGCATAATTATTTTCTAGTGCATCATTCATCGCTAGGAGCTTACATGGTATTGGTGCTTTGATCTCCCCACCATCATTAATATTATTAGTGTACTTTATTCTATTCATATCCATCTTTTCAAGGAGACTAACAAAATTGGTATAAGAACCAAGCATATCATATTTAGCAAAGACCTTTCTAGCCTCTCTTGCTATACCACCAAATTCTCTAAGGAGGGTTTCTAAAACAAAATCTTTCTTTTCCCCTTCTTCCATATCACCAAGTGTGAGAAACATGTGTTGGATTATAGGATTGAGATTAACAAATTTAGTTTCCAACATGCGAACTAAAGCAGCAGCAGCAATTTCATAAGTAGGAGCAAGGTCTACCAAGTGTCTATCCTCAAAATCGTCAATGGTACTAACATGGTTGAAAAATTCCTCTATATTATTTCTCCCAACTATAGACCCACGTCCTACCGGTATGTCTTTCGTGGTAAAATTAAAAGGAAACATGATGAATCAAGTAAAGTAAATGCAAGTAACTAATTTTTTTGTGTTTTTGATATAGAGTGCAAGACAGTAAATAAAGTAAAGCTAGCAACTAATTTTTTGTGTGTTTTGATATAATGCAGCAAACAAAGTACTAAATAAAATAAAGCAAGACAAAAACAAAGTAAAGAGATTGGGAAGTGGAGACTCCCCTTGCAGCGTGTCTTGATCTCCCCGGCAACGGCGCCAGAAATTTGCTTGATGCATGTAGTTGACACGTCCGTTGGGAACCCCAAGAGGAAGGTGTGATGCCCACAGCGGCAAGTTTCCCTCAGTAAGAAACCAAGGTTTAATCGAACCAGTAGGAGTCAAGAAGCACGTTGAAGGTTGATAGCGGCGGGATGTAGTGCGGCGCAACACCAGAGATTCCGGCGCCAACGTGGAACCTGCACAACACAACCAAAGTACTTAGCCCCAACGAAACAGTGAGGTTGTCAATCTCACCGGCTTGCTGTAACAAAGGATTAACCGTATTGTGTGGAAGATGATTGTTTGCAGAAAACAGTAAAACAAGTATTGCAGTAGATTGTATGCGATGTAAAGAATAGGACCGGGGTCCACAGTTCACTAGAGGTGTCTCTCCCATAAGATAAACAGCATGTTGGGTGAACAAATTACAGTCGGGCAATTGACAAATAGAGAGAGCATAACAATGCACATACATGTCATGATAAATATAGTGAGATTTAATTGGGCATTACGACAAAGTACATAGACCGCTATCCAGCATGCATCTATGCCTAAAAAGTCCACCTTCAGGTTATCATCCGAACCCCTTCCAGTATTAAGTTGCTAACAACAGACAATTGCATTAAGTATTGCGCGTAATGTAATCAGTGACTACATCCTCGAACATAGCACCAATGTTTTATCCCTAGTGGCAACAGCACATCCATAATCTTAGAGGTTTCTCTCACTCCCCCAGATTCACGGAGACATGAACCCACTATCGAGCATAAATACTCCCTCTTGGAGTTAAGAGCAAAAACTTGGCCAGAGCCTCTACTAATAACGGAGAGCATGCAAGATCATAAACAACACATAGGTAATAACTTGATAATTAACATAACATAGTATTCTCTATCCATCGGATCCCGACAAACACAACATATAGTATTACAGATAGATGATCTTGATCATGTTAGGCAGCTCACAAGATCCAACAATGAAGCACAATGAGGAGAAGACAACCATCTAGCTACTGATATGGACCCGTAGTCCAGGGGTGAACTACTCACTCATCACTCCGGAGGCGACCATGGCGGTGAAGAGTCCTCCGGGAGATGAATCCCCTCTCCGGCAGGGTGCCGGAGGAGATCTCCAGAATCCCCCGAGATGGGATTGGCGGCGGCGGCGTCTCAGTAAGGTTTTCCGTATCGTGGCTCTCGGTACTGGGGGTTTCGCGACAGAGGCTATTTGTAGGCGGAAGGGCAGGTAAAGAGGCGGCACGAGGGGCCCAGATGACAGGGCCGCGCGGCCAAGACCTAGGCCGCGCCGCCCTGTAGTCTGGCCGCCTCGTGGCCCCACTTCGTCTCCTCTTCGGTCTTCTGGAAGCTTCGTGGCAAAATAGGACCCTGGGCGTTGATTTCGTCCAATTCCGAGAATATTTCGTTACTAGGATTTCTGAAACCAAAAACAGCAGAAAACAGCAACTGGCTCTTCGGCATCTTGTTAATAGGTTAGTTCCAGAAAATGCACGAATATGACATAAAGTGTGCATAAAACATGTAGATATCATCAATAATGAGGCATGGAACACAAGAAATTATCGATACGTCGGAGACGTATCAGCTGCCTATCATGATCAAGATCATCTATGTAATGCTACATGTTGTGTTTGTTGGGATCCGATGAATATGGAATACTACATCAAGTTGATTATCAATCTATCATATATGTGTTGTTTATGATCTTGCATGCTCTCCGTTGCTAGTAGAGGCTCTGGCCAAGTTGATACTTGTAACTCCAAGAGGGGGTATTTATGCTAGATAGTGGGTTCATGCCTCCATTGAATCTGGGACAATGACAAAAAGTTCTAAGGTTGTGGATGTGTTGTTGCCACTAGGGATAAAACATCAATGCTTTGTCTAAGGATATTTGTATTGTTTACATTACGCACAGTACTTAATGCAATTGTCTGTTTTTTGCAACTTAATACTGGAAGGGGTGCGGATGCTAACCCGAAGGTGGACTTTTTAGGCATAGATGCATGCTGGATAGCGGTCTATTTTATTTGTCGTAATGCCCTAAGTAAATCTCATAGTAGTCATCATGATATATATGTGCATTGTTATGCCCTCTATATTTGTCAATTGCCCAACTGTAATTTGTTCACCCAACATGCTATTTATCTTATTGGAGAGACACCACTAGTGAACTGTGGACCCCGGTCCATTCTTTTACATCTGAAATACAACCTACTGTAATCATTGTTCTCTGTTGTTCTTTGAAAGCAAACATTATTCTCCACACCATACGTTTAATCCTTTGTTTACAACAAGCCGGTGAGATTGACAACCTCACTGTTAAGTTGGGGCAAAGTATCTTGATTGTGTTGTGCAGGTTCCACGTTGCCACCGGAATCCCTGGTGTTGCGCCGCACTACACTCCTTCACCAACAACCTTCACGTGGCCTTCATCTCCTAGTGGTTCGATAAACCTTGGTTTCTTACTGAGGGAAAACTTGCTGATGTACGCATCACACCTTCCTCTTGGGGTTCCCAACAGACGTGTGCTTTACCGTCACAAGAAGCTACTTTCTGGCGCCGTTGCAATCCCTGTCGCACGTCAGCAGTGATCTGCATTATCCAATGGGGAACATTTCCATGAAGGTAGCCATCGTCACTGCTTTACACTGTATACCTGGAGCACTCCACCACAACAATCCCTTTGAAGATGGTTATGCTCGTGTCACGGTGGAAGACATAGTCCAAGGGTTTGAGGACCTGGAGATTGACATAGCCACAGCCGAAGGGGAGAAAAGACTTGGAGATGTCAAGCGCCCGTTCATTCTATGGAAAAAGAAGTTCATCAAGTTTCCAGGCGAGGCGCCAAGGCCAACAAGTCCACCCCCCTCCGGTGGTGGTGGTGGTGGCAGTGGTGATGGTGGTGGTGGTGGTTCACCTACACCTCCTTCACGTCAGCCGCCGCCGCCCCCCAATCCACCTCCGGCGGGTAAGCAGACGCCGCCCCCCAGTCCGCCTCCGACGGGTACGCCGCCCCCCAATCCACCTCCGGCGAAGAAGCAGAAGCAGTCTTGGACTATTAACCCGGACCCTTATGTACCTAAGACCACAAAGGTACCGGAGCCATCACTGAAGCCTCTCCTCCCAAGGCCTTGAGAACATAGTGTCGAGGAAACTGACGTGGCCGCGGCTGCTCAGCATGAGAAATGGAAGGTGGAAATGAAGGCGAAAGGAGAGCCTGAGCCCAAGCCAGTATTTTCTGAGAAGGAAAAGAAGTGGGCTAAGTCATTTTTGAGCACAGCGTCCCAAGCCGAGTAGAATATGCCTGACGACTATGGACGTGAACTTAGTAGGCAAGCACTCATATTGAAGGAGAAGAAAGACTTGGCGGAGAAGGAGAAGAAAGCCTTGGAGGAGGAGAAAAAAGAAAGTAAAAAAAGCGGGAAATAAGTTGCCCAGCTCGGGGAACAAAATAAACAATCGATCACCCCGCTCATAGTGAAAGCCGCCGGTTCGGATGCTGAACTAATGGACCCCACTATCATAGCAGCTGCGGCAGCACAGGGAATGACTGTAACGGGTGCCAGAGAAAAAGCGGCCGAGATCGGTGATACGTCTCAAACGTATCTGTAATTTCATATGTTCCATGCTACTTTTATGATGATACTCACATGTTTTATACACACTTTGTGTCATTATTATGCCTTTTTCGGCACTAACCTATTGACGAGATGCCGAAGAGCCAATTGCTGTTTTCTGCTGTTTTTGGTTTCAGAAATCCTACAAAGGAAATATTCTCGGAATTGGACGAAATCAACGCCCAGGGTCTTATTTTTCCACGAAGCTTCCAGAAGACCGAAGGGGATACGAAGTGGGGCGACGAGGCGCCACCACCATAAGGCCGCGCGGCCAAAGGGGGCCCGCGCCGCCCTATGGTGTGGGCCCCTCGTCAGCCCTCCGACTCTGCCCTTCCGCCTACTTATAGCCTTCGTCGCGAAAACCCCTGTACCGAGAGCCACGATACGGAAAACCTTCCAGAAACGCCGCCGCTGCCAATCCCATCTCGGGGGATTCAGGAGATCACCTCCGGCACCCTGCCGGAGAGGGGAATCATCTCCCGGAGGACTCTTCATCACCATGATCGCCTCTGGACTGATGTGTGAGTAGTTCACCCCTGGACTATGGGTCCATAGCAGTAGCTAGATGGTTGTCTTCTCCTCATGTGCTATCATTGTTAGATCTTGTGAGCTGCCTATCATGATCAAGATCATCTATTTGTAATGCTACATGTTGTGTTTGTTGGGATTCGATGAATATGGAATACTATGTCAAGTTGATTATCAATCTATCATATATGTGTTGTTTATGATCTTGCATGCTCTCCGTTGCTAGTAGAGGCTCTGGCCAAGTTGATACTTGTAACTCCAAGAGGGAGTATTTATGCTTGATAGTGGGTTCATGCCTCCATTAAATCTGGGACAATGACAGAAAGTTCTAAGGTTGTGGATGTGTTGTTGCCACTAGGGATAAAACATCAATACTTTGTCTAAGGATATTTGTGTTGATTACATTACGCACCATACTTAATGCAATTGTCTGTTGTTTGCAACTTAATACTGGAAGGGGTGCGGATGCTAACCCGAAGGTGGACTTTTTAGGCATAGATGCATGCTGGATAGCGGTCTATGTACTTTGTCGTAATGCCCAATTAAATCTCACTCTACTCATCATGATATGTATGTGCATTGTTATGCCCTCTTTATTTGTCAATTGCCCAACTGTAATTTGTTCACCCAACATGCTATTTCTTATTGGAGAGACTCCACTAGTGAACTGTGGATCCCGGTCCATTCTTTTACATCGAAATACAATCTACTGCAAACATTGTTCTTTACTATTCTTCGCATACAAACATCATTTTCCACACCATACGTTTAATCCTTTGTTTACAGCAAGCCGGTGAGATTGACAACCTCACTGTTAAGTTGGGGCGAAGTATTTTGATTGTGTTGTGTAGGTTCCACGTTGGCGCCGGAATCCCTGGTGTTGCGCCGCACTACACTCCGTCACCAACAACCTTCACGTGCTCCTTGACTCCTACTGGTTCGATAACCTTGGTTCCTTACTGAGGGAAAACTTGCTGTTGTATGCATCACACCTTCCTCTTGGGGTTCCCAACGGGCGTGTGCTTTACGCGTCAACAAGCTCTTTTTCTTGCGTCGTTGCCGGGGAGATCAAGACACGCTGCAAGGGGAGTCTCCCACTTCCAATATCTTTACTTTGTTTTTGTCTTGCTTTACTTTATTTTATTTACTGCTTTGTTTGCTTCCTTATATCAAAATACAAAAAAATTAGTTACTTGCTTTACTTTATTTACTGCTTTGTTTGCTTTCCGCATATTAAAAACACAAAAAAAATTGTTACTTGCATTTACTTTACTTATTTCATCATGTTTCCTCCTAAGTTTACTCTGAAAGACATCCCGGTAAGACAAGGGTCTATCATTGGAAGAGATAATATAGAAGAATTTTTCACTCATGTTAGTATGGTTGAAGATTTTGAAGATAGACACTTGGTAGAACTTGCTCCTACTTATGAAATTGTTGTTGCCTCTTTAGTGCACATGTTGGAAGCTAGATTTGTTAATCTTAATCCTATAATGCAACATAAGTTTCTTACACTAGGTGATATGGAAGAAGGAGAAAAGAAAGATTTTGTTTTAGAAACCCTTCTTAAAGAATTTGGTGATGTAGCTAGAGAAGCTAGAAAAGTCTTTATTAAACATAAGATGCTTGACTTTTATACCAATTTTGCTAATACCCTTGAAAAGATCGCAAAATATAGATTAAAGTACACTAATAAAGTTAATTGTGAGGGGGAGATTAAAACATCAATACCTTGCAAGCTCTTAGGAATGTGCGAGGCACTAGAAAAGAATTTTGATTGGATTGTTCCTGAAAATTTGTTTGATGAGAATAGCAAGCCTAAGAGTAATGAAAAAGGAGCCTCTGAAACTTACATAGATAAGATACAATGCATAGTTGAGAAAAGTCCAAACCCCGATGTTGATGTTTCATCTCTTGATAATACTTGATTCACACTTTCTGCGTCTAGCTGAAAGGCGTTAAAGAAAAGCGCTTATGGGAGACAACACATTATTTTACTTCTGCACTTTTGTTTTATATTTGAGTCTTGGAAGTTGTTACTACTGTAGCAACCTCTCCTTATCTTTATTTTATTGCATTGTTGTGCCAAGTAAAGTCTTTGATAGTAAAGATGATACTAGATTTGGATTACTGCGCAGAAACAGATTTCTTACTGTCACGAAATTGAGCCGCCCCTTCTGTAGGTAACTCAGAAAAATCTGCCAATTTACGTGCGTGATCCTCAGATATTTACGCAACTTTCATTCTATTTGAGCATTTTCATCTGAGAAAGTTAAGTGCCCTAGAAAAATTCGTCTTTACGTATTGTTCTGTTTTGACAGATTCTGCCTTTTATTTCGCATTGCCTGTTTTGCTATGTTTGATGGATTTCTTTGTTCCATTAAGAGCATCCCCACTCGTTGGCTCTCTTCACGCCCAGATCCGGCGAAATTTTCGTCCGGATTGGATGAAAATTTGGCCTGGGGGGCAGTATATTTCCAGTCGTGTGCTACCCAAGCGGCGTTTCTCGGGGAAAAAGAGGATGGCCCGGGGAGTCCGGACGAAAGAGGAGACACGTGGGCATGGGCGATTGGTTTTGCTCCATACGGAGTCCCCGGGAGACCCCCAGGAAACCGAGGATGGCATGGGGAGTCCGGATGAAAATAGGCTCAAATCCGGACCAAAACGAGGAATCGGGGGCCTGACTGGGCCATTTTTCGCCGTCCGGATGAAAAAAAGTGGTTGTGGGGGGCTTCTGGGGGAGACGAGTGGAGATGCTCTAACTTTCAGTAGCTTTGTGAAATGTCCAGAAGTGTTAAGAATGATTATGTCACCTCTGAATATGTGAATTTTTGATTATGCACTAACCCTCTAATGAGTTTATTTTGAGTTTGGTGTGGAGAAAGTTTTCAAGGATCAAGAGAGGAGGATGATACAATATGATCAAGAAGAGTGAAAACTCTAAGCTTGGGGATGCCCCCGTGGTTCATCCCTGCATATTTCAAGAAGACTCAAGCATCTAAGCTTGGGGATGCCCAAGGCATCCCCTTCTTCATCGACAACTTATCAGGTCACCTCTAGTGAAACTATATTTTTATTCCATCACATCTTATGTGTGCTTTACTTGGAGCGTCTGTATGTTTTTATTTTTGTTTGTGTTTGAATAAAATCGGATCCTAGCATTCTTTGTGTGGGAGAGAGACACGCTCTGCTGTTGCATATGAACACATGTGTTCTTAGCTTTACTCTTAATGTTCATGGCGAAGGTTGAAACTGCTTCGTTAATTATTATTTGGTTGGAAACAGAAAATGCTGCATGTGGTAATTGGTATAATGTCTTGAATAATTTGATACCTGGCAATTGTTGTGCTCAAATAGATCATGTTTAAGCTCTTGCATCATGTACTTTGCACCTATTAATGAAGAACTACCATAGAGCTTGTTGAAATTTGGTTTGCATGATTGGTCTCTCTAAAGTCTAGATATTTTCTGGTGAGGGTTTGAACAACAAGGAAGATAGTGTAGAGTCTTATAATGCTTGCAATATGTTCTTATGTAAGTTTTGCTGTACCAGTTCATACTTGTGTTTGCTTCAAACAACCTTGCTAGCCTAAGCCTTGTATTGAGAGGGATTTCTTCTCGTGCATCCAAAAACCTTGAGCAAAAAACTATGCCACTTGTGTCCACCATACCTACCTACTACATGGTATTTCTCTGCCATTCCAAAGTAAATTGCTTGAGTGCTACCTTTAAAATTCCATTCTTTGTCTTTGCAATATATAGCTCATGGGAAAAATAGCTTAAAAACTATTGTGGTATTGAATATGTCGCTTATGTATCTTATTTCTTATAAGTTGCTTGTTGAGCGGTAACCATGTTCCTGGGGACGCCATCAACTATTTCACCTTTGTCGAATATCATATGAGTTGCTATGCATGTTCGTCTTGTCTGAAGTAAGGGAGATTTATCATGATCAAATGGTTTGAGTATGCATATTGTTAGAGAAGAACATTGGGACGCTAACTAAAGCCATGATCCATGGTGGAAGTTTCAGTTTGGACATCAATCCTCAATCTCTTATGAGAATATTATTTGTTGTTGAATGCTTATGCATTAAAGAGGAGTCCATTATCTGTTGTCTATATTGTCCCGGTATGGATGTCTAAGTTGAGAATAATCAAAAGCGAGAAATCCAATGCGAACTTTCTTCTTAGACCTTTGTACAGGCGGCATAGAGGTACCCCTTTGTGACACTTGGTTGAAACATATGCTATGCAATGATAATCCATGTAAATCCAAGCTAATTAGGACAAGGTGCGGGCACTATTGGTATACTATGCATGAGGCTTGCAACTTATAAGATGTCTTATGCATAACACATATGAATTATTACTACCTTTGACAAAATTGTTTCTATGTTTTCAAAATAAAAGCTCTAGCACAAATATAGCAATCCATGCTTCCCTCTGCGAAGGGCCATTCTTTTACTTTATGTTGAGTTAGTTTACCTACTTCTTTCTATCTTAGAAGCAAACACTTGTGTCAACTGTGTGCATTAATTCCTACATACTTGCTTATTTGCATTCATCATATTACTTTGTGTTGACAATTATCCATGAGATAAACATGTTGAAGTTGAAAGCAACTGCTGAAACTTATATCTTCTTTTGTGTTGCTTCAAAACTTTCTACTAAGAATCTATTGCTTTATGAGTTAACTCCTATGCAAGACTTATTGATGCTTGTCTTGAAAGTACTATTCATGAAAAGTCTTTGTTATATGATTCAGTTGTTTATTCATTGTCTTTACCATTGCTTTGAATCACTTCATTCATCTCATATGCTTACAATAGTATTGATCAAGATTATGATAGCATGTCACTTCAGAAATTATCCTTGTTATCGTTTACCTACTCGAGGGCGAGTAGGAACTAAGCTTGGGGATGCTTGATACGTCTCAAACGTATCTATAATTTCTTATGTTCCATGCAAATTTTATGATGATACTCACATGTTTTATACACACTTTATGTCATTATTATGCATTTTCCGGCACTAACCTATTGACGAGATGCCGAAGAGCCAGTTGCTGTTTTCTGCTGTTTTTGGTTTCAGAAATCCTACAAAGGAAATATTCTCGGAATTGGACGAAATCAACGCCCAGGGTCTTATTTTTCCTCGAAGCTTCCAGAAGACCGAAGGGGATACGAAGTGGGGCGACGAGGCGCCGCCACCATAGGGCCGTGCGGCCAAAGGGGGGCCCACGCCGCCCTATGGTGTGGGCCCCTCGTTAGCCCTCCGACTCTGCCCTTCCGCCTACTTATAGCCTTCGTCGCGAAAACCCCTGTACCGAGAGCCACGATACAGAAAACCTTCCAGAGACGCCGCCGCCGCCAATCCCATCTCGGGGGATTCAGGAGATCGCCTCCGGCACCCTGTCGGAGAGGGGAATCATCTCCCGGAGGACTCTTCATCACCATGATTGCCTCCGGACTGATGTGTGAGTAGTTCACCCCTGGACTATGGGTCCATAGCAGTAGCTAGATGGTTGTCTTCTCCTCATGTGCTATCATTGTTAGATCTTGTGAGCTGCCTATCATGATCAAGATCATCTATTTGTAATGCTACATGTTGTGTTTGTTGGGATCCGATGAATATGGATTATTATGTCAAGTTGATTATCAATCTATCATATATGTGTTGTTTATGATCTTGCATGCTCTCCGTTGCTAGTAGAGGCTCTGGCCAAGTTGATACTTGTAACTCCAAGAGGGATTATTTATGCTCGATAGTGGGTTCATGCCTCCATTAAATCTGGGACAGTGACAGAAAGTTCTAAGGTTTTGGGTGTGTTGTTGCCACTAGGGATAAAACATCAATGCTTTGTCTAAGGATATTTGTGTTGATTACATTACGCACAATACTTAATGCAATTGTCTGTTGTTTGCAACTTAATACTGGAAGGAGTGCGGATGCTAACCCGAAGGTGGACTTTTTAGGCATAGATGCATGCTGGATAGCGGTCTATCTACTTTGTCGTAATGCCCAATTAAATCTCACTCTACTCATCATGATATGTATGTGCATTGTTATGCCCTCTTTATTTGTCAATTGCCCAACTGTAATTTGTTCACCCAACATGCTATTTCTTATTGGAGAGACACCACTAGTGAACTGTGGACCCCGGTCCATTCTTTTACATCGAAATACAATCTACTGCAAACATTGTTCTTTACTGTTCTTCGCATACAAACATCATTTTCCACACCTTACATTTAATCCTTTGTTTACAGCAAGCCGATGAGATTGACAACCTCACTGTTAAGTTGGGGCAAAGTATTTTGATTGTGTTGTGCAGGTACCTCGTTGGCGCCGGAATCCCCGGTGTTGCGCCACACTACACTCCGTCACCAACAACCTTCACGTGCTCCTTGACTCCTACTGGTTCGATAACCTTGGTTTCTTACTGAGGGAAAACTTGCTGCTGTACGCATCACACCTTCCTCTTGGGGTTCCCAACAGGCGTGTGCTTTACGCGTCAACAATCGGTATGACTCTTCGTGTAGTGTTAGGCCTTGAGGAGGCACCAATGAGTGAGGTAGTGATACGTCTCCAACGTATCGATAATTTCTTATGTTTCATGCTACTTTATTGATGATACCTACATGTTTTATGCATACTTTATGTCATATTTATGCATTTTCCGGCACTAACCTATTAACAAGATGCCGAAGAGCCAGTTGCTGTTTTCTGCTGTTTTTGGTTTCAGAAATCCTAGTAAGGAAATATTCTCGGAATTGGACGAAATCAATGCCCAGGGGCCTATTTTTCCACGAAGCTTCCAGAAGTCCGAAGAGGAGACGAAGTGGGGCCACGAGGTGGCGACACAGCAGGGCGGTGCAGCCCAAGCCCTGGCCGCGCCGGCGTACTGTGTGGGCCCCTCGTGACGCCCCTTGACCTGCCCTTCCGCCTACAAATAGCCTTCGTCGCGAAACCCCCAGTACCTAGAGCCACGATACGGAAAACCTTCCAGAGACGCCGCCGCCGCCAATCCCATCTCGGGAGATTCAGGAGATCGCCTCCCGCACCCTTCCGGAGAGGGGAATCATCTCCCGGAGGACTCTACACCGCCATGGTCGCCTCCGGAGTGATCTGTGAGTAGTTCACCCCTGGACTATGGGTCTATAGCAGTAGCTAGATGGTTGTCCTCTCCTCATTGTGCTATCATTGTCGGATCTTGTGAGCTGCCTAACATGATCAAGATCATCTATCTGTAATACTATATGTTGTGTTTGTTGGGATCCGATGGATAGTGAATGCTATGTTATGTTGATTATCAATCTATCATGTGTTGTTTATGATCTTGCATGCTCTCCGTTGCTAGTAGAGGCTCTGGCCAAGTTTTGCTTGTAACTCCAAGAGGGAGTATTTATGCTCGATAGTGGGTTCATGCCTCCATTAAATCTGGGACAGTGACAGAAAGTTCTAAGGTTGTGGATGTGCTGTTGCCACTAGGGATAAAACATCGATGCTATGTCTAAGGATGTAGTTGTCGATTACATTACGCACCATACTTAATGCAATTGTCTGTTGTTTACAACTTAATACTGGAAGGGGTTCGGATGATAACCTGAAGGTGGACTTTTTAGGCATAGATGCATGCTGGATAGTGGTCTATGTACTTTGTCGTAATGCCCAATTAAATCTCACAGTACTCATCATATCATGTATGTGCATTGTCATGCCCTCGCTATTTGTCAATTGCCAAACTGTAATTTGTTCACCCAACATGCTAATTCTTATGGGAGAGACACCTCTAGTGAATTGTGGACCCCGGTCCTATTCTTTACATCTAAAATACAATCTACTGCAATTGTTCTTTACTGTTTTCTGCAAACATCATCATCCACACTATACATCTAATCCTTTGTTATAGCAAGCCGGTGAGATTGACAACCTCACTGTTACGTTGGGGCAAAGTACTTTGGTTGTGTTGTGCAGGTTCCACGTTGGCGCCGGAATCCCTGGTGTTGCGCCGCACTACACTCTGCTGCCATCAACCTTCAACGTGCTTCTTGGCTCCTACTGGTTCGATAAACCTTGGTTTCTTACTGAGGGAAAACTTGCCGCTGTACGCATCACACCTTCCTCTTGGGGTTCCCAACAGACGCGTGTTGTACGCGTATCAAGCTCTTTTTCTGGCGCCGTTGCCGGGGACGTGAAGGAAAATTACACCACAGAGATTTCTAACTCCCACGTCAACTGCACGCCAGCAGCTCTTTTTCTGGCGCCGTTGCCGGGGAGATCAAGACACACTGCAAGGGGAGTCTCCACTTCCAATCTCTTTACTTTGTTTTTGTCTTGCTTTATTTTATTTAGTACTTTGTTTGCTGCATTATATCAAAACACAAAAAAATTAGTTGCTAGCTTTACTTTATTTACTATCTTGTTTGCATTCTCCATATTAAAAACACAAAAAAATTAGTTACTTGCATTTACTTTATCTAGTTTGCTTTATTTACTGTTGCTAAAATGGGTACTCCTGAAAATACTAAGTTGTGTGACTTCACAACCACAAATAATAATTATTTCTTATGCACACCTATTGCTCCACCTGCTACTACAGCAGAATTCTTTGAAATTAAACCTGCTTTACTGAATCTTGTTATGAGAGAGCAATTTTCTGGTGTTAGTTCTGATGATGCTGCTGCCCATCTCAATAATTTTGTTGAACTATGTGAAATGCAAAAGTATAAGGATGTAGATGGTGACATTATAAAATTAAAATTATTTCCTTTCTCATTAAGAGGAAGAGCTAAAGATTGGTTTCTATCTCTGCCTAAGAATAGTATTGATTCATGGACTAAATGCAAGGATGCTTTTATTGGTAGATATTATCCTCCTGCTAAAATTATATCTTTGAGAAGTAGCATAATGAATTTTAAACAATTGGATAATGAGCATGTTGCCCAAGCTTGGGAAAGAATGAAATCTTTGGTTAAAAATTGCCCAACCCATGGACTGACTACTTGGATGATCATCCAAACCTTTTATGCAGGACTGAACTTTTCTTCGCGGAACTTATTGGATTCAGCTGCTGGAGGTACCTTTATGTCCATCACTCTAGGCGACGCAACAAAGCTTCTTGATAATATGATGATTAATTACTCTGAATGGCATACGGAAAGAGCTCCACAAGGTAAGAAGGTAAATTCTGTCGAAGAAACCTCTTCCTTGAGTGATAAGATTGATGCTATTATGTCTATGCTTGTGAATGGTAGGACAAATGTTGATCCTAATAATGTTCCTTTAACTTCATTGATTGCCCAAGAAGAACATGTTGATGTGAACTTCATTTACAATAATCCTAGGCCATATCCTGCTAGTGGTAACTCTTATGGTAGATATGTTTCACCTAATGAGGAAAAGATGTTAGAAATTGAAAGATGTACTAAGAGCTTTATGCAATCCCAATATGAGCAAAATAAATTGTTTTCTAAAACTATGAATGAACAATCTACCTTGTTGAAAAATATAGGAAATCAACTGGAAAATCTGAATATGGAGATCTCTGGGTTGCAAACTAAACTTGCAAATGCTGAAAACCGAATCTCATACATGTCTGCGTCACAATCTTCCTTAATTAATAAAATAGCTGCTAAACCTGAGGATATTGATAATAAAAAATTTACTACAGCAAACGCCATCCAAGTTAGAATTAATGAGAATATAAGATTGATGGCCGAATTGCGTGCTAGGTGGGAGAAAGAAGAAAATGCTAAAGATAACAATATAGCTAAAGTTTGGACTATTACCACCACTAGCAATGCTAATGCTTCACATGTTGCTGCACTTCCTACTATTAATGGTAAAAGAATTGGTGTAGGCAATGTTTCCACTTCTAATGCAAAGCATGAAAAACTACCTGAAACTGCTAAAACTGCTGAAACTGCCTGTGATAAAACTGCTGAAATTTTTTCTAATGTTGGGGATAATGATCCCATTGCTTTAGATCATAATGGTTTAGATTTTGATGATTGTCACATCTCTGAAGTTATAAAGTTCTTACAAAAACTTGCTAAAAGTCCTCATGCTAGTACTATAAATTGGGCCTTTACAAAACATATAACAAATGCTCTCATAAAAGCTAGAGAAGAGAAATTAAATCTTGAAGCTTCTATTCCTAGGAAGCTAGAGGATGGTTGGGAGCCCATCATTAAGATGAAGGTCAATGACTTTGATTGTAATGCTTTATGTGATCTTGGTGCAAGTATTTCTGTTATGCCTAAGAAAATCTATAATATGCTTGACTTGCCACCATTGAAAAATTGTTATTTGGATGTTAATCTTGCTGATAATTCTACAAAGAAACCTTTGGGGAGAGTTGATAATGTTCGCATTACGATTAACAATAACCTTGTCCCCGTTGATTTTGTTGTCTTGGATATTGAATGCAATGCATCTTGTCACATTATATTGGGAAGACCTTTTCTTCGAACTGTTGGTGCTATTATTGATATGAAGGAAGGTAATATTAAATATCAATTTCCTCTCAAGAAAGGTATGGAACACTTCCCTAGAAAGAGAATGAAGTTACCTTTTGATTCTATCATTAGAACAAATTATGATGTTGATGCTTCGTCTCTTGATAATACTTGATACACACTTTCTGCGCCTAGCTGAAAGGCGTTAAAAAAAAGCGCTTATGGGAGACAACCCATGATTTTACTACAGTACTTTTGTTTCATATTTGAGTCTTGGAAGTTGTTACTACTGTAGCAACCTCTCCTTATATTAGTTTTGTTGCATTGTTGTGCAAAGTAAAGTCTTTGATAGTAAGGTTCATACTAGATTTGGATTACTGCGCAGAAACAGATTTCTTGCTGTCACGAATCTGGGCCTAATCCTCTGTAAGTAACTCATAAAATTATGCCAATTTATGTGAGTGATCCTCAGATATGTACGCAACTTTCATTAAATTTGAGAATTTTCATTTGAGCAAGTCTGGTGCCTCAATAAAATTCTTCTTTATGAACTGTTCTGTTTTGACAGATTCTGCCTTTTATTTCGCATTGCCTATTTTGCCATGCTTGATGGATTTCTTTGTTCCATTAACTTTCAGTAGCTTTGTGCAATGTCCAGAAGTGTTAATAATGATTATGTCACCTCTGAACATGTGAATTTTGATTGTGCACTAACCCTCTAATGAGTTGTTTTGAGTTTGGTGTGGAGGAAGTTTTCAAGGATCAAGAGAGGAGGATGATACAATATGATCAAGGAGAGTGAAAGCTCTAAGCTTGGGGATGCCCCGGTGGTTCATACCTGCATAGTTAAAGAAGACTCAAGCATCTAAGCTTGGGGATGCCCAAGGCATCCCCTTCTTGATCGACAACATTATCAGGTTCCTCTAGTAAAACTATATTTTTATTCCATCACATGTTATGTACTTTGCTTGGAGCGTCTGTTTGTTTTTTGTTTTCGTTTTGTTTGAATAAAATGGATCCTAGCATTCATCTTGTGGGAGAGAGACACGCTCCGCTGTTGCATATGGACAAATATGTCCTTTGGCTTTACTCATAATGTTCATGGCGAAGGATAATCTGCTTCGTTAATTGTTATATGGTTGGAAACGGAAAATGCTACATGTGGTAATTGGTAGAATGTCTTGGATAATTTGATACTTGGCAATTGTTATATATCATGTTTAAGCTCTTGCATCATATACTTTGCACCTATTAGTGAAGAAATACATAGAGCTTGTTGAAATTTGGTTTGCATGATTGGTCTCTCTAAAGTCTAGATACTTTCTAGTAAAGGTTTGAGCAACAAGGATGACAGTGTAGAGTCTTATAATGCTTGCAATATGTTTTTATGTGAGTTTTGCTGTACCGATTCATGCTTGTGTTTGCTTCAAATAACCTTGCTAGCCTAAGCCTTGTATTGAGAAGGATTACTTCTCGTACATCCAAATCCTTGAGCCAATAACTATGCCATTTGTGTCCACCATACCTACCTACTACATGGTATTTCTCCGCCATTCCAAAGTAAATTGCTTGAGTGCTACCTTTAAATTTCCATCCTTTGCCTTTGCAATATATAGCTCATGGGACAAATAGCTTAAAAACTATTCTGGTATTGAATATGTACTTATGCATTTTATTTCTTATTAAGTTTCTTGCTGTGTGATAACCATGTTCCTGGGGACGCCATTAACTACTCTTTGTTGAATATCATGTGAGTTGCTATGCATGTTCGTCTTGTCTGAAGTAAGGGCGATTTACCATGAGTTGAATGGTTTGAGCATGCATACTGATAGAGAAGAACATTGGGCCGCTAACTAAAGCCATGATTCATGGTGGAAGTTTCAGTTTTGGACAACAATCCTCAATCTCTAATGAGAATATTAATTGTTGTTGAATGCTTAAGCATTAAAGAGGAGTCTATTATCTGTTGTCTATGTTGTCCCGGTATGGATGTCTAAGTTGAGAATAATCAAAAGCGAGAAATCCAATGCGAGCTTTCTCCTTAGACCTTTGTACAGGTGGCATAGAGGTACCCCTTTGTGATACTTGGTTAAAACATATGTATTGCGGTGATAATCCAGGTAATCCGAGCTAATTAGGACAAGGTGCGGGCACTATTGGTATACTATGCATGAGGCTTGCAACTTGTAGGATATAATTTACATAACACATATGCTTTATTACTACCGTTGACAAAATTGTTTCTTGTTTTCAAAACCAAAGCTCTAGCACAAATATAGCAATCGATGCTTCCCTCTTTGAAGGGCCTTTCTTCTACTTTTATGTTGAGTCAGTTTACCTATTTCCTCCCACCTCAAGAAGCAAACACTTGTGTTAACTGTGCATTGATTCTTACATGCTTGCATATTTGCATTCATCATATTACTTTATGTTGACAACTATCCATGAGATTTACATGTTACAAGTTGAAAGCAACCGCTGAAACTTAATCTTCCTTTGTGTTGCTTCAATACCATTACTATGAATTTATTGCTTTATGAGTTAACTCTTATGCAAGACTTATTGATGCTTGTCTTGAAAGTACTATTCATGAAAAGTCTTTGCTATATGATTCAGTTGTTTACTCATTGCCTTTACCACTGCCTTGGATCGCTGCATTCATTACATATGCTTACAATAGTATTGATCAAGATTATGATGGCATGTCACTTCAGAAATTATCTTTGTTATCGTTTACCTACTCGGGACGAGTAGGAACTAAGCTTGGGGATGCTGATACGTCTCCAACGTATCGATAATTTCTTATGTTCCATGCTACTTTATTGATGATACCTACATGTTTTATGCATACTTTATGTCATATTTATGCATTTTCCGGCACTAACCTATTAACAAGATGTCGCAGAGCCAGTTGTTGTCTTCTGCTGTTTTTGGTTTCAGAAATCCTAGTAAGGAAATATTCTCGGAATTGGACGAAATCAATGCCCAGGGGCCTATTTTTCCACGAAGCTTCCAGAAGTCCGAAGAGGAGACGAAGTGGGGCCACGAGGTGGCGACACAGCAGGGCGGCGCGGCCCAAGCCCTGGCCGCGCCGGCCTACTGTGTGGGCCCCTCATGATGCCCCTTGACCTGCCCTTCCGCCTGCAAATAGCCTTCGTTGCGAAACCTCCAGTACCGAGAGCCACGATACGGAAAACCTTCCAGAGACGCCGTCGCCGCCAATCCCATCTCGGGGGATTCAGGAGATCGCCTCCGGCACCTTGCCGGAGAGGGGAATCATCTCCCGGAGGACTCTACACCGCCATGGTCGCCTCCGGAGTGATGTGTGAGTAGTTCACCCCTGGACTATGGGTCCATAGCAGTAGCTAGATGGTTGTCCTCTCCTCATTGTGCTATCATTGTCGGATCTTGTGAGCTGGCTAACATGATCAAGATCATCTATCTGTAATACTATATGTTGTGTTTGTTGGGATCCGATGGATAGTGAATGCTATGTTATGTTGATTATCAATCTATCATGTGTTGTTTATGATCTTGCATGCTCTCCGTTGCTAGTAGAGGCTCTGGCCAAGTTTTTGCTTGTAAATCCAAGAGGGAGTATTTATGCTCGATAGTGGGTTCATGCCTCCATTAAATCTGGGACAGTGACAGAAAGTTCTAAGGTTGTGGATGTGTTGTTGCCACTAGGGATAAAACATAGATGCTATGTCTAAGGATGTAGTTGTCGGTTACATTACGCACCATACTTAATGCAATTGTCTGTTGTTTACAACTTAATACTGGAAGGGGTTCGGATGATAACCTGAAGGTGGACTTTTTAGGCATAGATGCATGCTGGATAGCGGTCTATGTACTTTGTCGTAATGCCCAATTAAATCTCACAGTACTCATCATATCATGTATGTGCATTGTCATGCCCTCGCTATTTGTCAATTGCCCAACTGTAATTTGTTCACCCAACATGCTAATTCTTATGGGAGAGACACCTCTAGTGAACTGTGGACCCCGGTCCTATTCTTTACATCTGAAATACAATCTACTGCAATTGTTCTTTACTGTTTTCTGCAAACATCATCATCCACACTATACATCTAATCCTTTGTTACAGCAAGACGGTGAGATTGACAACCTCACTGTTACGTTGGGGCAAAGTACTTTGGTTGTGTTGTGCAGGTTCCACGTTGGCGCCGGAATCCCTGGTGTTGCGCCGCACTACACTCCGCTGCCATCAACCTTCAACGTGCTTCTTGGCTCCTACTGGTTCGATAAACCTTGGTTTCTTACTGAGGGAAAACTTGCCGCTGTACGCATCACACCTTCCTCTTGGGGTTCCCAACGGACGCGTGCTGTACGCGTATCAGGTAGCAATTACATATGTGCCGAATGGGCCTCTCATCGAGCCTGCGCAGGAAGAGGATCTACCAGCACAAATGCAAAATCTGCTACGTTGGTACAAGGGTTACATAAAAAATAACACCGGCAAAGAATATATTTATGCGGAAGTTAGACATGAGCATCACTTTAAACATTACTATGTAACAGTTCATATGAGTGAATTGTTCCAGCTGTTCAATCTGCGCGAGCTCGAGAAATCTATCATCAGTTGCTACGTTCTGTAAGTGATTTATTTCTACCCCATCTCGTTCATTGCCTGCACTATATATATTGTCCTAACTATATTGTTGTGTACGCTATTATGCAGAATGAAGATTGGGGAATGCCAAAAAAGGAACATCCATGATGTTGGGTTCATTGACCCGCACATCGTTAATGGATATGTGTTAGAAAAACACCCCCGCGACGTTGAGCAAGACCTGTTTGATTTTCTTACAAAGCAGCAGCTCAAAAGTGAAATTCTATTTCCTTACCATTTTGGGTGAGTGTTTCTGTCTTGAGCACATTCTCTTTTGTTTACTCCATGCATGGTATGTCTAATCGATGAGTTATGCATGACTGTGCATGTATCGTGTCCGCAGGTTCCACTGGTTTCTGCTCATAATTGAATTTCACACCTCCAGAGTTCTTGTCATGGACTCTTGATACGTCCAAAACGTATCTACTTTCCCGAACACTTTTGCTATTGTTTTGCCTCTAATTTGTGTATTTTGGATACAACTAACACGGATTAACGCTGTTTTCACCAGAATTGCCCCGGTGTCTTATTTTTGTGTAGAAAATCAACTTTCAGGAAAATCCCCGGAAATAATTGCAATGGGCCTATTTTCACAGAAGACCTACGGAGCCAGAAGATGAGACGGAGGGGGGCCACGAGGGGCGCACACCACATGGTGGCGCGGTGGGCCCCTGGGCCGCGCCGCCCTATGGTGACGCTGCCTCGGCAAGCCCCCGACGCTCCCCTCTGGACTACTTAAAGCCCTTGACCTAAAAACGCACGGGGGTTCGACCAATTTTCCAGAAGACATCCAGAACTCCGCCGCTGTCGCGAAACCCAATCTCGGGATCAGAAACTCCGTTCTGGCACCCTGCCGGGACGGGGAATTGGAGGAGATCATCGCCATCATCGCCACCGACGCATCTCCATCAACCATCCATGCTTCCACCATCCATGTGTGAGTAATTCCCCCACTGTAGGCTGAAGGTGATGGTAGGTATTGGATGAGATTGTTCATGTAATAGCCATAAGATTGTTAGGGTATGGTGCCTAGTATCCGTTGTTGGTACTTTTATGATATTGTTGCAACTTGTTATGCTTAATGCTTGTCACTAGGGCCCGAGTGCCATGATTTCAGATCTGAACATGTTATTGATTCATGATGATATTCATTGTTTTATGATCTTACCTGCAAGTTGTATACACATATTGGTGTCCGGAACCCGAGGCCCCAAAGTGACAGAAATTGGGACAACCGGAGGGGAAGGCTGTGATATGAGGATCACATGTGTTCACGGAGTGTTAATGCTTTGCTCCGGTACTCTATTAAAAGGAGTACCTTAATTACCAGTAGTTTCCCTAGAGGCCTGTGGTGACCCTGCATACCACTGCATGTTGTAGTATGCCAGTCGTTGATATAACATTCACGAAGTACCATTCCGCAAATATTACATCCCTCAGAGTAGTACAACAGAACATAGCAGGCCCATAACTCATTCATTTAATATTACAAACATAATACACATATCGTCTCGGAGCTCCTCTTGGGTCCTAAGAGGAATAATCCTGGGTTCGAGGCGAACCCAACTTAGCTTACAATATAGAATCTCATTAAGTTATACATTTATTCTCTCGAGCAGCTAACTATTAAGAGTTCGGGCTGCTCGGCTACTACTACTACTCGATGCTTCTAGGCTTGATCTCCTCCGGAAGCCTCCCCGGTTCCATAGACGATGAGGTAGTCTACGCCTTCAATACCTCTAGAGAGGTCTGGTTCTTCATAGCCGATGATCTCGGCTCCTTCAGGGTTGTCGTAGTCCTCCTCCAGACGATTCAGACAATCTAAGCAAGGGATTTAAGAGTGGGATGAGTACGAGCGTACTCAACAAGTTCATTATAGATAAGAGGTGTTTAATGCACTAGCTACGATATTAGACCAGAAAGTCTAATACCAATGCAGGTTTTGATAAACATTTCTTCAAGAGATTGCTTTTAATTTTAAAGAGCTATGTCCGTCAGCCTTCACCGGTTTACTAGAACTTCATGGAGCTCCTTTCCGGCCGCGTTCGCAGTTCCATATCCCGGAATAGGGAGTGACAGGTCACGGTTCTTTACACTCTGCAGAGGTGCGTTGCTTTACCCATAAGAGATCTTAACCTTGGTGCCAACCGGGCAGCTTTCCGGTCCACACTTCCTTTGGTGTGAGGCCCGGTATGAGGTCTAGCCAATCATGTTCCTCCGCTACCTCAAACACCCACCCTTTGTTGCAAACTCCGACCCTGGGTCCACGCCGGCCCCATTATTCCCATAGATTTCAGGGTGGACTCCGACCACGACGTCAATGCAGGGCTCTACCATACATTCCTACGCCGGCAGTTGCAACCCATCATAGACCTCATTACCGTTGGGACTTCTACGGGTTCCCTCCCCTACATCAAGTCTCGCAAGATCATGTGCACCCGGTAATGAGCATCCGTTGATGAACGAGAGGTGGAAACACTTTTGACTACTCCGTCCCACTCCGGATCTTATGGTTAACACGGTTATTACGGCACAAGAATCACTGGCGACATTTGTTGTTTAATCCTAGATGGATATAAACCCTTGCAATGGAACCTCCACCATATCAACACAATCCATGGTTCCATTGCCAACCACATAGTCATATTCATAGTTATGAAAATAATGGTTTTGGTTTTTATGCAATAGTGATAACCATAGTACTTTGCAAGTAATTTGATAGAAATACTCAAATGACATGAGCAAGTGATGAACTTGCCTGAACACTGCAAAGTTTTGCAGTTGGATGGTGTGGACTGACCCTTGTCCTCTGTTTCTGAAAATTAGCATCATTGTCCGATAAGGGCAATGGTTAAAGAAGCAATTATGCATGATTCCAGTTTTAGGGTTTGTTCCCCCCTTCCGATGTCGTTATTATTTCATGTGAGAGGTTAATACTAAGAATAATTTGGAGATACTTAATTTAGGGCAAAATACAACCTTGATATGTTGTCAAGGTGTTTTTAAAGTTTAAAAGAACTTGTGGTCTTATTTTCATTATTGAAAATAATATTTGTGAATTAGATGATTATTTTATTCATCAAATTTGAACTTATTCTTATTTATTTTCAACAATTCTATTTCATATTTTTATTATGATAGAGTTTTTTATACTGAGTGGTTTTCATATTTTTAATTATTTTTTTAGAGCTAGGAAGCATTTACTATTGATTTTTAAAGTTTTAGTATTTTTGTTACTTAGTGAAATGGCAAAAATGCCCCTGGGCCCACAAGTCAGTGTGGCCCAGTGATTAACCCTAACCCGAGCCACACTTGGGCTCGGTCGGTCGCACCGACCCCTTCTCCTTCATTCGCTCGCGAACCCTAGCTCGCTCTCTCGCGACGCCCGCGTCGCCGCCACCTTCGCCCAATTGTTCCGGCCATCTCCGGCCGTCGCCACCGACGAGGTTTGGCGCATCTGAACCGCCGTTCAACGGCGCTTCAGATCCACCGTGGCGATTTGCGATTCGCCGCCTGCTTGCCTCGCCCCCTTCGTCTCTGGTCGCCTGGCGTGGAGTTCCGTAGCGATCTCGTTGCCGCCGATGCTCCAGATGTTGTGGCACCGCCGTGCTCAGCCGTGGTGGTGATGGTGCTGTGGCGCCGCCGTGGCTTGGCCTGGCCTGGCGCCGCCGCGCCCAGGCGTGTGCCGCCTTGGCCGCCATGGCCATGCTCTTCGCTTCGCCTCCCTGGTAAGTAATATCGCCTCCTCCTCTCCCTTTCTGTTCTGCTCTCTTCTTCCTCCTCCTTTTCTGGCCACGGCTGCTCCATCTCATGGAGAAGCTTGCCGTGCCCATACTCTGATGTTGTGCCATGCTCGAAGTGCAAGCATATGCTGCTGTGTTGTTGCTGTGCTATTCGCTGTGCTGCTGCTGCTATGTTGTTCATGCTATTGGCCCTACTGGCCTAGGCCATTGTTGTCCTGGCCATGCCAGTGCTAGCCATTCTTGCTAGATTCTTGCTCTGTGCCTCTGTTCATGTTATTATGCTTGCCAGACACTCAAGTGTGTTCATGATTATTGTCCTGGCTTGATTACTGTGTGTAGTCCTTGTAGTTTTGCAAGGGCCAGAGCAATTGTGTGCTAATTCTTGTGCTCAATTCATGATTATGCTCAATTGAGCATTACTGTGGGATTATCAGTGTTATTCAGTGATGAATTTATATATGCCTTGCTTGTGTATTATGGTCCAGTGGTTCATCAAGCATTTGATGTGCTACTGGATACAATCATGAGTCATTTATGTGATTATCTGTGAATTCAGTTATGGCATAGTTGAATTTATTCAATGGCTGGTTGGTTCCTGTTACTGTACTTGGTTGTGACAATCTTTAGCAAGAGCTAGTGGTGCTCTGATGATCAATTGATCAATTCTTGCTTGTGAGTAAGTGTATGCTCCTCTCTGTGACTCATTGGTGCTCATCCAGGGTTGTTTGTGCTTCATACAGGCTTAGCCTGTGTGTGCTGGTGCTAGCATAAGCATCAGTGGATGCTTGCAATGATCCATTGGATCAATTGCAAAGCTCTGTACAACAGTTGTTTGTCTGTTCCATTTATCTGCTTACTTTGCCTTGATAAATGGATGAATAATGTGAACTCTGGCACAGTGATGATCATATCAATTAAATTAAATAGGGCTAGCTAGATGACAACCTCTGGTTGGTACCCTAGCCCTCTACTGAATCCAAATGGATAGTGATGTGTGGGTTCTTGTGCTGGCTTAGGGTTGAGGTGAACCTGGCAGCACTTGTGATGCTGTCATGGTTGCTCCCCTCTCTGTGACTTGCTATGGTGGGTGATCTGTTTGCTGGGATGGAACAACTGCTCACTGGATTGATCCAATATTGGACTTCCAGTGGCTTTTGATGTTGACAACAAAATATAGACAAGGATCTGTCTATAGTCTGATGGCATAGTTAGCTGTAGGTGCTAAGTGTGTGGGCTAGGCTAGCTGTGACTTCATCACTTGCTGGATTTCTTTAGTTATGCACTGATTTGCATAACTGATGTTCCCATAGGATGATTGCCTAGTGGTCTTACCCATATTTGCTTGCACCAAATGGCTTTACAGCCAGATGATGACACAAACAGGGTATTCTACCCTTCTGTGCTGCTGTGATGCATTGGATGCTTATGTATGAGCAGAACTTGGTTTTGCTCAGATTGGTTTGATGTATACCTCACTCCAGCTCCTAGAAATGTTGTTGGTGTAGAGGGTTTTTCTTCTGTGATGATCTTATGCTTGCCCTGCTCCTCCTAGCAAGCCAGTGGTGCTGGATTCAGTTCTGTGGTTGTGAAGATTTGTTGAACAGCAGTGGCTGTTGAACCTGTTCTTGTGTTCTTGTGTTCTTGTGACTTACCCAGCTGCTGTCTGTCGATGAACTACTGATTCTGGCGGTGGAAAAGGTTTTATATGAGCCTTGTGTTGATCTCCTGGTCGACAGCAAGGCCTGGCCTCTCTTGGTGACACACAGAGCTGTGTGTGTGTGTTGTGCTGCATGCACACTGCTTTGTGAGCAGCCTAGCTGTGTGTGTGTGTGCACATTCTTGGTATCTGGCTTGTGTCTTGGCTGAGAGTGGATCAGCTCGGCAGCTTTGGTCATATCCTCTCCAATTCTATTTGATTTTTAACCTGCCAAGTGGCTATGCCACTTGGCATAACTTTTATTTGTTGTGATTATGTGCAGGGAGCAAAGTGATGATCCAATGATCATGAAGATCATCAAGTACAAGACTAAATGAAGTTTAGCTTGTAGTGTTAGGATAGATCATTGAATTGTAATTTCCTTTTCTTTTCTTTTTCTATTTTTGTCCAATTCTTGTAATATGTTGTAATATTCCTTTATTTCATTTGTGAATAATGTAAAGACATTGTATAATGTGTGTTAATCAATAAAGCTCAAGTTTTTCTCTAATGAGCTTGTCTTCTTATTTGTATTGTTCATAATGTATATTATTTATATTTGACTAGATGAATTTCCTCATAATTGAATTATGGTTATTTATTTAATGTTTGAATTTGAAATTCAAATTCAAATTTGGTTTGAATTCAATCATACAACTTAATTTAGAATTCAATCATGGAACTTAAGATTGTGATGCATCTTCTCTTCTCTCTTCTCAAAACCCTAATCTAGTTAAGTAAGAACAAGTTCATCGCACTCTCGAAACCCTAACCCTGTAAGGTGTCGAGAGAGAAAGCTGTTCCCCTTCGATGCAGTTTTGTTTTAAAAGCGCGAAATTTCCCCAGAATTTACGATGCAATGCACATCCCTTTCTAAAATCTACCCCTCGATCGTCTCTAAACCTGGGATATTACAGCCTTTCCCCCTTAAAGAAAACTTCGTCCCGAAGTTGTGGTTGTAATACCTGAAGAGTTCGGGGTATGTTTTCCTCAGGTCTTCCTCCTTTTCCCAGGTGGCTTCCCTCTCGGGATGATGCTTCCATTGTATCATGCAATATTTTATAGCTCGATTCCTGAGTTGTTTCCAGTTCTCCTCGAGAATCTTCGCTGGATTCTCGATGTAAGTCAAATCTGGTTGTAACTCGAGCTCTTCATGTGATACTGGTTCATCTGGGGTCTTTAAACACTTTTTGAGTTGTGATACATGGAATACGTTGTGAACCTGAGATAACCTTCCCGGTAGTTCCAATTCAAAGGCTAACCCTCGGTTTTTACTCAGAATCTTGAAAGGTCCGATGTACCTAGGGCTTAACTTTCCCTTTACTCCAAATCTCTGAAGTCCTTTCATTGGGCTCACCTTGAGATATACCATGTCTCCAACTTGTGGCTCCCATGTTCTTCTTTTCTGATCGGCATAACTCTTTTTCCGACTTTGAGCTATCTTCAACCTATCTCTTATGATGTCGATGATTTGTTGCTTTTCCTTGACATAATCAGGATTGAACTCTTTGCTTGCTCCAGCTTCATACCAACATATGGGTGATCTACAATTCCTTCCATACAGAGCTTCGAACGGTGCCATCTTGATGCTGCTTTGATAGCTATTATTGTATGAAAACTCTGCTAATGGCAGGTGCTCCTCCAATGATCCTCCGAAGTCTAGAGCATAAGCCCTAAGCATATCCTCTAGGATCTGATTAGTTCTCTCTGTTTGTCCACCTGTCTGAGGATGATAGGCGGTACTATAGTCCAACTTGGATCCTAAGGCTTCGTGTAGTTGCTTCCAAAATGCTGACGTGAACACGGATCCTCGATCCGATACGATCTTCTTGGGCACTCCATGTTTACTCACAATCTCTTTGATGTAAAGATCGATGAGTTTCTCTCCTTTATCCTGCTGATTTACTGCTAAGAAGTGTGCACTTTTCGTCAACCGGTCCACGATTACCCATATCATGTCCTTCTTTTTATTGGTCATGGGTAGTCCGGTGATGAAATCCATTCCTATCTCCTCCCATTTCCATTCTGGAATGGGTAAAGGTTGTAACTTTCCTACCAGACTCTGGTGTTCAGCCTTCACCCTTTGGCAAGTATGGCATTCCGCCACGTATTGTGCTATCTCTCTTTTCATGTTGTTCCACCAGAATAATTCCTTTAGGTCCATGTACATCTTTGTACTTCCCGGATGAATGGAATATGGTGTTTGATGGGCTTCCCGGAGTATCACTTCCTTGATTTCAGCAATATCCGGAACACAAATCCTCTTCTGGAACCATAATGATCCCGATTCTCCGCGGTGAAATGCTGATGGTCTTCCCTCATCTATCCTTCTCATCTCCTCCATGATGAATGGATCGTCCAACTGACCCATCATTATCTCATTCTTCAAGTTAACATTTAGCTCATCAGCTACTTGTAAAGCTGATAGTCCTTCATGGGCTTCTTTCTCCCAAAGTTGTATTTGGGCTTGGCTTATTTCCTTCCTCAACTCCGGTGATAACTCTTGTTCCACTCCTCCAGTGCTCTTCCTACTCAAGGCATCTTCTACAACATTGGCCTTTCCTGGAGTATAATTGATGGTCAAATCATAATCCTTGATCAGTTCAAGCCATCTTTTCTGCCTCATATTGAGTTCCTTCTGAGTGAAGAAGTACTTGAGACTCTTGTGATCCGTATAGAGCTCACACTTGGCTCCATAGAGAAAATGTCTCCAAGTTTTGAGAGCAAATACAACTGCTGCTAATTCTAAGTCATGTGTTGGATAGTTCACTTCATGAGGTCTGAGTTGCCTCGATCCATAAGATATTACCTTCCGATCTTGCATGAGTATGCAACCCAATCCATGCTTGGATGCGTCACAGTACACGGTGTAATCCTTGCCAACTTCAGGAACTGCTAACACCGGTGCCGTGGTGAGTTTCTCCTTCAGAGTTTGAAAACTCTTCTCACACTCCTCTGACCACACGAATGGTGTGTTCTTTCTTAACAGCTTCGTCATTGGTCCTGCTATCTTGGAGAATCCTTCAATGAATCTCCGATAATATCCTGCCATTCCTAGGAATCCTCGGATTTCCTTGACAGTCTTGGGTGCTTCCCATTCTAGAACTGCTGCTACCTTGCTCGGGTTAACAGCTATTCCATCTTTCCTAATGACATGACCAAGAAATTCCACTTGATCTAGCCAAAATTCACACTTGCTGAATTTGCCATAGAGTTGATGTTCTCTTAGTGTTTGCAACACTAACCTCAGATGTTCAGCATGTTCGGCTTTGTCTTTGGAATAGATCAGGATATCATCAATGAATACGATGACAAACTTGTCTAGATAGGGCATGAAAATCTTATTCATGAGATTCATGAAAATTGCTGGGGCATTGGTTAATCCAAAAGGCACTACAAGGTATTCATGATGTCCATACCTTGAAACAAAGGCAGTTTTCGGAACGTCTTCCTTCTTGATCTTTATCTGGTGATAACCGGATCTTAGATCAATTTTGGAAAAGACTCCCGCGCCTCTAACTTGATCGAATAGATCTTGTATTCTTGGAAGTGGATATTTGTTCTTGATTGTCACATTGTTCAAATTCCTGTAGTCTCCGCACATCCTTCTTCCTCCATCTCTTTTATCTACGAAGATCACAGGTGATCCCCATGGTGAAACACTCTCTTGTATGAATCCTTTCTGTTCCAAGTCATCTGATTGCTCCTTAAGTTCTTTCAACTCCTTAGGCCCCATCTTATATGGTGCTTTAGCAATCGGAGCTGTTCCTGGAATTAGGTCGATAGTGAATTCTACCTCCCTATCTGGTGGCATTCTAGGTAATTCCTTAGGAAACACATCCTGGAATTCATTTACTACAGGTATATCTTCCAATTTCACCTCCTTCATGCTGTTCAGCTGTAGCTCGACTTCTATCTGTGTATGCTTGTCTCCTTGGTAGATCATTCTACTTCCATCGGGGCTTTTCAAAGACACAGTCTTGTTCACACAGTCGATCAATGCTCCGTTAGCTTCTAACCAGTTCATACCAAGAATGACATCAATGTCCTTCATCGGTAAAATGAACAGGTCTGTGTCAAACGCGCACTTATTGATCATGATGACTTGTTTTTGTTTGGTATGGGTTACTACTATCGATCCCCCCGCGGAAAGTATGTTTATGGGTGTATCTAACTTAGTGCAACTAATCCCATGTTTGATGATGAATTGCTGAGAAATGAATGATGTAGTTGCACCAGTATCAAAAAGTACTTTGCCAGGATGAGTGAGTATCTGGAGCGTACCTATCACTGCTTGATCGGAGTTAACCACCTCCTCCAAGCTAGTGCAGTTCAGCTTGCCGAAGGGTTTCATGTTCTTCCAGTTCCCTCCATTGTTTCCTCCTCGGCTTGCTCCCCCTCCAGGCTGACCTCCTTTATTCTTATTCTTAGGGCAATCCCTAAGCATGTGTCCTTCCTCACGACAACCGAAGCAGATTATCCTGGGCTTCTTACAGTCCTTGGAGAAATGCCCCGTACCTCCACAACTATGGCACACAATCTTATTTGCAGTCTGAAATGCTTGGTTCTTCCTGCTACCGTAGTAGTAGTTGTTGTTGTTGTTGTTGTATCTTGGCTTGAAACTCAAGCTGGTATTGGGTTTGTTACTGACAAACCTCTTAGGCTCAAACTTGGCCTTCTTCCTCTTCTCCTCTTGCAGCTGTTTAAAGTCATCTTCAAGAGTGATGGCTGCATCCACCAACTCTTGGAACTCAGTCGCTCTCATCATACAGAGCTGTACCTTGAACTGGGGACTTAACCCCCTTAAGAACCTCTTCTTTTTCTTGTCCTCGGTGTTGACTTCTTCAACAGCGTACCGGGACAGTTTTGAGAATTCCCTGACATAAGTCAGGATGGCCTTATCCTTCTGCTCGAGACTTTCAAATTCTCGATGCTTCAGTTCCACAATGCTTTCAGGGACATTGGATTCCCTGAACTTCCTTGCAAACTCCTCCCAAGTGAATACTTTTCCAGCCGGATAAACGGCTACGATGTTGTCCCACCATGATGCGGTAGGTCCACACAACAAGTGTGTAGCATAACGGACCTTCTCCAGCTCATTGCAACCAACAGTGTTGAGCTTTCGCTCAGTGTCCATAAGCCAGTCCTCCGCGTCCATTGGCTCGGGCGCATATGCGAAAGATATTGGCTTGGTGTTCTGGAAGTCTGATAAGGTGACTCCCTGATTCTCGGGTCTCTCTACCCGGTTCTGTTGCAGCAGCTCCTGGAAGAATTTATTCTGCTGCTCCAACGTTATACGTTGTCTCTCTTCCATCATTTGCATGTACTGGACAAAGTTCTGCTGCGTCATGGGTGGTGGTGGTGGAAACTGATTCCTGGCTGCTTCATCAGCCTCTTCCTTCTGTTTCGCCTCGCGCTCCATGCGCTGTGCTTCCGTTTCCTCTCCTACCGATCCCGACATAACCCCCTAGTTCTGCAACACAAGATGATACTCATAATTACTCCATGCGCAAGTTTTCTGAGCTCAACTTTGTGCACAGAACTAGTCACGCAATGGAAATCAAGAAGCAAATCCAAAGCATGCAAAACATATACCATGTATATACATACTTAAGTGGTCTTATTACAATACTCAAGTCGATGTGAGTATGCAAACTCACTTATTAAAGTATATGTACAAATTTCTACAAATATTACACACTACAATACACGTGGTACTTGTGTATTGTAGTCTTGCTTCCCTTGGTGGTCTCTAGTCGATCTTCACTCCCGATACATCCCAGGCTTCCATCCGGTCGAACGTGTCGTCCTCCTGACAGAACCTGGAACATAAGGTCTCCCCGTCGGCTGGTAGTCGGAATCAGATGATGATCCTAGGGAGAAATCAGTGTTCACAAACTGGTCATTTAGTGCATCATAGTCCACCCATCGGGTGTACTCCCCTGTAGCTCCACCATAGGTGTTTCTAACATTCGTATCCGACTCAACCTGTGTCGGATACCCTCCATCAACTCCCCCATTACAAGGATAACTCTGGTTCTGGGTCGTGGCGTCCTCATTCATCTCCCCGTCATAATACACTGAAGTACTATGAGTTCCAGTATCAGACCCCCAGCGCCAACCCGTGGAGTTTTCTATAGGAGTCTCGGAACGCTGATTGTTTCCGGATTCCTCTCCACCCTCATATCCTCTATAGGAACTACTAAAATAGTTCCCAGGTGTAACAGGTGTAGTTTCTCGGTCAGGGTGGTCAATACTAATGTAGTCACCAGCTGAGTAAACTGGTGTGTGCACCTCCTTCTCCATAGGTTCTTTCCCCCTAGTCTCCTCCTTGGGTTCAGTAAACTCCTCTAGCATTGTATCAATTGCTCCCGTCAAATGACGGTTCAACTGAAAGAACAATGATAGTAAGTTGCGGCTATTGTCCATGTATTTTGCAGCTTCTACTGGTTTGCGTTTTGCATATTTGAAGTGGTTAAGCATGGGATCATCTTCCTCCTCCATATGAGGAATGTGGGTGAATTCGGAACCCATAAGCTCTTTCGTCTTATGCTCCCGAATATCGGTTATGGCTCTCATAACGGCTATATGGTAGGCTGTGTTGATAGTTCTGGCTTCACCTGCTGGCATTACTACGCTCATTCCCAAAGATTCGGGAAGTCGCAGCTCTACCCTACACTTTGCCAATACAGTACCATCGTAGTACATGTATTTCTTTACTTGGATCTGGGGATCACACCCAAATTCAAGTAACATGGCACGTAGAATATCTGCAAGTCCTCCTTCATATTCACTCAGTGTTGAATCCATCACTTTCACGTTTCGTCCCGGACGTGAAATTGCCATTGTTGGCTGTAGAAATAGAAAGAATATAAGATTAGTAATAATGCATCATAATAGAGATAATAAAGAATTATCGCACTAAAATATATGATTGTTGTATTCTCAATTGAATATACACCATATTTTTAGAGAATTCTTTACTAGTCCTATTTGACTCCTAACGTTCGGTCCCATTTACTGGGTTCCAACCTAAGGTCAAAGCTTTTGCTCTGATACCAACTGTGGTGACCCTACATACCACTGCATGTTGTAGTATGCCAGTCGTTGATATAACATTCACGAAGTACCATTCCGCAAATATTACATCCCTCAGAGTAGTACAACAGAACATAGCAGGTCCATAACTCATTCATTTAATATTAAAAACATAATACACATATCGTCTCGGAGCTCCTCTTGGGTCCTAAGAGGAATACTCATGGGTTCGAGGCGAACCCAACTTAGCTTACAATATAGAAGTCTCATTAAGTTATACATTTATTCTCTCGAGCAGCTAAGTATTAAGAGTTCGGGCTGCTCGGCTACTACTACTACTTGATGCTTCTAGGCTTGATCTCCTCCGGGAGCCTCCCCGGTTCCGTAGACGATGAGGTAGTCTACGCCTTCAATACCTCCAGAGAGGTCTGGTTCTTCATAGCCGATGATCTCAGCTCCTTCAGGGTTGTCGTAGTCCTCCTCCAGACGATTCAGACAATCTAAGCAAGGGATTTAAGAGTGGGATGAGTACGAGCGTACTCAACAAGTTCATTATAGATAAGAGGTGTTTAATGCACTAGCTACGATATTAGACCAGAAAGTCTAATACCAATGCAGGTTTTGATAAACATTTCTTCAAGAGATTGCTTTTAATTTTAAAGAGCTATGTTCGTCAGCCTTCACCGGTTTACTAGAACTTCATGGAGCTCCTTTCCGGCCGCGTTCGCAGTTCCATATCCCGGAACAGGGAGTGACAGGTCACGGTTCTTTACACTCTGCAGAGGTGTGTTGCTTTACCCATAAGAGATCTTAACCTTGGTGCCAACCGGGCAGCTTTCCCGTCCACACTTCCTTCGGTGTGCGGCCCGGTATAAGGTCTAGCCAATCATGTTCCTCCGCTACCTCGAACACCCACCCTTTGTTGCAAACTCCGACCCTGGGTCCATGCCGGCCCCATTATTCCCATAAATTTCAGGGTGGACTCCGACCACGATGTCAATGCAGGGCTCTACCATACATTCCTACGCCGGCAGTTGCAACCCATCATAGACCTCATTACCGTTGGGACTTCTACGGGTTCCCACCCCTGCATCAAGTCTCACAAGATCATGTGCACCCGGTAATGAGCATCCGTTGATGAACGAGAGGTGGAAACACTTTGGACTACTCTGTCCCACTCCGGATCTTATGGTTAACACGGTTATTACGGCACAAGAATCACTGGCGACATTTGTTGTTTAATCCTAGATGGATATAAACCCTTGCAATGGAACCTCCACCATATCAACACAATCCATGGTTCCATTGCCAACCACATAGTCATATTCATAGTTATGAAAATAATGGTTTTGGTTTTTATGCAATAGTGATAACCATAGTACTTTGCAAGTAATTTGATAGAAATACTCAAATGACATGAGCAAGTGATGAACTTGCCTGAACACTGCAAATTTTTGCAGTTGGATGGTGTGGACTGACCCTTGTCTTCTGTTTCTGAAAATTAGCATCATTGTCCGATAAGGGCAATGGTTAAAGAAGCAATTATGCATGATTCCAGTTTTAGGGTTTGTTCCCCCCTTCCGATGTCGTTATTATTTCATGTGAGAGGTTAATACTAAGAATAATTTGGAGATACTTAATTTAGGGCAAAATACAACCTTGATATGTTGTCAAGGTGTTTTTAAAGTTTAAAAGAACTTGTGGTCTTATTTTCATTATTGAAAATAATATTTGTGAATTAGATGATTATTTTATTCATCAAATTTGAACTTATTCTTGTTTATTTTCAACAATTCTATTTCATATTTTATTATCATAGAGTTTTTTATACTGAGTGGTTTTCATATTTTTAATTATTTTTTTAGAGCTAGGAAGCATTTACTATTGATTTTTAAAGTTTCAGTATTTTTGTTACTTAGTGAAATGGCAAAAATGCCCCTGGGCCCACAAGTCAGTGTGGCCCAGTGATTAACCCTAACCCGAGCCACACTTGGGCTCGGTCGGTCGCACCGACCCCTTCTCCTGCATTCGCTCGAGAACCCTAGCTCGCTCTCTCGCGACGCCCGCGTCGCCGCCACCTTCGCCCAATTGTTCCGGCCATCTCCGGCCGTCGCCGCCGACGAGGTTTGGCGCATCTGAACCGCCGTTCAACGGCGCTTCAGATCCACCGCGGTGATTTGCGATTTGCCGCCTGCTTGCCTCACCCCCCTTCGTCTCTGGTCGCCTGGCGTGGAGTTCCGTGGCGATCTCGTCGCTGCCGATGCTCCAGATGCTGTGGCGCCGCCGTGCTCAGCCGTGGTGGTGATGGTGCTGTGGCGCCGCCGTGGCTTGGCCTGGCCTGGCGCCGCCGCGCCCAGGTGTGTGCCGCCTTGGCCGCCATGGCCGTGCTCTTCGCTTCACCTCCCTGGTGAGTAATATCGCCTCCTCCTCTCCCTTTCTGTTCTGCTCTCTTCTTCCTCCTCCTGTTCTGGCCACGGCTGCTCCATCTCATGGAGAAGCTTGCCGTGCCCATACTCTGATGATGTGCCATGCTCGAAGTGCAAGCATATGCTGCTTTGTCTTTATTCTTTGTGCTATTCGTTGTCTTCTTTCTTGCTATCTTTGTTCATGCTATTGGCCCTACTGGCCTAGGCCATTGTTGTCCTGGCCATGCCAGTGCTAGCCATTCTTGCTAGATTCTTGCTCTGTGCCTCTGTTCATGTTATTATGCTTGCCAGACACTCAAGTGTATTCATGATTATTGTCCTGGCTTGATTACTGTGTGTAGTCCTTGTAGTTTTGCAAGGCCAGAGCAATTGTGTGCTAATTCTTGTGCTCAATTCATGATTATGCTCAATTGAGCATTACTGTGGGATTATCAGTGTTATTCAGTGATGAATTTATATATGCCTTGCTTGTGTATTATGGTCCAGTGGTTCATCAAGCATTTGATGTGCTACTGGATAAAATCATGAGTCATTTATGTGATTATCTGTGAATTCAGTTATGGCATAGTTGAATTTATTCAATGGCTGGTTGGTTCTCATTCTTGTACTTGGTTGTGACAATCTTTAGCAAGAGCTAGTGGTGCTCTGATGATCAATTGATCAATTCTTGCTTGTGAGTAAGTGTATGCTCCTCTCTGTGACTCATTGGTGCTCATCCAGGGTTGTTTGTGCTTCATACAGGCTTAGCCTGTGTGTGCTGGTGCTAGCATAAGCATCAGTGGATGCTTGCAATGATCCATTGGATCAATTGCAAAGCTTTGTACAACAGTTGTTTGTCTGTTCCATTTATTATGCTTACTTTGACTTGATAAATGGATGAATAATGTGAACTGTGGCACAGTGATGATCATATCAATTAAATTAAATAGGGCTAGCTGGATGACAACCTCTGGTTGGTACCCTAGCCCTCTACTGAATCCAAATGGATAGTGATGTGTGGGTTCTTGTGCTGGCTTAGGGTTGAGGTGAACCTGGCAGCACTTGTGATGCTGTCATGGTTGCTCCCCTCTCTGTGACTTGCTATGGTGGGTGATCTGTTTGCTGGGATGGAACAACTGCTCACTGGATTGATCCAATATTGGACTTCCAGTGGCTTTTGATGTTGACAACAAAATATAGACAAGGATCTGTCTATAGTCTGATGGCATAGTTAGCTGTAGGTGCTAAGTGTGTGGGCTAGGCTAGCTGTGACTTCATCCCTTGCTGGATTTCTTTAGTTATGCACTGATTTGCATAACTGATGTTCCCATAGGATGATTTCCTAGTGGTCTTACCCATATTTGCTTGCACCAAATGGCTTTACAGCCAGATGATGACACAAACAGGGTATTCTACCCTTCTGTGCTGCTGTGATGCATTGGATGCTTATGTATGAGCAGAACTTGGTTTTGCTCAGGTTGATTTGATGTATACCTCACTCCAGCTCCTAGAAATGTTGTTGGTGTAGAGGGTTTTGCTTATGTGATGATCTTATGCTTGCCCTGCTCCTCCTAGCAAGCCTGTGGTGCTGGATTCAGTTCTGTGGTTGTGAAGATTTGTTGAACAGCAGTGGCTGTTCAACCTGTTCTTGTGTTCTTGTGACTTACCCAGCTGATGTCTGTCGATGAACTACTGATTCTGGCGGTGGAAAAGGTTTTATATGAGCCTTGTGTTGATCTCCTGGTCGACAACAAGGCCTGGCCTCTCTTGGTAACACACAGAGCTGTGTGTGTGTTGTGCTGCATGCACACTGCTTTGTGAGCAGCCTAGCTGTGTGTGTGTGTGCACATTCTTGGTATCTGGCTTGTGTCTTGGCTGAGAGTGGATCAGCTCGGCAGCTTTGGTCATATCCTCTCCAATTCTATTTGATTTTTAACCTGCCAAGTGGCTATGCCACTTGGCATAACTTTTATTTGTTGTGATTATGTGCAGGGAGCAAAGTGATGATCCAATGATCATGAAGATCATCAAGTACAAGACTAAATGAAGTTTAGCTTGTAGTGTTAGGATAGATCATTGAATTGTAATTTCCTTTTCTTTTCTTTTTCTATTTTTGTCCAATTCTTGTAATATGTTGTAATATTCCTTTATTTCATTTGTGAATAATGTAAAGACATTGTATAATGTGTGTTAATCAATAAAGCTCAAGTTTTTCTCTAATGAGCTTGTCTTCTTATTTGTATTGTTCATAATGTATATTATTTATATTTGACTAGATGAATTTCCTCATAATTGAATTATGGTTATTTATTTAATGTTTGAATTTGAAATTCAAATTCAAATTTGGTTTGAATTCAATCATACAACTTAATTTAGAATTCAATCATGCAACTTAAGATTGTGATGCATCTTCTCTTCTCTCTTCTCAAAACCCCAATCTAGTTAAGTAAGAACAAGTTCATCGCACTCTCGAAACCCTAACCATGTAAGGTGTCGAGAGAGAAACATGTTCCCCTTCGATGCAGTTTTGTTTTAAAAGCGCGAAATTTCCCCAGAATTTACGATGCAATGCACATCCCTTTCTAAAATCTACCCCTCGATCGTCTCTAAACCTGGGATATTACAAGGCCCGGCTGCCACCGGCTGGTAGGACAAAAGATGTTGTGCAAGTTTATCATTGCGAGCACGTACGACTATATATGGAACACATGCCTATGGTTATTTAGTACTTGGATATTGTTTTATTATTATCTGCAAATGCCTTGTCTTGATTATTACATGAGTTATCTTATCCATGCAGAGCCCGTTCATCCATCCCTATGCCTACATTATTTTAATCCTACTGTTTACTATAATCATTACTGCTGTCTTTATTACACTGCTGCTTATATTTCACTACTGCTACTGCTATAAAACTGTTGCTACTGATAAACTCTTGCGAGCAAGTCTGTTTCCAGGTGCAGCTGAATTGACAACTCCGCTGTTAAGGCTTACAAATATTCTTTGGCTCCCCTTGTGTCGAATCAATAAATTGGGTTTTACTTCCCTCGAAGACTGTTGCGATCCCCTATACTTGTGGGTCATCAAGACTATTTTCTGGCGCTCTTGCCGGGGAGCATAACTTTATTTGGAAGTTCACCTGAATTGATATTGTTCGCTGCAAATCCTCCATCATGGGTAAACCTCGCGATGCTAAAGTCGCCATATTACCATCCACTACAAGAAAAGGTACAACTCTGAGTACCACTGCTGCTCTTGATTCACCATCTGTGATAAGTCAACTTGTTTCACCACCACAAGCTTCACATGCTGGTACTTCTGCTGAATCTGAAAATTCCTCTTATAATCTTGATGATGCTTCTACTGTTCTTGATGATAATGGTTCATTAGGTCCTTTTCTAGATGCTACAATTGCTAGGTCTAGAAAAATTGAAAATACTGAAATTCCTAATGAAAATAATGTTACACCTGTTAATTCACCGGAGTCTGTTGAACACTCTAGTGATGATTTTGATGAAGATTATGTGGAACTTCATGATGATTGTATTGATAAATGTAATGCTACTAGTAGTGTAAGTAACATTAAAAAGCTTCTTGCACAACGTGCTGTAGATATAAACTGTATCCTGATCCTAAATTTGCCACATCTCCTATAAACATTAAGGATAAGGATTATGATTTTTCTCTTGATTTACCTCATATATCTATTGTTGAGAAAACACCTTTTTGTGGTACTGAAAAAGAAAGTGTTGTAGATCACATGATTGAGCTTTCTACTTTGAGTAGCTTGTTTTCCGATGATACCAAGAAGCGTACTTATTTTGTTGCTAAAATTTTTCCTTTCTCACTATGCTAAAACTTGGTATAATAGTTTGCCTCCTGATTCTATTGATAGTCCAAATGGTTTTCTTGATGTTTTCTTTCGGAAGTATTTTCCTACTAGTGCTCAACATATTGCTTTGCAAAAAATTTATAGTTTTGACCAGGAAGATAGAGAGAAATTGCCTGTGGCTTGGGCAAGGTTTTGCTCTCTTCTTAGAGCTCGGCTTGGACATGATTTGGAAAAGCATGACTTACTTGATATATTTTATAGTGGACTAACCATTGAGTCTAGGGCATACCTGGATAGTTGTGCTGGTTGTGTTTTCAGGAAAAGAACTCTAGACGAAGCTGAAGAATTAAAGGCTAGAATAAGCCAAAATCATGATGATTGGACTACACCTTAACCAACCCCAACACCAATACTGAATAAGAGGGGTATGATTGAATTAAATAATGAAGATATGAAGGAAGCCAAGAAATATCTTAAAGAGAAAGGTATTAAATCTGAAGATGTGAAGAATTTACCTCCCATAGAAGATTTATGTAAGATAACTCCCCCTTCATCCACAATTGAGGTACATTCTCTTCAACGCTTTGATAAAGAAGATATTCCTTACTCAAAACCTCCTGATCAATGTTTAGATGAATTTGATAATTATGTTGTTAAGCAAGATAACTTTAATATGAGAGTAGAGAATCATTTAATGGAAAATTCTCAAGCTATTAGTAAATTGCAGGATATTGTGGAGAGAACCTCCAATGATGTTAAGATGCTTGTTAAACTTTTTCATATGGTTCAAACTCAAATTGATCAACTCACTAAAGTGCAAAATGACTTGTTAAGAAATACTTCTAAAAAAACATGCTTATGAAGTAACAACTAGAGGCGGTGTTTCTACTCAGGATCCTCTATATCGTGAGGGGCATCCCAAAAGAGTTGAACAAGATTCTCAATGAACCAAAGAAACTAGTGCTCCTTCTAAGAAAAAGAAGAAGAAACATAAAACTGTTGTAGAATCTTCTGAGCCTGTTAATGATCCTAATAGTATTTCTATTTCTGATGCTAAAACTGAAAGTGGTAATGAACATGATAAATATAATGATAAGAATGATGTTTCTGATAAAGAAGAGGTTGAAGATGAACCTGAAAAGCATGCTAAAAATAAAAAGTACACTAAAGAAGATTTTATTGCTAGGAAACATGGTAATGAAAGAGAACTTTGGGTTCAAAAGCAAATGCCTTTTCCTGTTAAGAAACTAAAATCAAAGGAGGAAGAACACTATAATAAATTTTGTGATTGGATGAAACCTTTGTTCCTGCAAATCCCTTTGACTGATGCTATTAAATTGCCTCCTTATTCAAAGTATATGAAAGATATTGTCTCTAACACAAGGAAAATTCCTAATGAGGAGATTTCCACTATGCTTGCTAATTACTCTCTCAATGGAAAGGTTCCAAAGAAGCTGGGAGACCCAGGTATACCGACTATCCCTTGTTCCATCAAGAATAATTATGTTAGAACTGCTCTATGTGATTTGGGAGCAGGAGTTAGTGTTATGCCTTTTTCTCTTTACAAGAAACTTTATTTAGATAAGTTGATACCAACTGATATATCTTTGCAAATGGCTGATAAATCTACTGTTGTTCCTGTTGGTATATGTGAAGATGTTCCTGTTCAAGTTGCTAATAATTGCTTAATATTAACTGATTTTGTTGTGTTGGAAATGCCTGAAGATGATAATATGTCTATTATTCTTGGAAGACTTTTTCTTAACACTGCAGGGGCTGTTATTGATTGCAATAAAGGAAAAGTTACTTTCAATGTTGATGACAAGGAGCATACTGTTTATTTTCCCAAGAGGATTGATAAAGTATATGGAGTTAATACAATTTCTAATTTGAGAACTATCAAAGTGGGAGTTATTGATTGTCCTATATATGAGCCTAAACAAGGATATCAAAATATTATGATTGGATCCATATCAATACAATATAAGGTAACATGATTGATTTGAGGTTTATTTCTTCTTATGTCATGTAAAATTTATTTGGTGGCAAGACATGATCAACCTTGTTAACAGGTACATTTTATATGCATAGAAGAGCTAAACAACATTTCTTTCTTTCTCCACACTTGTTTACTTTCTGTAGTACTACTTGTTTTGCAAGATGCTTTAGTTGTTTAGAAGTTTGAAAACCTTTTTCTGCCCTGTAATAGTTATTTTAACACCCGGAAATGTGCATTTTACGAAGTTTTCAAAAATTTACAAAAATTATATCACTGGTCCTATTTTCAAAATGCAACCTGGGAGTGCCTGGGGCTGACCAGTGGGGCACCCCAGGGCTGCACCCCATGTGCTGGCGCGGCCAGCAAGGGGGGCGCGCCACCCTGTGGGGAGGGCCCCACCTGGCCCTCCACTCACTCATCCACCTACCACTCCACTCTCTTTCATGGGAAAACACACCACCATTGTTCAAACCCGAGTTTCTTGCTGTTCTTGCTCGAGATTTTCGATCTCCTTGCTCAGACCTGATACGTCTCAAACGTATCTATAATTTCTTTTGTTCCATGCTAGTTTTATGACAATACCTACATGTTTTATTCATACTTTATATCATTTTGATGCATTTTCCGGCACTAACCTATTAACAAGATGCCGAAGCGCTAGTTCCTGTTTTCTGCTGTTTTTGGTTTCAGAAATTCTACACAGGAAATATTCTAGGAATTGGATGAAACAAAAGCCAAACCTCCTATTTTTCCGAGGGACACACGGAGCCAGAAGGGCAAGCCAGGGGGAGGCCCACGGCCTCCACCCCACCTGGCGGCGCGGCCAAGAGCGGGGCGCGCCCAACTATGGGGTGGGCCCCTCGGGACTCCACCGACATCGCCCCTTCGCCTTGCTGCTTGTGACGGTAAAGCACACGTCCGTTGGGAACCCCAAGAGGAAGGTATGATGCGTACAACGGCAAGTTTTTCCCTCAGTAAGAAACCAAGGTTATCGAACCAGTAGGAGTCAAGAAGCACGTTGAAGGTTCATGGCGGCGGAGTGTAGTGTGGCGCAACACCAGGGATTCCGGCGCCAACGTGGAACCTGCACAACACAACCAAAGTACTTTGCCCCAACTTAACAGTGAGGTTGTCAATCTCACCGGCTTGCTGTAACAAAGGATTAGATGTATAGTGTGGATGATGATGTTTGCAGAGAACAGTAGAACGAGTATTGCAGTAGATTGTATTCGATGTAAAAGAATGGACCGGGGTCCACAGTTCACTAGTGGTGTCTCTCCCATAAGAAATAGCATGTTAGGTGAACAAATTACAGTTGGACAATTGACAAATAAAGATGGCATGACAATGCACATACATGTTATGATGAGTAGTGTGAGATTTAATTGGGCATTACGAACAAGTACATAGACCGTTATCCAACATGCATCTATGCCTAAAAAGTCCACCTTCAGGTTATCGTCAGAACCCCTTCCAGTATTAAGTTGCAAACAACAGACAATTGCATTAAGTATGGTGCGTAATGTAATCAAAAAATACATCCTTAGACATAGCATTGATGTTTTATCCCTAGTGGCAACAACACATCCACAACCTTAGAACTTTCATCACATGTCCTGCATTTAATGGAGGCATGAACCCACTATCGAGCATAAATACTCCCTCTTGGAGTTATAAGTAACGACTTGGCCAGAGCCTCTACTAATAACGGAGAGCATGCAAGATCATAAACAACACATAGATGATAGATTGATAATCAACATAACATAGCATTCAATATTCATCGGATCCCAACAAACGCAACATGTAGCATTACAAATAGATGATCTTGATCATGTTAGGCAGCTCACAAGATCCAACAATGATAGCACAATGAGGAGAAGACGACCATCTAGCTACTGCTATGGACCCATAGTCCAGGGGTGAACTACTCACACATCACTCCGGAGGTGACCATGGCGGTAAAGATTCCTCCGGGAGATGATTCCCCTCTCCGGCAGGGTGCCGGAGGTGATATCCTGAATCCCCCGAGATGGGATTGGCAGAGGCGGCGTCTCTGGAAGGTTTTCCGTATCGTGGCTCTCGGTACTGGAGTTATTGTCGACGAAGGCTTAAGTAGGCGGATGGGTAGGTCAGGGGGCGCCACGAGGGGCCCACACAACAGGGCCGCGCGACCAGGGGTGGGCCACGCCGCCCTGGCGTGTCGCTGCCTCGTCGCCCCACTTCGTTTCCCTTTCGGTGTTCTGGAAGCTTCGTGGAAAAATAAGATCCTGGGCGTTGATTTCGTCCAATTCTGAGAATATTTCCTTACTAGGATTTCTGAAACCAAAAACAGTAGAAAACAACAACTGGCTCTTCGGCATCTTCTTAACAGGTTAGTGCCGGAAAATGCATAAATATGACATAAAGTATGTATAAAACATGTAGGTATTATCATAAAACAAGCATGGAACATAAGAAATTATCGATACATTGGAGACGTATCAGCATCCCCAAGCTTAGTTCCTACTCGTCCCGAGTAGGTAAACGATAACAAAGATAATTTCTGAAGTGACATGCCATCATAATCTTGATCAATACTATTGTAAGCACATGTAATGAATGCAGCGATCTTTCAAGACAAGCATCAATAAGTCTTGCATAAGAGTTAACTCATAAAGCAATAAATTCGTAGTAAAGGCATTGAAGCAACACAAAGAAAGATTAAGTTTCAGCGGTTGCTTTCAACTTGTAACATGTATATCTCATGGATAATTGTCAATGCAAAGTAATATGATGAATGCAAATATGCAAGTATGTTGGAATCAATGCACAGTTAACACAAGTGTTTGCTTCTAAGATGGAAGAAGTAGGTAAACTGACACAACATAAAAGTAGAAGAATGGCCCTTCGCAGAGGGAAGCATTGATTGCTATATTTGTGCTAGAGCTTTCATTTTGAAAACATAGAGAGAGCATAAAAGTAAAGTTTTGAGAGGTGTTTGTTGTTGTCAACGAATGGTAATGGGCACTCTAACCCCCTTGCCAGACAAACCTTCGAAGAGCGGCTTGATACGTCTCCAACTTATCTATAATTTCTGATGTTCCATGCTTGTTTTATGACAATACCTACATGTTTTGTTCACACTTTATGTCATTATTATGCATTTTCTGGAACTAACCTATTGACGAGATGCCGAAGTGCCAGTTCCTGTTTTCTGCTGTTTTTGGTTTCAGAAATCCTAGTAAGGAAATATTCTCGGAATTGGACGAAATCAACGCCCAGCATCTTATAATTCCACGAAGCTTCCAGAACACCCGAGAGGGACCAGAGGAGAGCCACAGGCCCACCACACAGGTGGCCGGCGCGGCCAAAGGGGGGGCGCGCCCCCTATTGTCTGGCGGCTCCGTAGCCCTTCCGACTCCGCCTCTTCGCCTATAAGAAGCCCCCTGACCTAAATCTTCGATACGAATAAGCCACGGTACGAGAAACCTTCCAGAGCCGCCGCCATCGCGAAGCGAAGATCTGGGGGACAGGAGTCTCTGTTCCGGCACGCTGCCGGGACGGGGAAGTGCCCCCGGAAGGCATCTCCATCGACACCACTGCCATCTTCATCACCGCTGCTATCTCCCATGAGGAGGGAGTAGTTCACCATCGAGGCTAAGGGCTGTACCGGTAGCTATGTGGTTAATCTCTCTCCCATGTACTTCAATACAATGATCTCATGAGCTGCCTTACATGATTGAGATTCATATGAGCTTTGTATCACTATTAATCTATGTGCTACTCTAGTGATGTTATTAAAGTACTCTATTCCTCCTCCATGATGTAATGGTGACAGTGTGTGCATCATGTAGTACTTGGCGTAGTTTATGATTGTGATCTCTTGTAGATTATGAAGTTAACTATTACTATGATGGTATTGATGTGATCTATTCCTCCTTTCATAGTATGATGGTGACAGTGTGCATGCTATATTAGTACTTGGTATAATTGCGTTGGTCTATCATGCACTCTAAGGTTATTTAAATATGAACATCGAATGTTGTGAAGCTTGTTAACACCGGCATTGAGCTGCTCTTGTAGCCCTACAGAATTAGTGTTGTTCATCATCCAACAAGGGAGTGTAGAGTGGTTTTATTATGTGATCAATGTTGAGAGTGTCCACTAGTGAAAGTATGATCCCTAGGCCTTGTTTTCGAATAGAAAAGCTACACCACAAAGATTCCTATCTCCCACGTCAACTGCACGCCAGCGAGCATTTTCTGGCGCCGTTGTCACTATTTGTTTACTGTTCCACTGCATGTTTACTCGCTGCCATATTTTATTCAGATTGCTATTACCACTCATATACATCCATATTACTTGCATTTTACTATCTCTTCGCCGAACTAGCGCACCTATACATCTGACAAGTGTATTGGGTGTGTTGGGGACAGAAGAGACTTCTTGCATTGTGATCGCAGGGTTGCTTGAGAGGGATGTCTTTGACCTCTTCCTCCCTGAGTTCGATAAACCTTGGGTGATCCACTTAAGGGAAAACTTGCTGCTGTTCTACAAACCTCTGCTCTTGGAGGCCCAACACTGTCTACAGGAAAAGAAGCGTGAGTAGACCTCAAGCTATTTTCTGGCGCCGTTGCCGGGGAGGAAAGGTAAAAGGCACTCACACTCCGGTCCCAGGTAACTAAGTTATTTTATGGCGCCGTTGTAAGTGCTCGAAGCTATTTCCTTTAGATCCTGCAATTGCATCTTTTTGTTTCTTGTTTTTCACTAGTTAGGCATAATGGAAAGCAACTATGAGCTTTTTAATCTATTTCCTGAGTTAAAACATGGATTGTTTGATGCGAAAATTAAAAAACCTATGGAACCTACACTTGATGAGAACAATAATGATAGCTACTTTGTTGAATTTGCTCCCACTACAATTAATAAGAATGACTATGCTTATGTTGGGAGTAGTAATTATTTTATGCATGAGACTCATGATAAGAATGCTTTATGTGATAGTTATATTGTTGAGTTTGCTCATGATGCTACAGGATATTATTATGAGAGAGGAAAATATGGTTGTAGAAGTTTTCATGTTACTAAAACACCTCTCTTTTTGCTGAAAATCTTGAAGTTGCGCTTGTCTAGTCTTTCTATGCTTGTTGCATTATGCTTCATGAATTTGTTTATTTACAAGATTCCTTTTCATAGTAAGTGGGTTAGGCTTAAATTTGTTTTCAATTTGCTTCTTGATGCTCTCTTTTGCTTCAACTATTATTTCTTGGGAGTGCATCATTAAAATTACTTAGCCCATCTTAATGGCTATAAAGAAAGCACTTCTTGGGAGATAACCCATGTGTTTATTTTGCTACAGTACTTTAGTTTTATATTTGTGTCTTCGAAGTTCTTACTACTGTAGCAACCTCTCCTTATCTTATTTTATTGCATTTGTTGTGCCAAGTAAAGTCTTTGATAGTAAGGTTCATACTAGATTTGGATTACTGCGCAGAAACAGATTTCTTGCTGTCACGAATTTGGGTTGAATTCTCTGTAGGTAACTCAGAAAAATCTGCCAATTTACGTGAGTGATCCTCAGATATGTACGCAACTTTCATTCAATTTGAGCATTTTCATCTGAGCAAGTCTGGTGCACCTTAAAAATTCGTCTTTACGGACTGTTCTGTTTTGACAGAGTCTGCCTTTTATTTTGCATTGCCTGTTTTGCTATGTTTGATGGATTTCTTTGTTCCATTAACTTTCAGTAGCTTTGTGCAATGTCTAGAAGTGTTAAGAATGATTATGTCACCTCTGAACATGTGAATTTTGATTATGCACTAACCCTCTAATGAGTTTGTTTCGAGTTTGGTGTGGAGGAAGTTTTCAAGGGTCAAGAGAGGAGGATGATACAATATGATCATGAAGAGTGAAAAGTCAAAGCTTGGGGATGCCCCCGTGGTTCATCCCTGCATATTTCAAGAAGACTCAAGCATCTAAGCTTGGGGATGCCCAAGGCATCCCCTTCTTCATCGACAAATTATCAGGTCACCTCTAGTGAAACTATATTTTTATTCCGTCATGTCGTATGTACTTTACTTGGAGCGTCTGTGTGCTTTTATTTTCAATTTTTTTATTTTCATTCTCTGAATAAATGCTTGTGTGGGAGAGAGACACGCTCCACTGGTTCATATGAACACATGTGTTCTTAGCTTTTAATGTTCATGGCGAAGGTTGAAACTGCTTCGTTAATTGTTATATGGTTGGAAACAGAAAATGCTACATGTGGTAAATGGTATGATGTCTTGAATAATTTGATACTTGGAAATTGTTGTGCTCATAAGGATCATGTTTAAGCTCTTGCATCATATACTTTGCACCTATTAGTGAAGAAATACATAGAGCTTTCTAAAATTTGGTTTGCATGATTGGTCTCTCTAAAGTCTAGATATTTTCTAGTAAGGGTTTGAGTAACAAGGATGACAGTGTAGAGTCTTATAATGCTTGCAATATGTTCTTATGTGAGTTTTGTTGTACCAGTTCATACTTGTGTTTGCTTCAAACAACCTTGCTAGCCTAAGCCTTGTATTGAGAGGGATTACTTCTCGTGCATCCAAATCCTTGAGCCAATAAGAGCATCTCCACTCGTTGGCGCTCCCCACGCCCAAATCCGGCGAAATTTTCGTCCGGATTGGAGGAAGATTTGGCGTGGGGAGCGCCGAAGTTCCAGCCGTCCCCCCGGCAGGAAACCCCCAACCTCGACCATTTGACATATTTCAAACAAATTTAACATAAAATTTAACAAGTTCGGCGACCAAGAGTAAAAAATTGCTGAAACAAATTCGGCGATAATCAGTACAATGTTTAACAAGTGCTGAAACAAATGAAGCACACAATTTCACAATTTTTCAAACAATGTTTAACCCACCACGTCGACCAGTTGCCAGTCCGGCGTACATGCTTGCCAAGCAACCGAGGATCATCATGTGCTCGTCGTCTTGGGAGGCTACTGCCATCTCTTCTTGCATAAGCTCGACGAACATCTGCTCCTCCTCTTCGTCCGAGTCCATGGACGGTGAGGCAAATGGACGAACACCTGACGGGCGTGGTCGAGGCAACCCGAGCCGCGAGCGACGAGGAGCATGCCAAAGTCGGATAACAGGCCGGCGAAAGAGCAGCCAGATAGGCCGTCGTCCAAAGACGGCGAAATATAGGCAGGTGGGGAAGGAGGGGTGGCGGAATCTGGGCAACAAGCCGGCGGGGTGGTGCCGGCGGCGAGAGAGATACGAGGGGTGGGGGAGATTTTGAGCGATGTGGCGGTGGGGTTCGTGCGTCGAGTCACCGACAGATCGGGCCCTTCCCCGCTTTTCACTCGTCCGGAGTCCCCGATAGGTCCCCGGGGGGCCGGGGATGGCGTGGGCTCGCCGGATGGATGAAGGGCCAAATCCGGACGAAAACGAGGAACCGGGGGCGCGACTGGGCCGAATTTCGCCGTCCGGATGGGAAAAACGTCGCTCGGGGGCCTCGTCGGGGGGACGAGTGGAGATGCTCTAACTATGCCATTTGTGTCCACCATACCTACCTACTACATGGTATTTCTCTGCCATTCCAAAGTAAATTGCTTGAGCGCTATCTTTAAACAATTCAAAAGTTATTACCTCTGATTTGTGTCAATGTTTTATAGCTCATGAGGAAGTATGTGGTGTTTATCTTTCAATCTTATTGGGCAACTTTCACCAATGGACTAGTGGCTTCATCCGCTTATCCAATAATTTTGCAAAAAGAGCTAGCAATGGTGTTCCCAGCCCCAAATTAATTAACTTTCATAATTTTACAAATAGACACTCCTCCATGGTATGTGATTGTTGGACGGCACCCGAGGATTCGGTTAGCCATGGTTTGTGAAAGCAAAGGTGGGGAGGAGTGTCATCTAAATAAAACTAAAAAGGCACTCCTTCATGGTATGAGATTGTTGGCAGGCACCCGAGGATTCAGTTAGCCATGGTTTGTGAAAGCAAGGTTGGAAGGAGTGCCACCCAAAAATAAAAATGTTTCATGGGAGCCACTCTTTGAAGGTTTGTCTGGCAAGGGGGTTAGAGTGCCCATTACCATTCGTTGACAACAACAAACACCTCTCAAAACTTTACTTTTATGCTCTCTCTATGTTTTCAATATAAAAGCTCTAGCACAAATATAGCAATCCATGCTTCCCTCTTCGAAGGGCCCTTCTTCTACTTTTATGTTGAGTCAGTTCACCTACTTCTTTCTGTCTTAGAAGCAAGCACTTGTGTTAACTATGCATTGATTCTTACATACTTGCTTATTGCACTTATTATATTACTTTATGTTGACAACTATCCATGAGATATACATGTTACAAGTTGAAAGCAACCGCTGAAACTTAATCTTCCTTTGTGTTGCTTCAATGCCTTTACTATGAATTTATTGCTTTATGAGTTAACTCTTATGCAAGACTTATTGATGCTTGTCTTGAAAGTACTATTCATGAAAAGTCTTTGCTATATGATTCAGTTGTTTAATCATTGTCTTTACCATTGCTTTGAATCGCTGCATTCATCTCATATGCTTTACAATAGTATGATTAAGATCATGTTGGTAGCATGTCACTTCAGAAATTATCTTTGTTATCGTTTACCTACTCGAGGACGAGTAGGAACTAAGCTTGGGGATGCTGATACGTCTCCAACGTATCTATAATTTCTGATGTTCCATGCTTGTTTTATGACAATACCTACATGTTTTGTTCACACTTTATGTCATTATTATGCATTTTCTGGAACTAACCTATTGACGAGATGTCGAAGTGCCAGTTCCTGTTTTCTGCTGTTTTTGGTTTCAGAAATCCTAGTAAGGAAATATTCTCGGAATTGGACGAAATCAACGCCCAGCATCTTATAATTCCACGAAGCTTCCAGAACACCCGAGAGGGACCAGAGGAGAGCCACAGGCCCACCACACAGGTGGCCGGCGCGGCCCAAGGGGGGGCGCCCCCTATTGTCTGGCGGCTCCGTAGCCCTTCCGACTCCGCCTCTTCGCCTACAAGAAGCCCCCAGAACTAATTCTTCGATACGAATAAGCCACGGTACGAGAAACCTTCCAGAGCCGCCGCCATCGCGAAGCCAAGATCTGGGGGACAGGAGTCTCTGTTCCGGCACGCCGCCGGGACGGGGAAGTGCCCCCGGAAGGCATCTCCATCGACACCACCGCCATCTTCATCACCGCTGCTGTCTCCCATGAGGAGGGAGTAGTTCTCCATCGAGGCTAAGGGCTGTACCGGTAGCTATGTGGTTAATCTCTCTCCCATGTACTTCAATACAATGATCTCATGAGCTGCCTTACATGATTGAGATTCATATGAGCTTTGTATCACTATTAATCTATGTGCTACTCTAGTGATGTTATTAAAGTACTCTATTCCTCCTCCATGATGTAATGGTGACAGTGTGTGCATCATGTAGTACTTGGCGTAGTTTATGATTGTGATCTCTTGTAAATTATGAAGTTAACTATTACTATGATGGTATTGATGTGATATATTCCTCCTTTCATAGTATGATGGTGACAGTGTGCATGCTATGTTAGTACTTGGTATAATTGCGTTGGTCTATCATGCACTCTAAGGTTATTTAAATATGAACATCGAATGTTGTGGAGCTTGTTAACTCCGGCATTGAGGTGCTCTTGTAGCCCTACACAATTAGTGGTGTTCATCATCCAACAAGAGAGTGTAGAGTGGTTTTATTATGTGATCAATGTTGAGAGTGTCCACTAGTGAAAGTATGATCCCTAGGCCTTTTTTCGAATAGAAAAGCTACACCACAAAGATTCATATCTCCCACGTCAACTGCACGCCAGCAAGCATTTTCTGGCGCCGTTGTCACTATTTGTTTACTGTTCCACTGCATGTTTACTCGCTGCCATATTTTATTCAGATTGCTATTACCACTCATATACATCCATATTACTTGCATTTTACTATCTCTTCGCCGAACTAGTGCACCTATACATCTGACAAGTGTATTGGGTGTGTTGGGGACACAAGAGACTTCTTGCATTGTGATCGCAGGGTTGCTTGAGAGGGATATCTTTGACCTCTTCCTCCCTGAGTTCGATAAACCTTGGGTGATCCACTTAAGGGAAAACTTGCTGCTGTTCTACAAACCTCTGCTCTTGGAGGCCCAACACTGTCTACAGGAAAAGAAGCGTGAGTAGACATCAAGCTATTTTCTGGCGCCGTTGCCGGGGAGGAAAGGTAAAAGGCACTCACACTCCGGTCCCAGGTAACTAAGTTATTTTATGGCGCCGTTGTAAGTGCTCGAAGCTATTTCCTTTAGATCCTGCAATTGCATCTTTTTGTTTCTTGTTTTTCACTAGTTAGGCATAATGGAAAGCAACTATGAGCTTTTTAATCTATTTCCTGAGTTAAGACATGGATTGTTTGATGCGAAAATTAAAAAACCTATGGAACCTTATGTGCATGCTAGTAGCAATGATATTAGTATGAACGCTTTGAACACCATTGTTGCTAATGATATGGAAAATTCTAAGCTTGGGGAAGCTGGTTTTGATGAGCATGATATTTTTAGTCCCCCAAGCATTGAGGAGAAAATTTTCTTTGATGATACTTTGCCTCCTATTTATGATGATTATAATGATAGTGGTCTTTTGGTGCCACCTACTATGGAGAGTAAATTTTATGATGATTATACCATGCCTCCTACACTTGATGAGAATAATAATGATAGCTACTTTGTTGAATTTGCTCCCACTACAATTAATAAGAATGACTATGCTTATGTTGGGAGTAGTAATTATTTTATGCATGAGACTCATGATAAGAATGCTTTATGTGATAGTTATATTGTTGAGTTTGCTCATGATGCTACTGGATATTATTATGAGAGAGGAAAATATGGTTGTAGAAGTTTTCATGTTACTAAAACACCTCTCTTTTTGCTGAAAATCTTGAAGTTGCGCTTGTCTAGTCTTTCTATGCTTGTTGCATTATGCTTCATGAATTTGTTTATTTACAAGATTCCTTTTCATAGTAAGTGGGTTAGGCTTAAATTTGTTTTTAATTTGCTTCTTGATGCTCTCTTTTGCTTCAACTATTATTTCTTGGGAGTGCATCATTAAAATTACCGAGCCCATCTTAATGGCTATAAAGAAAGCACTTATTGGGAGATAACCCATGTGTTTATTTTGCTACAGTACTTTTGTTTTATATTTGTGTCTTGGAAGTTGTTACTACTGTAGAAACCTCTCCTTATCTTATTTTATTGCATTTGTTGTGCCAAGTAAAGTCTTTGATAGTAAGGTTCATACTAGATTTGGATTACTGCGCAGAAACAGATTTCTTGCTGTCACGAATTTGGGTTGAATTCTCTGTAGGTAACTCAGAAAAATCTGCCAATTTACGTGAGTGATCCTCAGATATGTACGCAACTTTCATTAAATTTGAGAATTTTCATCTGAGCAAGTCTGGTGCACCTTAAAAATTCGTCTTTACGGACTGTTCTGTTTTGACAGAGTCTGCCTTTTATTTTGCATTGCCTGTTTTGCTAGGTTTGATGGATTTCTTTGTTCCATTAACTTTCAGTAGCTTTGTACAATGTCTAGAAGTGTTAAGAATGATTATGTCACCTCTGAACATGTGAATTTTGATTATGCACTAACCCTCTAATGAGTTTGTTTCGAGTTTGGTGTGGAGGAAGTTTTCAAGGGTCAAGAGAGGAGGATGATACAATATGATCAAGAAGAGTGAAAAGTCAAAGCTTGGGGATGCCCCCGTGGTTCATCCCTGCATATTTCAAGAAGACTCAAGCATCTAAGCTTGGGGATGCCCAAGGCATCCCCTTCTTCATCGACAAATTATCAGGTCACCTCTAGTGAAACTATATTTTTATTCCGTCACATCTTATGTACTTTACTTGGAGCGTCTGTGTGCTTTTATTTTCGATTTTTTTATTTTCATTCTCTGAATAAATGCTTGTGTGGGAGAGAGACACGCTCCACTGGTTCATATGAACACATGTGTTCTTAGCTTTTAATGTTCATGGCGAAGGTTGAAACTGCTTCGTTAATTGTTATATGGTTGGAAACAGAAAATGCTACATGTGGTAAATGGTATGATGTCTTGAATAATTTGATACTTGGAAATTGTTGTGCTCATAAGGATCATGTTTAAGCTCTTGCATCATATACTTTGCACCTATTAGTGAAGAAATACATAGAGCTTGCTAAAATTTGGTTTGCATGATTGGTCTCTCTAAAGTCTAGATATTTTCTAGTAAGGGTTTGAGTAACAAGGATGACAGTGTAGAGTCTTATAATGCTTGCAATATGTTCTTATGTGAGTTTTGTTGTACCGGTTCATACTTGTGTTTGCTTCAAACAACCTTGCTAGCCTAAGCCTTGTATTGAGAGGGATTACTTCTCGTGCATCCAAATCCTTGAGCCAATAAGAGCATCTCCACTCGTTGGCGCTCCCCACGCCCAAATCCGGCGAAATTTTCGTCCGGATTGGAGGAAGATTTGGCGTGGGGAGCGCCGAAGTTCCAGCCGTCCCCCGGCAGGAAACCCCCAACCTCGACCATTTGACATATTTCAAACAAATTTAACATAAAATTTAACAAGTTCGGCGACCAAGAGTACAAAAATTGCTGATACAAATTCGGCGATAATCAGTACAATGTTTAACAAGTGCTGAAACAAATGAAGCACACAATTTCACAATTTTTCAAACAATGTTTAACCCACCACGTCGACCAGTTGCCAGTCCGGCGTACATGCTTGCCAAGCAACCGAGGATCATCATGTGCTCGTCGTCTTGGGAGGCTGCTGCCATCTCTTCTTGCATAAGCTCGACGAACATCTGCTCCTCCTCTTCGTCCGAGTCCATGGACGGCGAGGCAAATGGACGAACACCTGACGGGCGTGGTCGAGGCAACCCGAGCCGCGAGCGACGAGGAGCATGCCAAAGTCGGAAAACAGGCCGGCGAAAGAGCAGCCAGATAGGCCGTCGTCCAAAGACGGCGGAATATAGGAAGGTGGGGAAGGAGGGGCGGCGGAATCTGGGCAACAAGCCGGCGGGGTGGTGCCGGCGGCGAGAGAGATACGAGGGGTGGGGGAGATTTTGAGCGATGTGGCGGTGGGGTTCGTGCGTCGAGTCACCGACAGATCGGGCCCTTCCCCGCTTTTCACTCGTCCGGAGTCCCCGATAGGTCCCCGGGGGGCCGGGGATGGCGTGGGCTCGCCGGATGGATGAAGGGCCAAATCCGGACGAAAACGAGGAACCGGGGGCGCGACTGGGCCGAATTTCGCCGTCCGGATGGAAAAAAACGTCGCTCGGGGGCCTCGTCGGGGGGACGAGTGGAGATGCTCTAACTATGCCATTTGTGTCCACCATACCTACCTACTACATGGTATTTCTCTGCCATTCCAAAGTAAATTGCTTGAGTGCTATCTTTAAACAATTCAAAAGTTATTACCTCTGATTTGTGTCAATGTTTTATAGCTCATGAGGAAGTATGTGGTGTTTATCTTTCAATCTTGTTGGGCAACTTTCACCAATGGACTAGTGGCTTCATCCGCTTATCCAATAATTTTGCAAAAAGAGCTAGCAATGGTGTTCCCAGCCCCAAATTAATTAACTTTCATAATTTTACAAATAGACACTCCTCCATGGTATGTGATTGTTGGACGGCACCCGAGGATTCGGTTAGCCATGGTTTGTGAAAGCAAAGGTGGGGAGGAGTGTCATCTAAATAAAACTAAAAAGGCACTCCTTCATGGTATGAGATTGTTGGCAGGCACCCGAGGATTCAGTTAGCCATGGTTTGTGAAAGCAAGGTTGGAAGGAGTGCCACCCAAAAATAAAAATGTTTCATGGGAGCCACTCTTTGAAGGTTTGTCTGGCAAGGGGGTTAGAGTGCCCATTACCATTCGTTGACAACAACAAACACCTCTCAAAACTTTACTTTTATGCTCTCTCTATGTTTTCAAAATAAAAGCTCTAGCACAAATATAGCAATCCATGCTTCCCTCTTCGAAGGGCCCTTCTTCTACTTTTATGTTGAGTCAGTTCACCTACTTCTTTCTGTCTTAGAAGCAAGCACTTGTGTTAACTGTGCATTGATTCTTACATACTTGCTTATTGCACTTATTATATTACTTTATGTTGACAACTATCCATGAGATATACATGTTACAAGTTGAAAGCAACCGCTGAAACTTAATCTTCCTTTGTGTTGCTTCAATGCCTTTACTATGAATTTATTGCTTTATGAGTTAACTCTTATGCAAGACTAATTGATGCTTGTCTTGAAAGTACTATTCATGAAAAGTCTTTGCTATATGATTCAGTTGTTTAATCATTGTCTTTACCATTGCTTTGAATCGCTGCATTCATCTCATATGCTTTACAATAGTATGATTAAGATCATGTTGGTAGCATGTCACTTCAGAAATTATCTTTGTTATCGTTTACCTACTCGAGGACGAGTAGGAACTAAGCTTGGGGATGCTGATACGTCTCCAACGTATCTATAATTTCTGATGTTCCATGCTTGTTTTATGACAATACCTACATGTTTTGTTCACACTTTATGTCATTATTATGCATTTTCTGGAACTAACCTATTGACGAGATGTCGAAGTGCCAGTTCCTGTTTTCTGCTGTTTTTGGTTTCAGAAATCCTAGTAAGGAAATATTCTCGGAATTGGACGAAATCAACGCCCAGCATCTTATAATTCCACGAAGCTTCCAGAACACCCGAGAGGGACCAGAGGAGAGCCACAGGCCCACCACACAGGTGGCCGGCGCGGCCCAAGGGGGGGCGCCCCCCTATTGTCTGGCGGCTCCGTAGCCCTTCCGACTCCGCCTCTTCGCCTACAAGAATCCCCCAGACCTAATTCTTCAATACGAATAAGCCACGGTACGAGAAACCTTCCAGAGCCGCCGCCATCGCGAAGCCAAGATCTGGGGGACAGGAGTCTCTGTTCCGGCACGCCGTCGGGATGGGGAAGTGCCCCCGGAAGGCATCTCCATCGACACCACCGCCATCTTCATCACCGGTGCTGTCTCCCATGAGGAGGGAGTAGTTCTCCATCGAGGCTAAGGGCTGTACCGGTAGCTATGTGGTTAATCTCTCTCCCATGTACTTCAATACAATGATCTCATGAGCTGCCTTACATGATTGAGATTCATATGAGCTTTGTATCACTATTAATCTATGTGCTACTCTAGTGATGTTATTAAAGTACTCTATTCCTCCTCCATGATGTAATGGTGACAGTGTGTGCATCATGTAGTACTTGGCGTAGTTTATGATTGTGATCTCTTGTAAATTATGAAGTTAACTATTACTATGATGGTATTGATGTGATCTATTCCTCCTTTCATAGTATGATGGTGACAGTGTGCATGCTATGTTAGTACTTGGTATAATTGTGTTGGTCTATCATGCACTCTAAGGTTATTTAAATATGAACATCGAATGTTGTGGAGCTTGTTAACTCCGGCATTGAGGTGCTCTTGTAGCCCTACACAATTAGTGGTGTTCATCATCCAACAAGAGAGTGTAGAGTGGTTTTATTATGTGATCAATGTTGAGAGTGTCCACTAGTGAAAGTATGATCCCTAGGACTTTTTTTCGAATAGAAAAGCTACACCACAAAGATTCATATCTCCCACGTCAACTGCACGCCAGCAAGCATTTTCTGGCGCCGTTGTCACTATTTATTTACTGTTCCACTGCATGTTTACTCGATGCCATATTTTATTCAGATTGCTATTACCACTCATATACATCCATATTACTTGCATTTTACTATCTCTTCGCCGAACTAGTGCACCTATACATCTGACAAGTGTATTGGGTGTGTTGGGGACACAAGAGACTTTTTGCATTGTGATCGTAGGGTTGCTTGAGAGGGATATCTTTGACCTCTTCCTCCCTGAGTTCGATAAACCTTGGGTGATCCACTTAAGGGAAAACTTGCTGCTGTTCTACAAACCTCTGCTCTTGGAGGCCCAACACTGTCTACAGGAAAAGAAGCGTGAGTAGACATCACGGCTCCCATGAAACATTTTTATTTTTGGGTGGCACTCCTTCCAACCTTGCTTTCACAAACCATGGCTAATCGAATCCTCGGGTGCCTGCCAACAATCTCATACCATGAAGGAGTGCCTTTTTATTTTAGTTTTATTTAGATGACACTCCTCCCCACCTTTGCTTTCTCAAGCCATGGCTAACCGAATCCTCGGGTGCCGTCCAACAATCACATACCATGGAGGAGTGTCTATTTTTGTAAAATTATGAAGGTTAATTAATTTGGGACTGGGAATCCCATTGCCAGCTCTTTTTGCAAAATTATTGGATAAGCGGATGAAGCCACTAGTCCATTGGTGAAAGTTGCCCAACAAGATTGAAAGATAAACACCACATACTTCCTCATGAGCTATTAAACATTGACACAAATAAGAGGTAATAACTTTTGAAGTGTTTAAAGATAGCACTCAAGCAATTTACTTTGGAATGGCAGAGAAATACCATGTAGTAGGTAGGTATGGTGGACACAAATGGCATAGTTTTTGGCTCAAGGATTTGGATGCACGAGAAGTAATCCCTCTCAATACAAGGCTTAGGCTAGCAAGGTTATTTGAAGCAAACACAAGTATGAACCGGTACAGCAAAACTCACATAAAAACATATTGCAAGCATTATAAGACTCTACACTGCCCTCCTTGTTGTTCAAACCCTTACTAGAAGATATCTAGACCTTGGAGAGACCAATCATGCAAAACAAATTTTAGCAAGCTCTATGTATTTCTTCATTAGTAGGTGCAAAGTATATGATGCAAGAGCTTAAACATGATCCTTATGAGCACAACAATTGCCAAGTATCACATTATTCAAGACATTATACCAATTACCACATGTAGCATTTTCTGTTTCCATCCATATAACAACTAACGAAGCAGTTTCAACCTTCGCCATGAACATTATGAGTAAAGCCAAGGACATATTTGTCCATATGCAACAGCGGAGCGTGTCTCTCTCCCACACAATAAATTCTAGGATCCAGCTTTGTTCAAACAAAACAAAACAAAAGCATACAGACGCTCCAGGTAAAGCACATAAGATGTGACGGAATAAAAATATAGTTTCACTAGAGGAACCTGATAATGTTGTCGATGAAGAAGGGGATGCCTTGGTCATCCCCAAGCTTAGATGCTTGAGTCTTCTTGAAATATGCAGGGATGAACCACGGGGCATCCCCAAGCTTAGAGCTTTCACTCTCCTTGATCATATTGTATCATCCTCCTCTCTTGATCCTTGAAAACTCCCTCCACACCAAACTCAAAACTACTCATTAGAGGGTTAGTGCATAATCAAAATTCACATGTTCAGAGGTGACATAATCATTCTTAACACTTCTGGACATTGCACAAAGCTACTGAAAGTTAATGGAATAAAGAAATCCATCAAGCATAGCAAAACAGGCAATGCGAAATAAAAGGCAGAATCTGTCAAAATAGAACAGTCCGTAAAGACGAATTTTTTAGGTGCACCAGACTTGCTCAAATGAAAATGCTCAAATTGAATGAAAGTTGCGTACATATCTGAGATTACACACGTAAATTTGCAGATTTTTCTGATTTACCTACAGAGACTACTGCTCAAATTCGTGACAGCAAGAAATCTGTTTCTGCGCAGTAATCCAAATCTAGTATGAACCTTACCATCAAAGACTTTACTTGGCACAACAATGCAACAAAATTAAGATAAGGAGAGGCTGCTACAGTAGTAACAACTTCCAAGACTCAAATATAAAACAAAAGTGCATAAGTAAAATCATGGGTTGTCTCCCATAAGCGCTTTTCTTTAACGCCTTTCAGCTAGGCGCAGAAAGTGTGAATCAAGTGTTATCAAGAGATGAAGTATCAACATCATAATTCATTCTAATAATAGAATCAAAAGGTAACTTCATTCTCTTTCTAGGGAAGTGTTCCATACCTTTCTTGAGAGGAAATTGATATTTAATATTACCTTCCTTCATATCAATAATAGCACCAACAGTTCGAAGAAAAGGTCTTCCCAATATAATGGGACAAGATGCATTGCATTCAATATCCAAGACAACAAAATCAACGGGGACAAGGTTATTGTTAACCGTAATGCGAACATTATCAACCCTCCCCAAAGGTTTCTTTGTAGAATTATCAGCAAGATTAACATCCAAATAACAATTTTTCAATGGTGGCAAGTCAAGCATATTATAGATTTTCCTAGGCATAACAGAAACACTTGCACCAAGATCACATAAGGCATTACAATCAAAATCATTGACCTTCATCTTAATGATGGGCTCCCAACCATCCTCTGACTTCCTAGGAATAGAAGTTTCAAGTTTTAGTTTCTCTTCTCTAGCTTTTATGAGAGCATTTGTAATATGTTTCGTAAAGGCCAAATTTATAGCACTAGCATTAGGACTTTTAGCAAGTTTTTGTAAGAACTTTATTACTTCAGAGATATGAAAATCATCAAAATCTAAACCATTATGATCTAAAGCAATGGGATCATTATCCCCAATATTGGAAAAAAATCAGCAGTTTTATCACAGGCAGTTTCAGCAGTTTTAGCAGTTTCAGGCAGTTTTTCACGCTTTGCATTAGAAGTAGAAACATTGCCAAAACCAATTATTTTACTATTGATAGTAGGAGGTGCAGCAACATGTGAAGCATTAGCATTACTAGTGGTGGTAATAGTCCAAACTTTAGCTACATTGTTATCTTTAGCATTTTCTTCTTTTTCCCACCTATCACGCAATTCGGCCATCAATCTAATATTCTCATTAATTCTAACTTGGATGGCGTTTGTTGTAGTAACAATTTTATTATCAATATCCTCAGGTTTAGCAGCCATTTTATTAATTAAGGAAGATTGTGATGCAGACATGTATGAGATTCGGTTTTCAGCATTTGAAATCTTAGTTTGCAAACCCGAAATCTCCATATTCAAAATTTCAAGTTGATTTCCTATATTTTTCAACAAGGTAGATTGTTCATTCATAGTTTTAGTAAAAAAATTGATTTTTCTCATATTGTGATTGCATAAAGCTCTTAGTTGATCTTTCAATTTCTAGCAATCTTTTCCTCATATCTACCATGAGAATTACCATAATCATTACCACTAGCAGGATATGGCCTATAGTTGTTACCCAAATTATTCCTATTAGCATTGTTGTTGAAATTATTATTTTTAATGTAGTTCACATCAACATGTTCTTCTTGGGCAACCAATGAAGCTAACGGAACATTATTAGGATCAACATTGGTCCTACCATTCACAAGCATAGACATAATAGCATCAATCTTATCACTCAAGGAGGAGGTTTCTTCGACAGAATTTACCTTCTTACCTTGTGGAGCTCTTTCCGTGTGCCATTCAGAGTAATTAATCATCATATTATCAAGAAGCTTTGTTGCGGAGCCTAGAGTGATGGACATAAAAGTACCTCCAGCAGCTGAATCCAATAGGTTCCGCGAAGAAAAATTCAATCCTGCATAAAAGGTTTGGATGATCATCCAAGTAGTCAGTCCATGGGTAGGGAAATTTTTAACCAAAGATTTCATTGTTTCCCATGCTTGGGCAACATGCTCATTATCCAATTGTTTAAAATTCATTATGCTACTTCTCAAAGATATAATTTTAGCAGGAGGATAATATCTACCAATGAAAGCATCCTTACATTTAGTCCATGAATCAATACTATTCTTAGGCAGAGATAGCAACCAATCTTTAGCTCTTCCTCTTAATGAGAAAGGAAACAATTTTAATTTTATAATGTCACCATCTACATCCTTATACTTTTGCATTTCACATAGTTCAACAAAATGATTAAGATGGGCAACAACATCATCAGAACTAACACCAGAAAATTGCTCTCTCATAACAAGATTCAAGAAAGGTGTTTAATTTCAAAGAATTCTGCTGCAGTAGCAGGTGGAGCAATAGGTGTGCATAAGAAATCATTATTATTTGTGTTTGTGAAGTCACACAACTTAGTATTTTCAGGAGTACCCATTTTAGCAATAGTAAATAAAGCAAACTAGATAAAGTAAATGCAAGTAACTAATTTTTTTGTGTTTTTAATATGGAGAACGCAAACAAGATAGTAAATAAAGTAAAGCTAGCAACTAATTTTTTTGTATTTTGATATAATGCAGCAAACAAAGTAGTAAATAAAATAAAGCAAGACAAAAAACAAAGTAAAGAGATTGGAAGTGGAAACTCCCCTTGCAGCGTGTCTTGATCTCCCCGGCAACGGCGCCAGAAAAAGCTTTGCTGCTTGTGATGGTAAAGCACACGTCCGTTGGGAACCCCAAGAGGAAGGTATGATGCGTACAGCGGCAAGTTTTTCCCTCAGTAAGAAACCAAGGTTATCGAACCAGTAGGAGTAAAGAAGCACGTTGAAGGTTGATGGCGGCGGAGTGTAGTGCGGCGCAACACCAGGGATTCCGGCGCCAACGTGGAACCTGCACAACACAACCAAAGTACTTTGCCCCAACTTAACAGTGAGGTTGTCAATCTCACCGGCTTGCTATAACAAAGGATTAGATGTATAGTGTGGATGATGATGTTTGCAGAGAACAGTAGAACGAGTATTGCAGTAGATTGTATTCGATGTAAAAGAATGGACCGGGGTCCAGAGTTCACTAGTGGTGTCTCTCCCATAAGAAATAGCATCTTGGGTGAACAAATTACAGTTGGGCAATTGACAAATAAAGATGGCATGACAATGCACATACATGTTATGATGAGTAGTGTGAGATTTAATTGGGCATTACGACAAAGTACATAGACCGCTATCCAACATGCATCTATGCCTAAAAAGTCCACCTTCAGGTTATCGTCCGAACCCCTTCCAGTATTAAGTTGCAAACAACATACAATTGCATTAAGTATGGTGCGTAATGTAATCAACAAATACATCATTAGACATAGCATTGATATTTTATCCCTAGCAGCAACAGCACATCCACAACCTTAGAACTTTCTGTCACTGTCCCAGATTTAATGAAGGCATGAACCCACTATCGAGCATAAATACTCCCTCCTGGAGTTATAAGTAACGATTTGGACAGAGCCTCTACTAATAACGGAGAGCATGCAAGATCATAAACAACACATAGATGATAGATTGATAATCAACATAACATAGCATTCAATATTCATCGGATCCCAACAAACGCAACATGTAGCATTACAAATAGATGATCTTGATCATGTTAGGCAGCTCACAAGATCCAACAATGATAGCACAATGAGGAGAAGACGACCATCTAGCTACTGCTATGGACCCATAGTCCAGGGGTGAACTACTCACACATCACTCCGGAGGCCATGGCGGTGAAGAGTCCTCCGGGAGATGATTCCCCTCTCCGGCAGGGTGCCAGAGGTGATCTCCTGAATCCCCCGAGATGGGATTTGCGGCGGCAGCGTCTCTGGAAGGTTTTCCGTATCGTGGCTCTCGGTACTGGAGTTATTATCAACGAAGGCTTAAGTAGGCGGAAGGGTAGGTCAGGGGGCGCCATGAGGGGCCCACACAACAGGGCCACGCGGCCAGGGGTGGGCCGCGCTGCCCTGGCGTGTCGCTGCCTCGTCGCCCACTTCGTTTCCCTTTCGGTGTTCTGGAAGCTTCGTGGAAAAATAAGATCCGGGGCGTTGATTTTGTCCAATTCCGAGAATATTTCCTTACTAGGATTTCTGAAACCAAAAACAGCAGAAAACAGCAATTGGCTCTTCGGCATCTTGTTAATAGGTTAGTGCCGGAAAATGCATAAATATGACATAAAGTATGTATAAAACATGTAGGTATTGTCATAAAACAAGCATGGAACATAAGAAATTATCGATACGTTGGAGACGTATCACGCCTATATATTCTTCCATCTCCGAAAACCCTAACACAATCGACGATATTCCACGAAGAGTTCTGTAGCCGCCGCCATCGTGAAGACAAGTTTCGGGGGATAGAATCTCTGTTCCGGCACACCGTCGGGACGGGGAATTGCCCCCCGGAATCCATCTCCATCGACTCCATCGCCATCTTCATCGCTGTTGCTGTCTCCCATGATGAGGAGGGAGTAGTTCTCCCCCGAGGCTGAGGGCTCTACCGGTAGCTATGTGGTTCATCTCTCTCTCCCATGGTGTGATCTTTATGTGATCATGAGCTTTGTATCACTATTAATCTATGTGCTACTCTAGTGATGTTATTAAAGTAGTCTATTCCTCCTCCATGATGTAAAGTTGACAGCGTGTGCATCATGTAGTACTTGGTGTAGGTTATGATTGTAATCTCTTGTAGATTATGAAGTTAACTATTACTAGTATTGATGTGATCTATTCCCCCTTTCATTGCTATTGGTGACAGTGTGTATGCTATGTTAGTACTCGGTCTAAATTGCAACGGTCTATTATGCACTCTAGAGGTTACTTTAATATGAACTCCAGAAGTTGTGGAGCTTGTTTACTCCGACTTGAGGTGTGCTTTTGTAGCCCTACACAATGAATGGTGTTTGTTATCCAACAAGAGAGTGTTTGAGAGTAGCATTTATTTATTCAGTTATGTCATCATTGTTGAGAGTGTCCACTAGTGAAAGTATGATCCCTAGGCCTTATTTCTAAGCATTGAAACACCGTTTCCAACAAGTTCTGCTACATGTTTGCTTGTTTCCATTTTTATTTCAGATTGCAATTACTACTTACAATCATCCATATTACTTGTATTTCACTATGTCTTCGCCGAACTAGTGCACCTATACATCTGACAAGTGTATTAGGTGTGTTGGGGACACAAGAGACTTCTTGTATCTTAATTGCAGGGTTGCTTGAGAGGGATATCTTTGACCTCTACCTCCCTGAGTTCGATAAACCTTGGGTGATTCACTTAAGGGAAACTTGTTGCTGTTCTACAAACCTCTGCTCTTGGAGGCCCAACACTGTCTACAGGAATAGAAGCGTGCATAGACATCAAGCCCATCTTTGCTGCTGAGATTTGGGGTATTTGTTCTCCGGTATGTGACTCCTCCGATTATCCAAATAGAATTTTGTTTGGTTGAGTATATCTTGAGTATTTGCTGCTGTAGGTGACATGTTAAGTGAGTTTGCATGCTTGTTCTAAGTTGTAAAAATTAGTTTTGATGCATGTTTAGTACTCTATCAAGTTCCTATAGTAGTTTCCCTCATTTATATGTCTCAAAATCAACTTTTATAATGATTGTTGAAAAATTTCAGAAAAGGAAAATGCATAACCACACCTTTGGAGAAGTGTTCGAGAGGGATACGACAAGAGCGGCAAGGCCTTCAAGGGCAGCCACTCGAGTTAGGCGATCCTATGATGAGGATGTCATTGCACCTAGCTTTGAAGATAATGAGGACAACGGGATTCCTAATGCTTCATCCTTTCCATGCATTGACTTTTTGCGTAATGCAGGGCTACTTGATGACTTCTTGTTTCTCATTAATGGTGTAGGCTTATCTATCTATATGGAAGATGAGAGTGATCAATTTTATAGGCTAACTAAAATCTTTGTTGAAAGCTTTAAATTCAGCAACTCATCCTTCACACCATCGGTTAAATTTAAGATTTATGACATGCCTATTACTAGGAAGTTGAAGGATTTTTGTGCTGCATTGGATATTACTCCTATAGGTACAGCAAAGAAGATCGAGAACCGCCCCAAAGCTTTGATGGAACTCTATCGAGAAGTTACCAACGATGATAACCGCACCATTCAGCGCGGCAAGATAAGGAACATTCATCTCCCTGCCATTAGATATTCCACTTACTATCTTGCTACTAGCATTCTTGGTAGGGAGAACACTAGCAACATTTCTAGTTATCATCTTGCTTTTCTGGTTGCTGCACTTACTGGAAGTACACCTTATCATCTTGGTGCTCTTATTGCTCATCGCTTAGCTAGTAAGGGACCTATTTATGAAGGAATTGTTGCCTCACGTATTGTTGCGCATATCTAGGTTTTTCTATTGATCCTAGTGATGAGAAATTAACTCCTATTAAGCTTGATATTGCTGCTATGAAGTGTCACCAATTTGTCACAACTGACTCTAATTTAGAAAATATTGTCTATAGAATGTTGTTTATTGACGGGGATGAGAGGGAAATCCCTTTGCCGCAGGCCGATTTGTTCAGTGTTCGCAGGAAGCCGTGGTCGCGTTCCAAGGAGGAGGTGGATGAGCAGCTGAGGATACTTGGCTTTCACCAGCAGCACGACTCTGAGGACGCCGAGCCCTCCGACGGGTACACTGTCACGTATCCTGGTGCGTCCTCCAGCTTGTACCAAGGACAGGATCCTCCTTCATCATATTACAGAGGTGCCACCTCATGGGCACCGTGGGATTGATCTCCACTTAGGCCAAAAGCCTAAGCTTGGAGGGAGGTATGCCAGCATCACTCATTCATTGCATATTACAATTGTCGGTCATTTGTATATACTTGTTTCGCTTCCTTTGGTTGTTTCTCTTTCGGTTATTTTTATTTCAGTAGGTTCTTATTTTAGTTTTTGAAGATTGTTACTACTGTAGTAACCTTTACCTTTACATTTTTATTTCATTTGTGTGCCGATAGTTGCCTCTAATATGAGGAAGATGATATTTGGGGAAGTGCTGTCTAAAAAACGGATTCTGGACTGATACTAAACCTAAAAATAGCCAGAACGTTATTTTGAGCAGCCAATTTTTGTGCAGGTTCCCCAGGTTATTATCTAACTTTCATTAGTTTTGCACTTTTCTAGTTGAATAGCAGAAGATTTTCTATAAAAAAAATTATTGTACTGCTGTCAAGTTTGACGGATTTCTACCACCTTGTGTTTGTGTGACTCTTTTAGTTTTCATTCTCTTGTTTTTGCTTTGTTTCTTTCCTAAAACACAAAAAGACCAAAAATATTTCTGTTGTTTCTCTTTATCATTTGTTTATTTGGTTTCTTCTTCCTATTTTGCTTTATTTACTATCGTTGGTTTGCTATGAGAAAATCCAAAAAGATTTTACTTTCGTTCTTGTTTCCAATTCGAAAACACCAAAAATATTTGTTGTTATTCTTCGGTTTTGTAAAGTTTATTATGGAGTTCAGCGGTCTCCGATGGTTGGAGATTGGTTTTCATTTCATATTATTCAAGCCACACAAGTGAAAGGCAATAATGACGATCTACGACAACTCGACTGTGGTGAGAGGCTGGTATGAACTCTATTTGTTTTCAATTTTGTACATATACTCATTCATGTGAGTATGCTTAGTTGGTTCATGTGAGGTATATGTCATTTAATGAAAGTCTAGTAGTTCATGATCTCTCATGTTTAGCTCCAATTATTAATAATGAGTAGCATGTCATAAATATTTGCTTGCATTGTTTTATTCATAGATAGGTATGACATTGTGGTATCCTCCTCTGAATAATTCATTTGAATTGACTTGGCACATGCTCACGCATGCATATGACTGAAAACAAAAGTCAATTAAACCTCGATGATTTACTTTGCTTCAGAGTTTTCGTATCACTTTTATGCCTCCGTTAATTTTATTTTGTCACAAGCATGATTATGACAGTTATTGCTCTCTTGATTGTCGCTTCCCAGTCTATTGCTAGCCTTCACTTGTACTGAGCGGGAATGCTGCTCCAGCTTCCAAATCCCTGAAAACCAAGTTATTCCAAAGTGTCCACCATAAATACCTATGCATGGAATTTCAAACCATTCCAAGTAAATTTTCATGTGCTACCTTTAAAACCTTCAAAGTACTTCTAAATTTGTGTCAATGTTTTATAGCTCATGAGGAAGTATGTGGTGTTTCATCTTTCAACCTTGTCATTTACTCCTGACAGACTTTCACCAATGGACTAGTGGCATATCTGCTTATCCAATAATTTTGCAAAAAGAGCTGGCAACGGGGTGCCCAGCCCCAATTAATTAACTTTCATTAATAATACTCTTCACATGTTTTGCCCAGCTTTATCAGTAAGCAACTTAACTTGCAAACAGACACTCCTCCATGGTATGTGAATGTTGGAAGGCACCCGAGGATTCGGTTAGCCATGGCTTGTGAAAGCAAAGGTTGGGGGGAGTGTCATCCATAATGAAACTAAAATACATGTGTAAACTAAAGAGAAGAGGGATGATCTACCTTGCTGGTAGAGATAACGTCCTTCATGGGAGCCGCTCTTGAAAGTCTGGTTGACAAGGTAGTTAGAGTGCCCGCTGCCATTCGTTGACAACAACAAACACCTCTCAAAACAATTTTACTTCTGTTTTAAAAATGAAAAGCTCTAGCACATGTTAATCCATGCTTCCCTCTGCGAAGGGTCAATCTTTTACTTTTATGTTGAGTCATCATCCTTTCTTTGAGCACTTTCTTGAGAGCATAATTGTCATTCTTAGTGTAATATGTTTGTCCCAGAATATGGTTAACTATGATATAACTTTGATGCTTCTATCTTTGATAATCTTTACTTCTAGTCTTTCCATGAATTTCAGAGGTGCCTGGGAATTTATGTTTTGTTGTACAAATACGGGCAAGCGAGATACCACTTTATCATATCTTTTTATGAATATTGCAATCCTGCTGAAAGATATGTTTCATAATGCTTATTATTAGTTTGTTGGTATCTTTTTCATGATTGACATAACTATTAGATGACTTTACTTGAATTTATCTTATTATGAATTGCCTACGTACTCGTCCATATAATGAGAATATTTACATCATATGAGCAAATGTGTTCGTGAAAGTTCTTTTATCGCACTCAGTTGTTAACTGAATTGCTTGTGGACATGCAATAAGCTAAGCTTGGGGGGAGTTGATACATCCAAAACGTATCTACTTTCCCGAACACTTTTGCTATTGTTTTGCCTCTAATTTATGTATTTTGGATACAACTAACACGGATTAACACTGTTTTCAGCAGAATTGCCCTGGTGTCTTATTTTTGTGCAGAAAATCAACTTTCAGGAAAATCCCCGGAAATAATTGCAATGGGCCTATTTTCACAGAAGACCTACGGAGCCAGAAGACGAGACGGAGGGAGGCACGAGGGGCGCACACCACATGGCGGCACGGTGGGCCCCTGGGCCACGCCGCCCTATGGTGACGCCGCCTCGGCCAGCCCCCGACGCTCCCCTCTGGACTACTTAAAGCCCTTGACCTAAAAACGCACGGGGGTTCGACCAATTTTCCAGAAGACATCCAGAACTCCGCCGCCGTCGCGAAACCCAATCTCGGGATCAGAAACTCCGTTCTGGCACCCTGCCAGGATGGGGAATTGGAGGAGATCATTGCCATCATCGCCACCGACACCTCTCCATCAACCATCCATGCTTCCACCATCCATGTGTGAGTAATTCCCCCGCTGTAGGCTGAAGGGGATGGTAGGTATTGGATAAGATTGTTCATGTAATAGCCATAAGATTGTTAGGGCATGGTGCCTAGTATCCGTTGTTGGTACTTTTATGATATTGTTGCAACTTGTTATGCTTAATGCTTGTCACTAGGACCCGAGTGCCATGATTTCAGATCTGAACATGTTATTGATTCATGATGATATTCATTGTTTTATGATCTTACCTGCAAGTTGTATACACATATTGGTATCCGGAACCCGAGGCCCCAAAGTGACAGAAATTGGGACAACCGGAGGGGAAGGCTGTGATATGAGGATCACATGTGTTCACGGAGTTTTAATGCTTTGCTCCGGTACTCTATTAAAAGGAGTACCTTAATTACCAATAGTTTCCCTAGAGGCCCGGCTGCCACCGGCTGGTAGGACAAAAGATGTTGTGCAAGTTTCTCATTGCGAGCACGTACGACTATATACAGAACACGTGCCTATGGTTATTTAGTACTTGGATATTGTTTTATTATTATCTGCAAATGCCTTGTCTTGATTATTACATGAGTTATCTTATCCATGCAGCGCCCGTTCATCCATCCCTATGCCTACAGTATTTTAATCATGTTGTTTACTATAATCATTACTGCTGTCTTTATTACACGGCTGCTTATATTTCACTACTGCTACTGCTATAAAATTGTTGCTACTGATAAACTCTTGCGAGCAAGTCTGTTTCCAGGTGCAGCTGAATTGACAACTCCGCTGTTAAGGCTTACAAATATTCTTTGGATCCCCTTGTGTCGAATCAATAAATTTGGTTTTACTTCCCTCGAAGACTGTTGCGATCCCCTATACTTGTGGGTCATAAACTCTCTGAATATGGATCCAAAGCTTTGGGTCAACATGAGAAATATGATGCAAAAGTAATTATTTTCAATCATTTGCGCTCTATATCGATCAGCCTCTTTCGTTCATTGCGTAATGTCAAGTAACTAATAACTCCCTTGTTCATTTAATTTTCTTTGCCCTGTAGGGTTTGGAGACGGTTCACAGATGAAACAGTCGGTGAATTCAAAAAAGAGCTAGAATTTAGAAAGGTACTGTCTGGGGATGTTCAGCCACCGGGGACCAATCTATGTGGATACTATGTTTGTGAGTTCATCGGAGATACACCTCTGAGCGGAAGCCGTCGGAGAACAACGTCAAGAGTAATAACTTGCAGAAGACGCTTAGTCCAGAAGCTCGCTTCCGACCAATTCAAGAGGAACTAGCGGGATTTTTGATGAGGGAAGTCCTCCATCCTAAAGGAGAACACTATTACAAGGATGTAGAACTTGTGATGCCATAAATTATGTATGGAAACTTGTTCGAAATTGTATATGGTCATCCGAAATTGAATATATATTGTATATTCCTCTTGAATTCTTCTTGGTTCTAATTTCAAACATGTTTGAAATTGTACATTCATATGCATGTATATAGTAGCGTAGAATATGTGAAACTTCTTCAAAATTAAAATAAAACACAAAATAAAATATAAAAGAAATAAAACAATACAAATTAAAAAGAAACCAGATTTAGGGGGGGCAAAAACCCTAACCTGCGGAGGCCTTTAGTCTCGGTTGGCCAGGAGAACCGCGACTAAAGGTCCTCCGCCCCGACGGACGGCTGGCGCCCACATGGACGAGCCTTTAGTCGCGGTTCGTAAGCAACCGCGACTAAAGAGAGGGATTTAGTCCCGCATATTTAATTCCGGTTGCGCAACCGAGATTAATGGCAGTTGCCAACCGGGATTATAGACCCTTTCTACCAGTGAGAGCTTGTATTTGTAGATCAAAAGGGCAGATTTCAATTCTCGATGAGGGGGAAATGTAGAGCGGGAGTTTTCTGATCGTTCCTCTCCTCTCTCTGATTGCTTGATGGACGGCAGAGATATGCGGGTTGTCACAGATTGGTGACATGGCATGGCAGTAGCTGCAAAACTGCGATGTGAAACTCGAGGGGTCTCCTAGTTAATAGGAATAGTTTCCAGGCTTCTCACTTTTCCAGATCAAATTAATCACGGTGGATCATGCACAAAAATCTATGTTTAGGGTTACATTATTAAATTACCGTCCGGGCTTTTCTCAATTGTGAGACTGCTCAGACTAGTCACAATGCATAGTATCATATAGAAGTATCATGCATATGATACTACTACATGTTACTATCTCCACAATGCATGGTATCATATGCTAGTATCATAGTCTTCATATATTAATTGTTTTGTAGAATCTCAATGCAAATATATGTACAAGATTTACTTGACATTAATTTTTCTAGTAGTATGTGCTATGATACGGTATCTACCTATGATACTAGTATCCTCTCTCTCCTCCTTAATAGCACCGCCACATCAGCATTTTACATGCATGGAATGCATGATACTACCTATGATACTCCCATTGTGGGTAGTCTCATAGTGGGAATAACATAGCTAGTAACATTACACATCTCAAGGCATTTTGGTGACATGGAATGCCAATAAATGAAGAAAAAGAGTGAGGTGGTAACTACCTATGTTACCATAACATCACACACCCCAAGGCAAAATGAGTCTACAACATAATAAATAACACAATGCATGACACCACATATAAGTTACTACCCACTATGAAGGTAGTAATCTAGACTAGTAACATGTCATATGTTACTAGTCTAAGTTACTCCCTACTATGACCAGCCTGATGTGCTACTCTCCATCAACTTGGACTTCCAGCGAGTCTGCGTCGCGGCAGAGACAGGCATGGAGCTGTACGCACTTTCTTTTTGGAATGGGTGAGTGCTCCGGTGTCCCCCTTACGCCAATAAAATTGAAGGGGCAAGTTTACCGAAAGAATTATACGTGCTCCATAACTTTTAGAAAATAGATAAACAACCCCTCAGGTTAAAACTGAACCCCTGTTACATGGTGTGGCAGTTAAATAAAAACCAGCCAATGCCATGTTCGACGTACTAGGAGGATTAAAATTCTCCTTCACCACCACCGTCCTTGGCCTCTCCTCGCCCCCTAAATCCCCAGAATCCGGCGATCGTGCTTACTCCTTGTTGGGGGGATAACCCCCGGTATGCCAAAGGCATGCCAAACCGGATGGTTTGGGCCATCAAGATACCGGTTTAATATTCTTACCGGAACACAAAGGTAGGAGTTTGGGCTAAGTGAAGCTAAGCCGGTATCCCCAAGGGGGTATGCCGGAACCCGGTAAAGAAGATACCGGAAGGAAGGGCCTGTCGGCAGAACTGGTCAAAGATTCTCTTCAGAGCAAGAAGACAAGGATGAGCTAAGCAAAGCAGCTTTAATCAGAGCCCTGGCGCCAAAGAGAGAGATGACGCTGAAAGAAGCCGGAGGACGTCAGCGTCCCTGATTAAAGAAGACTCCGGCGTCATCTATGATTAAAGTAGCTTTGTAAAGTAGTTTGTCCAGTCAAAGATGCCATTAGGGTTTCTTGTTCTGTAAGCCACCCTCTCCCCTATATAAGGAGAGGGGGTACTGCCTCTTACAGGCGCGTGTCCACAGAGGAGATTAGACGATAGAGCTTGTACCCAAGAACCTGTAATCTTGTTGAGATCAATGAAGCTAGCGATCTAGCAAAGAGTTCTTCCTCTTGTCTCTCTTCTTGCATACCGGCCTTTGGTTGTGTTCTTGAGGAAAGCATCCGGAAGTTCATCCCATCTAGTCGCAAACCCTCCCCCGAATCCTCTAGCGTCCATTCGGCCCCAATCTAAGCCATCCTATGGCATCTGTCTGTTCACCACGACGACAGTTGGCGCCCACCGTGGGGCAGGAAGTGGCGCTTGCAGGAGTTCACATTCGGGCGGGCATCCTCGAGGTCACCGGCGAGCGTACGGTGTCCGCGCTTGTGCAGCGCATCTACGACATGGACTTCATCAATGACAACGCGGGCTGCTTCGCCAACGGCGGCGTCTTCCCCAAGAACGGCCGCACCATCGAGTTCGGCAGCCACCGCGTCTACTTCGGCACCGTCCCTGTGCGCCAGCGCCTCTCGCCGGTGCTGGTGGCACCGGACCCGCCAAGATGGCTCTGTGCTGGCCGCGCCGCCGGCAGCGTCGAGGTAATGATGACCGGCGTGGTTGGTGCAGGAAAAGAAGCTGCAGGCGAAGGTGCTGGTCGTGCGGTTTCGACCCGTGCGGCCAAGCCACCGCTGGAGCGCGACGCAGGCGCAGCGGGAGCATCATCCGCGCCACTGGAAACACCGCTCCAAGCGGCGATGAACATCCTTGCCACCCCCATCGCGCAGAACATCGACCCGGCAGCGGCTCAGGCGGAGCTGGAGGCGCAGCGCCAGAAAGTGCTCGAGAGCGGCAAGGACATCCTCCGGGCGCAGCGCGAGCTAAACCTACCCCTACGTGAGTATAACGCTGCCCATGGCTTTGCTTCTGTTAGCGCGCATGCTGCTAGGATGCCGGAAAACCGGCTAAAAGCTCGCAACCTAGATCAAGATTTGCGCAAAGAAGTTCTTGCCGGCAAAAGTACCTCTGCATCTGTTAGCATCGTGGAAAAACCTAAGTACAGTAGCCCGGATAAAACTATAAAAGCTGCTAAGGCTGCAGTAGAGCTATGTGAATCGCTTTCCGGAGATGCTCTGGCAAAACAGCAAGAGCGTGTTAGAGAGCTGCTGGAAACTATTGAACAGCAGAATGCTAAGCAACTGGCTAAGCTGAACAAGGCTGCGGCCTCAAAATCCGCGCGTTCAACAAAGAATGCCGGAAGCAAGTCCCATGGGCAGCCATCGTCCCCCCATCCGGACAGAAGAAGAGAAAAAGAGATGAACGCACAGCAGATGACTGTGTACGATCCGGTTCTTGCCAGAAAACAACAAGCCGGGCAACATGATGCCGGTAGAAAAAGCCAAGGGGCAGGTCGAGGCTACGCCAGAGGAGGCTATGCCGGAAACAACCATGCCGGTAGATATGAAACTGGGCAAAATTATCGAGCTGCAAGGGCGGCGCATGAAGAGATGCCACCACCCAGGTACCGGCAGGCAAGAGCCGTGGAACCGAAAAGATACGGAGAGGGAGATTCCGAAGTTGAACGAACAAGAGTCTACCGGAACCCCTTGGGGGATCGCCTGGGAGAAAGATGTTCGCCAGACCAGGATGCGAGGCACAGGCTGGACAGAGTACATCTTTCCGAAATGATTGAGTCTGAGGGTCCTCCTGGCCCAAAATGTTTTGGCCCACGGATCATGGGAGAAGAGCCACCGATACGCAATTTCCAGCTGCCCCGAGACACAAAAACGTATGATGGCACGACCAAGCCGGAAGATTGGCTGGCGGACTATGTCACAGCTGTTTATGTAGCTGGTGGTGGAGTAAACCGGCGTTGGGTGGTGAGAATCATACCGTCCTACCTGGTAGGCCCTGCACGGATTTGGCTTAACAACTTGCCGGCAGGAAGCATTAACGGATGGCTGGACTTTGAGGAAGCCTTCGTGAACAACTTCAGTAGCACTTACAAGAGGCCAAACCGGCCCCAACAGCTCGCTTTATGCCAGCAACGTGCCGGTGAGACAGACAGGGATTATCTTACCCGGTGGAACTCAACAAGAAACACGTGTGAAGGAGTGATTGAAGCACAAGCAATTGCTTGGTTCAGTCAAGGATGCAGGAGAGGATCACCGCTGTGGCAAAAGCTGCAGAGAAGCATGCCAGCGACCTTGGCAGAGATGATACGCGTGGCGGATAGCTATGCATTGGGAGACCCATTGCAACCAGCAGTACAAGCTGAGCCGGAGCAGCGACAGGAACAATACCGGGACAACCGGAACAACAAAAGAAGGGAAGATTTCCCGGATCGAAGGTACGCTCCGCAACACGTTGCTACTGTGCAAGAAAATTATGATGCCGGCAGCAGCCAAAGGCAAAAAACCGGATCGCAGCCATGGGCGGGTCCAAAAAAGCAGTGGGTCGAAAAGAAACCCTGGGGCCAGAAAAAGAATTGGCAGGAACCCGTAAAATACACCATGGAAGCCGCCATGGATCAACCTTGCCGGTGGCACACGCCAAACCCGGATCACCCGTCAAACCACCTGACGAAGGATTGTTCTTGGACCAAGTACTTGATGCAAAAAGGAGCGGTAAAGGACGCGCAAGCACAAGGGTGCTCAACAGTGTTGCCACCATCGCAAGACATGCTGCGTCAGCAACAACTACCACCACCACCACCACTCACCGGAGCAAATGCTTTACCGGTACAACATCAGCCAAATAGGCAGCAGTACCAGCAAGTTAACCGGGTGGAGCAAAACGATGATCAACCACCTCCACCGGCACCTTTAGGCCGGAATGTTTACGAGGGCCCGCATATGTGCTGTGTTGTCTTTGTCACTGAGCCGACGGACAGGCAAAGTGTGCATCGCCGCTCCATGGAGGTAAACGCCGTGATGCCAGCGGTTCCCAGATACATGCTGTGGTCAGATCAGGAAATTACCTGGTCATTTAAGGATCACCCCAAGATCATGCCGAATCCGGGTGGATATGCTCTTGTTGTGGACCCAATCATGAAAGGGCCGCAAACTCGAGTAAAATTCAGCAAGGTGCTGATAGACAACGGTAGCAGCATAAACATCATGTACAAGCATACCATGCATACGCTGGGCATAACAGAAAACATGCTTCAGCCAACGCGTACAACGTTTCACGGAATCGTTCCGGGCTTGTCCTGTGCTCCGGTAGGAAAAGTTCGGGTGGACGTAGCGTTTGGAGGACGTGACAATTGCCGGGTTGAAAATGTTGAGTTTGAGGTGGTGGACCTAGACAGTCCTTACCATGCGTTGTTGGGAAGACCAGCATTGGCAGCTTTCATGGCTACGACTCCTACGGCTTACCTCAAGATGAAGATGCCGGCACCTCGTGGGCCCTTAACTGTGGTGGGGAACTATAAGGTCTCGCTGGAAACTGCATCTGCCGGATCAAACCTAGCGGAATCGCTGGTGATCGCGGAGGAAAAGAGAAGAATGCAAACCGCGGTTGCGCTGGCTCAATCCTCACAGTTGAGTTTAGCAGCAATGAGTGGGAGCTTGGGCTCACCAGCATTCAAGCCAACAAATGAAACAAAGGACATTGTGCTGGATCCGGCTTACCCAGAGCGCACCGTTCGCATCGGTGCCGGACTCGATCAAGCATAGGAAGACGCGCTCGTCAGCTTCCTCCATGAGAATCGGAATATCTTTGCCTGGTCAACTGACGACTTGGTGGGTGTTCCGAGGGAGCTGGCTGAGCACTCTTTAAATGTCCGGAAGGATGCCAAGCCGGTGCGACAGCCCTTGCGCCGGTTCGCTGAAGATAGAAGGAAAATCATAGGAGAGGAGGTGACAAAACTGCTCGTTGCCGGATTCATTGTGGAGGTCACGCACACAGAGTGGCTGGCCAATCCGGTAATGGTCGAAAAGAAAAAAGATGAGAACCTGGAGGCAAAAGCTCCAAAGGTGTGGCGCATGTGCATCGACTACACCAACCTAAACAAAGCTTGCCCAAGAGATCCTTTTCCTTTGCCACGGATCGATCAAGTGATTGATTCAACTGCTGGGTGTGAGTTGTTGTCCTTTCTAGATGCGTATTCCGGTTTCCACCAAATTCCCTTGAAAAAGGAAGATCAAATAAAAACTGCGTTCATTACCCCGCATGGGGCTTATTGCTATGTCACTATGCCCTTTGGTTTGCGCAACGCTGGTGCAACGTACCAGCGCTGTATGCAAAAATGCTTGTTTGATCAAATTGGAAAGAATGTGCAAGTCTATGTAGACGACATTGTGATAAAAACTAAGGTAAAGAACACCTTAATCGATGACATCCGGCAAACATTCGATAACCTAAGATGGTTCCGGATGAAACTTAATCCGGCAAAATGCACCTTCGGTGTCCCTGCCGGCAAGTTGCTCGGTTTCCTTGTGTCAAGCCGGGGCATTGAAGTCAATCCGGTAAAAATCCGGGCAATAGAAAGAATGACTATCCCACGAGAACTAAAGGATGTGCAAAAATTTACCGGTAGCTTGGCATCGCTAAGCCGGTTCGTAAGCAGGCTAGGAGAGAAAGCTTTGCCGTTATATGCCCTAATGAAAAAATCTGACACGTTCGTCTGGACCCCTCAGGCAGACGCAGCGTTTAAAGAGCTAAAAACAATGCTAGCCACAGCACCCATACTGGCTTCACCTCTAGAAAGAGAGCCTATGCTATTATATATAGCAGCAACAAACCGGGTTGTGAGCGTAGTGGTTGTGGTTGAAAGAGAAGAGGAAGGAAAAACCGTCCAGAGGCCGGTATACTACCTGAGCGAGGTGCTCTCCCTCTCGAAACAAAACTACCCTCACTTCCAAAAGATGACTTATGGCGTGTACATGGCCGCCACAAAACTCAAGCATTACTTTGAAGAACATCCTATGAAGGTGGTGAGTGAAGCACCAATCTCCGATATCATGTGCAACAAGGACGCTAGCGGAAGGATTGCAAAATGGGCAATCCAGATATCACCATATGTGCCGGTATATGAAAGAAGAGATGCCATAAAATCACAGGCTTTGGCTGATTTCCTCGTCGATTGGGCGGAGATGCAATATAAACCGCCAGATCAGAGGATGGAGTACTGGAAGATGCACTTTGATGGGTCCAAACTCAAAGAGGGCCTAGGTGGGTGTGGTGCTTACCTCGCCGAAAGGAGATCACCTCCGGTATGTTTTGCAAGTACATTTCAGGGCATCGAATAATGTCGCTGAATATGAGGCTTTGATCCATGGATTAAAGGTCGCAAAAGAAATCGGTGCGCACCGGATCATTTGCTACGGAGATTCAGATCTTGTGGTACAACAGTGTTCCGGGGATTGGGATGCAAAAGATGCCAACATGGCCTCGTACCGGTTTCACGTGCAAAAGATTGCCAGATTCTTCGAAGGGTGTGAGTTTCACCATGTGCCGCGCGCAGAAAATGAAGCCGCGGATGCTTTGTCCAAGCTGGGCTCATCCAGGCAAGAAATTCCTCCCGGAATAGCTTTAGCTCACTTAAGAGTACCATCGATCAAACCAAGCCCGGAATCGGAATCAATTTTTGTACCGGAATCGCATGTAGTACCCATGGATATCGATGAAGGAAACCCGGGGACTGCACCGGTAAACTCGGGGACTGCTCCGGCAAGCTCGGGGACTGCTGTACCCATACCGGAAGAAACAATGCTGGTAGATAGCATGGAGATAGATGCACCGGTGTTTTTGGTTCGAGAGACACCGTCGTGGGTTAAACCTATTAAGGAATTCCTGATCAACGGCACCTTGCCGGATGACGAAAATGAATCAAGGAGAATCCAAAGAAGGTCTAAAGCGTATACATTCATCAATGGTGAGGTGTACAAGAGAAGCGTTACCGGTGTCCTTCAAAGATGTGTGGAACCGGAAGAGGGGAAAGAAATGCTTGAGGAGGTTCACCAAGGAGAATGTGGCCATCATGCTTCATCAAGGGCGCTGGTAGCAAAAGTATTCCGGCATGGGTTTTATTGGCCCACTGCCTTGGAAAACGCTGAGGATTTAGTAAGAAAATGCAACGGGTGCCAGAGGTACGCCAAGCAAAATCATACCCCAGCGTCCGGTTTAAAAACAATACCACTAACATGGCCGTTTGCCGTTTGGTGCCTCGATATGGTTGGCCCATTCAAAACTGCAAGGAGCAGCATGACTCACATCCTGGTTATGGTGGATAAATTCACCAAGTGGCTAGAAGTGAAACCTATCGCAAAATGTGATGGGCACACAGCGGTGAAGTTCTTAAAAGATGTCATTTTGCGGTATGGATACCCGCACAGCATCATCACTGACAATGGAACCAACTTTGCTCAAGGTGAGTTCAAAAGGTTCTGTGAGGACAACAACATCCGGTTGGATTTGTGCTCAGTGGCCCACCCACAAGGCAATGGCCAAGTGGAAAGAATGAATGCTTTGATACTTTCCGGTATCAAACCTAGACTCATTGATGCAGTGGAAAAGTCACCGGGATGTTGGCTTGATGAGCTACCATCAGTGCTATGGAGTATAAGAACAACTCCAAACCGGTCTACCGGATACACTCCGTTTTTCATGGTTTATGGAGCAGAAGCGGTCATACCAACTAACATCATTCATGATTCACCAAGGGTACAGCTCTATACTGAGCAAGAGGTCAAAGAGGCCAGAGAAAATGATGTAGACTTGCTAGAAGAAGCAAGAGAGCTGGCTTTGGCAAGAACAGCCATTTACCAGCAAAACCTCAGACGCTATCATAACCGGAAGGTTAACCCGAGAGTTTTCCGGGAAGGAGATCTCGTGCTACGCCTAGTGCAGCGCACTGAAGGCCGGCATAAGCTTTTGCCACCATGGGAAGGTCCCTTCATTGTAAGCAAGGTGCTTCACAATGATGCATACTACTTGATCGATGCACAGGAGTGGAAAAAAGGAAAGGCGGACAGGTCCGGAGAGGAGAGCAAGCATCCATGGAACGTAGCTCTGTTGCGTCCTTTCTACTCTTGAAGTTGTGGTGTAAGAAGTTCCTTCTTGTACCTTAAATGCTATGAATAAAAGATGCCGGAACCTTGAATGAATCTCGGGGACTACCCCAATAAGGTTGCATGTAACTTGTTTATTTTTTCAGTTTACCGGTTGCTTATTGAACATTTTTTCTTTCCGGTTTAGTAGTGTGCTAAACCCTACCTGAGTCTTCGACTCTGCTGCTGTCCGCAACCCGGCTTCATGGCAAGCAAGATAAACCGGTAGGGGATAAGCACATGAACTGCGGAGAGGGAGAGCACGAAAGAACAATCCGGAAAATTTAACTAACCCCGGTTAAACCGGTTTTTTGCAAAATTTCGAAGTTATTTCTAAGTTCAAGAAAATGCTTGTTTGGTGAAAGAACCTTGTGCTCATACGCCAAAGAACGCCCAGAGAAGGCAGGCAGAGCCAAGGCAAAAGAACCAAGTATGCATCGAATTGGATGCGGAAACAATTTGGAAATCCTTGCAGTGCAGGATAAAAGCAAAACCAAAAGCAAATATGCTAAGACAAACTTAAGATAATTAGCTACCGGTATAACTTACCGGCATAAAATGTTGTGCAGCAACCAGAAGTGGACTTAAAGTTTTACATCATAAACCCCGGCATACCGGGGTAGAGTTTAATAAGACATTGTTTTGAGATACGCAGGACCATATATCATAACACAGGCAAATTGTCAACCAAGTAGATGATCAGGCAGCGGGAGCTTCAGGAGGGGCATCGCCAGCACCGGCATCACCCAGAGGCTCCTCCTCGGCTTCATCCTCCTCCTCGTCGAGGTAATCTTGGACGTCAGGAGGGGGAGGGATGAAGGTGCGCATATCAGCGTACTCCGCGATGTGGTACGCGCGATCCTGCCGCTTAGCGGTGAGAATCGGGTCCAGATCGGTTTCCGCGCCTTCGCGCACTCCGGTGAGGGCATCCAGATTTAGCTCCGGGTACCAGGAGCAAGCAACACGGAGGGCAGAGTCTGCTCCAGCGCGGGCAGCAGAACACTGCCACTCGCGGATCCTCTTGCCGGCGCCCTTGAGACGGTCGCTGATGAGGGAGAAAGTATCCGGCACCTCCTCGCCAGGCCACAGAGTCCTGAAGAGCTAGGTAGCTACATCAGGAATATCAGATAAGTTGCGATCTATGGCGCGCATATGAGACACCCGCGCACTCAGCGCGACCAGATGGTCATAGGGGGTCCATGGCACGGCAAGATTCGCTTGGCCCTGGGCAGTGCGGCGCTCGTCAACCTTCTTGACAGCAAACCTCTGAGAGTCCGGGAAGAGGCCTGTGCAAAGAAAGAAAAAGGCTAAGGAAAAGAATCCGGAAGAAAAGGAAACCGGAAGGAAAGATAACGAAAAGAAAATGCGGTCGGAAGAAAAAAGGCTCGTGTGCAGTAGTCAGAAAATGCAAAAGGAAAGGACTTACGGTAGGCAAGTGTATCAGTTTGCAGGACCAGCCGGTTGCACTCCTTCTGCTCCTCCTCCAGCCGCGCAGCTTTATCCTCGGCACCCTTCCGGGCTTTGGCCAGCTCCTCCAGCTCAGCTCGCAACACCACGGTGGCGTTGCTGGCATCTTCAAGAGCCTCATCCATCTTGGCAGCTGCATCAGCTTCAGCAGCTTTGAGAGCCTTAGCATGATCAAGCCCCAGTTGGATGAGCTGGGACTTGAGCTCCTGGTAGCTGGTCTTTTGGGCGCTCAGCTCCTCCTGATGCCGCCGGATGAGCTGGTCCTTCTCCCCTGTAACCCGGAAAAGAGGATGTTAGCAAGATTGTGTTGGATAAGATAAAAAAGAAAACCAAGCTAACAGGAAAGAGAGAAAATTGTACGTTGGGCGGCAGCGAGCTGCTCCTTGAGAGCCTCAATGGAAGCTTCCGGGATCACTGTTAAGCAAAAATTACAAATGTTAGGAGGAAAAAAGGGTTTCCGGTAAGAAGATGCCGGTAGAACAAAAACTTACCTTGGCACTTATCATGTGCCTCAGCGAGCTCCCGATGTTCCCATAGAAGCTCCTCAAAGAGGGCCTTCCGAGCGTCAGCCGTGAGCTGTTCAAGAAAAAGAGATTAGTTAAGTTTTGCGCTAAGAACAGGGTTCTTAACCCGAAACTCGGGGACTGGCAGTGCTGGTTTTGCGCGTTTCTAAGATAAGTTTTGCGCTAAGAACAAAGTTCTTAACCCGAAACTCGGGGACTGGCAGTGCCGGTTTCGCGCGTTTTTAAGCAAAGTTTTGCGCTAAGAACAAAGTTCTTAACCCGAAACTCGGGGACTGGCAGTGTCGGTTTCGCGCGTTTTTAAGCAAAGTTTTGCGCTAAGAGCAAATTCTTAACCCGAAGCTCGGGGACTGGCAGTGCCGGCTTCGCACTAAGTTTTTAAGTTAAAGTTTTGTGCTAAAAGCTGCGCTCTCACCACAAAACTCGGGGACTGGGAAGATAGACAAGAGAGAAATCGGCATCAAACTAAAGAAAAGATAGAAAAAACCCGGGAGCAAGGAAACCGGAAAAATTAGAAAAAAGTTAGTAAAGCGTACCATCAAGTTGTTTGTGGCATCGTACCACGCGCTGTCGAGCTCCTTCACGGCGCTGCGGAGCCGCATGAAGTGCTCCTCGGAAGACCGGTCCCCAACAGGGTCAGGTGCCGGCAGCCTGTCCTTGCCCAAACCGCGGGTCGCCGGAGTCATATCTGCGGCGTTCCACTTCTGGGCGCAGGGCAGCAGATGCCCCAGGTCCCGGCCCCTACGCTGGAATTCAGTGATACGGCCAAGCAGGCCGATGGCCTTCGTGGCGGTATCCCTGGCAGCCTTGGAGACGTGCAGCACCAGGGGCTGCTGGCCGCCGAAAGGAGCGTTGGAGGCCGTCACCTTCCCCTTGATAAGCTTGGAGATCTTGGGCGGCGGCGCAGTCGGAGCGGCCCCGGAGGGCTTGGTGCGAGGAGCACCTGGCGGTGGCATGAGAATGGTTCGTGGAGAAGGGGGAGCGCTAGGCGCGTCACCCAGGTTGGAACTTTCCGGCGCGGAAGTTGTCGTCTTTTCAAGGACGGGAGGAGCCGAAGGCTCCGCCCGCCCGGCAGCTTCTTCTTGTTCGGCGCCGATGTTGCTGGCGCTGGTATCCTGTTTCTCCGGAAGGAAGGAAAGATCCTCCTCCGTGCGGTGATTTGGAGATGTAGGGGTCGCACGCCCCGAACTTGTTGTCCCCCCCGAAGGGGGGGCAGAGATGTTGCCGGCACCAGATGATGCCGGGCTTGAGCGAGGAGGAGGAGTTGAGGTCCTTGGAGAACCTTTAGAGCCCGTTGGCCCTGAGCCAAGCTTGAGTGCGGGGCTGAGAAAAAGAAAGAAAAACAGTTGGAGAAAAGTAACCGGAAAAAGAACTTGGCAAAAAGAGGCAAGCAAGAAAACAGGAAATTTACCCGGAGGCAGTCGGCATCTGCTTGCGCTTGTAGCGACGCATGCCCACTTCCTTCTCCCCCAAGGGCTCAGTCCGGAAGCGCTTGGAGGGAGGGGCCTGGCTGGAACCGGCATCAGATAGCGGCTGCTTGTTCTTTTGGCCCTGGGCCATGAGTTTGTCCACAAACTCGGAGCCGGCCTCGGCGCGCAGGGGCGGCACGTGCTCATGGATCTATGAGTTGAATATGGCTAAAAAGCGATTCGCGAGAAAGCAACAATGAAAGAAGAAAAAGAGACCGGAAAAGAAAAAATACCTCAAGCATGGTCAGATCATCCGAAGAACCGGTTGGCTTCAGCGGAGACCTGCCAAGGCGCGAGGCTGGGGTCTTGCCCATCTTCAGATCTTTCCAAAAAATGTAGGGATCCGGGTCGACGGAGTCAAGGGCGCGTTTCCGGCAAGGGCCTCACCGCTCTGCTTCAATGAGGGGGAAGCGGTCCTTGGCCTGAAACACGAAAAAAGAGGGTTAACAAGAGCAAAAAGTTACCGGCAAAACCGACCCAAATTGCGTAATCTCTTACTTCTTGGGTCGGAGGGTTAGTAGTGCTGAGGGGAAGGAGGCCCCATTCCCAGTCAAATGGCATAGTAGTTTGGCAGATCTGCTTAGCCTTGCGAACGACATCCTTCTTGCTAAGGGGACGGCCTGTGATCTTGGTGGGATCACCAGGACCGTACATCTCGCTCATCCTATGCATCCGGCGCTTGAGAGGAAGCACCCGGCGCGAAATAAACATGCGGATGATATCATCCGAGCAGATGTTGGTCTCCTTCTTCAAAGAGGCCATGAAGCGTACTACCCGGTTGGTTTCGATATGATTAGTCTTCGGGTTGTAACTCCAATTGGCTCTACTGGGAGGTCCCACCTTGAATGGCGGAAGATCAATGAGATTTGCGCGGCCATTGTTCTTCACGTAGAAGAAAGTCCCTTGCCAGGCGCGACAGGACTCGAGGCCGGTGAACTTAAAGAAAGGACTCCCCTGATGGGAGCCAACGATGCAAGACCCGCACTCCACAGGCGGCTTGGGCTTAGGAATTTCCTTGCCCTGGACAGAATTAATCCGCAGAGAGAAGAAGCGGGCAAACGTCTCACGAGTGGGATGAATGCCGATGTAGGCCTCCATGAAGGTGGCATAGCAGGAAAGGTAAAAGATGGCATTGCCAGGAAGGTGGTGAGGTTGGAGTTCATAGAAATCTAAGAACTCCCGGAAAAAGGGAGAGGCAGGAAGGCCGAAGCCACGCTCAAAATGAGCAAGAAAAACAACATGTTCACCGGGCTGGGGCTTCGGCACAATTTCGTCACCGGGAAGCCGGCAGGTTACTCCTTCCGGAATCCTGCGGGACCGGTATAGCCAATCGATCTCATATTCAGTAACATTGGAGCCCATCCAGGCTCCACGAGTGATGGGGGAGGGCTCTCCGCCGGATGATCCGCTAGAGCTACTCGCTTCTAGGTGGCTACCGGATGCTTGGCTAGAGCTACCGGATTCTAGATGGCCACCGGACTCTTGGCGGCTACCGGATCCCTGCTGGTTGCCGGAATCGGTATCCATCGGATCTGAAGCCGTAGATTCGCCGGGAGATTGTCTACGCCGGCTAACGGAAAGGGAAGAAGACGAAGCAGAGGAAGATTCCTCGTCAGACATTGGTTGGGAGGCGAAAAAACAGAAATCCCACAGTTGAACCCCACGCGAAGATCTACGAGTAAGAAGAAAATCAAAGAAAAAGAGGAAATAAGAACACCATCGACCCAAGATCTAGAAAGCAAGCAGATGGCAAGCAAAGTGAGATTGGCACTAACCTCGAGCGGCGCAGTCGCTGGGGAAGACGTTCGCCGGTGAAGGAGCGGACCTAGTGTCGCCGACGAGCACCGCCGACGGTGAGGCGGAGAAGGAAGCAAAGAAGCGAGAATGCTGCGGGCGCGACGGAGAAGTTGCGGAAGATTTCCGCACGGCGAAGTCCGGCGGGAACGCGGCGTAAGTTCACCGGGCGACGGAGCTCAAGCGGACGACGGCGGACGAAGAGCGGCGAAGGCGCAGAGGCGAGTAGCACTGTGCGCGAAGGTTGGGGAATGCGAGAAGAGGAAGAAGAAAGGGCAGTTGTCCTTATAAAGAGAGAGGAGGTGGGCTGAAAACCGCCGGGCCGCGGCGGTTCGCCTCGCGGCCCGCGACGGTTCGCACCACGGGCCGCCACGTGGCGAGGAAGTACACGCGAGAAAGTAAGAAGCCACACGGAGGCACACACAGGATCCAAAGTGGCTAGTGGGATCCGCAGTGGTGCATTTAATGAACGCGCGGGAGTCGAAGCGAATTGACATCTGACACTGGCGCGCCAGTGGACAGTGCGCATGTCACTGACAGGCGCGGGGCCCGAAATATTCTCGACTTCGCCGAGGAAAGAGTAAATGCAAATGATACCGGAGAAAAGAGATGCCGGGAGATGCCTTGCAAAGAGAGAAAAGACGAACAAGGGTAAAGATGCCAGAACCAAGCTCAAAGCCGGAGAGATTAAACCGGTATCCTAAAAACATGAAAACCTGGCATAGTCTGTAGGATAGAATCCGCCAGACTATACCAGCTTCGGGGACTAATGTTGGGGGGATAACCCCCGGTATGCCAAAGGCATGCCAAACCGGATGGTTTGGGCCATCAAGATACCGGTTTAATATTCTTACCGGAACACAAAGGTAGGAGTTTGGGCTAAGTGAAGCTAAGCCGGTATCCCCAAGGGGGTATGCCGGAACCCGGTAAAGAAGATACCGGAAGGAAGGGCCTGTCGGCAGAACTGGTCAAAGATTCTATTCAGAGCAAGAAGACAAGGATGAGCTAAGCAAAGCAGCTTTAATCAGAGCCCTGGCGCCAAAGAGAGAGATGACGCTGAAAGAAGCCGGAGGACGTCAGCGTCCCTGATTAAAGAAGACTCCGGCGTCATCTATGATTAAAGTAGCTTTGTAAAGTAGTTTGTCCAGTCAAAGATGCCATTAGGGTTTCTTGTTCTGTAAGCCACCCTCTCCCCTATATAAGGAGAGGGGGTACTGCCTCTTACAGGCGCGTGTCCACAGAGGAGATTAGACGATAGAGCTTGTACCCAAGAACCTGTAATCTTGTTGAGATCAATGAAGCTAGCGATCTAGCAAAGAGTTCTTCCTCTTGTCTCTCTTCTTGCATACCGGCCTTTGGTTGTGTTCTTGAGGAAAGCATCCGGAAGTTCATCCCATCTAGTCGCAAACCCTCCCCCGAATCCTCTAGCGTCCATTCGGCCCCAATCTAAGCCATCTTATGGCATCTGTCTGTTCACCACGACGACACTCCTTCAGCGCGGCGACCATGGAGGCGCTCATTCTCGTTGTGTTCCTGACCCCTGCTCACCACTCGCAAATAAACGCATACTCCCTCTCTCCGTTCTTTACCATGGCGGGCAGCGCGCATCGGCAACCCCGTCTCCTCTTTCCATAAGAGCATCTCTAACAGATCCCTTATTCGAGCGAACTGAAAAAAAGAAGTTTAGACTCCCAAAAATTAATTTTCGAGCAGTTTACTGGCGGAACAACACCATATTCGAAACAAAAAAGCGAAAATTCAAATTTGGCGGTAACTCATCATCGCGAACAAGTTTAGAAAAGTGAAATTCAAACTACATAGTTGCATATTTGCATAGTTGCGGGTATGACGGAGCCAGGGGCTGCCTGTATTCTTTCGACGTGCATTCAACGCTTGAAGTACGAGCATGAGACCTACATGCTGCTCTGGCGGAGACCCGTGTCACTGCTCCATGGCATGCAGTCACACCGCCGCGGCCTAATTGCAGCGAGATTACACATAGCGCTTGTGACACATAATGCGTCGACTGCACATCAAGCTCATTGATTTTTCTTTGTTTCTCCTTCCCGTTCTTTTCTTGCTACTATGTTTGACATCTCAGTTCTTTTCCCCCTTTCAATTGTTGCACCCATAGAGTGGGAAAAGTTCGCTAGAGGGCCAATACGACCGCCACGGTGGACGCAAACCAGCAATTTCTTCAAGAGGTCAACCAGGATCGTTTCTGCACCCATTGTCGTAGATTTCACCACTCTCTTTTGTGCGAATTACACGCCGAGAGACATCACCCCGGGTGTGGTGAGCCATCCGGCTCGTCTTGACGCATGTGGATCGAGGCCTGCCTCCTCACTTACTCGCCGGCGTGCAGGTAGTACAATTCTATCCCCTCTCAAGATTAGAACATCCATGTTACCAAAAATTGCACTTGTTCATATGTTTTATTTTTCTAAAATTTACGAACTAATAAATGTAATAGTCAATGAAATCTAATAACATTATAGTGCAATCGATGCATTTCAAAATTGCAAGGTATTTTATACATAACTTTTATACTTGTGCTAAACTTATTGTTATCATATTATAGTCTTATTGAGTACAATGTTAGCTCACTAAGATTGCTTAACTGGCAACATAACACTATTTCCGGATATTAATTCTCTGATGTACACTTGTAATGTGTATATATATAATTCATAGTTTTCTTGTGATAATTTAAATTTATGTTGCAGTAAAGTTTTACTTAAACTATTTTTTACCTATTGCTAAAATTATATAGTGTATTTGTATATGTATGTATGTGTGTTGGTGTATATATATTAATATCCACAATTACCATGATAGAGATCTATAAATTGTACAATCAAATAAATATCTTAGTTGTGGTTCTAGTTTATTGTTAGGTACCTATACTTATAGAAATTTCTAAAGCATTTTTTTCTTGCAAGTTAGAATCCATAGTAAGTTCACAACACGTCTGTCCTCTTCACATGGTATTGGAACCGTATATACTATAACAGTAATAGACGAACATAAAATTACCTTAGATATGCCTGTTTTGCTGTCCGCGACGCCTTCCGCCAGTATGCAAGTTCCTAGGCACGGCCTCCGATTTTGTTGCCCGCAACGTCTTCCGTTGGTATGCAAGTCCACGCGCCATCCCGTTTCGCCGCCCCCAGCTCATCGCATCTCGTGGCCTTCCCCACTCTTGACCTGAACCGCATGCCCGTCATGGATTCCGGTCCAGTTCCCTAACTTACGCAAGACTCGAGCGGTGCTAGGGGAGAACATGCTAGTGCCCGCAAACTCTATAAAGAAATGATAGCGCCTAGCCTGATGATGGATGACCTGGTACACTCTCTATCTCACACTTGCGTGCCCTTTGTCGTGCACCATCATCATCTCGCACTCAGTGATTCGTATACCTACTGGGAGAAGTACAACGAGGAGGAAATTCAGGCGGTGAACTACAGCGACGGTTTTGACGTCGGGTTGGAGACAAAAAATCACACGGTACAAACATTGAACACAGTAGTCGTGGATAAAGACGCAACATCCGTGGATGCAGTCAGACATCAAGGGCGACCCATTGTTCTACACCCAACCGACGAAACAACCAAAAGGTTGTGTACCCTGACGACGAGGAGGGATTGCAGGAGGGCTAGGACACGTTGGCGCCTGATCAAGCCGTGGCTACGGGTGTCGTCGTGGGCGGTGGCAAGAAGAAGTGGATAGCCATAGGACGCCTTCACCTGCGTCTCTTGGCTCGTCGTTAGCCAAGACTCCATAAACGAAGGCCAACAAAAAGGCCAAGCATATTGGCGCAAGGTTATCCAAGATTAAAATGAGAGGAAGCTTCACAAGCCATCACCGCCGTCATCCTCTTTTTCGGTCAACCACCCTCCTTTCCATCTCCACTTGGTCCTAAAACATTTCAGCAAGCTTTCACTTCAGCTTTGTAAAAAAGACTCCGCAAGAGAATGGAAAAAAAACACAGCTAAATGTGTAGAACAACTTGCGAGTTTGTGTATGAAAATGCATATCTAAGACAATTAGATTCAAGCTCACGGTGGGCGTTCGGGTATACTCGAAATTTCGGATCAGGGTTTTTGGGTTTTTCATAATTCAGGTTTCCAGATCTAACACCCGATCTTCTCCCGAAATAATGAATATTTTGGGTACCTGGAAATTTGGGTACGGGTTCGGGTTTCCCCAATTAGCCCGAGCAGAGAATTGCAGAGGAGCTGACAGTGAGGAATCGGCGAAGGGGGCGGATGCTAAGCAGTTGAAAAGACACTGATGCCTCCTAGAGAGGTGAATAGGTGGTTGAATTTTTTTGCGAATAAGGCTTAACAAATACGGAATAAAACTAGTGATTAATCTGTCAAGCACAAAACCTATATAACTGGGATTCACCTATGTGCACTAACAACTTATGCTTAGCAAGATAAACAACTATTTGATAGCAAGATATATAACTTCAAATATGAAGAAAGTAAGTGCATAAATAAAGAGCTCGAGTATAAGAATAACCGAGGTGACGCTGAGACGACGATGTATCCCGAAGTTCACACTCTTGAGAGGGCTACTCTCCATTGGAGGGGTGTGGAGGACAAAACACTCCAAACGCCACGAAGGCCTCACTATATTCTCCTTGAGCCTTCCCACCCAAAGGGAAGTTCTCGATCCACTGTGGGACCTTGAGGGTGGTCACCGAACCCGCACAAAGCTTGGAGCTATCTCCACAACTTAATTGGAGGCTCCCAATATATCGTTACAAAGGCCAAGTACTTGAGGAATCTCCACAACTTAATTCGAGGCCCCAAGAACATCACTAAACCACAAAGTCGTCTAGGGTCTAAGCACCCAAGAGGAGCAAGCTCCGGGAACAGGCTCTCGAAGTGAATATCTCATGAATTTTCACCTCCACATATCACGCGGAAAAGCTAAACGGATGCACCAAATGCAATGGCAAGAACACCACAAAGATGCCCACATCCTTCACTCTCAAATTCCAGTAAAGCTACTTAAACTATTGGGGGAATAAGAGAGAAAGAACAAATTATGAAGAGGTACACAAAATTTCTCTACCTAGGAATTCCCTCACAAAGAGGGGATTTGATTGGTGCAAATACATATCTAGATCACCTCTCTCTTTTCCTCAAATATGAGCAAGAATCATGGAGTAATTTGAGGATAGGGAGCTCTCAAGTATTCAACAATGGAGGAGAGCTAGAGGAGAAAGAAGAAGTGCTAAGAAAAGATGGAGATGAGGCTTAAAAATGGGCTCTCTATTTTTCTACCCGCTGGGCTGCTAAAAATGGCTTGGGCTGGTAGTACTGGCCTAGGGGTGCGGCTCTACCGCCTAGCCTGTGAGGGAGGGAACTGAAAGGAAAAGACAGCGAAAGAAAAAAAGGGATCGAGCGGGGGCGTCGAGCTGAGCTAGCAGGCGAGCGGCACGTGGCCTCCTCGGGTGAGCGAGACGCGGGACCAGGGGAGTTGTGCACGCGGGTCAATGCCCACGGTGGAGAGGCGTGTGGGCATCGAGCGACAAGCCGACAAGCGTGTGAAGGAGGGAGTTGGGCGCGAGCGGCTGGGCGGGACCGTTACCATCGGCTTAGGTCTGCCGGTGCCACCGGCTTGGGTCGGCCGGTACCACCGGCCTGGTACCGGTTTCGGTCTTCGACCGAAAACACCTCCGAGGGTTCTGTGTGCTGGGAGCGCACAATGGTACCGCATGCCGTATCAGGTGCGGTTGCACCAGCCCAGTTAGAGCGGTACCACCGGCGCGCACATGTCACTCCAACATATTTGTCCTTGCAAACTTAAAACCGTAATATCTAGAGTTTTGAAACTCTGATCGACACGAAACCAACTTGGAAAGAGGACGACAAGAGCTATACCCGAAAATATGGTAACAAGTGGGGGAAGATTTTCTATGAGTTATAGAGGTGCAACCTCTTATTACGAGAAACTGAGAAAATCGCCAAACTCGAAAACAGAACAAGTGATATACGCGAAATCTGGTTTTCGATGAACTAAAGTTTGTCATGGAAATAACCACAAGCTCTAAAACACCACACGGATAAGATCCAAATAACAACCATGAAATATGATGCAAGGATGCAAAGGTTTAACTGAACTCCGAACGATACGATCGAGTTACTCACTCGAGAACCCCTTGATAGTACGGCACCTAGCCTATAAAGTGGTCTCCCAGCTAAACCACGAGACCGGAAAGAGAGAAATCCTATCAAGAGAAAACCTTAACCTTGCACATTTTACTTGAGCTCGACGAAGACGACCTTGACCGCAACAGAATGGAACACATTTCTTGATTGTGCTTGCTTGGTGAAGTCTTGCGAATTATTTCCCCTTACTCCACTACGAGAGAGCTTCTTCTTCTGTGCGTCTTCACATATCCATGAACATCATATGAATAGCAAGCTTCAAGTATATGATCTGTTCGAGTTGGCTAATCTTGAACTTGCATCTCATTTCTTCTTATTGCAACCTTGAAGCCACCATATGGTTCAAGCATTTCCTATGGATAACTCCTACAAATATAACTCAATGCAAACATTAGTCTATAAGGGATTGTCATTAATTACCAAAATCACACATGAGGGCTCCATGCACTTTCAGCAGTGCGGCGCTGCAGTTCATCATAGTTGTTGAGGGTCGCGACTGTCGCGGCGTTGCACCATAGCACACCATGGAGGCAGGTGGCCGGCACGGAGTTGCTGCTTAATTTTCTCTCTCATGTGGGGGCGGCGGGAGGCGGCCATGGCAATGTACAGTAGAGGGAGGCGGTAGCCATGTCGGAGAGAGGGCGGCAGGGGGCAGGTCGGGGAGAGCGCGGCGGCGGTCTGGTCAGGGAGAGGGCGGCGGGGGGGCAAGTCAGAGAGAGGGCGACGGCGGCCAAGCTGGGGAGAGGGCATCGACTTTCAGGTCGGAGCTTGGTGCAAGTTAGGGTTGAGAGACTGAGGCGTTGAGCAGTTACGAAACTGGTGAACTAGTCATTGGTTGGCGCGTGGTGTGGTGTAGTGGTTGGTTTTGGGCCGTGCGGGATGGAACTAGCTGGGCTAAGCCAAAATATCTTATGTAGTTCGGGATAAATGGTTTGTTCGGGTCCCGACATATAACCCAGAATTTCCTGTACTAAATTTGGGTTTCTGAAGTTAGCACCCGGTTTAACCCCCGATTTATCGGGTTCGGGTCTAGGTAATTCAGGTTCGGTGCTCGGCTTCAGGTTTTATGCCAACGGCGTGACAGTTAGTGTACTCATGGCGTCAATATTAACTCCTTTTAAACATAGTTTTCTATGTGTTTATTCGGAATGATTTCAGTTTTCGGAGTGAATTCAGTTTTCGCTGTGGCCAAAGGGCTGAATTTTCTCTTAAAGTTCTTTTAAACATTAAAAAATAAGTATTTTGGATTGTTTTTAACTTGCGTGTATTACTGAGATGTCTGGCATATTTTGAGAGAAAGGAAATTATTTCAGGATCTACCGAAATCAGTGAGGTTCAGTGAATGTCGATGAAATCTCATTGAAGATGATTTCCGTCCGAACAACCACTAAGCTAAACACAACAAACCTGCGAGTCATGGGAAGATTTCATAGGCGTGGATCGCACGAACCCTTGGACGCGGCGTGATGGCAACTGCCATGTGATAAGTCCGATAAATGGGCGTTGCTACACAGTGCCCAGGCACTGTTTTGCCTTCTACGGTGCCCCTCCCGAAAGTGGAAAGAATATTGTGTCCAGCCACCCTCGTTACTAAAAAAAGAAAGTTGGGCCCGCCCGCTTCTCCACGTCCGGTTCTGGTCCCCCAGTCCCCAGGTCCCCGATGCATGAATATAATAAGATACCACCAGACGAAATCCAAAGTCATGCATGCAGCATGGTAGAAAAGTCTGCTGCCAGCTCATGATAGAAAATACAGCGTAATCCAAATCTCTGATCGGGTACACATCGTAATACAGTGTGATAAATTACACCGTCTGCTTTGCAGCCAATATATAAAAATTTGGTCCCTGTAGATATTGAATATCGCCGTTACTACATCCGTGTGTAGATCTTGCATTCAAGAAAGTGCAGGAAAAAACAAAGAAATAAGAGCACGAGACAAAAAAAAGGAAAATAAAGAAATGGATGTAATAAATCCATTCTTATCAAGTGATCATGCATGTAATAATGCACTAAAACTATATACATATACACTTATTTAAAAAAAAATGCATAGAGATTTATATGCATCAAACCATGCTAATTTAAACATTCAAAAATTTACATCCTATACAAAATCAAATAGGCTATGGACGTATCAAAGATATCTCCAGTACAACTAAAACTACGTCCACAAAACACATGTAGGATATGTGAAAAAAAGCTAGTTCAAAAAATTACATCCTATACAGTTGGTGTACGGCCCATGAATGTAACAACATAACTTCAGTACAGTTAAAATTACAGGCTAGATTACATGTATGTGTATATATATATATATATATATATATATATATATATATATATAAAGAGTTAGTCCATGTATAAGAAGTTACGTGCTACATATAAGAAACTTACAGTCCAAAATGCAATTAATAAACTACAGGCTAGAAACGAAAAAGTGCCCACACACAAGAAGTTACAAACTATACATATATATAATCATTCAATACACAAAGAAGTTACAGGCTATGTTTAAAACAATATAAACCGTACACAAGAGAAAATTACAGGCTACATACAGTCAATACATAAAGAAGTTACAGACCAAAAACAGTCCATACACTGAAGTTACAGGCTATGTTTAAAACCATACAAATTGTACATAAGAAGAAAGTTACAGGCTACATACAGTCAATGCACAAAGAAGTTAGCAAGTTACAGACCAAAAACAGTCCATACACTGAAAATTACATGATGAAAATATAAACATACATCTATCGTTTAAACACATGCATATGATTGTGTTCAAATTAGTACTAACTTATCATGAAAAATACATGGAACTAGTACAGCCAAGTTAAATTTCAGGGGATTTACACATCTATGAGACTATGACCCAACTGTCCCTTAGCAAAGTAGTATGAAACAAGATTCAATGTGGTAGTTAAAAAAAACACGAATGGCATGGACGAAGAACCAATCACACAAAGCCTGTCTTGCTGCAAGTAGTTCTAGTGCTAGTAGAGTGCAAGACTGTGAAGCTCAAGTATTGGGAGCTGGCTAGTTACCACGCCGATAGGAGGCAGTTGAGAAGAGTCATGTTGTATGGCACGGCAGAGAAGTCCTCCGTCGATTTCCTCTTGACGATCCTCGAGAAGGTTACCCTGCAACGCTACACAACCCATGCGGAATTTCTCACCGGTCAGAAGAAACAAAAGAGAAGAGCAGGAAAATGGAGTAGCGTTTCATAGAGGACGAAATTGGAAGCTTCAAAAATAATAATGATAATGGAGTGCGGCCACATCATATGCACATATAATTGCAGTGTTTCCAGTTCAAAGTCACCACACCATATGTACATATTATTATATCACTATCAACCCGGCCAAAAATCATATCACCATGAGCATTGTATGTGTAAATACAATCATAATCATCCTACTGTTAAATACAAGATGATATTAGATGTGCCCACCTATATGTCTAGATGACCTTACTCTGCTTTTCCTTTGCTTCTTTCAGGTAGCTGAATGCGATTTGGTGCAAGTATACTCACAGTTTTACTTAGGAGAAGTACATGCCAACTGGCTTTTGTTAAAGAAAAATGACATCAGGAGATTAAACACCCCAAGGACAGATACCCAGTATCATTCTTTAAAGAAACCTACTATTTGTCACATCCAGATCTGGAGGAACCTACTATTTATTACATCCAGAATCTTGGGGGAAACCTACAAATCAGATCCTAGATGTAGAAAAATTGAAAAAATACATCCACCGCTAGAAATTTCAGATTTTCCATGTATTTCTGAACACTTCCATGTAAATGCCCAAGTTGATCAGGTAAAAAGGAGAGGTTCAAGCAGCTGAACCGGGAACATCTGCTAGCATCCAACCGGCAAAAAAATACATGCTAAAACAGAGACACAGACCATGAAGAAACCACCGTACCTGCGCTGATAAATATACATCCTATGGTGTTGACCACCACTAGCTCATCCATGGAGAATGACAACGATGGAGAGCTACGAACTAACTGCTGCGAGTAAACCTGCTAGAACACTAGTTTAGTTCTGACAAATCAACGGAGAATTTGCCACACATCTTCCAAAGTTAGCTGGGGCTGTGTCTCCGCAACTAGAATCAAACGTGAATCAACCCCTAAGCAACTAAAATCAAACGGGCGTCGACCCTAAACTACCACCGCGGAAAAGCAACAACCGGACGGGGAAAAGCTCGAGATTGAAGCACTCACCATCTCCAAAAAAGCGACATAAGTACGCCACGGTCTGGACGCAACACCACGCCGCCGATGCCCCCTCGCCGACGCCTCCAAGCTCGCCCAGCCCAACTCGAATGCGTCAAATTACATGGCCCCATCGAACGCGTCGATCCCCGCGTCCGTGACGGCGAGGCTGCTCCACGGATCCCTCCCACTAGGAGGAACGCCCCACGGCTTCACGGCGGTCCGCTCGCTGCCGATGAGGTTGATTTAGTGGGGGGATTGACGAGGGGTTGAGAGGAAGCGGGTGTGCGTGAAGAGGAGAAGGGTTGGGGACGAAGTTGACTTTGAACAGGGGAACAGGGAAGAGGTGGTTGCCTTTTTTTTTCCTCGCTTGCGCTGGTTCGTCCGAGCCACTCAATTGCGATCCAACGACTACGAGAGGGGAGCACCCTGTAAGACTAGAGCGTGCCCAGGCAAGAATTAGAAATTGGGCCGATAAATTACATCTCCTCCCGAATCAATCTCGATACCACCGGCAGGAGATGCCGCCGCGCACAGGACAGCGCTGCCCCCATCGTTATTCAGCCAACACCTCGCCGTACTGCCGGATCAAACAAGATCGTCAAAACCGTAAGGTCAGCGGCAGCCCGACGGTGTCTCTGTCAGACGACGTGCTCACCAGCATCTTCGCCGGGTTATCGGACGCGGCAGCTGCGGTCCGCTGCGCCGCCACGTGCCGGCGCTGGGGGCGCGTCGTGGCCACGAGCGCCTCCATAATCTCCCCCTCTCTGCCGTCCCTCGGCCGCTTTTTGCCGGACCTCGCGGTCGGCCTCTTCCACCGGCCTGAGATAGACCTGCCCGCAGCGGCATCATCCCTGCCGTGCTTCGTGCCCATGGCCTCCGCCGCTCGCTTCCTCCTCGCCGGCCAGCAGCGGCTTCTCAGCGTCGCGGGGCTACGCGACGACGGCGGGCTCTTGAACCACTCCCGCCCCGTCGCGTCCCGGAACGGCCGCCTCGTTCTGGAGCTCCGGCGCGAGGGCCACGCCGCCAGCGGTCTCCGCCTCACCGTCTGCAACCCGATGATGCCTAACAGCATCGTCGTCGTGCCGCCTCTGGTCTCATCAGCAAGCACCATACAAGACTACGGCTGCGCGTTGCTCACCGGCCAGGACCTCCGCCCACCTCGCTGCAACAGTTTCTTCCGTCTGCTGCTCGTCTACAACCACAACCGTGGCCCCGGGAACTCGACCGTGCTCCAGTGCTACTCCTCGGACACTGGCTGTTGGGGACGGGAGGCCGAGTGCTGCGTCGAAATTCCAAGCACGAAGATCTGCGACATCGGCCAAGCTGTGGTGCGCCGCGGAGTGGCCTTCTGGGCACTGGACCTTGGGGTGCCCGGGGCACGCCTCGATCAGATCGACCAGCATGGCGCCGTGATGGACATGCACTTGGTGCCGTATGACACACCTCATTGGTGGCCAGAAAAGCGGCTCTTGGGCATCTCGCCCGACAACAGGCTCTTCTTCATGTACACTGGGGTCGTGCACCAAGAGAAGATTATGATGGCCAGCTTCTCCTACTTTGAGTTTGAGGAAGAAGACAACATTCGCACTGGCACCAAAGGGATCTGTCGTGACGAGAAACACTTGCGGATGCCCCAGATGAAGATGTCACACCGTAACACCGCGATCAAGCTGTGGTGGTTTGGCGAGAAAAGTGGTCTCGTCCTGTTCACCATGGGAAGGCCTAGCGGGCACAGGGGCACCTTCGTGTTGAACCTCCACGACAAAGTCGTCAACAAGCTCGCCGATGACGGGGACTCGTGGAAGAACTTGCTTGGGTATGAGATGGACATGGAGACCTACCTTGCCTCTTCCTCCATGGATGGACGGTCACCGCTGGAGAAACCACCGATGCCAAGTGTTTGGAGGTTTGCCAAGTGTAGAACCACGGGTACTCGGTATATAACCTATCGTTAGAAGAAAACCTCGGTTAATATTAGGGCATGTCCAACGCAGATGATAGGGAAATAATTTCGTCTAGCTCCTGGCCAGATTTTGATTTCCAGTTAAAAAGATCGGCAGGTCGATGTTGAGTAGCGTCTTCAGTCTTGCTGCTAGTAGCAATGCTTTTGCTTCAGCTTGTATAACCGATGAAGTTACGGATGTGGATGCTTGAATCATGATAGCAAGATGCTGATCACTCGAGCTAATGGTTGACTCAAACCCTAGTTCCAGTAAATTAATTGTTTTTTCATGACGAAAAATTAGGCCCATCGAGCTAATGCTGATCACTCGAGGAATTGAACACAGCTAAGGGTGTTCATCACAGATTTTAAAAGAACCCGTCAAAATCGGCGTAATGCCCAATGGAGATAATTGGTTAATGACTTGCGTAGCTGTAGCCCGTTTAAGACGGTGTAAAGAAACCAGTGATGAACGCCACTGAATACAGCACAACAAGTTTATCATCGCTTGCTTTCTTGAGCTCCCTTTGGTCTAGACGTGGTCATCAACTGCCGGTTGATCGCCTCCATCTCACATGTCTCCTTCTTTCGGACCTTCATCGTCACCGCCGTCATCCTCCCTGCCAAGTTACCGATGATATGAAGATATGCGCTTCCCTCGTCCGCGAGCGCCCGCCGCTCCCCTCCAACCTCTACGTGCACTGCTCAGGCGCCGCTCTCGCGGAGCGCCCATCCACGCTCGCCATGGTGGACGACCTCATCCTCTTCCATGTCTACGTCGGGTGTGCCTACCACGCCCGCTCCGCGCTGCCGTCCTACTTCTTCATGCACCGGGTCGACCCCAACCGGCCGTCCCTCGAGCTGCTGCCGCAACCGCCCCCGCAAGATTTGGTCCGCAAGTATCATGCGTTTGGCATCTTCCCTCGCGGCGGGGAAGAGGATCACTACACCATCGCCTCGATGATTCCTCATCAATTCAAGGACGGCATTTTTACACTTCGCCTCTACGACTCCGAGACTAAGACCTGGAGCTCGAAGAAGCTGTCCGTCGAGTCGCCGCAGGACGACTTCCCGGTTCCCATCCCCATCAACTATCGCTTTCTGTTATCATCACATAATATGTCCACTGTGCTTACTCTTGGAGGAACCATCGGCTGGGTCGATCTCTGGCGCGGCGTCCTCTTCTGTGACATGCTCTCCGGTCACCATACGCTACGTGGTGTTCCGCTGCCGCTCTCACTGAAGCTTACCAAACCTGACGGCGATCCAAGCGACGAGGAGCTAACATCTGGAAGAACTAGCCGTGGCATCGCCTTCGTCGGTGGCCATCTCAGGTTAGGAGAGGTTCGTTTCAAGGTCGCCCCCGTTGTGTATGACCAAGATACTGGGTCGCCTCGCCACCGAATCGAGAACTGGACAATCACCACCTGGACCAACAAGGAGATGAGTAACTCCTACGATGATTGGCGCATGGTCGACACGATCCAAGCTTCCGACATCTTACTCGGCGACCACCCGGAATCCGACCTACCGCCGATAGACTTGCACAATCTTTATGTCTCTGATCCTGTTATTGGCATGAACGGAAATGACATGCATGTTGTTTACCTGACTGCGAGGGAGAACTGGAGGCACCCCAAATCATGGGTCCTAGCTATTGACACGAGGGATCGCAAGGTGCAAAGTGTGGTGGCCACGCCCGGCCCTCTATCCGAGGAAATGCGCTACTACGAAGTCGCCTGCTACTTTGCTTTGTCCGTTATCGACACCGGTTGTTGCATTGACTCTTTAGGAGACGAAGAAAAGCAGTCGCGGAGATAATGCAAAAGAAGTTCCTAGACCCGTACGGAAATAGTTAAACATCATGGGTTGAGCAAAAGTGGTGACGTGGATGCATGAGAGAGCAGAGAAATAAGGTAGTGGGGATCTCATATTTAGAGATAAAAGATGTCTGTGTGGGACTATATTACTTCACCGTTTTGCCTGTCTGCCTCCTGTTTAGTTGATATGTGTTTTTTTAGCCTCTCTGTATGCTATTAAGTTGATATGATGGCTGCAGGTATATGGAAATGTGAATTTGGTATATATAAACAACCTGGCTATTTTCATATGCTCCACTTCATCTTAATCAAATCAGCTGCATATTTGTTTTATTCGTGTGCTCCTGCCTCCTAGCCTTTGCAACCATTTTAATCTATTTCATTACATGCTGTATCAGGTGGGACTTTGGAGGCTTAGCATTTAGCAATCAAATGGATATGAGTTAATTAAAGTCAGCATACGCGCAGTTTCAAGTGAGGTTGAGATTGAGCAACACATACCTTTATCACTTGATATATTCTGGACAATTTTGTCCTCCTTGAGATAGATCTATCTTGATTAGTTGTAATGATGTTATATATCATATGTCTGTGCTGCAAATGGTTAGCTGTCCTTGGTGGTGGATATTCTTGTACTTAATTCTACATTTTGTACTTTGCAATGGACTTATGATTTTCACAAGTTCTGTGATTGGCTGCTTGCTCTTGCTCTTGCTCTCGCAATCCCTAACCCTATACTTAAGACTATCAGCACCAGTTCCAACCGAAATTGAGAGCTAAATCGCTGCCAATCATCAAACCCTTAACCCTACCTAAATCCGCCCGGGGTCATTTTTGCTATTTGGCACGGACCCACTTGACAAAGGACTACATGAATTGTTTTGGGGAGTACTAGATGGTTTTGGCAAAAAAAAAAAAAATGGTCTAACATGTACAGCCAAGCAGTGAACTAAATGGACCTATTTTGCACCCAAAAATCAAGTTTGTGTACCAGCCAACCACTAAGCTAAACGCATCAAACCTGCAAGTCCTAGAAGGATTTTCTAGACGTGGATCATTTAGTACCAGCCGTCAGATCCTCCAGGGGAGGGCGTGATGGCAACTGACGTGATTGCTCCGGACTGGGTTTGCTCCTTAAGCCGTCGCGTCATGATAAGGTCCGATAAATTACATCCTCCTCCGGAATCGATCGACGCATTAGCGAAACACATCTGCCATCGATCAATATATCAATCTCGATACCACCGGCAGGAGATGCCGCCGCCGCGCACAGGACAGCGCTGCCCCCGTCCTTCTTCGGCCAACCCGGCGCCCTACTGCAGGAAGGCGAAACACCGCCGGATCAAAAAACATCGTCAACACCGCAAAGCCAGCGGCAGCCCGACCGTGTCTCTGTCGGACGACTTGGTCACCTGCATCTTCGCCGGGTTATCGGATGCGGCAGCTGCGGTCCGCTGCGCCGCCACGTGCCGGCGCTGGGGGCGCGTCGTGGCCACGAGCGCCTCCATAATCTCCCCCTCTCTGCCGTCCCTCGGCCGCTTTTTGCCGGACCTCGCGGTCGGCCTCTTCCACCGGCCTGAGATAGACCTGCCCGCAGCGGCATCATCCCTGCCGTGCTTCGTGCCCATGGCCTCCGCCGCTCGCTTCCTCCTCGCCGGCCAGCAGCGGCTTCTCAGCGTCGCGGGGCTACGCGACGACGGCGGGCTCTTGAACCACTCCCGCCCCGTCGCGTCCCGGAACGGCCGCCTGGTTCTGGAGCTCCGGCGCGAGGGCCACGCCGCCAGCGGTCTCCGCCTCACCGTCTGCAACCCGATGATGCCTAATAGCATCGTCGTCGTGCCGCCTCTGGTCTCATCAGCAAGCACCATACAAGACTACGGCTGCGCGTTGCTCACCGGCCAGGACCTCCGCCCACCTCGCTGCAACAGTTTCTTCCGTCTGCTGCTCGTCTACAACCACAACCGTGGCCCCGGGAACTCGACCGTGCTCCAGTGCTACTCCTCGGACACTGGCAAAGCTAGGCCTAGCAGCGCAATGAAGGACACAAGGAATCAAAACAACCCAAAACGCAAAAGGCTAAAGCGGACCTCGTTCTAGATCTCTCCGGCGATCCAAACGTCAAAAATCATAACAGGCAACAAAGCCAAAGTTAGACCAGGGACGAGTGATTTTACCTGCTGGATCCTGAAAATCATCTACTCGTCGGCCATCGAAACGTCGATGGGGACGGCTCACGCCACGCCATGGCAACTCCTCGCGTCGCTCGGCAGCCGGCCAGCCTTGGCGATCGCTCTCCTCTCCTCTCCTCTCCTCTCCTCTCCTCTCCGAGCAAGAGTCTAAGTCTAAGTCACAAGTCACGCGCAGCCGACACGCGGCAATGTGGTTAGGGGCTCATATTTATAGAGCAAAAGGAGGACATGTTTGAATTCGATCTTGATGAGGTGAAAATTAGAGCGGGAGCTTTTCCGATCGTTCCTCTACTTTCTCTCTCTCTCTGGTTACTTGATGGACGATTGAGATCTGTGTTGTATCCTGGATCAGAGACGTACGACATGACAGCTGCTATAAACGCAGACGTAAAACTCGAGGGGTCACCTAGTTAATAGGTGTAGTCAGCGTTGGTTTCCAAGCTTCTCGCTTCCTTAATCTTCCAGATCCAATCAGTCATGGTAGGGTCACGCGTTGAAAACTGTGTTTACAAAGCATGTGATCCAATTTGTCTTCCCGGGCTCCTCTTGATTGCACCGTCGTAACCTCTTCATCAACTCGGACTTACGACGAGTCTGCATTTCTCTCGATTGCGCTGTGTTTAGCTCTAATCTTGATCCACTACAGGAATGGGAGGCTATGCCGAGGGCCAGGCTATACGCCGACGGCCAAAAGTCGGGGCCGTCGGCGTATGGCCCGGCCAGGCCAGCCTGCCCTTTCAACACTCGGCGAAACGTGGCCGTCGGCGTAGCGACCTCTACGCCGAGGGCAGCCCTCGGCATATCTTTGGCCCTAGGCGTAGACAGGGCTACGCCGACGGCCACCCTCGGCGTAGGCTATTTTTCAAATTTGTCTAATTTTGTAAAAATCATAACTAATTCATATGATGTCAGAAAAATGCGTATGAGGTATCAAAATGTTCAGAAAAACATCCTCTATCCGTTTATGTCAAAATCATGCATATTTGAATCATGTAGAATAACATGTTAACATAGAAACAATTCAATCACTTTCTTATATGTTCTCATGTTCCCGTTTTAGCCAGATGGCAATTTAAACGAAGTCAGAAAATCTCGCGGAGCCGCATGACATCATTTTATGTGTCCTAGTAACCACTCCAAAAGATGGAATTGGGATACGATAATTATTTTGGAAAACCCTTCACGAACAGGGCTATCAAGTCCGGATTTCTATGGCTTTTAGGGCAATGAGTAGGAAACGGCCCGTGACACCGCATAGTTTGTCGGAACGAGACCATATTTGGCACGTGCGTGGTCCCTAGGATGGGAAGCAATGCCCCGGGAGCGCATTTCCAATCCGACCCATGGGCGATGGTTTTTTCATTTTCGGGGTGCCAAAACAGGTTTTTTTGTGAAGGAACTACATGGGGCGCATTTTAGTATTGCGCGAGACCTCTGCGTAGTGGTAGGACACCGTCTTCGCACCCCATATCACATGCCATATGTGCGCGCTAGCTATCTGGGAATCCATGCGGCTTCCTGCGGTGTCCCGCCGAATCCGCTGGAAAGTGACCGGATTTGAACTAGGACTACACTTTCCGTCGCTCAATAAATTCCGCAAAAAATGTTTTTAGGTCTATGGCATATCAATTTATATGCCAATTTTTGTCCGTTTAGCGCGATGGTAAACGGGTGCACCAGCGCGCCCGGTACGGACATACCGCATCTCCGTGGGGGCCCGTTTTGGCCAAATGACAATTTAAACAAAGTCAGAAAATCCCGCGGAGCCGCATGGCGTCATTTTATGTGTTCTAGTAACCACTACAAAAGTCGGAATTAGGATACGGCAATTATTTTGGAAAACCCTTCACAAACAGGGCTATCACGTCCGGAGTTCTATGGCTTTTAGGGCAAATGAGTAGGAAATGTCCCGTGACACCGCATAGTTTGTCGGAACGAGGCCATATTTGGCATGTGCGTGGTCCCTGGGATGGGAAGCAAGGCCCCGGGAGCGGATTTCCAATCCGACCGATGGGCGATGGTTTTTTCATTTTCGGGGTACCAAAACGGGTTTATTTTGTGAAGCAGCTACATGGGGCGCATTTTAGTATTGCGCGAGACCTCCGCGTAGTGGTAGGACACCGCCTTCGCACCACATATCACATGTCATATGTGCGCGCTAGCTTTCTGGGAATCCATGCGGCTTCCTGCGGTGTCCCGCCGAATCCGCTGGAAACTGACCGGATTTGAACTAGGGGTACACTTTCCGTCGCTCAATAAATTCCGCAAAAAATGTTTTTATGTCTATAACACATCACTTTATGTGCTAATTTTTGTCCGTTTAGCGTGTTGGCGAACGGTGCACCAGCCCGCCTGATACGGCCATTTCGCATCTCGCGAGGGGGCTGTTTTGGCCACATGGCAAATTGGGCGTCATATTTGGATTCCTCTAATTTTTAGGTTCAAATGATGATATGTATGTTATATTTAGATTCCTCTCATTTTTCTGATCGATTTAGACATATTATTTGTGGAATTTTGATTTTCCAATTTAAAGATATTAATTATTCAATATTAAATAGAAAAAAGACCAAAAAATAAAATCATTTTATTTTTATTTGAATTCAATATTATTATTACTTATATATATTCATTGTTGTCTACTTAAGTAATTGTTTGGGATTCAAAAATAAAGAAGTGTGCATCACGGTTCAAGGGTTAATAGGGTTGATATGCTATTATTATCAGCAAGAGGTGTCAATTCTATAATGGAAGCTCATCCGAATGAAACCAAGAAGTTAAGCGTGCTGAGGCTGGAGTAGTGTGAGGATGGGTGACCGACTGGGAAGTTTAACCATGATTGTAATTTGACATAAGATTAAGTGTAGTTAGAGTTAAAAGTGTATTGGGTGAAAGATAAACAAGTAAAAAAAAGGAAAAAAGGAAAAAATTGTGTAAAAGAAATTAAAATTTAAAAAATTTTAAAAGTCTATGCCTAGGGTTTTGCCGTCGGCATATAGAAAAAAATATTTTTTTTTCGAATTTTTTTTTTTTGAATTTTTTTGGAAACGGGAAATTTGAATTTTTTAAAAGTCTATGCCGAGGGTTTTGCCGTCGGCGTAGCGTGCTACGCCGAGGGCCGGGCTACGCCGACGGCGATAGTGCCTTTGCCGAGGGACTTACACGCCGAGGAGCTATGCCGAGGGCGGCCCTCGGCATAGCCTACGCCGAGGGCCAAAGCTTGCTACGCCGAGGGTTCCCGGCCCTCGGCATATAGCCCCATTCCTGTAGTGTGACATTGTATCTAGTTTAGAGGTTTGGATGTTTGTATTTCCTATCCATGTAGTTAGGTGTGTAGTAAGTTGGAGATCGGCAAGGTGTTAGGTGTGAAGCGTACGAAGCTGACGAGTTTCAGCGGAGGCGGGCAATGCGAGATGCCGAAAGGTTGCTGTTCGGTGCAGCTTCGATAGCGAGATGCTGATGCCGTTTGAACCATCTGAAGACAACGAGCTGCACATTAAGTGACCGAGCGATCCGGTCAAGCTGATGCATGGAGAGTTGTTAGAGCCATGCATGCGTATCCAGGCTTAGTTTCTTAGTCTCAGTCGTGGAGAGATTCCAGGAGCAAGACGTGGTCATGGACTTAGTGCATGAATTAGTGGGTGAGTGGCACGAAACTAGAATTAGTTGGCTGTTCGTCCAGCTGTGTGTGCTGCCTATATATAGCATTGTACTTGTGTTTGTTTAGTGAATGAGAAACTAAAGAAAATGCAACGCCTGTGGTGTAAGGAAGAGAGCCACGACAAAGTCTGTTTATTATTCCTCGCGTGTGTGTTCTAGGCCGTGAGTAGAGAGAGCTGAGAGGTCGAAGAAGAGAGAGGGGCTGCGAGCACTAGTGGAGAAGAGGCCTTTGGACCCAAGCAAATGACCCACTGCTGAACCAAACCGGGTCCAATGCCCCCATTGGACCCGGTTCGTTTCTGCCCAGGACGACCCCACCCGCTGGCGCCTGTCCTGTAGCGGCCTTTGGACCCGGTTTGTCATACAAACCGGGACCAAAGGTCCACCCGAGGCGCGGCAGGCCGTGTCAGCTGGGAACCATTTAGTCCCGGTTTGTATGACAAACCGGGTCCAAAGGCCCCTCTCTGGCTATATAACCTTGCCCTTGCCCAAGTGTGAGCCACACTTAGCCATTTTTTCACTATCTTCACAAGAGGGTGTATTGCTCTCCTCTCTTCTTCACATGCACAAGAGGTGTTTGATGAAATGCTTAAGAGGATTTGCCACTTGAGTTTACACAAATCAAGCCACACTTAACTTGCTTTTTTCTTCTTCATCGAGGTTAACAACTTTATCCTTTTCATCTGCAATTGATAAAATGCATGTGTATATATACATCGTGATGTTCTGTAATGGTTTTGATCAGCTTAATTATATCATGCAGATGAATCGGCAATGGATGTACATTGACCGACGGTTTGACGAGTTCACTGCGGGCCTGGATAATTTTATGGCCGTGGCGGAGGCAAACAAACATGGTGGCTTCATGTATTGTCCATGTGTGGACTGCAAGAATACCGTAAATTACGCTCGCTCGAGTCTCATTCACAGCCACCTTCTGCGATCCGGTTTCATGCCCAGTTACTATTGTTGGACCAAGCACGGAGAAAGAGGGGTTATGATGGAAGACAATGACGAAGAGGAAGAGGATGATGACGGTTATCCCAATTTCCCTGAATACGATGATCTCGAGAAGGCAATGAAGACAATGAAGTAGAAGATCAAGAGGCACCAGATGAGCACTGCTGATGATGATCTTGGCCGGGCCATTCTTGATGCAAGGAGAGAATGTGAAACTGAAAAGGAACGGGTGGCCTTCGACAAGATGTTTGACGATCACAACAATTTGTTATACCCAACTTGCGAAGATGGCCATAAAAAGCTAGGCAAGACACTGCTTGGAATTGTTGCAATGGAAGGCGAGAAGCAGTGTCACCGACTCGGGATTTGGAAAGTTGCTTGACAATAATTAAGAGGAAGCTTCCAAGGGGTAACGAATTGCCCGCCGATGCGTACGAAGCGAAGAAGATTGTCTGCCCTCTAGGATTAGATGTGCAAAAGATACATGCATGCATTAATGTTGCATCCTCTACCGCGATGAGTACGAGAATTTGGATGCATGTCCGGTGTGCACCTTTGCATTGCGGTATAAGATCAGACGAGATGACCCTGGTGATGTTGAGGGCGAGCGCCCCGGGGAAGAGGGTTCTGCCAAGGTTATGTGGTATGCTCCTATAATACCACGGCTGAAACGCTTGTTCGAAATAAAGAGCATGCTAGGTTGTTGCGATGGCACAAAGAAGACCGTAAGAAAGACGTGATGTTGAGGCACCTGCTGATGGCTCCCAATGGAGAAAAATCGATAGAGAGTTCCCAAACTTTGCACGAGGATGCAAGGAACTTACGGTTTGGTCTCGGTACGAGATGGCATGAATCCTTTTGGAGAGCGAGGCTGCAGCCATAGCACTGGCCTGTGACTCTTTGTATATATAACCTTCCTCCTTGGTTGTGCATGAAGCGGAAGTTCATTATGATGCCGGTGCTCATACAAGGCCCGAAGCAACCCGGGAACGACATTGATGTGTACACGAAGCCATTAGTCGAAGAACTTCTACAGCTGTGGTCCCTAGCGGTGTACGTGTGTGGGACGAGCACAAGCGGGAGGAATTTGACCTAAGAGCGATGCTTTTCGTAACCATCAATGACTGGCCTGCTCTTGGTAACATTTCGGGACAGTCAAACAAGGGATACAATGCATGCACACACTTGTTTACATGAGCTCGAAGGTGATTATTTGGAAAAAGGTCGAAGGTCGTGTGCACAGGGCATCGTCGATTTCTTAGGCTTACCCATCCCGTAAGAAAGAAAGGCAAGCATTACAACGGTGAGGCTGATCACCGGAGGAAGCCTCCCCATCGTGATGGTGTTGATATATTTGGTATGGTCAAGGATCTAGATGTAATATTTGGAAAGGGTCTGGCGGACGGTGCATTCCGAATGACGATGCCGGACACGCGCCCATGTGGAAGAAGAAATCTATATTTTGGGATCTACCCTATTGGGAAGTCTTAGAGGTCCGCTCTTCAATCGATGTGATGCACGTGACGAAGAATCTTTGCGTGAACCTGCTAGGCTTTACGGGTGTGTACGGAAGACAAAAGATACACAAGAAGCACGGGAGGACCAGCAACGTTGGAAAGACCCCAAAAAGCTGCATGAGAGAGTTAAAGGACGTCATTTATCCAGCTACGCTCTTACAAAAGCAGAGAAGGAAATATTTTTGAATGTCTTAGCAGTATCAAGGTCCCGTCTGGCTTCTCCTCCAATATAAAGGGAATAATAAATATGGAGAAGAAAACATTCCGTAACTTGAAGTCTCATGACATCACGTGATAATGACACGATTGCTTCCGATTGCATTGAGGGGGCTTCTACCGGAAAATGTTCGACTGCCCATTGTGAAGCTATGTGCATTCCTCAATGCAATTTCTCAGAAGGTAATAAATCCAGAAATTCTACCGAGGTTGCAGAATGATGTGGTCCAATGTCTCGTTAGTTTTGAGCTGGTGTTCCCACCATCCTTCTTCAATATTATGACACATCTCCTCGTTCACCTGGTCGATGAGATTTCCATTCTCGGTCCTGTGTTTCTACACAATATGTTCCCCTTCGAGAGGTTCATGGGAGTCTTGAAGAAATATGTTCATAACCGTGCTAGGCCAGAAGGAAGCATCTCCAAGGGCTATGGAACAGAGGAGGTCATTGAATTCTGTGTTGACTTTATTCACGACCTTAAGCCGATTGGTGTTCCTGAATCGCGGCATGAAGGGAGACTAAGTGGAAAAGGCACGCTAGGAAGGAAATCAATGATATGTAGGGACGGGATTTCTTTGACTCAAGCACACTACACAGTCCTACAAAGTTCCACCTTGGTGGCTCCATATATCGGTGACCACAAGAACTTTCTACGCTCCCAGAACCCGGGGCAGTCGAACGATTGGATTAGACGTGAACACATGTCGACTTTCGGCGGTTGGTTGCAAAAACATCTCCTGAATAACAAACATATTGAAGATCAGTTGTACTTGCTGGCCCGGACACCATCTTCGATCGTAGTGACTTTCCAAGGGTACGAGATAAATGGGAATACATTTTACACGATCACCCAAGATAAAAGAGCACCAACCAAAACAGTGGTGTCCGCTTTGATGCAATAATGAATGAAGGCCCAAATGACACATATTATGGTTACATAGAGGATATATGGGAACTTGAGTATGGACCTTCTTTTAAGGTCCCTTTGTTTAGGTGCAAATGGGTCAACAAAACAGGAGGCGGGGTTCAGGTGGACAAGTTGTATGGAATGACAACAGTGGATCTCAACAATCTTGAGTATAGAGACGAACCATTCGTCCTAGCCAAGGATGTGGCCCAGGTTTTCTATGTGAAGGATATGTCTACCAAACCAAGAAAAAGGAAACATAAGGAAACAAATACATCAAACGATGAGCCAAAGCGCCACATAGTTCTTTACGGAAAAAGAAACATCGTGGGAGTGGAGGACAAGACAGACATGTCGAGAAGATTATAATCAGTTTGATGAAATTCCACCCTTCGAGTGAACATTGATCCAAGCATCAAGTTAAATGATGAAGATGCTCCATGGTTACGGCCGAAGAAGATTAATTAAATGATGAAGATGCTCCATCATCAAGTTAATTGAAGAATGTTCATGGCACAAATGAGTATCTCAACATGGCAATCAATTTCCCATTTATTTTTGTGTAATCATGTAACTGTATGTAAGATATTAAAAGTGGAGATGCGCCACGGGAGATTTCCCAACCCTTTCCCCAACACTGTTAGATGAGATGTAGTCGTTCAGGGGCTTGGCAAGGCGTATCGATGCTCCTTTTATAGGCACGGCACCTCTTCTACTTTGTCTTGTTCCTTCGACAGGGCGTCGTGCGCTACATGCTTTATCTCATCGAGCAGTGCGTCCACCCATGCGTTCTTATCCTGCCGACATCTTTAGTCCCGGTTGTACCCACCAGCCGGGACTAAAGGTTACCCACACGTCCTTATCCCACCGACAGTTTTGTTAGATGACACAAAAAAGGATCTTTAGTCCCGGTTGTACCCACCAGCCGGGACTAAAGGTTACCCACACGTCCTTATCCCACCGACAGTTTTTGGCACCACTGCGTTCCCGCCTATTTTTCTTCCCGCGCTTTCCACTGCTTCCCGCCTCCGTCCTCCCGCCATTTTTTCACTATATATATGTTGGCTTGGCCTCCATTTACATATCACATCTAGACTCATATCTGCAAACCTCATCACCAGGTCACATGGCTTCCATCGTATCTCTAACCCTCCGGGAGGCGGAGGCGCTTTGCGCATCGAACTACCCCTGCCCACCGGGCTATCGTGTCCCTACCGGCTGGTTGCCGAGCGTCGGAGGGGTACCGGTCCCTCTGTCCCTCTAGGTGTGGCGCGCGAGATGGCCATCACGAACCACTACTACTTCGAGCTCACGCCAGAGCAGCGGAGGAATCCCCAGTGGCATCCCGACTACAGCCCGACTTGGGAGAGCTTCTTCATCAATCGGCGTGAGAGGGCGCTCGCCAGGCACGAGGAGGGCGGCCCGCCTCCTTCGAACTTCAACGAGGCCGGCCGTCGGCTGTGGTGGCGCGACCGAACTCTCCGGGCGTCATGGCCCACCGTGGCCCCCGCCTGCACTACCCTCGGTCCCGGCCACGCGTGCTCTCCCGCCGAGGTTTGACTACCGCGACCCCGATGCCGGCGACGATGATGACGGCGACTACGACGACTACGGTGGCGAGTACTATAGGGCTAGGCACGAGTATGACCGAATGACTCGAACGATCGAATACGGCCATGTATCTTAATTAATTTTCAGTTGAGCTAGGCACGAGTACTATAGGGCTAGGCACGAGTACTATCTGGCCATGTATCTTAATTAATTTTCAGTTGAGTTCTGTACTTTAATTCCACATGTAATCTGGCGGGAAACTTTTCTCATCATCGGCGTACGCCACAACGACTTTATTGAAAATACAATAAAATAGATAAACAACTAGTCTAGTCGATCTACTCGTCGTCGGAGGTTGTCTCGGTCCAAATGTCGTCCCACCGAGGGTCGTTGTCGGCCCAAGTTGTATTCGGGTTATCGAGCTCGAACACGGCGACGGCCCGACGATGGCGCTGTTGGACCTGCGTTGTGCCGGAGGTCGGCGAAGAACGCGGCGGTGTTGTCGACGTCGTTGGGGAACTGCGCCCTCCTTTGGCGCATCAACTCCTCGTCGTGCTCGGCGATTGCGATCCGGCGCTGCACTGGCGGTGGCGGCGACGGTCCTCGTCGTCGACGAGGCACGGCGTCGGCGCGAGAACTCCGCCTCCTCTAGCGATTCGACGTGCGGGAAGTTCATGTCGCACCGTGGCCGCCGAAATCGCCATGCGGCCGCGTCGTAGCGCGCGCCGCCAGCTCGGGGTGTTGTACGTGCCGAGGGTGAGCCGGAAGCCACCGGCACGCATCTCGGCGTAGAACCTACCGTTCGGCGCGCTCGGACGCCACGGAAACCGGACGAGCCGCGACGGCGCGGCGGCATCCCGGCGACGAATGAACGGAGGCGACGGCGACGTGTGGTTCCGCGCGCACGCGGCGCTTTATAGCACAGCGACGCGGCAAGTTTGGCGACAGGTGGCGCGGGGAAGCGGCGGGGCGTGGCACGTGGAAGCGGCGGCGACAGGTGGCGCGGGGAAGCGGCGGGGCGTGGCACGTGGAAGCGGGATCTACACGTCGCACGGCGGTGGCGGCGGGGCGAGGCACGTGGAAGCGGCGGCGACACGTGGCACGGGGAAGGGACACGTGTGGCGGTGGCGGTGGTGGGCAGTACACGGCGGTGCCGACGGTGGCCAGTACACGGCGGTGGCGGTGGTGGGCAGTACACGGCGGTGGCCCGTACATGGCGGTGGCGGCGGGGCGAGGCACGTGGAAGCGGCGGCGACACGTGGCACGGGGAAGGGACACGTGTGGCGGTGGCGGTGGCGGTGGTGGGCAGTACACGGCGGTGGCCCGTACATGGCGGTGACGGTGGTGGCCAGGCGGTGGCGGTGGCGGTGGTGGGCAGTACACGGCGGTGCCGACGGTGGCGATACACGGCGGTGGGCTGTGGTGGGCGGCGGTGGCGGTGGCGACAGTGGCCACTACACGGCGGTGACGGTGGTGGCCAGGCGGTGGCGGTGCGGTGGCTTTTTTTCATTTGAAATAAGGCGGGAATGAAATTTTTTTAAAAAATTGGCCTTTGGACCCGGTTTGTATTACAAACCGGGACTAAAGGCCTTTTTTGCGTGCGCAGCGAAAACGCAGCAAAAAAGACCTTTAGTCCCGGTTTGTTTTACAAACCGGGTCCAAAGGGGGGTCTTTGGGCCCGGTTTGTAAAACGCACCGGGTCCAAAGGGGGGGGCACTATAACTGTCGCCCCTTCGTCTCCGCGGAGATCAATCCCGCGGAGACGAAGGCAAACGACGCCGCCAGGCTGCCGCCGTGCCGCGCCGCCGCCGTTCGCCGCCGCCGTGCACCGCCGCCCTCCACGCGCGTGCGCCGCCGCCGCTCGACCACCCGTGCGCGCCGCCCTCCGTTCGCCGCGCGCCACGCGCCGAGCCGCCGTTCGGCCGTGCGCCGCCGCCGTCGCCTCCACGCCGCGCCGCCGCCTCCTCTCCGCCGGCCGCCACCGCGCCTACGCCCCCGCCACCGCGCCTCCTCCTCGGCCGCCTCCTCCTCGACAGCCGCCGCCTCCTCTCCGCCGGCCGGCAAAGGTGAGCCCGGCCCCCCGGCCACACCCCCTTTTTTTTTTTTTCTTATCAAATTTGACATATTAGATATATATTAGATGTATCAAATTTGTTAGTATAGTTGTTAATTAATTAGTATAGTTGTTAGTATATAGTTGTTAGTATATTGTTAGTATAGTTAATTCGAAAAAAATGTTATATAGAAAATAGTGAAATTTATATATGATTTGTTAGTATAGTTGTTAATTAGTATAGTTGTTAGTATATATTGTTAGTATATAGAGTATAGTTAATTAGTATAGTCGGCGCTCCTCAAACGGGTAGTGCCGACGCTCTCAAATGGTAGTGCCGGCGCTCTCAAACGGTAGTGCCGGCGCTCGATCCTCAAACGGTAGTGCCGGCGCCCCTCAAACGGTAGTGCCGGCGCTCTCAAACGGTAGTGCCGGCGCCCCTCAAACGGTAGTGCCGGCACCCCTCAAACGGTAGTGCCGACGCCCTCAAACGGTAGTGCCGGCGCCCCTCAACGGTAGTGCCGGCGCCCCTCAAACGGTAGTGCCGGCGCCCCTCAAACGGTAGTACCGGCGCTGACTAAATAGAGTAGTGCCGGCGCCGACTAAATAGTGCCGACGCCCACTAACATAAAAGTAGTAAAGTTATTTTTTAATTTATGTTAACGTTGGTACATATATATATGATTTGTTTTCGTAGCTACGATGCCGCGACAGCGACAGCCGGCGGGCCGTGGTCTGACTCTCACCGAGGAGATGGAGCAGATGGGGGAGGTCCGGGACTGGGCTCCGCCGGGGTGGCACTGGGAGGTCTTAGCTTCCGGGTCGCGCACCTTGGTGCGGAATCCGGGTCCCGTTGTCGACCCGGATATTCTTTGGTGGAGGTCTTATGGGCCACGGTCGTTTCGAGAGGAGCCGGCCCCGCCGGAGGAGGTAGCTCAGCGCATTGAAGCGGAGGACCAGCACGTTCGCCGTTACATGTACGCGTTAGACAACATGTATAGGACCGGATGGAGCATTATGCGGGGATCTCATGTTAGCTATGCTCCCGTTGTTGTTCCGTGGCTTTGGGGGCACACCAGTAGCGGCTCGGGACCCGGTCGGCGCCCTCTAGGACCCGGTCTGCAGCGGTTGAGTGGTGGTAGTAGTGCTTGATATGGATATGGGTTAAATAAACATGAACGCGATCTATTTATGCATGTAATCTGCGATGTCTGCTTTCAGCACTATATTATCGATCCTTAGTTAAGAACTACACATATGTAACTCCATTTTCAGTTTTCTGCATTATCCTTAATTTGATCATATGATGGTTCCTATGTATAGCTTGCAGGTCGTTGTAGAAAGCATGGAGAGAGATGAAATTCAAGAAAATTTCATGGAGGAACTCATAGCAAACGGTACTCTGGATGATCGCGACGACGACGTTATTCCAGATGATGGCGGTGACGATGTCACCGCAACTTATTTGAATGACTCCGGTGAGGGAGCGGAGGATATTGAGGAAGAAGATCCTAGTGGCGCCGGTGAGGAACAAGATCATCATAATGGCTCCCGAACTGTAGTTATCACCGAGGTATATAAATTAATTAAGCATTGTTGATCGACTAGATGCATTAACTAATGAAATTGTGCGACTATGAACTATTTCTTTTTTAGCCCTCCGGATCGAGCACTTCTTCTGTAAAGTCGAGGAAGCGAGGCCCGGCCAAAAAGTTGGATGACGGTGTTAGGCACGACATCACCCACATCGAGAAGGATGGTAAACCGATTGCTCCAGAGAAAGGTGCAAAGGCATTTATAGCTCAATGCGGAGTGCTTGTTAGGGACCACGTCCCGATCACCGTTCGAGAATGGCATAAGCCGAAGGGACTAGTGCTGTCTGCAGAGGAAGAAGCTCAAGGTCTTTATATCGATGATGTAGCCAAAAACAGCATTATGAACAAGCTCATGGCACATTTCAACATAGTACCCGAAGAGGGGGGTGACGCGAGAAGGCCAAGATGGAGCAGGCCCTCCGCGAGTTTGGCAAGAAGAAGATGGCCGAACTATTCAAGAGCCACAAGAAAAGATTGCGCCGCCTTATCAAGTTAAAGAAGACTCCGGACAGTGAGAAGGTAAAAAATCACTGGGACGAATTCGTGAAGTACAGCACGGAGTCAGAAGAATTTAAGAGAAGGTCGGAAATAAATAAGGCAAATGTTGCGTTGAAGCTATATCACCAAATTCTGGGTCCAGGTGGATACAGGGCTAACCGTCCTAAGTGGCAGGCAGCTGAGGCGGGCCCGACCGATAAAGGGATCAGATTAGGGACACACGGTTGGATCGAACGGTGCAAGGAGTGGTTCTACGGGATTGGGGGAACGTTGGATCCGAGAAACAGGGAAGTGCATCTATAAGAAAGCTCATCTGAAGGTTCCCATTGATGCCCTGGAAAAGGCACATAGGGACGTGGAGGCGGGGTTGTTCCAGCCCGAAAGAGAGAACGATGAGCTGACACGCGCCCTTGGGAACAAAGAACACGGCGGACGAACACGAGGCACAGCAGGCTCCGTTCCGTGGAAGTATGGCTTTCCTGCGGAAAGGAATAGATTTCCTGATCAAAGCCATGAGAGGAGGACGGCAAGGGAAACAGACCGCCTGGCTAACTTAGAGGAGGGTCTGAGCACCATGAACGCCCAATTAACCATGGTAACCCAAGTACTTACATCTCGGATGGCTCGGGGCAGGCTGTAGATCCTGCACTGCTCAATGCCATCGCCCCACTGCAATCTCAACCACACCGGAAAAGCAGCGTGGCTTCCTCTCAGCAGGTGGATAATGATGATGATGATGACCAGGTGGTCGAGCCTCCTCGCTACCCCCCCGTGGATGATCTCACTGAGAGCCGTCCTTGTGAGCTGCATGTTAAAGTTTTCAACCTATCCTTCAAGGCGGCGGTCGGCATCCTCTTACCTACAAGGTCTTACCATTGCCGTCCGGTCCAAGACGACTTTGTTGTTGTGATGGTGGTTGACGTGTTGAGAGAGTATGAGGGTTTGTTTGTTGAGCTACCTGAAGGTGATGTTTGGGTAATCAAAGAAATGGGAGAAGCGCGTAGATCCACCGTGCAATGGCGGTAGGTGAACATTGTGTATCCAGGTGAGAAGCCAACAAGCGGGCCACCTCCGCCTCCTCCGCCACCTGTGCAGTCTCCTCCGCGTGATGATTCTCCTCTGCGCGATGATGATTCCCCTATCCATGACCGGTCTCCTCCGCGTGAAAATACTCCGCCGCCTCCTCCTCCTCGTCGGGAGACTCCGCCGCTTCCACCTAAGCAAAAGAGGAAGCGGTCCGCGGCACCTCCTACAGCTCCGAAGAGATCATCAACTCCAATGAGGGAACAGACTCGAGTTGTTGCCACATGAGCAGATCGAAGAGCAAAAGGCGTTTCTTGCAACTGCGCCGAAGAAGATGTTTATTCCACCGCAGACAGTGAAGCACTTTGCCGAGACGAGAATGAAGAGACCTGAGCTGAGAGCTGATTATGACCGCTCTCTTGGACAGTCCTCTAGAGCGATGAAAGAAGCAAAAAAGTCGCCCAGCTTGGACAAAGAGACATTCGAGCCGCACCCCACTTCATCGTGGAGCCATATCATGATCCAGAGACGGCATCGATGATCGAACGGGCGGCTAGAGCTCGGGAGCATCGTTGAGTACGAAGATTACTATCCAACGGCTCACGTGGTAAACAAGTATAGATACGGATCTGATCTCGTCAAACCTGGCGAGATCGCGCGTCTAGGGACTCCGTTGCGAAGGTTGAATGTCTGGTACCTGAAAGCTTTGTCGAAGATGTGAAACCTACATCACGGTGTATCTTAGAGATGAGCATTACTTCCGGGGGAAGATGAGATAAACATTGAGTTAGAAGAAGCTGTTTCGATTATTCAATCAAGACGCCCTCGACAAAGCTGTCATCGATTGCTATTGCCTCGTAAGTGATTTATTTGTGTAATTAAGTTTGTAGCTCATTCATTTGCACTAACAATTATCCTCATTATATTCTTTGTGTACGCTATACATTTAATTATGCGAATGAAGAAGCTGGAATACAAAAGAGGCAAGCTCCTACCACTGGGGTTCATAGACCCAAACACAGTTCATGAAGTTACGGTTCGAGACTTCGCCAAGGACACAGAGGACAACATCGTAATGTTTTTAGAGAAGCAAGCAGACAAAGAGGATATATTCTTTCCCTACAACTTCAAGTGAGTGTTATATATAACATACATTATGCTTGTGCACCTTCCACTTTATTCTCGTAATCATTGAGCTATGCTTGTGCGCTTTCCATTTTATTCTCCTAATCATTGATCTTCACCTTGGAGTCGTAAACGTCATGGACTCGAAACGTACAGAATATGCGGAATGGGCGGACATGGCTGCCATCCTCCAGAGGTAGTTTCAATCAATTTCGTATTGGCATCTTCATCTGCTCTAATTCGAAGATATCATCAACTAATCAATTACTCATTTACTCATTATTTTTTGCCGGGCAGGGCTTGGAAACGGTTCATCAATACTGTTCGGGTGAATGGAAACCGGAGCTTACATTTAGAGATTACCCCTGTAAGTAGTACTATATATATAGCTATGTCCGTGAAACTTTATATATGATATTTACTTTCAATACGATGCTTGATTATTAGTTTGATCGAACTATTTTTCGTAAAGTGTATGAGGCAGGAAAAAGGGAATAACTTATGTGGATACTACGTCTGCACCTTCATGCGTGACATGTCCTGTCCCAAGGGTGGGGATGCCCAAATACACCACACTCGTGTACGATAACAAATTTTCACAATTAATCTTAATTAGTACCATCTATTGTATTGAGTTCCATTCATATATTGATCTCCTTTTTTAAATATAGATGACACGCCCATGGACACTCTCATAACAGCGGATCAAATAAAAGCAATTCAAGAGGAAATCGCGGGATTCTTTATTACCGAGGTCCTTACCCCAGGTGGAGAGCACTATCGGAAGATCGTGACGGCGGAGGATATTCGTTCAGGAAAAGTTGTATTGTAAATATGCATGCATTACGTGTACTGTGTTGACTATGTCGTGTACTGTTGACGATGTCTATATATATTCATGACGATTTTTTGTGGTTTCTTGAATGATATATATATGCATTGCTGAAACTCTGCCGCGGCAAGGGAAACAGACTGTTTCTCTGCCGCGCGTAGAAACGCCTGAGTACAGCCCAAATCTGTGCCGCGGCAGAGAAATAGCAATTCTCTGCCGCGGCAGAGAAACATAGGCCCGGTTCGTACCACGAACCGGGACCAAAGCCCTTCCAGCGCGAGCTCCCTGGTCGCACCACGTGTTGAGGCCTTTAGGCCCGGTTTATCTTTGAACCGGGACTAAAGGGTACCCCCTTTAGTCCCGCCTAGTTGGTCCCGGTTCAGGAACCGGGTCTAAAGGCCCAAATGGACCGGGCCTATTGCCCAGTTTTCCACTAGTGGAGGTGCAGCCCCGACAGTACCATCTTCATCAACTCTGACCTCCAGCGAGTCCACGCTGCGCTACACACGAGCGACGTTGTCAATGGCGAACCCAGCTCGCTTCGTCGCGCCTCAGGCCGATGCTAATAGCAAGAGCAAAAAACACGTACAAGCTAGCCTCCTCCCGGTGCAAACAAACCAGCTATTTTTAGTACTCTCTTCTTCTTTTATTTGGATATATATGAGCGTAAGGAGAGGGTCCATGCGTGTCATTTATCATACCATAGGTAACACCTCCCTGCATTGGTAAATTTGCTAGAAATTTGGACATGCTCTCTACAGTTTTTTGGAAGTTTTGGCCACACAGCAAAACAAGCATAATTAGAACCAAATAATGAGGAAAACCACTAGCAAGTCAAAGTACACATGTACGTACATGCAGACCAAAATGCCCAGGTGTGAACTCAGTCTATGTACATGGATGTTATATGACAAACAAATGGACACACTCGAGTAGCTAGTACCTAACAGACCCACTACAACATATTTCTTTATATTGAGGAAAACAGCATGTTGTGGCAATTCAGTTCAGCGAATAAGAGTCTGATACAAGATAGAGAGCATCTGGCTGACAAGGAAAAAAAAACAGAAAAAAACAATGAGAAACGGAAAAGAGAGACTGAGCGGACTACTCGCTCTCAATAGGCTCCATGCATGTCTCATCTCTCTTCGAGCTTTCTCCTGTAGATAGGCTCCATGCCTGTCTCATCTCTTCGAGCTTTCTCTCCCAGTATCAGAAGATCATCCTTAAGTAGTTCCAACAGTGCCGGTCAGTTAGTGTCTTCTGCTTTTTTTTTGAATTTTAGTGTCTTCTGTTGAAAAACTCTTCGGCATCATTCCTTCCATAGGTGCTACTCTCCATAGCTGGCAACCATCAGTTCATCTTTTGACAACATACCTGTCATGTGTCTCCACAAATCAGCCAGAGAGAAGAATTGGTGTCGTCGAATCTGCAGGTCGGAAAAACCCGTCCATTGGGCTAGTAATTACCAGACAACCCGTGCGTATCGGAAGCCCATAATGGGGTGATCAACCGTCTCTTGATCCTGCTCACATAGAGCGCAATGCTCCCATGATCAATTCCTCTAGCCTGCAGCATATTGTCCATCAGAATACACTGCCTCAGCCAAAGCCACATAAAAAAATTACAGTTGGGTTGAACTTTGGAATTCCAGCGCATGTTGTAGTCAATAACAGGGTAAGACCCGATGAACTGTACCTTCTATCCAGACGCCAAGCTATACTGGGATGAGGCATTGAGCTTCTAGGCGATCTCATCCTCCTCGGTGAGGTTTACCCCTTGCAGCTTGATCCACAGCTCTGTGAATTCCCTAAGCTGGATCTTCGTGTTGATCCAGGTTAGTCCCATCATCCACTTGTCATCCATCATGGCATGACATGTACAATCGTAAGCTTTTCAAGCCTAGTCAGCTTGAACAAACTAGGCACCATCTCAGCCGGGGCAACCCCGTCCAAGCACCTTGTTGTCCACAACATAGCAATATTACCCCTCCCCACGGAAAATTGAGTGCAAGCATCAAATAGGGATAAATCAATTTGGTCACATGGCACTGTAGTTCCAACCCATGGCCGCCTCCCGTCTGTCCATTCAAACCACTTCCACCTTACCGGAGGGCTCTGCTAAACAAGTTGAGGTCCAAAATACCTAGGCCTCCAAGCGACTTTGGCCAACAAACATTCTTCCAGCTGACTAAGCATGCCCCTCTTTTATCATAATTCTTGGCCTTCCACAACAAGTCACGACGAATCTTAACAAACACAGAAACCATTGTACGAATCAGGCAGCCCTGGTGGTGCCCCCCTCCTGGCCACCTCCCCACGAGCGAGCGCCACTTGAATTTGCTGCCCCATGTACCGCTCAAGCATCACGTCCGCTTAGCACTGGTTGGTTCAACAAGGTTTGTTTGATTGTTTGTCCATCAACTGCACGAAAACAGACCAGAGGAAACTGTTACCAAAACAATAACGATATTTACTAGGCCAGACTAGGCATCAGAATCTACATACACAAATAAAGAATATTCAACAAGTGACGATATTGAGTGTTCATTCATAACTTCCTACTAATGGCATGTGATGGCTGGAAGGTGTTCCAGTAAAACTGGGTGAGCAGGCCATATTACAGAGTACCCTAGGCATGGCATGTTCTAGAAAAGCATGTATAATCCCAGGATCACCTAAGAAATCTATCGGACAGATTCCATATATTACAGGGTTGTTCAACATCACATGCAGGACAAGAAAGAATCACCTCTAGGTACAGCACATGAAACTACTAGCGCAGAAACAACATATAACATACTGAGTACTGACTAGATCAGGCAATGAGACGTGCATAAGAAATGTTCGATAGGTGACAATTACTAACATAACCCAAAGTTTCAGGTTTAGCTTATTCTGAATGCATGTCGCTGTCTCACCGGGAAGGTTTCAGGTTTACGCTACTCTGAACCTTACATGACACTCATAGAGAAGTGTGATACATAATAATATGAATTATGCAAAGAAAATTGCCACAAAACAAGAATCATCCCCGGTGGATCTAGCACCGTAAGATAAATCTTCTAGGTACATATTGCAACAAAAGACACAAAACTAAATAAACAGTGAAACCAATGACAAGTTTAGGCTCTCCCGGCATAATAAGTTTAATTTGCAGCCTAGGCTAGCACCAGCTATAGCTGCCATGCACATCAGGAACAATAATTTAGTTTGGACTTATGTTAGTACACGCACATCAGCTAGCTAGCTAGCAGGGGAAACAAAACGAGTGTGGATTTGGTGATCGGGTGTATAGCTGTGCACGCAGTCATTGTCGTTCGATTTGCTTTTAGATGTGCGCAGATCTGAGAGATGCTCACGGTGAGCACACGGTGTGAAATCAACTTTTCTATCTTGGAATCTACTTTTCTGCCAGTCTAATCGTGGTCCACGTGACCATGGAGCTGCCGCGATGCTCGTGTGGCTGGGCTGCTCTGGATCCACGGGACACCAAGAAGAGAAGAGGAAGTGGAGTCAAGAAGATAAAAAATTCCATATAAATCAGCTGCCAAAAAGACCCAAATACTGGAGGCAAATCAGCATGAAGAAACTCTCAGCTCGATCGTTCTCTCGGCCGGCCGTTCTTGCCGCGCTAATCCTTGCTAACTCCTTGCGTGCGCAACAGTGCAGGTGGAGCGCGGCTGCTGCTGACCCGCAGGTCTTCTCCCTCCTCGCGGGCGCCGCGGTGGCTGTGGTGTCGCCGGCGGGTCGCGCCAGGGCGACGGAGGAGGTCGAAGGCGCCGGCGGTGAGGGGGTCGTCGGGGCCCCAAGGCTGGGAAGGGGCTCCCCAAGGCGTACCTGGAGGCGGCGAGGGAGGTGGTGCGGACGATCCGGGAGTCGCTGGAGGAGAAGGACGCCACGAGCTACTCGGCCCAGTTCCGGCGGGGCGCCGACTCCGCCAAGGTGTCCATCAGGGAGTTCCTGGTCGGCTGGAGAGGCCAGCAGTCCGTCGCCAAAGAGGTCAAGTTTTTGCCCGCTATTGGCGTCACCGGAGCTGTAGCGTCTGATAAGTTCTCGGTAGTAACTTAATAATACTTCGGCGCCAGATCAAAAACGAAGGAGGAGCTTTCTAGTGGCATTGAGACAAGAACTCTTCCACCGCTGCTAGTTTTCTTCTCCATGGCGCAGATCATAGTGAGCTCGGTCTGCACAGACGTATACAAATAAACGATGGCTCCTTGAGGATCTTGTTCTCCGGTAGAGCAGTACAGCAGTGCAGCTTCTCTACGAGGCGGGCGGGCTCCCCTGTCCCAACTTCCGACGGCGCCGGTGCTAAGCGTGACGGCTTTAGCTACGCCGACTACAGAGCTGGCAGACGCGGGCAGCATGGGGACGGCCATTGCGGCCTCTCCGACGTCGGCTAGGTGTTTTATACTTAATTAATTGGAGAATTAAGGGGAATGAAGCAGGGCCTTTTGATTGGAGTTGACGGTGGATTTAACAGCTACAGCACCCGTACAGTTACATCTCAACTGTAGACGAGTCTAACCCGTTCCACCCCTATGCTTCATCGAAGAGCCATTTTCGTGACTTGTCTACCGGTCAAAAGAACAACACGCGAGCGTTTCCACGGGCCAATCTCACAGAAAACAAACGTCCGTTAGACACGTGGCAGTCAATCAGCGCGTGCTCACGTATACACCCGGTCACCAGGCTTCATCCGGAAACAACATATAGCATCACCTATATATGCATATATAACATCAGCTGTGATAATACTACTACACTCATGCAACAAATGTCACGATATATCCAAACTTATAGATGCCCAGGTGAAGATAAAATAAAATTGAGCAAAGCTAGCTCCCGGCTGGGTAGCACATGGCATACTCAGCGCCATGTTAAAGATGAAACTACCAGAGACATATACAACATCAAAATTCCATGAAGAAATACGCAAATTAGACTGAAAAGTTGCACTCTTTCTCATATAAGAGAAGAAGAAATGCAGTTCTATGTCGAGCCAACTATCCAAGTGTAGGAGATGAAGACATTATTATAGGTCCAAGAGGTAGGGAAAGGACTACATTACATCACAAAAGTAATTTGATCAAGTAAATTAAGAACTAAACTGAAATAGTTTTATGGCCGGCCACTAAAAAGAAAAAAATATGCATCAGGTTGCAATCCCTATATCTCTCTATATATCTATTACAAGTGAAATCAGATAGCATTGTCAAAGCAAGTGGAACAAAGAGCACCACTTATGTAGATATTATGCAATGAATTAATATGAGCAAAAAAGTAAGCCAGGTATTCTTGCACAAAACTATCCCTTGGGTCCAGAATTTGTTCAGGTATAAATGCACTTATAGTCCCATATATAATTCATGCCCAAAGAATTTGTTCAGTCTTCTATGTCAGTGGAGCATATGCTATATACATGAACCGGAATATCAAGAATACGATAAGCTAGTGAGGAAAAGTTTAACCTTCTGCGGCTTCGTCAAAGATGCTGAAAAACACCACGGGCTTTGAACCTGAAAAATACAAGTTTTAGTACAAGATTGTTCTTTACATCCCACTGTCCAAATAATTAAATGGCAACAAGAGACTTTCTTTGTTCATGCACGCATCATTGCTCCAAAAATGTAAATAATAGCAGAAGATCTATAACCAGTCACTACTAGGCCTAGCTCATTAAATTAGCTTCAGATTACAACAAGGCAACAAATTAGGTTTATTTTTCATGTTGGAAGCCAACTAAACCAAGATGATTCCCAAAATGCTACATATTTGGAATTTGCACAGCTAACCCAGCCACAAGGCTAACTACTTCGAATTACTATGAACCATGTCTATAAACATAGGCAATTAAGTCCTAGAATCAGATTCAGTCGGCTCACCGCCAAAGCAGCAAAAATTATTTTGAGAGGAAATATTTTTTCAGCATAATCAATCCAGCAACTACAAATCAAGATGTATTCATGTTATTGAGGAAGAAACGGTCCGCACCTCCCCAATTAAGTCCTGATCGTGTTCTCTCTGGCGATATTAGCAGCCCCATGGACACCGGAAATTGCCAAGGCGCCACACCAAAACCACCACGATGTCCTTCCTGCTGGAAGTAGAGGTATAGCAGTTGCAGCCTCTCTTTAACCCCCTTGTGCTTCATTACCTTCATGACGACAGCAGTGACAGAGAAGAAGAAGGTGTTGGACCGGAGGGTGAAATTCAATAAATGACTTTGCTCAGATCAAGTTTGATTGCCTCGAGAACAACTTGTAGACTTTTAGGAAGCACAACCTGCGACATAAAAAGAGCTGAGATATGCAAAGCACAATATCCATCACTATTTTCTGTCTCAGACCATCACTCACGCTATTCAGAAACTGCATGTTGAATTAGGGTTTCGGCCTACAACAAATATTAAAAATCACCACAAATAATAGCACCAGGACCTCTAATAACCAGGACCAAATGTCAATTAAGAGAAACTTTGAAACTAGGTGACCATATGATCATCATCACTATAATTCAAATAGGGGTCATGGGATCGATGGCCCAACAAAGCAGTGCCATGGTATCCCACAACATATGGGAGCTCCAGATTGAAGGGGCAAACCTGGGAGCTAGCGGTTGCGCACAGTGAGCTCATGATGTTAACTGGGACCCACCATTGACCTTCGACATGATGTTTGCTATGGTGGGACCCACCTTCGGGTTGGCTTGGTGCTTGGTGAAGTTGGTTGGGTTGTTCATCGCTGCAGACAAGTTAACGTAGGTTAGGTCACTATAAAAGAAAGCATACTAGCAGATGCAACAACCACTTCAATCATAATAAGTGTTATCTTTGTGTCTTGACAAAAAACGTCTCAAATTTCTACTGGAATGGGGAAATATTTGGAAGTATAGGGGCGGAATTATGTAGCTTCCATTAATCGACAGCTCTATAATCTTAACATTCACAATAAGTATCTCAATATATGTCCATTCAAACTACATAATCTCAGAACTATAAAATAGAATACTAGTAGTTTGGTTTACTTAAATTAGACATAATATGAAATCTGAACCCAGTAAGTTAGTAATTTTATTTGTAGATTGTCACATATCTCTCTCTCAATAATAAGTTAGTTTAGGTATTGAGCAATTGTAACCAGTACTGTCCAAACTGAATACATCAGTGTAATATGCTACAAGGCACCATCTGCAAGTGTATAATTATGTGTCCTCAAGTGCAGCCACACATCGACAAAGAAGAATATGGCCTAACAACAACATGAATCCATTTAAATGCACAACTTTTACTGTTCAGTTAGCAAAACTAACTTTGTTTCCCCCACTAAGCAATACCACCAGACTTGAAACCACCGCCCACTGCCAAGTTACGGATGACATGAAAATACATGCTTCCCTCGTCCGCGAGCGCCCGCCGCTCCCCTCCAACCTCTACGTGCACTGCTCAGGCGCCGCTCTCGCGGAGCGCCCATCCACGCTCGCCATGGTGGACGACCTCATCCTCTTCCATGTCTACGTCGGGTGTGCCTACCGCGCCCGCTCCGCGCTGCCGTCCTACTTCTTCATGCACCGGGTCGACCCCAACCGGCCGTCCCTCGAGCTGCTGCCGCAACCGCCCCCGCAAGATTTGGTCCGCAAGTATCATGCGTTTGGCATCTTCCCTCGCGGCGGGGAAGAGGATCACTACACCATCGCCTCAATGATTCCTCATCAATTCAAGGACGGCATTTTTACACTTCGCCTGTACGACTCCGAGACTAAGACCTGGAGCTCGAAGAAGCTGTCCGTCGAGTCGCCGCAGGAGGACTTCCCGGTTCCCATCCCCGTCAACTATCGCTTTCTGTTATCACATAATATGTCCACTGTGCTCACTCTTGGAGGAACCATCGGCTGGGTCGCTCTTCTGTGACATGCTCTCCGGTCACCATACCCTACGTGGTGTTCCGCTGCCGCTCCCACTGAAGCTGACCAAACCTGACGGCGATCCAAGCGACGAGGAGCTAACATCTGGAAGAACTAGCCGTGGCATCGCCTTCGTCGGTGGCCATCTCAGGTTAGTTGAGGTTCGTGTCAAGGTCGCCCCCGTTGTGTATGACCAAGATACTGGGTCACCTCGCCACCGAATCGAAAACTGGACAATCACCACCTGGACCAACAAGGAGATGAGTAACTCCTACAATGATTGGCGCATGGACGGCACGTTCCAAGCTTCCGACATCTTCCTCGGCGACCACCTGGAATCGGAGCTACCGCCGATAGACTTGCAGAATCTTTTTGTCTCTGATCCTATTATTGGCATGAACGGGAATGACATGCATGTTGTTTACCTGACTGCGAGGGAGAACTGGAGGCACCCCAAATCATGGGTCCTAGCTATTGACACGAGGGATCGCAAGGTGCAAAGTGTGGTGGCCACGCCCGGCCCTCTATCCGAGGAAATGCGCTACTACGATGCAAACTACTGTACCTGCACTATTATCTCCAAATAGTGTGCCAACGCTTCACTAGGTAATTAGTACTACTGTTTTACTAAATCATTGATTTCATAATGTAAGACCATTCAGTTCTTTTGGATCAATTGCTAGGCGTTCTGTAATTAACTAAAAGCGCTGAGTCTTCAGTTAAATCTCTTTCTGGGACTATATTACTTCACCATTTTGCGTGTCTGCCTCCTGTTTAGTTGATACCTGTTTTTTTAGCCTCTCTGTATGCTATTAAGTTGATCTGATGTCTGCAGGTATATCGAAATGTGAATGTAGTATATATAAACAACCTGGCTATTTCCAGATGCTTCACTTCATCTTAATCAAATCAGCTGCATATTTGTTTTATTCATGGGTTCCTGCCTCCTAGCCTTTGCAAGCATTTTAATCTATTTCATTACATGCTGTATCAGGTGGGACTTTGGATGCTTAGCATTTAGCAATCAAATGGCTATGGACTAAATTAAGGTCAGCATATGCGCAGTTTCACGTGAGGTTGAGATTGAGTAACACATACGTTTATCACTTGATATATTCTGGACAATTTTGTCCTGCTTGAGATAGATCTATCTTGATTAGTTGCAATGATGCTATATATCATATGTCTGTGGTGCAAATGGTTAGCTGTCCTTGGTGGTGGATATTCTTGTACTTAGTTCTACATTTCGTACTTTGCAATGGAGTTATGATTTTCAAAAGTTCTGTCATTGGCTGTTTGCTCTTGCTCTCGATATCCCTAACCTTATACCTAAGACTGTGAGCACCAGTTACAACCGAAATTGAGAGCTAAATCGCTGCTGATCATCAAACCCTTAACTCTACCTAAATCCGCCCCTAACAGCGAGACAGAAAGAAGGGTCCAAAGTGAGAAAAGGAGCACATCCTCCTGGTCGAATGGCTGTGTATTGGGTGACATTGCGGCAAATTCGACGGCAGCGACGTGCTTCGTGCATGTTGGTGCCATTTGTTTTAGGCTTGTTCTCGGAAAGGAGGACATAGTAATATGGGAAAAACACGGGGTCATTTTTGCTATTTGGTACGGACCCGCTTGACAAAGGACTACATGAATTGTTTTGGGGAGTACTAGATGGTTTTGGCAAAAAAAAGAATGGTCTAACATGTACAGCCAAGCAGTGAACTAAATGGACCTATTTTGCACCCGAAAATCAAGTTTGTGTACCCTGTACAACAATTTGCAAGTTTTCGTGTGAAAATTCATATCCAAGACACTTAGTGTACTCATGGCGTTAATATTAACTCATTTTAATTCTCCCTTGTGCCGCACGTGCCATGAGTTCATCATGCATCTCCGCCTTAGTTCAAAAACCACCTTTACTGTGTGTTTCAAACATTGCTTTAATGTGTGTTTATTCTTACCTAATTTCAGTTTTCGGAGTGATTTCAGTTTTTACTTTGGCCAAAAGGGCTGAATTTTCTCTTAAAATTCATCTAAACATTCAAAAATTGAAAAATATTTCGAATTGTTTCTAACCTATGTGTATTAGTGAAATGTCTGACGTAGTTTGACAGAAAGGAAATTATTTCAGGATCTACCCAAATCACTGAGGTTCAGTGAATGTCGACAAAATCTCATTGAAAATGATTTCCGTCCAACAAATAACCACTAAGCTTTCCTAAAAAAAAACCACTAAGCTAAAGGGATCGTGATCAGATCGATCAGATCGACCAGCATGGCGCCGTGATGGACATGCACTTGGTGCCGTATGACACACCTCATTGGTCGCCGCGGGCGGCAGCGCGTGCCGTGACTTATGACTTTTGACTTTGGCGACGGGACGGAGAGGAGAGGGGATGCCACCATGCCGTGCGCCGGGCAGCAAACTATATACGTGTGGCCGGACGCCGGCGTCATCCTTCCACGCCATCCCCTTTCCATTTCGATCTCTCCCCATCTGTGTCTCCCTAAAGCCGTTTTTCGCCCGGCTCAGCGCTCTGCATTGTTGTTTCCGGGTTCAGAAACTAAACAGTATTGTTGTTTCCGGGTTCAGAGACTCGCGCGCTACGAGCTAGGAAAATCGAGCTAGCTGTGGTCGTTTTGTTTCCTTAGGCCAAATAAACAAAGCCAGCTGCTTCAAAGGAATCAGAAGAAACAACCCAAAACGCAAAAAAGTCAAAGCATACCTCATCCTAGCTAGCATCTCTCTGCCGATCCAAATGTCAAAAATCGTAACAGGTAAGGAAGCCAAAGTTAGACCAGGGACGAACGATTTACCTGCTAGCTGTTGTATCCTGAACATCGTCCACTCGCCGGCCATCGAAACGTCGACGAAGACAGCTCACACCACGCCATGGCAACTCCTTGCGTCGCTCGGCAGCCGGCCGGCCATGGCGATCGCTCTCCTCTCCTCTCCTCTCCTCTCCTCTCCTCTCCTCTCCTAAGTCACTAGTCACGCGTAAAGTCTAAGTCACTAGTCACGCGCAGCCGACACGCGGCAACATGGCTAGGGGCTTTACTTATAGAGCAAAGGGCATGTTTCATCAATTCTTAACGAGGGAAGTAGAGCGGGAGTTTTCCCATCGTTCCACTCCTCTCTCTCTGGTTTCTTGATGGACGGTCAAGATCTAGGTGGTGTCATGGATCATTGACATGGCAGATGCAATAAACCGTAGACGTCGTAGAACTCGAGGAGTCACCTATTTAATAGATATAGTCACGAAAATGCATTGGCACTTATGAATTGGGGCGCAAGTGAAATCACAGCCATTCACATGCATATGGATGCTCATCTGTGGGGTCCGCTAGCTTATCCACTCATTGCAAAAGATTCTCTTCTTGAAATACAGTACTAATTCTAAAATGAGTATAACTTTCGCGTAATAAATGTAAATGAGATTTTGTTTGCATATTTGACTTCCTCCCGACGAACTCTTCAAAATGAGTCTAATATTTAATTTTTTAAAATTGATTTCGTGAACTGTATCTATAAAGTCCTCTATTGTTTGCGCATGTAGTCCATATGCCATGTTCATGTAGTCCTGCAAAAAGTACTGCTGGATTTATAAAGTCCTTGTCAATTTTTCATATGGTACATGTAGTAATGTCAAAAGTACTGTTGATTTTACACACATGACAGCTGTAGATTCCTTTTTCACGTGGGGTCATGCTGGACCGAATCTCGAGGAACACAACTATAAACAACGGCTATGATATCAACTGCGCCCCATTTTATAAACACAATCTGCGGGTCGATATAGTCAATCCAATTAGGTAGTCTCCGGGTTTCTCGCTCTTTCATATCTAATTAATCGCAGTGGTAGGGTTATGCGTGGGAAGCTATGTTCAGAAACCACACTGTTTGATTCATTTGTCTCCCTTTTTCTTAGCAAAGATGTGTATATCGATTGTGTGGAGGGAATTTCTAGACCCGCAGAGTGCCGCGTATATTGGTAAAGCAATGGTACCCACTTCATGAACTCCGACTTCCTGCGAGTCCACGCTGGAGGCTGGACACGAGCGATGCTGTCGACGGCTCACCCAGGTCTCTTGGCTCGCTTCATCGCGGCGCCTCAGGCCGATGCTAATGGCAAGAACAAAAAGCTAGTACAAGCTATAGCTTTCTCCTCATTGCAGCGACACGAGTGGCGTTATGCACTTATTTATTTGAAACGAATGAAAAAAAAATATCAAAAGCCAGGCATGGAGCCTGTAATTGATTGCAGACGCCTCATTTTCTACTACATATCTATAATTTCTTGGTTAGCTCTCCAGCTGACTCTGGGGTTTCCCTCTCTCACGGTATTGGCTAGCTAGCTGGTCGTTTCCAGGAATCAATCAATACGATCAATCCTTATTTCAAGGTATCCCAGCTTAACTTTTTCTTTTTGTTCTCTAGTGTAGCTCTAGATTATTGTGCGACGGGGGCAATTGAATTTGTTCATGTGTAATGGTTTTCTAAATGATCAGTTTTGAAGCTTTGTAGAGCCTGGCATTGGTTGGGAATGGTGACTTGTAGGACAAATCATCCAACTTAAAACTGCCAAGTCTGGCGTCGGTAGGTAATGATGACTTGTCATAACACAGTATTTTAAAAATTAGAAAGATAGTCCACTCGGTGAATCAAGGATGAGATCGGTTTATCGTTAACATGCATACACATTGCAACATCATACTGCACGAAAAAAACCATGAACGATTTTGAATTTTATTTTATTCCTGCTTACTTCATAGTCAATATAGATACACACCTGAGTACAAAGAACACATACGGCTTCCAAGATAAACCTGATAAGAAACTTACAATACACCAGTATGACACTTCATTGGTTTCTTCAACAAAGAAAGAAAGGAGGTTCAACTACAAGAGCATTGATTGCTCACTACATATCTCAACACACGCGCTAACACAAAGAAGGCACTTGACAGTGCTCAGGTGCGAATTATCGGAACACAAACAAACCGCCCGGAGCTTGGTGGTCAATATAGATACACACCTGAGTACAAAGAACACATACGACTACATGATAATAAAGGACAGTTTGGCGAGGTAGAGAGAGAACAAAAGGGACCATAACTTACAAACTAGGTGATGAGATGAACATAATCACCATAATTAAAACAAATAACTCGCCGGACACTTGTAGCCACTTTATTGCCAGGAATGCAAGTGAAGCTAACAAAATACAGAATAAGCAAAACTAAAAGTTACCTCCATGTATCACTTTTAAAACACAGCCAGATTTTAGCAATATTTTCTTATTGTTGTACTTCTTAAGTCTACACAACTGTGGGTATTCACAACCAAATGACAGCAAGTGTAGGCCCATAAAACAATCATCAGTAACCAGAAATACTATCACCGGGAACTCTACAAAAAAGTCCCACTAGATGTCAAACTATTGCTAATAGAACTTAGTAACTAGGAGACCAGATGGCCAGAGCATACTGCAGCCACAGCACAATGCCGTGGTATCACATAGCACATAGTAGCTTACCAGAGAGGTTGTAGCCCAGGCCAAGCCTCACAGCTACCGTGGTTGCAGCATGGTGAACTCACCGCCGTCGCATGACTACAATATACAGGACCAAGGTAAGCTTACAACCATGAGGGAGGCGTGGGAGGCTAGATCTAGCATAGCAACAACACCACCACCACAAGAGCCACCAGAGGCAAGCTGCCCCTCACAGCCGGCAAGAGAGCCAGATGGCCTGAAAACAAACAAGTTTCAGTACTGCCTATGAATAGGTTACGGCGTGGTGAACAGGAGCTGGGGATAGAGGCGACTAGGGCGAGGCCGTTGAAGATCCTCAAGAGGTTGTATCCAAAGGAAGATCCACAGTTACGGCATGGGGTCGTGCACCAAGAGAAGATTATGATGGCCAGCTTCTCCTAGACATTCGCACTGGCACCAAAGGGATCTGTCGTGACGAGAAACACTTGCGGATGCCCCAGATGAAGATGTCACACCGTAACACCGCGATCAAGCTGCGGTGGTTTGGCGAGAAAAGTGGTCTCGTCCTGTTCACCATGGGAAGGCCTAGCGGGCACAGGGGCACCTTCGTGTTGAACCTCCACGACAAAGTCGTCAACAAGCTCGCCGATGACGGCGACTCGTGGAAGAACTTGCTTGGGTATGAGATGGACATGGAGACCTACCTTGCCTCTTCCTCCATGGATGGACGGTCACCGCTAGAGAAACCACCGATGCCAAGTGTTTGGAGGTTTGCCAAGTGTAGAACCACGGGTACTCGGTATATAACCTATCGTTAGAAGAAAACCTCGGTTAATATTAGGGCATGTCCAACGCAGATGATAGGGAAATAATTTCGTCTAGCTCCTGGCCAGATTTTGATTTCCAGTTAAAAAGATCGGCGGGTCGATGTTGAGTAGCGTCTTCAGTCTTGCTGCTAGTAGCAATGCTTTTGCTTCAGCTTGTATAACCGATGAAGTTACGGATGTGGATGCTTGAATCATGATAGCAAGATGCTGATCACTCGAGCTAATGGTTGACTCAAACCCTAGTTCCAGTAAATTAATTGTTTTTTCATGACGAAAAATTAGGCCCGTCGAGCTAATGCTGATCACTCGAGGAATTGAACACAGCTAAGGGTGTTCATCACAGATTTTAAAAGAACCCGTCAAAATCGGCGTAATGCCCAATGGAGATAATTGGTTAATGACTTGCGTAGCTGTAGCCCGTTTAAGACGGTGTAAAGAAACCAGTGATGAACGCCACTGAATACAGCACAACAAGTTTATCATCGCTTGCTTTCTTTAGCTCCCTTTGGTCTAGACGTGGTCATCAACTGCCGGTTGATCGCCTCCATCTCACATGTCTCCTTCTTTCGGACCTTCATCGTCACCGCCGTCATCCTCCCTGCCAAGTTACCGATGATATGAAGATATGCGCTTCCCTCGTCCGCGAGCGCCCGCCGCTCCCCTCCAACCTCTACGTGCACTGCTCAGGCGCCGCTCTCGCGGAGCGCCCATCCACGCTCGCCATGGTGGACGACCTCATCCTCTTCCATGTCTACGTCGGGTGTGCCTACCACGCCCGCTCCGCGCTGCCGTCCTACTTCTTCATGCACCGGGTCGACCCCAACCGGCCGTCCCTCGAGCTGCTGCCGCAACCGCCCCCGCAAGATTTGGTCCGCAAGTATCATGCGTTTGGCATCTTCCCTCGCGGCGGGGAAGAGGATCACTACACCATCGCCTCGATGATTCCTCATCAATTCAAGGACGGCATTTTTACACTTCGCCTCTACGACTCCGAGACTAAGACCTGGAGCTCGAAGAAGCTGTCCGTCGAGTCGCCGCAGGACGACTTCCCGGTTCCCATCCCCATCAACTATCGCTTTCTGTTATCATCACATAATATGTCCACTGTGCTCACTCTTGGAGGAACCATCGGCTGGGTCGATCTCTGGCGCGGCGTCCTCTTCTGTGACATGCTCTCCGGTCACCATACGCTACGTGGTGTTCCGCTGCCGCTCTCACTGAAGCTTACCAAACCTGACGGCGATCCAAGCGACGAGGAGCTAACATCTGGAAGAACTAGCCGTGGCATCGCCTTCGTCGGTGGCCATCTCAGGTTAGGAGAGGTTCGTTTCAAGGTCGCCCCCGTTGTGTATGACCAAGATACTGGGTCGCCTCGCCACCGAATCGAGAACTGGACAATCACCACCTGGACCAACAAGGAGATGAGTAACTCCTACGATGATTGGCGCATGGTCGACACGATCCAAGCTTCCGACATCTTACTCGGCGACCACCCGAAATCCGACCTACCGCCGATAGACTTGCACAATCTTTATGTCTCTGATCCTGTTATTGGCATGAACGGGAATGACATGCATGTTGTTTACCTGACTGCGAGGGAGAACTGGAGGCACCCCAAATCATGGGTCCTAGCTATTGACACGAGGGATCGCAAGGTGCAAAGTGTGGTGGCCACGCCCGGCCTCTATCCGAGGAAATGCGCTACTACGAAGTCGCCTGCTCGCCTGCTTTGTCCGTTACTGACACCGGTTGTTGCATTGACTCTTTAGGAGACGAAGAAAAGCAGTCGCGGAGATAATGCAAAAGAAGTTCCTAGACCCGTACGGAAATAGTTAAACATCATGGGTTGAGCAAAAGTGGTGACGTGGATGCATGAGAGAGCAGAGAAATAAGGTAGTGGGGATCTCATATTTAGAGATAAAAGATGTCTGTGTGGGACTATATTACTTCACCGTTTTGCCTGTCTGCCTCCTGTTTAGTTGATATGTGTTTTTTTAGCCTCTCTGTATGCTATTAAGTTGATATGATGGCTGCAGGTATATGGAAATGTGAATTTGGTATATATAAACAACCTGGCTATTTTCATATGCTCCACTTCATCTTAATCAAATCAGCTGCATATTTGTTTTATTCGTGTGCTCCTGCCTCCTAGCCTTTGCAACCATTTTAATCTATTTCATTACATGCTGTATCAGGTGGGACTTTGGAGGCTTAGCATTTAGCAATCAAATGGATATGAGTTAATTAAAGTCAGCATACGCGCAGTTTCAAGTGAGGTTGAGATTGAGCAACACATACCTTTATCACTTGATATATTCTGGACAATTTTGTCCTCCTTGAGATAGATCTATCTTGATTAGTTGTAATGATGTTATATATCATATGTCTGTGCTGCAAATGGTTAGCTGTCCTTGGTGGTGGATATTCTTGTACTTAATTCTACATTTTGTACTTTGCAATGGACTTATGATTTTCACAAGTTCTGTGATTGGCTGCTTGCTCTTGCTCTTGCTCTCGCAATCCCTAACCCTATACTTAAGACTATCAGCACCAGTTCCAACCGAAATTGAGAGCTAAATCGCTGCCAATCATCAAACCCTTAACCCTACCTAAATCCGCCCGGGGTCATTTTTGCTATTTGGCACGGACCCACTTGACAAAGGACTACATGAATTGTTTTGGGGAGTACTAGATGGTTTTGGCAAAAAAAAAAAATGGTCTAACATGTACAGCCAAGCAGTGAACTAAATGGACCTATTTTGCACCCAAAAATCAAGTTTGTGTACCAGCCAACCACTAAGCTAAACGCATCAAACCTGCAAGTCCTAGAAGGATTTTCTAGACGTGGATCATTTAGTACCAGCCGTCAGATCCTCCAGGGGAGGGCGTGATGGCAACTGACGTGATTGCTCCGGACTGGGTTTGCTCCTTAAGCCGTCGCGTCATGATAAGGTCCGATAAATTACATCCTCCTCCGGAATCGATCGACGCATTAGCGAAACACATCTGCCATCGATCAATATATCAATCTCGATACCACCGGCAGGAGATGCCGCCGCCGCGCACAGGACAGCGCTGCCCCCGTCCTTCTTCGGCCAACCCGGCGCCCTACTGCAGGAAGGCGAAACACCGCCGGATCAAAAAACATCGTCAACACCGCAAAGCCAGCGGCAGCCCGACCGTGTCTCTGTCGGACGACTTGGTCACCTGCATCTTCGCCGGGTTATCGGATGCGGCAGCTGCGGTCCGCTGCGCCGCCACGTGCCGGCGCTGGGGGCGCGTCGTGGCCACGAGCGCCTCCATAATCTCCCCCTCTCTGCCGTCCCTCGGCCGCTTTTTGCCGGACCTCGCGGTCGGCCTCTTCCACCGGCCTGAGATAGACCTGCCCGCAGCGGCATCATCCCTGCCGTGCTTCGTGCCCATGGCCTCCGCCGCTCGCTTCCTCCTCGCCGGCCAGCAGCGGCTTCTCAGCGTCGCGGGGCTACGCGACGACGGCGGGCTCTTGAACCACTCCCGCCCCGTCGCGTCCCGGAACGGCCGCCTGGTTCTGGAGCTCCGGCGCGAGGGCCACGCCGCCAGCGGTCTCCGCCTCACCGTCTGCAACCCGATGATGCCTAATAGCATCGTCGTCGTGCCGCCTCTGGTCTCATCAGCAAGCACCATACAAGACTACGGCTGCGCGTTGCTCACCGGCCAGGACCTCCGCCCACCTCGCTGCAACAGTTTCTTCCGTCTGCTGCTCGTCTACAACCACAACCGTGGCCCCGGGAACTCGACCGTGCTCCAGTGCTACTCCTCGGACACTGGCTGCTGGGGACGGGAGGCCGAGTGCTGCATCGAAATTCCAAGCACGAAGATCTGCGACATCGGCCAAGCTGTGGTGCGCCGCGGAGTGGCCTTCTGGGCACTGGACCTTGGGGTGCTCGGGGCACGCCTCGATCAGATCGACCAGCATGGCGCCGTGATGGACATGCACTTGGTGCCGTATGACACACCTCATTGGTGGCCAGAAAAGCGGCTCTTGGGCATCTCGCCCGACAACAGGCTCTTCTTCATGTACACTGGGGTCGTGCACCAAGAGAAGATTATGATGGCTAGCTTCTCCTACTTCGAGTTCGAGGAAGAAGACAACATTCGCACTGGCACCAAAGGGATCTGTCGTGACGAGAAACACTTGCGGATGCCCCAGATGAAGATGTCACACCGTAACACCGCGATCAAGCTGCGGTGGTTTGGCGAGAAAAGCGGTCTCGTCCTGTTCACCATGGGAAGGCCTAGCGGACACAGGGGCACCTTCGTGTTGAACCTCCATGACGAAGTCGTCAACAAGCTCGCTGATGACGGTGACTCATGGAAGAACTTGCTTGGGTATGAGATGGACATGGAGGCCTACCTTTCCTCCTCCTCCATCGATGGATGGTCACCGCTGGAGAAACCGCCGATGCCAAGTGTTTGGAGGTTTGCCAAGTGTAGAACCACGGGTACCCGGTATATAACCTATCGTTAGAAGAAAACCTCGGTTAATATTAGGGCATGTCCACCGCATACGCTAAGAGAGACGATAGGGAAATAATTTTGTCTAGTTCCTGGCCAGATTTTGATTTTCAGTTAAAAAGGTCAGCAGGTCGATGTTGGGTAGCGTCTTCAGTCTTGCTGCTAGTAGCAGTGCTTTTGCTTCAGCTTGTATAACCGATGAAGTTACGGATGTGGATGCTTCAATCATGATAGCAAGATGCTGATCACTCGAGCTAATGGTTGACTCAAACCCTAGATCCAGTAAATTAATTGTTTTTTTTATGACGAAAAATTAGGCCCGTCGAGCTAATGCTGATCACTCGAGGAATTGAACACAGCTAAGGGTGTTCACCACATATTTTAAAAGAACCCGTCAAAATCGGCGTAATGCCCAATGGAGATAATTGGTTAGTTTTTTTAATGACTTGCGTAGCGGGAGCCCGTTTAAGACGGTGTAAAGAAACCAGTGATGAACGCCACTGAATACAGCACAACAAGTTTATCATCGCTTGCTTTCTTGAGCTCCCTTTGGTCTAGACGTGGTCATCAACTGCCGGTTGATCGCCTCCATCTCACATGTCTCCTTCTTTCGGACCTTCATCGTCACCGCCGTCATCCTCTCTTTCCGGACAACCACTCTTCCGTCCATCTCCACTTCGTCCTAAAAATATTTCAGCAAGTTCTCACCTCAGCTTCGTAAAAAACACTTGCACAAGCTAGAACGAAAAGATGCAACTAAAACAAGAATTTCTGCAACTTCAGAAAATGTGACTTGAATGAAAATGAAAAACGTCTGAAGTGGAATGCTATCATGTGGAGTTAATGCTTAGTTTGGGCCATGATGAGAATGTGCTTTTAATGCTGGGTGTGCCGCGGCTGAAAATGTCATAGCCTTAGTATGTTCGGGAATATAGCGCAACAAGTTTATCATAGCTTGCTTCCTTGAGCTCCCTTTGGTCTAGACGTGGTCATCCACTGCCGCCCAATCGCCACCAGCTCGCCACGCCAGTGTCCTTCTTACGGACTTCCGTCGTCACCGCCGTCATCCTCCCTTTCCGGTCGACCACCCTCCCATCCATCTCCACTTCGTCCTAAAAACATTGCAGCAAGTTTTTTTTTTTACTTTAGCTTTGTGAAAGAAAAAAATGCACACAGGAGAAGGAAAAAAATGCAGCTAAAACCTGAGTTTCTGCAACTTCAGAAACTGTGACTTGATGGAAACTGAAAAGTGTATGAAATGGAACTAGGAAGTTTGCGGCGCGGCGCACGCCGCGCCCGTGTTGTCTACGGTGTGGCATTATTTTATAAACGGCATTTTTAGGTTTAGGAGTGCGGGATTCCTTTTCAAAAACAGATGAAGAAGCATCTAAAACTCGACCATGCCTTTGTGTTATCACCAGAATTTGACCGAGTCAGAGGTGGGCCGCGATCAAGATGGACTTGAAGAATATACATGGAAGAAATACGTGAATCGGCCTGTTATGCAAAGTTTGGGCTAGTTGGCCCGTGTATCTTAATATAGTAGATTACGTATTGGTTAGGTAGAGTTTGCCTCGTACACGGTTGGGATTATTCCCAGGTTAGAAAGTCCCCTGGACTATAAATATGTATCTAGGGTTTATGAAATAAACAACAACCATCGTTCAACACAAATCAATCTCGGCGCATCGCCAACTCCTTCGTCTCGAGGGTTTCTTCCGGTAAGCATCATGCTGCCTAGATCGCATCTTGCGATCTAGGCAGCACAAGCTTATTTCGTTGTTCATGTGTTGCTCGTACTAAAGCCTTTTTGATGGCGAGCAACGTAGTTATCTTAGATGTGTTAGGGTTAGCATTGTTCTTCGTATCATATGCTGTCGTAGTGCAACCCTTATACATCTAGCCGCCCTTACACCTATCTTAGGTGTAGGGGCGGCACCCCGCTTGATCATTATTTAGTAGATCCGATCCGTTACGGTTGCTACTTGTTCTTCAAGGATTAGTTTAATATCTGCAATAGTTAGGCCTTACAAAGGGTTGGAGGATCCAGTGACGCGTAGGGTGTCGTTTGCTAGCCCTAGACAGGATGTTCCGAGGATCAACTTCGCGTTGGTTTTTAGGCCTTGTCTAGGACCGGCTTACGATCACCGTACGTGACCGCGAGGCCCAATCGTGAGTAGGATGATCCGATTATGCGGTGAAAACCCTAAATCGTCGTAGATCGCTTTAGCTTTATCTTGATCAAGCAGGACTACCATATATTCGTGCACCTCGTACGAATCATGGGTGGATCGGCTCCTTGAGCCGATTCACAGGATAACCTGAGAGCCGATCGAGGCTCGTATTTAATGTTTACGTGTATGCCATGCAGGAAACTAAGCGAGGCATCTCCATCACCTTCCTGACCAGGTATAGGTCAGGTGGCACGCCCTTGCACCAGCATCGGACGTGCGTACCAGAGGCTTTGCGGGCCGTCGCTCGGAGGGACCAGGGCCAGCCGCAGCCCTAAGTTGTTCCCGGCTCTACTGTGTTGCCCGTTGCTGCTCGCCGGTGGGTTTCTGACCGCAACATATTCTGGCACGCCCGGTGGGACAAGCTTCGACATCAACCACATCGCCATCTACATCTGAGATGGCGGACGGCACTCCAGTCACGTACGAGGATCTGACCGACGAGCTCAAGAAGAAGTATGACGAGGTCAAAGCTATCCTCGAGGCCGACCTCATCGGCTCTTTTCACAGAACCCGTTCACATGGCATCAGGTGGAAGGGGTTCTCGCCTGATGGTGCGCTCGATGGGATAGACATGTCTGCCCCGTCAGAGGAACGCACCAGGTCCCTACGTCAGGAGATCAACTACATGGTGGCTCACTCGCTGCACCGCCACTCTGAGAACCTGGTGAACACTTTGGAGTGCGTCGCTCTTCGGGTGATCCAGGAGATCATGAGGCACCAGTACTCCCCGTCAGGACCAGCTCTCGGGACATACCAAGGAGAGATGCCACTCCAGTCCCGTCCACCGCTGCCATTTGCGTTGGCAGCACCAGAAGTGCCGAATTCACCGGCATTCATCTCTACAAGATCGGTGGTGACCCTAGTGACTGCCAGTTCTTGCATGAGACGCCTAAGGAGATCCCTCACGGATACATGTGCACATACGTGCCGGACTGCGGTAACTGGGCACTCACAAACCAGGCCGCGACAACAGGGATTTCTGGAAAAGCAGGAGGAACGTCAGCGACAGATCTTGAGAAGCAGACGTGGCTAGCTAAGTACGCCACTCCGACGAACCTCCAGAGCACAACTCCTGCAGTTGGCTCAGAGCTGGAAAAGCAAGCATGGCTGGCTAAGTACGCCACCTCGGCGAATCTTCAGAGTTCGACTCCTGCAGCCAGCACCGTGGATCAAATCAGTACTATACTGAGAGATCAGTTCGGCATGGTGCCGAAAAGGAGGACAATCGGCTATTCCAAGCCGTACCCCGATGAGTACGAATTGGTCCCGCTACCACCCAAATATCGGCTCCCTGATTTCTCCAAATTCAGTGGATCAGATGGTTCCAGCTCCATCGAGCATGTGAGCCGATATTTGGCACAGCTAGGAACGGCCTCAGCGTCGGATCCACTACGCGTGAGGTTCTTCGCACAGTCCCTCACGGGATCGGCTTTCGGGTGGTACACTTCGTTGCCACCGGACTCGATCCGGACTTGGAAGCAGTTGGAAGAACAGTTCCACATGCAGTTTCACTCAGAAGCTTCCGAGGCCGGCATTGCCGATCTAGCTCAAATACGTCAGAAGCGTGGAGAAACCGTGGCGGAATACATCCAGCGCTTCAGAAATCTGAGGAACCGATGTTATTCGGCTCGTGTGACTGAAAAAGAAGCAGTCGAGTTGGCAGTGGTGGGCCTCGCCTCACAAATCAAGGATATGGCCTCCCAAGCAGACTACCCTTCACTGGCGCACATGGTTCAGAAACTGTCAGCATATGAACAGCGCCACCCGGACTTGTACCAGGACAAATTCAAGCGTGCGGTAGTCCTGGTTGAGGCGGATGAAGACGAAGGCTCTGCGGGAGATCAAGAGGTAGCAGTGGCTGAATGGACTCGGGGGGCAACCCCCGTGTCCTGCAAATGGGTAAAGCCACCAGGTCCGCCTAGAGGGTTCGATTTTGACGTGACTAAAACGGAGCAAATCTTCGACCTCCTACTCAAGGAAAAGCAGTTGAAGATACCCGAAGGCCTCAAAATCCCCACGGTACAGGAGCTGAACGGAAAGCCATACTGCAAATGGCATAACTCGCTCTCCCATGCCACCAACGACTGCAGGGTGTGGCGTCAGCAGATCCAAATGGCGATAGAACAAGGACGTCTGATTTTCAACCAGTACGCCATGAAGGTCGACACCCACCCCTTCCCCGCCGTTAACATGGTGGAATGCACTTACCCTGAAGGTTGCCAGCCAGGATCCTCGTTCAGCATCAACATGGTAGGACCTGGACACCACTCTGGCAAGGATGGAGACGAGGGCAGCTGCTCTCGTAGCAAGGACACAGAGGAGGCCGCTCCACGCGATCGGCTCCGTCACGATGGCCAGCGCTACGTCACAGAGGGAGAAGTAAAGAACATAAGATATCAGCGACCCCTCTCTGATCACCTCCTCAATAAGTATGTGAGTCAATATAGCCAACGCCGACGATCCAGCGACGATGATGATAGAGACCGTCTGGCTAGGGACACCAGGAGACATCGTCGGCATGATCGCGAAGAGGAGTACGAGCGCCGTGCCAAGGAAGAGTCGAGGGAGCAGGACGACGAGGATAGGCACTGGGACTGCCCCTTCTTCAGACACTGCTGGGATTCAGGAATGAGCCGATTGCCTACAATCGGCAACTGCCCAGAATGTAACCGGAAGAAGAAGGAGGCAGCTAACGTGTCCGTGTTCCAACGCTTAGGGCCTCTCACACCTCGAAGCAAACGCGCTGAGTCCCCTCGGGTGGAAGATCTCGAGGATTTGGAAGATCTCGAGGATCTGGAAGAAGAAGAAGACAGGTACCACTGGCCAAGGTGGTGCCCTGATGGACTCAGCCGTTCCCAAAAGCGTAGGGTTCAGCGATTGCGCGGCTTGGAGGAAGCTGAAAGGTTATACCTGCACACGCTAAGAAAGGCGCGGCCTGATCTGGCCGCGAAAATTCAGCGAACCCTGGATGAAGAGGGTCGACCACGGAAAATGGAGTGGCGCCCCAAGCAAAGGAAAGCCGATGATGAAACATCGGCTGGCACAAACATGGTGCTCGTCCTTCCGACGGAGTTTAGTGCTCCAGGATTACACGAGGCACCCAATTTGGACGACTGCGAGCGCATCGACGTGACGAAGGGCAGGGTTAGGCTGGTCTTATCCACTGGCCTGACCGTGTAGCAAGAGAAAACCGATGAGCAAATGTGGCGAGGCCGATCCTTGGGATCGGCCCCCAAAGATCTATGAAGGAACATTACAAAACCTTCATTGAACGCTTCGATCAATATGGAGGCCGATTCCAGCAATCGGCCAAAATTATCCTCACCACATGTTCTGCTTGTATACAACGTCGATCTACTGGGCAGCGGTTTACGTCGGCTGATGAGTCAGGGAAAATCAACATTGGTCCTACCGAAGCCGACGTGCAAATACGGTGCCTTGGCTAAATTACAGAGCCGATATCTGCAGTTACCTGACAGATTCGGCTCGGGGGGCATCTAATCAGATGAACATGTGCAGATGAACATGTGCAGGTGAACATGTGCGCAGTGAAATATTAGGGGCCGATTAGAAAAAATCGGCCAGTAAAGAAAAAAAAATTCATGACATACAGCCGATGCACAGCCATCGACTCTAGTACAATTACGCAAGACCTACCGGCTATGTGCTCAAGGCCCAGATTTTCGCCAAGATGGTTTTCAGTTCGGCTTCAAGAGCTTCTGTTTCCTTGAAGGGAATGTACAATGAGAGCTTCTTCAGCTGCAATGAGCCGATTGCAATAGTACTGTAGTGTTTCGTCTACAATATCGGTTTTCAACAGAGGAAGAAGTAATCGATGGGGTCAAGAGCGACTGAGTCGGCAGGGTGGCTGTGTCAGAATTACCTGAGTTCCAAGCCTTTTGCCTGATCTGTGCATCCTTACCAGTATTCTCGCCTTGGCTGAGGCTCGGGGGGCAGCTGGCCCGGTAGATGCTCTGTTTTGGAAGCCGATTGAGGCGTCATCGGCTGATCCTTCATTACAACCTCCTTCAAAAATGGTGAGTTCATGCAGGAGAAGATCGTTGGGCCTGGTTGGAAGAATTTAAAGGCTCTCTTGAGGACTTCACATTATCCACCAGATCTCAGGGTCATCAGTTGAAGAATTGGAGGATGGATCGTAAAGGACCGATGTGTTGCTATCGGCTCATTAAGCATTGGCTAAGTGGACAAATCGGCAGAATCAGTATGAGGGGAAATCGGCTAAATTGGCTCAAGGGAAATCGGCAAAGTCAAATTGGGGAAATTCTTCATTGATAAGCAAGATTTCTTACATAAAGAGCTGATTGCTCCCAAAAGGAAGTACTAGGGGATACATTGCCCCGTCTACTACTACTGATCCTATGCTAATGGTCCTATCTAAGGGCCGTCGCTGTCCTCGTCATCGCCGTCGTCGCCGCTGTCGGCGCTACTCCAGCGGCCGCCGGCCGGGCCCTCGTTGTCCTCATCCTCCTCGTCAGCATCGTCGTCGTCGCTGTCGAAGTCGCTGAGGTTCCCCGGCCAGGGGCAGAACCGTTTGGCCGGCGGCTCGTCGGAGGAGGTGTCGTCCTCCTCCTCTTCCTCCTCCTTCTCCTCCTCCTCCTCCTCGGGAGAGGTGAAGTCGTCGCAGGAGAAGCGATCGTCATCGCTCTCCTCCTCCGTTTCCCGTCGGCGAGGAAGCGGAGGTCACTTTCCCCGTCGGTCAAGGACTTGTCGTCCTCTGACCAGACGGAGAAGTCATGACTGGGCTCCTCCCCGGCCTCGATGGCGCGGCGGGTGTTGGCCGCGTGAACCTCCTCCGGGTTCGGCTCCGGCGTCGGCTCGCGGGAAGAGGAAGACTGGGTGGAAAGATCCGATGAGACAGAGGAGGAAGAAGACATGGTGGCGCAGGAGGGCTTTTGGAGTGCTAATGCGAAGGGGATGCGGAGGCAAACTGTTTGGAGCGGTTAAATAAAAGGGGATATAGTGGAAATTCAATGCCACAGCAGTTTCCGAGGAAGTGGTGCCTAAAAGAAAAAAAAACTGCCAGGTCACGCGGAGAAGTTGAGAAGGCAAGGCATCATGATAAAGGATACTGCGACGGTTCTGCTCTGCCACGACATGACCCGACGAAGGAAAAGCAGAGTGATTTTGGAATTATCAATTCCAAAACCAGGGGGGCATGTGTTATCACCAGAATTTGACCGAGTCAGAGGTGGGCCGCGATCAAGATGGACTTGAAGAATATACATGGAAGAAATACGTGAATCGGCCTGTTATGCAAAGTTTGGGCTAGTTGGCCCGTGTATCTTAATATAGTAGATTACGTATTGGTTAGGTAGAGTTTGCCTCGTACACGGTTGGGATTATTCCCACGTTAGAAAGTCCCCTGGACTATAAATATGTATCTAGGGTTTATGAAATAAACAACAACCATCGTTCAACACAAATCAATCTCGGCGCATCGCCAACTCCTTCGTCTCGAGGGTTTCTTCCGGTAAGCATCATGCTGCCTAGATCGCATCTTGCGATCTAGGCAGCATAAGCTTATTTCGTTGTTCATGCGTTGCTCGTACTGAAGCCTTTTTGATGGCGAGCAACGTAGTTATCTTAGATGTGTTAGGGTTAGCATTGTTCTTCGTATCATATGCTGTCGTAGTGCAACCCTTATACATCTAGCCGCCCTTACACCTATCTTAGGTGTAGGGGCGGCACCCCGCTTGATCATTATTTAGTAGATCCGATCCGTTACGGTTGCTCCTTGTTCTTCAAGGATTAGTTTAATATCTGCAATAGTTAGGCCTTACAAAGGGTTGGAGGATCCAGCGACGCGTAGGGTGTCGTTTGCTAGCCCTAGACAGGATGTTCCGAGGATCAACCTCGCGTTGGTTTTTAGGCCTTGTCTAGGACCGGCTTACGATCACCGTACGTGACTGCGAGGCCCAATCGTGAGTAGGATGATCCGATTATGCGGTGAAAACCCTAAATCGTCGTAGATCGCTTTAGCTTTATCTTGATCAAGCAGGACCACCATATATTCGTGCACCTCGTACGAATCATGGGTGGATCGGCTCCTTGAGCCGATTCACAGGATAACCTGAGAGCCGATCGAGGCTCGTATTTAATGTTTACGTGTATGCCATGCAGGAAACTAAGCGAGGCATCTCCATCACCTTCCTGACCAGGTATAGGTCAGGTGGCACGCCCTTGCACCAGCATCGGACGTGCGTACCAGAGGCTTTGCGGGCCATCGCTCGGAGGGACCAGGGCCAGCCGCAGCACTAAGTTGTTCCCGGCTCTACTGTGTTACCCGTCGCTGCTCGCCGGTGGGTTTCTGACCGCAACACCTTGGTATGAAGATCGTTGGTTACAATTTTGTAAAATAATATAATACCTAGGTTATCGAAGTACCACAGAAATGTCAGTGAAATAGGCAGAAAATCGTGGAGTGCTTTTGTTTATAGATCGTTGGTTAAAATATTATAGAAACAATATTTGGGTTGCTGAAGTACCACAGAAGTACCCATGAAATAGGTGGCGGATGGTGGAGTGTTTTTGTTTTCAGTGTTGCTACAAAAGGAAATGGTAGTATTTCTTCGGCCGAAAGAGGCAATGGGTGATAGAGTAAATCTATCTTTATAAAGTTACCATAAAAGAAGATCATCTCAGGTGAAAATGTGATGGATGGTGGAGTAAGTATATTTTTTTGATGTTACCGTAGAAGAACACAACATTATTTTCCCGAGTAAAAGAGGGAGCGGATGTTGGTTATTTTTTTTGAATCAGCATTGAAGAATCATGCACTACTAAAAAAAATATCGGTAGGTAATTAATGTACATAACCACGGTTGAGGTTGAAGGTTCGTGAAAAAATTACTACCCTATGTGTCGTTGCAAAATGACCGGTGGAGAAATATGTGGTCTTAAATAACTAATAGTAAGTAGTTAACGGCGTGTTTCATAGTTTACATCGGCAATGTTCAAGATGTGTACTGAGAAATTGCTTTCTAGAAACATATACGTTGTTTTCGCCTCACAAAAAATTACTGCTAAAACTAAATTTGAGGTTGAAATTGTCACGCCGTTGCACGGTTGAAAAATTATCGTCTCCCGAATATGCGTCCTCAAATAATATCGTACTGAGCTATTTTTCGACGGGATGATGTAGTAACTCTACCTATTTTCTTTTTGATCGATTGGTTAACTGAACGGGTTACGTTAGTGAATTTGGTCCATACATTTTCTGACAGCAATCTCGACCATTTTTTCTCCTTCTGAACCTTCTAGAGGCGAAAGCAACAAAAACCAGCAAATCTCTGTTGCCTCCGCTTGCACTGCCTCTTCGGGACTTCGCTTCCGTCGAGCCTTTGGTCCTCAGGCCAGAGAGGAATGGGCCAGTTTGCTCCCCAAACTTCAGGAAACCAGGCTTGCTCCGGGAGCTGACACCATCACCTGGATCCTTGACCCCTCGGGCTGCTACTCCGTGTCATCCATGTACAAGAAACTGTCCGAGGGAGCTTCTGTTGCGCATGCTAGGGATGTGTGGGCAGCCAAACTCCCTCTTAAGATTCGCATTTTCACCTGGCAGTTGATCCTTGATCGCCTCCCATCTAGCCAGTTGGTGGCCTCCAGGTTTGGCCCGGCAACTGGGAGATGTGCCCTCTGTGATGCGCCAGAAGACACAAATCATATCTTCTTCACTTGTTCGCTCGCTAGATTTATGTGGAGTGTGGCAAGGCAGCTCCTCGATTGTCGCTGGTCCCCTACCTCTTTTGCCCAGTTTTTTGCCATCGTCTCCAGTTTTTCGGGCCGTCCGCGCCGTCTTATTTGAACCCTTTTTGCGGCGCAAAGCTGGGCGCTTTGGCAAGTTCGCAACAAGCACGTTTTTGAATCTAGGGTGATTTCTAAACCTGCTAACCTTCTTTATAAAACTGTCGTGTTCTTGCAGCTGTGGACGCCTCTCGCAAAGCCTCAAGACAGAGCAAACCTGTTGGAGATGGCAAGGCAATTAAGACTTTTGCACGCGGACGTGGTGGCAAGCGACCAGCAAGGATCTCCGATGGCGCAGGCGCACGCGACTCCTCTTGACGTGGCGCCATGACTTAGGCTGGATCGCCCCTGTTTCGTTTTCTTGCTATGTTGTTAGCTTGTTCCTTCGGCTAAGCTGTATGCCGCAGCATTGTAACCATACTATGTTTCAAACCTCGAGGGCTTTATTAATTTAAAGTCGGGCACTAGATGCCTTTTATCTAAAAAAAAGTGAGGCAAACGACCCAGGGCGGCAGAGTAGCCGCGTCCGCCGCGCCGGAGCGGAGCAGGAGGAGCCACGGCCGCGGGGCGGGTGGGGATCGGGAGTGCTCAGTTTGCGATGCGGCGCTGGCCATGGCCAGCCTTGCAGCGGGCACACCAGCTCGCGCGCAAAGAGGGCGCGACTCTTGCAACGTTTGGTCAAAGTGAAGCTCCAAGGAATGGTGTCGGATCGTGGGTCTGGTACGCTACTTCTTGCTATATGCTAGTTTCTGCAAGACTATACTTTAAGCATTTTGGTGGTCCATTCGTCTCTTTAGGGGAAATGAATTATGGAAATAAGCGAAGATGAACTTTTTTTCTGTTCTGCCGCGGCTTTGATTTAGTTTGATATTCAGTTAGCTCCATTCGTTAAAGCCCACCTCCATTGAGTGATTGGTAGACCAATAACTTAACGAAATACCGGAGAGGTGAGAAAAGATGTAACTATGGAGACTGTATATTCATACTAAGTAAATCAATAGAACCAAATATAGACAATTTGAAGAGCTTACTGTTCTGCCAAGGCTCAAAACTTAACGAATCTGGCGAAAGCAAGTGGTTGGCTGTGTGCTACAGTAGATTCTGGCGGATCTGGCGATTGAGAGGCGATTTTGAATTTCCGAGCCCCGCGGGCGGCGGCGGCGGGGAGGGTCGGCACGCCGGGATGGGGGCGCCGATTTCCCCCTCGACCACGGGAGCGGGGAGCTGCCGGGGCCGGTTCTGGGCGCTGGAGGAGGTGGATGGGGAGGCCTCACCGGCGTCCGAGTCTGAAGAAGTGGAGGTCTCAGATGTGGGTGAGCCGGGCTCACCTTGCAACACACCGTCGGAGCTGCGGTTGGACGGCTTCGTCCGGCGCGCAGAGGAGCTGGGCGGGGAGCTCAGGCTCGGGAGGCGGTCGGCGTTCGCGCCCGGCGGAAGGGGCTCTCGATTCCGGCCGCGGGAGACGCCCCGCTGCCGCCGTTTGTGTGCTCTGGATGGGCGCCGCCCACGAGGTGCAGGGGCACGTGGGGGTGCCGCCCGTTGTCCTGCGTCGGCGCCGGCTGGGGGCAAGACGGATGCTCTGCGGACGGCGGCGGTGCCGCCGGGGACGCCGGAGGCTCCGGTTTCGGCGCCGCCAGGGATGCGGGTGGCCGAGGTTGTCGGGGGAGGCACGCGTGGCTCGGGGGCCGCGGCCTGTCCCCCGCGTGGGCCGGCTGTTGGGCCGCTTGGCCCAATTGGGCTACTTCTGTGCAGCACCCCAGAGGGCTTTGGGGAGGACGCCGAGGGAGGCTCCTGGCTGACTATCTCTCAGGACGCTGGGCCGTCCTTGGCCCAGGTGGAGGGGGAGCCCAACCCGCCTGGCTCGGTGAGGCCCAGCCGACGGGAGGGGAGCCTCTTTAGGTGGCTTTGGCTGCCTAAGGGATGCACGATCCCAACCCTAGGGTTTCCTGCTCGTGCGAGTGAAGTTAGGCAGAGGCTCAACGACCCGTTTGCGCCGCCGCATCGACTCCTCCGCAAAATCGCGCCACCGCCCCCTCTCTCTCGCTCCTTTGCTGCGGCGGTGATGGACAGAGGGTTCGAGGAAGGGCGGAAGAGGAGGCTGGAGGGGGAGGCGAGCCAGTGGCGGGCGGACGGCGGGGACTTTGACCACGGTGAGGGTCGCGGCTCCGGTGCGGGCCGTGGCGGACGGCTTGAGGGCGGCGGCAGGCTCGAGGGTGGTTACCATGGCGGCGAGTACCACTACCAGAGTGCTGACCACCGCTACCAGGGGCGTGGCCGGGAGGATTGGGGCCCACCGCCGCCTTGGTGGGAAGAGCAACAGCGTCGTGAGGCGACACAACGGCGGGAGGAGGAGCAATGGCAGCGGCAACAAGAGGCGATGCGCGCCAGGGGTCAGGGAGACCGGGCGGCTGCCGCGGGTCAGGGAGACCGTGGTGGCGCGGGCGGCCATCGCCAGCATATCAACAAGGCTAAACCTTTCAAGAAGGCGCAGGGCGCGGCCGGAGGGGGGCAGCAACCCTTGGCGAAGGGGAAGAACAAGGCTGGTGCTTCCAAGGGTGGAACACCGGCCGGAGGAGAGTGCTTCAAGTGTGGCCGCGAGGGACATTTCCAATCGGAATGCACCTTCGAGCCCCTCTGTGTGATCTGCAGCGTGAGGACATTCCTCGGCGAACTGTCCGTCGAGGGGAAAGACTTTGAGGCTGCAATCCATGGGCCACGCGATCACCGGGGGCGGGTTCTATAACATTGATGTAGAGCCGCTGAGAGGTAGCCAGGCACCCGGGGAGGTGTTCGCGGCGATCATTAGCTTCAAGGGGAAGCCCCTTTCGGAGGAACAGCTGTCCGATGAACTCAAGCATCTGGTGGATGAGCTTTGGGACTGGCAAGTGCGCAAGCTCTCGGAGGTAGAGTTTTCCGTTGTCTTCCCATCCCGCGAGACGCTCAAGCTGAGCACGGGCAGCGGAAAGTTGTTCCTCCCGCTGAGCAGGACTGACACGGCTATCCGTGAGGCTTTTCTGGCTCCTAGGCCCAGTGTGCTGCTGCCGTCGACGTGGGTTCGCCTGACCGGGGTCCCTGAGGATCTGGCGACTAAGGAGAGGCTCATGGCTGCTTTCGTGATGGTGGGAAGGCCGTTTGAGGTGGATGAGTTGTCGTTGAAGAAGAGGGACACGGAGCCGATCCGCATGCGCTTCCATTGTCGGTTCCCGGAAAGGATCAAGGGGTCGGTTCAAGTGTTCGTGAACGGGGAAGGGTTCACTGTGGGGGTGCAAGCTGAAGCGCCGCCGCGTGGGGGCGCTGGGGGATCAGGGGGGCCGCCCAAACCTCCGGCTCGTCAGGACGATGAGGACGAGGAGTCTGACGGCTTCTCCTCGGACAGCGAGTGGAACAGACACCGGCGCAGGAAGAACAAGGACAGCGAGAAGGAGAAGGATGCGGTGCCGGAGAAGGACAAGTCAGTTTCGACGGGGACTACCGGCAAGACCGTCTTGGGGGCGGCAGCTGTGGGACAGGGGTCCCAGTCCGCTCCCCCGCCTGGGAAGGGGCCGGCGCCTGGTGGTCTGGCGCTGGATCAGTATGGGTCAAACCTTAAGGGGACGGCGATCCCCTTCTCGTTCCCATCCCTGGAGCTGTACGGGCCGGAGGGGCTGCAGGCGACGCCGATGGGGACTGAGGCAGGCAGGGCTGGCCTGGAGGGCTCCTCGCTCTCCACGGTGACGGACCCCCCCTCCTCTTGGTCGGTGGACAGCCCAGACCCCTTGGGACCACCGGCCAAGGTGGCACGGCGGGAGGCCGGGGCTGGCATATCGACGGTGGCGGAGGTGGTGGTGCTGGGCGAGGCGGTTGGTGAGGAGGCTGGTGCTGTGGGACAGGTGATGGTACAGGACCTGCTGCAGGAGGCGAGGACGGCCACTCCGGTGGTGCGCGGCCCGCGGTCGGCAGCGATCCCCTACGCGCGGAAGACGGCGAGCAAGCCGGCCTCGGCGGTGCGCAAGAGCGCCCGTCACGGGAAGGGGACGGCGGCCTCGACAACGGTGATGGAGAAGGCGCAGCAGCTCGCGGCCGACAAGAACCTGGAGACGGCCGGCACCAACAACAAGAAGGCAGACAAAGGTACGGATTTCGCCATCCTTGACATCCTACCCGACTCCCATCTCTCCTCTGTAGTCAAGGATAGCTGCATAGTTTTCTCTCCTAGTTTGGGCTGCCCGGGGGAGGCTCTGTCCATTATTCGCGCTAAGGAACAAGTTCAGGCTGCGCTGGCGGCCACGGCTAGAAGGCTCCAGCTTGAGTCGGAAGCCCGCAAGGCGGCGGAAACGACCAGCATGGCCCCTGCGCAGGAGCGGCAGGGTGCCCTCGAGGAGCAGGGCTCCGATTCTCGGGTGGGGCAGCCTCTTCGGGATGAAGAGGCGGCGTCCACCGCCTCCGAGGGGGAGGAGGACGACCAGGTGAACGGGACACACTTGGCCACGGCGGCAGTGCCGGACTTGGATGGGGCGAAGGGTCGCACCACCCAGGCTCCCAAGAGGAGGAGGAAGAAGTCCTCGCTCACGGTCAGGAAGAACTCTTCTAAGCGCCGAGGGGCCGCATGAGGTTCCTTATCCAAAACATACGTGGCTGGGGAGCGCCGGGGCGGCGGTCTCAGCTAAAGGACATCTTCAAGACTGAGCAAGTCGATATCATTGGCCTACAAGAGACTATTAAACAGGATTTCTCGGCACAAGAACTGCGTTGGCTTGAACACGGTGGCCAATTCAACTGGAATTGGGTGCCGGCGGCGGGGCACTCGGGTGGGCTCTTGCTAGGCTTCAGGGATGAATTCTTTGAGGTTGGGTTCTGGAGAAAGGGCTCCTTCTTTCTTAGCGCTGACATTCTACAGAGGAATAACAATCTTAAATGGCGCTTCATGCTGGTGTATGGTCCAGCAGATCACTCGCGGACATCTGAGTTTCTGGGAGAGCTCGAGAGGGAGGTTTCCAATTGCCTACTTCCTATTGTGGTAGCAGGGGATTTCAACCTGGTCCGTCGAGCGGAAGATAAGAGTAATGGGGTGGTTAATTGGCCACGGGTGCGCCGATTTAATGACGTCCTGGCTAGCTTATCCCTGAGGGAAATCTGTCGGGCAGGGGCCCGCTTCACTTGGACTAATAACCAGGCCTCTCCGATTAGGTCGGTTCTGGACAGAGTCTTTGTCTCGCCATCTTGGGAGATGGTGTTCCCCCTTTCTTCCCTTGCGGCGGTCACAAGGATCGGTTCGGATCACTGTCCTCTGATCTTGGACAACAGGGAGAAAGGTCTTAAGCGATCACCACGGTTATTCTTTCAGACGTGGTGGTTTGGGGTACCGGGCTTTGGGGAGCTGGTCCGGGGTAGGTTGGCATCTGCCATATCGGCTGCAGGAACACAGAGGTCGAGTGTTGACCTTTGGCAGCACATCGCTCGAGGGCTTAGGCAATTCCTCAAAGGGTGGGGAGCGAATCTAGGGAGGGAGCGTCGGGTGTTCCGCGAGGACTTGGTCAAGCGGATCCAGGGGTTAGATGAGATGGCAGATGCTAATGGTTTGGATGAGGAGGGATGGGCCCTCCGATACAGCTTGGAGGATCAGATCATTGTGATGGACAGCCTAGAGGAGGAATATTGGAAACAGAGGAGCAGAGTGCAGTGGACGCTTAAGGGGGACGCGTGCACGGCATATTTCCATGCCTTCGCCAACGGTAGACGCAGGAAATGCATGATTCCCCGCCTGATCACGGAAGCTGGGGAGATTTCCGTGCAACAGGACTTGGTAGATCACATATACGGTTTCTACCAGGGCCTTATGGGCTCGGTGGGGGAGGAGAAAGTGTTCTCCTTGGGCCCGGACCTCTGGCCGGTGGAGGAGCAGGTTTCTCAAGGGGAGAATGAAGAACTTGCACTCACTTTTACGCCGGAGGAGCTTGATGCTGTGCTCGCCGAGATGAAACCGGACTCGGCGCCTGGCCCTGGCGGGCTACCGGTGGTGTTCTTTAAGAAGTTCTGGGAGATTCTTAAAGGACCCGTTCTCAACATCCTGAACGATTTTGCTCTAGGGAGAGTAGACATTGCACGCCTCAACTATGGTATCATCTCCTTGATCCCGAAGGTCAGAGGAGCGGAAGCGATTAGACAGTACAGGCCTATTGCGCTCATCAACGTGATCTTTAAGTTTATAGCTAAGGCGTATGCGACTAGACTGACCCCGATTGCACATAGGACGATTGACAGGAGCCAGACGGCCTTCATTAGAGGCCGCTGCTTACACGAGGGAGTGTTGGCTATCCACGAGATTGCCCATGAGTTACGGGTTAAGAAGCTCAAGGGCATTCTGCTTAAGCTGGATTTTGAGAAAGCATATGATCGGGTGAACTGGGAGTTCCTCCGTGAAGTCCTACTGAGGAAGGGTTTCTCAGCAGGGGTTGTGCACAGATTGATGCAACTTGTCTCGGGTGGGCAGACGGCGATCAACGTCAACGGTGAGATTGGCCAATATTTCCGCAATGCCCGGGGGGTACGGCAGGGGGATCCCCTATCCCCTATTCTTTTTGACTTCATGGTTGATGCCCTGGCGGCCATCCTAACCAGGGCCAAGGAGAGCGGCCACATCCAGGGGGTTGTGCCACACCTGATTCCAGGGGGAGTCACGCATCTCCAATATGCTGATGATACGTTGATCATGACTGAGCCTTCTGACATCGGGATTGCAAACCTCAAGCTCCTTTTGCTCTGTTTCGAGAACATGTCGGGGCTCAAGATCAACTTCACCAAGAGTGAGGCGCTTGTCACAGGGGTGGACGACGCGGAGCGGCGTAGGGTCGCCGACTTGCTTAATTGCAACCTCGAGAGCCTTCCCATGTCTTATCTGGGCCTTCCGGTCTCGGATAAATCCCTCTCGGTGGCTGACTGGTACTTCCTGACGGAGAAAGTGGGCCATAGGGTTGACCCATGGCAGGGACTCTTTCTGGCCTCTGCGGGGAGACTGGAGCTGACCAACTCGTGCCTGTCGAGTCTGTCGATGTTCGCAATGGGGATCTATCTTCTCCACGAAGCGACACACGGGGATATGAATAAATCCAGAGCCCGCTTCTTTTGGGAAGGAGCAGGGAATAAGAGGAAGTACCACATGGTCGATTGGGCGACGGTGTGCAAGCCACGGGAGCTTGGAGGATTGGGAATCCTTAACACAAAATTGATGAATATTGCGCTGATGTTGAAGTGGATTTGGAAACTTTACCAGGGGGCAGAGGGTCTATGGGCGGACCTGCTCAGAGCCAAATACCTTAGGGGGAACGATCTCTTCTCCCCGCTGGTGCCGACTAAGGGTTCCCAGTTTTGGAATGCAATACACAAAATCAAATGGTATTTCAAACTGGGCGCGAGGCACAGGGTTGCGAACGGAAGACGCACATACTTCTGGCTCGACTGGTGGACAGGGAAGGGTCCCTTGAGAGTGCTGTTCCCCCGCCTCTTTGAGTGCTGTGACAACCACTTTTCCACAGTTGCGGGAGTGCGGGATGCCAACGGGTGGCATATTAGGTTCCGGAGGACCTTTGGGACGGCGGAGGTTGTGGAATGGGAAAACCTTTGCAGGATCTTCGACCTTCATCCTTTCTCGGAGGGCGAGGACGAAGTCTCGTGGGCTCTTGAACCATCCGGGGCCTTTTCCACTAGGTCCATCTACGGATGTCTCTCGCAGGGGGCGGTTGTGACTCACTTTAGGGAGGTCTGGAAGACGAGGGTGCCGCCTAGGATTAGGGTTTTCCTTTGGCAACTCATCAGAAGCCGCCTTCCATCGGGAGTACAAGTGGCGAAGAGGAATGGCCCAACTAATGGGGCATGTGCCTTCTGTGGGGAACAGGAGGATTGTAACCATATCTTTTTCTCATGCTACCTGGCCAAGTTGGCATGGGCAGGAGCTAGGGAGCTCCTACGGTGTGATTGGAACCCAGCAGGGGCTGGGGAGTTCATCGCTCTTGTCCAAAGTCTTTCGGGGTCACTTCGTAGGCTAGCCTGGTTCACCTTTGCGGCCCAATGTTGGGCGCTTTGGAACATTAGGAATAAACTAGCTATGGAAGGAAAGCTTATCAATAACCCTGCTGATGTCTTCTTCCACATGCACTCATATATGCAGCGCTGGAGGGTTCTGGTCAGACCGAGGGACCGTGTGACGAGGGATCACCTCGGCAATGCCTACGTATTGTAGACTAGGGTTTTCGGGAAGAGCGACGATGGAGATTCCGGGGACGAGATTGGGCACACGATTTACCCAGCTTCGGGTCCCCTCGGTGGAGGATCCCTACGTGCTGCTAGCAATCCAGTATATGATCATATGTATGTTTACAGGGTGTCGCCATAGGCGGATCTATGTTGTCTCTATTCTGTCTATCTGTTGTCCTCTCTCTTTCGGGTGCCCTGGCTAGCTTTATATATGCAACCAGCCTAGGGTTTTACAAGAGTCCTAGTCGACTACTTCTTCGGGTTGCCTTGTTGGGCCTTCTCCATATTAGGTCTTCTCCATATTGGGCCGAGCCAGGTATACTAATAATGGGTACCCAAAGGGTATGCCCATGTCAGTAGCCCCCGAGTTTATAGGGAAGTCGCAGACTTGCGTAGAAACTCCAAGCATAACAATCTCCGAAGTCGAAGAAAAATTCAAGGCGAGGTCCATGCCGCAGATCACGTGTAGCGTAAATGATGTCGACGATTCTTGAAATTATCGGGTGCGCGGCAGCGCTCCCGATGGGAGTAGCCCCCCGAGTCTATGGGCAAGTGCTTGCACTTGGGCATAGACTCAAGTTGTACTACTCGATGAAGAACTTAACTATATTTCTGGAGGACTCGATGAAATCCATGTGCTCCCGATGGGAGTAGGCTCCACTCGAGTCGTAGAATCGAGTTGAGTCTGCAAACCTTGATTGTCATAGATGATGTCGAAGTTATTTTCTATCGGGTGCGCGACCAGCGCTCCCGATGGGAGTAGCCCCCGAGGCTACAGCCAAGTGTTTGCACTTGGGTGTAGGCTCAACTTGCTTTTAATCGACACCACAATTTTTCCTCTTTCTTGTATCTTATCGGGAGGATGAACAATACTCTCGATAAGAGTAGCCCCCGAGCCTATGAGCAGGTGCTTGCACCTAGGCATAGGCTCGAGTTGTACTACTCAATAAACAACTTGGCACAGCCCCTCTTTTTTATCGACTCCAGGTCTTTGCTATTTTTATTTGACATCCATATCTATATTGTACAGGGATAATGGTAATTGGGGCTAGTTCATCTGACGGATCAGGTACTAGTTAACTGCTCTAGTGGCAATCCGCAAAAACCTACTTCAAGATCACGTCCCTGGACATGATCTCGGGATACTGGTGTTAACTCGACAGGTGCCGCTTAAGGTCTTACCATTCTGTCGAGTCCCAGTCATATTTTATCGGGTACCTAACGCGTCCGTTAGGATTTTTCTTCGTATTTGTTGATACGGATAAAAGTAGCAGAGCGCAGTCTTCGGCGATGCCACGCCCAGCAGAACGGATCTGGGGTCTTACCTTCGCAAATTTGCGGCATTCAGAAATTGATCGCAACTTTGGCGTTCTGAGAATATATTGTCGAGTGCCTTGTTCTGCTGATGCAATGACCCATTTTGCGGGTTCTTCTATATTTTTCTCTCGGGCTTGATGAGACAGCCGAATATATTGGTTCTTCTATATTGTCGTCAGGCACATCGCCGATGCTCTTGCTCAAAACAAATGACGAGTCAATGGACCCGAAGATTTGTCCATCCTCTTTTTTTTCCTCCCTTTTTTTTTCTACTCCTCTTTTTTTTTTTTTTTGGTTTCTCCTTGATGATAATTTCGTCGAGTTCCTCCCTCAGGAAAATTTCTTCGGGTCCTCCTTGAGGACAATTCTTCGGGTTCCTCCTTCAGGAAAATTTCTTCGGGTCCTCCTTGAGGACAATTCTTCGGGTTCCTCCTTCAGGAAAATTTCTTCGGGTCCTATTTGAGGACAATTCTTCGGGTTCCTCCTTCAGGAAAATTTCTTCGGCACCTCCTTGAGGATAATTCTTCGGCACCTCCTTGAGGATAATTCTTCAGCACCTCCTTGAGGATAATTCTTCGGCAACTCCTTGAATAAAATTTCATTGGGTTCTCTTTTGAAAAAAATTTCGTCGGGTTCTCTCACAATTTTATCGGGTTCCTCCCTGAAGAAGATTTCGTCGGGTGCTATTTTGATTTCGTCGGGTTCCTCCCTAAAGAAGATTTTATCGGGTGCTCTTTTGATTTCGTCGGGTTCCTCCCTGAAGAAGATTTTGTCGGGTTCTCTTTTGAAGAAAATTTCGTCGGGTGCTCTTTTATATACTTTGAAATTTGCTATCTTCTGCACAAATAAACAAACTTTTTCTATCTTTTCCTTGACTCTCTTTTTCGCATGCGGTGTTAGATGCTCGGATTTGATGATATGTAAAGTGAATATATGCCGTGCAGCCCCCGAGCGTCGGGTGCGGCAAAAGTAAATGATAATCAACTTTGTGCAAAATAAAAGAACACTTAGCTTTTTGGACACGATGAAGTCGATGCATGATGAAGTCTTCGAGTGTAGATAAGAAATCCAGCCAAAGTAGAAACTACCAAATAGCAAAAGTGGATGCCACGAAATTGTTGATGAAGAAATAGCCAAACCCCCGAGCGTTGCTGAGGTGATGTCATGATTGTTGTGTCGCAGTCGTGACCCAAGGCGAAATCACGGTCGAGCCCCCGAGTATTAGCCATGATGTCGAAATAAGTTGACGGAGTCGCGACATCATATAAGGTGAAGCCATTTAAGATGAAGCCATTGTCAATAATGTATGAAGATGACTCCCAGATGAAGTATTTGAGATGAGTCCATATTGAGGATTACACCATTAAATATAGAGCATATATTGAAGATAAATCCATCGATATCATAGAGGATGAATCCATTGACCTGAAAAATCCAGTAATACCCATAGAAGATGAATTCGCTGATATCATAGAGGATGAAACCATTGATCCGAAGAAAATAGTTCCAGTAATAATCATAGAAGATTAATCCATTGAACCGAAGAATCCAGTAATATAGAAGATGAATCCGCCGAAGAAAATAAATCCAGTAATAATCCTCGATGAAAAATCCAGTGACCCGAAACGCCTCGGGTAATGTTGTATAAGAGTAAGCCAGTAATATTCATATAAATGAATCTTATAAGATGAATCCGATGAAAAGGAATCCAATAAGCCGAAGAAGATGAATCCCTTGATCCGAAAAAAATAATTCCATCGAGCCGAAAATAAATCCACTTAGCCGAAGTAGATATATCCAGAGACGAAGAAAAGAATTTCACCAAGTAATCGAGCATATTTGTGGTAACGAAGTAATGGTACAGCCTCCGAGTATTCGGGTGTGGCGAAAGTAAATAATAATTGAATCTTGAAAGAGGGACACTTAGCTTTTTTATCAGCTGTGGCGGAGCCGACGTGAAAGGAGGTCGTGCGGCGGACACAGTCGATGTATTCGCCCGGCGCCTAGCCGGAAGTAGTCGATGTAGCGGATCCGCGATGGGTGAGCCCCCGAGCGTGACGAGGTGCACGCTGTCGAGTTCACGACAGGCAGCCCCCGAACGTAGCAAGTGCGTAATGGCAAATAGGGTCGTCAAAGCAAAGTAAGCGAAATTTGTTCTGATCTGCAATGATATTACGACGCAAAAAATCTACGAGCAAATAATAGTACGAGCCAAAAAAGTATTTGACCAAATAAATATTGCGAGTAGTAGTTAACTGAAAATATAGCACCTGATCGATTGATCGATGATCCTTGTGTTGGAAACAATTAGATCGTCATTGTTGCTTGCAATTTCCGGCTCGGTAATCAATCGACTTGGTCCTTACGGCGGATGGAAATTCATCTGATTTTGGTATACACCGTTTGTATTGCTGACCATGGTGCGCGTCTTGGGACTTGATTCAGGATCTTTTGATCCGATGAAGAAAAAGAAAAAAAAAATTGTGGAAGCAACTCGACGACAAGACGGAACGAGCTGATCTCGCCGAGTGCGGCCGCCATCCGATGCTTTCTCCCGTTCGATCAGCTAGCTTTTCAATCTTGGACACAAATTGATGGGTGTATGTGCGTGCACACTCCTCGAGGAGACATGCCGCCTCTCTCTCCTGCCGTCTTGATTGATCTTTCCTTTCTTTAACTTCCTGAGTCTCTGCTAGCAGCGCCTTGGAACGGCCTAAGGCAAACGCCGAGTGTGTTGGCCTGACCTTGGGACGCCCGCTGTAGACACAAAAATTGCACCGATTTGATAGATGATCTGATCTTTCTTGATTGGAACCGTATACACAGAACCAGTCCTGATATGTCTATATCTTCGGATGAGGTCTCTTGCTTGCTGCGCCGCATATGTTTCGTTTATGTAGATCGGCGCGCCGCCACCTGCTTGTTTACGTCGACGGAAGCGACCAAGCTTTGAAGATGATAAGGATCTCGCCTGGATAACGAAATCCAGTCGTCGCGATCCCCACGGTCGGCGCCAATTGACGAGGGATCACCTCGGCAATGCCTACGTATTGTAGACTAGGGTTTTCGGGAAGAGCGACGATGGAGATTCCGGGGACGAGATTGGGCACACGATTTACCCAGCTTCGGGTCCCCTCGGTGGAGGATCCCTACGTGCTGCTAGCAATCCAGTATATGATCATATGTATGTTTACAGGGTGTCGCCATAGGCGGATCTATGTTGTCTCTATTCTGTCTATCTGTTGTCCTCTCTCTTTCGGGTGCCCTGGCTAGCTTTATATATGCAACCAGCCTAGGGTTTTACAAGAGTCCTAGTCGACTACTTCTTCGGGTTGCCTTGTTGGGCCTTCTCCATATTAGGTCTTCTCCATATTGGGCCGAGCCAGGTATACTAATAATGGGTACCCAAAGGGTATGCCCATGTCACCGTGCGACTCTGGACGTGGTGATGGAAGGGGTTAGGAGGCTCCAGGCGACAACGCGCGCACAAGCTGGATGAAGCCATTTGCGATCTTTGTGGCTGTGTGTGTGTGCTTGTGTCTTGTACTCCGTTTGCTTTGGTACTTGATCGAACGTTGTATGATCTTGATGTGTGGGGCTGGGTGAGGCCAGGATTTGGTTTGTAAGCTATCATACTCTTGTGGTTGCCGTATGGCTTTATATATAAAGCCGGGCCTATAGCCTTATGTTTATTAAACTTAACGAAATACAAGTAACAATTGTAAAGCTCAAACTTTAGTTATAGTAAACTAATTGTGTTTCATGGTGATAAATTATGTGAATTGAGCTAATGATGATCGCTCGAGGAATTGAACACGGCTAAGGGTGTTCATCAAAGGTTGTGAAAGAGCCCGTCAAAATCAGCATATTCCAAACATACAACAAGCGCTACCATAATGAATTAATGACCAATGCAGGTAATTGGTTAGTTTTGAAAAAAAAATGACTTACGAACTTCTAGCCGATTTAGGATGGTGTAAAGAGACCAATTATGAATGCCCCTGAATACAGCACAACAAGCTTATCATAGCTTGCTTCCTTGAGACCCCTTTGGTCTGGAAGTGGTCATCCACTGCCGTCCAATCGCCACTAGCTCGCCAGTCTCCTTCTTACGAACCTCGGTCGTCACCGCCGTCATCCTCCCTTTCCGGTCCACCACCCTCCCATCCATCTCCACTTCATCCTAAAAACATTTCAACAAGTTTTCACTTCAGCTTTGTAAAAAACACTTGTATGCGCGAGAACGAAAAAAGAAAGCAACTAAAACCTGAATTTCTGGATTTTTTAAACTGCTTCTTCTATATAATGCAAAGGCAGAGCTACTGCCACTTAACCGTCAAAAAAACCCTGAATTTCGGCAACTTCAGAAAATGGGACTTGATGGAAACTGAAAAACGTCTGAAATTGGAATGCTGGCATGTGGAACTAATACTTTGTTTGGACCGTGATGCGAATGTACCCTTAAAGCTCGGTGTGCCGCGCCTGAAAATGACACAGCCTAAATTTGTTCCGGAATATCCCTTCTATGGTAACATAACCGCTGCATTGTGTTGCATAAACGACAGAAGAGGAAACAAAACTATGCAAGTCTTGGTGGAGAAACCACCATTGCATTGTCTGTGGCCTAAGCCTAACTATTCAAAGAAGAGATTGTAGAGTAACTTTGTTACAAGAATAAGAAATTGTTGAAAGCTCTAAAAAAAAAAGCATCTATGGATGGATACTCTAATACGACTTCAAAAAGCACACGTTGAATAATTGACATGATTCTTTTGGCCCAAAAAGCAGCTTTCCTGGAAAGACCAAACTCGCCTAATCTAGTTTTATATGATAATCCGCCGCCCACACAACCTAATCGCCGCCCTAAGCCCCTAACAGTGTGATATAAGTAATGTTCTTTCTGATAATTTATTTGAGTACCAGTTTGGTCAGATGTGGAAGTATTTGATTATGCATAAACATCCCTCATAATCAAATTAACAGTTTATCACTTTCTGGTACTGACAGCCTAGATTACCGATAGAATTGAATGATTAGACATGTGAAATTGCTAGCTGAAATTGGTCGTTGCTATCAACATACCGATCGCAAGAATACATTTTTACCAAAATATACAAACCATTTTTTTTGTTGCCTTTGGAGGAGGAACAGGGAAGAGAACGCACATGGTGCTTGGCCGGTGCGAAGTAGGAGATGTCGTAGTGGACGGAGACCTTGATGATGCCCTCCACCGACATGATCGCCGCCGCGCAGACGTCGTCCATCGCCGCAGCGATCGCCCCCGCGTGCCAGTTCCCCTCCGCGTCCTGCTCACACGCAGAGTAGAATCAATTGCAGCCCAGCAAGAGGAAATCGATTCAGAGACAGGCGAGGGCGTGCGCACGGTGAGGTGGGCGGGCACGCGGAGCGAGCAGAGGGCGCGGCCGCGCTCGGCGAGGGCCACGCGCACGCCGGACAGCGGCAGAGCGTTGAACGCCCTGCGGCCGCCGCCGCCGCCTGCGGCGTCCTTCCCGATGGCGCCGGCGTCCTCGAGCCACTTGCGGGCCGCGGCCGCCATCCACGCCGGCGGCGCCGGGTCGCCCATGCACGCGCCGTGCGGGCGCAGCGTGCGTCGGCGGCGTGCGCGGTGGTATCGTGGAGGAGCGGGCTTGGTTTGACCCGACGACGACGGGGGTGTTTGTGTGTTCTGCTTCCGCCGATTTCTCGTAAACTATTCTACTCCCTCCGTTTCTTTTTTAATTGACTCAAATTTAGTTTGTACTAAATCTGAGTCAATTAAAAGAGAACGGAGGGAGTATGTTTGATTGAAGGGTACGGCATTAATTTGAATTTTCAAATTCTTAGTAAATTTTCTATTCAATATCTTATTCATTGAATCCAGTTCTAGAGCAGTTTTTTCTAAGTTTGTTTTTACACTATACATTAAAAAAATATACTCTACCCATTCAATTATCACTGAAAATTTTCTTTTCAAATTTTGTAATTTGAATGGTTTTTAGGAAGGGCGTGCCTAGGTCTTGGTGGACTGACATATCCTTACGTCTCAGTCCACCGGCCGTTGCATACTCCCTCCGTCCGCAAATAAGTGTACATCTAGATTTCATGTTTAGTCAAACTCTTTAAACTTTGACCAAATATATAAGAAAAAGTAGTAGCATTTATGACACTAATTTAGTATCCCGAGATTCGTTTTGAAATGTAGTTTCAAATTATATCAAAATCTTATTATATATGTTACTACTTTTTTTCGGGTTGGTCAAAACTTAAAATGTTTGACTTAATACAAAAGCTAGAAGTACACTTATTTGTGGATGGAGGGAGTATATAATATACTCCATGTTCTGATTTAGTTTTAATTTTAGGCTAAATTTTTTGTTCCATAATTATCTACATTCTAGATTTTATTTAACAAGACCACATAAAAAAGTCGTCTTACTCTTTTTATCGGACATAGGTACTTTCAGTGTAGTTTGGATTGACTAAACTAGTACTTCCTCTCTCTCTCGGTTTACTAGACATGCACGTGTAGTAGGTTCTCAATTTGATCTATATAATATAAATTATATACCATAAAAATTATACCATTATAAAGTATAAAACTTAAAGTTTCTAATGATATATTTTTTTGTAATATATACCTTGGATTAAGTTTGCCAAATTGACGGACTAGTAAACTGAAACGGAGAAAGTACTAATGAATATAATACTAATTTATCTGATTTTTGCTAGGATGTAGATTAAATTAGATTCGGGAGAGAGTATTCTCTAGCCTCCACCTGATCCTCTTGTGTTTGTTTTTTGTCGGCCTATACTCTAATGATCTTGCATTTCTATTTTATGGGCTAGGAGTTTCTCATTGAGAAATAGGACGAAAATGAGAGCTATGATATGAAGTGCGTATGGGGTGCCGAACGCCCCTGACTTGTTTTGTGGGCTGCATCCCAGTAGTTAATTTATTTTTTATTTTTCTTATTCTCTCTTTCATGTTTGTTTTTTGTTTATAATTTTGTTTTTAAAAGTTAACACTTTATTGGACCAAAAGGTATTTTTTGAAAAATAATAAAAGTTTCTAAATATCGCAAAATTGAATATATTTTAAATTAGATTTTTTCAAATTTGAATATTTTTCAATTTAAACATTTTCATAAATCTAAGTCTTCTGAATTGGATCATTCTGACGCTTTGTGATGAGTCATATGCTTGGCATTGGCCGGCTTCACATTCGCTTTTGCAAGGTTTTCAAGGATGTCGGAGTCGCCGCTGCATGATGGCAATGATATTTTTTTTGGAAGGCAACCTCCACGAAGACCTTCGCCTCGTTTATACATGTAGGTTGTGTGGGCAGCCACGGGGTTATTTACCTTCACAATGGTCGTGTTTCATGACAGTCGGCGAGGGGTGTCACGATCTTAAGCTGGTTTCCCGCTAATTAATCGGTCAAACTATCTTCTTAATTAATGAAAATGGCAAATCTAGGGGTCCTTCGCCGGCCTTATCATCCTTATCTGTGTGTTTCCAAAACAAACAGAACAAAGCCTGGAATCATCTGCCTCTTTACAAAACCTGAACTCATAGCCCTTCAAGATCACAATCACCTTGTACCTAATGTGGCACCTCTGGATGGAGATTTTGGTATCGTTTTTCTCTGGGAGTTATTTTCCGTGAAGCTGCATCAAAGAAGTCCCACATTAATGGTCAGCTGGCGCTCTGGCAACAAACTGACCATTATGTTGTGACAATAATATCTCAAGGTCGCAGCAATTCTTGACGAAATGTCCCATGCTCGAACATACATGTGGTCTATGGGTATATTTTACACAGCCATCAGTGTGTAATATGAGAGCATACTTTATTTTCTGAGGACTGACGCGCTCTAATTTATAACTATTTTTTCGAGAAAACATAGCTATAAAAGTTAATGATAACATTGGTAGACGTTCACACAACAAAGTTTTAAGGCGAGGCAATCCATTATCACCTATGTTATTTAATACTGTGACTGATATGCTTGCTATAGTCATTGAACGAGCAAAGATTGATGGACAAATTGAGTGACCGAGAGCATATCCAATCGCGTCCCCCCAAACCTTTTTGGGTGCGCCGGACATTTTTTTCGTCCCTAGTCGCGCCCCAAAGCCTCCTTCCGTCCAGCGCGGTCCAATACGGTGTCCGGCGCCCTGAGTCCGTCCCCGCTCCACAGGGACGCTCCAGACGCGCCGGACAGAGCGAGAAGCGAGGCGGGGAGTGGCGGGCCCGACGCGTCATTGACACGGAAGTCTAAAACCCGTCTCCTACCTCTAGTCAAGCGATGTTAATGGCGTCTAGGCTTTCCCAGCTGGCACAGTAAAGCGTCTCGTCGCGCATGGTTGTGTGGCTATCTGCGCTGGTGTTTATTGCGGCCGACGCCCCGCTGCCGCTGATGTACAATAAAGAGCGCCCCCTCCTTCCTTCTCGTCGCTTCCACATTCCAATCTCACTGCGCCTCCTTCCTCTCGATGTTGGAGATATGCCCAAGAGGCAATAATAAAGTTGTTATTATTATATCTTTGTGTTTATGATAATAGTTTGCATCTCATGCTATAACTGTATTAACCGAAAACATTAATGCATGTGTGTTATGTAAACATAAAAGAGTCCCTAGTAAGCCTCTTGTTAAACTAGCTTGTTGATTAATAGATGATCATAGTTTCATGGTCATGAACATTGGATGTTATTAATAACAAGGTCATATCATTAGGTGAATGATGTGATGGACATACACCCGTAGTAAGCATAGCATATGATCAAGTCATTTAGTTCTTTATGCTTCAAGCTTTGAAATGCCTAGTAACTTAATCCTTCGACCATGAGATCTTGTTAATCACCTACACCGGATGAATGCTTTGATGACACCAAACACTACTGCGTAAATGGGTTGTTATAAAGGTGGCATTAAGTGTTTGGAAAGTATAGGGTTGAGGCACTTGTATCAATAGTGGGATTTGTCCATCCTAATGACGGATAGATATACTCTGGGCCCTCTCGGTGGAATGATATCTGATTAGCTTGCAAGCATGTGACTGGTTCACAAGAGATATCATATCACGGTACGAGTAAAGAGTACTTATCAGTAACGATGTTGAACTAGGTATGGAGATACTGACGATCAAACTTCGGATAAGTAAAATATCGCGAGACAAAGGGAATTGTTATTTTATATGAATGGTTCTTTCGATCACAAAGTCATCGTTGAATATGTGGGAGCTATTATGGATCTCCAGGTCCCGCTATTAGTTATTGATCGGAGAGGAGTCTCGATCATGTGCGCATAGTTCTCGAACTGTAGGGTGACACACTTAAGGTTTGATGTCGTTTTAAGTAGATATGGAATATGGAATGGAGTTCGAGTGTTGTTCGGAGTCTCGGATGGGATCCAGGACATCACGAGGAGTTCCGGAATGGTCCGGAGAATAAGATTCATATATAGGAAGTCACTTTCCAAGTTTGGAAATGATCCGGTGCATTTATGGAAGGCGCTAGAATGTTCTAGAACCTTCCAGAAGAAATCATCATGGAAGGTGGAGTCCCAGATGGACTCCACCAACCCTAGCCGGCCATCCAAGGGGAAGGTGGAGTCCGTGGTGGACTCCACCTCCATGGCCGGCCATAGGGGAAGGAAAGGGAGCAATCCCACTTCCCCTAGGTTTCACCCATATGGTAAGTTTTGAGTTGGACTCTTATTCGAATCTTTGGGCAAACCCTAGGGGTTCCACCTATATAATGAGGAGGAGAGGGAGGGGGCCGGCCACCACACCAGCCGCACCACCCAAGGGCACCAAGGTCGGCGCCCCAAGTGCCCCCTCTCCCCAAACCCTAGCCACCTCCCTCCTCCCGATACTCCCGCGGTGCTTAGGTGAACCCTGCCGAAGATCTCCACCGCCACCGCCACCACGCCGTCGTGCTGTCGGGATTCCGAGGAGGATCTACTACATCCGCTGCCCGCTGGAACGGGGAGAAGGACATCGTCATCAACACCGAACGTGTGACCGAGTACGGAGGTGCTGCCCGATTGTGGCACCGACAAGATCTTCTACGCGCTTTTGAAAGCGGCAAGTGATCGAGTACATCAACCACGAGATTTATCTCATTAACGCTTAGCGATCTTCGTGGGTATGTTGATCTTCACCTCGTTGCTACCATCTACTAGATTAGATCTTGGCTTGTTATTCGTTCTTGCGGTGGGAAATTTTTTGTTTTCTATGCTACGAATTCCTACAGTGGCATCAGAGCTAGGTTCTATGCATAGATTGGTTGCACGAGTAGAACACAATGGTTTTGTGGGCGTTGATGCTTTTGTTGTCTTTTGTTATGTGTACTTTGCATCTTGCGGTATGGTGTGATGAAGCGGCCCGGGCTAACTTTACGTGACCGCGTTCATGAGACTTGCTCCACGCTCGACATGCAACTTGTATTGCATAAGTGGCTTTGCGGGTGTCTGTCTCTCTCACCATAGTTAAGATTCAATCTACTATTTCAATTGACAACACTAGTATCAGCGTTGTTGTTCATGTTCGTAGGTAGATTGGATCTTACTCGAAAACCCTAAACCACGTAAAATATGCAAACCAAATTAGAGGAGTCTAACTTGTTTTTGCAAGGTTTGGTGATGTGATATGGCCATGGTGTGATGATGAATATGTATGAGATGATCATTATTGTATTGTGGCAACCGGCAGGAGCCTTATGGTTGTCTTTATCTTTCATGTTGAGTTATTATTTCAAAGTAGTTGTAATAGTTGCTACATGGGAGAACAACCATGAAGACGGCGCCATTGACCTTGACGCTACGCCGAAGATGATGGAGATCATGCTCGTTGATGATGGAGATCATGTCCATGCTTTGGAGATGAAGATCAAAGGCGCAAAGACTAAAGGGCCATATCATATCACATATGAATTGCATGTGATGTTAATCCTTTTATGCATTTTATATTGCTTAGATCACGACGGTAGCTTTATAAGATGATCCCTCTCACTAAAAATCAAGATAATGAAGTGTACGTCCTTAGTTAGCACTGTTGCTAAGACTCGTTGTTTTGAAGCATCTCGTGATGATCGGGTTTGATAAACTCAACGTGTGCATACAACGGGTGCAAGAAAGTTTTGCACATGCGGAAACTAGGGTTTGACTTGATGAGCCTAGCATGTACAGACATGGCCTCGGAACACGGAAGACCGAAAGGTTAAGCATGAATCATATAGATGATATGATGAACATGTGGATGTTCGCCATTGAAACTACATCATCTCACGTGATGATCGGACTTGGTGTAGTTGATTTGCTTCGTGTAATCACTAAGATAATTCGAGGGATATTGTTTTGAGTGGGAGTTCACCTAGTTAATTTTAAATTAACAGTAAACTCAATTTTTCATAAACTTAGTCTAAACTTTTGCAAATATGTTGTAGATTATGGCGACCCCTACCATCAAATTTAATTCGTTCCTAGAGAAAGAAAAGCTGAAAAACAATGGAAGCAACTTTGCGGATTGGTCCCGCAACTTGAGGATTGTCCTCACTGCTGGACAACTGCTCCATGTGCTCGAAGCACCGTTGGGTGACCCACCTGCAGAAACAGCTACCGATTAGGCTAAAGTTGTTTACCTCACTCGGAAGACACAATACTCAACAGTTCACTGTGCCATCCTCTATGGTTTAGAATCGGAGCTTCAGAAACGCTTTGAGAACCACGACACTCATGATATAATCAGTGAGCTCAAAATGATATTTAAAACTCATGCGGCCGTGGAAAGCTATGATGCTTCTGAAAAGTTCTTTAACTGTAAGATGGAAGAAGGCAACTCCGTTAGTGAGCACGTGCTCAAGATGTCTGGGCACGCGAAGAAACTCCAAGACTTGGGAATAAAAATTCCTAACGCCTTGGGGATTCATCGTGTTCTTCAATCACTGCCACCTAGTTACAAGAACTTCGTGATGAACTACAACAGGCAGTGCATGAACAAGACGTTACCTGAACTCTTCTCAATGCTGAAAACTGCTGAAGTGGAGATAAAGAAAGAGCACCAAGTGTTGATGGTCAATAAGACCACCAAGTTCAAGAAGCAGGGCAAGTCTAAGGAAAAGGGTAAATTCAAGAAGGGCGGCAAGAAAGCTGACGCGCCTCCAAAGAAACCAAAGACTGGCCCTAAACTTGATACTGTGTGCTATTACTGCAAACAAGAGGGACACTGGAAGCGGAACTGCTCAAAGTTCCTGGCAGATCTGAAGAGCGGCAACATCAAGAATAAAGGTATATCTGATATACATGTTATTGATGTCTATCTTACTAGTAATCGTAGTAGTGCCTGGGTATTTGATACTAGTTCGGTTGCTCATATTTGTAGCTCGAAACAGGAGCTGCAGAATAAACGAAGACTAGCGAGGGACGAGGTGACGATGCGCGTTGGAAATGGATCCAAGGTCGATGTGATCACCGTCGGCACGCTCCCTCTACATCTACCATCGGGATTAGTTTTAAATCTAAATAATTGGTATTTGGTGTCTACGTTGAGCATGAACATTATATCTGGATCTTGTTTATTGCAAAGCGGTTATTCATTCAAGTCTGAGAATAATGGTTGTTTGATTTATATGAATAATATATTTTATGGTGATGCACCTGAGATGAATGGTTTATTTCTGTTAAATCTCGATAGTAGTGATACACATATACATAACATAGATGCTAAACGAAAGAAATTAAATGATAATTCTACATATATGTGGCACTGTCGTCTTGGTCATATTGGAGTGAAACGCATGAAGAAACTCCATTCTGATGGACTATTTGAATCACTTGATTTTGAATCACTTGATAGATGCGAGGCATGTCTGATGGGAAAAATGACTAAGACTCCATTCTCTGGTATTATGGAGCGAGCTACAGACTTGTTGGAAATCATACATACTGATGTATGTGGACCAATGAGTGTAGCATTGCGCGGTGGTTATCGTTATGTTCTTACTTTCACAGATGATTTGAGTAGATATGGGTATATCTATTTGATGAAACATAAATCCGAAACTTTTGAGAAGTTTAAGGAATTCCAAAGTGAAGTAGAAAATCAACGTAACAAGAAGATCAAATTTCTACGTTCCGATCGTGGAGGTGAATATCTGAGTTATGAGTTTGACATGCATTTAAAGAAATGTGGAATACTTTCACGGTTGACACCGCCGGGAGCACCACAGCGCAATGGTGTGTCCGAACGTCATAATCAAACTTTATTGGATATGGTTCGATCTATGATGTCTCTTACAGATTTACCGTTATCTTTTTGGAGCTATGCGTTAGAGACAGCTGCATTCACTTTAAATAGGGCACCATCTAAATCCGTTGAAACGACATCGTATGAATTGTGGTTTGGAAACAAACCTAAGTTGTCGTTCCTTAAAGTTTGGGGCTGTGAAGCTTATGTAAAAAAGTTACAACCTAACAAGCTAGAACCCAAAGCGGAGAAATGCGTCTTCATAGGATACCCTAAAGAAACTATTTGGTATACTTTCTATCACAGATCCGAAGGTAAAATCTTTATTGCCAAGAACGGATCCTTTATTGAAAAGGAGTTTCTCTTGAAAGAAGTGACTGGAAGAAAAGTAGAAATCGATGATGTTAGTGAACCTTCTCTTGAAAAACAGAGTAGCGCAACACCGGAAGATGTTCTTGTGCCGCCTACACCGATTAGTAAGGAAGCTAATGATAATGATCATGAAACTTCAAACGAAGTTACTATTGAACCTCGCAGGTCGACTAGGGTTCACACCACTCCTGATTGGTATGATCCTTGTCTAAATGTCATGATTGTGGATAACAATGATGAAGACCCTGTGACGTATGAGGAAGCAATGATGAGCCCAGATTCCAACAAATGGCAAGAGGCCATGAAATCCGAAATGGGATCCATGTATGATAATCAAGTATGGACTTTGGTAGACTTACCTGATAGCTGAAAGGCTGTCGAGAATAAATGGATCTTCAAAAGAAAAACAGATGCTGATGGTAATATTACTGTCTGTAAAGCTCGACTTGTCGCAAAAGGGTTCCGACAAATTCAAGGAGTTGACTACGATGAGACTTTCTCACCTGTAGCGAAGCTAAAGTCCGTGAGGATATTGTTAGTGTTGTGAAGTGTATATGTGGATTGCCTAGCCCTTTCCATCAGTTCGGACTTTTGGTTCAAGTGGCTAGTGCATGAAGCTTAACATGGTATCAGAGCCCCAGGTCTCAAGTTCAAATCCTGGCTTTCACATGGTTTTCGCAATTAAGCCTAAAAATTGTTGTTGCCCCCCTCTTTAGCCACCGCTGTTTCGGTGTGCTCTTCTTCTTTCATGTGTTGACTTTCTCTTCTCCCGTCACACGCGAGTGGGGGTGTTGTGAAGTGTATATGTGGATTGCCTAGCCCTTTCCATCAGTTTGGACTTTTGGTTCAAGTGGCTAGTGCATGAAGCTTAACAGTTAGCAATAGCTGCATTTTTCAATTATGAAATTTGGCAGATGTATGTCAAAACGGTGTTCCTTAATGGTGACATTGAGTAAGATTTGTATATGTGATGGCGTGTATTTCACACGTTCGTTGGGCAACCCCAAGAGGAAGGTATGATGCGCACAGCAGCAAGTTTTCCCTCAGAAAGAAACCAAGGTTTATCGAACCAGGAGGAGCCAAGAAGCACGTTGAAGGTTGATGGCGGCGGGATGTAGTGCGGCGCAACACCAGAGATTCCGGCGCCAACGTGGAACCTGCACAACACAACCAAAGTACTTTGCCCCAACGAAATGCTGAGGTTGTCAATCTCACCGCTTGTCAGAACAAAGGATTAACCGTATTGTGTGGAAGATGATTGTTTGCGTAAACAAGTAGAACAAGATTGCAAGATGATTGTATTTCAGTAAAGAGAATTGGACCGGGGTCCACAGTTCACTAGAGGTGTCTCTCCCATAAGACGAACAGCATGTTGGATGAACAAATTACAGTTGGGCAATTGACAAATAAAGAGAGCATGACCATGCACATACATATCATGATGAGTATAGTGAGATTTAATTGGGCATTACGACAAAGTACATAGACCGTCATCCAACTGCATCTATGCCTAAAAAGTCCACCTTCAGGTTATCATCCGAACCCCCTCCAGTATTAAGTTGCTAACAACAGACAATTGCATTAAGTATTGCGCGTAATGTAACTAGTGACTACATCCTTGAACATAGCACTAATGTTTTATCCCTAGTGGCAACAGCACATCCATAACCTTAGTGGTTCTTGTCACTCCTCCAGATTCACAGAGGCATGAACCCACTATCGAGCATAAATACTCCCTCTTGGAGTTACTAGCATCAACTTGGCCAGAGCATCTACTAATAACGGAGAGCATGCAAGATCATAAACAACACATAAGCATAGCTTTGATAATCAACATAACAAGTATTCTCTATTCATCGGATCCCAACAAACGCAACATATAGAATTACAGATAGATGATCTTGATCATGTTAGGCAGCTCACAAGATCCGACAATGATAGCACAATGGGGAGAAGACAACCATCTAGCTACTGCTATGGACCCATAGTCCAGGGGTAGACTACTCACACATCACACCGGAGGCGACCATGGCGGCGTAGAGTCCTCCGGGAGATGATTCCCCTCTCCGGCAGGTGCCGGAGGCGATCTCCCGGATCCCCCGAGATGGGATCGGCGGCGGCGGCGTCTCTGGAAGGTTTTCCGTATCGTGGTTCTCGGCATCGGGGTTTCGTCACGGAGACTTTTTATAGGCGAAAGGGCAGGTCAAGAGGCGGCACGGGGGCCCCACACCACAGGGCCGCGCGGCCAAGGGGGGCCGCGCCGCCTAGGGTGTGGCCCCTCCGTGGCCCCTCTTCGTCTCTCCTTCGGACTTCGGAAGCTTCGTGAGAAAAGAGCCCCCCGGGCTTTGATTACGTCCAAGACCGAGAATATGTCCGTACGAGGATTACAGAAACCAAAACCAGCAGAAAACAAAGAATCGGCACTTCGGCATCTTGTTAATAGGTTAGTTCCGTAAAATGCACGAATATGACATAAAGTGTGCATAAAACATGTAGATAACATCAATAATGTGGCATGGAACAGACGATCTTATCGATCCGTCGGAGACGTATCAGCATCCCCAAGCTTAGTACGGCTCGTCCCGAGTGTAAAACGATAACACAGATAATTTCTGGAGTGACATGCCATCATAATCTTGATCATACTATTTGTAAAGCATATGTAGTGAATGCAGCGATCAAAACAATGTATATGACATGAGTAAACAAGTGAATCATAAAGCAAAGACTTTTCATGAATAGCACTTCAAGACAAGCATCAATAAGTCTTGCATAAGAGTTAACTCATAAAGCAATAATTCAAAGTAAAGGTATTGAAGCAACACAAAAGAAGATTAAGTTTCAGCGGTTGCTTTCAACTTGTAACATGTATATCTCATGGATATTGTCAACATAGAGTAATATAATAAGTGCAATAAGCAAATATGTAGGAATCAATGCATAGTTCACACAAGTGTTTGCTTCTTGAGGTGGAGAGAAATAGGTGAACTGACTCAACATTGAAAGTAAAAGAATGGTCCTCCATAGAGGAAAAGCATCGATTGCTATATTTGTGCTAGAGCTTTGATTTTGAAAACATGAAACAATTTTGTCAACGGTAGTAATAAAGCGTATGTATCATGTAAATTATATCTTACAAGTTGCAAGCCTCATGCATAGTATACTAATAGTGCCCGCACCTTGTCCTAATTAGCTTGGACTACCGGATCATCACAATGCATTGTTTTTACCAAGTGTCACAAAGGGGTACCTCTATGCCGCCTGTACAAAGGTCTAAGGGGAAAGCTCGCATTGGATTTCTCGCTATTGATTATTCTTCAACTTAGACATCCATACCGGGACAACATAGACAACAGATAATGGACTCCTCTTTTATGCATAAGCATATAACAACAATTAATAATTTTCTCATTTGAGATTTGAGGATTGTTGTCCAAAACTGAAACTTCCACCATGGAACATGGCTTTAGTTAGCGGCCCAATGTTCTTCTCTAACATATGCATGCTTAACCCTATGGTGGTAGATCTCTCTTACTTCAGACAAGACGAACATGCATAGCAACTCACATGATATTCAACAAAGAGTAGTTGATGGCGTCCCCAGTAAACATGGTTATCGCACAACAAGCAACTTAATAAGAGATAAAGTGCATAATTACATATTCAATACCACAATAGTTTAAAGCTATTTGTCCCATGAGCTATATATTGCAAAGGTGAATGATGGAATTTTAAAGGTAGCACTCAAGCAATTTACTTTGGAATGGCGGAAAATACCATGTAGTAGGTAGGTATGGTGGACACAAATGGCATAGTGGTTGGCTCAAGTATTTTGGATGCATGAGAAGTATTCCCTCTCGATACAAGGTTTAGGCTAGCAAGGCTTATTTGAAACAAACACAAGGATGAACCGGTGCAGCAAAACTCACATAAAAGACATATTGAAAACATTATAAGACTCTACACCGTCTTCCTTGTTGTTCAAACTCAAAACTAGAAATTATCTAGACCTTAGAGAAACCAAATATGCAAACCAAATTTTAGCATGCTCTATGTATTTCTTCATTAATGGGTGCAAAGCATATGATGCAAGAGCTTAATCATGAGCACAACAATTGCCAAGTATCACATTACCCAAGACATTTATAGCAATTACTACATGTATCATTTTCCAATTCCAACCATATAACAATTTAACGAAGGAGAAACTTCGCCATGAATACTATGAGTAGAAACCAAGGACATACTTGTCCATATGCTACAGCGGAGCGTGTATCTCTCCCATAAAGTGAATGCTAGGATCCATTTTATTCAAACAAAACAAAAAACAAAAACAAACCGACGCTCCAAGAAAAAGCACATAAGATGTGATGGAATAAAAATATAGTTTCAGGGGAGGAACCTGATAATGTTCGATGAAGAAGGGGATGCCTTGGGCATCCCCAAGCTTAGACGCTTGAGTCTTCTTGATATATGCAGGGGTGAACCACCGGGTGCATCCCCAAGCTTAGAGCTTTCACTCTCCTTGATCATGTTGCATCATACTCCTCTCTTGATCCTTGAAAACTTCCTCCACACCAAACTCGAAACAACTCATTAGAGGGTTAGTGCACATTATAAATTGACATATTCAGAGGTGACACAATCATTCTTAACACTTCTGGATATTGCATAATGCTACTGGACATTAATGGATCAAAGAAATTCATCCAACATAGCGAAAGAGGCAATGCGAAATAAAAGGCAGAATCTGTCAAAACAGAACAGTTCGTATTGACGAATTTTAAAATGGCACCAGACTTGCTCAAATGAAAATGCTCAAATTGAATGAAAGTTGCGTACATATCTGAGGATCATGCACGTAAATTGGCTTAATTTTCTGAGTTACCTACAGGGAGGTGGACCCAGATTCGTGACAGCAAAGAAATCTGGAACTGTGCAGTAATCCAAATCTAGTACTTACTTTTCTATCAACGGCTTAACTTGGCACAACAAAACACAAAACTAAGATAAGGAGAGGTTGCTACAGTAGTAAACAACTTCCAAGACACAAAATAAAAACAAAGTACTGTAGGTAAAAACATGGGTTGTCTCCCATAAGCGCTTTTCTTTAACGCCTTTCAGCTAGGCGCAGAAAGTGTGTATCAAGTATTATCGAAAGATGGTACATCGGCATTCTCAGCGGGGTGTGGAGTTTTCTCAACTAGGCATAGTATATTGGATACATAAGTTTCAGCATCTCCCTTTTCATTAGTCTTAGGCGTGCTACTCTCATCAAACAAATTTTCAGGAACTAGCCAAGCATAGTTATTTTCTAATGCATCATTCATAGCTAAGAGTTTACATGGTATTGGTGCTTTTATCTCCCCTCCATCATCAATATTATTAGTGAATCTTATTCTATCCATATCCATCTTTTCAAGGAGACTAACAAAATTAGTAGGAGAACCAAGCATATTGAATTTAGCAAACACCTTTCTAGCTTCTCTTGCTAAACCACCAAATTCTCTAAGAAGGGTTTCTAATACAAAATCTTTCTTTTCCCCTTCTTCCATATCGCCAAGTGTGAAGAACATGTGTTGGATTATAGGATTAAGATTAAAAAATTTAGTTTCCAACAGGCGAACTAAATGTGCAGCAGCAATTTCATAAGTAGGCGCAAGGTCTACCAAGTGTCTATCTTCAAAATTTTCAATAGTACTAACATGATTGAAAAATTCTTCTATATTATTTCTCCCAACTATAGACCCACGTCCTACCGGTATGTCTTTTGTGGTAAAATTAAAAGGAAACATGATGAAATAAGTAAAGTAAATGCAAGTAAACTAATTTTTTTGTGTTTTTGATATAGCAAACAAGATAGCAAGTAAAGTAAAACTAGCAACTAATTTTTTTGTATTTTGATTTAGTGCAGCAAACAAAGTAGTAAATAAAACTAAGCAAGACAAAAACAAAGTAAAGAGATTGAGAAGTGGAGACTCCCTTGCAGCGTGTCTTGATCTCCCGGCAACGGCGCGTAAAAATATGCTTGATGGCGTGTATTTCACACGTTCGTTGGGCAACCCCAAGAGGAAGGTATGATGCGCACAGCAGCAAGTTTTCCCTCGTAAAGAAACCAAGGTTTATCGAACCAGGAGGAGCCAAGAAGCACGTTGAAGGTTGATGGCGGCGGGATGTAGTGCGGCGCAACACCGGAGATTCCGGCGCCAACGTGGAACCCGCACAACACAACCAAAGTACTTTGCCCCAACGAAACAAAGGAGGTTGTCAATCTCACCGGCTTGCTGTAACAAAGGATTAACCGTATTGTGTGGAAGATGATTGTTTGCAGAAAACAAGAGAACAAGATTGCAAGAGATTGTATTTCAAGAAAGAGAATTGGACCGGGGTCCACAGCTCACTAGAGGTGTCTCTCCCATAAGACGAACAGCATGTTGGGTGAACAAATTACGCTTGGGCAATTGACAAATAAAGAGAGCATGACCATGCACATACATATCATGATGAGTATAGTGAGATTTAATTGGGCATTACGACAAAGTACATAGACCGTCATCCAACCGCATCTATGCCTAAAAAGTCCACCTTCAAAGTTATCATCCGAACCCTCCAGTATTAAGTTGCTAACAACAGACAATTGCATTAAGTATTGCGCGTAATGTAACTAGTGACTACATCCTTGAACATAGCACTAATGTTTTATCCCTAGTGGCAACAAGACATCCATAACCTTAGTGGTTCTTGTCACTCCTCCAGATTCACAGAGGCATGAACCCACTATCGAGCATAAATACTCCCTCTTGGAGTTACTAGCATCAACTTGGCCAGAGCATCTACTAATAACGGAGAGCATGCAAGATCATAAACAACACATAAGCATAGCTTTGATAATCAACATAACAAGTATTCTCTATTCATCGGATCCCAACAAACGCAACATATAGAATTACAGATAGATGATCTTGATCATGTTAGGCAGCTCACAAGATCCGACAATGATAGCACAATGGGGAGAAGACAACCATCTAGCTACTGCTATGGACCCATAGTCCAGGGGTAGACTACTCACACATCACACCGGAGGCGACCATGGCGGCGTAGAGTCCTCCGGGAGATGATTCCCCTCTCCGGCAGGGTGCCGGAGGCGATCTCCTGGATCCCCCGAGATGGGATCGGCGGCGGCGGCGTCTCTGGAAGGTTTTCCGTATCGTGGTTCTCGGTACTGGGGTTTCGTCACGGAGACTTTTTATAGGCGAAAGGGCAGGTCAAGAGGCGGCACGGGGGCCCCACACCACAGGGCCGCGCGGCCAAGGGGGGGGGCCGCGCCGCCCTAGGGTGTGGCCCCTCCGTGGCCCCTCTTCGTCTCTCCTTCGGACTTCTGGAAGCTTCGTGAGAAAATAGGCCCCTGGGCTTTGATTTCGTCCAATTCCGAGAATATTTCCTTACTAGGATTTCTGAAACCAAAAACAGCAGAAAACAAAGAATCGGCACTTCGGCATCTTGTTAATAGGTTAGTTCCAGAAAATGCACGAATATGACATAAAGTGTGCATAAAACATGTAGATAACATCAATAATGTGGCATGGAACATAAGAAATTATCGATACGTCGGAGACGTATCAATATGGTACAACCCAAAGGTTTTGTTGATCATAAAAATGCGGACAAGTTATGCAAACTTCAGCGTTCAATCTATGGACTGAAGCAATCATCCCGGAGTTGGAACCAACGCTTTGATAAGGTGATCAAAGACTTTGGATTTATACAAACCCATGGATAGGCTTGTATTTACAAGAAAGTGAGTGGGAGCTCTATAGCATTCCTGATATTATATGTAGATGGCATATTATTGATTGGAAATGATATAGAACTTCTGAGTAGTGTTAATGGTTATTTGAATAAGTGTTTTTCAATGAAGGACCTTGGAGAAGTAGCATACATTTTGGGCATCAAGATTTACAGAGATAGATCAAGACGCCTAATAGGGCTTTCACAAAGTACATACCTCGATAAGATTCTAAAGAAGTTTAGAATGGATGAAAGCAAGAAAGGGTTCTTGCCCATGTTACGAGAGTACATATGGAATGGAGTTCGAATGTTGTTCGGAGTCTCGGATGGGATCCAGGACATCACGAGGAGTTTCGGAATGATCCGGAGAATAAGATTCATATATAGGAAGTCACTTTCCAAGTTTGGAAATGATCCGGTGCATTTATGGAAGGCGCTAGAATGTTCTAGAACCTTCCGGAAGAAATCATCATGGAAGGTGGAGTCCCAGATGGACTCCACCAACCCTAGCCGGCCAGCCAAAGGGGAAGGTGGAGTCCATGGTGGACTCCACCTCCATGGCCGTCCATAGGGGAAGGAAAGGGAGCAATCCCACTTCCCCTAGGTTTCACCCATATGGTAAGTTTTGAGTTGGACTCTTATTCGAATCTTTGGGAAAACCCTAGGGGTTCCACCTATATAATGAGAAAGAGAGGGAGGGGGCCGGCCACCACACCAGCCGCACCACCCAAGGGCACCAAGGCCGGCGCCCCAAGTGCCACCTCTCCCCAAACCCTAGCCACATCCCTCCTCCCGATACTCCCGCGGTGCTTAGGCGAATCCCTGCCGAAGATCTCCACCGCCACCGCCACCACGCCGTCGTGCTGTCGGGATTCCGAGGAGGATCTACTACATCCGCTGCCCGTTGGAACGGGGAGAAGGACATCGTCATCAACACCGAATGTGTGACCGGGTAGGGAGGTGCTACCCGATTGTGGCACCGACAAGATCTTCTACGCGCTTTTGAAAGTGGCAAGTGATCGACTACATCAACCACAAGATTTATCTCGTTAACGCTTAGTGATTGATACGTCTCAAACGTATCTATAATTTCTTATGTTCCATGCTACTTTATTGATGATACTCACATGTTTTATACACACTTTATGTCATATTTATGCATTTTCCGGCACTAACCTATTAACAAGATGCCGAAGAGCCAGTAGTTGTTTTCTGTTGTTTTTGGTTTCATAAATCCTACAAAGGAAATATTCTCGGAATTAGACGAAATCAACGCCCAGGGTCTTATTTTTCCACGAACCTTCCAGAAGACCGAAAGGGAAACGAAGTGGGGCGACGAGGCGCCGACACAACAGGGCGGCGCGGCCAGGGCTTGGGCCGCGCGGCCCTGGCGTGTGGGGCCCTCGCGTCGCCCCTAAACCTAACCTTCCGCCTGAAAGTGCATGGAGCCCCCATGTGTGGTTTTGGTAATTAATGACAATCCCTATGGACTAATGTTTGCATTGAGTTATATTTGTAGGAGTTGTCCATAGGCAATTCTTGAACCATATGTTGGCTTCAAGGTTGCAATAAGAAGAAATTGATGAAGGATATCAAGTGTCAAGTATGTCTTGAAGATGAAGATGAAGTGAGCCCTCAAGCTACTTCAAGACATCAACATGATGAAGAATGAAGAAATGAAGTGCAAGTTCAAGATGAGCCATCTCGAAGAGATCCTTTGCTTGAGTCTTGCCATCCATATGGTGATCATGGATATGTGAAGATGCGCCGAAGAAGAAGCTCTCCCATGGTGGATTATGGGGGAGCAATCCACAAGACTTCGTCAAGCAAGCACAAGCAAGAAAGGCGTTCCATCTTGTTGAGGTCAAGATCGTCGTCATCGAGCTCAAGTGGAATGCGCAAGTATAAGGTTTGCTCTTGATAGGGTTTGTTTCTCACCGGTCTCATAGTGTAGTTGGAGACCGGTTTATAGTTTAGTTGCCGTACTATCAAGAGGGCTCTCGAGTGAGTAACTCGATCGTATCGTTCGGAGAGAGCTCAAACCTTTGCATCCTTGCATCATCTTTCTTGGTTGTTATTTGGACCTTATCCATGTGATGTTTTAGAGCTTGTGCTTATTCTCATGACAAGCTCTAGTTCATCGAAAACGGATTTCGCATAGATCACTTGTTGCGTTTTCGAGTTTGGTTCATCATCTTTCTTGGTTGTTATTTGGACCTTATCCATGTGATGTTTTAGAGCTTGTGCTTATTCTCATGACAAGCTCTAGTTCATCGAAAACGGATTTCGCATAGATCACTTGTTGCGTTTTCGAGTTTGGTTCATCATCTTTCTTGGTTTTATTTGGATCTTATCCATGTGATGTTTTAGAGCTTGTGCTTATTCTCATGACAAGCTCTAGTTCATTGAGAATGGTTTTTCCATGGGCAACTTGTTGCATTTTCAAGATTGGAGGTTTTACCGGTATGTCTTTTTGAGATAGGTCAAACCTTTCTTCATTTGTTTCTATCCTCCTTTGCTGGACTATGATGTTTCTATGCATATTGTTGTAGAGCTCATTGTTGTGATTTCAACGAGCCCAAGATCATCGAAATCGGAGTCCGGATGCAAAAGTTATGCCCGTTTTAGTTTTGGTGTTTCTGCAGTTTTCTTAGGCCGGATATTTTGGAAATATCCGGGCCGGATTATCCGGGCCGGATATTTCGGAAATATCCGGCCCCCCCGAAATCGTCTAAGGACCGGAAGAAAAGCAGCTCTGGATAGGGGCCGGATTTTGGCCGGATTTTGTCCAGGTTTTGTCCCTCGAGGCCGGATTATCCGGCCCCGGATAATCCGGCCCCAACTTGGGCCGGAATATCCGCCCTGTTTTTGCCCAAACGGCTCGATTTTCTTGGGGGTATAAATACCCCCTTCTTCCTCCTTGGGCTGTGCTTCTCTCACTCTCTCTCTCCTCCATTGTTGAACTAGAGAAGCTTGCTCCATCTCTCAATCCCTCCATGATTCTTGCCCCCATTTGAGGGAAAAGAGAGAGGAGATCTAGATCTACATTTCTACCAATCAAATCCATCTCTTTGTGAGTGGAACTCTCTAGATCTTGATCTTGGTGTTCTTTGTGAATTCCTTTGTTCTTCCTCTCTTATTCCCCCAATAGCTTTTGTAGCTTTGTTGGAATTTGAGAGAGAAGGACTTGAGCATCTTTGTGGTGTTCTTGCCATTGCATTTGGTGCATCGGTTTGAGTTCTCCACGGTGATTCGTGGTGGTGAAAGCAAGAAGGTTGTTACTCTTGGGTTCTTGGAACCCTAGACGGACTCTAGGCCTTTGTGGCGGTTTGTTGGGAGCCTCCAATTAAGTTGTGGATGTGTGCCCCAATCTTTGTGTAAGGCCCGGTTTCCGCCTCGAAGGAAATCCCTTAGTGGAACCGTGACCTAGGCCTTTGTGGCGAGGGTCACCGGAGATTTAGGTGAGGCGCCTTCGTGGCGTTCGGTGTGTGGTGTGAGTACCGCATCTTGGGGTGAGGCCTTTGTGGCGTTGGTGTGCATCGAGCAACCACACCTCAAGGTGAGCCTCTTGTGGCGTTCGGGAGCACTAAGCAACCGCACCTCTCCACCGGAGATTAGCACTCGCAAGAGTGTGAACTCCGGGATAAATCATCGTCTCCCGCGTGCCTCGGTTATCTCTATACCCGAGCTCTTTACTTATGCACTTTACCTTGTGATAGCCATCGTGCTTGAAGTTATATATATCTTGCTATCACATACTTGCTTGTATTGCTTAGCATAAGTTGTTGGTGCACATAGGTGAACTCTTGCTTAGAATAAGTTGTTGGTGCACATAGGTGAACCATAGTATATAGGCTTTGGGCTTGACAAAGTAAACGCTAGTTTTATTCCGCATTTGTTAAGCCCATCTCGTAAAAGTTTTAAATCGCCTATTCACCCCCCCTCTAGGCGACATCCGTGTCCTTTCAATTGGTATCAGAGCAAGGTCTCTCATTCTTAGGCTTCACCGCCTTGAGAGTAAAGATGTCGGTTAGGGGATTAGCGCACAATAACTTGTTTATATTTGATGGCACAAATTATGATCTATGGAAAATTTATGTGCTTAATATTTTGCGGCGTATGTCTCCTGTCATGGAGCGATTTCTTGGCATGGGTTTTTCTTCTCCTAAGGATCCTCAAAATTTATCTCTTGAGGAGGAGAAAAACTCTTGCCTCGATGCTCTTGCTTCTCATGTGTTTTCCATTGTTGTGAGCAATGTAGTTACTTCTTCAATCATGCCTTTTGGGAGCGCTCATGAGTTATGGACAAAAATTCAAGATAAATATGATGTGTCCAATATTATTAAGGATGATTGCATTGCTTCCACTTCCGGCCGTGATGAGTTCTCATCTTCATCCACTTCACCAAAGTGTGTCAAGACACAAGGTAATGATATGGTGAGTGGTGATGAAAATTGCAATGTTGATATTAAGCTTTCTATTGATGATTCTTCATCTCTATCTCAATGCAATGTTTCATCTACGGACTCAAACACATCTAGCACTAGAAATGATTTACATGCTTGTGTTGATAGTCCTTGCATATCATGTGTAAGTTGCTTGAATAAATCTAATGATGATATGCTTGCTTTGTCTTGTGGCCATGATAAAAATGCTTCTATTTCCTCTAGTTGTTGTGTGACTAACATTGTAGAGGAAACCAAAGATTCTATTGGTCAAGACAAGATCTTGAAAGGAGCCTCAAGTAACTCCTCATCTTTATCTCACGGTTCTCATATGTGCCTTATGGCCAAGGGTTCCACGGTATCTCCTACCATGGAACCTCATACTTCTCGTGGTGATAAGGATGAGGATGTTTATGAAGAAGAGGATTGGGTTGTCTCTCTACGCGATAAGGGTAAGAGTGTATTCAAGATTATTTGCAAAGATAAAATTGCTAGCACTCACTTCTTTGAAATCTTGACTACCGCTATTGAGAGCCAAAAACTTATTTGGATGCATGAGAACACCATTGATAAAAAGGGTGCTCTTGAACGAGAGTATGCCGATGATGTAGCATCTTTAAAGAATGAACTTGAAGAAGAACAAACCATCAAGGAAGCTCTTGAGGAGACCTTTGCTCTAGAATTGTCTAGAGAAAAGGAAAACCATGATAGAGCTCTTGAGATGGCAAATGAACTAAAGCTAAAAAATGATAAGCTTGTGTTTGTTAATGCTAAACTCCTTGAGGATTTTGAGCAACTCAAAAAGGGCTCAAGGGTCATTGAGAGTGCGCTCACCAAACTCACCGAGTCGCATGAGCAACTTAAAGCTTCTTATCTAAAAGTGCATGCCAACTTGCCTTCTCCTATTGCTATTGATAATGATGCTTGTGCTACTAACTCTACTTCTTGTGAAGCATCTACCTTGAAGGAGAATGTTGAGCTAAGGGCTCAACTTGATTTGCTAACTAGCAATTATGGGAAATTGGGAGAAATTCATGGAAAGCTTTCTAGCTCCTATGAGGATCTTCTAGCCTCTCATGATAGGCTAAAGTTAGCTCATGAGGCTATAATATCTAAGGCAACACCTTGTGAGCCTCATGTGGGTACTAGCACTACTACTCAAAATGTTATATTGCCATGTGCTAGTCCTAGTAATTCATCCACTCATAATATTGCTAAATCTTGTGATGAATTATCTTCATTGCCTTGTTGCTCTAACAATGAAGGTTCTACTTCCACTAGTACTTGTGTTGTTACTAACCATGTAGAGGAAATCAAAGAGCTCAAGGCCCAAGTCTCTTCTTTGAAGAACGACTTGGTAAAGGGTCATGAAGGGAAATGCAAACTTGATAAGATGTTAAGTGTGCAACAATCCCCCAATGACAAGAGTGGACTTGGATTCAACTCCAACAACAAGATCAAGTCCAAGAACAACAAGAAGAAGAAGGGCAAAGTACAAGTCAAAGACCCGGCCAAGATCGTTTGCTTCAAGTGCAAAATTGAAGGGCACCATGTTAGATCTTGCCCTTTGAAGAAGAAGCAAAAAGGGAAGCGGCCTCAAGCTCAAACTCATATTCAACCTCAAGTTGAAGAAATGCCACTTCCCAAGAAGAATCAAGCTAATGCTCCCATTGTGGAGAAATCTAGTGAGAAGAAGGAGAAGAAAAGAACTTGCTACATATGCCGTGAGAAGGGTCACATCTCCTCCTTTTGCACTATTGGTACCTCATCCAACTCTATCACCATTGATGATGTTTATTCTCTTCGTAAGGATGAGGGTGGCAATGTGTTTGCCAAATTTGTTGGTGCTCAAAGTGGTGTCAAGAAAAGAACCATTTGGGTTGCCAGGCCTATTGTGACTAACCTCTTAGGACCCAACTTAGTTGGGGACCAACAATCCAAAACTTGATCAATAGGTGCTTGTTGGAGGGCATTGGAGACTTGGCTACATCATGAAGAGTTAAGGGATCTTCATCATTTATACTATCTCAAGCCAAGTCTTTTGGTTATCTTACTTCTATCATACACCCAATGTTCCTCCTTGCGGTAACATGTGCTCAACTCATTTATATTGAAAGTTACTCGCCCCTTTGCATGTGTTAGTTTTGTTCCTAACATGTGTTTGTATATGTTGTGCATCCTACGTGTTTTTCTTGAGAAATCAAGGCTATGTATGTTAGGTTGCACACCATGTATTTGTGCTTGTGTTGGAGCCTCTTTGCATCTTGTTGTATCTTATATGGCTCTTATGAGAGATTATTGGACTATAACATTTTGGGGGAGTGATATGCCTTTAGGAATTTCACAATCCTAACAATGTGTGTACATGAGGAATATCACTTAGAATTGATATTGCAAGATTATCTAGTCTCTATGTGGTATGTCATCTTCATGAGAAATTCAAATTCTAATGTTCATTAATATCTCTAGTTGGATCTTATTTGCCTCTTGTGAAAATAAATTCCTTATCACATTATGGGGGAGTAATAAGCTTTGTGCATATTACAAGCCTAGGAAATGTGAACATTTGAGGTTGTGTCACATAGAATTGATATTGTAGATTATCTCTCCTATGTGGCATGTTTGCTCAAACAAGCTCCAATTTGCTTAAATGGCTTCATTGCTAATATCTTTGTGGATCTTATTTGTGTAAGTTTTTCTTGGCATGGTTTTTCACAACGTGTCCCTCAATACATTTTTGGAAAACCATGTGCTTCAAGTCATACTATTAATTGCTTTGCATGTTGGTATGAATACTATTAATTGCTTTGCATGTTGGTATGAATACTATTAATTGCTTTGCATGTTGGTATGAATACTATTAATTGCCTTGCATGTTGGTATGACTAAATGAAGCTATCAAGAAACTTTCTTTGCATGATGGTTAACTCTTATCTTTTTACCATATGCTTTGTTCGTTGTAAATATGATCTTATGTATACTTACAAACTACCACCGGAAATATTTCCTAATACCTCTTGTCCTAGGACAATTGGTAATCAATTATGAGGTAGATATTTATTGATCATATCTACATTGGCTCTTGTGTTTAAATTGCCTTATTTATTGCCATGAATTTGTTGTGCTTTGACTCCCATGTGTCTTCCTTGCATCTTATGGATCTTGTGTTTAAATTGCCTTATTTATTGCCATGAATTTGTTGTGCTTTGACTCCCATGTGTTCTTTTTTCTATTCAAACTTTCTTAGCTTTTTTTTGTAGATATAGGTAGTGTGATGATCCTAGTTGTGTGCATTTTGTATCCATATTCTAAATCCTAGATAATGCACTAATCTTGGGGGAGCTCTCCTATATTTGTTATATAAACTTCTCTTGATCTTTATCAAAAATTTGGTTTTGGGAGTCATAAATTTTCTTTTTGGTACTGTGTGCCATCATAAAAAGTGTCGAGGGTTTGGTTTATTTGTTGGAACCTTGCTCTCTTGGGATTTGGTTATCTCATTCCTTTGTGCTTAGGTTTAATTAGCTTCTTATAATGAGATAAGTCTTTGGAGTCAATCTTGTGTTGATTTGATTCTTTGATATAATTTGGACAACCATTGTCTCTTGGTTTATTTGGTGTTTTGTCCAAATTGTATCTTCCTTTGGTTCTTGAAAGTATTGTGCATGCATATTTAATATATGTATATCTTATGGCATGTGTCACTTTCTTTGATCCAATATATAGGGTAAACTCCATCAAATCCTAATTTGGCTAAGATGTGCATGAAATTCAATTTCATATCTATATGCACATAGAATTGTGGAGTTTGTCCTATATGTTGTAGTGTGTCTAACTACTTCGGACCCAATTAGTTTGGGGACCATTTTGTACTTACCTTTGTGTTAGGTACAATGGATATGCATTGAATGCTTGTCTCACTCTTGGAAAGAAGTGGTGACTCAATGGTAACGTGAGGCAAGCTAGGATGATCAATCGAACACATATCTACTACATCCACACCAATGCTATCTTGGTAACAAGTATCTTCTCATGCATACTTTTCTTGTATCCAACCTTATGGTTGCATCTTGGCATGAATCTCTTGATTTGCAAATGTTGTGCTTCTTGCAAAAGTCTTAATGAAACCTCTTTATTGTGAATGTGAGTAATTTGAGATGAGTGCATGTGTTGGGAAGTATTTTAAATCATGCTCATGATTCATCCATCCCAACTATGCCTATCTAGCAATTTTGTTGCATATCAATTCCTCAAGGCTCTCACATGTGCAATATAGATGAAAGTGCAAATTTAGTTACTTCTTTTGGTATCCCCGTTTGTGATACTTGTTGCCTTTCTCAAATGCATCCCAACTATCTTCTATCCCTTGTTGATATTTGTGATGTATTTTAGTTGTTTGTGGTTGAAGTTCATGAATGTACAATAAGATAATATTGAGCCTTTGGCCATGCTATTAAGCAAAAATCTTATTGGTATATTGCATGACTTCGTCTTGGATATCATGCTATTTTTCTTGTGTATCTATTTGGTGTGTGCATGTTTCTTTGTGGATAAATATCTTTGTGATATTGTCCACTTAGAGAAACTTATACACATAAGAGATGATACATCTCCATTTGATATCTTTTTTATTTGTTGCATGTTGATTGGTCATGCTAAGAAATATAATTCATTGAAGACTATGATGATGCTTTTTGCTCATCCATATAATAGTCTTATAATATGCTTTATCATGCCTTTCACATATCTTCTTGGTTGAGCCTTTTATTATGGTGCCTCTTACTTTTTGCTCAACTATTTGTTTGTTGCAAGTGTTAAGCTTATTTCTCTATCTATGATCTATTCCAAATGTTTGTGTTTTAAATGGTAATGAGGGAGTGAGGATTCCATGTTATGCATATTGTATTCAAATACAACATTTTAATTTATGCATGTACCTTGGGGAGCTTCCTCATTTGATTTAGAGCACTATCTTGTGGTGATCATTAGAGTTTGATTCACTTGGTATCTTTTGTTTTTGAATGATATTATGGGAGTGATGATTCCATGTTTGTGCACTTTATACTCCAATGCAAATTGTCTAGTTTTGTGCACAAACCTTGGGGAGCTTCCTCATATTATTTAGAGCAATCTTCTTGATCTTATCATAATATCTATCTTTCTTTTGGTATCCTCTTTGTGACTCATTTGGTTGCTTGCTTCATTTGTTGAAGCTTCTTGACTTTGTTATCTTTTTGCAATCTTTGATCCTATCTATAGTGTGATTCCTTCCGAATATTCGCCATTGGATATGTGCATTTGATTCCACTCAAATTATGAGAAATGCACACGCTATGGAGGAACTCTCACTATATTAGCCTTTTAAATTTTTCACCCATTTCGGCAATTGGTGCCAATGGGGGAGAAGTTTGGAGGGTTTAAGGGAATTTGGTTATGTCTTTGCTTTGTGCTTAAGCATGTGCCTTTATTGCATTGCATCTTGTTGCTTTGCATAGTTGAATATTTAGAGGAAACTCCACTAGGCTTTGAATGCCAATATATGCAATGAAAGTCAAGATCATTCACACATGCATATATTATGGGGGAGTTTGCTCTATATATTCAACTTATTTGTTACTTAAATTCCTTATATAAACCCTCTCAAAGAGATTGTCATCAATTACCAAAATGGGGGAGATTGAAAGTGCATGGAGCCCCCATGTGTGGTTTTGGTAATTAATGACAATCCCTATGGACTAATGTTTGCATTGAGTTATATTTGTAGGAGTTGTCCATAGGCAATTCTTGAACCATATGTTGGCTTCAAGGTTGCAATAAGAAGAAATTGATGAAGGATATCAAGTGTCAAGTATGTCTTGAAGATGAAGATGAAGTGAGCCCTCAAGCTACTTCAAGACATCAACATGATGAAGAATGAAGAAATGAAGTGCAAGTTCAAGATGAGCCATCTCGAAGAGATCCTTTGCTTGAGTCTTGCCATCCATATGGTGATCATGGATATGTGAAGATGCGCCAAGAAGAAGCTCTCCCATGGTGGATTATGGGGGAGCAATCCACAAGACTTCGTCAAGCAAGCACAAGCAAGAAAGGCGTTCCATCTTGTTGAGGTCAAGATCGTCGTCATCGAGCTCAAGTGGAATGCGCAAGTATAAGGTTTGCTCTTGATAGGGTTTGTTTCTCACCGGTCTCATAGTGTAGTTGGAGACCGGTTTATAGTTTAGTTGCCGTACTATCAAGAGGGCTCTCGAGTGAGTAACTCGATCGTATCGTTCGGAGAGAGCTCAAACCTTTGCATCCTTGCATCATCTTTCTTGGTTGTTATTTGGACCTTATCCATGTGATGTTTTAGAGCTTGTGCTTATTCTCATGACAAGCTCTAGTTCATCGAAACGGATTTCGCATAGATCACTTGTTGCGTTTCGAGTTTGGTTCATCATCTTTCTTGGTTGTTATTTGGACCTTATCCATGTGATGTTTTAGAGCTTGTGCTTATTCTCATGACAAGCTCTAGTTCATCGAAACGGATTTCGCATAGATCACTTGTTGCGTTTTCGAGTTTGGTTCATCATCTTTCTTGGTTTTATTTGGATCTTATCCATGTGATGTTTTAGAGCTTGTGCTTATTCTCATGACAAGCTCTAGTTCATTGAGAATGGTTTTTCCATGGGCAACTTGTTGCATTTTCAAGATTGGAGGTTTTACCTGTATGTCTTTTTGAGATAGGTCAAACCTTTCTTCATTTGTTTCTATCCTCCTTTGCTGGACTATGATGTTTCTATGCATATTGTTGTAGAGCTCATTGTTGTGATTTCAACGAGCCCAAGATCATCGAAATCGGAGTCCGGATGCAAAAGTTATGCCCGTTTTAGTTTTGGTGTTTCGCAGTTTTCTTAGGCCGGATATTTTGGAAATATCCGGGTCGGATTATCCGGGCCGGATATTTCGAAATATCCGGCCCCCCCGAAATCGTCTAAGGACCGGAAGAAAAGCAGCTCTGGATAGGGGCCGGATTTTTGGCCGGATTTTGTCCAGGTTTTGTCCACGAGGCCGGATTATCCGGCCCCGGATAATCCGGCCCCAACTTGGGCCGGAATATCCGGCCCGTTTTTGCCCAAACGGCTCGATTTTTCTTGGGGTATAAATACCCCCTTCTTCCTCCTTGGGCTGTGCTTCTCTCACTCTCTCTCCCCTCCATTGTTGAACTAGAGAAGCTTGCTCCATCTCTCAATCCCTCCATGATTCTTGCCCCCATTTGAGGGAAAAGAGAGAGGAGATCTAGATCTACATTTCTACCAATCAAATCCATCTCTTTGTGAGTGGAACTCTCTAGATCTTGATCTTGGTGTTCTTTGTGAATTCCTTTGTTCTTCCTCTCTTATTCCCCCAATAGCTTTTGTAGCTTTGTTGGAATTTGAGAGAGAAGGACTTGAGCATCTTTGTGGTGTTCTTGCCATTGCATTTGGTGCATCGGTTTGAGTTCTCCACGGTGATTCGTGGTGGTGAAAGCAAGAAGGTTGTTACTCTTGGGTTCTTGGAACCCTAGACGGACTCTAGGCCTTTGTGGCGGTTTGTTGGGAGCCTCCAATTAAGTTGTGGATGTGTGCCCCAATCTTTGTGTAAGGCCCGGTTTCCGCCTCGAAGGAAATCCCTTAGTGGAACCGTGACCTAGGCCTTTGTGGCGAGGGTCACCGGAGATTTAGGTGAGGCGCCTTCGTGGCGTTCGGTGTGTGGTGTGAGTACCGCATCTTGGGGTGAGGCCTTTGTGGCGTTGGTGTGCATCGAGCAACCACACCTCAAGGTGAGCCTCTTGTGGCGTTCGGGAGCACTAAGCAACCGCACCTCTCCACCGGAGATTAGCACTCGCAAGAGTGTGAACTCCGGGATAAATCATCGTCTCCCGCGTGCCTCGGTTATCTCTATACCCGAGCTCTTTACTTATGCACTTTACCTTGTGATAGCCATCGTGCTTGAAGTTATATATATCTTGCTATCACATACTTGCTTGTATTGCTTAGCATAAGTTGTTGGTGCACATAGGTGAACTCTTGCTTAGAATAAGTTGTTGGTGCACATAGGTGAACCATAGTATATAGGCTTTGGGCTTGACAAAGTAAACGCTAGTTTTATTCCGCATTTGTTAAGCCCATCTCGTAAAAGTTTTAAATCGCCTATTCACCCCCCCCCCTCTAGGCGACATCCGTGTCCTTTCACCGCCTACTTAAAGCCTTCGTCGAGAAAACCCCAGTACCGAGAGCCACGATACGGAAAACCTTCCAGAAACGCCGCCGCCGCCAATCCCATCTCGGGGGATTCAGGAGATCGCCTCCGGCACCCTGCCGGAGAGGGGAATCATCTCCCGGAGGACTCTTCATCGCCATGATCGCCTCCGGAGTGATGTGTGAGTAGTTCACCCCTGGACTAAGGGTCCATAGCAGTAGCTAGATAGTTGTCTTCTCCTCATTGTGCTATCATTGTCGGATCTTGTGAGCTGCCTAACATGATCAAGATCATCTATTTGTAATGCTAGATGTTGCGTTTGTTGGGATCCGATGAATATGGAATACTATGTTATGTTGATTATCAATCTATCATCTATGTGTTGTTTATGATCTTGCATGCTCTCTGTTGCTAGTAGAGGCTCTGGCCAAGTTGATACTTGTAACTCCAAGAGGGAGTATTTATCCTCGATAGTGGGTTCATGCCTCCATTAAATCTGGGACAGTGACAGAAAGTTCTAAGGTTGTGGATGTGCTGTTGCCACTAAGGATAAAACATCAATGCTACGCCTAAGGATATTTGTGTTGATTACATTACGCACCATACTTAATGCAATTGTCTGTTGTTTGCAACTTAATACTGGAAGGGTGCGGACGCTAACCCGAAGGTGGACTTTTTAGGCATAGATGCATGCTGGATAGCGGTCTATGTACTTTGTCGTAATGCCCAATTGAATTTCACACTACTCATCATAATATGTATGTGCATTGTCATGCCATATTTATTTGTCAATTGCCCAACTGTAATTTGTTCACCCAACATGCTATTTCTTATCGGAGAGACACCACTAGTGAACTGTGGACCCCGGTCCATTCTTTTACATCGAATACAATCTACTGCAAACATTGTTCTTACTGTTCTCTGCAAACATCATCATCCACACTATACATCTAATCCTTTGTTACAGCAAGCCGGTGAGATTGACAACCTCACTATCACGTTGGGGCAAAGTATCTTGGTTGTGTTGTGCAGGTTCCACGTTGGCGCCGGAATCCCTGGTGTTGCGCCGCACTACACTCCGCCACCATCAACCTTCAACGTGCTTCTTGGCTCCTACTGGTTCGATAAACCTTGGTTTCTTACTGAGGGAAAACTTGCTGCTGTATGCATCACACCTTCCTCTTGGGGTTCCCAACGGACGCGTGCTGTACGCGTATCAAGCTCTTTTTCTGGCGCCGTTGCCGGGGAAATCAAGACACGCTGCAAGGGGAGTCTCTCACTTCCAATCTCTTTACTTTGTTTTTGTCTTGCTTTACTTTATTTTTATTTACTGCTTTGTTTGCTGCATTATATCAAAATACAAAAAAATTAGTTAATTGTTTTACTTTATTTACTATCTTGTTTGCGTTCTCTATATTAAAACACAAAAAATTAGTTACTTGCATTTACTTTACTTATTTCATCATGTTTCCTCCTAATTTTACTCTTAAAGATGTACCGGTAGGACGAGGGTCTATCATTGGGAAAGATAGTATAGAAGATTTTTTCACTCATATTAGTACGGTTGAAGATTTTGAAGATAGACACTTGGTAGAACTTGCTCCTACTTATGAAATTGCTGCTGCTTCTTTAGTACACATGTTAGAAGCTAGATTTGTTAATCTCAATCCCGTAATACAACATATGTTTCTTACACTAGGTGACATGGAAGAAGGAGAAAAGAAATATTTTGTCTTAGAAACCCTTCTTAAAGAATTTGGTGATGTAGCAAGAGAAGCTAGAAAAGTCTTTACTAAATATAAGATGCTTGGCTCTTATACCAACTTTGCTAGCACCCTTGAAAAGATGGAAAAAAGATAGACAAAAGTACACTAGTAAAGTTAATTATGAGGGGGATATTAAAACATCAATACCTTGCAAGCTCTTAGGAATGTGCGAAGCACTAGAAAAGAATTTTGATTGGATTGTTCCTGAAAATTTGTTTGATGAGAGTAGCAAACCTAAGAGTAATGAAAAAGGAGCCTCTGAAACTTACATAGATAAGATACAATGCATAGTTGAGAAGACTCCAACCCCCGATGTCGATGCTTCATCTTTTGATAATACTTGATACACATTTTCTGCGCCTAGCTGAAAGACGTTAAAGAAAAGCGCTTATGGGAGACAACCCATGATTTTACTTCTGCACTTTTATTTTATATTTGAGTCTTGGAAGTTGTTACTACTGTAGCAACCTCTCCTTATCTTTATTTTATTGCATTGTTGTGCCAAGTAAAGTCTTTGATAGTAAGGTTCATACTAGATTTGGATTACTGCGCAGAAACAAATTTCTTGCTGTCACGAATTTGAGTAGTATTCTCTGTAGGTAACTCAGAAAAATATGCCAACTTACGTGAGTAATCCTCAGATATGTGCGCAACTTTCATTCAATTTGAGCATTTTCATTTGAGCAAGTCTAGTGCCCCAGAAAAATTCGTCTTTACGGACTGTTCTGTTTTGACAGATTCTGCCTTTTATTTCGCATTGCCTGTTTTGCTATGTTTGATGGATTTCTTTGTTCCATTAACTTTCAGTAGCTTTTTGCAATGTCCAGAAGTGTTAAGAATGATTATGTCACCTCTGAATATATGAATTTTTGATTATGCACTAACCCTCTAATGAGTTTGTTTTGAGTTTGGTGTGGAGGAAGTTTTCAAGGATCAAGAGAGGAGGATGATACAATATGATCAAGGAGAGTGAAAGCTCTAAGCTTGGGGATGCCCCCGTGGTTCATCCCTGCATATTTCAAGAAGACTCAAGCATCTAAGCTTGGGGATGCCCAAGGCATCCCCTTCTTCATCGACAACATTATCAGGTCACCTCTACTGAAACTATATTTTTATTCCGTCACATCTTATATGCTTTACTTGGAGCGTCTGTATGTTCTTGTTTTTGTTTTGTTTGAATAAAATTGGATCCTAGCATTCATTGTGTGGGAGAGAGACACGCTCCGCTGTTGCATATGAACACATATGTTCTTAGCTTTATTCTTAATGTTCATGGCGAAGGTTGAAACTGCTTCGTTAATTGTTATATGGTTGGAAACAGAAAATGCTACATGTGGTAATTGGTATAATGTCTTGAATAATTTGATACTTGGCAATTGTTGTGCTCATATAGATCATGTTTAAGCTCTTGCATCATATAATTCGCACCTATTAGTGAAGAAATACATAGAGCTTGCTAAAATTTAGTTTGCATGATTGGTCTCTCTAAGTTCTAGATATTTTCTGGTAAGGGTTTGAGCAACAAGGAAGACAGTGTAGAGTCTTATAATGCTTGCAATATGTTCTTATGTAAGTTTTGTTGTACCTGTTCATACTTGTGTTTGCTTCAAATAACCTTGCTAGCCTAAGCCTTGTATTGAGAGGGATTACTTCTCGTGCACCCAAAATCCTTGAGCCAAAAACTATGCCATTTGTGTCCACCATACCTACCTACTACATGGTATTTTCTGCCATTCCAAAGTAAATTGCTTGAGTGCTACCTTTAAACAATTCAAAAGTTATTACCTCTTATTTGTGTCAATGTTTTATAGCTCATGAGGAAGTATGTGGTGTTTATCTTTCAATCTTGTTGGGCAACTTTCACCAATGGACTAGTGGCTTCATCCGCTTATCTAATAATTTTGCAAAAGGAGCTGGCAATGGGGTTCCCAGCCTCAATTAATTAACTTTCATAATTTTACAAATAGACACTCCTCCATGGTATGTGATTGTTGGACGGCACCCGAGGATTCGGTTAGCCATGGCTTGAGAAAGCAAAGGTGGGGAGGAGTGTCATCTAAACAAAACTAAAATAAAAGACACTCCTTCATGGTATGAGATTGTTGGCAGGCACCCGAGGATTCGGTTAGCCATGGTTTGTGAAAGCAAAGGTTGGAAGGAGTGTCATCCAAAAATAAAAAAATTCATGGGAGCCACTCTTTGAAAGTCTGTCTGGCAAGGGGGTTAGAGTACCCGCTACCATTCGTTCACAACAACAAACACCTCTCAAAACTTTACTTTTATGCTCTCTTTATGTTTTCAAAATAAGAGCTCTAGCACAAATATAGCAATCCATGCTTCCCTCTGCGAAGGGCCTTTCTTCTACTTTTATGTTGAGTCAGTTTAATTACCTATTTCCTTCTATCTTAGAAGCAAACACTTGTGTTAACTGTGCATTGATTCCTACATATTTGCATATTTGCATTCATCATATTACTTTGCATTGACAACTATCCATGAGATAAACATGTTGAAGTTGAAAGCAACCGCTGAAACTTATATCTTCCTTTGTGTTGCTTCAATGCCTTTACTTTGAATCTATTGCTTTATGAGTTAACTTGTATGCAAGACTTATTGATGCTTGTCTTGAAAGTACTATTCATAAAAAGTCTTTGCTATATGATTCAATTGTTTAATCATTGTCTTTGCCATTGCTTCGAATCACTTCATTCATTACATATGCTTACAATAGTATTGATCAAGATTATGATAGCATGTCACTTCAGAAATTATCTTTGTTATCGTTTACCTACTCGAGGACGAGTAGGAACTAAGCTTGGGGATGCTTGATACGTCTCAAACGTATCTATAATTTATTATGTTCCATGCTACTTTATTGATGATACTCACATGTTTTATACACACTTTATGTCATATTTATGCATTTTCCGGCACTAACCTATTAACAAGATGCCGAAGAGCTAGTTGTTGTTTTCTGCTGTTTTTGGTTTCAGAAATCCTACAAAGGACATATTCTCGGAATTGGACGAAATCAATGCCTAGGGTCTTATTTTTCCACGAACCTTCCAGAAGACCGAAAGGGAAACGAAGTGGAGCGATGAGGCACCGACACAATAGGGCGGCGTGGCCAGGGCTTGGGCCGCGCGGCCCTGGCGTGTGGGTCCCTCGCGTCGCCCCTAAACCTACCCTTCCGCCTACTTAAAGCCTTCGTCGAGAAAACCCCAGTACCGAGAGCCACGATACGGAAAACCTTCCAGAGACGCCACCGCCGCCAATCCCATCTCGGGGGATTCAGGAGATCGCCTCCGGCACCCTGCCGGAGAGGGCAATCATCTCCCGAAGGACTCTTCATCGCCATGATCGCCTCCGTAGTGATGTGTGAGTAGTTCACCCCTGGACTAAGGGTCCATAGCAGTAGCTAGATGGTTGTCTTCTCCTCATTGTGCTATCATTGTCGGATCTTGTGAGCTGCCTAACATGATCAAGATCATCTATTTGTAATGCTAGATGTTGCGTTTGTTGGGATCCGATGAATATGGAATACTATGTTATGTTGATTATCAATCTATCATATATGTGTTGTTTATGATCTTGCATGCTCTCCGTTGCTAGTAGAGGCTCTGGCCAAGTTGATACTTGTAACTCCAAGAGGAGTATTTATGCTCGATAGTGGATTCATGCCTCCATTAAATCTGGGACAGTGACAGAAAGTTCTAAGGTTGTGGATGTGCTGTTGCCACTAGGGATAAAACATCAATGCTATGTCTAAGGATATTTGTGTTGATTACATTACGCACCATACTTAATGCAATTGTCTGTTGTTTGCAACTTAATACTGGAAGGGGTGCGGACGCTAACCCGAAGGTGGACTTTTTAGGCATAGATGCATGCTGGATAGCGGTCTATGTACTTTGTCGTAATGCCCAATTGAATTTCACACTACTCATCATAATATGTATGTGCATTGTCATGCCATCTTTATTTGTCAATTGCCCAACTGTAATTTGTTCACCCAACATGCTATTTCTTATCGGAGAGACACCACTAGTGAACTCTGGACCCCGGTCCATTCTTTTACATCAAATACAATCTACTGCAAACATTGTTCTTACTGTTCTCTGCAAACATCATCATCCACACTATACATCTAATCCTTTGTTACAGCAAGCCGGTGAGATTGACAACCTCACTGTCACGTTGGGGCAAAGTATCTTGGTTGTGTTGTGCAGGTTCCACGTTGGCGCCGGAATCCCTGGTGTTGCACCGCACTACACTCCGCCACCATCAACCTTCAACGTGCTTCTTGGCTCCTACTGGTTCGATAAACCTTGGTTTTTTACTGAGGGAAAACTTGCTGATGTACGCATCACACCTTCCTCTTGGGGTTCCCAACAGACGCGTGTTGTACGCGTATCAGTGATCTTCGAGGGTATGATGATCTTCACCTCATTGCTACCATCTACTAGATTAGATCTTGGCTTGTTATTTGATCTTGTGGTAGGAAATTTTTTGTTTTCTATGCGACGAATCCCTACACTCGGCATCCACAACAACGCCCCAAGATTAGAGATGTCACCTTCCCCGCCGCCATCTCTGATACGTCTCAAACGTATCTATAATTTCTTATGCTCCATGCTACGTTTATGATGATACTCACATGTTTTATACACACTTTATGTCATTATTATGCATTTTCCGGCACTAACCTATTGACAAGATGCCGAAGAGCCAGTTGCTGTTTTCTGCTGTTTTTGGTTTAAAAAATCCTACAAAGGAAATATTCTCGGAATTGGACGAAATCAACGCCCATGGTCTTATTTTTCCACGGAGCTTCCAGAAGACCGAAGAGCATACGAAGTGGGGCCACGAGGGCCCGTAACCATAGGGCGGCGCGGCCAGCATGGGGCCCGCGCCAGCCTATGTTGTGGGCCCCTGCGCCGCCTCCAACTCTGCCCTTCCGCCTATTTATTCCCTCCGTTGCGAAAACCCTATTACCGAGAGCCATGATACGAAAAACCTTCCAGAGACGCCGCCGCCGCCAATCCCATCTCGGGGGGATTCAGGAGATCGCCTCCGGCACCCTACCGGAGAGGGGAATCATCTCCCGGAGGACTCTTCATCACCATGATCGCCTCCGGACTGATGTGTGAGTAGTTCATCCTTGGACTATGGGTCCATAGCAGTAGCTAGATGGTTGTCTTCTCCTCATTGTGCCATCATGTTAGATCTTGTGAGCTGCCTATCATGATCAAGATCATCTATTTGTAATGCTACATGTTGTGTTTGTTGGGATCCGATGAATATGGAATACTATGTCAAGTTGATTATCAATCTATCATATACGTGTTGTTTATGATCTTGCATGCTCTCCGTTGCTAGTAGAGGCTCTGGACAAGTTGATACTTGTAACTCCAAGAGGGAGTATTTATGCTCGATAGTGGGTTCATGCCTCCATTGAATCTGGGACAGTGACAGAAATTTCTAAGGTTGTGGATGTGTTGTTGCCACTAGGGATAAAACATCGATGCTTTGTCTAAGGATATTTGTGTTGATTACATTACACACCATACTTAATGCAATTGTCTGTTGTTTGCAACTTAATACTGGAAGGGGTGCGGATGCTAACCCGAAGGTGGACTTTTTAGGCATAGATGCATGCTGGATAGCGGTCTATGTACTTTGTCGTAATGCCCAATTAAATCTCATAGTAGTCATCATGATATGTATGTGCATTGTTATGCCCTCTCTATTTGTCAATTACCCAACATGCTATTTCTTATTGGAGAGACACCACTAGTGAACTGTGGACCCCGGTCCATTCTTTTACATCTGAAATACAATCTACTGCAAACATTGTTCTCTAGTGTTCTTCGCAAACAAATATCATTTTCCACACCATACGTTTAATCCTTTGTTTACAGCAAGCCACTGAGATTGACAACCTCACTGTTAAGTTGGGGCAAAGTATTTTGATTGTGTTGTGCATGTTCCACGTTGGCGCCGGAATCCCTGGTGTTGCGCCGCACTACACTCCTCCGCCAATAACCTTCACGTGTTCCTTGACTCCTACTGGTTCGATAACCTTGGTTTCTTACTGAGGGAAAATTTGCTGCTGTACGCATCACACCTTCCTCTTGGGGTTCCCAGCGGACGTGTGCTTCACGCGTTCTCAAGATCTTTTTCTGGCGGCGTTGCCGGGGAGATCAAGACACACTGCAAGGGGAGTCTCCCACATCCAATCTCTTTACTTTGTTATTTTCTTGCTTTACTTTATATTATTTACTGCTTTGTTCGCTTTCTCCATATCAAAAATACAAAAAAATAGTTACTTGCTTTACTTTATTTACTGTCTTGTTTGCTTTCTCTATATCAAAAACACAAAAAATTAGTTACTTGCATTTACTTTATTTTGTTATCATGGCTAGTCCTGTAGTTGTTACTCTGTCACCTGAGGAATTGATCTTTACTTTTAAACAAGGGGGTGACGAGAGTTTTAAAGAAGCTTGGTCTAGAATTTTTGATTCTTATGGTAAAACCGAACCTAAAATGACTCTAAGTTTGCTTCTTAGTAACTTTTATTTTGGGCTTATTCTTCGCTATAGATATGCCTTGGATGCTTTAGTGGGAGGAGATTTCCTTCACTGTGATGGGGATCAAGCTTTTAATGCCATAAAAAATTGGTTACATCATATAGCTCCGCTAATAATTTTGATTCATCTCTTGCTAGCATTCATAATAGATTAAACACTCTCGAAACAAATATATCTTGTTTAAAAGAAGGGTACAACCAGATTCGTGAATATTATGATTATGTTCCAGTAAGCTTTGAACCTTCAATGTGGGTGCCTACTATTAAGGTTGCTATTTGTGGTGAAACTTTTTATGTCCGTTGTGATATTATGTCTGAGTTTTGCCTTATGCCTAAAAGTATTTATGAATCTTTAACACTTTGGGAACTTACTGAAGGAGGAGAAGGAATAACTCTTACTGATAACTCTGTTATAATTCCTAAGGGAATAGCTGAAGGTGTGTTCACAACCTTTCTTGGAAGAACGGTATCCACTGATTATCTCGTTATTGAATGTGTAGGGACAGGACAAATCACACTTGGAAGATCCCTGCTGAAACTCGTAGGAGCAATCATAGATGTGGGGAAAGGCACTCTAAATTTTACCTCTACACCCGGATGCGGTCATATATTCCCTAAACCAAAGAGTAAGAATAAGAGTAAGAAGGGTAGGCGCAAAGCCCCTTGTAATAATGCTTCCTCTTTTGATAATACTTGATTCACACTTTCTGCGCCTAGCTAAAAGGCGTTAAAGAAAAGCGCTTATGGGAGACAACCCATTATTTTACTTCAGCAATTTTTGTTTTATATTTGTGTCTTGGAAGTTATTACTACTGTAGCAAACTCTCCTTCTCTTTATTTTATTGCATTATTGTGCCAAGTAAAGTCTTTGATAGTAAGGTTGATAATAGATTTGGATTTTTGCGCAGAAACAGATATCTTGTTGTCACGAATTTGAGTAGGTATCTCTGTAGGTAACTCAGAAAAATCAGCGAAAATTCATGAGTGATCCTCAGATATGCAAGCAACTTTCATTAAATTTGAGCTTCTTCATCTGAGCATGTTAAGTGCCTCTAAAAAATTCGTCTTTACGGACTGTTCTGTTTTGACAGATTCTGCCTTTTATTTCGCATTGCCTCTTTTGCTATGTTGAATGGATTTCTTTGTTCCATTAACTTTCAGTAGCTTTGAGTAATGTCCAGAAGTGTTAAGAATGATTGTGTCACCCCTGAATATGTGGATTTTTGATTATGCACTAACCCTCTGATGAGTTTGTTTTGAGTTTGGTGTGGAGGAAGTTTTCAAGGATCAAGAGAGGAGGATGATACAATATGATCAAGAAGAGTGAAAAGTCTAAGCTTGGGGATGCCCCCGTGGTTCATCCCTGCATATTTCAAGAAGACTCAAGCATCTAAGCTTGGGGATGCCCAAGGCATCCCCTTTTTCATCGACAACTTATCAGGTCACCTCTAGTGAAACTATATTTTTATTCCGTCACATCTTATGTGCTTTACTTGGAGCGTCTGTATGTTTTTGTTTTTGTTTTTGTTTTTGTTTGAATAAAATCGGATCCTAGCATTCTTTTTGTGGGAGAAAGACACGCTCCGCTGTTGCATATGAACACTGGTGTTCTTAGCTTTACTTTTAATGTTCATGGCGAAGGTTGAAACTGCTTCGTTCATTGTTATTTGGTTGGAAATAGAAAATGCTTCATGTGGTAATTGGTATATTGCCTTGAATAATTTGATACTTGGCAATTGTTGTGCTCAAATAGATCATGTTTAAGCTCTTGCATCATGTACTTTGCACCTATTAATGAAGAACTACCATAGAGCTTGTTGAAATTTGGTTTGCATGATTGGTCTCTCTAAAGTCTAGATATTTTCTGGTGAAGTGTTTGAACAACAAGGAAGACAGTGTAGAGTCTTATAATGCTTGCAATATGTTCTTATGTAAGTTTTGCTGTACCGGTTCATACTTGTGTTTGCTTCAAACAACCTTGCTAGCCAAAGCCTTGTACTGAGAGGGAATTCTTCTCGTGCATCCAAAACCTTGAGCCAAAACGTACCCATGCCTTTTGTGTCCACCATACCTACCTACTATGTGGTATTTCTCTGTCATTCCAAAGTAAATTGCTTGAGTGCTACCTTTAAAATTTCATTCCTTGTCTTTGCAATATATAGCTCATGGGAAAATAGCTTAAAAACTATTGTGGTAAAGAATATGTAGCTTATGTATCTTATTTCTTATAAGATGCTTGTTGAGCGGTAACCATGTTTCTGGGGACGCCATCAACTATTACAGCTTTGTCGAATATCATATGATTTGCTATGCATGTTCGTCTTGTCTGAAGTAAGGGTGATTTATCATGATCAAATGGTTTGAGTATGCATATTGTTAGAGAAGAACATTGGGCCGCTAATTAAAGCCATGAATCATGGTGGAAGTTTCAGTTTGGACATTAATCCTCAATCTCTTATGAGAATATTATCTGTTGTTGAATGCTTATGCATTAAAGAGGAGTCCATTATCTGTTTTCTATGTTGTCCCGGTATGGATGTCCTAAGTTGAGATCTATCAAAAACGAGAAATCAAATGTGATCTATCTCCTTGGACCTTTGTACAGGCGGCATAGAGGTACCCCTTTGTGACACTTGGTTGAAAAATATGTTATGCAATGATAATCCATGTAAATCCAAGCTAATTAGGACAAGGTGCAAGCACTATTGATATTCTATGCATGAGGCTTGCAACTTATAGGATGTCTTATGCATAACACATATGAATTATTACTACCGTTGACAAAATTGTTTCTATGTTTTCAAAATGAAAAGCTCTAGCACAAAAATTATAATCCATGTTTCCCTCTGGAAGGGCCTTTCTTCTACTTTATGTTGAGTCAGTTCACCTACTTCTTTCTATCTTAGAAGCAAACACTTGTGTCAACTGGGTGCATTGATTCCTACAGACTTGCTTATTTGCATTCATCATACTACTTTGTGTTGACAATTATCCATGAGATAAACATGTTGAAGTTGAAAGCAACTGCTGAAACTTATATCTTCCTTTGTGTTGCTTCAAAACTTTCTACTAAGAATCTATTGCTTTATGAGTTAACTCATATGCAAGTCTTATTGATGCTTGTCTTGAAAGTACTATTCATGAAAAGTCTTTGCTATATGATTCAGTTGTTTAGTCATTATCTTTACCATTGCTTCGAATCACTTCATTCACCTCATATGCTTTACAATAGTATTGATCAAGATTATGATAGCATGTCACTTCAGAAATTATCCTTGTTATCATTTACCTACTCGAGGGAGAGTAGGAACTAAGCTTGGGGATGCTTGATACGTCTCAAACGTATCTATAATTTCTTATGTTCCATGCTACTTTTATGATGATACTCACATGTTTTATACACACTTTATGTCATTATTATGCATTTTCCAGGACTAACCTATTGACAAGATGCCGAAGAGCCAGTTGATGTTTTCTGCTGTTTTTGGTTTCAGAAATCCTACAAAGGAAATATTCTCGGAATTGGACGAAATCAACGCCCAGGGTCTTATTTTTCCACGGAGCTTCCAGAAGACCGAAGAGCATACGAAGTGGGGCCACGAGGGCCCGTAACCATAGGGCGGCGCGGCCAGCATGGGGACCGCGCCGGCCTATGGTGTGGGGCCCCTGCGCCGCCTCCAACTCTGCCCGTCCACCTATTTATTCCCTCCGTCGCGAAAACCCTATTACCGAGAGCCACGATACGGAAAACCTTCCAGAGACGCCGCCGCCAATCCCATCTCGGGGGGTTTAGGAGATCGCATCCGGCACCCTGCCGGAGAGGGGAATCATCTCCCGGAGGACTCTTCATCACCATGATCGCCTCCGGACTGATGTGTGAGTAGTTCATCCTTGGACTATGGGTCCATAGCAGTAGCTAGATGGTTGTCTTCTCCTCATTGTGCCATCATGTTAGATCTTGTGAGCTGCCTATCATGATCAAGATCATCTATTTGTAATGCTACATGTTGTGTTTGTTGGGATCCGATGAATATGGAATACTATGTCAAGTTGATTATCAATCTATCATATATGTGTTGTTTATGATCTTGCATGCTCTCCGTTGCTAGTATAGGCTCTGGCCAAGTTGATACTTGTAACTCCAAGAGGGAGTATTTATGCTCGATAGTGGGTTCATGCCTCCATTGAATGCAGGACGGTGATGAAAGTTCTAAGGTTGTGGATGTGTTGTTGCCACTAGGGATAAAACATCGATGCTTTGTCTAAGGATATTTGTGTTGATTACATTACACACCATACTTAATGCAATTGTCTGTTGTTTGCAACTTAATACTGAAAGGGGTGCGGATGCTAACCCGAAGGTGGAATTTTTAGGCATAGATGCATGCTGGATAGCGGTCTATGTACTTTGTCGTAATGCCCAATTAAATCTTATAGTAGTCATCATGATATGTATGTGCATTGTTATGCCCTCTCTATTTGTCAATTGCCCAACTGTAATTTGTTCACCCAACATGCTATTTCTTATTGGAGAGACACCACTAGTAAACTGTGGACCCTGGTCCATTGTTTTACATCTGAAATACAATCTACTACAAACATTGTTCTCTACTGTTCTTCGCAAACAAACATCATTTTCCACACCATACGTTTAATCCTTTGTTTACAGCATGCCGGTGAGATTGACAACCTCACTGTTAAGTTGGGGCAAAGTATTTTGATTGTGTTGTGCAGGTTCCACGTTGGCGCCGGAATCCCTGGTGTTGCGCCGCACTACACTCCTCCGCCAACAACCTTCACGTGTTCCTTGACTCCTACTGGTTCGATAACCTTGGTTTCTTACTGAGGGAAAACTTGCTGCTGTACGCATCACACCTTCCTCTTGGGGTTCCCAACGAACGTGTGCTTAACGTGTTATCAATCTCCTCGGCTTCGGCGCGCTGGCAGCAGAGGAGGATGACGTCCTCCTCGAACTCGTCTTCCTCAGGGCCAGCACGGTCGGAACCTTCCTCGAACCGCGCCATGTCGTACATCATGCCGAAGCGCGAGGTGAAGGAGGAACCCGAGTAAGCGACACCGCCCGCGATTCGGAGGCACGACAACAGCATCATCGCCATCTGCGAACCAGCACGGCAGCAGCAGAGGCACACCGGCGATGCCCTCCTCGTTCCGAAGCCGGAGGTGAAGGACAAGCAGGACGACGAGAAAGCCGTGAAGGCCACGCAGATAGCATAGTACGAGCAGCAGCATCGCCTCATCGCCAGCAGCGATGACCCCGAGGACTGCCCAAGGTTGCACGCGATGTTCATGGCGTCCTTGAATGACAAGGACGCTGGAGGGGCAATGTCGACGCGGTGATATCCATGTCCATCCGCGACATGGGGATGCCACTCGTCGACCTCACCAACGACGACGAAGTTAGGCCCAGCGGCGCGATGAAGGACAAGCCCGACGAGCACGGAAAGAAGGACATCATCAAAGACGGCATGTACAACTTCCACCAGTACTACGATCCCTCTGGGCGCCGCAAGTACTACTAGATTAGGGTTTAGGTTTAAATTTCATCGACTTTCGTTCAAATCCATGTAATATATAGCAAGTTTGAATGAATTTGACTATTTTCGATTAAATTTAAAAAATCTAAAAAAAGTTAGGGGACGCGACTGGGAAGCGACATCCCCCAAACGCGGCACGAAAAAAAAGCGTCCCCCAAACGCTCGATCGGGCGCGATTTGGGGGACGCTTTAAGGGACGAGATGCTCTGATATGCTAGTTTCTAGTTAGATACGTAGGCATCACAATTCATTGTTGGAGGCTTACATATGCTAAATGAAAGCACATCGAGTAGAGACTTTGAAATCCAAGGAATTTTCGCGCTTTCAAATAAAACTTGTCACAATAACTGAAGTTTCACTTGACTTGCTGGAATTGAAGTAGATCATCAAGTCAAGCGCTATAAACTTCACTGTGATCTTTGCTAAAACCTTGTTTTGGGTAGAGATGATTTGATCTATGGACTAGATCAAATGGAATTAGCTTTACAACAAACAACACCTTAAGTAAGGATCAACTACACGATCTTATAAAAGATCTCAACATGACATTCCTTACAACAACACATGAATAATTATTCAACCATAAATCAAAAAACGCAATTAATCAAGAAACTATTCTTTATCTATCCTTTCCATGTATTTTACTAAATAAATATTCCAACCATGATTCACATGGTGACATGGGTATACCCTTCGGGTACCCATTATTAGTATACCTGGCTCGGCTCGGCCCAATATGGAGAAGGCCCAACAAGGCAACCCGAAGAAGTAGTCGACTAGGACTCTTGTAAAACCCTAGGCTGGTTGCATATATAAAGCCAACCAGGGCACCTAATAGGGAGGGGAGAACAGATAGACAACATAGCTCCGCTACGGCGGCACCCTGTAAAGATACATATGATCATATACTAGATTGCTAGTAGCACGTAGGGATCCTCCACCGAGGGGACCCGAAGCTAGGTACATCGTGTGCCTAATCTCGCTCCCGGAATCTCCATCATCGCTAGCTCCCGAAACCCAAGTCTACAATACGTAGGCATTGGCGAGCTGCTCCCTCGTCACATGGTATATCTTTTCAACTACAATACTTGGATCCATGTCAAGGACATTCACATTGGTTCCTTATTAAACCTTGACTATTCCCAATTATGTTTCTCCAAACTCATTTCCAATAAACCTCTGAGAAAGGAGAGGACCATCCATGGGTTTATATTATCCATTGAGTATAACCATAGGTTAATATTCAAACTCTATCTAAGTGAGGTAAGTCATTGATACTAATTAATGATATAAGAAGTACAAGTCAAGTATTAAACCCTACTTGACCTAGCCAACACTTGATTGTAAGTAAGAACCTGTCTTATTAGTGATCCAAGAGAAGCAAGTGTTGTGATCATTATATCTTGGTAATGATCATAAACCTTAGAGGAACCCTACCAATCCAAGAGCTCAAGCTAAAAGTGTAGCCTCAAGTATATTGACCAATACTTGATCTTGGAGAGGAGAACCATGTTTCATTAATGAACCATTATGAGGTCAATATTTTGATCATTACAAATTGGGTAATGAGCATATACTCTAAGAATCTAGATGAGTGTGATGAGAGGATTAATAAAGATAGATTGGTGAAGAATGAGTTGATCATGTCTAATACAGAATTGTTAAGCTAATTGTTTTAAACAACAAACTGATGCAGTAGCCATTTCTATCAAATCCTATTGAGTTTTAAATATTAAAGAATTTGCAAGAAGAAACAGAATTCAAATTTGAATTCAAATTTTCAATTCAAATCAAAAATAAAAACAGATAATAGAAAAGAGAGAAAAAGAGAGGAAGCTTACCAGGCTTACCAGTCCACCAAAGCAGCCCACCATCGACCCGTCCTCGCGCAGAAATCAGCCCAACCCGAGTCCGCGTACCGCTTCGCATTAAAACAGGAGGTTGTCGTCTTCTTCTTCTTCTCCGGAGACGATAGGGTATAGGAGGAGCTCGGCCACGTCCTCGACGACGATAAGGACGCCCTGGACGCCGCAGAAGCTTCCAGAACCCATCCCTATACCTCTCACGTCCGTCTTATCCCTTTCGCATCAAGATTCACGCCCGAATGCAACTCACTATCGCCGTCGCATCTCCACCCCTGCCGCCGGCGAGACGACGAACCAGACCACCTCGAGCTCTATAAAACCACCACGAGCTCCGTGTTGCAACCCTAATCCTTCACCTGCCATCCATTTCTCCCCAGAACCACTCTAGCTCTCGATTTCATCCGCGCCAGGTCGCCGGTGTCGAGCACGACACCATCGATTGGAGCCACCCCGGAGTCCGTGGAGTAGTTCATTGGATGCGCCTGACGCCATAGATCCTCCTAGCGGAAGGAATCGAGAAGGGAAGCTCGGTGCGACGTCAATTTCTTTTTCCCCTTTCTCCGGCCATCGCCGGGAATGGCGAGATAGGGCTCGCTCACGTCCATAATCGACATCGCCAAGCACTCCATTCGCTTCAGGGTGAGCACAAGCATCTCCTGCACTTGTTGGTTCCGAGTTTTGCATTCTGTAGCCTCCGATTGGATTCTCGCCGGAGTGCATCGCCGCAGGGCATGCTTGCCGACGTGTTTCCGGCGACCCTTAGCCTATTCTGCTACTACCAGATGTTTCTCCATCATCTCCTGGTTCGAACGGAACAAACCGCGTGTCCGCGGAAGCCCTGTAGTGGCGGCCCCGTTCTCATCTAGCCACCGGCGTTGTGCTGCCAGTGGGAGTGATGTGGCCAGTGGGGGCTCAAACACTGATTGACTAGTCGTTGCCATCGTGGCAACTGACCGAGTCAACAGCCCCACCTGTCTGTCTCTAGGGTTAGGTTACGAATCGTTATGTTTAGCATTTTCCATTTAATTAAAAACCAGGAAATAACTGAAACTTTGTAGAAATAATAAAATTCATTTTAGCTCATAAAAATATAAATAAGATATCAAAATTCTCACAAAAATAAACTCTATTCAATAAAAATATAATATGAAAATGTTTGTCAAAATGAAAATTTAGTTATTTTAAAATTTATTAATTACGTCTTTTCTTTTATCCTTAATTCAAATAAAAATTTCAATAATTAGTTAAGTTTAAAAATTAAATAATAGCTATTCAGTAACTAAGTAAAATATTAAGATTTATTTTCTTTATCATGTTTTCATTAACTTAAATATTAGAGGTATTTCATAAACCCTAATTTGCAAATTTCCATTTCCCATTTTCTTTAAATTATAATAAAGCAAGAAAATATTAAAAACTAATATTGTTTACATAATCCAAAGTTATTTACTTAATTAAACTTTTTAGTGAACAACTTATTATTTTTAACAATTATAAAACCTTGATTCTAAAATTAAACACTAAGTAATATTTATCTTAATGATTAATCTTTTAAAAAGGATAAAATGCTAATACCATTATTAATTTTATTTCAAAGTACTTAATCATATTAAATATGTTACCAATGGTTATTTTAAAAATAATATCACAATTCAGAGACCTAGTTCTAAAATAAATAGCAACTTAACTTCATTATTTTATGTGATCATCCTAAATTAGATTCAATCCTAAAACCCTAGGGGTTTATCACATATGATCAGATGAACTACACTTTTACCTATAGAACCTTAATAAGCAACAAATGAATTCATGCTTGGGATCTACTAAAATAAAACTAGGACAATTCACATGAAGTCATTATTTCATGTCTTATTTCTGAATGAACTCTATATAACCAATTAGTGCCATCTAGGTGTAAACCCTAGCTTATTACTCACATATTAACACCATTGATCACCATTCTTAGTACCACACCGTTGGAATTAACCTTAACCATCATTACTTAATAGAACCATGATAATCAACCATAACACCAACATTGAATAGTAATTCACATCACATGCTTCTACTCAACTAAACTCTACTTGGACAATAATAAACCACCTAGTGTAGGAAACCATTATTGATTACTTAGTGAAACAAATAGGAAGGTATAGTAAACCCTAATAGTTAATTCATGGAACCACCTTGATAACCATCCTTTTATATGATGCCTATGAGAAACCATAGTAATAAACATGCCAATACTTGCTGCATATAGACCCATTCTACTTAAATCAACTAGTCCATAATTAGTGAATTAAATAAACCTAATAATGAATCTTAGTAAACCCTAGAAACACATAGATCCTATTTGTAGTAGTTCTTGTTCTTTATCAAACCTATTCTTCAAAGTTATTCTTTTGAAGTATAAATGTCAATCAAACATAGAAGCTCATAGTTTTTATTTGAAATACTTATTATTTCTTAATCAACTTGTTCTTCAGAAGTTATTCTTTTGAAGTATAATATAAGTAATCATCAACCATGCACTATAAGACTTAAAACTAACAACTACTCTTTATATGTATGCAACCACTAATCTTTGTGTGTATGCTTGTTATAATGCATTATACCACTTGTTGATGATATTAATATAACCAAACCCTAATAAGAACCTTGTTTTATGAACAACTCTAAAAGTGGAACACACCTTAAAGAAATCTTCACAACTAGTTCATCGCTTGCTCATGTCATTTGATTATTTTTATCAAACTATATGCAAAGTACTATACTTATCATTCCTGTATTGAAAAACAAAATATTATTTTCCAATTATGAATATGACTATGTGGTGGGCAATGGAACCATGGTATGTGTTGATTGGTGGAGGTTCCATTGCAAGGGTACTACTCATCTAGGACTAACCACCAATGCCATCTAGTGATTCTAGCATCGTACATATCGCGTTAACCATAAGATCTATAATGGCTATGGGAAGTCAGTTGTATCTTTTCCCTCCTGCATATCAACGGACTTGATAGAGCCTAGCTGGGTGTTGGGATAACACTGCAGTAGGTTGGGAAATCCTTTAAAATCCCCATTCGTGTGGATGAGAGGCTCTACCGTCTATGAGGGATTGTCCATAGTACATCGGGGGTATAGCCGTATGATCGGGAGAAGTCTACCGGGGATGTACGAATGGACAAAAGGGTGTGTATGCAGGGTCACGGAGAAGGCTGTGTTTGACTTGGATCTTACACCTGGCCTCACACCAAGGAAGTGTGGACGGGGAAGAATTCGCCTGGTTGGCAAAAAAGATAAGGTCTCTTACGGGAAAAGTAACGCACCTCTGCAGAGGGTATCAAATTGTGGCTGTCACTCCCTGTTCCGGGAAGGGAACTACGAATGCGGCAGGAAAGGAACTCCATGAAGTTCTGGTGAACCTGTGAAGACTAACGGGCATAGTTTTCAGAATAAAATAAACTTTTTGAAGAAATGTTTACGAAAACTTGCATTCTCCTAGGACTTTCTGGTCTATGGCTGTAGCTAGTGCATGATACACCTATTTCCTATAATGAACTTGTTGAGTACGCTCGTACACATCCCTCTTTGAATCCCCTGCTTAGTTATGGAGGCACTGGAGGAGAAACTACCGTGGAACTCGAAGACAAAGAAGTCTACTGCAACAAGATAAAGAATCCAATCAACGAAGTCGATGGAGTCAACTTCTGCATCAGTTAGAGTGGAAACTTAGACTAGTAATAGAAGGGAATCTTTCCCTAATCCTAGCACCTAAGTAGTCAGAGTTCTATAGCAAGCCAAGTATCTCTAGAGATAGAATTAGCAATAAGTTAGACTACGAGTCGTTCTTCTGGAGCTTTATTTGAAGTTTTACCTCACTATAAAGTAGGAGGCTGTGTTGATCTTCTGTAAACAGTTTGTGTATCCTTCTATAGACATGCCTTGGACTCGCATATGTTTCTGTTGTACCACTCTGAGGGATGTAATATGAGTGGAATGGTGTTTCACTTGTGTTATGTCAACGACTTGCGTACTACACCATGTAGTGGTATGCTGGGTCACCGCACTTTATTTCACTGGTTATAGTCATAAAATGTTATAAGCATGCGCCAAGTCAACCCAACAAAGCATCTAAGGAGAATACCACAATACCATGCTTTTATGATAGAAAAAACACATGATTATTTGAATGACGCATTATGCACTCGCAGCCATTTGAAACAAGTCATGCTAAAACAATAAAGCACAGGACAAGAATAATGTCCAACATGACATGCCACAGTCTAGACAAGCTTCCATTTGCATCACTATAGTCATGAAATATTTTTCTCGTATTCCAACACCAATTAACTTATTTGAAATAACTCTCAGATATGAAATACATTTTGGACCAAAGAGCTAATCATACACAAATAAATAGTACTAACGTGATTTGAACAAAATTAAAGTGAAAGGACAAGAGCTAAACGCAGTACCAGAAAACTAGAATACTCGCAGAACAATAACAGCGAAAACTAGAGCGTTCTATGCAATTAAAAAGGAGCAAGTCTTTCTCAAAAATAAATGTGCCAGGATCCAACATATGCTACAGCAAACAAAACTAAAAACAAAAATAAAGACGCTCCAAGAACAATACATAGCGTATGAAGCAATAAAAATATAGCGTAGAGAGAGATGACCTGTTGCTTTGTCGATGAAGAGGGGATGCCCAAGGAATCCCCAAGCTGTGACGCTTGTACTTCTTGAATATGTCTTTGGGGTTCAGGGGCATCCCCAAGCTTGAGCTTTTATCCATTCTTCATCTCATCACATTATTCTTCTCTCCCTACACTTGAAAACTTCCTTCATACAAAAACTTCGCACAATTCTTCATTAGCAGCATTAGTACAATCAAAATAAAAAAATCCACTTGTGTTCAGTACTAACATATATCAAACATCTATTAATGCATAAGATACTGTAGAAACCTTTCAAATAGTTCTCTGATCAAAAGAACTCAAAAATAAAGAGATTTAAGTGGCGAATGCAAATAGTGCAGAAATCTGTCAAAACAGAACAGCAGGTAAAAATCGAAATTTATGAAAATGCTATGTTGCTTATTTTGAAAAGTGGTGAACTAACGAAAGTTATATAATAACCTGGGGCATATTAATAAAAAATTAAAGCTCAAAATTACGATCTGGCTATTTTTATGATTTTTTATGGTAACAACACATAATCTGTTTTCAGGACAGCAACTTCCCCAAACATTACTTTCTTCCTATTAGAGCTATTCTTGGCACAAACATGAAATAAAAATAATAAGGAGAGCTCATTACAGTAGCAATAACTACCAAGACACAAAAAAATAAAAAATACTGTAAAATAAAACATGGATTGTCTCTCATAAGCGCTTTTCTTTAACGCCTTTTAGCTAGGCGCAGTAAAAATGCGAGCATCAAGTATTATCAAGTGAAGAAGCATCAACATTATAAATTGCGAGAGACTTGTGCGTACCTCTCTTATTTTTAAGATTTTTCATAGGGAAACGATTAGAACCACCTTATGGGGTGGTGAAGATCATGATACCTTCCCCAAAATCAATCCTTGCTCCCAGGAGTTTTAGCAGTGATCGTCCAAGAGTGATTTGTCCTTTTCCTACACATTCAATGACAAGATAATCAGTAGATACCATTCTTCCTAAAAAAAATATGCACTCCTTCAGCAATTCCAAGGGGTAATATAACAACATTATTGGTAAGAGATATTTCTTCTCCTCCCTCAGAAAGTCCACAAAGATTTAAAGACTCGTAAATATCTCTAGGCATATGGCAAAATTCAGACATAATATCACAACAAGCATAAAAAAAATTACTACCTATACCAACTTTCACTCAAGGGAGCCAATTTGTGGGTTCAGAAATATTATTGGAACTTGATTATATTTCTCCCGAAGCATATTATAACATTCTTTCAGTTCAATTGTACTTTTCTCAAGAGTATTTAATCTAGAAAAAATAATCACAAGGGATGGATCAAAGTCACTAGGTGAGCTATATGTTGCAATCAAAAAAATTCTGGCATTAAAAGCTTGATCTCCATAACAATGAAGGAAATCTCCTCCAGCTAGTGTATCCAAAGCATATCTATAACGCAGAATAAAGCTAAAATAAAAGCTACTAAGGAGCAAACTTGAAGTCATCCTCGATTCAGTTTTAATGTAAGAACTATTAATTCTAGACCAAGCGTCCTTGAAACTTTCCTCACTCCCTTGTTTGAAAGTGAAAATCATCTCCTCCGGCGACATACTAACAGGAGCAGACATTTTAGCAAAATTAAAATTAAGCAACAAAAATAATAACTATAAAAGAAACTATTTTTTTGTGTTTTAGATATAAAGACAACTATAAAAGTAAACTATTTTTGTGTTTTTGATATAAAGACAACTATAAAAGTAAACTAATTGTGTTTTTGATATAATAAAGCAAACAAGAACAAAATAAAGTAAACTAAGCAAACTATAACAAAGTAAAGGGATTGGAGATGAGAGACTCCCCTTGCAGAAATCCTCTTTCCGCCCGGCAACTGTGCCAGAAAAAGTCTTGCTGGCGTGCACTCGTAGTACGCAGACACGCTGTTGGGAAAACCCAAGAGGAAGTTGTGAAGAGCACAGCAACAAGTTTTCTCTCAGTACGAAACCAAGGTTTAATCGACCAGTAGGAGAAACGCGTGACTTCTGAAAGTGTTGTTGGCTGACTAGTGGCAGCGCGCACTACCGGCGTCAGCAACAACGTGAAACATGCACACAACACAACCCAAATACTTTGTCCCAACATATAGTGAGGTTGTCAATCTCACCGGTTTGCTGAACACAAAGGATTAGACGTATTGAATGGAAGGAGGTGTTTGCAGAAAGTAAACAGAACATGATTGCAGTTGAATTTATCAGTAAAGGAAATAGGGCCAGGGTCCACAGGTCACTAGAGGTGTCTCTCCATAAAGAAATAGCATGTTGGGTAAACAAATTATAGCTGGGCAATTGGCAGAATGTCAATCGATACATGACAACATGAGTACTAAGATAATTTGGTATTGGGCATTACAACATAATAGATAGACCGTAATCCAATTGCGTCTATGACTAATAATCCACCTTCAGGTTAGCGCCCGCACCCTTTCTAGTATAAAGTTGAAAGCAACAGACTATCGCATTAAGCAATGTGTGTAAAGTAAACAAAAGAGTTACCCTCGGATAAAACATTGTTGGGTTATCCCTAGTAGCAACAACACATCTACAACCTTAGAAGTTATAAAGTCACTCTCCCAGATTACTAGAGGCATGAACCTACTATCGAGCATAAATACCCCCTCTTGAAGTCACAAGTGTCCACTTGGCCAGAGTTTCTACTAGCAACGGAGAGCATGCAAGATCACAAATAACATATGACATGAATATATAATCAATCTTAACATAGTACACAATATTCATCGGATCCCAGCAAACCAAACATAGAGGATTACATAAAGATGATCTTGATCATGTAATCATGTAGGGTACCTCACAAGATCAATACATGAAGCACATGATGGAGAAGACAACCATCTAGCTACTGCTATGGACCCATAGTCCAGGGATGAACTACTCATGCATCACTTCGGAGTCGGGCATGGTGATGTAGATGCCTCCAGCGATGATTTCCTCCTCCGGCAGGGTGCCAGGAAGAGCTTCAGAACCCAAGGAGATGGGTTCGGCGGAACTTTTCGTGGATTTTGGCTCAGGTATCTAGGTTTTTCCCAAGAAGATGTATAAATAGGCGGAGGATTCAGGTCGGTGGGTGCCTGGGGGCCCACACCATGCTTTGGCGCGGGCTAGCCCTAGGCCGCGCCAAGGGCAGGTGTGGGTGCCCTAGTGCGCCTCTTCGTCACCCCTCCGGACTTCGTCTTCGTATCGGTAAAAATCGACTTCGGCTTTTGTTTCGTCCAATTTCGAGAATATTTCCTGTATAACTTTTTTTAAATACAAAAACAGGAGAAAACAGGGAACTCGCACTGTGGCATATTGTTAATAGGTTTGTGCCGGAAATCATGTAAAAGTGCAACGAAGTGTAAACAAAACACATATGAATTGGTGTAAAACAAGCATGGAGAATCAAAAATTATAGATACGTTTGAGACGTATCAAGATCCCATGAAAAACATACAATTGCCTCCTATCATACTTATAGTTATAGGATAGAGGAAGTAGAACAATTTGTGATCTTTATGGCAGCCTTTGAATTAAATACTTTTCTTGATAATATTTATAAAGCCACTGGTGAGACTCATGAATGTGATTTTGAGGTCACTATTATCCTTGATGATTGCATAGACAACTTTTCTAATAAAATCTATGTTCTTGATTATAATAAGAGAAACCACATAACTCAAGAAGACACTAGCTTATTACATGAAGAAGAAAATGAAGAAGCCATATTTCCATCTAAGATTGGGGAAGAGTGGGATCTTACACCTTCACCATAAATATGTGATAATAACTCTAAAACTGAATATGCTCTAGATGATGGCCTATTTTTACTTGATAATCCTCCATGCTTAGAAAATACTATGTTATGTGAGGATGAAAATGATAAACTTGTTGTTTGTGATAATGCTCTCATTCATGATAATTCCATGTTATTATTAAAATATTCTATTCACACAATAGAGGAGAAATATGCTCATGTTGAGAATACTTGTATGGTTTGCAACTATCTTATGCATATGGAAAATCTTCTTGCAGCAATGATGTCATGAGTAAAAGTGGTACTAATACTTATTTTGAAAGAGGAAAGCGTGATTATGGATCCCTTAATAAATTTAATGATCCTCTTTATATGCCACGGTTCTCTAAGATTCATGATTCAACTAGATACACTATTAACTTTCCTTCAAGTAAGTGCAATTATTATGGAAGAGGAGATATAAGCACCCTCTCCATGCTAATGATGATTATAAATAAATTTACCTACCGTAGATATGCTTTGTTATACTCTTATTGGTTGTGATTCATTATTATATAAAATCCCAATGCATAGGAAGAAAGTTAGACTTTGTTGCTACTTGTTGCATATTTCATATTATGTGATAATGTGCTTTAAAGTGTTAAATATATTTTAGGTGTCATCACACCATGGGACCCTGGCATCTTGATGTCATATATTATTTCTAATGATGAGAAGAATATTATCAATAATCATCACTCCTACAACATCATTGGCCCTATTAAATCAAGTAAGTAAGCCTCGCTATATGGCTATAAGAAATCGCTTTACGGGACGCAATCCGAGATGTTTTTATTGTTGGTTTCTGTTCTAAATTCTTTCCATAGCATGTTAATTTTATTTTAGTTTACTATTTGGTTTCTAAATAAATTATCAAGTTTTTACCCATTTGGATGTTTAAACTTGCAAACATAATATGTAGTTGTTGTTTTCTGCGCTACACTTTTTAGTGCATGATTTTTATGATTTTTTGGTAACTCCTAAAATATTTCTAAATTCACATTAGTTGTAGCTTTTCATCCTCTATATGCACTTAAATTGGCTAAAATTCTTGACATGTCTAAGTCGTATTAAAATTCAGTTTTGCTGCAGCAAAAATTCTGTACAGATTCTGCCTTTTAGTGCTAGATCCATTCTTTTGGGTATAAAAATGATTTATTCTTGGGACTTTTGATATGATAGATTGAGTAGAACATTATGTGCTCTCTGTTTTATGAAGATATAATTTATTTACGATAAAAACAGCAGCAAACATGATTTCTTTGTACCTCTAATGTCACCCCATAGAAAAGAATGGGAAGAAAAGTTTGTATTGAAGTTTTTTCATAGGGAATAGGGAATGGAGGAATATCACACTAAGATCAATTAAAGTATGGTGAATATCATAAGCTTGGGGATGCCCATGACATCCCACTGGACTCATTCTGAAACTCCTAGTTTGAGCACCTCTAAACTCTGTTTTTTGAGCAACATAGAATTTTTGCAAAAGCTTGAAGCGTTCTTGTTTTATTTTTGTCTAGTTTTGTTTTTAAAATTGAAAGGACCATCATATTGAATGTTCATAATGCATATGAATGATTTACTGGACCAAAATCTCTTATCTCTGAATGATCAAATAAAATTAAGGCATGATTATAAAAGAAAAGGAGGAATGCCAAAAGCTGAAATTTATTTTGTGTATGATATTTCTAGTTTCACATGCTCTATATATTGAGTGATGATTTGCTATGTGCATTACTCAGTGCTACTTCTTACTAGTATACATAGATGTTTAATTTTAAGTATCATTGTTTGATGATGAATGAATAGCTCTATGCATACTATTGCATGCTTTTGACCTCTTGCTAGCCAAAAGAATTGAATTCTTACACAAGTATAGACTTGTTTCCAAACTCAACTCAAATCCAATGTCTATCATACCTACCTATAATCACTTGCTATTCCAAGTATAATATGTGTGTTATGCCTCCAACCTTTTAAAAATATGTGTAATTTAAAGGTCATAAGAAAGTGAGGTTTGGAAGGAAAATCACGCTATGCATGTTGTGGGTTTGACTAATTAGGATGAAGCCTGGTGATCAAGGGTATACGTGAGCACCCCTTCTCTGCTCAACACGTGTCTAACGACATTAGCACTGTACACGCATCGACGCGGTCCAGCGCATCGAGTGGAAGGGCAGAGAGACGCGGGGAAGGTGCATGGTGACGCGCTTTGCCGGGGAGACACTGGCGCGACCTCAGATGCGCGAGGTGGAGGCCGGCGAGGTGGAGGCCGGCAAGGTAGTGTCCATTAGTGAGTGGCCGTTAGTGCCCGTTAGTGAGTATCACAATCCAATGGTGGTGGACCAAATCCAACGGTGATAACCGGGTGCTTATGTATCTCCCTGATCACCAAATCCACTCTCTTGACTAATTATGAGTAATGAGGTAGACCATAACCACATTTAATGGGGACGTATTTCAACATTGCACCATTGGGGTACGTATTTCACCCTGCGTTAATCATCATTTCTTCTGTGTTGTTGATGGTTATATCTTGTGAAATAAGTGGAGGTTATCAAGAGTAAGTATGCATGCATGTTAGAGAAGAGAAATGGGCCGCTAACGGAAGACATGCCTAATCATGGTGAAAGTTTCAGCAGATAGCATCCTCAATAGGAAGAGTGAAAAATTTAAAATAAAAAGAGTTAGTGAAAAGAGAGAGATAGAAAGAGAGAGTGGAAAACAGAAAACAAAAGAAAAAAAAAGTTAGAGAAAAAAGTGACAGAGTGTTAGAGAGGATGCTCAACGTCTGTTGTTCATGTTTTCCCGGTATGGATGGCCTATAGTTGAGATATCCATATCCTTTGGTCCTTTGTACAAGCGGCATGAAGATACCCCATTGAGATACTTGGTTGAAACATGTGTGTTGAAAAATTTTGGTAACTCGGAGCTGAGTAATAAGAGGTGTAATCCTTAGCAACCAAGAAAATAAGGCAACGTTTACTCATAAGAGGTCAAACACATGACTCATAGATATCTCCACACAAGAGATGCATGGTACCCGATGCTTATTATTATTGTTTTGCATATCTCAAAACCTTATTTTATTCTCTCTACTTTTTATTTTGTTGGAGGTTTAGCACATATATTTCCATCTTACTTTTCAAGAGTCATAAATATCCAAAGAAAAGAGAGGACAAACAGTCCTCAAGTTCATGTTAGTTTTATCACCTGTACGCTCGGGACGAGCATAGGTTAAGCTTGTTGATGCTGATGCATATAAAAGGCATACATGAACTTTGTCCTTTATCATATTGAATTCCCACATATTTGCACCATATATGATGATAATACCATGTTTTACATTGATTTACGGGGATTTACCAATGATCCCCTTTATTTAGTTTATAACTCTGCAGAACAGAAATTTCCTGTTTTGTGTAATTTTCACTTTCAGAGACCTATACGGAGTCAAATTGACCTGAGATTTTCGGAACGTCATTTTTTCATCGAGAAAAGCACCCTGGGACCTGGAAGCATGCCTGGATGGGCCTGAGGCCCAAAAGAGACCAGGTGGCACGCCCTACATGTCTGGGCGCGCCACTCAGCCTCTTTCGGCCGTCGATCGTCCAACTCACTTGATTCTTTCGCACACAGACGTATTTTGACCTAAAAATCACTATATATATGGCCCTGAAGAGTTCTCGGGAGGAGAGCGACGCAGAAGATAGAAACACGAAAACAGAGGCTGCACCAACGAAGATTGGAGGGGGAAACTCCGCCGAGATCACTGCTGGAGGGATCTCCACCTTCTCCAACGTCTTCATCATCACCATGATCATGGGGGAGTAGTCCACCTCTGGACCACGGGTTTGTGGCAGTAGCTTGGTCTATTTATCTCATGTCCTTCATAGTTCTTAATGCCATATGAGCTGCCCTACATGATTATGGCCATATTTGTAATACCTATATGGTGGATCCTTATTCTATGATATTGTGCTATGAGATCTGATCATATTATGTGCAAGATGTATTGATAGATGCATATTATGTACCTCGTCCTTAAGTATTTGTTCTGATACAACATTTATGCAAGAACGTGTGTGGGGTGATGTGTGTATTAGATGGAGTAGCATGGTTTCAGTGATTGAATAGTGACAACAAATTCATGATCTATTATGTTTTGCCTTTTCTTTTGCTATCTCACTAGGGATAAAGTGAATGCATGTGCTATGTTCATCACGTGACAAAAGTGATGATGCATATTTGATATTGAAACATCATGTCAAAGTACTTATGGCTATTTTATGTTAATTCATAATACAAGAATGCATGGAGTTTTCCCTTTCTTGTGGAGTATAAGAGAGATGTGTTGCATCATCTCTATGTTAGGACGTGATGCCCATATGAATGTGTATCATGTTATTATTTTGCATCTTCATATCTCATTGATGAATTGTTATTGTCCACTACAACTTGAAAGAGAGAATAGTCAAGTGAACCCATGAACCCCGGTCCATTTTTAACATAAGAAACACCTTTATATTGCTTTTATCTTGGTTTTTATTTGCTGCAGTATTTTAATCCGATAATACGAAAATATTTACTTTTCCTATTTGCATCCAAAACCCAAAAAAAATCAACCCTTTTACTGTTTTTACTTAGTTACTTTATTTTATCTAGTTTTACTTGTTTTATTACTATTTTTTATTTACTTACGCGAAACCTTGTGCTTGACAACCACACGGTGGAGTTGGGGACACAAGGCTTTATTTTACTTTGCAGGATTGCTAGAAGAAGAGAGGGAGAGACAACTATTTGCTCAATTATCCGAGAGTTCGATATACACCCTCGAGTCACCGTTGTGAGGAAAATTGCTTCGTGGACTACACACCCTGCACTTGGAGTCCCAACATTTCAAGAGTTTTTTGCTGGTGTTGTAAAGCTCCATTAGTAACGGCTCGTCACCCGGCGCCGGTGTTAGTGGCGAAGACCAGCCGGCTCACCTGCCTATCCCCCGGCTTTATAAACCCCTGCTCCTCACTCTGCCGCACTTCACCCCACCTCTTCCCCTTGCACCCTCGAAAGCTCACGCAAACCTATCCAAACTAGGCGCTGAACAACAACGAAGCTGGGCAGTCCGGCGGCGGTGGCTACAAACCGCATGAACTATCCATCGGCTAGACAGAGGTGTTGTACACCAACCACCTGCTGATGTCGCCGGATTGGTGGCTGCCAACGAGATGGCGGATCCGCACGGACGGGTACGCGATGCCGCTCCCTCCAGAAGATCGGCAGTTGGAGGAGTACATCGCCCAGTGTTGGGTGGCGCTACCGTTGTGGAAGTGGGAAGACCCAAACTGGGCAGCGCTCACGACAACCTAGGGCCCTTATGGTGGTTCGTACAACCGTCTCGGGCATCATAGGTATTGGGATGGGCGCAATGTCAATGCGGCGTTGTACGCCCACGGGTACAGACCTCCACTCCCCCGTTGCGGACCTTGTTCCTCCCGGAGCGGGTCGTCTCGCTCGGGGCCACCGCTGCACGTGCCAAAGACTGAGCATTCCCCACCGCCTATTGACGCGCCTCTTCCAGCATCATGTTCCGGCAACAGAAGCCGGAGCCTCTGCGACCAGCTTGCAAGGAGGAAAAGAAGAAGGTGGGTGTCCACCTCGAGCATCAGGCGTCTCTTCGCGGGCCCGATGATCCGGACGATTCGCCGGGGCTAGTCAAGGCTCTGGCGGAATCGGCGAACGTCGTGCCTGGTCGCCGAGGAGGAGTATGCCAAGTGGTGGTCCAAGATGGATAGCGGTGCCATCATTGACATGGACGTCGACTCGAGCTTCGCTTTGGCGTCCTCCTTCTGGGATGGTGACGGCGACGACGATGGCGATGGGGCGGACCCCCGCCCTCGATTAGAGTGAGTTTGACGACCGCCGGTAGATCTAGATTTAAGTTTTGTTTAAATTTTGTGAACTTTCTTTTAAATCATTGTAAAAAAACTAAATTAAAATTAAAATCATCTTAATTTAAAATTACTTGGTTTTTTTTTTTTGAAACCAAAATTACTTAGTTTTTATCGTTGAGGGTCAATTTGGGGGCCGCCGGTGGGAGGAGTCATCCCTCAATCCGGCAGCAAATTCTGCCGGCACCCCCAATGCCTTCATCTGCCGACCTCTTTTGGGGGGCAGCGGTGGAGATGCTCCTAGTAGACTACAACTAGTACTATTGCTCTGCCTGTATTCTGCTCCCTCATTTCCACAATTTTATGGTTGTTTTAGTATAAATTTAAAATAATTATGAAACGGAGTGAGTAGTGCGTGGGTGATGGGAGATTCAAACCTGAAAACAAATCAGGTTTCGGTCAGATACGGGTAGCCACGTGCACCGCAGTTGGTTTACCATTAAAAGCGGAATCTTGCCACGGCAGCCCGATTTCAAATGCGGCAGTGAAAAGATCCTTCAGAGACCCACCCACTGCACTGATGTTCTGTAGCAGTGCTTCCCACTGAAGAGCAGAGAGAGGGAGCGGTGAAGCTGAGGAGGAAGAAGAAGAAGAGATGAACGGCGGAACAGCGGCGGTGAGCCGGTTCATCAAGTGCGTGGCGGTGGGCGACGGCGCCGTGGGCAAGACCTGCATGCTCATCTGCTACACCTGCAACAAGTTCCCCACCGTTGAGTGCCATCTCCACCCTATCTTCTTCACCTCCCCGGCCGGTTTGATCTGGTTTTCATAAAACCGTTGCTCCTGATAATGGATCGATGCAGGACTACATCCCCACCGTGTTCGACAACTTCAGCGCCAACGTATCGGTGGACGGGAGCATCGTCAACCTCGGCCTCTGGGACACCGCTGGTCAAGAGGACTACAGCAGGCTGAGGCCTCTGAGCTACAGGGGAGCTGATGTATTCATCCTCTCCTTCTCCCTCACCAGCAGAGCAAGCTATGAGAATGTGCACAAGAAGGCACTCACTCACTCACATTGCACTCATATTTGCCTCTTGTTTTTTTTATCTTAAATCAAGTGCATAACTAATAACCTGACTTTAAATTTCTTCCAAGCAGTGGATGCCGGAGCTTCGCCGCTACGCGCCCGGCATTCCTGTACTTCTTGTTGGAACCAAGTTGGGTATGTTCTTGACATTTTTTTTTCTAGATTTTTTAGTTGGATGCTGCTTAAATCCACATATAAATTTTGCAACTTATGTATATCTCTGGCTGGTGTTGTTGTACAATCAACTTCCCAAATGAATGTGCAGATCTCCGAGAAGATAGAGCTTATCTTGCTGATCATCCAACTGAGTCCATTATAACAGCTGAGCAGGTTTGTGTCTTTCACACTCAGATGACAGCAACCAGCTCGACATTTTCCAGCTATAAAAGTACGAACTAACTCTGTAAATGTTAGGGAGAGGAGCTCAGGAAGCAAATAGGGGCGGTGGCCTACGTGGAATGCAGCTCCAAGACACAAAGGGTATGTTTTCTGCTGCATCCAGTGAATGAAAGCCTTGGGGTTTCAAGAGTTTGTGTGGGCTAACAAGACTAAAACACATTGTCTTCTCCCCTTGATGATTGTTGATAGAACATCAAGGCTGTTTTCGACACTGCCATCAAAGCAGTTCTTCAACCTCGGAGGCACAAGGAGATAGCCCGCAAGGAAACTCGGACAGGAGCCGGTCGGTCTGTAAGGTATGATTCCCGTTTACGATCATCTGTTCGAACCAATCACCAATTGTTTTGTTTTGTTCGGCCTCAGCTTCTCCGCCTGGGCATTTCAATTTCCAATTTACACTTCCACTTCGTTTTTGTAGGCGGTACTTTTGCGGAAGAGCTTGTTTCGTGTAAGCCAAGAAGAACATTTTGAAGGCCTTTGCGCAATGTTATGTTCAGATGGTCCATGGCTGTGTCAAAAAAATGGGACAGAAGGTGATGGCAGAAGTATCTCATCGCTAGCAGCTAGAACTATACAACTCTTGTGCACTGTGGCGCCTACTTGTGTTCCTAAGGTAATATGTAAAACTATATGAAATGAAAAGAAATCATTGAAGCAACTGTGTTTGGTCGTGGCTAAGGTTTCTTGATATGATACCTAGACAGCAGCTTCTATTATAAATTTCCATAGAAATACTCAAAGATTCTTTAGGCTATTTACTAACATGAGAAGGAACATGAACATTACATGATCAAGACATGCATAAAAGGATAAATTTCCTCAGTACTGCACCATCTGTAAAAGTGAAACACCAGCAGTTTGGTAGTTTACAACATCTGGCAGCTATTGCTAATTTTATGCCAATACTACCACTGGTGAACCATAACTTGGTGGTTTACAACATCTGGCAGCTAAACTAACCTGCTGACATTACCACTAACCAACCATCCATTGAATCTGTCGCAACATTTGGTAAAAAAAAAACGTGTGCTAATCACACAACATGCAAGCCACACTACGAACAAAAGCCGACACATTCTCTCTTGTACAAAACAAGCGCGAGGTCAGGATAGTTCACCGGCTTACACACGACCTCGGGAGGGTAATTCTTCTTCGCCTATTACATTACATACATAAGCTGGGGGCTGCAATTTGAGAGCCCATGGTAACTGTAATCTTTCCATCCAGAAAAGGGAGCTTCCATATCTTACAAGGAGCCTGCACGCAACATCAATTACTAGTAAGTAGTCGATCATTTCCATCAAGGTGATCTTTTTACAAGAAAATAGTGTGCTTTACCTTGTAGCATTGTAAATGTCTTGGAATGTATGCACACCGGCTGTCTGCTTCATATATCCTCCCTTAAAAACTCATTGTCATCACTAATTGTAGTAAAATCAGTTGGGTTTCTGTTGGTTACACAGATATCCTGTCTTACGAGCCTATCCAAGGGACTGGTCATTCTCCCTTGATCTCTTGTCAAAGATTTAGCTGTACCATTCCTCACTGAAGAAAATCCTGGACTGGAACTAGCAGAACCCAACTGCAGCACATTCCATGTTGCTGAATACATTCCTGCGTTCAAGGCCTCAACATTTTCCCTTCTATGTATATCAAACGATGATGTCATCCCTTTTGACGCCCCTATTCTGTAACCATACTGTGTCCCACAGCTCTCCGGCAAATTTGCAATTTCCTTCTGCAACAAGGAGCTGAGCACACCAACCCTAGGAAGTGGGCGTAACGGTTTGTGCAAATTTTCCTGGAACCCAGGCCGGGATAAATCTTCCAATGTCAATGGAACCTTTCCATATAGGTTACTTCCATACGATGCGCTAGCTGATCCTATGCCATTTAGGTGACTCCCATATGACTGGCTAGCTGATCTTAAGTACTGATTGTGTGCTCCATACGATGTGCTAGCTGATCCTATGCCATTTACATTACTCCCATTCAGGTTACTTCCATACGATGTGCTAGCTGATCCCATGTACTGATTTTGTGCTCCGTACGATGTGCCAGCTGATCCCATGTACTGATTATGTGCATAGTATGAATTCCGAAGTTGAAATTCCATCTGGTTCCTGCTAGACCCTTCATAGTTTGGAAAGCTGGCTAACATTTGTGGATCGGTCAGTCTCAGGAGATGAGTCGCAGGCATGGTTTCCCTTGGATAAAAACCTGATTGTCCAGCATTTCTTAGATCATACAAGTTACCATCTTCCATGGTTGGCATTGCACTTGGAAAAGTTCTTGCCTGGACTGGGTTAACTGCTCTGTCTGTATAGTGGTCAGGTGACGAAATTACTAGCTGGTGAGTGGGATGGTAATTATTAGAAGCTCCGGCCACATGATTCGAAGTTAAATCAACTGCGTTAGTGCTAGATCTGAACTGAGCACGACATGTTGAGGTTGATGAATCCCTTGGAGCTGCCTCGAAAGAATCCCACGTCAACTTCTTTTCTCCCTTATGGCTCCGGCAGTCAGCTGGCGCTTCAGCAATAGACTGATCCTTATGCTGTGATAATAGTGGCGAGGTCGCAGCAATAGTAACTAATTCTCCCGTGCTCTGTGATTCCTGAGTAGGCTTTAAATAACCAGGAGTCTGTAATCTCAAAGCATGCATATTGGTAACCTGTGTTGTAGGTGCTACACTTTCCCGTGATGCTTTCTGGTAACTATCTGGTGCCAAAGGCTTCTTCTGGGAAGTAGTGTCAATCACATTTGATGCAAAATCTGGACCATCCTCGGCAGCTATTACAGTACAATCTTCATCTTCCACTATCTTGGATTTATCATGACTAATATCAGAAGAATCAGTCTCAGTTATCAGCGGTCTCTTATCCTGATTTCTCAGAAGCAGTTCAACAATGTCCATTGGGATGTCATCAATTATGGCCTGTTTTTCATACATCAGTTGTTGCTTTTGTTTCTTTCTCTTCTTAGGTATCTTCTGCTCAAGAGCGGTCACATTTCGGATACCACGCTTAACTGGAGAAACCTGAGAAGATAAATGAGGCAAAACATTAATATTTTAAAATATTTAGCAGAGAAGCACTATTTTCATTGCATTGACACAAATATTGCACCATTGCAAATAATTAATAAATTATGTGGAGTGAAGATTGGAAAATTCATATTAACCTAAGATCATGAAATCACAAACGAGAGGTGGAGGGGGGTACATCAAGCATGTATTCATCTTGCTTGTCATAGTTCTATAGGAGGTTTTTATGTCCTTCTGGTTAAATGATTTTACTAATTTAAATAGAACAAAATGAGGGTTCTTAGTTCTCACCTTTGCCAGGCGCTGCTGCACAGGGTTTCTGGATTCCATTTGGCATTGATCATCTGTCCTGAGTATAGATGTCTTTCCAGTATTGTTTTCAGTGTTTAGATCGCCATGTTGGGCATCGACAGTTGAAGGAATGTTCCTCTTACTCAAACTCACCTTTTTAACCTTTGACAAGGACCTCTGTATACAGTTCTCAGATTCCATTTGGCATATACCATCTGGGCCATCTGTGTTATGCACACTTCTCTCCAGATTATTGTTCTGACTATTTTCATCACCTTCCCCATCCCCAGTACTGGTAGCAAACAGTATTTTTTCCTGGCACAGTTTCTGAACTGACGATACAAAACCGTTGTGGACATCTTTAGCAGCAACCTTATCCACAGTATACTCTGAATTAGCAGCAGAAGAATCAAAATCCTTGTGTTCTATATCCCTTTTCTCAGTTCTTAATCTCTTGGGAATCTTTTTCATCCAGTTCATAAGTGAAGATCCCTCATCATCTACAACATCAGCTCCTTTGTACTTTCTCTTCTTCTTAGCAGTTTTTGACGAGATTACTCCAACCGCCTGTCGGCTAACAGGAAGAACACCATCATGCTGGACATTTGCAGTTGATGGCCTTTTCCTCTTACTCAAACTAATGGTTTTTTTCTTAAATAAGGACCTATCAATGGAGTTATCAGCTTCCATTTGGCTCATGTCATCTGCGCTTTGTGTATTTCTCTCTAGATTATTATTATTCTGAACACTTTCATCACCTTGCTGAGTACTGATAGTACGAAGGCCGTTTTTCTTGCTCAATTTCCAACCCGAGGATAGAAAATCATGATGCGTATCCTTTGAGGCAAATAAATCTGCAGTAGATTTTGAAGCAGAAGAATCGAAATCCTTTTGTTCTAAATCTTTCTTCGCAGTTCTTGATTTCTTAGGAATTCTCTTCATCCAGTTCATCAGGGAAGATTCATCATCTACAACCTCTTTCTCTTTTGCCAAACTGATTTCTCCCACTGCCTGATGGCTAACAGAAACATCATCATCTGTACTCCTATCATCCTCACAGGGATCAGCAACTTTTCCAGCATTAACTTCAATATCAGTTCTAGAACCCCCTGCTGGATCAGTATTGATAATTTCTGATAGCAGTCGAAGCTTTATTTGCTTTCTCCGACCTATTTTCACATCTGAACTGCCAACCTGTGCAGTAGGTTTGCCTTTGTTGTTCTTACAAGTTGATCTAACAATTCTTTTTGGAGCTGCTTCTTCACATGGACCACTGTTGCAGACCTGATCACCGTTCTGTCCATCTATTGGTTTAGGAACATTGGGAGTGAGGTCAACATTCAGAACCTCCTTGTTTTTTTTAGTGTCTTCTGCATTGCGTTTCATAGTTGCTTCAGTAAGTTTTGGACTGGATGGGATTGTGATGCCATTTCCTTCTCTATTTGCTCTAATCTGGGAATCTTCAGGCAAAGTCATGATACCAGCAGAAGCATTATCTGACAGATTGGCGGGTGTAGCTTGATTACTGGAAGAACCCTGTAAATCTGAGGATACAACAGCTACGTTAGCTAAGTTTATACCAGAAAATCTTATTTAGAAATTTATCAAGCTCTACCATACCTTTCATGGGTGGATCAGTGTTCGCCTCATAAGGTGAGTTGCATTTGGAATTGCTTTCTGGGGTAGTCTTCAAAAGTGTTGATCTATCAGCATTCTTCCCTTGAGCTATTTGTTGTGTGCAAGGAAATAAGCTTTTGAAATCAACACTAATAGGCACTTTAGTACTCCGAACAAATCTAATGGAGCAACCGTCCCTTGAGACATTCTTCCCCATAGAAACAGTTCTAGATGTCACATCATCTGAGAGTTTGGTCTTGCCCATGCACTTTGAGCAATCCCATCGTCGAAACATTGACACCAAAAAAGGGTATGAACTGTTATGGCGTTCGTCAAACTGTTGCTGACCACTAAAAATCTGAGACAGAGAGCAAAACTTTGCATCCATCTTCCGAAGAGCCACAAACCCTCTGGCATAAAAATAATAATCACCAATAAGATGCACATCATATGCAATAGCACATTGTTTGCTTCAATGAATACAGAGGATAGTTGTAATTGAGCTGGGTGTACCTATACACCACTAGCATTGGATGTTATTTTTTGACATTACAAAACTGTACCTAAAATAAAATCTACGGAAAATCACAGGTACACTACAACATTACACAATGTCACAGAAAAATAATTGGAGGAAAAGTGTGTAGCTCATACAAAAATAAGAAGAATAGCAAAATGTATGTGATATAACTATAGTACTAAAATGTGAGATAACTTATCAGAAATTTGAGTACAGCGAGAATACTAAAAGAAGTGAGAATGTAGGTTAACCCCATCTCAGAAAATTCCTCTCTGAACTTATATAGGCAGAACTACTTCAACAGCAAGTGTAGAGATATTCATTCATAGCTTGTACCAGAAACATTGTTGTTCAGGCAAAGGGGTATTTACTGACATGCGTAACTAACACAATTGAAAAAAGTAACATGTTCTGATGTGAGAATATGTGAAAGACGTCCACTGATAAATCTTTAATGTAATTTGTACCAAGTGAAGAGATATTCATTCAGAGCTTGTACCAGAAACATTGTTGTTCAGGCAAAGGGGTATTTACTGACATGCGTAACTAACACAATTGAAAAAAGTAACATTTTCTGATGTGAGGATATGTGAAAGACGTACACTGATATATCTGTAATTTAATTTGTATAGTGTACATAAGCACACATGAAGTCATAAATATGATGACTATAATTGGTATACGAATGAACTATTGATGCATATGAAAATAATTAAGTGTACTAATGGTAATATTAAAATGGGACCAAAGTGAATAATATCACACAGAATTAGGCCATGGGTGTACTATTAAAGAAGAGGTAGCACCATAAGACATGCATGTGTACATGTCCATTGAAGGAAAGAGAGATGGAAAACTTTAAAGCCAGCTAGCTAGAATGCAACTGGTTTTCTCATCAACAAGAAAAGGTTGCCTTGTTTCTGAAAAAACACATGGCAGCACAGTGGGGCAAACATATTAGTGAGGCAAAGCTAATATATCAGCAAAAAGGAGTTGACTAATGACGGACATGTTAATTAGTTGTAGTAACCTGAAAGGATGAATGTATTTCAAATATGAACTCCAGAAACTCTTGGCACTAAAATGACTAGAAAGGGAAGCCTTCGAACAAAATGCAAATTTGGAGAGGCAATATGTTTGAGCTTCTAACCACCCCATTAGATGCAAATCTTACAACAAGTTTAGTACTGGACCTAGGCATAAGAAAGATGGGAAGAAAGTTCATGGAAAATGCAAATTTTCTAGGTTTATTTTCACTCATCAGCTGGTTCTATGAAAATGTCAGATGCACAGATACAAATCAATTCCAGAATAATGCATGCACCCACAGAAAAAAAAATGTGAAGAAAAAACACAGTAATTATTCAACACAGAGACTTACAGAAACATGCATTTGTGTAACACTGATGATCATGTGCTTAAATGCATCCATACACAAGACTTTAGTGGACAATAGAGTACACAGGATAAATGAAACACCAAAAGTATAACTTAAAAAAAAACAATGCTAATTACCGAGATTAATGGAATGCACATGACTAAATATTGAATTAGTGGACTCATCTGCTTACATATAAATAGACAGCCATGTATAGATGATAACCATGTAAGAGGTGAGTGTGCAAAGTGTATGTATGCTGACGTGTCAAACAGTGCTATATGGCATGATAGGACAGTTAATACGTGCAAGCATCTGAACACCAAGAAGATTACCTTATGGAGAAATGCTCGCATGGCTGCTCATCTGCTGATGTGCCACCAGTTTCAGCAACTACTGCATCCAGACGCTTCAGTAGTTCCGCTGGTGCAGCAGTGGCTCCTCCAGGAGGATTACTACCCGTACCACCACCTCCATCACTCTCCTCTCCTGCAGCCACTTCCATTTGCAACTTGCACAGCACAGCACAGCACACCCTTCCTGCAGGTCAGGCCAACGACGATCTTGCAACAGAATGGAGCACCTCAAACACCGGAGCAGGCATATTGGATCATGCAGAAGTCTGAATACGACGTCAGAAAGCTAGCTGGGTAGACCGCCTGAAACAAAGAAGAGAAAAAACACAAATCTCAGGTCCACACGCATGGAAGTGAACGAACTGAGCTCATGCCTCATGGAATGTACGTAGAGAACAGGAAGAACCACCTCAAACGCCGAAGTACGTTGTGTCTTGGATCAAGCTCTGAATACTCATCTCAACAGAAAGATAGCATCAAAGTTGAAAGCCTGAAACAAAGAAGGAATAAACACAACGTCAGGTCCACGCATGCAAGCAAAGACATTCAGCCAGCTCATGGAATATAGAGAACACAAGAGGACGAAGCCACTTCAGTAAACACTACAGACCGAAGCCAGCCGAAGCAAAGCTATTACAATTAATGAGTGCAACTCTACAGCAAGTAACGTATGGACCCTCGGCGGATACGCAACCAAACACGCATGCAGCTACTACTGATGTACGCGTTCCTTGCCAAATATACGGCCTAGGTAAAAATAGGTGCGCGTTTGTTGCAAAGAACACGCGCGCAGCCAAGGAAGCAAAGCTGTGCACTCCTCCGAGTCGACCTCGCTACAGACTGAAAACTCCAAGCTTTACTTATTTTGGGGACATGAAATATAGACGCGCGCGCGGCCACAAGGTAGCAAGAGTTGGAGCTCGAGTCCCGAGAGGCCCATGCACAGCTGGATATACTGACAAGACCCCACACAGACAAAAAAGCAAGCAAGGCAAACAGTAGAGCCCTTCTCTCTCTTCCCCACCGCTCTCGGCCTGCTGGCTGGAAGGCTCGTCGCCGAGATCCATGAAATGATAGCCGTGAAACCTAGCGAAAAAAAAGCGTCGATCTTTGGACGGGAGGGAGAGGGAAGGAGCAGATCCGCTTCCGAAAACTTGCTGGACCACGCAAGCGAAACTACGCATAGTAGCACAGAAAGATGAAACCTTTGCAACCATGAAATCATTAAATCGAGAATGAACATATCGAGTATGCCCAAAGACGGATTTAATCCATGGGGGGATTTTTTTTTTTTTTACCCACCGGACCGGCGTAAATCTAGCAAGGAAAGAAGGGAAGAAACGGAAAGATTTGGCCGGAGGAAATAAAAGGGAGAGATTGGGCGTGAAAACGACGGAGCCCCCGCCCTCACCAGATCCACCAAAAAAAAGAGAAGGGATTAAGGGAGACGGGATCGGGTAGATCAGACCTACCTGGGAGGAGAGAGGAATCGCCTGGCGCCGCTGCCTGTCCGGTCCACGGCGAGGGACGTCGGGACCGCCGGGGAGTAGATCGCGCCGTGGCGGGGCGAGGGGCGAGCTTCCAGGGTAGGACGGCTGGCGGCTCCGGTCGGAATTTGTGAACTGGTGGTGGGGAAAGGTAGGTGCTCTAGGGTTTTGTGGGGGAGCGGGATGGACGGAGAGAGGGTGAGGGAGGGTGGGGAGGGAGGGAGGGAGAGAAAGAGGATGGACGCAGGCAGGGGTGGTGATGGAGGAGAGAAAAAGGGGAAGGGAGGAAGGTGTGATCGGCTGTGCTATCTGACTGTGGACACCAGTGTGTCCAACTGTCTAAGGAGGAGGCATGGCTCATGTGCGCTTGGTGCCACATCAACATGATATGTTTTGTTTGTAAAATTTGCATTTGCTGCTCTTTGTTGGATCTAAGCATACACAACAAAGTATACAAAAAACACAAAAGAAAAAATAAAAAAGGAAAGATAGTGCACAAACACTCGATCATTGAGTAGTGTCCACGTAATATCTTGTACTAATAGAAAATAATATACACACTACGAAATCTAGGGATCGATCTCGGGCGGCGGGCTCGGTGTCAAGCGGCCACGCGCCACTAACCAACTGACCCAGGCCTCGTTCCTCCATCTTTTTTAGTTTTTATTGTAGATGTTTATCAGTACAACTACCAATTTTCATATCATTTTGTTAATTTTTTGACATGTGTTAATGTTATTTTTCTTTTTTTTTGGTTGCATGCATTCTTGACTTCGGTGCAAAATAACAAGAGAACAAAAGAATGTTGTGTGTGAAAATTCGACCAACGGGTAACAACCACCACGTGGCACTTTCTATTTGAATAAAATAATAACTCAAAATGGAGAGAGAGAGAGAAAAGAGAGAGGGTGAGGAGTGATATCTGCAAGGTTAGATATCGTGTGCAACTAGTTTTCAAAAGTAAATCGAATACACGGTGAAACTTGATTGTCAAAGGTTTAATTGCCTCTTATAAGAGACTCAATAAGGGTAAAATGTTCCCGGGGAGTGCGGATACACCACTAGCCTGAGATTAGGAATATCGGTTTTGTCTTTCATATATGTCTGTGTGTGGCAAGGTTCCTCATATGGATGATTCCCGGAAGCACCTTTTTCTCATGTCTCACTAGGTCCGGTAACTAAGTGTCTCCCCATGGTCATGGTCATAGGTATTGGTTCTTGTTATTCTCGTGTACACATGATTGATAGAGGCAGCGGATTGTTGTCACATGTACATCCACATACCACCAACCATATGCAATGATGATTCTTAGTAGAGTCACGTAGACAACACACAACGTCGTTGATAAGAACCAACACACTTCATAACTAATAGACAATCAACAGACTTTATTTCATTTCATAATTTGTCTAGGGTTTCTCCATCTCCCAAGAACAAATGGATCTACTCACATGTGGAGGCAAATAACATCATCATGAATCTATGAATGGAAAAATGGAAGATCGAATGGATACAAGTACAAATCCAACTCAAGGTTAAGGATTACAACAAGATCCCAATGATGATGGTCATGATGATGGTGATGAATATTGATGCCTTTGCCTCCAATGATCCCAACAACGGTGATGATGGATCCCTTCTTGCGAGTTCCCCCTCCGGATCCCACCTATAGGTCAGGTTTCGTGGTTTTTTGCTAGCTATATGTCTCATTTTCAAATCTGACTACACGGACGGATTATATTTGACGAGGAAGTGTTAACAACGGGTGGTACAACCAGGCGGTATGGGCGGCCTGACTTTACCACATGTTGTTAAAGCCTCTGGAATCATATCTTCGCTAATTTTACCTTGGCTCGGTTTGGTTCATTGTTGAAATGTCTTTATTGCTTCAAATTATCATTATTTCACCTAGAATTGGTCTCCTTTTGCCCTCGTTGCGAATCCTCCTCTTTACTTGTAAGATTACCCGAAACAAATAGAATAGGTCCGCGCCAACGCGGTAAAATATGAAATCCTAACACTACTTGACATGGGGATATCATGTTGGGTCCTCATGATCACTATCCCTTGTATGAATCCAGGAAGGAGTATATGAAGCCCATGAAACCCAAGAGCATCCGAAGCCCAAGAACTAGATAAAATAGGCAAAGTAATAGCGTGTAAAGGGAAACTGACATTGTAAATTGTAACCGGCCCTGGTTAGCCTCTAGGACCTAGCCTACTATATAAAGGCTATGAGGAGACGCTGGGGAGGGCACGCGATATTTGTTTCATAGCAGAATCCTTGTAACTCTAGTTGTTCCGTTGACTTTGCCAACCATCAATATACGTCGGATACCTTGTTCGTCTGACCAATCGACAAAAACACCAGTGCCCCCCTTTTCCTAAAAACCCTAGTCCATAACAGTGGACATTGCCGAGATTAACTCTTGTCACTACTCATGAATTTAGGTGCTATAAAACATGTTTCTTTTTGCGCTCATCAACATCCCCAAGCTTAGACTCTTGCTCATCCTTGAGCAAGGTAGCAACTTGAGTGAATAGGGTCAAATTGTTCATGAGTTGCTAGTAAATAAATTAAATAAATGAGAGCAAAACATCAAGTAGTTACTTCATCAAACATGTGAATAATCTTGGACTCTACCTCACACATATGAATCAAATGTTCAAAATAGTTCCACATCTTTTCACAGGAGACTTGCATATTAGATAAAATATTATAGTGTGGTTCATAAGTTTCAATCACGTAAGTATGATGGGCATGCATCAAACCTTTTTAGAACAACATGTGACTTCCTTGAATTTTCGAACTTGCACGTTCACTTTTAGACTCTCTCACTGATGTAAGCATGTCTACTCATTCATGGCACATTTTCTATTTCTTTCATTTCTCTTTTTATTCTTTTTCCTTCCTTTTCTTTCTATCTACTTCTTCATTTTTCTTTCTCCCTTTTATTTATTAATTGTCATGCTAGGAACTAGACATGCTTTTGAACGACGCATTAGATGGCATAAAATAGATCAAGGAGAAGATTTAACTTCAAAGGTTATCATGAAGCAATTCATTATTTGCGATTCTGACGTTTAACTCAACTTGTACTTACTTTCAAGAACAAAATTTGCCTCAAAAAGTTTTAATTTGATACTTTGCTCAATATTTAGGTCCATACAAGAGAATGTGGAATCTCTAAAGCATTATCATCGTACAAGTGAAGTAAATCTCAACTCAATCCTCAGACTCAATAAAATAAATCACAAACCGAATTCTTCATTCATAAGAATTGCTTGTAGCCCAAAAGATAAATTGTATCCCCTTATAAAGACATGATGATCATGCAAATTGGTAGATGCTGATGCATGTAAAATACATCCATATATGCCTAAACTTTGTAGTTTGTTTACACATATTCCCACATATTTGCAACATATATGATGTTATATCCATGTTTTGTATTTATTTTTGGAGATTTACCAATGATCCTCTTTATTTTAGTTATAACCAGGCAAGATAGGAATAACATGTTTGTGTATTTTTACCTTTCAGAGACCTAAACGAGGTCAAACAGAGCTAGGATTCTAGGATGTCTATATTTCATCAAGAGAAGCACATGGAACACTTGGGCCTCACAAGTAAGGCCAGGTGGCCCAAAAGAGCCCAGATGGTGCGCCAATTCGGGTGGGCACGTCACCAGCCCCCTTCCCTCCTTGGGAGTCCGATTCGCTTGATTCTTTCGCCCACGGACTCCTTCTGACCTCAAAACATCTAAATAAAAGTCCCCTGAGGCTTCCTCGAGGAGAGCTAGGCAGAAACAGCGAAACAGAGCCAGAACCAGCGAAGATTGGATGGGGGAACTCCGTCGGAGCCAACGCCAGAAGGATCTCTACCTTTTCCAACGTCTACACCATCATCACCATGATGAAGAGGGAGTAGCTTGGTTAATTTCTCTATTTTTCTTCATAGATCTAGTACCATATGAGCTGCCAACATGATTATGGTCACATATGTAACTCCTATGTGGCGGATCTTTATTCTATGATTTGATATATGAGATTGGAACATATTATGTGTAAGTGATGACGTTGGGACACTAAGTGCAGACAGTTGTGTCAGCAGAGTATTTTCCCCACAAGGGTGACTCGAGGGTTATATCAAACTCTCGGGAAATGGAGTAAAGAATTATCCCTCCCTCTCTTCTTCTAGCAATCCTTTAAAATCAAATAATTTATATGCCCTTTTGCTCGTGCTGCTTGGTTCGCTGAACCTTGGTACATTTGATCTGAAATTCTTGCAAATAGTGCACAGTCAATCTCTAAAATTGTTCACTCTTTACTAAAAACCAACCATCCACATGCTACTTTGAAAAATATTTTCACTTTCTTATGGTGTCTTTGGAAGTCTAGGAATGACTGTTTATTAAAAAAAAATGGTATCTGATACGTCTCCAACGTATCGATAATTTCTTATGTTCCATGCTTGTTTTATGACAATACCTACATGTTTTGTTCACACTTTATGATGATTTTATGCGTTTTCCGGAACTAACCTATTGACGAGATGCCGAAGTGCCAGTTCCTGTTTTTCTGCTGTTTTTGGTTTCAGAAATCCTAGTAAGGAAATATTCTCGGAATTGGACGAAATCAACGCCCAGAATCTTAAAATTCCACGAAGCTTCTAGAACACCCGAGAGGGGCCAGAGGAGGGCCACAGGGCCACCACACAGGGTGGCGGCGCGGCCCAGGGGGGGCGCGCCCCCTATTGTGTGGAGCCACTGCAGCCCTTCCGACTCCGACTCTTCGCCTATAAGAAGCCCCCTGACCTAAATCTTCGATACGAATAAGCCACGGTACGAGAAACCTTCCAGAGCCGCCGCCATCGCGAAGCCAAGATCTGGGGGACAGAAGTCTCTGTTCCGGCACGCCGCCGGGACGGGGAAGTGCCCCCGGAAGGCATCTCCATCGACACCACCGCCATCTTCATCAACACTGTTGTCTCCCATGAGGAGGGAGTAGTTCTCCATCGAGGCTAAGGGCTATACCGGTAGCTATGTGGTTCATCTCTCTCCCATGTACTTCAATACAATGATCTCATAAGCTGCTTTACATGATTGAGATCCATATGATGAGCTTTGTAATCTAGATGTCGTTATGCTATTAAAGTGGATTTTACTTATGTGATCTCCGGAGACTCCTTGTCCCACGTGTGTAAAGGTGACAGTGTGTGCACCGTGTGGGTCTCTTAGGCTATATTTCACAGAATACTTATTCACTGAGTTATGATTTGAGTTGGATGTCTCTATGAAATTGTGGTGTGTTAGTACCTCCTATGAATGCTCACAGTGACAGCGTGGGGTGTTTATTAGTACTTGGGAATACATCTTTAAGGTTTACCTACATCATGAATTAGAGTTCGTTATCTTGCCAGAGAGTAATTCAGAATAGCATAGTGAAGTGCTTATTTATATTCAATTATGATTGCAATGTTGAGAGTGTCCACTAGTGAAAGTATGATCCCTAGGCCTTGTTTCCACACATCGAATCTCCGTTTGTTTACTGTTCTGTTGCATGTTTACTCGCTGCCATATTTTATTCAGATTGCTATTTCCACTCATATACATTCATACCACTTGTATTTCACTATCTCTTCGCCGAACTAGTGCACCTATACATCTGACAAGTGTATTAGGTGTGTTGGGGACACAAGAGACTTCTTGCATTGTGATCGCAGGGTTGCTTGAGAGGGATATCTTTGACCTCTTCCTCCCTGAGTTCGATAAACCTTGGGTGATCCACTTAAGGGAAAACTTGATGCTTTTCTACAAACCTCTGCTCTTGGAGGCCCAACACTGTCTACAGGAAAAGAAGTGTGAGTAGACATCAAGCTATTTTATGGCGCCGTTGCCGGGGACCTGAAGGAACAAGATTTCCTCCCTCGTCAACCACGCGCTAGTTGTAGACAGTCAAGCTATTTTCTGGCGCCGTTGCCGGGGAGGAAAGGTAAAAGGCACTCACACTCCGGTCCCAGGTAACTAAGTTATTTTCTGGCTCCGTTGTAAGTGCTCGAAGCTATTTCCTTTAGATCCTGCAATTGCATCTTTTTGTTTCTTGTTTTTATTTCACTAGTTAGGCATAATGGAAAGCAACATGGAGCTTTTTAATCTATTTCCTGAGTTAAGACATGGATGGTTTGATGCGAAAATTAAAAACCCTATGGAACATATTAGTATGAACACTTTGAACACCATTGTTGCTACTGATATGGAAAATTCTAAGCTTGGGGAAGCTGGTTTTGATGAGCATGATATTTTTAGTCCCCCAAGCATGGAGGAGAAAATTTACTTTGATGATACTCTGCCTCCCATTTATGATGATTATAATGATAGTGGCCTTTTGGTGCCACCTACTATGGAGGATAAATTTTATTATGATTATACTATGCCTCCTACACTTGATGAGAATAATAATGATAGCTACTTTGTTGAATTTACTCCCACTACAATTAATAAGAATGACTATGCTTATGTGGAGAGTAATGATACTTTTATGCATGAAGCTCATGATAAGAATGTTTCATTTGATACTTATATTGTTGAGTTTGCTCATGATGCTACTGGATATTATTATGAGAGAGGAAAATATGGTTGTAGAAATTTTCATGTTACTAAAACACCTCTCTATATGCTAAAAATCTTGAAGTTATGTTTGTCTAGTCTTTCTATGCTTGTTGCATTATTCTTCATGAATTTGTTTATTTACAAGATTCCTTTTCATAGGAAGTGGGTTAGGCTTAAATTTGTTTTGAATTTGCTTTTTGATGCTCTCTTTTGCTTCAACTCTTATTTCTTGCGAGTGCATCATTGAAATTGCTGAGCCCATCTTAATGGCTATAAAGAAAGCACTTTTTGGGAGATAACCCACGTTTTTATTTTACTACAGCACTTTTGTTTTATATTTGAGTCTTGGAAGTTGTTACTACTGTAGCAACCTCTCCTTATCTTATTTTATTGCATTTTTTGTGCCAAGTAAAGTCTTTGATAGTAGGGTTGATACTAGATTTGGATTACTGCGCAGAAACAGATTTCTGTCTGTCACGAATTTTGGCAGGGTCCTCTGTAGGTAACTCAGAAAAATCTGCCAATTTACATGAGTAATCCTCAGATATGTACGCAACTTTCATTCAATTTGAGCATTTTCATTTGAGCAAGTCTGGTGCACCTAAAAAAATCGTCTTTACGGACTGTTCTGTTTTGACAGATTCTGCCTTTTATTTCGCATTGCCTGTTTTGCTATGTTTGATGGATTTCATCATTCCATTAACTTTCAGTAGCTTTGTGCAATGTCCAGAAGTGTTAAGAATGATTATGTTACCTCTGAACATGTGAATTTTGATTATGCACTAACCCTCTAATGAGTTGTTTTGAGTTTGGTGTGGAGGAAGTTTTCAAGGATCAAGAGAGGAGGATGATACAATATGATCAAGGAGAGTGAAAGTTCTAAGCTTGGGGATGCCCCCGTGGTTCATCCCTACATATTTCAAGAAGACTCAAGCATCTAATCTTGGGGATGCCCAAGGCATCCCCTTCTTCATCGACAAATTATCAGGTTCCTCTAGTGAAACTATATTTTTATTCCGTTACATCCTATGTACTTTACTTGGAGCGTCTGTTTGTTTTTATTTTTGTTTTGTTTGAATAATTTCATGCTTGTGTGGTAGAGAGACACGCTCCGCTGGTTCATATGAACACATGTGTTCTTAGCTTTTAATGTTCATGGCGAAGGTTGAAACTGCTTCGTTAATTGTTATATGGTTGGAAACAGAAAATGCTACATGTGGTAAATGGTATAATGTCTTGAATAATTTGATACTTGGCAATTTTTGTGCTCATATAGATCATGTTTAAGCTCTTGCATCATATACTTTGCACCTATTAGTGAAGAAATACATAGAGCTTGCTAAATTTGGTTTGCATGATTGGTCTCTCTAAAGTCTAGATATTTTCTGGTAAGGGCTTGAGCAACAAAGAGGATGGTGTAGAGTCTTATAATGCTTGCAATATGTTTTTATGTGAGTTTTGCTGTACCGGTTCATACTTGTATTTGCTTGAAACAACCTTGCTAGCCTAAGCCTTGTATTGAGAGGGATTACTTCTCGTGCATCCAAAATCCTTGAGCCAATAACTATGCCATTTGTGTCTACCATACCTACCTACTACATGGTATTTCTCTGCCATTCCAAAGTAAATTTCTTGAGTGCTACCTTTAAAGTTCCATTCTTTGTCTTTGCAATATATAGCTCATGGGAAAAATAGCCTAAAAACTATTGTGGTATTGAATATGTACTTATGTATCTTATTTCCTAATAAGTTGCTTGTTGTGCGATAACCATGTTCCTGGGGACGCCATCAATGCTTTGTTGAATATCATGTGAGTTGCTATGCATGTTCGTCTTGTCTGAAGTAAGGGTGATTTATCATGAGTTGAATGGTTTGAGTATGCATATTGTTAGAGAAGAACATTGGGCCGCTAACTAAAGCCATGATCCATGGTGGAAGTTTCAGTTTTGGACAACAATCCTCAATCTCTTATGAGAATATTATCTATTGTTGAATGCTTATGCATTAAAGAGGAGTCCATTATCTGTTGTCTATGTTGTCCCGGTATGGATGTCTAAGTTGAGAATAATCAAAAGCGAGAAATCCAATGCGAGCTTTCTCCTTAGACCTTTGTACAGGCAGCATAGAGGTACCCCTTTGTGATACTTGGTTAAAACATATGTATTGCGATGATAATCCATGTAAATCCAAGCTAATTAGGACAAGGTGCGGGCACTATTGGTAATCTATGCATGAGGCTTGCAACTTGTAGGATATCTTATACATAATACATATGCTTTATTACTACCGTTGACAAAATTGTTTCTTGTTTTCAAAATAAAAGCTCTAGCACAAATATAGCAATCAATGCTTCCCTCTTCGAAGGGCCTTTCTTCTACTATTATGTTGAGTCAGTTTACCTACTTCCTTCTATCTTAGAAGCAAACGCTTGTGTTAACTGTGAATTGATTCTTACATACTTGCTTATTGCACTTATTATTTTACTTTATGTTGACAATTATCCATGAGATATGCATGTTGAAAGTTGAAAGCAACCGCTGAAACTTAATCTTCCTTTGTGTTGCTTCAATGCCTTTATTTAGAATCTATTGCTTTATGAGTTAACTCTTATGCAAGACTTATTGATGCTTGTCTTGAAAGTACTATTCATGAGAAGTCTTTGCTATATGATTCAGTTGTTTAATCATTGTCTTTACCATTGCTTTGAATCGCTGCATTCATCTCATATGCTTTACAATAGTATGATCAAGATTATGTTGGTAGCATGTCACTTCAGAAATTATTCTTTTATCGTTTACCTACTCGAGGACGAGTAGGAACTAAGCTTGGGGATGCTGATACGTCTCCAACGTATCGATAATTTCTTATGGTCCATGCTTGTTTTATGACAATACCTACATGTTTTGTTCACACTTTATGATGATTTTATGCGTTTTCCGGAACTAACCTATTGACGAGATGCCGAAGTGCCAGTTCCTGTTTTCTGCTGTTTTTGGTTTCAGAAATCCTAGCAAGGAAATATTCTCGGAATTGGACGAAATCAACGCCCAGAATCTTAAAATTCCACGAAGCTTCCAGAACACCCGAGAGGGACCAGAGGAGGGCCACAGGGCCACCACACAGGGTGGCGACGCGGCCCAGGGCGGTGCCCCCCTATTGTGTGGAGCCACCGCAACCCTTCCGACTCCGACTCTTCGCCTATAAGAAGCCCCCTGACCTAAATCTTCGATACGAATAAGCCACGGTACGAGAAACCTTCCAGAGCCGCCGCCATCACGAAGCCAAGATCCGGGGACGAGTCTCTCGTTCCGGCACGCCGCCGGGACGGGGAAGTGCCCCCGGAAGGCATCTCCATCGACACCACCGCCATCTTCATCAACGCTGCTGTCTCCCATGAGGAGGGAGTAGTTCTCCATCGAGGCTAAGGGCTGTACCGGTAGCTATGTGGTTCATCTCTCTCCCATGTACTTCAATACAATGATCTCATGAGCTGCTTTACATGATTGAGATCCATATGATGAGCTTTGTAATCTAGATGTCGTTATGCTATTCAAGTGGATTTTACTTATGTGATCTCCGGAGACTCCTTGTCCCACGTGTGTAAAGGTGACAGTGTGTGCACCGTGTGGGTCTCTTAGGCTATATTTCACAGAATACTTATTCACTGAGTTATGATTTGAGTTGGATGTCTCTATGAAATTGTGGTGTGTTAGTACCTCCTATGAATGCTCACAGTGACAGCGTGGGGTGTTTATTAGTACTTGGGAATACATCTTTAAGGTTTACCTACATGATGAATTAGAGTTCGTTATCTTGCCAGAGAGTAATTCAGAATAGCATAGTGAAGTGCTTATTTATATTCAATTATGATTGCAATGTTGAGAGTGTCCACTAGTGAAAGTATGATCACTAGGCCTTGTTTCCACACATCGAATCTCCATTTGTTTACTGTTCTGTTGCATGTTTACTCGCTGCCATATTTTATTCAGATTGCTATTTCCACTCATATACATTCATACCACTTGTATTTCACTATCTCTTCGCCGAACTAGTGCACCTATACATCTGACAAGTGTATTAGCTGTGTTGGGGACACAAGAGACTTCTTGCATCGTGATCGCAGGGTTGCTTGAGAGGGATATCTTTGACCTCTTCCTCCCTGAGTTCGATAAACCTTGGGTGATCCACTTAAGGGAAAACTTGTTGCTGTTCTACAAACCTCTGCTCTTGGAGCCCAACACTGTCTACAGGAAAAGAAGTGTGAGTAGACATCAGTATCCCTCATCAAATTAACCATGCAGCTCAAGCCATCATCGAGGCGCAAGCATTGGCAGATGTGGTGCTCACTTCGGACAACTCAAATGCAGAACAAGAGAGCCATGTGCCCTAGGGTCCACAAGCTCTCCCAAAACCAGGAGAAACCATTAGATCTGATCTTATGATTGCAGGTGCTAAGGTTTTCACGGATGCTTCATGGAAGATCACTAAAGTTCCAAGTACCATTGGACATGATAGTACAGAGATTGGGGTATTTCTTCAATTCTCCAGTGTTGGAAACGAATTCAATCTCATGTTGCAGGTTTCTGCTCTGATAGCAAACTCAGCCGTACAAGCTGAAGCAAAGGCGTTGCTTTTTGGTGCTGCAGTAGCAAGCTCACTTCAGATTCACAAGCCGATGTACTTAACTGACAGCTTTCTACTCGCCAAGGCAGCGGCAATCCAAAGACCTACTTTTGATCATCTTAACTAGGACATAAGAGGCATCATGGAAGATTTATTTCAAATAACTTCTGATATGGAGACGATTATATATCATATTTCTAGGGATATTAACGGCGTTGCTCACAACTGCGCTGATGACCCACAAGTATAGGGGTCGCAACAGTCTTCGAGGGAAGTAAAACCCAATTTATTGATTCGGCACAAGAGGAGCCAAAGAATATTTGTAAGCCTTAACAGCGGAGTTGTCAATTCAGCTGCACCTGCAAACAGACTTGCTCGCAATAGTTTATAAGTAGAAACAGTTTTATAGCAGTAGCAGTAATGAAATATAAGCAGCAGTGTAATAAAGACAGCAGTAGTGGTTATAGTAAACAGCAGGATTAAAATAATGTAGGCATAGGGATGGATGAACGGACGATGCATGGATAAGATAACTCATGTAATAATCAAGACAAGGCATTTACAGATAATAATAAAATAGTATCCAAGTACTAAATAACCATAGGCATGTGTTCCGTATATAGTCGTACGTGCTCGCAATGAGAAACTTGCACAACATCTTTTGTCCTACCAGCCGGTGGCAGCCGGGCCTCTAGGGAAACTACTGGTAAATAAGGTACTCCTTTTAATAGAGTACCGGAGCAAAGCATTAACACTCCGTGAACACATGTGATCCTCATATCACAGCCTTCCCCTCCGGTTGTCCCAATTTCTGTCACTTTGGGGCCTCGGGTTCCAGACAGCAATATGTGTTTACAACTTGCAGGTAAGATCATAAAACAATGAATATCATTGTTGTCTACTGTTGGCTTCTTTTCCTGTAGACAGTGTTGGGCCTCCAAGAGCAAAGGTTTGTAGAACAGTAGCAAGTTTTCCCTTAAGTGAATCACCCAAGGTTTATCGAACTCAGGGAGGAAGAGGTCAAAGATATCCCTCTCAAGCAACCCTGCAATCACAATACAAGAAGTCTCTTGTGTCCCCAACACACCTAATACACTTGTCAGATGTATAGGTGCACTAGTTCGGCGAAGAGAGAGTGAAATACAAGTGGTATGGATGAATATGAGTGGTAATAGTAATCTGAAATAAATATGGCAGCAAGTAAACATGCAGTAGAACAGTAAATAAACGGTGTTTCAATGCTTAGAAACAAGGCCCGGGGATCATACTTTCACTAGTGGACACTCTCAACATTGCAATCATAAAGGAATATAAATAAGCACTTCACTATGCTATTCTAAATTACTCTCTTGCAAGATAACGAACACTAATTCATCATGTAGGCAAACCTTAAAGATGTATTCCCAAGTACTAATAAACACCCCACGATGTCACTGTGAGCATTCATAGGAGGTACTAACACACCACAATTTCATAGAGACATCCAACTCAAATCATAACTCAGTGAACAAGTATTCTGTGAAATATAGCCTAAGAGACCCACACGGTGCACACACTCTCACCTTTACACACGTGGGCCAAGGAGTCTCCGGAGATCACATAAGTAAAATCCACTTGAATAGCATAACGACATCTAGATTACAAAGCTCATCATATGGATCTCAATCATGTAAGGCAGCTCATGAGATCATTGTATTGAAGTACATGGGAGAGAGATTAACCACATAGCTACCGGTACAGCCCTTAGCCTCGGGGGAGAACTACTCCCTCCTCATCATGGAGACAGCGATGGCGGTGAAGATGCCTTCCGGGGGCAATTCCCCGTCCCGGCGGCGTGCCGGAAGAGAGACTTCTGTCCCCCGAATCTTGGCTTCGCGATGGCGGCGGCTCTGGAAGGTTTTCCGTGTCGTGGCTTATTCGTATCGAAGTTTTAGGTCACGGAGGCTTAAATATGCGAAGAGGCGGAGTCGGAAGGGCCACGGGGGACCCACACAGCAGGGGGGCGCCCCCCTGGCCGCGCCGCCTTGTGGGGTGGGGCCCCCTGGCTCCCCTCTGGCCCCTCTTCGGTGCTCTGGAAGCTTCCGGGAAAAATAAGATACTGGGCGTTGATTACGTCCAATTCCGAGAAAATTTCCTTTGTAGGATTTCTGAAACCAAAAACAGTAGAAAACAGGAACTAGCACTTTGGCATCTTGTTAATAGGTTAGTTCCGGAAAATGCATCAAAACGATATAAAGTGTGAACAAAACATGTAGGTATTGTCATAAAACAAGCATGGAACATTAGAAATTATAGATACGTTGGAGACGTTTCAGCATCCCCAAGCTTAGTTCCTACTCGCCCTCGAGTAGGTAAACGATAACAAAGATAATTTCTGAAGTGACATGCTACCAACATAATCTCGATCCAATAATGATGTAAAGCATATGAGCTGAGATCAAATCATTCAAAGCAAATGTCTATATTGATATAAGAGATGATAATGCAAGAGTTAAACAAGCTAGTAGTTTTCATGAACAGTTGCTTTAAAGACATGAAACCGTACAAAGTTCATTAGAGATGTTTTAAGTATCCAGCGTAGAAGTTCTATCCTTCATTCCAAGCATCAAGTAAATTTTCACAACAAAGAAGGATTCAGTCAAGTAAAAATAAACATGAACGTCATGAATCAACTGTTTCGAAGTCTACTCAACCGGTGAGCGCAAGCATTTGGTATTGGCACCAGGATGTTATGGCAAAAAGAACGTTAATGGGGGTTTGGAAGGCCAATGAAAGAAAGTCTCACAAAGCTATAAGTGATTATTAGACAAGAGGAAGTCTTATAATCGAAGCTATGCAAGGAGTAGTGATTGCCATGCAACGGATGCACATAGAGCTATATGTGTATGAAAGCTCTCCAATGGAACTAGTGGGCGTGCATCCAACTTGGTTGCTCATGAAGACCTAGAGCACTTTTGAGGAAGCTCATCATTGGAATATACAACTCAAGTTCTATAGTGTAAATTCCCCACATAGTTATACTAGTAAAACATGAAAACTCTCTCACATGGAGTATAGGTGCTAAACATGAACACAAATGATGACTATGAATACTGCAGGTGCTAAAACATGAGCACAAGTGTGGATAAAAGATAGTGATGTTGCCCCCTTTTTCTTTATTCTTTTTTTTTTCTTTTTCTTTTCTATTTTTTTCTTTTTTCTTTTTTCGTTTCTCTTTTTGATGGCCTCCATGGCTCTTTTCACTTTTAGCGGCAACATCCTAATATGACAACACACTTTTTGGTACAAATAACTCATAATGAATAAAACATGATGTATAAAATTGTATGCCTCTGCCAGTGTAGCAGGATGTGCAATGATCTAGCGTAACATGGGTAAACCACACATCAGCTATATAGAATCATGCAAAGCAATATATAAATAATAAATGACAACAAGTCATGTAATGTAAAATGGAAGTTGCATGGCAATATATCTCGGAACAACTATGGAAATGCTTTGGTAGGTAGGTATAGTGGCTGTTTTGAGGAAGATGTATGGGCTTATGTGTAGGAGAACAAGAGAAAGTCCTCCCACGGGTTTGGATGTACTGGCGAAGTATGCACAATTCTCAATGTGAGCAAAAGGCAATGCACAGTACCGAAGAGGCTAGCAAATTTGGATGCTGGAAGTGCCAAAAACCGTAGCTTAACATTAGTCAAAAAGAACTCACAAGCTTATTGCAAACAACTAGCAGGTTCAACATTAAGAGCATGATTGAAATTCACTCCAAGGAGGGCCGTTCATGGTGGCACAAGTACCCCGCTAGCTCCCTCGACCTTCAGCACAACTTAGTTATTACGATGAACTCTTAGACATGGAAATCTATCAAGTCCAACTACACCTTCAACTATTTAAGTAGAGTTTGTAGTACGACACAAGCTTAAAGACAACAATCCACTACTAATTTTAACTTATTTATCCAGCAAGCTTTACCATCTAAATACCTCAAAACGTTTGCAAAGAATCAGGTTATCAAAGCTCAATGATCTACAAGATTATGCAAGTATTTCATTATACCACTACCACATGCAACATTTCCTGAACCAACCAAATAACAATGAACGAAGCAGTTTCAACCTTCGCCATGAACATTAAAAGTAAAGCTAAGAACAGATGTGTTCATATGCAACAACGGAGCGTGTCTCTCTCCCACACAAAGAATGCTAGGATCCAATTTTATTCAAACAAAAAAAAACAAAAACATAAAGACACTCCAAGTAAAGCACATAAGATGTGACCGAATAAAAATATAGTTTCAATAGAAGAAACCTGATAAATTGTTGATTAAGAAGGGGATGCCTTGGGCATCCCCAAGCTTAGATGCTTGAGTCTTCTTGAAATATGCAGGGATGAACCACGGGGGCATCCCCAAGCTTAGACTTTTTACTCTTCTTGATCATATTATATCATCCTCCTCTCTTGATCCTTGAAAACTTCCTCCACACCAAACTCAAAACAAACTCATTAGAGGGTTAGTGCATAATCAAAAATTCACATGTTCAGAGGTGACATAATCATTCTTAACACTTCTGGACATTGCACAAAGCTACTGAAAGTTAATGGAACAAAGAAATCCATCGAACATAGCAAAACAGGCAATGTGAAATAAAAGGCAGAATCTATCAAAACAGAACAGTCCGTAAAGACAAATTTTTCTGGGGCACTAAACTTGCTCAGATGAAAATGCTCAAATTGAATGAAAGTTGCTTACATATCTGAGGATCACTCACGTAAATTGGCAGATTTTTATGAGTTACCTACAGAGAATACTACTCAAATTCGTGACAGCAAATAATCTGTTTCTATGCAGTAATCCAAATCTAGAATGAACTTTACTATCAAAGACTTTACTTGGCACAACAATGCAATAAAATAAAGATAAGGAGAGGCTGCTACAGTAGTAACAACTTCCAAGACACAACAAAACAGTAGCAAAATAAAAACATGGGTTATCTCCCAAGAAGTGCTTTCTTTATAGCCATTAAGATGGGCTCAGCAATTTTTAATGATGCACTCGCAAGAAATAAGCGTTGAAGCAAAAGAGAGCATCAAAAAGCAAATTCAAAACAAATTTAAGCCTAACCCACTTCCTATGAAAAGGAATCTTGTAAATAAACAAATTCATGAAGAACAAAGTGACAAGCATAGGAAGATAAAACACAAGTAACTTCAAAATTCTCAACATAAAGAGGGGAAACTTAATATTATTAAGATGCATATAACCATATTTCTCTCTCTCATAATAACTTTCAGTAGTATCATGAACAAACTCAACAATATAACTATCACATAAAGCATTCTTATCATGAGTCTCATGCATAAAATAATTACTACTCCCAACATAAGCATAGTCATTCTTATTAATTGTAGTGGGAGCAAATTTAACAAAGTAGCTATCATTATCACCATAATCATCAAATATAGCAGGCATAGTATAATCATAATTAATTTTCTCCTCAATAGTAGGTGGATGATAGTCATCATTGTAATCATCATAAATGGGAGGCAAAGTATCATCAAAGAAAATTTTCTCCTCCATGCTTGGGGGACTAAAAATATCATGCTCATCAAAACCAGCTTCCCCAAGATTAAATTCTTCCATAGCGTTATCAACAATGGTGTTCATACTAATAACATTGCTACTAGCATGCAAATAAGGTTCCATAGGTTTTTTAATTTTCGCATCACACAATTTATGTCTTAACTCAGGAAATAGATTAAAAAGCTCACTGTTATTTTCCATTATGCCTAACTAGTGAACAAGAAACAAAAAGATGCAATTGCAGGATCTAAAGGAAATAGCTTCGAGCACTCACACACCGGCAACAGTGCTAGGAAATAGCTTAGTAGTCGGAGGATGTGAATACCTTTTACCTTACCTCCCCGGCAACGGCGCCAGAAAATAGCTTGCTGTCTACTGTTGGCTTCTTTTCCTGTAGACAGTGTTGGGCCTCCAAGAGCAGAGGTTTGTAGAACAGCAGCAAGTTTTCCCTTAAGTGAATCACCCAAGGTTTATCGAACTCAGGGAGGAAGAGGTCAAAGATATCCCTCTCAAGCAACCCTGCAATCACGATACAAGAAGTCTCTTGTGTCCCCAACACACCTAATACACTTGTCAGATGTATAGGTGCACTAGTTCGGCGAAGAGATAGTGAAATACAAGTGGTATGGATGAATATGAGTGGTAATAGCAATCTGAAATAAATATGGCAGCAAGTAAACATGCAGTAGAACAGGAAATAAACGGTATTTCAATGCTTAGAAACAAGGCCTAGGGATCATACTTTCACTAGTGGACACTCTCAACATTGCAATCATAAAGGAATATAAATAAGCACTTCACTATGCTATTCTGAATTACTCTCTTGCAAGATAACGAACACTAATTCATCATGTAGGCAAACCTTAAAGATGTATTCCCAAGTACTAATAAACACCCCACGCTGTCACTGTGAGCATTCATAGGAGGTACTAACACACCACAATTTCATAGAAACATCCAACTCAAATCATAACCCAGTGAACAAGTATTCTGTGAAATATAGCCTAAGAGACCCACACGGTGCACACACTGTCACCTTTACACACGTGGGACAAGGAGTCTCCGGAGATCACATAAGTAAAATCCACTTGAATAGCATAACGACATCTAGATTACAAAGATCATCATATGGATCTCAATCATGTAAGGAAGCTCATGAGATCATTGTATTGAAGTACATGGGAGAGAGATTAACCACATAGCTACCGGTACAGCCCTTAGCCTCGGGGGAGAACTACTCCCTCCTCATCATGGAGACAACGATGGCGGTGAAGATGGCGGTGAAGATGCCTTCCGGGGGCAATTCCCCGTCCCGACGGCGTGCCGGAAAAGAGACTTCTGTCCCCCGAATCTTGGCTTCGCGATGGCGGCGGCTCTGGAAGGTTTTCCGTGTCGTGGCTTATTCGTATCGAAGTTTTAGGTCACGGAGGCTGACACGCGTATAGCACGCGATCGTTGGGAACCCCAAGTGGAAGGTGTGATGCGTACAGCAGTAAGTTTCCCTCAGTTAGAAACCAAGGTTTATCGAACCAGTAGGAGTCACGAAGCACGTTGAAGGTTGATGGCAGCGAGATGTAGTGCGGCGCAACACCAGGGATTCCGGCGCCAACGTGGAACCTGCACAACACAAACCAAGTACTTTGCCCCAACGAAACAGTGAGGTTGTCAATCTCACCGGCTTGCTGTAACAAAGGATTAGATGTATAGTGTGGATGATGATTGTTTGCAGAAAACAGTAGAACAGTTGCAGTAGATTGTATTTCAGATGTAAAGAATGGACCGGGGTCCACAGTTCACTAGTGGTGTCTCTCCCATAAGATAAATAGCATGTTGGGTGAACAAATTACAGTTGGGCAATTGACAAATAGAGAGGGCATGACCATGCACATACATGATATGATGAGTATTGTGAGATTTAATTGGGCATTACGACAAAGTACATAGACCGCTATCCAGCATGCATCTATGCCTAAAAAGTCCACCTTCAGGTTATCATCCGAACCCCTTCCAGTATTAAGTTGAAAACAACAGACAATTGCATTAAGTATGGTGCGTAATGTAATCAATAACTACATCCTCGGACATAGCATCAATGTTTTATCCCTAGTGGCAACAGTACATCCATAACCTTAGAGGTTTCTGTCACTCCCCCAGATTCACGGAGACATGAACCCACTATCGAGCATAAATACCCCCTCTTGTAGTTAAGAGTAAAAACTTGGCCAGAGCCTCTACTAATAACGGAGAGCATGCAAGATCATAAACAACACATAGGTATAAATTGATAATCAACATAACATAGTATTCTCTATTCATCGGATCCCAACAAACACAACATATAGCATTACAGATAGATGATCTTGATCATGTTGGGCAGCTCACAAGATCCGACAATGAAGCATAATGAGGAGAAGAAAACCATCTAGCTACTGCTATGGACCCATTGTCCAGGGGTGAACTACTCACTCATCACTCCGGAGGCGACCATGGCGGTGTAGAGTCCTCCGGGAGATGAATCCCCTCTCCGGCAGGGTGCCGGAGGCGATCTCCTGAATCCCCCGAGATGGGATTGGCGGCGGCGTCGTCTCTGGAAGGTTTTCCGTATCGTGGCTCTCGGTACTGGGGGTTTCGCGACGAAGGCTATTTGTAGGCGGAAGGGCAGGTCAGGGGGCGTCGGAATGGAAATGGGATGAAATCGGAATGGATTTTGTTACTGGTCTACCAATGACTAGTAAGAAGAAGGATATGATATGGGTAATAGTGGACAGACTTACCAAGAGTGCTCATTTCATAGCCGTAAACACAAAAGATACTGCAGAAAAGCTTGTGGATATATATGTGAAGGAAATTGTGAGTAAGCATGGAGTACCAAAGAAGATAGTCTCAGATAGAGGTTCAATTTTCACATCAGCATTCTGGAAACAACTACAAGAAGCTTTGGGATCCAAATTGGATTTCAGTACAGCATATCATCCACAAACCGGAGGACAAACCGAAAGAACCAATCAGATACTTGAGGACATGCTTAGAGCCTCGTGTTTCGAACTTTGGAGGCTCATGGGAGGACCATTTACCTCTAGCGGAGTTCTCATATAACAACAGTTATCAGAGTAGCATCCAGATGGCACCGTACGAAGCATTGTACGGAAGAAAGTGTCGATCACCAATTTGTTGGTTTGAAACCGGAGAAAACAAGGAGTTTACACCGGACTACATCAATGAGAGACAAGACGTCATCGAGGTGATCCGGGATAGACTCAAAATAGCTCAGAGTCGTCAGAAGAGTTACGCCGACTTAAAGAGAAGAGATTGGGAACCGAAAGTGGGAGACATGGTTTATTTAAAGGTTAGCCCAATGAAAGGACTTAAGAGGTTCGGAGTGAAAGGAAAGTTAAGTCCTCGATATATTGGACCATTTAAGATACTCAGTCAGAATTGAGGAACAGCTTTTGAGTTGGAGTTACCGGCACAACTAAGTCAAGTTCATAATGTGTTTCATGTTTCACAACTCAGAAAGTGTTTGAAGGCACCAGATGATCCCATCACATATGAAGAAATAGAATTGCAATCTGACCTAACTTATGTGGAAAGACCGGAAAAGATCTTAGAAGTACAATGGAAGAAGTTAAGAAACAGAGCAATCAAATACTGCAAAGTGCAATGGCAACATCATCCTGAGCGAGAAGCAACTTGCTGAGTACCCCTGTACTCACTTTCTTTCGACACCCTTGCTAGACTGTGATCCGGAAGTGGAGGCCATCAACGATGGAGCACCAGAAGGAAGTTACGAGCTGGTCTACGAAGAACCTGATCTTACCGGCGGAGTGGAAGGCGTAGACTATGGGATAGTCTACGGACCAGATGACACGGAGGTGGAGGAGTAGTGACATACCTTAGCATCATAGAGCCGCGCATCGTAGAACTTACCTAAATAAGTTGTTGAGCTCTCTTTATATTTGTTATGAGTTGTAATCGTACTTAAGTAGTATCTTAGGGTGTTCTCATAGGACCTGTGAGAATACCAACTTGTTAAAACAATGTCTGTAATAAAGTATGGAGTGTTATGACCTGCAATGTTTCTGTTGTACCACTCTGAGGGATATGGCAAATTGTGAAGAAGTCCCTTCGCAAAGATCATATCAACGACTTGTATACTACAACATGCAGTGGTATGCTGGGTCACCGCAGCTGGTATCAGAGCAAATGTTTCGACCTTAGGTTGGAAAAAAACCTAGTATAGGGAAGAAACCTGTAGGAGTCTAGTAGAAATAGTAAAGGATTCTCTAGAAATATGGTGATTATTCACTTGAGAATAGCAAAACCATATATTTTAGTGCGATAATTCTTTATTATAGCTATTATGATGCATTATCACTACTAATATTCTGTTTTTGTATACAGCCATAATGGCGAACACTTTTCCTAAGAGGACTTTGAGGAAGGTTGAGGGATGGCTCGGTGATTATGATGGACCAATAACAGCTCTCCTGTGTGGGATGCTGAAGGAACTTCATTGTGATCCATGGATACCTGTTATCAAGTATACCTACTATGATGGGGAAATCCTAGCCAAGTGCAGAGTATCGGTCCAACTACCGGAAAAACTGCTGATGAGTCGTATAATGCCATACGGAGAAGCCAAAACTATCACCACAGCCTACCACATGGGCCTATTCAAGGCAATCCTTGAGATAAGGCAGCACAAGTCGTATGAACTGCTATGTTCGTAGTTTTCTCATATACCTCATGCCGAGGAAGATGAGGATCCCACTCAATCATTTGGTGTTAGCACACGTAAGTCCTGAAGCCGCAGACACAAGACATGGATAGCTGTAAGTCTTTATTGACCACGATGTACCTTTTACACATGAAGATGAGAGGTGAGATTGACCACATGCTAGCTGAGTTCACGGACCCTGATAAAGTCCAAACTCGGATGCGTGATTTGAGGGCACAACCACAACATACTACGCCTTTCTTTAGCCTAGACAGCTATGTAGATTTGAGTGACCAGTTATCCCATAAAGATCCACTCACACCCAACTTTGTTCCACATTATCCACATGTGACAGCATCATATGAGTCTGGATATGGGGGAGATGATTCCAGGAACCTAAACTGCTCGGAGTCACCAATCGAGAATTCGACTGGTTGGCGTTTCGGGGAACCATTTGGAGATGAAGGAGAACCCATCACTTGTGAGTCAGAGGATGAAGGAGGCGCGGTTAACAAGAATGTTAACCAAAGCTTTGGGCAGGAAGAGAGAGACACCAACTCCATTTCTTTAGATTTGGAGATGGGGTTACCCAAAACATCCCAGTACGTCGTAGGTGAGAGTTCTGGAACTAAGAAAAAGAAGAAGAAGAAGATGAGGGGTCAAGTGAATAGGAATCCTCCATGGATGACAGGAGAAGATGAGCTGTATTCCACTGGGGATATGTATGAGTCTTTATCTAGTTACTTTGGCATGACAGATCTCTGTCTCGGCACTTCGTCCGATTCAGACTACATACCTACGGGAAGAACCTTCATTCCGGACGGTGTTCGGAGGACAAACCGCTGTACCGGATGGACCCCAGGGATGTACGCGGAGGCGAGCTATGATGACGAGGAGTAGAGCTCCGAGGAAGAATAAAGTAATCTAGGTGGTATTGTAATAGAGCGTATTTTAAATTTCCGTTGGCTTGGGCTTTGAGCCAAATAAGTGGTTTATATGTACCACATGTAATATAAGTTTGTGAGTGTGTTATGTATTATACAAAGTATATGCATAATAAATGTTTGTTTTGTATTTGCTTCTTGATTTCATTGTGTGACTAGTTCTGGGCATTGAGTTGAGCTCAGAAAGCATTTGCATGGTGTAATTATGAGTAATCGCTCTTTGTTACAGGACTAGGGGGAAATGGCGTTAGTAGAAACCGAAGAGGCTCGCAGAGAGCGGGAAGCAAGAGAGAAAGAGGAGGCAGATGCAGCAGCTAGAGCAGAGAACGCACCACCACCACCACACCCAATGATGCACCCAGACTTCCAACAGTATATGAGGTCAATGGAGGAAGATAGGAGGCGTTACCAGGAAAGCCAGAGCAAGAACATGCAAGATTTCTTTACCCACGTCATCAATGATAGGGGTAATGAAGGCAAGGGAGTAACACTATCGGACTTCCAAAATGCAAGACCACTACCATTTACATCAGCTCCAGAACCAATGGACGCTGAAGATTGGCTTATGGATACGGAAAGGAAGCTGAAGACCGTTGGTTGCAATGATGAGGAGAAGATCAGATATACCACTTATCTGTTGTCAGGACCAGCAGCGTCATGGTGGGAGAACCTTGTAGCAGTACACCCTCCTGATAAGGTGTTCACCTGGGAGGAGTTCAAGAGGAAGTTTCGGGAAGCTCATGTTCCGGATAGCGTGGTGGAGCTGAAGAAGAGGGAGTTTGACGAACTACGACAGAATACTGCACCCATTATGCAATATGTTCGGGATTTCAACAGGTTATCCAGGTATGCACCTGAGGATGTAGATACAGAGGAGAAGAGGATGAAGCGGTTCATGAAAGGCATGAATCCATACATGAAGATGCAACTAAGGTTGGCAGGGACTGCCGAATTCCAGGAACTGATTCACTCGGCAATCACTTTCGAGGATGATTACCGGCAAGTCCAAGAGGATAGGAGAAAGAGGGCTCGTATCGAGCCAAGGAAGTACCCAATCAGTAAACCAACACCTGATCGGAGTTTCAAACCCCGATACCGACCTACTACTGGTAATCAATACAACCGGGGAGGTCAGAGTCAGAATCCAATCAACCAAATCATCTGCAACAATTGTGGCCTGAGGGGTCATTTACAGAAAGATTGTCAGAAACCCAGAATCATCTGTTATGGTTGTGGGAAGGAAGGACACATTAAGCCGGATTGTCCAAACAAGGCGTCCTGGAGCGGACAGAGCTCTGGAGGACGAGGTGGAAACAACAACAACAACCGCAACAACAACAACAACAACAACAACAGCAACCGCAACTACAACAACAACAACAACAAGAGGGGAAAGCCTTATGGAAAGATGAATTGCACATCTTTGGAACAAGCGGAAGAGTCGGATCAAACAGTCTTAGGTACGCTAAGCATTCTTACTCATCCTGGCAAAGTATTATTTGATACTGGAGCAACCACATCGTTTCTTGCATTGGAGTTTGTGGAAAAATTCGGGCTTAGATGTTCTAAGTTAGAAACCCCTATAACTGTTCTATCCGCGGGGGGAACGATCTTAGTAACCCACGTGAAAGAAGCACAAGTCCTAACCATATGTGACTGTGTGTATTTCGCGGACCTATTCATCATACCCATGAAGGACATATCAGTCATCCTAGGGATGGATTGGTTGACAGAAAATGGAGCGGTGATTAACTGTGGAGACAAAACAGTATCACTTCGCAACTCCATCGGAGGTCGAATAGTGTTCCAAGGAGATAAGTACAGTGAGTTGGAGATCGGATTGGAACTAAATAGCCTGAAGGAGGTGAGAATTGAAGATATTCCTGTAGTGAATGAGTTTAAGGATGTATTTCCTAAAGAACTACCGAGAATGCCACCCGATAGAGAGATAGAATTCACAATCGATCTGATTCCAGGCACAGCACCAATAGCACAACCACCATATAAGATGGGGCCAAAGGAATTAGTGGAACTGAAAGCTCAGATTGATGAGTTAGAACAGAAGGGATTCATTCAAGAAAGTGTGTCACCATGGGGTACACCAGTTATTTTTGTATGGATAAAAGAGATGGAGGAAAGAGAATGTGTGGAGATTACAGAAATTTGAACAATGTAACTATCAAGAACAAGTATCCTTTACCTAGAATTCAAGACCTTTTTGATCAAGTTCAAGGAGCGGGAGTCTTCTCAAAGATAGATTTAAGGTCAGGATACCATCAAATCAAGATCAAGAAGGAGGATGTACCAAAAACAGCGTTCGTATCAAGGTATGGACACCATGAATACTTGGTTGTACCATTTGGACTAACAAATGCACCAGCAATTTTCATGAATTTGATGAACAAAATATTCATGAAGTACTTGGACAAGTTTGTGATAGTGTTCATAGATGATATTCTAATCTATTCCAAAGATAAAGAAGAACATGCCAAACATTTGAAGATAGTTCTGCAAACTTTGAGGGAACATCAGCTATATGCGAAGTTTAGCAAGTGCAAATTTTGGTTAGATAGTGTTGAATTCCTTGGACATGTCATAACCAAAGAAGGCATAGCGGTGAATCCAAGCAAGGTTCAGTCCGTATTGGAATGGAAATCACCTAAAAATGCTAAGGAGATACGAGGATTTCTTGGTATGGCAGGCTATTATCAGAGATTCATAGAGGGATTTTCGAAGATTGCAGGACCAATGACCAAGTTACTCAAGAAAAATACTCCATTTGTGTGGACTGATGAGTGTGAAGCCAGCTTCCAAACACTCAAAGATAAGTTAACCACAGCACCGGTGTTAGCAGTTCCTGAACCTGGAAAGGATTACACGGTATATTGTGATGCTTCCAAGAATGGACTTGGATGTGTTCTTATGCAAGATCGGAAGGTAATAGCTTATGGATCAAGGCAGTTAAAACCACATGAACACAACTACCCAGTACATGATCTCGAGTTAGCGGCAGTTGTGTATGCTTTGAAGAGTTGGAGACAATTTCTATATGGATCCAAGTGTGAGTTATACACCGATCACAAAAGTTTGAAATATTTCTTCACCCAGAAGGAATTAAACATGAGGCAGAAGAGATGGTTAGAGTTGATTAAGGATTACGATCTTAAGATCAACTATACACCAGGCAAAGCTAATGTAGTAGCAGATGCCCTAAGTAGGAAGAGTACGGAGAATCAACCTACGGAATGGGAGATTCCAAAGGAACTTCGGAAAGAGTTAGAGGAGGCTCAGATCTTGTTTATTCAAGGTGATGATAAGGGAAGTATAGCAACCATGAGGATTATGGATGAGATGTATTCAGATTTGAAATATGAGATTATCCGAAAGCAAGCGGAGATTTGTTCATACAAGAGGAAATCAAGAGGATTGGTGAAGGAAGACCATCGGAATTCCATCTAGGGGATTTTGATTCATTATACTTCCAGAAAAGGATCTGTGTACCAGATGATCCAGAAGTGAAGTCAATCATATTAAAGGAAGCACATGAAACCCCTTATTCAATACATCCGGGAAGTACTAAGATGTATATGGATTTGAAGGAGATGTTCTGGTGGAACAACATGAAAAGAGAAATAGCACAATATGTCTCGGAATGTCATACATGTCAACGAGTGAAGGCAGAACATCAGAGTCCTGCGGGATTACTCAAACCACTAGAGATACCGGAATGGAAATGGGATGAAATCGGAATGGATTTTGTTACTGGTCTACCAATGACTAGTAAGAAGAAGGATATGATATGGGTAATAGTGGACAGACTTACCAAGAGTGCTCATTTCATAGCCGTAAACACAAAAGATACTGCAGAAAAGCTTGTGGATATATATGTGAAGGAAATTGTGAGTAAGCATGGAGTACCAAAGAAGATAGTCTCAGATAGAGGTTCAATTTTCACATCAGCATTCTGGAAACGACTACAAGAAGCTTTGGGATCCAAATTGGATTTCAAAGACAGATATCATCCACAAACCGGAGGACAAACCGAAAGAACCAATCAGATACTTGAGGACATGCTTAGAGCACGTGCTCTGAACTTTGGAGGCTCATGGGAGGACCATTTACCTCTAGCGGAGTTCTCATATAACAACAGTTATCAGAGTAGCATCCAGATGGCACCGTACGAAGCATTGTACGGAAGAAAGTGTCGATCACCAATTTGTTGGTTTGAAACCGGAGAAAACAAGGAGTTTACACCGGACTACATCAATGAGAGACAAGACGTCATCGAGGTGATCCGGGATAGACTCAAAATAGCTCAGAGTCGTCAGAAGAGTTACGCCGACTTAAAGAGAAGAGATTGGGAACCGAAAGTGGGAGACATGGTTTATTTAAAGGTTAGCCCAATGAAAGGACTTAAGAGGTTCGGAGTGAAAGGAAAGTTAAGTCCTCGATATATTGGACCATTTAAGATACTCAGTCAGAATCGAGGAACAGCTTTTGAGTTGGAGTTACCGGCACAACTAAGTCAAGTTCATAATGTGTTTCATGTTTCACAACTCAGAAAGTGTTTGAAGGCACCAGATGATCCCATCACATATGAAGAAATAGAATTGCAATCTGACCTAACTTATGTGGAAAGACCGGAAAAGATCTTAGAAGTACAATGGAAGAAGTTAAGAAACAGAGCAATCAAATACTGCAAAGTGCAATGGCAACATCATCCTGAGCGAGAAGCAACTTGGGAGACGGAAGAAGAATTAAGGAAGTCTTACCCCGAGATGTTCAGGTACCAATCTTAACTTCGGGACGAAGTTTCTGTTAAGGGGGAGAGGCTGTAATAACCCAGAACATAGGAACAACGAAGGGTAGATTTAGAAATGGGATGTGCATTTCATCGCAAAACGGGGGAAATTTTCGCGCCTTATTGCAACTAAACCTAAGAGGGATCGAGGTTCTCTCTCATTTTGCACTTAGGGTTAGGCAATGTGAGTTAGGGAAATTTCGACATGATCTCTTTTGTATCTTGTTGATTTGGGGAATTGATTTCATTTGACAAGTAAGATGCATTTGGAATATCAAACATTAAGTATAAATGAATATGGAAATTGAATTCACAATTCAAAAACAAATTATGAATTCAAATAACTTTGAATTTCAAAGTGAATAATAAATACAACATTTATTCTAGAATATAAACATTACACAAATCAAAAGCTCATAAGTAAAATTTGAGCTTTATTGATATCACAACACAGATTACATTGTCTTTACAATATTCTTGATACAAGAATTGATGAATAATAAACAGAAATGAAAATGAAGATTACAATATTGCTCCTAAACTAAAACCTAGACTAAATGACTTGAAGTATATCTTCATGGTCATATTCATCTTCAAAACCTGCAAGAACAAAACAGCAAGTACTAGCCAGAATGTTAGTGTTAGCCAAAGAATTCAGTTTGGACAGAACCAGCTGTCCTGTACACTTGTGCTTGTCCAAAACTCTGGACAGCACAAGATAAGTGCAACAATGAGACCAAACACGAGCACCACCAGGGGCTCAAGTTTCAGCATATGAGAGCACACAGCTCATGTGTGCTGGGCAGGCCACAGCAAGGCAATGCACAAGCTTAGTCACCAAAGCAAGCCAGGCTTGTGTGTCATTGCAAGAACAGAAGTAGAGTTCATATAAAAGGGGCACAAACCCTAGAAACAGTAACCAGTCGACCAGATAAGGATTCACAAGGTAAGGTGAAGGTAGCACAACATAGTTCATCCAGTTCTTGCTCAAGAACAGAACCAACACACACAACCACTCAACCACCAGAAATCATGGTGACCTGAGAAGATCATCCAAGACCTGGAGGTGAAGGGCTGTAACACAAACCACAAGTTTGCATCAACACAAAATCTCAATCTAGGAGCTGGAACAAGGTATACCTAGTTCCTGGAGAAGATCCAATGGATCTAATCCATAAATCATGCATGACACAGTCATGGGACTGAGCAGATGCTCAAAAGGGTAAATCATCACTTGGTTTTCACCAAGGATTACTGCCAGTCTAGAAGCCACTAAAACAAAAATCATCCAGATACAGATCTTGTGCACAGAAACTAGCAAATATGCATAGATGCACACACTAGCAAGATCTCATGCACAGATAGCACCAGTAGATGTATTGCAAGGTTTAGCAGCTAACCAAGACTACACAGAAAATCCTAAGCATGCAACCATCAGGAAACTCTAGATTTCTTCACAGGCAAGCATATTGGCATTCATATGTATTATGATCCCCAAATATGCAAGCAAAGATGAGTAGCCAACAAGATCCAACCAACCATGTGAGCAACCAGTCAGTAGCAAGGCTACTGAGGTCACAGCACACTTAGAACCATTCCAAGGCCAAGCCAAATACAAAGCATCACTATCCAGAAACGGATTCAGACTCTATTTGCTTATAAAAGAATCATGAACAGCAAATTCATATACAAGCAAGTAATTTAATCATCACTGCATAGGCAGTTCATCATAATTTAATTAATACAAGCATGAATTTATCACAGATCCATGCTAAGCACTGACAGTAGCATACTATTAAGCAACACAATTTAATCACTGCACCATAGCCACTGGAGCAAGTCCAGTAGCTTGAGTAAGCAACAGCATAGTGATGCTTGAGCATCAGCATCACAAGGAAATTGAATCACTTAGCCACAATATTAACCAGTAAGCTATCACTGACAATCAATTGATCAAATGGATCAATTATAGCAAGCCAAGCTACACAGAGAGGTTAGCCAACAAGCAAGGAATGATCCAATGGATCATTGGCTTGCATAGGAAGCACTGAAACATATCACAGGCATCACTGGCCTTCACAAGTGTCACAGATGCATAGCAGTACACCTAGACAAGCAAGTATAATATGCCAGTAAGCATAGCAAGCTAATAAGCATGAACAGCATGGCATAGCAAGCAATAAGCAAGCAACACATGACATGCACAGCCAGCAACACACACTGGCCAGTACCAGAGATTGGTAAATTGGCCAGAGCTTGCAGAAAATGAAAGCACAGGTAGCTTAAGCAGCAGTAGCAAGGCTCTGCATGATCACAGGATCATCAGAGAGCAGTAGAACAAGAGAAGAAGGAGCACATAATCTTGGGAGGCGCACAGGCATGGAGAGGAGAAGGAGAAGGAGCAGAGCAACTTACACGCGCCTGGTGGCAGAGGCTATGGCATGGCGAGGCAGTGCTCGCGCGGCCATAGCAGCTGCAAAGCCAGGGAAGGCGCCGGCGTTACGCCGACGAACACCACCACAGCAGCACGGCACGGAGACGACGGCACTGGTACTGCGAGCAGCACCCGTGCCAGGTCGGTCTCGAAGGCGCACACGTCGACGGCGAGGGCGAGAGCTCATCGGAGATCACCCAATCGCCCTAGGCGATTCTCCACGAGATCCAGAGAGGAGGCGATTCGCCAGGAGAGGAAGCAATCAGAGAAACCACGCGGACAGATCGATAGATCGTCTCGCAGCGGTCCAGATCAGGTAGGTGGCGAGGTCAGGGAAGCACGGCGATGGCCGGAGCGAGGCGGCGGCCATGGCGGCGACGCCATCGCCAGGGCGTCGCAGAGAGAAGCTAGGGTTAGGAACGAAAAGAGAGAGAGGGCCGAGTGAGTGAGAGCGGTGGGCCGTTCGGCTCCACCGAGCCACTATGGGGCAAGCCTTAGTGGGCTGTCCCATGGGCTTAGGTTATTGGGCTGGGCCCAATATGGGTCCAGGGGGTATTTTAGTCTTTTAACATTTAATAAAAAGCCAAAACTTTACTAAATTTTAATAAATCAAATACAACTCTAAAAATCCATTAAAAATTGGATTAATGAATGAAAAATAAACCGTAACAAGAATAAAATATAAAAGGGAATTTATGAAACAAATTCAAAATTATGAATTTTAAGAATTTAAATAATAACTTGGAATTTAAAATTATTATTTCCTTGTAATTAAAATTCAAGGAAAAATCTCAAATAAGTTCAAATACTTATTTTCAAACATTTCAAAATGAAATTCTAATATTCCAAGTCAATTCTATTGAAAAGGGTATTTTTCCAAAGAAAAATACTATATTCCTTTTTATTCCAAAAACTATAGAGGTAACTCTATAATTTCAAATTATTTTTGGAATGACTAAGGAAATCATCAAGTAAAATAGTTTTACTTTGAATTGTTGTACTTTGTGTGAATTACAATGATTAATACTTTTAAATCAATTGTAAATTACTGTCAAAGACATAAATCTTAAATGCAACCCTAAATTGATATAACTCAGCGGGGTAAAGGGATCCAACATAAAATAATACATCCATGATTGCATTATTTGGATTTGATAACATTGTCCTTACCGGACAATGATGCTTCTTACAGAACCCGAGGTCCAGGTTCCATCAACTGCATTGAACTGCACTATCTCGCAGTCCACAGGCAAGTTCACCCTTGCTCATGTCAACTTGAGTATTTTCTACTACTTTAATACAAAGCTATATACTTATCATTCCTGCATCGCAAATAAAATGTTACTTTCCAACTATGAATATGACTATGTGGCTGGCAATGGAACCATGGTATGTGTTGATATGGTGGAGGTTCCATTGCAATGGGTTATATCACCCTAGGATTAATTACCAATGCCGTCCAGTGATTCTAGCGCCGTACAAACCGCGTTGACCATGAGATCTATAATGGCTCTGGGGAAGCCAGCTGTATCTTTTCCCTTCTGCACGCCAACGGATCGGAGAGCCGGTGGGGTGCTGGAGGCACTGCCGCAATAGGTTGGGATATCCTTTTAAATCCCCATCCATTAGTGATGATAAGCTCTACGATCTATGAAGGATTGTCCGGAGTACACCATGAGTAAAGCCGTATTATCGGGGGAAGTCTACTAGAGGTGTACGGTTGGAAAAAAGGGTGGGTTTGCAGTCGCGGAGAAGGCGGTGTGGGCTTGGATCTTTATACCTGGCCTCACACCAAAGGAAGTGTGAACGGGGGCAAGTCCCTGCGGATGGCAAAAAGGGTGAGATCTCTTGTGGGAAAAGTAACTCACCTCTGCAGAGTGTATCAAATTGTGGCTGTCACTCCTTGTTCCGGGAAGGGAACTACGAACGCGGCAGGAAAGGAACTCCACGAAGTTCTAGTCAACCTGTGAAGACTGATGGGCATAGTTTTCATAATAAAAGCAACCTTTTGAAGAAATGATTGCAAAACATGCATTGACCTGCGATTTCCTGATCAATGGTCATAGCTAGTGCATCAAACACCTTTTTACTCTTTTAGAACTTGCTGAGTACCCCTGTACTCACTTTCTTTCGACACCCTTGCTAGACTGTGATCCGGAAGTGGAGGCCATCAACGATGGAGCACCAGAAGGAAGTTACGAGCTGGTCTACGAAGAACCTGATCTTACCGGCGGAGTGGAAGGCGTAGACTATGGGATAGTCTACGGACCAGATGACACGGAGGTGGAGGAGTAGTGACATACCTTAGCATCATAGAGCCGCGCAACGTAGAACTTACCTAAATAAGTTGTTGAGCTCTCTTTATATTTGTTATGAGTTGTAATCGTACTTAAGTAGTATCTTAGGGTGTTCTCATAGGACCTGTGAGAATACCAACTTGTTAAAACAATGTCTGTAATAAAGTATGGAGTGTTATGACCTGCAATGTTTCTGTTGTACCACTCTGAGGGATATGGCAAATTGTGAAGAAGTCCCTTCGCAAAGATCATATCAACGACTTGTATACTACAACATGCAGTGGTATGCTGGGTCACCACAGCATGTAATGTAAAAATGGATGTTGCATGGCAATATATCTCGGAACAGCTATGGAAATGCTGTGGTAGGTAGGTATGGTGGCTGTTTTGAGGAGATGTATGGGCTTATGTGTAGGAGAACAAGAGAAAGTTCTCCCACGGGTTTGGATGTACCGGCGAAGTATGCACAATTCTCAATGTGAGCAAAAGGCAATGCATAGTACCGAAGAGGCTAGCAAATTTGGATGGTGGAAGTGCCAAAAACCGTAGCTTAACATTAGTCAAAAAGAACTCACAAGCTTATTGCAAACAACTAGCAGGTTCAGCATTAAGAGCATGATTAAAATTTACTCCAAGGAGGGCCGTTCACGGTGGCACAAGTACCCCGCTAGCTCCCTCGACCTTCAGCACAACTTAGTTATTACGATGAACTCTCAGACATGGAAAGCTATCAAGTCCAACTACGCCTTCAACTATTTAAATAGAATTTGTAGTACGGCACAAGCTTAAAGACAACAATCCACTACTAATTTTAACTTATTTATCCAGCAAGCCTTACCATCTAAATACCTCAAAACATTTGCAAAGAATCAAGTTATCAAAGCTCAATGTTCTACAAGTATTTTATTATACACTACCACATGCAACATTTCCCGTTTCCAACTATACAACAATTTAACGAAGAAGAAACTTTCGCCATGAATATTATGAGTAAAGCCTAAGGACATATTTGTCCATATGCAACAGCGGAGCGTGTCTCTCTCCCACACAAAGAATGCTAGGATCCATTTTATTCAAACAAAACAAAAACAAAAACAAACCGACGCTCCAAGCAAAGCACATAAGATGTGATGGAATAAAAATATAGTTTCAGGGGAGGAACCTGATAATGTTGTCGATGAAGAAGGGGATGCCTTGGGCATCCCCAAGCTTAGACGCTTGAGTCTTCTTAATATATGCAGGGGTGAACCACCGGGGCATCCCCAAGCTTAGAGCTTTCACTCTCCTTGATCATGTTGTATCATCTCCCTCTCTTGATCCTTGAAAACTTCCTCCACACCAAACTCAAAACAACTCATTAGAGGGTTAGTGCACAATCAAAATATACATGTTCAGAGGTGACATAATCATTCTTAACACTTCTGGACATTGCACAAAGCTACTGAAAGTCAATGGAATCGAAAAATCCATCGAACATATCAAAACAGGCAATGCGAAATAAAAGGTAGAATCTGTCAAAACAGAACAGTTCATAAATACGAATTTTATTGAGGCACCAGACTTGCTCAAATGAAAATGCTCAAATTGAATGAAAGTTGCGTACATATCTGAGGATCACTCACATAAATTGGCATAATTTTCTGAGTTACCTACAGAGAATTTTGCCCAGATTCGTGACAGCAAAGAAATCTGTTTCTGCACAGTAATCCAAATCTAGTATGAACCTTACTATCAACGACTTTACTTGGCACAACAATGCACAAAACTAAGATAAGGAGAGGTTGCTACAGTAGTAACAACTTCCAAGACTCAAATATAAAACAAAGTTACTGTAGCAAAATAAACACATGGGTTATCTCCCAAGAAGTTCTTTCTTTATAGCCATTAAGATGGGCTCAGCAGTTTTAATGATGCACTCGCAAGAAATAGTAGTTGAAGCAAAAGAGAGCATCAAGAGGCAAATTGAAAACAAATTTAAGCCTAACATGTTTCCTATGAAAAGGAATCTTGTAAATAAACAAGTTCAAGAAGCATAATGCAACAAGCATAGAAAGATAAAACAAGTGCAGCTTCAAGATTTTCAGCATATAGAGAGGTGTTTTAGTAACATGAAAATTTCTACAACCATATTTTCCTCCCTCATAATAATATCCAGTAGCATCATGAGCAAACTCAACAATATAACTATCACATAAATCATTCTTATCATGAGTCTCATGCATAAAATTATTACTCTCCACATAAGCATAATCAATTTTATTAGTAATAGTGGGAGCAAATTCAACAAAGTAGCTATCATTATTATTCTCATCATCAAATATAGGAGGCATATTGTAATCATAATAAACTTTATCCTCCATAGTAGGTGGCACCAAGATACCACTATCATCATAAATGGGAGGCAAGGTATCATTAAAGTAAATTTTCTCCTCCATGCTTGGGGGACTAAAAATATCATTCTCATCAAAACTAGCTTCCCCAAGCTTAAATTCTTCCATAGCATTAGCAATAATAGTGTTCAAGGCATTCATACTAATAACATTGCCATTAGCACGCATATAAAGTTCCGTAGGTTTTTTAATTTTCTCTTCAAACACCTCATGTCCTAACTCAAGATAAATACTATAAAGATCTCTAATATTTTTGTTGTTTTCCATTAAGCCTAACTAGTGAAATAAAAACATGCATGGAATTAAGTAAAGTAAAACAAGTAACTAATTTTTTTGTGTTTTTGATATGGAGAATGCAAACAAGACAGTAAATAAAGTAAAACTAGCAACTAATTTTTTTTTGTGTTTTGATATAGTGCAGCAAACAAAGTAGTAAATAAAACAAAGCAAGACAAAAACAAAGTAAAGAGATTGGGATGTGGAGACTCCCTTTGCAGCGTGTCTTGATCTCCCCGGCAACGGCGCCAGAAATTTAGCTTGACACGCGTACAGCACGCGACCGTTGGGAACCCCAAGTGGAAGGTGTGATGCGTACAGCAGTAAGTTTCCCTCAGTTAGAAACCAAGGTTTATCGAACCAGTAGGAGTCAAGAAGCACGTTGAAGGTTGATGGCGGCGAGATGTAGTGCGGCGCAACACCAGGGATTCCGGCGCCAACGTGGAACCTGCACAACACAAACCAAGTACTTTGCCCCAACGAAACAGTGAGGTTGTCAATCTCACCGGCTTGCTGTAACAAAGGATTAGATGTATAGTATGGATGATGATTGTTTGCAGAAAACAGTAGAATAGTTGTAGTAGATTGTATTTCAGATGTAAAGAATGGACCGGGGTCCATGGTTCACTAGTGGTGTCTCTCCCATAAGATAAATAGCATGTTGGGTGAACAAATTACAGTTGGGCAATTGACAAATAGAGAGGGCATGACCATGCACATACATGATATGATGAGTATTGTGAGATTTAATTGGGCATTACGACAAAGTACATAGACCGCTATCCAGCATGCATCTATGCCTAAAAAGTCCACCTTCAGGTTATCATCCGAACCCCTTCCAGTATTAAGTTGAAAACAACAGACAATTGCATTAAGTATGGTGCGTAATGTAATCAATAACTACATCCTCGGACATAGCATCAATGTTTTATCCCTAGTGGCAACAGTACATCCATAACCTTAGAGGTTTCTGTCACTCCCCCAGATTCACGGAGACATGAACCCACTATCGAGCATAAATACCCCCTCTTGTAGTTAAGAGTAAAAACTTGGCCAGAGCCTCTACTAATAACGGAGAGCATGCAAGATCATAAACAACACATAGGTATAAATTGATAATCAACATAACATAGTATTCTCTATTCATCGGATCCCAACAAACACAACATATAGCATTACAGATAGATGATCTTGATCATGTTAGGCAGCTCACAAGATCCGACAATGAAGCATAATGAGGAGAAGACAACCATCTAGCTACTGCTATGGACCCATAGTCCAGGGGTGAACTACTCACTCATCACTCCGGAGGCGACCATGGCGGTGTAGAGTCCTCCGGGAGATGAATCCCCTCTCCGGCAGGGTGCCGGAGGCGATCTCCTGAATCCTCCGAGATGGGATTGGCGGCGGCGGCGTCTCTGGAAGGTTTTCCGTATCGTGGCTCTCGGTACTGGGGGTTTCGCGACGAAGGCTATTTGTAGGCGGAAGGGCAGGTCAGGGGGCGACACGAGGGGCCCAGGAGACAGGCCGGCGCGGCCAAGGCTTGGGCCGCGCCGCCCTACCTTCTGGCCGCCTCGTGGCCCCACTTCATTGACTATTCGGTCTTCTGGAAGCTTCGTGTGAAAATAGGCCCCTGGGCGTTGATTTCGTCCAATTCCGAGAATATTTCCTTACTAGGATTTCTGAAACCAAAAACAGTAGAAAACAGCAACTGGCTCTTCGGCATCTTGTTAATAGGTTAGTTCTAGAAAATGCATAAATATGATGTAAAGTATGCATAAAACATGTAGATATCATCAATAATGTGGCATGGAACATAAGAAATTATCGATACGTCGGAGACGTATCAGAGGCTTAAATAGGCGAAGAGGCGGAGTCGGAAGGGTCACGGGGGACCCACACAGCAGGGGGGCGCCCCCCCTTGGCCGCGCCGCCTTGTGGGGTGGGCCCCCCTGGCTCCCCTCTGGCCCCTCTTCGGTGCTCTGGAAGCTTCCGGGAAAAATAAGATACTAGGCGTTGATTTCGTCCAATTCCGAGAATATTTCCTTTGTAGGATTTCTGAAACCAAAAACAGCAGAAAATAGGAACTGGCACTTCGGCATCTAGTTAATAGGTTAGTTCCGGAAAATGCATCAAAATGATATAAAGTGTGAACAAAACATGTAGGTATTGTCATAAAACAAGCATGGAACATCAGAAATTATAGATAGGTTGGAGACGTATCAATCATCATGAATCAATAACATGTTCATATATGAAATCATGGCACTCGGGCCCTAAGTGACAAGCATTAAGCATAACAAGTTGCAAAAATATCATAAAAGTGCCAACAACGCATACTAGGCACCATGCCCTAACAATCTTATGGCTATTACATGAACAATCTCATCCAATCCCTACCATCCTCTTCAGCCTACAGCGGGGATTTACTCACACATGGATGGGGGAAACATGGATGGTCGATGAAGAGGTGTCGCTGGTGATGATGGCGATGATCTCCTCCAATTCCCCGTCCCGGCAGGGTGCCAGAACAGAGTTTCTGATCCCGAAATAGGGTTTTCGATGGCGGCGGAGTTCTGGATGTCTTCTGGAAAATTGGTCGAACCCCCCGTGCGTTTTTAGGTCAAGGGCTTTAAGTAGTCCAGAGGGGAGCGCCAGGGGCTGGCCGAGGTGGCGTCCACATGTGGCGGCGCGGCCATGGGCCCACCGCGCCGCCATGTGGTGTGCGCGCCTCGTGGCCCCCCTCCGTCACGTCTTCTGGCTCCGTGGGTCTTCTGTAAAAATAGGCCCATTGCAATTATTCCCGGGGATTTTCCTGAAAGTTGATTTTCTGCACAAAAATAAGACACTAGGGCAATTCTGCTGAAAACAGCGTTAGTCCGTGTTAGTTGTATCCAAAATACACAAATTAGAGGCAAAACAATAGCAAAAGTGTTCGGGAAAGTAGATACGTTTTGGACGTATCAACTCCCCCCAAGCTTAGCTTATTGCTTGTCCTCAAGGAATTCAGTTAACAACTGAGTGCGATAAAAGAACTTTTACGAACACATTTGCTCATATGATGTAAATATTCTCATTATATGGCGAGTACTTAGGCAATTCATAATAAGATAAATGCAAATAAAGTCATCTAATAGTTATGTCAATCATGAAAAAGATACCAACAAACTAATAATAAGCATCATGAAACATATCTATCAGCAGGATTGCAATGCTCATAAAAAGATATGATAAAGTGGTATCTCGCTTGCCCGTATTTGTACAGCAAAACATAAATGCCCAGGCACCTCTGAAGTTCATGGGAAGACTAGAAGTAAAGATTATCAAAGATAAAAGCATCAAAGTTATACCACAGTTAACCATATTCTGGGACAAACATATTACACTAAGAATGACAATTATGCTCTCAAGAAGGTGCTCAAAGAAAGGATGGTGACTCAACATAAAAGTAAAAGATTGACCCTTCGCAGAGGGAAGCATGGATTAACATGTGCTAGAGCTTTTCATTTTTAAAACAGAAGTAAAATTGTTTTGAGAGGTGTTTGTTGTTGTCAACGAATGGTAGTGGGCACTCTAACTACCTTGTCAACCAGACTTTCAAGAGCGGCTCCCATGAAGGACGTTATCTCTACCAGCAAGGTAGATCATCCCTCTTCTCTTTTGTTTACACATGTATTTTAGTTTCATTATGGATGACACTCCTCCCAACCTTTGCTTACACAAGCCATGGATAACCGAATCCTCGGGTGCCTTCCAACATTCACATACCATGGAGCAGTGTCTATTTGCAAATTAAGTTGCTTACTGATAAATCAAGGCAAAACATGTGAAGAGAATTATTAATGAAAGTTGTAATTAATTGGGGCTGGGCACCCCGTTGCCAGCTATTTTTGCAAAATTATTGGATAAGCGGATGTATATGCCACTAGTCCATTGGTGAAAGTCTGACTGACAAGATTGAAAGATAAATCACCACATACTTCCTCATGAGCTATAAAACATTGACACAAATTGAGAAGTACTTTGAAGGTTTTAAAGGTAGCACATGAAAATTTACTTGGAATGGTTTGAAATGCCATGCATAGATATTTATGGTGGACACTTTGGAATAACTTAGTTTTCAGGGGTTTGGAAGCACGAGCAGCATTCCCGCTCAGTACAAGTGAAGGCTAGCAATAGACTAGGAAGCGACAATCAAGAGAGCAATAACCGTCATAATCATGCTTGCGATAGAATAAAATTAACGGGGGCATAAAAGTGATACAAGAACTCTGAAGCAAAGTAAATCATCGAGGCTTAATTGACTTTTTGTTTTTCAGTCATATGCATGCGTGAGCATGTGCCAAGTCAATTCAAATGAATTATTCAGAGGAAGATACCACAATGTCATACCTATCTATGAATAAAACAATGCAAGCAAATATTTATGACATGCTACTCATTATTAATAAATTGGAGCTAACATGAGAGATCATGAACTACTAGACTTTCATTAAATGACATATACCTCACATGAACCAACTAAGCAGGCTCACATGGATGAGTATATGTACAAAAATGAAAACAAATAGAGTTCATATTAGCCTCTCACCATAGTCGAGTTGTCGTAGATCGTCATTATTGCCTTTCACTTGTGTGGCTTGAATAATATGAAATGAAAACCAAGCTCCAACCACCGGAGACCGCTAAACTCCATAATAAACTTAACAAAACCGAAGAAGAACAACAAATATTTTTGGTGTTTTCGAATTGGAAACAAGAACAAAAGAAAACAGGCAAACAAAGCAAAATCTTTTTGGATATTTGAATAGCAACCCGAATTAAAAACTAAGCAAACTAATACTAAATACTAAATAAATAAATAGAGAGAAACAACAGAAATATTTTTGGTCTTTTTGTGTTTTGGAAAACATAAATAAACAACAAGCAACAAAAAGAAAGAAAGAAAATCGAAACATGGATATACAAAGTACCGACAAGATATGATATGTAGATGAGTGAGATGTCGGTGTACCTCCCCCTAAGTTTAGGCTTTTGGCCTAAGTGGAGATCAACCTCAGCGAGGGTCAGGGTTCCACGCCGGTGGATCATACATGGCGTGGTCGTAATAAGATCCCTGTGCAGAAGAAGAGGATGAAGGCTCCACATGCCCAAAATACTGATGTGAAGAACTTGCTGCGTTGGATGACAAGTCGAGGGGTCCTCGGCCTCCTCCATGCCGTCCCCTGCGTGATGGCCGCACCTCTCTATGTATGCATCAAGTTCATCTTCTGTGACCGACCAACTTTTCCTGGAATCAAGGTTAAACAAAGCAGGTGCAGGCAATCCAACTAGCCTTTCAGATTTAATTACTCTCCACTTTTTCTTGAAAAAGGTTATCTCATAGGATAGGTTATTCAAGTTAGACCAATTAGAAACAAAGTCATGTTTTATCATGGAAACAATATCAAGTTTCTCTATAGAGAGCTGAACATCAAGAGAGTGAGGTTCTACACCATGCATAGCTAGCAAACGAGAGGCAATGAGACCTCCACAAATTCCTCCTTTATCACGGTTAGTAGCAAGCCTAAAAGCTATCAAAGCACCCAAATTATAAGTTCTATCACGTTGCAATGCAGCAGCTAAGAAAACCAAGTCATGGATGGATAACTTATTTGCATTCTTTCTAGCAAGAACGCACTTGGTGATAAAGTAAGCAAAATAGCGAATAGATGGGAGTTGAATACTACGAATTTTACCACTCTCATCCGAGAAGCTTCTCCCTTGACAGATCATCTCGTATAGATTCAAGAGTTGCGATGGCAGCCCCCTAATCTTCTCACGTGATCCCCACTGTGGCACTTTAATAGATGCATAAAAATCATCAAAGGGCAAGTTGATAGTTTTATTGTAGATTTTATATTGAACCATGGGGTTAGGTTGGGACCAATGGAATTCAAAATCCTGCACCACTGACATGGTTAGTTTTGCATATTGGTAAGGTTCACCAACAACAAAATCTTCTAACCCTACATTAGAGATTAGATTTTGAACATCCTGAAAAATTCATGCACTCTTCGTGAAATCGGTGCATGGGTAGTAGGAGGGGAATACTCCCTCTTCACGGTGGACTCTCATAACTTCATGCACCTCCAATTCATGTTGGTTGAGTTGGTGTCTATCCCACTCCATTTTCTGAAATTTGTCAACAATCATTATAAAAGTTGATTTTGAGACATATAAATGAGGGAGACTACTATAGGAACTTGATAGAGTACTAAACATGCATCAAAACTAATTTTTACAACTTAGAACAAGCATGCAAACTCACTTAACATGTCACCTACAGCAGCAAAATACTCAAGATATACTCAACTAAACAAAATTCTATTTGGATAATCGGAGGAGTCATATACCGGAGAACAATTGCTCCAAATCTCAGCAGCAAAGATGGGATGAGCAAGGAGATCAAAAATCTCGAGCAAGAATAGCAAGAAACTTGGGTTTGAACAATGGTGTTGTGTTTTCCCGTGGAAGAGAGTGGAGTGGTAGGTGGATGAGTGAGTGGGGGGCCAGGTGGGGCCCACACCACAGGGCGGCGCACCCCCCATGCTGGCCGTGCCAGCACATGGTGTGCAGCCCTGGGGTGCCCCACTGGTCAGCCCCAGGCACTCCGAGGTTGCAATTTAAAAATAGGACCAGTGGTATAATTTTTGTAAATTTTTGAAAACTTCGAAAAATGCACATTTCTATGTGTTAAAATAACTGTTTCAGGGCAGAAAAAGATTTTCAAAATTTTAAACAACTAAAGCATCTTACAAAACAAGTAGTACTACAGAAAGTAAAACAAGTGTGCAGAAAGAAAGAAATGTTGTTTAGCTCTTCCATGCATTTAAAATGTACTTGTTAACAAGGTTGATCAAGTCTTGCCACCAAATAAATTTTACATGACATAAGAAGAAATAAACCTCAAATCAATCATGTTACCTTATATTGTATTGATATGGACCCAATCATAATATTTTGATATCCTTCTTTAGGCTCATATATAGGACAATCAATAACTCCCACTTTGATACTTCTCAAAATAGAAATTGTATTAACTCCATATACTTTATCAATCTTCTTGGGAAAATAAACAGTATGCTCCTTGTCATCAACATTGAAAGTAACTTTTCCTTTATTGCAATCAATAACAGCCCCTACAGTGTTAAGAAAAGGTCTTCCAAGAATAATAGACATATTATCATCTTCAGGCATTTCCAACACAACAAAATCAGTTAATATTAAGCAATTATTAGCAACTTGAACAGGAACATCCTCACATATACCAACAGGAACAGCAGTAGATTTATCGGCCATTTGCAAAGATATATCAGTTGGTATCAACTTATCTAAATAAAGTCTCTTGTAAAGAGAAAAAGGCATAACACTAACTCCTGCTCCCAAATCACATAGAGCAGTTCTAACATAATTATTCTTGATGGAACAAGGGATAGTTGGTATACCTGGGTCTCCTAGCTTCTTTGGAACCTTGCCATTGAAAGAGTAATTAGCAAGCATAGTGGAAATCTCCTCATTAGGAATTTTCCTTTTGTTAGAGATAATATCTTTCATATACTTTGAATAAGGAGGCAATTTAATAGCATCAGTCAAAGGGATTTGTAAGAACAAAGGTTTCATCCAATCACAAAATTTATTATAGTGTTCTTCCTCCTTTGATTTTAGTTTCTTAACAGGAAAAGGCATTTGCTTTTGAACCCAAGGTTCTCTTTCATTACCATGTTTCTTAGCAATGAAATCTTCTTTAGTGTACTTTTTATTTTTAGCATGCTTTTCAGGTTCATCTTCAACCTCTTCTTTATCAGAAACATCATTCTTATCATTATCTTTATCATGTTCATTACCACTTTAAGTTTCAGCATCAGAAATAGAAATACTATTAGGATCATTAACAGGTTCAGAAGATTCTACAACAGTTTTATGTTTCTTCTTCTTTTTCTTAGAAGGAGCACTAGTTTTCTTTAGTTCGTTGAGAATCTTGTTCAACTCTTTTTGGATGCCCCTCAGGATATAGAGGATCCTGAGTAGAAACACCACCTCTAGTTGTTACTTCATAAGCATGTTTTTTCTTTAGAAGTATTTTTAACAAGTCATTTTGCACTTTAGTGAGTTGATCAATTTGAGTTTGAACCATATGAAAATGTTTAACAAGCATCTTAACATCATTGGAGGTTCTCTCCACAATATCATGCAATTTACTAATAGCTTGAGAATTTTCCATTAAATGATTCTCTACTCTCATATTAAAGTTATCTTGCTTAACAACATAATTATCAAATTCATCTAAACATTGATCATGAGGTTTTGAGTAAGGAATGTCTCCTTTATCAAAGCGTTGAAGATAATATACCTCAATTGTGGATGAAGGGGGAGTTATCTTATATAAATCTTCTATGGGAGGTAAATTCTTCACATCTTCAGATTTAATACCTTTCTATTTAAGAGATTTCTTGGCTTCCCTCATATCTTCATCATTTAATTCAATCATACCCCTCTTCTTCAATATTGGTGTTGGGGTTGGTTCCGGTGTATTCCAATCATCATGATTTTGGCTTATTCTAGCCATTAATTCTTCAGCTTCGTCTGTAGTTCTTTTCCTGAAAACACAACCAGCACAACTATCCAGGTATACCCTAGACTCAATGGTTAGTCCACTATAAAATATATCAAGTAAGTCATGCTTTTCCAAATCATGTCCATGCCGAGCTCTAAGAAGAGAGAAAAAACCTTGCCCAAGATTCAGGCAATTTCTCTCCATCTTCCTGGTCAAAACTATAAATTTTCTGCAAAGCAATATGTTCAGCACTAGCAGGAAAATATTTTCGAAATAAAACATCAAGCAAACCAATTGGACTATCAATAGAATCATGAGGTAAACTATTATACCAAGTTTTAGCATCATCCTTTAATGAGAAAGGAAAAAAATTAGCAACAAAATAAGTACGCTTCTTGATATCATCAGAAAACAAGCTACTCAAAGTAGAAAGCTCATTCATGTGCTCTACGGCACTTTCTTTTTCAGTACCACAAAAAGGTGTTTTCTCAACAATAGATATATGAGAAAAATCAAGAGAAAAATCATAATCCTTATCCTTAATGTTTATAGGAGATGTGGCAAATTTAGGATCAGGGGACAGTTTATATCTAACAGCATGTTGTGCAAGAAGCTTTTTAATGTTACTTTCACCAGTAGTAGCATTACATTTATCAATAAAATCATCATCAAGTTCCACATAATCTTCATCAGGATCATCACTAGAGTGTTCAACAGACTCAGGTGAATTAACATGTGTAACAGTATTTTCATTAGGAATTTCAGTTTTTTTAATTTGTCTAGACCTAGCAATTGTAGCATCTAGAAAAGGACCTAATGAACCATTATCATCAAGCACAGTAGAAGCATCATCAAAATTATCAAAGAAATTTTCATATTCAGCAGAAGTACCAACACATGAAGCTTGTGGTGGTGAAACAAGTTGACTTATCACAGATGGTGAATCAAGAGCAGCAGAGGTACTCAGACTTGTACCTTTTCTTGTAGTGGATGGTAATATGGCGACTTTAGCATCGCGAGGTTTACCCATGATGGAGGATTTGCAGCGAACAATATCAATTCAGGTGAACTTGCAAATAAAGCTACGCTCCCCGGCAACGGCGCCAGAAAATAGTCTTGATGACCCACAAGTATAGGGGATCGCAACAGTCTTCGAGGGAAGTAAAACCCAATTTATTGATTCGACACAAGGGGAGGCAAATAATATTTGTAAGCCTTAACAGCGGAGTTGTCAATTCAGCTGCACCTAGAAACAGACTTGCTCGCAATAGTTATCAGTAGCAACAATTTTATAGCAGTAGGAGTAGTGAAATATAAGCAATAGTGTAATAAAGACAGCAGTAGTGGTTATAGTAAACAGCAAGATTAAAATATGGTAGGCATAGGGATGGATGAACGGGCGCTGCATGGATAAGATAACTCATGTAATAATCAAGACAAGGCATTTGCAGATAATAATAAAACAGTATCCAAGTACTAAATAATCATAGACATGTGTTCCGTATATAGTCGTACGTGCTCGCAATGAGAAACTTGCACAACATCTTTTGTCCTACCAGTCGGTGGCAGCCGGGCCTCTAGGGAAACTACTGGTAAATAAGGTACTCCTTTTAATAGAGTACCAGAGCAAAGTATTAACACTCCGTGAACACATGTGATCCTCATATCACAGCCTTCCCCTCCGGTTGTCCCAATTTCTGTCACTTTGGGGCCTCGGGTTCCGGACAGCAATATGTGTATACAACTTGCAGGTAAGATCATAAAACAATGAATATCATCATGAATCAATAGCATGTTCAGATCTGAAATCATGGCACTCAGGCCCTAAGTGACAAGCATTAAGCATAACAAGTTGCAACAATATCATAAAAGTACCAACAACGGATACTAGGCACCATGCCCTAACAATCTTATGGCTATTACATGAACAATCTCATCCAATCCCTACCATCCCCTTCAGCCTACAGCGGGGATTTACTCACACATGGATGGGGGAAACATGGATGGTCGATGGAGAGGCGTCGGTGGCGATGATGGCGATGATCTCCTCCAATTCCCCGTCCCGGCAGGGTGCCAGAACAGAGTTTCTGATTCCGAAATAGGGTTTTTGATGGCGGCGGAGTTCTAGATGTCTTTTGGAAAATTGGTCGAACCCCCCGTGCATTTTTAGGTCAAGGGCTTTAAAGTAGTCCAGAGGGGAGCGCCGGGGGCTGGCCGAGGTGGCGTCCCCATGTGGCGGCGTGGCCATGGGCCCACCTTGCCGCCATGTGGTGTGCGCGCCTCGTGGCCCCCCTCTATCACGTCTTCTGGCTCCGTGGGTCTTCTGTAAAAATAAGCCCATTGCAATTATTTCCAGGGATATTCCTGAAAGTTGATTTTCTGCACAAAAATAAGACACCAGGGCAATTCTGCTGAAAACAGCGTTAGTCCGTGTTAGTTGTATCCAAAATACACAAATTAGAGGCAAAAATAGCAAAAATGTTCGGGAAAGTAGATACGTTTTGGACGTATCATGCGTCCACCAAGTTGTTAGAGAATCGCTGAAGCAGCATATCTTCAGCTGTGTGAATCAAAACCATAGACATAACTCATGCCCTGTAGTTTCAATCTTGCAAAATTTTATTTTCCAAGGCTATTTAATCCACAATGTACTCTGCACTTAATTTCAATGAATGGCGCCTTAGGCGCCTTTGTTTGTTAAAAAAAAATCAAATAAAGCCTTGTGTCCCCAACTCCATTGTATGGTTGTCAACCACAAGGTTTCGTGTAAGTAAAAGTAAAGTAAAGTAGTAACTAGAGTAAAGTAAACTAAACAAGTAAAGTTAACTAAGTAAGAGAGGACAAGGTTTGTTTGTTGGTTTTGAGTGCAAATAATATAACTAATTTTTATTATTTTCGGATTAAAATAGTGATACAAATAAAAAGTAAGATACAAACAATGGAAAGGTGTTTCTTATGATTAAAATTGTTTCGGGATTCATGGGTTCAATTGACTATTCTCTCTTTTAAGTTGTAGTGGACAATAACAATTCATCAATGAGATATAAAGAAAAGAACTTCAACATATGTAAGATACGCATTCATATGGCCATCACGTCCTAACATAGACATCATGCAACACATCTCTCTTATACTCCACAAGACAGGAAAAACTTCATACAATCGTGTATTAAGAATTAACATAGTGTAGCCATAAGTACTTTCACATGATGTTTGAATATCAAATATGCTACCTTGAACAAACAAGACCATCAATTTTATCACGTGACAAACATAGCACATGCATTCACTTTATCCCTAGTGAGATAGTAAAAGAAAAGGCAAATCCATAATAGATCATGAATTTGTTGTCACTATCCAATCACTAAAACCATGCTATTCCATCTAACACGCACATCACCCCACACACACTCTTGCATATAAGTTGGATCGGAACCAATACTTAAGAACAGGGTACATAATATGCATATATCAATACATCTTACACAAAGTATAGTCAAATCTCATAGCATCTTATCATAGAATAAAGATCCACCACATAGGTATTACATATATGACCATAATCATGTTTGGCAGCTCATATGGCACTAAGAACTACGAAGAACATGAGAGAAATAGATCAAGGTACTGCCATAAACCCGTAGTCCAGAGGTGGACTACTCCCCCTTGATCATGATGATGATGAAGACGTTGGAGAAGGTGGAGGTCCCTCCGACGGAGTTTCCCCCTCCAATCTGCTCTGTTGTAGTCCCTATTTTCGTGTTTCTGTGTTTCTGCGGCTCTCTCCCCTAGAGAACCCTCGGGGGTCATATATATAGTGGTTTTTAGGTCAAAATCCGTTGGTTCGCGAAAGAATCAAGCGATTTGGACGATCGACAGCTAAAAGAGAGGGGTTGGCACGCCCACAAGCTTGGGCGTGCCACCTGTGCTCTTTTGGGCCTCAGGCTCCTCCATGTGTGCTCCAAAAGCCCATGCTGCTTCTCCCTATCAAAAAATGGCCCTCTAGAAATCCTAGCTCAATTTGACTCCTAGGTCTCTGAAAGTGAAAAATACACAAACATGGAATTCATGTACTGCATAGTTATAAACCAAATAAAGGGGATCATTGGTAAATCTCCAGAAATTAATGTAAAACAAGGCAACACTAACCAACAGACCAAGGCCTGGTTCCTGCACTTTTTTTAGTTTTCATTGTATATGTTTATGAGTAAAACTACAAAATTTCCATATCTTTTTGTTAGCTGGTTTGTCATGTGTTAATGTCATTTTTCTATTTGTTGGATGCAGGCATACTTAACTTTGTTGCAAAAATTGCAGAAGAAAAAAATGTTCGTATGAAAATTTGACCAATGGTTAACGACCACGTGACATTTTATATTTAAAGAAAATCATAACTCAAAATGGATAGAGAGAGAGAGAGAGATAGGGAGATAAAGACGATGAATATGAGAGGTGTGATGGAGGAGAAGAGAAAAAAAGGGTGAGGGGAGGAGGGTGTGATCAACTATATACGTCAATGTGAACACGAGTATGTCCAAACAAGAGGCTTACCCCATGTGCCCTTCGGGACACACCAGCATAGGCATTGGTATAAGATATGCTTTTTTCAGTTTGCATTTCTTGCTCTTTATTGGGTCCAAACATACACAATTAAACTATAAAAAATATAGCGAAAGTAAAAAAAATATTGTACAATCACTCGGTAGGGCCATGTAGTGTTTTTGTATTAAAAGGAAATAATATGCACTCTCCGAAGTCCAAGGGACGATTGCGGGCGGCGGGCTCGATGTGAACCGGCCACATGGCACTAACCAACTGAGCATGGCCTAGTTCCTGCACTTTTTTTAAGTTTTCATTGCATATGTTTATCAGTACAACTACAATTTTCCTTATGTTTTTGTTAATTGTTTGTTCATGTGTTAATGTCATTTTTCTTGTTTGTTGGATGCATGCATACTTGACTTTGGTGCAATAAATCAGAGAAGAAAAGAATCTTGTGTACGATATTTTTCCAATGGGTAATGACCACGTGGCATTTTCTACTAAAGAAAATAATAACTCAAAATGGAGATAGATAGATAGATAGATAGATAGATAGGGTGGGGATGGAGAGAGAGAAAGAGGAGGACACGGGGGTGGTCATGGAGGAGGACAAAAAAGGTGATGGGGGCAGGGTGTGAACAGCCCTCGGGGCCACATCAACATATACGTTGTCATACGATATGTTATTTTTTTTCAATTTGCATTTCCTCCTCTTTGTTGGATCTATACATACACAACTCAAGGTATATAAAAAAATAAGATAGTGTACAAACACTTGGGCCATCGTGTAGTTGCCCCGTAGTGTTTTTTATTAGCAGGAAATAACGTACATCTATGAAATGTAGGGATTGGTCGCAGACGGCGGGCTCGGTGTGAGGCAGCCGCACGCCACTAACCAACTGACCAAGGCCTGGTTCCTGCACTTTTTAAGTTTTCATTGTATATATTTATCAGTACAACTAAAATTTTCAATATATTTTTTATTAATTGTTTTGTCATATGTTAATGTCATTTTTTTATGCTTGTTGGATGCATGCATACATGTTTTTCGTGGAAAAAATCGGAGAAGAAACTAATGGTGTGTATGAAAATTTTACCGATGGATAACGACCTCGTTGCATTTTCTACTTGAAGAAAATAGTAACTCAAGATGGAGAGAGAGAGTGTAAAGGGAGGGAGATAAATAGGATGAACGCGAGGGGTGCTCACGGAGGAAGAGAGAAAAAAGTGAGGGGGGAGGGTGTGATTGGCTACAGTGCATAAGTGTGGACACTAGTGTGTCCAAACGTGACGCGTGCCCCATGTGTCCCTGGGGCCACATCAACATATAAGTTGGCATATGATATGTTTTCTTTTTCAATTCGCATTTCCCGCTATTTCTGATGTGAACATACACAACTAAAGTATATGAAAAATCATAAAATAAAAAATAAAGATAATGTACAAACACTCGACTATCGAGTAATACCCACGCAGTGTTTTTGTACTAGCATGAAAAAATATACACACTGCGAAATCCAGGGACCAATCGCGAGCGGTGGGTTCAGTGTGAAGCGGACACGCTCCACTAATGAACAGACCAAGGCCTGGTTCCTGCACTTTTTAAATTTTCACTGTATATTTTATCGGTATAAGTACAATTTTCCATGTCTTTTTGTTAATTGTTTTGTCATGTGTTAATGTCATATTTATATTTTCTAGAAAATAATAACTCAAGATGGGGGGAGAGATAGAGGGTGGGGATGGAGGGAGAGAAAGAGGATGAACGCGAGTGGAGGAGGAGAGAAAAAGGTGAGGGGATGAGGGTGTGATCGTCTATGTTGGGTTAGTGTGGACACGAATGTGTCTAACCGCGAGGCGTGCCCCATGTGTCCTTGGAGCCAAATAAGATAATTACAAAAATCACAAAAAAGATAATGTATAAACACTCCGACCTCTGAGTAGTGCCCACGTAGTGTTTTGTACTAAGAGAACTAATATACGCACCGCAAAAACCAAGTATCGATCGCGGGCTGTGGGCTCGGTGCACAACTAGCCACATGCCACTAACCATCTGACCGAGACCCGGATCATGGACAATTTTTTTTTGCTTTGTATATGTTTATCACTACAACTAATATTTTCCATGTCTTTTTATTACTTGTTTTGTCATGTGTTAATATAATTTTTATATTTGTTTGATGCATCCGTACTTGACTCCGGTGCAAAAAAATCGCAGAAGAAAAAAAATGTTGTGTCGACGGGTAAAGACCACGTGGCATTTTCTATTTGAAGAAAATAATAATTCAAGCATGTAAAGTGTGTAGATTCCAAGACTCAATTGCGGGGCACTTGTGGGGCACTGAATGAGTGTGCCCCATGGGCCACTATCCAACTGGTCAATCTGGTCCATACACAAATTCAATCTGTGGTGTATATGTTTATCAGCACACACCTGAACTTCCACCTGTTTTTGTTAATTATTTTTGGCAAGTATGTGTTAATGACATTATCTCTTTGTTCAACGCATCCATACACAATTTGGTGTAAAAAAGCAAAAAAAAATGTAGCATCAGAAGACTCAACAATCATGGTATTTTGTATTATAAGAAAAATAATAATCCAAACGTGCAACCTACAAGTTTAAGGCTCAATCACCAGTTGTGTGTTGGGTGTGCAGCTAGTTCCAAGCCACTAGTCAACTGAGCAAGACCTAGTTCATGGATATATTCATTGTGGACATGGGTGTGTTCTTCGAGGGAGGCGTGCCACATGTTCCATTGGGGCCACGTAGGCCAATATAGGTTGTGGCGCGCAATGTGTTTTTGTTTTTTAATATGCATTTTCTATTATTTATGATCCAAACATACATAACTAAAGTGCAAAAATTGCCAAAGAAAAATTTACAATGGTACAACAAAAAACTCACTCAGTGGCCACACGGTGTTTTTTCATTAAAGCGAAATATTGTGTTAGTCTGTCGAATTCAAGAGTCGATCGCGGCATTGGACTCGGTGTGCAGTTGGCCATGCATCATTAACCAATTGACCGAGGCCTGCTTCCCTGCGCACCTTTAGTGTGCCCTTTAAATGTTTATTAGTATAAATAAAATCTTTCATGTCCTTTTATATTTTTTTTCATGTATTGTTGTCGTTTTTTGTTTTTTGCATGCACGCATACTTGACTTGGGTGCAAAAACTCATCTATGAAAAATGTTGTATACGGGAACTTGATCAACGGGTAGAGACCAGGTCATTTTTTGTTTTAAATAAAATAATATCTCAAACATGTAGCATGTGGAGTCCAAGGCTTGATCGCGGGCCCTGCAATGGGTGTGTAGCCGGACGCGCCCCACTAGCCCAACTAGTTGAGGTCTTATTTCCGCACAACTTTAGTATAATCGTATATGTTTATCATTACAATTATAAGATTCCACATGTTTTAGTTAATTTTTCTAGCAAGAATGTGTTAATTCCATTTTTGTTTATTGGATGCATGCATACACAAATTCGTTGCAAAATATCGCTAAATATTATAGCATCAGAAGAAACGACCAACAGAAAGTGGCAACGTAGTATTTTGTATTAGAAGAAAATAAGAAACAAAACATGCAGGCTATGGGGTTTAAGGCTCAACCACGAGCGGTAGGCTAGGTGTGTAGATGGCTTCATGCCACTAGCCAAGATCATGGATACGGTAAATATAGATATGGGTGTGTCCTTCACGGAAGGCGTACTGCATGTGTCATTAGATCAACATCAGCTCATACGCTGACCGATCCCATACATTGCACCGCACAAATTTTCCATCATGGAAGGAGTACGCAACTAAATTGCTGAAATTCAAAATAAGAAAAATTGTCATGTACAAAACTCAACCGGTATAGGTGGTGGCCACGTGGTGTTTTCTATTTAAAGGAAATAATACACAGTTTGGAATCTAAGGCTCGATCGCGTGCTCCGTGTGCAGCACGCCACCCACCACTAACCAACTAACCAAGGCGTGGTACCTCGACATATTTAGTGTGCATTGTATATTTTTTCCGTACAACTACAATCTTTAATTTATTTTTATATTTGCTTTGTTATGTGTTAATGTCTTTTTTCTATTTTTTGGATCTTCTATGTTTTACTTAAAAGCGAAAAGATGGCAGAAGACAATTGTCGTGTATGAAAACTTGACCAATGTGTAGCGACCACGTGTCATTATTCACTATACTTGGTGGCCATTGATAACCTTGTTGTATGGACGTGTGACCTGGATGGCTACTGATGCGCGTGATTCTGACTAGACTATAGATTTTAATGGTATCTTTGGACTGAATGGACTTGTGACCCAAGAGGTAGCAGATGCGTGTGAATCATATTTGAACTGGCAAGCGTAATTATAGGTGGGTATCTTGATTGCCACGAATATTTATTGACGGGACGTGATAGGTGGAATCCCCAGATTTTGGAAGAATGAGGATGGTTGCTTTGTTGAATCTGGTTACGACCACAAGCATTCGTCTGACTCCTTTGTTGTACAATCGGAGGTCACTATGGAAACACCTCTTCTTATAAGTAGTAGTGGTCAAGCGCGAGCCTGGAATTTCTTTCTTCTACATGTAGGCACCTCTCCTTAGGTCTTCCTAGTAACAATAATATCCAAGTCCGTCGGAGGCAATGTTATCTTCTCAATGAATTAAGCGTGTGACAATGTGGCTGATATCCAGGAAAAAGCAACCCCGTCGGGCCATCACACTGCATTGGCAAGTAAGAGTTCACGCTTATGGTCTCCCTCATCAATCTCTGCTCATCAAATCGATGAGCTTGTCAAGAACCAGTACATGCCTATTGGGATCTTGTCCACAACTGCGGAAGATACGGAAAACTCAACTATGTCGGATTCTCAGCCCTATGGTCCTAGTAAGCACTTTCAAATATGGCCTCAGTTTCCCCTTTCCGCTTATGCCCACGAGGTTTGGGGGGTTTTTGGCGTCCAACTCATGCACCTAACCCATGATTATGTTCTTCTTCTCGCCCTCTTTGCGCACCTTTGTGAGTATACTTGGCGATGCTACCTTTCAGGGGACTTCTTACTATACATATTTCTTTCTTTTAGAAAAATCCTGCACCAATAATTCTAGGGTAACCTCTAGCTTTAGGTTGCTTCTTTGACACTATCGGATAGAGGATCTACTAGAAATTCCTCTATCCCTTCCTTATAAATGATAGAGTACTCAATGGATTTATGTTAGTGGTATCCATGGAGTGCCGACCTTCTCCAACATGTTGGTGATCCCTTTACTAGATAATGTTCTGGAGATTATTCCTTACTTTGTGAAGTGTCTGGACGCAATTGTTGCCCAGCGTGAGGCAGGTCTGACGGTAGTCCACGTGGTAGATGATTTCCTAAAGCAGCGAGTAACCCAGTGAAGGAAAGAGCTGGTCCTTCATGGACCCACGACTTCAAAAGAGACCCACATCAAGATTATTATGGTAGCGACCCGTTTCTCTAGTTTATTATGACATTACCTTGACATTTTGATTCCTGCTACCTTTGCTTCATGATTCTACTTTTCGTGTGTTGGTGTTTTGATTCTCGTTCATAAATTTGTATGGAGTGGGGGGCTTGTGACCACGATTTGATGGTATAACAACCTTAGGCACATAAGAGATACACATGTTCATGCCCTAGGAATAGATCGCCGGTAAAAATCCTACTTCCTTAATAACATCATAAATTTCCTTTTATTCAAAAGGGATGGTATGTTCATCAAGTCCCTCAACTTTGTCCAACAAAGTACTCAAATAAAATTGCATATAAATACCATAAGAACAACCCATTCTCTCCTTATAGGAATACGAAAGCAAACCCGCCATCTGCTGGTGATCTGAAATTTCCATCCCATCCTTATTTTTCAACACATCGATATTGTTTCTCCTGAACCTCTTAGTGGCCATAGCATGATTTTTTTAGTATTATCTCCCCCTGCTTAATCCATCTAATTGTACACCTTTTTCACCAATTTCCGAAAATGAAACTCTGCTCTGAATAATGGTCTATGCTCTTCTATCCAAAGACAAAATTACATTGTTATAGTTTTTTATTAAAATTTTCAAACGAGACAAGCAATCTTGCCATTCTTGAGGTCATACCGCATACTCTTCAATTCATCCGCGATAATGGAAGAGTTGTAACTCTTATTAGAGCCCCCTTTCTTCCAAGAGCTAGCCACACACTCTTGGAAACCAGGCATATCCACCCAATAGTTCTCAAAAAGGAATATTTTAGCTTTTGGAATATTTGTGTCAATGTTCACTACACACGGCGCATGATCATGCCCCGTTTTAGTTAATGGAAAAAACCATCATGTTACGGTAGTCTCTGATCCAATTGGCGCTTGTGAAAAACCAGTCCAGTTGCTCTAAAGGTGGAGTGCTTTGCATATTGGACCACATATACAATTTCCCCTTTAATTGCAACTCTAGCAAACCAAGGTGACCAATTATCTCATTGAACAGAAACATATCATTTGTGTATCCACCTGGTTTATTATGATTATCATTTGAGCGAATGAAGTTAAAATCCCAAACGAGGAGCTAATTTTTGCAGACTCGATTTCGCACCAACTGAGGGTGCATAAGCAAAACTATGAAAGCGCTTATGACAAAATTTCCTAATCAGTCGCTAGTAAAAGGCTCACATTTAGTTTCTTGCAAGCATATAATATCACATTCGCATTCATCAATCTTGGATCTAACTTCCCTTTATCTATTTTCAACACTAAGGTCACACACATTCCAGCACAACACCATCCACTTTCTTCGAGAATTCACACATTTGAGAATCAATGAATCGACCCAAACTGTACTTTGTGCATAGCACCAAGTAACACCATAGATAAAACATATCGTCTCACAGACCAAGACAGTGAACAAATTAGGACTGATTGACTGACAAAGTACTGACACAAACCATAAACCCCGGCCCATAGCCTAAGAACAAATGACTTAACAACCATGATAATAAAAGCTGCAAGCACCACCCAAAAGTATAAAAAAGTCCAAGCCTGCCAGGGAGAGGCCTGAGTAGATAGTGAAACCATAATGGAACTAATCATCATCACTACTGGAGACGGATATATCACGACCAACTTCAAGCTTTTGCTTGGACAACTTAGTTGATTCAATGCCTAGTTATAGGCCCACCCTTTGCATGACATCAATTTGAGTCTCTGGAAAATCTTCCTCATCGGCATCAGAAAACTTCTTCTCCTTGATTCACATGAACCTCTTCAACATGAGATTTTTCCTGCTCAAGCAACAAAAACTTGGCATGAGGCTTCTTCTTCAGAGTATAGGTTGATTATACTGATGAATTGGGTTTGTATCCATCCAACTTAAGAAAGATCCTAGTGAACCTAGATTCTCTGGCTACACTACATGAGTTTGAGTTTTCCTGGCTCGATCTTCGAACCCTTGTTTTCTGAATCGTAGAATGGGAATGCATACTAGTGAGACAGCTACATCTTCCTTTGATATCAGATTGAAATTACTACCCCTTTTTCCCTGACTCACAACAACACACAAGTTTCATTAGAGTGTGATTGGAATGATAGAATAGAACCCTCCCCATCATCAAAGGGAAATGTACGGGACCGCTCCGCTAGCAGAACAGTTGGAATAGGAGTATAATTCAGAGATAGATGAATCTCCTTACACATAATTGAAGGCAACATAGAATCAAAGAGCCTTCTAAGCATCATATCAGGTGGTAGCACATGACCAAACACTGTCCTCGCAAAGCCCATCAAAATTTCCACCATGCAGTTGTTGCTGGTTGACAAAGGGGGCTAGAGCCAGGTTAAGTCCAACCCTTTCATGGGTCGGGCCACCACCACATTTGGAAACTTCTCATTAACTGAATCATATGAAGCATCGAAAGGATCCAATACCATGGATTCCTGCTCATCAACCCCCTGACCAAAGTTCTGCTCCATATTACCTTTCATCTGGTGACCTCCTTGACCTTGTACATCATCCTGGTGCGGCATTTCATCCCACCCAATTTGTGGGAATGTAGGAAGCACAAACATATGTGGATTATTCTGCATTTGACCATGCATTGGTTGGGGATTCCCATTGGGTGGCATTTGATCTTCATCAATAGGAAGAACCTCTGCCTGGTCAACCAAGAGTATGAAAACTGGCGCACTCCAAGATTCACGAATCCACCAACCGATCCAAATTTCCCAAAAGCTACATCTCTTGGAACCAAAGCAGGTGGAAAAAGGTGGATTACTAGTTAGGAGAGTATCCTGCAGTATAGAATATGGAGCATCAACTGTGGTCTCAGGTGATTCCTTGTCTGGATCGGTAGATCCCATTAATTTAGGAATCCATCTTTGGGACTTTTTGGACTTGAAAGTCAAACAATGTTTCCTAATATGTCCATAATTATAGTAGGCTTGACATCTCACCTTATTTGAACAATTCTTCAACTCATGGCCCAAACTCAAACATCGACAACAGTTTTAGACCTTGTAAACCATATCATCGATCATAGTATGAAGAGCCTCATCATTTGGAATCCTAGTTTCATCGCTTCAAGGTTCCTTAGAATTTTTTGTGGAATTATCCGATTCACCTCTAGCTGAAGTAGAAGTCTGCTCGGAGTCCAAATTAGTCTGCTGCAAAGCTCTTTGCTGCATGAATTAAGATGGCATGGAAGACCCAACATTGATGCTAGGAGAGGAATTGTTTCTAAATGTTTCAGGTAAAGTCACTCCTATCCTAGGTTTATCCGACACACTATACCCATTGCATGCCGCATAACTGATATAATCTGCAAACACCAACTTCTTCTTATAGGCATTAGATGTTCTTACAATAGACTTGGGCTTATTATTACACATAGCAGCCATGCCAAGCTGAATCCTCTTCTTTGTCAGGTTGATTAAAGTCCCTTGAGCCTCACTGTACTTTTGCCAGTAATAAAATTCTCTTCTCCAATTTGGACCACCTCTACCCAAAGGTGGAAGTAACATTTAAACTGAGGACTAACAAACCTTCTCAATTTAAGAATATGAAAGAAATATACTTACTAGCCACTAAGAAATAAAAAACTATGTCTCTTCACGAGGAGACTAGAAATTCCCCACGGTAACCTCCAAGTGCGGCTTCCAGAGCAATTCCAACAATATTTTCTTCTAGACGAAAATTAGCTCTGCTAGAGGAATCAACCGTCATGAAGTAACATGATCTAGGAGATGAATGTACCATCGAGTGAAATTTACTCCAAATCTCCTTAGCAAACAATTTCCCATGCGAGAAATCAAAACCCACGATCAAGGAGGCATGAATCGACATGAAAGGAGAGTCATGAAAGCCTCCTCAGCTAAATTTCCATTACACTCCTTGAAAAACTCCTTCGTGTTCAAAATAACTTCAGTATCTTTATTAGACATGCTAGTCACAGAGATCTTCTTAGCATTAACATGTAAGAAAGTTGCTTGGGCGAGCGTTTCCAAACAGCCATCGCGCTTTGAGGGAACTTTGCACTTGAAGTGGATTTTGTTGGTGTGTTGCACTTGAACTATGCATATGTTTTAGATGTATAAGCGGTGGTGTTGGCAGCCGTAGCGACGGAGTGTCAACTTTGACCGATAGACTACTGTTGCGGACATATGTACCGCTTATGCTGGTGCCATCATGTTTTTGCAGGCTTGCAAGTTAATGTTTTCCATTTGGGATTTCTATTTACGTGCTCTCGGGTCCTTAGTTGTGCTCAGTTTTCCCCAGCTCCTTAGTTTTTTCCTCAGTTTTCCCCAAGACATTGTCTGAAACCATCACAGGTGTTGTAACGGTCGGTTGCCCGATGGTTGACCGTTATCTTCTGACTATTGGGGCCACGTAGAGCCCGCAAAGACATGTCGGACCATCCATCTTTGTTTGACCGTAAGCATCGTTTTATCCCTGACCAAAACGCGAACGAGTGGGGCTTCGGTATATCGAATGACAAGTGGGGCCATAACGCTGATACAAGGGGCAATACACAGGTAGGATTAGATTTTTAAACGGAGCTCTACAACGATGGCACGGATGAGTTGGCCTGTGGGGTGCCAAGATGAGATCGACGTCCACAAAGAATTGCATGAGGCGAGACCAGACGCATTAGATAGATATGAACTAGACGCGTTTAACCATGCAAAGAAGAGAAGAAATGGTCGACGACATCGAAGACTATCTCAAAACTTTGACTGACCGTGTCGGACATGAACGCGAGCAATGTAGAGAAAACTAGTGTCTCTCCTTTCTGGCGTGTTTAGATGGGTGCTAGAAGAGTGTGGTGGCGAAGGGAAAGACGTCGCAGTGGTCTGTGGCGTCCAGCATAGCGGGGCGGCGTGGCCGTGCCCACAGCGGCGTGCATGCATGTTCGGCATTGGCATAAGCATGCACGTTCGGCATTGGCCTCGGCGTTATCTCTGGTGTGTCAGTGATCTAATGAGGGATGGGATTGAGGGTGCATCCCGATGGTGACCTAGCAGTGGCGGCGAGCATAGCCGTTCTGAACATGCCGATATCGGCATCGGCATCGTTTGGAGGCTGTGGTGCTCAAATGAAGGTGGGATTTATTTCTTGTACGCCAAAATGAATTTGAAACAAGTTTCATGTTGAAGGTTAGCTAACGAAAGTTTGTAACTAAAAAATATACTAGCGCCATGGTGAGGTTCTTTTTGATAGAGCTATACGGTTGGGCAAACTTTTTGACACTTTTTAGATAGGGTTCCTTGTTGTTACACATATGGCATCATGTATGGCAAATTTGGGGTCATTTGGAGATGTTCGAAAAAATCACTTTGCTTAAGCGCATGCCATTTCGTCTCACTGAAACCAGCTTTTCTAACAAGGTGATTTTTTCTACCTTCTCTAAATGACCTCAAATTTCATACAGCTGATCTTCTATGCATAGATAGATAGATTGTTTCGTTTTTACATTTTTCGAACTTTTTTATTTCCCTTTATAATACCCAATTGATTTTCAGGTCAAAACCTTGAAAAACAACATCATGTATGACATCATTTTCACCCTAAATTTCAAATTTTGTGAAACTTTCCCTTTTAGATATTCCTTGTTGTTATAGGTATGGCATCATGTATGCCAAACTTGGTTAGGTCTCACTGAAACCAGCTTTTGTAACAAGTTATGTTTTTTCGACCTTCTCAAAGGGGATTTTTTCTACCTTCTCTAAATGACCTAAAAAATCATACAGACGATCTTCTATACAAAGATAGGTAGATTGTTTTGTTTTTACATTTTTTGAACTTTATTTCCCTTTATAATACCCATTTGATTTTCAGGTCAAAACCTCGAAAGTTAACATAAGTAGATGGTGAACCCTCCCAAACTTCAAATACAGAGATAGACAGATTGTTTCGTTTATCATTTTTACCATGAATAGTAATGGCTACAAAAAACCGGTGATGGTTTATCATTTTTTGCGTGAAAAGTAATGCCTACAAAAAATTGGTGATGGTTTATCATTTTTTGCGTGAAAAGTAATGGCTACAACAAATCGGTGATGGTTTGTCATTTTTTGCGTGAAAAGTAATGCCTAAAATAGTTGGGCTTAGCGCGTGAAAAATAATACAGAAAACCGCCCTTTAGCATACTTAGAGGGTGGAAGCTAACCGCCGACAGAGAGAGAGGGGTTATCCTGCCCGTTAGATCATACGATCAACGGTCGGCGGGCACGATCCGCACGACATGGGCTAGACCAATCAGGGAAATGTTGCACGTCTGCGAGAATTTGTGAAGGGAGAGGGCAAAACTGAGTAGTATCAAAAACCAAGGGCACCTGAGTAGTAAACAGACTAAGGGATTCAAATATGAGATTTAAAAATGGAAAATGCGTGTTTTGTACAATGAAACCCATCTTGGCCTACCTCAAACTATTTGCAATACAAATATACATGACTGTGAGAATTGTGGCCTCATTTAGACAAAGTATGTTTTGAGAAAAGCTGTTTTGGGAAGGGCTTATTGTGAAAAACCATGCACCTTCATAGCTACTAGGTGATTTGAGAAGTGGCAATTTGTGGTAAAACTTGATTTATCTATGACTTATCTATGATTTGAGAAGTGACAATTTGTGGTAAAGTCTCCATGAGTAAGTGCCACTCTTTTTCGGAATTTTTTGCACATTAAATGACTCATTTAACTAGTTAATCACATTTGTTGACTCTCTGTTGACCAGCCACTTGAGGGTAAAACTGAGCATATTGCACTAGCCAGTATTAGCACTCAAGGGGAAAACTGAGCACACAAAAAATGCTAGTATAAGACTCAAGGGTATACCTGAGTATATCTAAATTTCCAGGGTTAGACCCGAGGACGCGTGTTGCGGTGCAGAAATGGAAGACGTGCAATTGTTGACGCGTAGACTCGGGTCACGGTGCAGAAGATGAAGACGTGCAATCGTGGACGCGTGTCGCGTTGCAGAAGTCCAAGACACGTGTAGACGTGCAACGGTGGACGCGTAGGACGCGGGTCGCATTAACCACCCCTCGCCTTTATAGACGCCTCCTCGCACTATCTCGGTCACTCTCACTCGCTCACGCAACGCGGCCTCTCTCACGTCCCATCATCTTCTCCAAAGCAAAAAACCCTCTCCCTCTCCCTCTCCTCTGTCGGCGAGATGGACAAGGAGAATGCCAATCCCATCGTCCACGACGCCGTCGGCTCCAAGCGCGACGCCTCCCTCTTCGACGCCGTCCCCTCAACGGTCGTCGCCGCTGGTTCATCGGAGGCTGCTGCCGGTGGCAGTCAGATCCCCGCGGGATGGGACCCCTATGAGGAGGTGCCGTACGAGGTGCCCCCGAACCCCTGCGACACCTTCATGGACGACCCATGGAACGAGGTAACTATGGTTTGCTCCCTTTTTTGTTCCCCATTCCTTTTTGAACCCTATTTTTGCTGGTGTGAATGGATCTGTAGATGGATGAGTATTGGGTTAATATTTGCGCCGATTTTATTCCATTTTGTTTTGATCCCTTCTTGATTTATGCAACTAATAATGGGATCTCAATTGGTTAATTTATGCAAGTAATCATGGGATCTCAATCAGTTATTTTCAGATCTGAAATCTATTTCTTTGCCTATGATGAATCGTTGGGCACAAATTTTTATAGGGAGGGTTCAGCGAACCATTGCTGTGTACAAATCTGTTGTGCATGAGCTTTGGTTCGCTAACCCCTTCCCTATAGATATATAATTGTGTCCACTCTAACTGAGGTTGCCTCTGTTTTTCCAAACTTTGTTATCATGCTGGTTAGTCATCGTTGCAACTCATTCACTCATAGTTTCCGTTTGATATGGATTAGTTGTCTGGCAGCGATGACGAGCACCATGACACCAAGACTCGACAGGTGCTGCGGAGGCTGCAGGTCGGCCAGTACGTCTCCTACTTCGCCAAGGGTGTCTACAGATGCCCCTTCTGCACTAGGAGACTTGGCGGCACCGACTTCAACTGCCTCCTCATGCATGCCGAGAACATCGGCAACACCTTCCCCAAGGTCGGCACGACGGTGAACCCCTACTCCTTCCGCGCCAAGCACAAGGCGCTCGGCATGCACCTCCGCAGCTTCCAGCGGGTGGAGATCGCCGTCGGCCGCATGCCTCCACTCAAGCCCAATGTTCCCAAGCGAAGCAACACGTGGAGGCAGAGCCAGATAGGGTAGGCGGAGTCCTGGACGTGTGCTGCTGCTGTCTCCTCCATTTTGTTGTTAGCTAGGATCCCTTGTTATGTTGTTAGTATGATGGTGTTGTCAAGAACCTCGAACCTGTTACTATGTTGGCTGCTGTATGCAACTTATTATCTAGGGTGGATCTCTATTATCTACCCTATTATCTATCTCTATTCTACTATATGACTGTGTGAATTTATCGTACATTACCCTGGAGATTTTCTTCTAGATTTAACTACATACATATGGACCAGAGAGAGTGCTAGATTTGCTGTCATATTGGGCAAACAACGAGGGCCAAAAGGCACAAATAATTGAAGAAAGACAGAAATGCAAGCTTCTCTAGATTTGATACTAATTAGGTGAAAAAAGACAGAGAGAAAAAGGGGGAAAAAGTACTCTTAAAAATGCCAATTTGAGCCGAGAGAGACAGAACCAAACTCCTGCTCACGTGCAACCAAACGTTGTGTCGTCCTGTCCCACGCAGTCCCTTTCTACCAGCCCCATCCGACGTGGCCCCACATGATGCGGCCCCACACGTCAGCACGGAACGGTCAACTAAACGGAAATCCTGCTGTCTGAGCTCCTTCTGCGGGTTTCAAACAAGGGCTTGGGGAAAACTGATGAAAAACTAAGGAGCTGGGGAAAACTGAGTACAACTAAGGACCCGAGGGCAGGAGAATAGAAATCCCTTTCCATTTATGTTCAAATATGCAATCTGAAAATGGTGTTTTGGCACGCGAGAGCATAGCTCCCAGTTTTAAAATTTTGTTTCAAATACACTTTCGAAATGTTGAAAATTTTGGACACAAAAATTAATGGGTACATCTCAAAATTCTACAGGCTCACAAAATCGTTCCACGGGAAACCGACTTTTTTGTGTCATGCATAAAAAATATTTTGGTGCAAAAAAGGTTGTCTACCTAACATTTTTTTGTGTTTTTTACACAAGTCACGAAAAATGTCATTTTTCGTGAAACTTGATGTGCGCGCATCGAATGTCTATACATAAGCGCAGAATTTTTCATTTGAATTTTGGATATTTCTATTTTTTCGGTGTCAGGAGCATATGCTCCCATGTGCTGAATTGAATTTCCAAATCTGAAATGAATTTTAAAGTAGTTAGGGTTAGAAGAAATACAACTCTAATTGCGTTAAAATCACCACATTATGTGAAGTCTCTTCAATGGTATATCACAAATACTTTCATATGGGAAATTCACAGTAAAAAGATAAGACATTTATAATGTTATGCAGTATATTTTCAATCATGCCTATTGAGAGGGGAAAATTTGTTTTGCAACGGATTACAGCTTGTAAACAACCATGATAATACTAGAAACCCTTGTTTTCTGAACCGTACAAGGAGAATTCATACTAGCTGAGACAGCTACATCTTCCTCTGGTACCAGATTGAAATTACTACCCCTCTTTCCCTGACTCACAACAACACAAAAGTTTCTAACCTGCATTTCATCAGAGTTTGATTGGAATGGTAGAATAGAACCATTCCCATCATCAAAGGCCAATGTCCAAGATCGCTTGGCTAGGAGAACAGTTGAAATAGGAGCATAATTCTGAGATAGATGAATCTCCTTACACATAATTGAAGGCAACATAGAATCAGAGAGCATTCTAAGCATCATATCAGGTGGTAGCACATGACCAAACACTGTCCTCACAAAGCCCATCAAAATTTCCACCAGGCAGCTGTTACTGGTTGACAAAGGGGCCAGGGCCAGGTTAAGATCAAACCATTCATGGGTTGGGCCACCACCACATTTGGCAACTTCTCATTCACTGAATCAATAAAACCATCAAAAGGATCCAATACCATGGATTCCTGCTCATCAACCCCCTGACCAAATTTCTGCTCCATATTACCTTGCATCTGGTGACCTCCTTGACCTTGTACGTCATCCTGGTGCGGCACTGCATCCCACCCAATCTGTCGAAATGGAGGAAGCACAAACATTTGTGGATTATTCTGCATTTGACTAGGCATTGGGTGGGGATTCCCATTAGGCGGCATTTGATCTTCATTAGTAGGAAGAACCTATGTCTGGTCAACCGAGAGGATGAAAACTGGCGCAATGCAAGATTCACGAATCCCACCAACCGATCCAACTTTCCCCAAAAATTACATCTCTTGGAACCAAACCAGGTGATAGGAATGATGTATATACCAAAACAAGCAATTTCAGAGGATCGATATGGTTCAAAAGTGATATTTTCCAAAAGTGGATACCACATTAGCAATGTCAAGAACATTACAGTAATCTGGTGGCACACTGATGACCCACAAGTATAGGGGATCGCAGCAGTCTTCGCGGGTAGTAAAACCCAATTTATTGATTCGACACAAGGGGAGACAAAGAATACTTGAAAGCCTTAACAACGGAGTTGTCAATTCAGCTGCACCTGGAAACAGACTTGCTCGCAAGAGTTTATCGATAGTAACGATTTTATAGCGATAGCGAGTAGTGAAATAACAAAGAGTTAGAGTAACAGAGACAGCAGTAGTGATTATAGTAAACAGCAGGATTAAAATACTGTAGGCACGGGGACGGATGATGGGCGTTGCATGGATGAGAGAAACTCATGTAACAATCATAGCAGGGCATTTGCAGATAATAATAAAGCGGTGTCCAAGTACAAAGCAATCAATAGGCATGTGTTCCAATTATAGTCGTACGTGCTCGCAATGAGAAACTTGCACAACATCTTTTGTCCTACCAGCCGGTGGCAGCCGGGCCTCAAGGGAATCTACTGGATATTAAGGTACTCCTTTTAATAGAGTACCGGAGCAAAGCATTAACACTCCGTGAACACATGTGATCCTCACATCACTACCATCCCCTCTGGTTGTCCCGATTTCTGTCACTTCGGGGCCATTGGTTCCGGACAGCGACATGTGTATACAACTTGCAGGTAAGATCATAAAACAATGAATATCATGATGAAACAATAACATGTTCAGATCTGAGATCATGGCACTCGGGCCCTAGTGACAAGCATTAAGCATAACAAGTTGCAACAATATCATCAAAGTACCAATTACGGACACTAGGCACTATGCCCTAACAATCTTATGCTATTACATGACCAATCTCATCCAATCCCTACCATCCCCTTTGGCCTACAGCGGGGGAATTACTCACACATGGATGGGGGAAACATGGCTGGTTGATGGAGAGGCGTCGGTGGTGATGATGGCGATGATCTCTTCCAATTCCCCGTCCCGGCGGAGTGCAAGAACGGAGACTTCTGGCTCCCGAGACGGAGTTTCGCGATGTGGCGGCGTTCTGGAGGCTTTCTGGCGACTTCAACTTCTCCCCGTGCGTTTTTAGGTCGAAGGCAATAAGTAGTCCGAAGGAGGGCGTCGGAGGCCGGCCGAGGGGGCCACACGATAGGGCCGCGCGGGCCCCTCCTGGGCCGCGCCGCCCTATGGTGTGGGGCCCTCGGGCCTCCACCTGGCTTGTCCTTCTGGCTCCGCCAATATTCTGTGAAAATAGGGCCTTCTGCATAAATTCCGAGGATTTTCCTGAAAGTTGGATTTCTGCACAAAAACGAGACACCAGAACAGTTCTGCTGAAAACAGCGTTAGTCCGTGTTAGTTGCATCCAAAATACACAAATTAGAGGCAAAACAATAGCAAAAGTGTTCGGGAAAGTAGATACGTTTTGGACGTATCAACTCCCCCCAAGCTTAGCTTATTGCTTGTCCTCAAGCAATTCAGTTAACAACTGAGCGATAAAAGAACTTTCACGAACACATTTGCTCATATGATGTATGTATCCTCATGCTATGGCTAACACTTAGGCAGTTCATAATGAGATGCATACAAATAAGATCATCTAACAGCTATGTCAATCATGGAGAGGTACCAACAATTAATAATAAGCATCATGAATCATGTATATAAGCAGGATTGCAATGTTCATAAGAGAGTATGATAAAGTGGTATCTCGCTTGCCCGTATTTGATCGGCAAAACATAAATGCCCAGGCACCTCTGAAGTTCATAGAAGGACTAGAAGTAGTGATTGTCAAAGATAAAAGCATCAAAGTTATACCACAATCAATCATATTTTGAGACAAGCATATTATACTAAGAATGACAGTTGTGCTCTCAAGATAGTGCTCAAAGAAAGAATGGAGACACAATCACAAAAGTAAAAGATTGACCCTTCGCAGAGGGAAGCAGGGATTAACATGCGCTAGAGCTTTTCATTTTTAAAACAGGAGTAAAGTATTTTAAGAGGTGTTTGTTGTTGTCAACGAATGGTAATGGGTACACCAACTACCTCGCCAACCGGACTTCCAAGAGCGGCTCCCATGAATTATTTTTATGTTTATGCGGCACTCCTTCCAACCTTTCTTTCACAAACCATGGCTAACCGAATCCTCGGGTGCCTGCCAACAATCTCATACCATGAAGGAGTGCCTTTTTTATTTTTAGTTTTATTATGATGACACTCCCCCCAACCTTTGCTTTCACAAGCCATGGCTAACCGAATCCTTCGGGTGCCGTCCAACAATCACATACCATGGAGGAGTGTCTATTTAGATTAATTAATTTGGGACTGGGAATCCCATTGCCAGCTCTTTTTGCAAAATTATTGGATAAGCGGATGTGCCACTAGTCCATAATGAAAGTCCGTCAAAAGTAAATGACAAGGTTGAAAGTTAAACACCACATACTTCCTCATGAGCTATAAAACATTAACACAAATTGAGAAGCATTTTGAAGGTTTTAAAGGTAGCGCATGAGAATTTACTTGGAATGGTTTGAAATGCCATGCATAGGTATTTATGGTGGACACTTTGGAACAACTTGGTTTTCAGGTGTTTGGAAGCATGAGTAGCGTTCCCGCTCAGTACAAGTGAAGGCTAGCAAAAGATTAGGGAGCGACAAATCAAGAGAGCAATAACTATCATAATCATGCTTGCGGCAAAATAAATTAATGGAGGCATAAAAGTGATACAAGAACTTTGAAGCAATGTAAATCATAGAGGCTTAATTGACTTTTGTTCAGCCATATGCATGCGTGAGCATGTGCCAAGTCGATATAAATGAATTATTCAGAAGAGGATACCACAATGCCATACCTACTTATGAATAAAACAATGCAAGCAAACATCCATGACATGCTACTCATATTAATAAATTGGAGCAAAACATGAGAGATCATGAACTACTAGACTTTCTCAAATGACATATACCTCACATGAACCAACTACGCATGCTCACATGGATGAGTATATGTACAAAAATGAAAACAAATAGAGTTCATACCAGCCTCTCACCACAATCCAATTGTCGTAGATCGTCATTATTGCCTTTCACTTGTGTAGCTTGGATAATATGAAATGAAAACCACGCTCCAGCCACCGAAGACCATTGAACTCATGATGAACTTTACAAACCAAAGAAGAACAATAAATATTTTTGGTATTTTCGAATTAGAAACAAGAACAAAAGGAAACAAGCAAACAAAGCAAAATCTTTTTGGGTTTTCTTATAGCAAACTAGCAATAGCAAGTAAAGCGAAATAAATGCAAGAAACCAAAGCAAACAAATTATGAAGAGAAACAACAGAAATATTTTTGGTCTTTTTGTGTTTTGGGAAAGAAACAAAGCAAAAACAAGAATTGGCAAACTAGAAAAGTCACATAAACACAAAGCAGCAGAAATTCGTCAAACTTGACAGCAGTACAGTACTCGATTTTTAAGAAATTCTTCTACTGCTCAAATCGAAAAGTGTTCAACTAATGAAAGTTAGATAACAACCTGGGGAACATGCACAAAAATTGGCTTCGCAAAATACTGTCCTGGCTATTTTTGGGAATTTTTTCGGTAACAGTCCAGAATCTGTTTTCAGGCAGCACTTCCCCAAATATCATCTCCCTCTCATTAGAAAACCACTCAAACAAACTAAACAAGTATATACAAGTATCCAGCAATCATAATATGCAAAGAATGAGTGATGCCGGTATACCTCCCCCCAAGCTTAGGCTTTTGGCCTAAGTGGAGTTCAACCCCAACGAGGGTCGCTGTTCCTCGCCGGTGGATAATGCATGGCGTAATCATAGTAAGGTTCCTGTGCAGAAGAAAAGCGTGGAGGCTCCACATGCCCAACATTATGATGCGAGGAACTTGCTGCATTGGATGATGAGTCCAGGTGTTCCTCGGACTCCTCCGTGTTGTCTCTTGCATGATGGCCTCCTCCCTCTATGTGTGCATTCAGTGCACCTTCTGTGACACCATCCTCTGAGAAACTCCTTCCATAACAAATCATCTCGAAGAGGCTTAAGAGCTCTCGCGGCGATCCCCTTATCTTCTCGCACGATCCCCATTGCGGTACTCTAATTGCTGTACAAAAATCATTGAATGGCAAGTTGATAGTTTTATTATAAATCTTATACTGAACCGTGGGGTTGGATCGCGACCAATTGAACTTAAAATCCTGCACAACAGACATAGTCAATTTTGCATATTGGCATGATTCTCCATCAACAAAATCATTCAACCCTGCACGAGAAATTAGATTCTGAACATCTTCCAATATTCCTGCGCTTCTCATGAAATCTGCGCACGGGTAGTAAGAGGGGTATACTCCCTCTTCGCGGTTCACTCTCATGACTTGTTGCACCTCCAATTCTTGTTGGTTTAGTTGATATCTATTCCACTCCATTTTCTGAAATTTTTCAACATACAATATAAAATTTGATTTGGTGACATATAATCAAGGGGAACTACTATAGGAACTTGCTAGAGTACTAATCATGCATCAAAACTAGTTTATTCAACTTAGAACAAGCCTGCAAGCTCACTAAACATGTTACCTACAGCAACAAAATATTCAAGATATACTCAACCAAACAAAATTCTACTTGGATAGTTGGAGGAGTCACATACCGGAGAACAAATGTGCCAAATTTCAGACAGAAATCTGGGCTGAGCAAAGAGATCGAAAAATCCTGAGCTCTTGAGCAAAAACGGGAGTGAGAGAAAGCTGGTGTTGATTTTTTCGGGAGAGAGAAGAGTCTGGGGGAAAGAGATGCTGAAGTGGGGTAAAGGGGGGCCCACACGCCAGGGTGGCGCGCCCCCCTTGCTGGCCGCGCCAGCCTGTGGGGTGCCACCCTGGGGTGCCCCACAGGTCATCCCCAGGTGCTCCCAGGTGCATTTTCGAAAAATAGGACCAACGGTATAATTTTTGTGAATTTTTGAAAACTTTGAAAAATGCACATTTCTGGGTATTAAGTTTATTATTACTGGCCAGGATTTTTTTTTGAAATCTCTAATTAACTAAGGAACTTTGCAAATCAAAAGTGCTACAGCAAATAAGGCAAGTGGAGGGAGAAAGAGATGTTGTTTACCTCCTCTATGCATATAAAAGGTATTTGTTAACAAGGTTGATCAAGTCTTGCCACCAAATAAATTTTACATAGCATATGAAGAAATTAACCTCAAATCAATCATGTTACCTTGAATTGTATTGATATGGATCCAATCATAAGATTTTGATATCCTTCTTTAGGCTCATATATAGGACAATCAATAGTTCCAATTTTGATAGTTCTCACATTAGAAATAGTATTGACTCCACATACTTTATCAATCCTCTTGGGGAAATAGACGGTATGGTCCTTATCATCAACATTGAAAGTAACCTTTCCTTTATTGCAATCAATAACAGCCCCTGCGGTGTTAAGAAAAGGTTTCCCAAGAATAATAGACATATTATCATCTTCAGGCATTTCCAACACAACAAAATCAGTTAATATCAAGCAGTTATTAGTAACTTGAACAGGAACATCCTCACATATACCAACAGGAATAGCAGTAGATTTATCAGCCATTTGCAAAGATATATCAGTAGGTATCAACTTATCTAAATAAAGTCTCTTGTAAAGAGAAAAAGGCATAACACTAACACCGGCTCCCAAGTCACATAGAGCAGTTTTAACATAATTATTCTTAATAGAACAAGGAATAGTAGGTATACCTGGGTCGCCCAACTTCTTTGGAACTTTGCCATTGAAAGAGTAATTAGCAAGCATAGTGGAAATCTCCTCATTGGGGATTTTCCTTTTGTTAGTAACAATATCTTTCATATACTTTGAATAAGGAGGCAATTTAATAGCATCAGTCAAAGGGATTTGCAAGAATAAAGGTTTCATCCAATCACAAAATTTATTATAGTGTTCTTCTTCCTTTGATTTTAATTTCTTAGCAGGAAAAGGCATTTGCTTTTGCACCCAAGGTTCCCTTTCATTACCATGTTTCTTAGCAATAAAATCTTCTTTAGTATACTTTTTATTTTTAGCATGCCTTTCAGGTTCATCTTCTACCTCTTCTTTATCAGAAGCATCATTCTTATCATTATCATTATCATTATCATTATCATTATCATTATCATTATCATTATCATGTTCATTTCCACTTTCAGTTTCAGCATCGGAAATAGAAATACTATTAGGATCATTAACAGGTTCAGAGGATTCTACAACATTTTTATGTTTCTTCTTCTTTTTATTCTTAGAAGGAGCACTAGGTTCAATTCGTTGAGAATCTTGTTCAATTCTTTTGGGATGCCCTTCAGGATATAGAGGATCCTGGGTAGAGACACCACCTCTAGTTGTTACTTCATAAGCATGCTTCTCTTTAGAATTATTATTTAGCAAGTCATTTTGCACTTTAGTGAGTTGATCAATTTGAGTTTGAATCATTTGAAAATGTTTAACAAGCATCTTAACATCATTGGAGGTTCTCTCCACAATATCATGCAAATTGCTAATAGCTTGAGAATTTTCCATTATATGATTCTCTACTCTCATATTAAAATTTTCTTGCTTAACAATATAATTATCAAACTCATCTAAGCATTGAGCAGGAGGTTTTGAATACGGAATATCTTCCCTAGTAAAGCGTTGAAGGGAGTTTACCTCGATCATGGATGAAGGGGGAATTATCTCACATATATCTTCTATGGGAGGTAGATTCTTCACATCTTCGGATTTAATACCTTTCTCCTTGAGAGACTTCTTAGCTTCCCTCATATCTTCATCATTCAATTCAATTAAACCCCTCTTCTTCAATATTGGCGTTGGAGTTGGTTCAGGTGTATTCCAATCATCATGATTCCGGCTTATTCTAGCCAATAATTCTTGACTTAAATGCGGAGTTCTTTTCCTGAAAACACAACCAGCACAACTATCCAAATATGATCTAGATTCAATGGTTAGTCCACTATAAAATATATCAAGTAGATCATTCTTTTCTAAATCATGTCCAGGTCGAGCTCTGATAAGAGAACAAAATCTTGCCCACGCCTCAGGCAATTTCTCTTCATCTCCCTGGTCAAACCTATAAATTTTCTGTAGAGCAATATGTTGAGCACTAGCAGGAAAGTACTTCCGAAAGAAAACATCACGCAAATCAGTTGGACTTTTAATAGAACCAGGAGGTAAATTATTATACCAAGTTTTAGCATCATCCTTTAATGAGAAAGGAAAATTTTTAATGACAAAGTAAGTACGCATCTTGTCATCATCAGAAAACAAGCTACTCATAGAAGAAAGTTCAATCATGTGCTCTACAGCACTTTCTTTTTCAGTACCACAAAAGGGTGCTTTCTCTACAATAGCTATATGAGATAGATCAAGAGAAAAATCATAATCTTTATCCTTAATGCATATAGGAGATGTGGCAAATTTAGGATCAGGTGATAGCTTATGTCTAACAGTATATTGTGTGAGAAACTTTTTAATGTTTCTTGCATCAGCAGTAGCATTGCATCTATTAATAAAATCATCATTAAGCTCCACATAATCTTCATCAGGATCATCACTAGAATAATCAAGTTCAGGTGAATTAACAGGTGTAGTGACATTTTCATTAGGAGTTTCAGCATTTTCAATTTGTCTAGACCTAGCAATTGTAGCATCTAGAAAGGATCCCAATGAACCACTATCATCAAGCACAACAGAAACATTATCAATATTATGAGAATTTTCAGATTCAGCAGAAGTACCACCAAGCGAAGCTTGTGGCGGTGAAACAAGTTGACTTATCACAGATGGTGAATCAAGAGTAGCAGAGGTACTCAGAGTTGTACCTTTTCTTGTAGTGGATGGTAATATGGCGACTTTAGAATCGCGAGGTTTACCCATGATGGAGAATTTGCAGCGAACAATATCAATCCAAGTGAACTTCCAAATAAAGCTATGCTCCCCGGCAACGGCGCCAGAAAACAGTCTTGATGACCCACAAGTATAGGGGATCGCAGCAGTCTTCGCGGGTAGTAAAACCCAATTTATTGATTCGACACATGGGGAGACAAAGAATACTTGAAAGCCTTAACAGCGGAGTTGTCAATTCAGCTGCACCTGGAAACAGACTTGCTCGCAAGAGTTTATCAGTAGTAACAGTTTTATAGCAGTAGCATTAGTGAAATAACAGCAGCAGAGTAACAGAGACAGCATTAGTGATTATAGTAAACAGCGGGATTAAAATACTGTAGGCACGGGGACGGATGACGGGCGTTGCATGGATGAGAGAAACTCATGTAACAATCATAGCAGGGCATTTGCAGATAATAATAAAGCGGTGTCCAAGTACAAAGCAATCAATAGGCATGTGTTCCAATTATAGTCGTACGTGCTCGCAATGAGAAACTTGCACAACATCTTTTGTCCTACCAGCCGGTGGCAGCCGGGCCTCAAGGGAATCTACTGGATATTAAGGTACTCCTTTTAATAGAGTACCGGAGAAAAGCATTAACACTCCGTGAACACATGTGATCCTCACATCACTACCATCCCCTCCGGTTGTCCCGATTTCTGTCACTTCGGGGCCATTGGTTCCGGACAGCGACATGTGTATACAACTTGCAGGTAAGATCATAAAACAATGAATATCATGATGAAACAATAACATGTTCAGATCTGAGATCATGGCACTCGGGCCCTAGTGACAAGCATTAAGCATAACAAGTTGCAACAATATCATCAAAGTACCAATTACGGACACTAGGCACTATGCCCTAACAATCTTATGCTATTACATGACCAATCTCATCCAATCCCTACCATCCCCTTCGGCCTACAGCGGGGGAATTACTCACACATGGATGGGGAAACATGGCTGGTTGATGGAGAGGCGTCGGTGGTGATAATGGCGATGATCTCCTCCAATTCCCCGTCCCGGCGGAGTGCCAGAACGGAGACTTCTGGCTCCCGAGACGGAGTTTCACGATGTGGCGGCGTTCTGGAGGCTTTCTGGCGACTTCGACTTCTCCCCGTGCGTTTTTAGGTCGAAGGCAATAAGTAGTCCGAAGGAGGGCGTCGGAGGCCGGCCGAGGGGGCCACACGATAGGGCCGCGCGGGCCCCTCCTGGGCCGCGCCGCCCTATGGTGTGGGGCCCTCGGGCCTCCACCTGGCTTGTCCTTCTGGCTCCGCCAATATTCTGTGAAAATAGGGCCTTCTGCATAAATTCCGAGGATTTTCCTGAAAGTTGGATTTCTGCACAAAAACGAGACACTGTAACGATTCTGGAAAACAAGCGTTAGTCCGTGTTAGTTGCATCCAAAATACATAAATTAGGGGCAAAACAATAGCAAAAGTGTTCGGGAAAGTAGATACGTTTTGGACGTATCACACACATAAGAACATCAACCAACCATTTTGAAAGCCTTGAGTTGCCCTATGTTTTTTGATCTATAAACCTCACAAAGATATTATTCTGGAGTTGAGAGTGACCATGTTGAACTAATGCGTGCCAAGAGTTGGGACCATTGAGGCGGTACAGACCCATGCCAAAATTAGAAGGTTGATCATCCAGGACACGGTTATTTAGAGGTCCTTCAAGAAATGGACGAGCTTGCTCTCTCCAGAACACATCAGAAGTTGGCGTCTGCGCAGACTCAACAATGGCGATGCAGTACTGTTGGTGCTGCTCCGGTGGATCTTGCGATGGGAAGTAGAAGGTATGTGGCAATCTCGTCGGGCCGCCGTCAATGATATGCAGCTGCACAGACGCGGCGAAAGAGGAAAAATGTGGATTGCTAGTTACGAGAACATCCTGCAGTATAGAATATGGAGCATCAATCGCGGTTGCAGGTGATTCCTTGTCTGGGTCGGCAGAGCCCATTAATTTAGGAATCCATCTTTGGGCCTTTTTGGACTTGAAAGTCAAACAATGTTTCCTAATATGTCCATAATTATAGCAGGCCCGACATCTCACCTTATTTGAACAATTCTCAACTCATGGCCCAAACTCAAACATCGACCGCAGTTCCAGACCTTGTAAACCATATCATCGATCATATTATGAAAGGCCTCATCATTTGGAATCCTAGTTTCATCGCTCCGAGGTTCCTTAGAAATTTTTGTGGGATTATGCTATTCACCTGTAGCTGAAGTAGAAGTCTCCTCCCAAACTAGTATGTTGCAAAGCTTTTTGCCGTGTGAACTTAGATGGCATGGCAGACCCAACAATGATGCTAGGAGACATTTTTATGAATGTTTTAGGTAAAATCACTCCTGTCCTAGGTTTATCCGGCGCACTATATCCATTGCATGCCTCATAATTGATATAATCTGCAAACACCAACTTCTTCTTATAGGCTTGTGCTTATTGTTACACATAGCAGCCATGCCAAGCTGAACCTTCTTCTTTGTCAGGCTGATTAAAGTCCCTTGAGCCTCACTATCCTTTCGCCGGTAAGAAAATTCCCTTCTCCAATTTGGAGCACCTCTACCCAAAAGGTGGAAGTAACATTTAAACTAAGGACAAGCAAACATTTTCAATTAAAGAATATGAAAAGCAATGTCCTTACTAGCCACTGAGAAAGAAAAAACTCTCTCTTAACAAGGAGACCAGAAATTCCTCACATTAACCTCGAATGCAGCTTCCCGAGCAATTCCAACAACATGTTTCTTCTAGATGAATATTAGCTCTCCCAAAGGAAACAACTACCATGAAGTGACCTGGACTAGGAGATGAATGTACCAGCGAGTGGAATTTAGTCCAAATCTCCTTGGCGAAAAATTTCCCATGCAAGAAATCCAAATCCATGATCAAGGAAGCATGAACCGACATGAAAGAAGAGCCATCAAGAGTCTCATCAGCTAAGTTTCCATTGCACTCCTTGTCAGACTCCTTTGAGTTCAGAATAACTTCAATATCTTTATTAGACATGCCAGTCACAAAAATCTCCTTAGCATTAACAGGTAAGAAAGTTGCTTGGGCGAGCGTTCCAAACAGTCATCGCGCTTTGCGGGAACTTTGCACTTGAACTAGATTTTGTTGGTGTGTTGCACTTGAACTATGTAAATGGTTCCATGTGCTGAATTGAATTTCTGGATCTGAAACAAATGTTAAAGTAATTACGGTTAGAAGAAACACAACTCTACTTGCGTTAAACTCATACCAATGGTAAATAGTGCATCTGCCACATTACGTGGAGTCTCTACAATGGTGTATCACGAATATTTTTCTGATGGGAAATTCATTGTATTGGTACGAAACTCATATCTACAGTACCTGCTATCTTCGTATCCGTTCTGGTGTGTTCACAAAGCAAAGCTCAAAGCTGGATCGTGTACGCACAAGCAACAAGATCCAGGCGAACACACGTTAACAAGCACGGATGGATGGCGCAGAAGATGGTCAACTAGAAATGGGTGGGGAGAGGCGAATCAGATGCCACACCACCGGATCCACACAAACACCATCTCCATCATCCCACTCGATGGCTACCCTTTCTTTACTCCACCCACACACCCACACACGCACGCAGACACCAAAAGTGGGAGAGGGAGGCCCTAACCCTAACCCAACCACAGGGGAGGCTTAACCCTTAACCTAACCACAGGTGGGCCCGGGAAAGATATTGAAAGCTCCGTGGTGGCCTGCGTGGGGTATGGTGGGATGGGGGTGCATTCATTCAAGGACGGGACGGACCTGTGTCAAGCAAAAGTACAAAATAATGGTGGTGGTTTGCTGCTCTCTGCTTACCTATACATCCTTTTGGGTCTCCATTGCAAGGCGCACGCCACCCAGCTGTGTCCATCCCAGCCAAAATACATACATACATACATACATGCTCTACTACTCCTGCCAAGTGCCAATGCCATGGGTTAATACTTAATAGTGACAGGGAGATATGGCTTGAAGATATTTTCATTTGGTGAGTATACCATACTCGTCCAACTTTAATCTTTTCTAGTTTTGACTTATGATGATGACATATTAGGGTTTTGTGAAGAAAACAAACTTAATTACTACCAGAGTAACAAACTGACAAAATAGGTTATTTTTCTATAAGTTGGTGAAAGCTTTCTACTACTAATTAAGATGCATGTATATAGTATATGGTTACTTAAAGAATCCTGTAAATCATTACGTACATTTGTTGCAAATGTCAATGCTGCTTTACATAATTCGCCCACTAGAAAGAGTGTGGCTCCCCTCCGAAACTGAATTCCTTTTTCTCCTCGTAACCACTTCTGAATGGATGAATCAGTGCATGCACATATACATATATATCAAGCATTGTCCCACATTATCTTTTCTTATTATTTTTTCAGCACATATTCTCTTTCGAGCTTGATGCTTGCCACGCTTTGCCCTCACCTACCACGCCTTGCCACCTGTTTCTTCTAATATGGTGCGCTCCATCTATAGCAAAGCTACTCCCGAGTCCCCCTTCTTATCACGCCACTGTACTACTCGAATGAGGAGGATTGTGCTGCGATAGGAACATGTCATTTCTTGCTCCCTGCACCACATCACATGATTCCTGACGTTCATCATATCATTCTTAATTAGCTCCTTAGGCCTCTAATCACGAAAATATATTATTAACCATATCATTTTCTACTTAGCCACTAGAAGGTGTGGGATCGATGGATTTTGCTCTTTCAAATGATCAAATCCCATGTCATACATATGTATGCATCGACACGATCGACGTCATGCCACCCGGCCTTTGCGTAATTTAGAGCCCGTCGCATAGAGTGATAGAGAAGTAGAGCAAAGAGGAAAGCCAATTATCGTGTCCGCTATCCTACATAATCTTCACTGCGCATTTTAGTTGTGGCGTACATCCTCTATTTCGTTATCTTTTTTTGTAGGTATTCACCATGGCGAAGAGTTGAAAATGGTGGTGCACTGAACAAAATAAAACAATGACATGTGTGGCATGTACTCTAATCTTACACTTTGCAAAGCCTGGGCCAGGGCCCCTTTTGGTCTCTACGATGCTCATATGGTGAATTATGTGCTAAACTTATTTATTTTGTTTCGTATGTAAGAACCAAAACATGTTATTACAACTATTATCACTTACATATTTTGAAAAGGCCAAAGGACCGCGGTCACACCAGTTGCCGTGCCAAAAAAAAAAAACAGTACTATCGCAAAAGAGATGCGAGACAACAACTGGATTCGTTCGGTTGCCAGGATCAGCTCCCCCATCCAGCTGACGCAGTATCTGGATATTTGGGACATTGTATATGCAACCACCCTCGACCCGCTGCGTTCGGACTCCGTCTCCTGGCTTCTCTCCCCCAGTGGGACCTATAGCGCCGGATCGGCCTACAAGGCCCAATTCCTCGGTAGCCATCCCAGCTTCGTTGCAAAAAAGATTTGGGAGGCTCATGCGGAGCCTAAGTGCAAACTGTTCGCCTGGCTTGCCCTTCATGGGAAGCTTCTCACTGCGGACATGCTTGCTATTCGGGGTTGGACCCATAACCTGACTTGTACTCTCTGCCAGCGCGCCCCTGAGACGGCCTTGCACCTCTGCAAAGATTGCCCTTTCACCACGGCCATATGGAGCATGGTGAAAGGATGGGACAACGACGACTCCCCGGACTCCAGAACCTCCTTCACCTCCATTTCAGAATGGTGGGACGATATGATCGCGGGCAAAACTAGAGATGAGAAACGGCGTATCAGCGGGCGCTTCCTCTACGTTCTCTGGAATGTGTGGAAGGAAAGGAACCGTCGCATTTTCACCGGCCTTCGGCTGACCTACCCCGAGGTGGCGGATATTGCCAGAGAAGACATTTCACAGCGACAGCGCGCCTTTGCTAGTTTTGGGTCGGCCATCCCGGCCGAGCAAGATTAGTTTCCTTTTGTTTTCTTTTGGTGGGTTCTGCCATGTTACCACCTTAATCTAAACATGCATCTCTTTGTAAAGTTCGGTCCTTTTTTTCCCCTTGCTTAATGAAGAGGCAGTGCTCCTGCCGGTTGCTCCAAAAAAAAATTGAAAAGGCAAAAAACCCTAAATTTAGTATCATTTGATAAGATAGCAAGTGTTGAAAAGGATAGCTTTAATTGTTAATTTATGGAAATATTTTATATTTAAGTTATCTTTGAAAACAGATCATGTTTCATTTTTATAGGTTTACTTCTTTGCAAAAGGGGACACTTAGCTTTTCTTAACAGCCTACTAACTCAAAAATAAATAAATAAATAAATGAAATACCTTACATCAGGTTGAAGTACTAAAACGATCAAAGAAGCAAAGTTCTCTGGTAAAAGGAAGTAACATCAAAGTCCTAAAAATGTTGCCTACTACTTCCCTTTCACATCTCATCAATTTTGCTCTAGTATTTGATTAAGAAACCATATAGTATAGAGGAACAACGTTGCTCAAGCAAGACACTGGTCATGAATGCTTTGAAGATCGAGTCGCATGATCATCCTACCACATGTAGGTGAAACTTAAGACCACTAATTAAACGCGTTGTGGTCGAGGGCACACTCTTACCGTGCAAAATGTAAATTGTTCTGTCGTCGTTGATCAGTGAGGAAGAATACGAAGAGCATGAAATGGGGGAAACATAAGACTGTTGACCAACATGAGCTCAACACTATACTGGTATCGTTGCCAAGTTCTCCAAGAGTCCCATGACTATCCACTTGATCGGAAGTCATTAGCGGGACAGAGGTCACAGAACACCACTACTGGCTCACGAAGAACACACCCCAAGACGATGAGTTTCATTACATAGAGTAGTTGCCTTCATCACTGACACCTCCCATGCATGCCTCCTAGAACGGGACACGCAATGGAATGGGAAGGGAATACGGGCGGAACACTAGCGCAGAAAAATACTCCTCATCAGCTTCATGTCACCTAAGTTTATTTCGCTGGCCTCTGCCAAGTTCCCAAAATCTAACGGACCATTTCTCCTCAAAATTGTTATTTCCTAATTTTGCAAGTAACAATATTTTTCCCCAATTGTACCTTTACTAATAACTGTATTCGTATACGTACAGTTCTTTTGTGAAAAGAAAGAAATTACACATAGTTGGGTAGGGCCTCCCAACCAGGAGATCAGTATCTGCTCTGCTCCCACCCCTACAAAAACCAGCCTTTCCTTTTCCTGCCTCACAGTCACAGTCACACTGACACCTACATGTACATAGGCAGGGCAGCTATGCAAGCTGAGAGAAAAATTGAAGTAGAGCAGCTGTCCTGCTAGCTATATAGCTTTGCTCGACCTAGATCGCCCATGATGCCGGCGATTTGCACAAAAATAACCCAAAACTGAAAGAAAAGCACAGACTGACCCTCCGGCGAAACTATTTCACCAATCTAACCCTTTTGTGTGGCGCCCCTCCCACGGGCGCCACATATGCCCATGTGGCTCCCCTCCTGCCGGCGCCACTGACCCAGCCGACGTGGCCCCCTCGCCGGCGAGCCGGGTGCGCCCATCCGACGTGGCAGCATGTGTGGCGCCCCTCCCAACGGCGCCACACGTGCCAACTTATATCATGTTTTCGGTCCAAAACATCCAGGGGCTCCGGAACGTCTGGGACTTAGCCGTTTTGCGAGGCTCGATGTGTGGCGCCGATGCCACGGGCGCCACACTAGCATGTGTGGCGCCGATGCCACGGGCGCCACACATCCACTTAAGTGTGGCGCCCGCGCCCGCGCCCAGCCCGACCATCTTCTTCTCTGTTTCTTGGACGACCTCCCTCTCTCCCCCAAGGCGGCCGGCGGTTCCTCCTCCTCCCTCCCTCTCTCCCCCAACAAATCGGCCACAAATTCGTCAGATCTGACCGGCCAATCTCTTCCCCATCCATTCCTCAAGGTAATCCCCTTCGAATCCCTCACATTCATCCACTAATTTCATAGATCTTGCTAGATTTGCACATGAACCCTAGACATGGAAACTAGATTTGAAATGGCTATGTATGTGTTGAATGTGTATGTGTAGGAACCCTAGATATGTAGGAACCCTAGATATGTAGGAACCCTAGATGTGTTGAATGAAATTTTACATGTATGTGTTGAAATCCTATGTATGCATGTGTTGAAATGTCTAATATTTGCCTAGCAAATGCATTCAAATTTGTTACATATGCCTATTATTTGTGATGGAATAACTCATGTATTCTTGATCCAAATATTTGTATGTGTGTATGTATGGAACCTTATGTATGTATGTGGTGAAAGGCAAAATTGGAGCATGTATTTGGATATGAACTCTCATGTATGTGTGATGTATAGGTGATTCGAAAGTTAGATATATTCTCATGTATTCTTGATGGAATAACTCATATTTGTTAGGAATGTATGTGTGATGGCTTATTTGGATATATTCTCATGTATGTGTTGCTCATACATGTAGGATGGTGTGGCTTCTGGATGAAGAGTACGACAGGTTGCACCGGGCTGTTCATATGACGGAGAAGGGAACGGATCTTCAACCTTTGAAGATTCGTTACCATGGCACATCGGATATACCGTATGACGAGAGGAGCAGCAGCAGGAGCAGCCACGGCAGCGGACGAAGAGGATGGCCGTCCGGAAGCAGCCCGCGAGGACGGCACGTCGAGGACGCTACTAGGATGTGCCCACGAGTTGTTGTGAACTCTATATTCATAAGTATCGATTTGTGAACCCTATGTCGTTTCGAACCATGGTGTGTAATGCTACTTGTTGTTTGAATCTACGTGCTCCAATGTGACCTATGAAGTGTTATATGTGTATGTCATGAAATTGCTACTTGTTGTGTCCAATGTTGTACTCGTAACTGTTGGAGTTTGATAGGATTTTTCTTGTTTTTAACAAAAGTCAATGTGTGGCGCCCTTCCAACTGGCGCCACAAGTGCTTGTGTGGCGCCCGTGGCATCGGCGCCACACATGCCAACTTATATCAACATTGGGTCGAAAACATCCAGGGGGCTCCGGACGATAAGTCCTTAGCCGTTTTCGCGAGCCTCTATGTGTGGCGCCCGTGGCATCGGCGCCACATATGCTAGTGTGGCGCCAGTGGAGTCGGCGCCACACATCGAGCCTCGCAAAACGGCTAAGTCCCAGAGGATTTGTCTCACAGTATGGTTGGGCAATTCCAAGTGCATGTGTGGCGCCGTTGGGAGGGGCGCCACACATGCTGCCACGTCGGATGGGCGCACCAGCTCAGCGGCGAGGGGGCCACGTCGGCTGGGTCAGTGGCGCCGGCAGGAGGGGAGCCACATGGGCATATGTGGCGCCCGTGGGAGGGGCGCCACACAAAAGGGTTAGATTGGTGAAATAGTTTCGCCGGAGGGTCAGTCTGTGCTTTTCTTTCAGTTTTGGGTTATTTTTGTGCAAATCGCCCATGATGCCTTATTGATAGCTAGGTTCCACGCATCGATATCTACACATGTTTCTTTTTTTCATTAGCGCATCTCCAGCGGCGCGACGCAAACGGTCGCTGAGCGTCCTCCATTTCTTACCCGGTCCCGCATGTCAAGGACAGCGAAATCGACCGCTTCGATTTGCTTCTTGTTCCCCCTTCTTTCCTGCCCTAGTGCGACGGCACCACCCCCACCCCTAGCGCCGCCGTACGACCGTAGCGCCGCAGTAGTCGGCGTCGGCTCCGTTCTTGCCGCGCGGGAGAGCAGGAGCGTGCTCCGCCGCGTACCTGCCGGCCGTTTTCGGGCGAAACGCTCCCGGTTGCGCCGCCCTTCCGTGCTGCCCACGACCTGTTCGGTCAATTGCGCCGGTAGGTTTCTACTCGTGTTTTCGGCGCTATTGTGCGCGGCCATTGATCCGCAGTTTGTACCCACGCAGATGGACATGTGGCAGATGTTGGACAAGTTCCGCGCGGAGGTCGTCGACTCCTCTTCCGATGAGGAGTCCGATGAGTCGACGCAGACATTGGCAACTACTGCGGCCTCCATGATCCACGAGTTCACCTCTAACCCGGGGCCGCAGCACCGGGGCTGTGTGAAGGGGCGCTCCAAAACCTGCCGCGCAACAGAGTGGAAGGGCAGGCCCGCCTCCACAAGGACTACTTCCACCTCACCAATCCGATCTTCCCGGAAAAATATTTTCGGCGCCGATACAGGATGTCAAGGGACCTGTTCTTGGTCATTCTACGGGGCGTCAGAAACTACGACCCCTACTTTCAATGTAGGCGCGATGCAACAGGTGCGTTAGGCTTCACCTCCTACCAAAAATGCTCCGCGGCTATTCGCATGCTCTCATATGGAATGCCTGCGGATATATTCGATGAGTATCTTCGAATGGGTGAGAGCACTTGTCTTGAGGCCATGTACAGGTTTTGCCGAGCCGTGATTGCCGTGTTCGGAGAGTATTACTGTAGGGAGCCAACTATTGAGGATACAAGGCGCCTCCTGTCTATCAACGAGTCTAGAGACTTCCCAGGAATGATTGGCAGCATAGATTTGAAAGAGATATGCCCTAGAGGCAATAATAAAGTGGTTATTATTTATATCTCCATGTTTATGATAAATGTTTATATGTCATGCTATAATTGTATTAACCGAAACATTAGTACATGTGTGATATGTAGACAACAAGAAGTCCCTAGTATGCCTCTTAAACTAGCTTGTTGATTAATGGATGATTAGTTTCATAATCATGAACATTGGATGTTATTAATAACAAGGTTATATCATTATATGAATGATGTAATGGACACACCAAATTAAGCGTAGCATAAGATCTCGTCATTAAGTTATTTGCTATAAGCTTCCGATACATAGTTACCTAGTCCTTATGACCATGAGATCATGTAAATCACTTATACCGGAAAGGTACTTTGATTACACCAAACACCACTGCGTAAATGGGTGGCTATAAAGGTGGGATTAAGTATCCGGAAAGTATGAGTTGAGGCATATGGATCAACAGTGGGATTTGTCCATCCCGATGACGGATAGATATACTCTGGGCCCTCTCGGTGGAATGTCGTCTAATGTCTTGCAAGCATATGAATGAGTTCATAAGAGACCACATACCACGGTACGAGTAAAGAGTACTTGTCAGGAGACGAGGTTGAACAAGGTATAGAGTGATACCGAAGATCAAACCTCGGACAAGTAAAATATCGCGAGACAAAGGGAATTGGTAATATATGTGTATGGTTCATTCGATCACTAAAGTCATCGTTGAATATGTGGGAGCCATTATGGATCTCCAGATCCCGCTATTGGTTATTGGTCGGAGTGAGTACTCAACCATGTCCGCATAGTTCTCGAACCGTAGGGTGACACACTTAAAGTTGGATGTTGAAATGGTAGCACTTGAATTATGGAATGGAGTTCGAATATTTGTTCGGAGTCCCGGATGAGATCCCGGACATCACGAGGAGTTCCGGAATGGTCCGGAGAATAAGATTCATATATAGGATGTCATTTTATGTGAAATAAAATGTCGCGGAAGGTTCTATGGAAGGTTCTAGAAGGTTCTAGAAAAGTCCGGAAGAAACCACCAAGGAAGGTGGAGTCCACAAGGGACTCCACCTCCATGGCCGGCCAGCCCTAGTGGGGGTGGAGTCCCAAGTGGACTCCACCATAGGGGGCCGGCCACCCCCCACATGGGAGGTGGGAATCCCACTTTTGGGTGGGAGTCCTAGTTGGGCTAGGTTTGCCCCCTCCTATGGAAGGTTTTGGTTTCGGGACTTATTCGAAGACTTGGACACCAACACTTGGGATCCACCTATATAATGAGGGGCCAAGGGAGGGGGCCGGCCACCCCAAGACCACAAGCTGGCCGCCCCCCTTGAGTGGCCGGCCACCCCCTCCCAAACCCTAGCCGCCCCTTCTCCTCCATATCTCCCGCGTAGCTTAGCGAAGCTCCGCCGGACTTCTTCACCGCCACCGACACCACGCCGTCGTGCTGTCGGATTCAAGAGGAGCTACTACTTCCGCTGCCCGCTGGAACGGGGAGGTGGACGTCGTCTTCATCAACAACCGAACGTGTGACCGAGTACGGAGGTGCTGCCCGTTCGTGGCGCCGGAACCGATCGTGATCAAGATCTTCTACGCGCTTTTGCAAGCGGCAAGTGATCGTCTACCGCAGCAATAAGAGCCTACTCTTATAGGCTTTGGAATCTCTTCAAGGGTTAGTCTTGATCATCCCCTCGTTGCTACCGTCTTCTAGATTGCATCTTGGCTTGGATTGCGTGTTCGCGATAGGAAAATTTTTGTTTTCTATGCTACGAATCCCTACAGTGGTATCAGAGCCGTGTCTATGCATAGATGGTTGCACGAGTAGAACACAATGGTTTGTGGGCGTTGATGCTCTTGTTATCTTTAGTTTGAGTACTTTGCATCTTTGTGGCATAGTGGGATGAAGCGGCTCGGACTAACTTTACATGACCGCGTTCATGAGACTTGTTCCTCGTTCGACATGCAACTTGTATTGCATAAGAGGCTTTGCGGGTGTCTGTCTCTCCTACTATAGTGAAGATTCAATTTACTCTTCTATTGAAAACATTAGTATCAACGTTGTGGTTCATGTTCGTAGGTTGATTAGATCTCTCTCGAAAACCCTAAACCACGTAAAATATGCAAACCAAATTAGAGGCGTCTAACTTGTTTTTGCAGGGTTTGGTGATGTGATATGGCCATGATATGATGATGAATATGTATGAGATGATCATTATTGTATTGTGGCAACCGGCAGGAGCCTTATGGTTGTCTTTAATTTTCATGTTGAGTAGTATTTCAAAGTAGTTGTTATAGTTGCTACATGAGGTGAACAACCATGAAGACGGCGTCATGAACCTTGACGCTACGCCGACGATGATGGAGATCATGCCCGAAGATGATGGAGATCATATCCGTGCTTTGGAGATGAAGATCAAAGGCGCAAAGACAAAAGGGCCATATCATATCACATATGAACTGCATGTGATGTTAATCCTTTTATGCATCTTATTTTGCTTAGATCGCGACGGTAGCATTATAAGATGATCCCTCACATTAATATCAAGATAATAAAGTGTTCTTCCCTCGTATGCACCGTTGCATTGTTCGACGTTTTGAAGCATCTCGTGATGATCGGGTGTGATAAACTTGACATACAACGGGTGTAAGCCATGTTGCACACGCGGAATACTTGGGTTTGCTTGACGAGCCTAGCATGTATAGACATGGCCTCGGGACAACGGAAACCGAAAGGTTGAACACGAGTCATATGGATGATATGATCAACATGTTGATGTTCACCATTGAAGCTACATCATCTCACGTGATGATCGGTTTTGGTGTAGTGGATTTGGATCGTGTACCACTTAACAACTATGAGGGATGTTGTATTAAGTGGGAGTTCATTAGTAATTAGATTAAAACATGAACTAATTATCATAAACATAGTCTGAGTAGTATTTTGAATTAATTTTGTAGTATTGGCATCCGTTTACTACTATGCGCTAGTCTTGTTATTGAGATAGAAATACTGTTAAAATCTGACCAAAAAAAACTTTACGGATTGGTACCGTATTGTTAAAGAATCAAGAATTGATTAAGTCCTATTGCAAACTTTTAGTAAACCTCACATTGTTGATTCAAAGAGCTATGGTTTCAATTAGTACCTAAAGTTATCTTGTCTCCATGAAACTTGAAAGTTCAAATATGTTTGAAAATTAAGGAGCTGAAAATTTAGTTTTCAGAAATAATCAAGGTATGAGATATATGTGATATCTAAGACCTTATTGCAAGATGATAGAATATAATTTGGTGAGACTACATAAACTCATAAGTTTTATGGGAATGTATGAAGGTTGAAGACGCAAGACGTCACAATCCTCCAGCTATTGGGGCACTAATGATATTCGCATATCCATGAAGTTATCATCCTTAGTATGCACCGTTGCTAAGACTCGTCGTTTCGAAGCATCACGTGATGATCGGGTGTTATAGATTCTACGTGTGCTTACAATGGGTGCAAGCCTGATTTGCACATGCGAATACTAAGGTTAAACTTTATGAGCCTAGCATGTACAGACATGGTCTCAAAAAGTTGTCATGAATTGATGGATAAAATTATGAATGAAATTGTTCATCATAGTTACTAATATGTGAAATCTAGAACACTTGTCATATGATGATCAACTTCAAAGTAAGAACCTCAAGGTTATTGGTATTTGACCAACAAACCTAGAAGTTATTGATGTTGAAATGTTTTTCTGAATAATGAGGAAAGCTAAAAGAGAAACTGCAAAAGATTTTTTGGCAACAGAAAAGAAAAGACTAGAAAGTCTAGCTCAGGTGTATATAAATGATATACATGTTATGGTTGTATTCCTAGTTAAGTCACACAATGAAATTCTTGGGTATTAATACCATATTGGTTGGTATGAAGTGTCATACAAAACAACGCAATTCAAGAATACAATGGCCTAAGTGACTGACAAGGAATATGATAAGAATGTTCGCCTGGAACAAAAATAAAGTGTTATTATGTTCGTCGTTGGCATTCTATCTAGCCCTTAGAATTTATAATAAAGAGCTTAATAAATTGTTATTTTGCTCTGGTCAAATGAAAACAATGAGTTGTTCAAATTATGACATTACTCCATGTATGATGGATAAGTTATTATAAATCTTAAAAGGTGAAACACACATACATAACACTGGCGCTAAAAATGCCATAAGGCAAATGATTTGAATTCCACTTATTTGTGGAACCGCAATTTAGGTCATGTTAGAAAGGATCGCATGAAGGAACTCCATGCAAATGGATTTTTGGAGTCATTCGATTTGTTGAATCGTTTGGCACTTGCAAAATCTTTTCTAAAAGGTAATGACTGAAATACCGTTCATAGGCCGAAGAGTTGAACGGGCAACTAACTTAGTGAAAACATACATAATGATATATGTGGTTCACTGGGCATAGTTGTGTGCGGAAGATTCTTCTACTTCATGAAAACTTTCAAACAATGAATTGAGTATATATGTGGATATATTCAATAAGGAAAAGTTTGAAACATTTGAATAGGATTCAAATAAATTTCAGCATGAAGTGGAAATCATCGTAATAGAAATCAAATATCTATGATTGGATCATGGTGGAAATATTTGAATTACGAGTTTTAGCGAACATCTAAGAGAGTTATGAAATTGTTCTACAACTTACGTTTCTTGGAGTATCATAGTGATGATGAAGTATCCAAGAGATATATCCAAACTTTGTTGGATCAATGATGAGATAAAATATTGATGCCATTATATTTTTGTGGATTATGCTTTAGTGACTACCGCTTTTACACTGAATAGAGCATCATCATGATCCGTTGAAATGACACCATACAAGTTATGGCATGGGTATAAACCCTAATAGTCAACCAAAATCGGATGAATGTCTTTGTTGGTTATCCCAGAGATTTAATTGGGAATTCTTCCCACGAGACAAAGACAAAAGTGTTTGTCAATGTTTCTTATTTCTGAGAAATTGTTTCGAGTGAAGTATTTGAGTGGGAGGACAATATAATTTGATAAGGTTTATGAACCTGAGCATAATGATCAGAGTAGCACAGCATCGGAATTGGTTTCGGAAGCGGCCACGACGATCATGGCTCTCATGACTACAAAATGTTTTAGCCATAGAGATCGAAGTACATATTGAACCTTGTAGGTATGGTTTACTTTGTGATCAAATAAATGATTTGTGGACAAAGGATTGATTTTGATCAATGATAAACCAACTACAAAACAAAGAAGTTATGATGGGCCCTGACTCCATTAAAATGGCCATGCGCCATGAAATCCAAGATAGATGAATACTTTATGAAAGTAAATGGATCTATGAAATTGATAGACTTGGATGAAATATCATTGAAGAAAGCTTGACTTATCGAAAAATTGTTTACGACAAAGTTCAAAGAGTTGAATACGATAAGATTAGATCTTCCGTAGCAATGCTTATAATCTATGTGGATTATTCTAGTAATCACTACATATTTCTTTTATGAGATATGCTAGTAGGATGGCAAAATACACTACTTAACAGAAGTATGTATACAAGATACAACCAAGAGTTTTGCTGGTCCGTGGAATACTAGATAGGTATACAAGCTTCAATTGGATGAAGTAAGTATCACGGAGTTGGAATCTTCACCAGATGAAATAGTCAAAGGTTTTTTGATTTCATCAGAGACGATGAAGAAGCTTGCATTTGCAAGAAATTAAGTGGGAGCGCTAAGACACATTTATAATACTTTATGTAGGTGACATATAGTTGGTTATAAATGATGTAATTATATACTTGATTAAAAAGGTTTCATTGAGAATTAACTTCAATGAAAGGATATGGACTGAAACAAATTTAGTGTCAAGATCTATGAAGATAGATTGAAACACATAAATAAGTTTAAGTCAAAGTACATATGATGGATATTGAAGAAGTTCAACATAGAAATATTAAGAAAATGTTCTTGTCATGTGAAGGTTTAACAAGACTTGAGTGTATCTGACACTCAATGAGTAAAAACACATGAGTGATTATAGATCACGAATAATATGTACACAATCAGATATCATGTGCTATAAAATGTTATGAGCATATACCAGAATGATTCATATGATGATCATTGGACGACAGTAAGAATATCCTTGAGTACTTTAGAAGAACTAAGGATATACATATATATATTTTTTTTATGAAGAAATGACAAACAAATCGCTGTAAGGTGTTACACCGATATTTGTGTTGTCACATATCAAAATAGAATTTCAATCTCAAATTAGACTAAGTGTTGTTTAAAAGATAGCACAATGAGCTAGAAGTTGTCTATGCTAGATTTAGAAGAGTTCTAAATATTGTGACGGATTCTACAAAAGAAGGCAGAGTATGTCATTATTTTGACAATAACAAAGGATGTTAAGTCAAGAGGTTCTTTGAGAACTTGGTGTAGTTCCGACAGAGTCAGAACTTTGAAGCTATATTGTGTGTGACAATATTAGTGACATATTTCAGACAGCGGAATTAAGGTTCCACCAGAAGATCAAACATATTTAATGCCAGCTCATTTAGAAATGAGTGATGCGTTGAGACGCAAATGAATTACAAAATACATACGTTCCTGAGCGTGTCAGATCCGATGACTAAAAACCTCTCCCGTGAGCAATACATGATAAAGCACCAGAAGGCCAAGGTGTTATATCTTTACAAATGTAAACTAGATTATTGACTCTAGTGCAAGTGGGAGACTGAAAGAGATATGCCCTAGAGGCAATAATAAAGTGGTTATTATTTATATCTCCATGTTTATGATAAATGTTTATATGTCATGCTATAATTGTATTAACCGAAACATTAGTACATGTGTGATATGTAGACAACAAGAAGTCCCTAGTATGCCTCTTAAACTAGCTTGTTGATTAATGGATGATTAGTTTCATAATCATGAACATTGGATGTTATTAATAACAAGGTTATATCATTATATGAATGATGTAATGGACACACCAAATTAAGCGTAGCATAAGATCTCGTCATTAAGTTATTTGCTATAAGCTTCCGATACATAGTTACCTAGTCCTTATGACCATGAGATCATGTAAATCACTTATACCGGAAAGGTACTTTGATTACACCAAACACCACTGCGTAAATGGGTGGCTATAAAGGTGGGATTAAGTATCCGGAAAGTATGAGTTGAGGCATATGGATCAACAGTGGGATTTGTCCATCCCGATGACGGATAGATATACTCTGGGCCCTCTCGGTGGAATGTCGTCTAATGTCTTGCAAGCATATGAATGAGTTCATAAGAGACCACATACCACGGTACGAGTAAAGAGTACTTGTCAGGAGACGAGGTTGAACAAGGTATAGAGTGATACCGAAGATCAAACCTCGGACAAGTAAAATATCGCGAGACAAAGGGAATTGGTAATATATGTGTATGGTTCATTCGATCACTAAAGTCATCGTTGAATATGTGGGAGCCATTATGGATCTCCAGATCCCGCTATTGGTTATTGGTCGGAGTGAGTACTCAACCATGTCCGCATAGTTCTCGAACCGTAGGGTGACACACTTAAAGTTGGATGTTGAAATGGTAGCACTTGAATTATGGAATGGAGTTCGAATATTTGTTCGGAGTCCCGGATGAGATCCCGGACATCACGAGGAGTTCCGGAATGGTCCGGAGAATAAGATTCATATATAGGATGTCATTTTATGTGAAATAAAATGTCGCGGAAGGTTCTATGGAAGGTTCTAGAAGGTTCTAGAAAAGTCCGGAAGAAACCACCAAGGAAGGTGGAGTCCACAAGGGACTCCACCTCCATGGCCGGCCAGCCCTAGTGGGGGTGGAGTCCCAAGTGGACTCCACCATAGGGGGCCGGCCACCCCCCACATGGGAGGTGGGAATCCCACTTTTGGGTGGGAGTCCTAGTTGGGCTAGGTTTGCCCCCTCCTATGGAAGGTTTTGGTTTCGGGACTTATTCGAAGACTTGGACACCAACACTTGGGATCCACCTATATAATGAGGGGCCAAGGGAGGGGGCCGGCCACCCCAAGACCACAAGCTGGCCGCCCCCCTTGAGTGGCCGGCCACCCCCTCCCAAACCCTAGCCGCCCCCTTCTCCTCCATATCTCCCGCGTAGCTTAGCGAAGCTCCGCCGGACTTCTTCACCGCCACCGACACCACGCCGTCGTGCTGTCGGATTCAAGAGGAGCTACTACTTCCGCTGCCCGCTGGAACGGGGAGGTGGACGTCGTCTTCATCAACAACCGAACGTGTGACCGAGTACGGAGGTGCTGCCCGTTCGTGGCGCCGGAACCGATCGTGATCAAGATCTTCTACGCGCTTTTGCATGCGGCAAGTGATCGTCTACCGCAGCAATAAGAGCCTACTCTTATAGGCTTTGGAATCTCTTCAAGGGTTAGTCTTGATCATCCCCTCGTTGCTACCGTCTTCTAGATTGCATCTTGGCTTGGATTGCGTGTTCGCGATAGGAAAATTTTTGTTTTCTATGCTACGAATCCCTACAAGATTGCATGCACTGGCAGTGGAAAAACTGTCCATTTGGATGGTAGGGTGCGTACAGCGGGCATGAGGAAGGAAGAACTGTCATTCTTGAAGCTATCATATCTCAAGATTTATGGATTTGGCATTCATTCTTTGGCATGGCCGGTTCCAACAATGACATCAATGTGTTGCACCGATCACCGGTTTTCAACCGGCTCATGCAAGGCAAAGCTCCCCGGGTGAGCTATGAGATCAATGGAAATGCATATGACAAGCCATATTATCTTGCTGATGGCATCTACCCTGACTGGGCCACATTGGTGAAGACTGTCCGTAATCCAAACTCCGAGAAGACGAGAAGGTTTGCGAAGATGCAAGAGGCTTGCAGGAAAGATGTGGAGCGTGGGTTTGGTGTGCTCCAAGCTCGGTGGGCAATTGTCCGTCACCTGGCAAGAACATGGTCGCTGAAGACCACGCATGAGGTGATGACATGCTGCGTGATCATGCACAACATGATCGTTGAGAACGAGCGTCCTGATGGCCGCAATGAGAACCAATGGGATTTCCAAGGTGAGCTGGTTGCGCCACTTCCTGGAGCTTCATCTTGGCAGGACTATCTACATAGGAATGTAGAAGTCACAGACGAGAACGTCTCCAAACAGCTGCAAACGGATCTGATTGAGTATCAATGGACATTGGCTGGCCATGCAGATCATGCCTAGAGGAGTACTATCTTATTTGCATGCAGACTTTTTAAAATTTAAATGTAATAACTATGACTTCGTTGAATATTATTTTGTTGTTTCGAAACTTCATATTTCATGCAAACGCGGAAATGCGTCGCGCCGCTGGAGCCACCCCAAGGTGCAAACGGACGCGCGGACAAAAACGGTCAGTCTCGCGTCCACCGCGCGACGCAAACGGACATTTCGGACGTCCGAAATGCGTCGCGCCGCTGGAGATGCCCTTACCTTCACATGATTCTCATTGCACACACAAAAAAACATTAATTGAATTTTCCTGTAAAAGGAAATAAGTTAAGAATGTTAGAAATATGTACTATAGTGAACCACTTTATGTGTTGCCACTTTTTCTTTTTTGATAAGGTATAGTGTTTGTACCGAAATCGATTTATCTTTTTATATATGTAAATCACTGATGCTAGCCTAATTTCTAATTTTCTCGCTACGCAAAAATCACAGGGTAGACATGCCGAACGAGCGAGGTTCATCAATTTCAACACAAGAAATTCAATTTAAATTGGGCAAAAAAAATTATTCCAAGTAAAGGTGTTGAGCTTTTGTGAAACAAAAGCAAAAGGTTATTTAACCCTTACCATTTACATGCCTTCCTGCATGGCTGCACCGCTGCATTTATATCGTCCGCGGAAGTTTGTGTGCTGCCAATACTACCGGACAAGGCGCGCGTACGCTTTTCAAAATTTGACTTTGACTATATATAATCTGTGTATACAAGCAATATTAGATATATAATTGGTATCACTAAAAGGTGGTTTCCGATATGAATCTAATAATTATGTAATGTGTTATTGAGATATTGTTCCTCTTTTTTTTTTTTTTGGGTCAGAACTCAATTCGAAATGTGTGTGCATCTTATTCATGGAGGGGCAGAACCACACCCGAGACAGCCGACCGTAGCATTTTTTTAGCATGAACAGTGGGTTTTGCCACTGTGTATATTTTTATAAATGACCAAATAAAGTTGTTTTTCTTACATATGTATTACTAGTAGAAATAGTTGATTTGATATATGATTTGTCTAAATTATAACACTTAATACAAACTTCGCATGACCTTGGCCGATTTGATGTTGGTGATAAACTAACATGTTCGCGAATTGAAAGAGAGAGTTAATAATAGTAAAATCTCAGGATAGAGATTCCAAATGGACGAGGTTCATCAATTTCAACACAAGAAATTTTATTTAAAGTTGGCAAGAAAAAGAAATGGGTTATTTAATCCTTATCATTTACATGGCTGCCTGCACGGCTGCATCGCTACATTTACGTCGTCTGCGGCGGTTTGCGTGTAGCCAGTACTCCCGGACAAGGCGCGTACACCTTTGAAGATTTGACTTTGACTAAGAATTAATCCATGTATATAAGAAATATTGTATATATAATTGGTATCACTAAAAGGTGGTTCCCAATATGAATCTAACAATATCAATTATGTACAAAATTATTGAGATATTGTTTCTCATTTCTATCGGTCAAAATTCGACTAAAAGGTGGTTCATGGAGGGGCGGAATTGAACCACATCCGAGGCAACCGACCCGAGCGTAGTTTTTTTTAGCATGAACTGTGGATTTTCCTCTCTGTGTATATTTTTATAAATTACCTAATAAAGTACTTTACCTATGTATTAGTACAAATAGTTGATTTGGCCTATGCTTTGTCCTAATTACAGCACTTAATACAAAATTGGGATGGCGTTTATTTGGATCCGGTTCCGCCCGTCGCCAACATGCATGAACCGTGTTGATTAGTACATACTGAGTATACTCTAGTCTAACGATCAATCTATGCTACACAAGTACAGTATATTGGAGTAGTACGCAGTATTTTACCACGCCGTCTAATACTATACTCTAATCCGTCATGATTATTGAGATAAACTATCACCCTGTTCACGGATCGAAAGAGAAAGTTAATAATTGAATAATCCTGCTCCACCACCCTGGAGAAATAGTCCATATCTGCTGCCTAAAGCGTTGTGCCCGGCACAGTGGAAAACCCTAGGGCTCAATTAATTAACTAGTACCACGTCACAGTCCATCCATAGGTCAGAAAATAGCTCGCTCTATGGCTTTATGTGTGCAACCTAAAGATTGCCGACGAGAAAGATCGATCTAGACGTACGTATAATCTTATAAAATGATACGCCTGGTGACCACCAGATCTACATTACTCTTTTTCACGGCGAACGTCAGCCGTCAGATCTCGATCTGACGCAGCAGCTAACATAGGGTTTCGTGAGAGCCGTACATACTGCGGTACAGGCGATTTGATGTTGGCGATGACTGATGTGAGCTGCTGGTCAAGGACGGCATCATATCATATCGGATACAGGTTTAACCAGAGAGCAGTTAAAAACATTTGCAAATCCAAGCAGCTAGTATAGCTTAATTATGGCTGACAGCTCCCTGCGCCCGACCACATGGACGATGCATGGGCGACCCGTGGTGTTTGGTCCATGATTGGGTCGTCTAGCGGATCGGCTAGGTTTGGTCCATGGCCACACAGAGTGTCTTCGGTGGAGGTCCATCCATCAGCTCATCTGCTAATGGATGGACACAATCTGCTTAATTATGCATATAGCTCTCAGTTTAAGGTAATATAATAAGTAGTACTATGTTTCCAGGGCTAACTTAGGAGATTAGTGCGCATAAACAGATTTTTGGCTCCTGGCTCCATGCAGTCTCATATTTCTCAAACTTTGAAAATCGTAGTACTTAGCTTATTTAATTATAAAACGCTCACTTTTATATGCTTGTATTTTCTAATTTTATGTGTTGTTTAATTAATATACTATTTGATTTGTGGCCTGCATAAAAAACATATTTTTGGATTCTGCAATATATTCTGTCATGAAGTTTTACAAAAATGGTGCCAAAAGAGGAAGAAACCACACGGCCTTATGTTACAAGAGACTGCATCAACCAAGGTTGCGAGTGCGGAGTTTCGAACCTTGGGCGCAACATGTCATTACCATTCCAGCAGTGTATCGGTTCACCACATGAGCACATGATTGTTTCCATTACTTTTTTCGTAACTTAAAAGGCACTTTCTATTTATTTATTTTGACAAAAAAAGACTCAGGTAGATTGCAAGATCCACTTTGCGCTTTCATGTGGCATGTTTTTGTATTAGCTTAAGTTTAGGTATGAAGGGTGTGTTCACGGATACCAAATAAAACTTAAGTCAATGACAACAAGCTGAGCTCTGACATCTATAGTCCATGGAGGACAACATACAACTCACAAATATCATAAGTTTCCTGGTCTAGGAAGGAGATAGCTAAAAAATATCTTCCTAAATATACAAAAATAATTAATTGAGTATTTCAGAGGGCAATTAGGAAAATTAACGGAAGGGTGTTTGTCGAGTGTCGCTGACGTGGAACAACACCGTCAATGCCATCAGTGTGTCATCATTCACGGTGGCAGGGGACACACGTGTCCTTCTTATCGCCGAACATACTTTTGTTTTTGTGTGTCACAGTGGCACACTCGGCCTACATGTAATCTTTGCTGATGGAACATTCAGCAAACGCGACTAATTTTCGAGTTCCTCTTGATGCGAGTTTTTTTTCACTGCACTCGACCTAGTTCCTGTGTTGTCGGGTGCCCGATAAATTGCACGCGGTAACCTTAGTGGCACTTGGCAAAGTGTCATTTTCAGTAGTGTATGTTTCCTTAAAATAGGAGTAATCATTTTAGCTAATGAAATATAGAAACACATACCCCTTAATTAGATAGGTTCATAAGAAATATTACTAACTTAATAGTAGATCATAGCAAGAGTAATTTGAGTAAAACCAACGAAAAAGGGTAGTACCTCCGTCCCAAAATAGATGTCAATAGATTCATCTAACTTTATATGTATCTTACACTAAATTGTGTCTAGATACATTCGTATTTGGATAAATTTTTAACATCTATTTGTGGACAGAGGGAGCAGTAGGTTAGGATATACAGGGGGTTCCTTTTTAGGAAGGTTAACTGGGGAATTACATTAGAGGTAATAGGTAGGTATAGTTTATGAAGAAAATGTTTGGTGGAAAGGGATGGAACCGCACTATGCATGCACGTCTCGCGTTCGTCCAAAAACTACTTGCTCCGGTCTTTTTATGGCAACAAAACTTGTGAGCATGCATATATATGATCTGACCTTTTAGGTTTTGCGTGAGTTCTTTTAATGAGCATTAACCTTGCACACTACTAAGTGTATTCTCACGCATGCATGCATGATAAATACTCTCGATCAGCAGATGGCTAACCTAACCCTAAAGTACTTTTCAAAAAAGTGCTAACCCTAACACGCGTCAATTTGCGTGAATGTTCACATTGCATCATAAAGAATTGATCGATGTGCATGAGCGCATGGCTATGTTTTATACGGAAACAAAACGAAAAGAAGCATGCATGTTTAAAATCAAAGACCCTCGCAAGCTCCCGTTTAGAGCAGTGGAAATACTGAACCCTACATGCATGAAACACCCACATATATCCAATTAACTTATTGTGACGCATCTCTTGCACGTATTGTTCCATTTTGCCCAATATTTCACTTTAAAAGTACGGTATGGTATGTCGTATTTTTTCAAGGGTGTACATATATATGATCGAGATTAAAACCCTACAATACTTGGCCAAGGGGCGGACTCACATGGTGGGCCCGGTGGGCCATGGCCCACTCCAAATTTTGAGATTTTTTCTATCATTAATTTGAGAAATATTGACTACATATATTACTCATTGGCAAAATTTTATCACAATTGGGGAGCGTAATTTTTTTTAGGTGTGCCCACCCTCTATTTCTTTCCTGCGTCCGCCGCTGCTTGGCCAACAACATGTTATATGTAGGGATGCAAACGAGACGATTTCAAGTGAATTAGCCTACGCCGAACTCAACTCATACAAAAATTCAAGCGAGCTCAGGCTAAGTTAACTTAAAGGTCGATCTATAAAAGTTAGTTCACACTCACCTTGTAATGATCTCGAGTCGATCTCAAACTAGTCTCGTTCTACAAAAGACAATGAACTTTCCTTTATCTGAAGCCTTTTTTTTCATATTATGTCAGATGATGGCAACATAATAGCAAACAATCATTAGCATTGTACCAATCAAAATAACGATATTATGACTTCAAAGTAGCTTGGCGTATTCTATCTCAACCAAAATACATTAGCCAAAAACAATAGGAACCGAGTAAGTGTCTAAATTTGCTCGCTTAATTAACCTACCATGTATACTTTTTACATGTGGAAAGGAGAAAACTCTCATCCACATCATGTAATTTACTCTCTCCGGTTCAAAATAATTGCCTAAAAATAGATGTATGACACACGTTGTGGCGAGTTTTGACCTTTCTTGCGTTCCTAGTTGTATGTCACACCTTGAAGTCGTCAGGCTGTTGCTTTGACCGCGCGCACATTCTTGCAATGCAATGGGTGTGTGCACTAAGGCGCGCCAACGCGCCGCGCACATATGTCATTGCATGGCAATGCAATGCAATCTAATAAAGCGCGCAGGGGAGAATAGTCAGAGACGGGCAGCTGGGACCTTGAGGGCACCACAGGTAGAGTTTCAGTGTGGCGATGGGCGTCGGCACGCAGCTAGCGTACGTGCTCAGTGTGTGTGGGGCGGACCTAGCGCGCCCGGCCGTACGTGCGGCTTTGCACGGTCCTCACTGAACGTACGATTGTTCTGAGGATGATCACCTCGTCGTCCACCACAATTTAGCCATTTTTCGCTAGCTAGCGAGTGTTGTCCACGCCGACAAGTAGCAGCCGTTCATCGAACTTCGGCGTGCTTGTAAGTTGTAACTAACCCCCCTCCCCAAGAAAAAGAGATAAAAATACACACGGTAGAATGGTACATCCTTCGGCACAAATCAATTGACGCACCTAATACGCATAGTATATCGCCCTCGTACGCGCGGCTTTGCATTCTTGGCGCCGACCTACATAATCCTTGTGAAGAATCCAAAATACTCCTTACGATCTATATTACTTGTTACTAGTATAAATGTATTTGAAATAAATATGTCTAGATATGTCTACATTAGAGAGAACTAATATGTATCAGGGGAGTAGTTTCACCAGGGCCGATGAGGCATTCTTTTCGTCCAAGGGCTATATTCTTGACACACAAGCCGGGTAGTTTACTAGTCACATGTATCATGCAATCTTAGGTATTTTGTTGCCTCTAACATGTTTTGTAGGAAACAGTGGCAACAAAAGTATAATGTCACGTCCGCGTTGGACTTGAGTAAGGCCCTGAAAGCTGCCATGAAGTTTAGCCGAAAATGATGTCCGGAAAATAATTTTGGATATGACCAAGGCCTCGGTTCGAGACGACCTAGGGACCTAGCGCTCTTGTGTGACGTGAACAAGCTTAAAACCCCGAATGGGGAGCTGAGATCACATAGGTCAACGCCACATTTCATGGCGTTGAACTTTGGCACCCAACGCTCATGTTCATGTTCTAGGTGTTCATTAAGCTTGTCCATGTCGAACCATAGCAACAGATCGTCTCCGCACCTCAACGCCATGACTTGGTCAACGCCCAGGGAAGAGCTTGGGCACCTCGAAGCCCTATCAGGGGTGTTTAAGTCTGTCCACGCTGGACAAGAGCACATGTCGCCTCGGCACCTCAACATCTTCAGGCAAGGAGTTGTGATGTGTAACCTTAACACCGTGATGTAACGCGTTGAGCAAAAGGGCTAGATCTGAAACTATTTTTTTTAGAAAGGGAGATCATTTTAGCTGAACTTCTTAATAAGAGTCAGATTTGTCCCATTTCACATATTTCGGTGAGGGTATTGGTTGTGCAAGTTACGAAAGCTAATATAGACCAGAAGATATATTGTCCAGGAAGCATGTGTGCACGCCAAATATGTTTGTTTTTCTTTGTGAGATGGGTTTTAGCAACTATCCAAGGAAGAACATGTTTGGCCATGACCAAAAGATAGGGATATATGTATATGGTTTATTTTTTGATCATCAAAATAGGTATATATGGTTGGTTTTTGTCACCATCTGAACTAGTAAAATACCCTGGCAGTGCAGAAGATAGGGTATTCATCGCAACAAAAGAGTTTTTTTTTTTTTGAAAAAGGAAAGCAACAAAAGAGAGTAAATTAGGGTTTCATCACGAACTCGCCAAAGGCTAATCCCGCCGTTCCAGCGTTATCCTACTATAAGTTGAGTCTTCCTCATTCGTCCTCAGTGACTTCGAGAGATCAACCCCTTCTAAATCACATGTTAGGTAGTATAAAAAAGAAATCCTCACATGCGCTCATGGAATCGGCCTGCTAAAGACGTGGCGTTAGGGGCTGTGCATGTTGTTACAACTTTACTTACTGTTTCAGTACGTGTCTTGTTGATCTAAATGCTTTCCTTAATTAAAAACATACTACTACCTCCTTGCACAGAAAAAGATGTTGGAGATTTATTTAAATTCAAATTGTCTGAATTCTAATGTATCTATACACTAAAAGTATCTAGATACTATAGTCCTAAAAGAACCCCCTCGCATTTGTAGGTACACAACAACATGCGTCGCACAGAAGAAGCGTCGCACAGAAGAAGCGTGTAATTGAAGAATAAGCAAATCTACGTCAGAAGGACAGATGCTGAAAAGACGAAACACCCTTTACGCCCTATGCTGGTACAGCTGGGAACATGTCAATACATCTGTTATCAAGGATGTTATTATCAGGAAAATCTTGCCTCACAACAATTTAACTTTATTAAATCATCATTTACCAATGTTTTCCTCTCTGGCGTGACCATTACACACGTAGTAAAGAATTTAATGGAATCAATGTGGGCTGGAAGCAGCGTAACAAAACTGAAGCTTACACATCCAAGGGAGCTACAAGTGTATGATCAAGCCACTTGGAAAAAATTGTAAGAAACCATAGACAAAATATATTAGACCAATTACACTTTTACTCGGTTGTGTCATGAAGCCCTGTTCTGCTTCGTCTTGGCAATACTGAGAAGATCGCCGAAGAACTTGTCCTCAGGTTTCGATGGCCTGATTGGTTGCCCCATGGAAGGTGATGAAGAGGTCGGCGTCTGGTAGGACGAATTCATCCCCGCATAGGAGCTGTCTTGCATGGAGAGACCATACATACTCTGGGACAGGTCGTTGGTGCCAGGGTACCCATACGCTGGTCTTCCCTGGTTGTAGTACTGTGCAGCTGACTGCTGCACATACGCATATTGCGACGCCATCTGACGACCATACATTTGCTGCTGTGGCATTCCTCCAAACTGGGCGCCCGGCATTTGTTGTGCATACATCATACCTGGCTGCGCTACTGGCATTGGTGAAGGTTGCATACCGGCAAATTGCATGCCTGGCATTGGCATGGACTGTGGTGGCAGATGCCCAAACTGGTTCCCATAGCCTGGCTGCATTTGTGCTCCAACAATTTGGCTGGGTTGCATCGCCTGAGGTGGCATAGCTCCCGGTTGGTTGCTATACATTGGCTGGGTTTGTTGACCTCCCATATAGTTGTTCTGCGGTTGTAATGGCTGCACACCGCCAAACTGGCTTGTTGGAGGTTGGAGAGAATGCATACCACCCGATTGGCCATTTGACATTTCATTGGTTGGCACTGACGGAGCTTCCCAAGGAGGAGGCGGAAGGGCTCCACTTTGATCATCTACAAAATTCAGATAAGACTATCACAAATCCTTCAAACAGACATGCAAAAATGTATAGTCTGTCAAAGATACATACATTTAACTTACAATGATTTACTTTTTCAAAAGATATAAAAGAGATAGACACAGAAAAGTAATGGTCAAAATGGCATTGCATACCGTAGTTTATTTGCTGTGGTGGGGGTGCCACATGGTTGGCAACTTGACCATTCCACCCAGAATTTGTGCCATTAAACTGCGACGCCTGATCATAAGATGTTCCAGGGTTTACAGTATTCCCATTAGAATAGAGTGCCACCTGCTGAGGAGGCTGTTGAGATTGTGCAGGATGTTGGGTTTGTGTGTTGTATGGTTGTGTTCCCGGAACGGTGGGACTTGAATCCAGACCAAAGGGATCAAGTGGTCTGGAATTGCTGTTAGCAGCATTGTTCTGAGAAAATATGTCAACAATTGCCAGAGCACTTTGATTTGAAGTAGAGTCAGCCAATGGGTCAGTGACTGGAACAAGAGCTAGAGAATTTTCTGCTGTAGATGGGGTATCATCCCAGCTAAGAAGATCAACGCTCGAATCAGGTTTTGGTGGGTTTGCTGAGCCATTTGACAACGGAGGTGCTGGAAGCGCTAGTTGCTCAAAAGGAGACTGCTCACTTGTGCTGTTACAAAGACAGGTCAGATTGAAACAGAGGTTAATAAGAGCAGTCATATAAAGAGTACACGTCATTCCTATGAACAGCAAGACACTTTCAAAAGCTGAAATCATTCCTAACATTATGTAGAACTAAGCATGTGCGAACAAGGTAGGAGAAGACTAGGAACCTTTGGTTTGGATCTGTTTTAGAATCTTGGCTTATGGGGTCACCGATATCCACTAGTGCTTGCTCTTTCTTAGAGTCCTGGTTTGCAGAATCCTCGGTATCTACAAGTGCCTGCAGAGACTTTGGTTTTTTCTCCACTCGGACTGCAATGCCTGCAGCAATTGCGTCGTGTCTTGCAAGAACACGCTGTAAATCATCATTCAGGGCAAGCCCTTGCGATAAAAGTTCCTCATCCCTGTGAATAAGAAAGGAAAAAAATTAGTCAAATAATAAGTAGATTCAATGCAACAGAGACAGCTAAACAAACAGAACAAGCTACTCGTGTCAGCTTTTAATGACTCTGATGCTTTTGGAGTATCCAGATACTTTAACATATATCTCATGTCTTCTTGAGTAATACGATCGAATACCACAGAAAAAAAGTTACACATGAATAATAGACAAAACTGGTAAGATTAAAGAAGCAGAAATTTCAACATCCTCTTACCAGACGATTCAGAAAGGTGCTTAAGAAAGTAAACCTCACGGCCATATACATATCTACCTATATCTTCGAATGTGCGATTTGCTAACATTGGATACAGAAAACTAAACAAATGCTAATGTAAAATTTAGTGGATTGGATTCAAAAGTAAGTGCACTCACGAGGCAGTATTAACTAGTTGGACCACTCTCTGCTTGTAAGTGCGGCACTGATCAACAAGCTCCACAATTACCTCCTGCCTTAGTCCCTGTGTGCATAGCATTTCAATATATAATCAACAAACCTCGAAAAATGTAAGTGTAGAGATTTTTATATTATTATGCATGCCATGAATACAGCAAGAACACTACACACTTTGAATTTCTGCTTAAAATGCAGTTTCTTATTCCAAATTATGTCGATTATTTTCTTTACATTGTTTACTGCTTTATACTGAAGATTTCGAGGACAAGGGTGTGCCCAACACCTAATTTAAGACACGGATGTTCCTGAAACCATAAACTCTAAGGGTAGCCAGATAAGTTTCACGCTTTGATACCTTACTTTATGGTAACATAGATAACAGGGGGATCATAGTATTCAAACGATGTAACTTGGATTCAATACGGACAGGAGTGGTTATAGCCTTATAGGTCATGTATAAGACAGTTGGCCTTGAAGCCCTGGCATCTTGGACCTCACATTGGATATCATGAATACTGAATAGTTCAATGAATGTAAGCAATTAGTACAAAAAACATATTTTAAAGACAGGCTCATATTTGAAAACTGATCAGGACATATTTCCCAAAAGAAACATGTTGGGTTTTTTTGTAAGCCGGTAAATTCGAAAATAACAAAACAGAATACCATGTTCAGCCGTTGGTTGTAACTCTAATATATAATACTAGGTCCATACTTTTGTGCAGGTTGAATTAAAAAGCATGCTTATGGAATTTTGGTACCTCTCTGTTTCCAGGGTCTAAAGCATTCAGCATCTCTGCTAATACATCCATGATACCACGAGCATTCTGAATCTCTGACATACTGAAAATAAAAGCAGTACTCAGTTCATTCCATCCAAAAAGAACATCAGATTGCTACATGAAATAAGGTAAACTAGACTGAAGTAGACATGTTGATCAAAGATGCGCACTGGAGACACAAGAAAGAAAACTAATTATAATGACCCGCACTCTGATTACAGTATAGCGATTATACACACGATCTGAAGAGAAGACAAAATGACACCAGTCATTCTTGAATTTACCATTTCTAAAAGGATTATACATGAACATTCATCTCATGTGAGCGCATGAAGTTGATAATAAATCATGAAGAAGCTTAAGTTGCAATGTAGACAAGATGTGGAAATCATGGCACATACGTAATACTATAGTTTCATGTTGTTTTTTACTTCATAATACGGAACCAAATCTCTAGGCCAGTACAACAGAAGTGGCAGAAACTAACCTTACACAAGATTCCAAACTCTTGTTTACATTTTCTATCACAAACTGCCATACATTAAAGTGGGAACAAGGTAATACTAGTGAGCACAATTATAAAGTGAAAAGAAGTTTTTTTAGTAAAGAGATCAAATAATAAAGGCAATACTGGCTGTTAGAATCTACACTTGGTTCACATTTTATGAGCACATCACAAAATCGACAACCCTCCGAAGGATGCCACGAAGTTTTGGTCATTTGCAGGATCAACACAATACCAATTAGAATATTATTATTAATTCCAAAATCTATGATAAACAGATAGAGAGGGAAAAGGGTCCTATCTTTCCTTAGAAGCCCCTGTCATTGGCTAATGCTCGACCTTATATCTTTCTTTCTCTTCAAAGGACAGATAGGAATTCGCATAACCCTTCTCTTTTCTGAATCCTAAGTGGTACTATCAGTCTAATGTGTTCTAGCAGATAACCATAATTTTGCAGTCTCCATGAGAAAATTTACGATTTTGTGGTGTGTTTCAGTAAATGCCAATCAAGTGTAAGCCCAGAAGCAATTTTTTGCCAGTAGAAATGTGTCATCTCAAAGCAGAAAATGACAGCTAAAAGAAAGCAAGCACACCTCAGAGCAGGGAAGTCATTTCCAGCAGAAGATTCAGCTTCATCCCGTTGGTCAGGACTACGCATACTTTTCTCTGCTGGAGACTGACCATTAAACAGCGGTGCAGGTCTGTCGGACCTCTTGGGGAATTGAGCTCCAGCACGCTGCAAGGGGGAATAAGCATAATTATTTTAAGCAGCAAGGTAAATTTGTAGAATCAAGATAGAACCATTGCATTCAATGTCTTGCATACTGAATGACATTAAATTTAAGACAAAATAATAATATAATATCAGTAGTAACATTTTAAAACAGAACAACTGTGCTAAGTGAAAATTCAGAGCCTAATAAATAAATTGGGCTTGAAAGTATACCACCAACTCATGGTATGCTGCATAGAACTGCGGATATCTGGAACGTGGTCCCCCCAAAGCTTCTTGCCATGTATCTACTAGAACCAGAACCTTCTCTTTGACGCGTGGATCAGACTGTAAGATGAGACAAATATAACATCATACAGTTAGCAGACTGGGAGAAAACAACTGAAGTTTCAGAACTTTGACGGATGATATACCTTTTTCTTCACTATCTTGACCATCTCATGCAACACATCTCTCTCTGCAACATGCATGTGGAATATATCCCCACAGTTCTTTATTGCAGTTTCCAGCAGCTGAAATAGAACAATATTATCAGTTCATCATCAAGACAACAAATGATTCCTGCTTACATGTTCAAATGATAATGAATCATAAACTAATGGAACATAAAATTATCAAAATAAACTGATTCCAAACCAGTTATGTCCTCACCAACTATCCTAGTTTTTTTGTTGGTTGGACAAAGAACTAATAATATACAAGTTAATTATGTGACACCGTCTGATTTATAGGCTGCAATAACCTGTCCAACCATTTTCAAGTACACCATGATTTTTAGTGGTGTTGCAAGCTGCATTGGTATGATGAAATAAGCACCTACTCATGAAGCATACAAGGAAGATGCACATGCAAACAAGGTATTTAGATAATACAGACAAAAATGTGCAAATACAGCTAAGTAGCAGCCATGTATGTTTGATGTTATTGAAAAAGCACAGCTAAACTACTTTTCTTCTTGATGACTACAGCAAAGTAGCAATAACACCACTGAAGAACAGAGGTTGCAAATAAACTTACAGTTAATGCAAGAAGCTGAACTTTTGGATTTTTGTGCCCAATCCTTTTTCTGAGAGCCTTCACGACATCTTTGGATTGGCTGTTACCAGGCGAACAGTTAACTAATAAATATCAATAACTGACAATAAATAAAGCATGCATCGCAGGAAACAAACAGTAGCTATAACCCTATAAGTCAAGATACTTCTGCCGTGTCAGCTCAACTATTTGATCTCAAATCGTAATAGTTGGATTAGCAATCAAGGAAAGCAACCTATATGATAAGTTTGAAAAGCTAGAATAGAACCTAAATGTTGTTCAAAACCTGCAGACATATTAAACAGGCAAACTGCATCAACTTTTGTGGGTTCCATTGCTAATTTAGTAGCAACAAGTAATAACTAATAAGCAGTCAACTGCAGTAATAAATAATAACTATAAAACATTGCATCGAAGTGTTCGTCTAAGAAGTAGCTCGGGAAATAGGAGGGGCAAGTAAAACTGTAGAAGCAGATCTAAAAACTAAAGCTAAGCAAAATTATAAGGCACTAGCAATATTGACGCAATTAGTATCTTCAGAAGATATAGTCATTTACATGATTACATAAGGAATCAACTCGGCTCCTTTGATTCATAGGTTAGGAGAAGTGTAGGGATAAGAAACGTATAGGATTTGGATGCCATGTCTAGTAGAATCCCATGGGAAGAGGAATTCACTTTGATTGTGGTGAAGGAATTTTTCATGAGGTCCAACCTAATGCTTTTCTCCTATGAAATTTACACTACAAGATTCCTATGGGGATATGATCCTATGAATCAAACGGCTTCCACAAGAAAAATTCCATAGGATCGCAATCCTACATAAATCCTTTGAAAATCCCATGAATCAAAGGAGAAACATGATTAAAGGAACAGTAACTACTGAAAAACGATGGACAGCAGTTGACCTATGTCGACATGTTATAACTTATAAGAGTACCTTGGCCATTCCCACATGACGCAAAATAAATAAAAAACAACCAACAGTATCCCCAGAACTTCTTCACTCCAAAATCTTCAGATGTCAGAGTTTAACATGAAGAACTAGGCTAGGTCAGTTAGAAAGATTGTGGGTAGCACCACGGATTTCAGTAAGAACTTTGGCAAACAAGCAATTCAGCATTCAATTAGCATTGTGACAATAATTTTTCAAGGCTGATTTAGAATGATAGAATCTAATTATGTATCATCCATCCCAATATTGTTAGTTAGTCCATCTGGCCCCATTTAATTGGCGCATATGTAAACTGGACATAGCAGATTTGAATGTATGGGCTTCGACAATTAAATCGGGCCGGAGGGAGTATAATATTTCCAGCCTGCCACTACATAACATAGAAACAGCAACCCAAAGGATTATACCAACTAGAATATTCTTAGCTGTCCTCCGGGTTGTAAGGAACTTCACAGCACTCCTCATCTTTCATGCAACTTCTGCATATGTTGTCAGACTGAATAACCTGCCCTCTTCATGCAGCTCTAAGCAAGTGCCTCCAGGAGCAGCACTGTTTGTTTCCATTCCTACTTTCTATGTTTTGCCTGAAGGTGCATGAACTCCGCATACCAAACTTATGAAACTCTGGGTTTACTGAATGAGTAGATTGAGTGACATTATCAGAACCTGAATATTTTGTCCTCGCCAAAAAAATAGGTGTGTAAGGGCAAATGTTTGAACATAAATCTGGGTCATGGGCTTTCTCCCCTTACAGAAATTTGCATGATGTAAAATAAGCCTTTGCTTCATTTTCCAGCAAAACAAAAGGGTCCAAGGACTAGAACGCTCAAGCCAGTTGACTCAATTGCAGAATGCCATTCCCACTTGGCGTAGCCAGCCAACGGAACACCAAGCACGAAGCAACTGTTCTCCCAAAGGACCGAATGTTCTGAGAAACCAGAACACAGATGGAGGTTGCCAGATCCACCGACCACCGCTTGCGAAATCCCAATTCACGATTCCCCCGGACAGCCAGGCCACCGGATTGCAAACCGAAATTTCGCTTCGCCGCTTCAGGAAGATCCAAATTCGAGCCGTTTGTCTGGTATCGTATCGGTGAAACGAAACCGCTCATAAAAGCCGAGCGCCTGCCAGAATTTGTCGGAACTGGGAGCAGTTCCAGCAATTACGTCGTCAGACGACATAAAATGACACTACTCCGTTCTACCCAGATCGCGCCAACTACATCCATGTCATAGATAGCTCCCAGCGCAAAACGCTGGCCACCGCTGAGCTAATCACCCAACGCCCGAACCACGCGTAGCAACATAGTACTATCTGGCAAAGGGGGCACCGAATCCGCGCGCGCGCGGAGCGGAGAGGGGGCGTACCCGGGATCGCGGTTGCAGATGTCGCAGATCTCCATGTTCTTGGCCCAGTCGGGGCCGATGAGCATGTCGCTGCTGGCCCGGTCCACCATGGCTCCGGCCATGGTCGGCGGCGCCCGACCGACCCTGGCCCCGGAGGCTGCGCTCCTCGGCTCGGCTGGATTCGGATCGGGGGCCGGCGATTGGGTGCGAGGTCGAGGTCGAGGCCACCGCGCGCCACCAGATTGGCCTCGTGTTCCTTTCTCGGTGGGCGGCCTGGCTTCTTCTAATTTTCTGTTTTGGTTGTTTATTGGCCGTTGCGAAAATTAGCTGTACTGTAGTACAGGTACAGCGGCGTGTGCGCACCGTGAATGTTCGATGCTTCGACGACGAGACGGAGATGATGATGATGTGATAATAATGGAGCGATTAGATTACGTGGGAAGTTATTGGGCAGTTAGGTGAGGTGAGTGTCTGGGTGTAGGATCTGGCGGTGGCAGCGTGTGTTCTTGTGTGATCTGAGCTGTCCGACACACTAACTTTGGAGCGCGTCATCGTTACCTTTGTTTAGCTTCATCTAATTTAATACAGTAATATTTTCTCCAACTAGACTTCAGTTTGGAAGCGTGGAATGAAAAATAATACGTTGAAACAAAGTACTCCCTCCCATTCAAATTGATTAATTCAATTTTATATAGATGTGCTTCTAAAACTTTTATCTCTTCAACCACAGACCTAAAATGTTTTATTTTTATTGTTAACTTAGCCGTGACGAGACCTTCGAAACTACATCTCATATTAACATGTTTAGGCAACAAGTTTATCGATGATTGTTAGATTATACACTGCTTACTTCGTAAATTCATGTACAACATTCCCCACCAACAAACGGTTGCATGATCCTCTTAGGTCTTAAAAACACTTGTGCTATTATCGCGGCAATTGTTTGCTCCTATCTTGTAACTACTACTACCTCCGTTAGAGACTATAAGACCTATGAGTTTTTTAAACCGTTAGATATTATAAGGCCTCTTTCATTTATTGTCCTCTACCTCAATGTATGTTCTCATTTTTCTCTACTCCCTTCGGATCGGTTTAACAAGTACACGCAATTCAAGACAAACTTTGACCATTAGTTTGGTTAACAACATATGAATTATATGTCTACAAAATCTATACCACTAGATTTGTATTCAAAAAAGGTGGCGAGATCGATCAATGGGAGTGGCACTTCTTGGGTGTTTTCTGGTGGCCCCCTGAAGAAATCTCAACCCAATGCAATGCCATCACCACCGCGAGCCTCGTCGGTTCCTGCAAGTTTCTATCATAATTCAGCAACACGTAGTGTAGCTCTGGCTGCATCTCAGCCGTTTGACTTCCCCTATGTTTTTTCTCTCACAAAACTAAGGTACCGCCCGCGTTTAATGTCTTCTTCCGCGTCAAGGACAAGAAGCAAGGTGCACGGGAGGGAAAACAACATGATGCGCAGGAGGGCAAGCGGTAGGATGCGCAGGACGCAACCTTGTGCCAACTGACGCCGCTGGGCAGACTCTCTTCCGATGCTGTGATTTCAGATGGTGGTATGGGTATGTGGTAGGCGCAAATGGAGATTGGTCGCCCTTCTTGGCTTCCCCTGGGATTAAGAGCTTGTCAATGTCTACACTTGTCGACGGATTTCTCTACCAGCAATACCGGATTTTGAAGCTACCCCGGATAAATTTGTGTTCAAGTCTAATGGTCAACTTGTTCAACTGCTGAAGATAGCTATTTGCCGAGTTCTGAAAGATGCTTCAAATTTTACGTGTTTCTCTGTTCTCGCCGTCTTCAACTCGGCAATTGCCATCCTTCACTGTTCTTATAGCAGATGGACATTTCTTGAGAACCAGTTCAACACGTTTCGCTACTCCAATGGAATCCACAAGGGTAGGGGTCTTGTATTTGATGTAACTTAGGCATGCGTTGTTTATGCATGGAATCTTCTTACTTGGGGGTGATTTGTTTCATCTCGTATGATGTATTTTAGCTATTAGCTGCTATTTTCAGTTTTAGTTTTAGCATTTCTTTTTCTTGTGCAGTTTTTGTATGGTTTTGACCTCCCTGTATCTTTTCCCCCTCTTTATTCAATAAAAAGCAGCAGCGATATGCCTTCAGACAAAATAAAGTGTTTTAGCTATCATTATTCATGTATGTAAACAAGTTTTGCTGAACTGACTTCAATATGTGCTTTCGTTTGCAAGGTCCTGTGTTGATCAGCTCAGCACCCCTGTCGATAGTCGATAATGAAGATCGGTACAATATTGGCTTGTGGTGGTTAGCAAGAGTTCTTGATGGTTCTAAAAAAATCTCTCCATACCTAGGGAGATACTGACATGTGGGATTATACTGGACTATTTCGAGGTTTTCCTATTGCTTCTACCTGTTCTGGTCATCAGGGTTGCACTATTCGTGCGTACGATAATGGGTTTGGCTGCGAGGTGTACTGCATGGCAGTTACTTCCACCAAGGCCATGGAGGAGGGTTGTTTCGCTTGAATCATATTCTCTTTTCCTTGGAGTGAACTGTCTGATTATCATTCCAGTAGAAGACGGATAGAACATTTCCATAAAAATATGGCGAGAAGCAACTCTGTCTACACCTCGCACCATGCAGCAACCTTGCATATTCTCCTAAGCTTGACCTTCGTTGCTTCCGACTGCTCATTGCTTCATGTGTATATGCGTCCATAGAGATAAAGGTCCTTGAACTGAAACTTGTTTATGAAAGCCCTGAAGGCTGCCATGGTACGCCTATTGAACATGTTGTTGTTCTTGTCCTCAGCCTTGACAATGACAAGGTTAAAATCACCGGCAACAAACAGTGGAACAGTCGGCTGCAGAGTGTTCTGAACATATGATTTCAAATCGGCGAAAAATTGCAGCTTGTCAGCGTCATCCTAGGGACATAAACAGTGATCATATTAACATGCATTTTTTATTCGGTAAGCACGCCCTAGATGAGAGAGCTCGTCGCTGTGAGTAGGCCCCATCAGCCCCCCGCACCCTCTCCTCCCGCACCCCAAAACCCTAGCCGCCTACCGCCGCCGGGCAAAGACCACGGGGCGTGGCGGTGGCCTTTCCTCGGGTCGCGCTGGGGACGGCGGCCGGGTTCATCCCCCGATGCTGCGGTGCCCCCCCCCCCCCGCTGGATGTGGATGGCTGGGCGGCGGCCAGTCTGATCTGTGTTGCGGCCCCTCCGCCTCCCGTCGGCGGCACACCGGTGGTGGATGGTGGTGGGCGGCGGACTGTGCCATCCCCTCCTCCTCTAGCCGGTGCGTGGTGATGATCTTGGGGTCCTCCCGCGGCACGAGGTCGCCCGGGGCAGCAGCCTTGTGTTCGACGGTGGAGGCGGTCCTCTTCTTCGCCGGAGATGGTCGGCCTGCGGATGGTGGTGCTGGGTCTTTCGATCTGTCGCTGCGTACCGGTGGAGGGCTGGCGTTCGGCTGCGGCGGTGCCCAGGGCGTTTGCGGTGTCTCCGGACAACGCGATTTGTGCTTGGTGTCTCCGGCAGCAGCTGTGGTTAGCCTAGGATGGTCGCCGGCGTGGGGGCCCGACCTGAATAAAGGCGGCGGTCCTAGGGTCTCTCTTGGGCGAAGATGAAGACTGACATGTGGTTTACTCTTCTCGATCTGGCAGGAGTATTGAGTTCCGGAAGGCGCGCGCTGCCAGCAAATGTAACAATGCTTTTTTTGCCTGGAGGTTGCTGGATTGGTGGTATTCGGTCGTGCGCACCCATGCTTTTATTCTGGCCGATTGGTTTTGGAGGCAGCGGCGCGAAGCTCTGGTTTGTGTTGGCATCAAGTGACATTTTGATCCATGATGCAGTGAGATGAAGGGAATAACATGAAGGCCGGAGCGGAGGACTAGCTTAGAGAGGTTCAAGTCTCCGCGTTGTTGAGAGACTTGCTTGGTGTCCCGGGATCCGCAGCAGTGATATGGAAACGGGGGCGGTGACATAGGCATCCCCAATGGGCCTGCCGAAGATAGTACCCGGGGTTTACTGAAGGCCCATGACTCGAAGAATAAGAAGAATCGGAAGCCCAAGTTGATATTAAGGAAAGTTAGAGTTGTATTAGGAGATGATGTTTGTAATCTTGCGGGATGAGTTGGAAACCCTCCCGGACTCTGTAACTTGTACAATACGAATCCCTCGGCTCCACCTCCTATATAAGGGGGAGTCGAGGGACAAAGAAAACATCGAATCATTGTCTCTCAAACCCTAGTTTTCATAATCGTCGAGTACTTTTCGGCTGAAACCTTCGAGATCTACTTGCCCTCTACTTCCAACTAAACCCTAGTCTACAACCCGTAGGCATTGACAAATTAATCCCTTGTCAATTGGCGCCGTCTGTGGGAATTAGAGGCGTCAAGGATCTGATCTCGATGGCACGTTCAAGATCGTCGACTTCATCAACTGCAAGCAACGCGATGGATCGAGGTAAACAGATCGCAACTGGTCCTGCCGATTTTTTTCCTCACCCGCCCTCCCGTTTGGATGCATATGCGTATCTGGAGGAGCCTATGGAGATGACGTTCGGAAGATTCCACTTTCGCGTCGAGAAAGAGGGAGCGTATCGTCTCGAAATTCCGATCTCGTCGGGATTATCGGCGGTTGATTCCGATTTTTCGAGTTCAACATCGTCAATCGAGTCAGGCGAAGAGGAGACTTCATCGCCACGCTTCATCAGCACCAGGGCAAGCGAAAAGCTCGCCAAGATCTTCAGCGACATGTCCTTCGAGTCATCTGCGGACTCCTATATAAGCGATGACTCGAGCAGTGTCGACAGCTTTAACTTCATCGACAAATCCACTACAGTGGGCAAGGTCTTCACCAATCTTTATGATGGTGCCACCAAACCCAGCACAGATCTAAATACAAAATACCATCAGATTTATGCCATCGGAGAGCCAAGCCGTGATCAGGAGGAAACATCTGAGGCTTTCGACGATTTGGGAAATCCATACGTCGATCCCTCTGATTTACGACGAGGTCTAGGCAACAAATATGTCGGACCTGAGCCTCGTGATAGAGTTCAACTCCCGCAAGCAGCATGGGATAGAGCCGCAAGAGCTATGGACGGCTCAGAACCAATGGCCACAACAGCCACGCCAGAAGAGTTGCAAGCATATCAATATAGGCTCGCACGAGCTGCAAGGGAATTGGAAAAACAGATAGCTGCTCTGAATAGAAGAAAGGAGGCAGCCTCCGCATCAAGCAGGCGAAGAGCGGAGTTAAGCCGACAATCTGGAACTTCGGGAGATAGCCACAGGGAAGCTCGGAACAGAGCAAGATCAAGGTTGCAAAACATACCTGAAGGAGAAAGAGAGCACTTGGTTCAAAACCTCGACATGTCTTTTATGTCGATAGACACGAGAGGGAACATCATCCCCAAGACACCAGAAGCTGGGTATATGGCGACACAGGCTTTTATCCTTGCATCCAGGCCACCTCCAGGAGATCCAAGGGAGGCACTGTACAACATGGCAATGGCAGGAGTCAGAGCCATGGGAACGGCGTTTGCATCAACACCTCCCGAAGGAACAGCAAGGCAAAATAAATTACGACCTGCGGCAGCAGCAGCAGCAGCTCCTGAGGGAACAAGTGGAGCAAGAGACACAGCAGCACAAGCAAGGGTGGACATAGCACGACAAAGTAGAAGGGAACATCGGCATTCCCCAGAACTAAACGACGAGGATATGTGCGGTTTGCCATGCTTCACAAGGAGAGTCCGAAAAACTCGAGTCCCTTCGGGATTTAAGTTGCCTGATAACTTCAAGAAATTCGACGGCCTGCAAGATCCAGAGGATTGGCTAGTTGATTACCTCGAGACGGTGAAGCTCACAGGAGGGACCAGAGCAACAGCTATGCAAAGCATCCAGGTGCATTTGAGTGGAGCCGCGCGATCTTGGATAAAGAAACTTCCTCCAGGATCTATCGATAGCTGAGATAGCTTCGAGGACGTATTCGTCAATAATTTCCGGTCCACCTGCAAAAAACCTGCATCGCTAGAGGAATTGAGGGCGTGTCGACAAAAGCCAGACGAACCAATGAGAAAATACATCCAAAGGTGGAATATCATTAAAAACTCGGCAGAGAATATATCTGACGAGAGAGCAATAGATGCGTTTGTCGCAGGAATCAGGCGAGGAGATTTTGTCGAGGATTTGGGGAGGACCAATCCAAAGACAGTATCCGCATTAATGGAGATAGCAAACAGATGGGCAGATGGAGAAGATGATGTTCACAACAAACGGCATAGGTCACCAGAGGAGGACCGCGGCCGAAATTATCAAAGTAGGCGACGATTTCCTCGGCAGTACTCGAGTTATGATGCTCCTGGGCAAATTTCGGCTGGCTTCCGAGCAAGCGCCGGAGGAAACAACAGAGATGATTACCAGAGGAGCAACGAGCAGCGAGGCGACAATAGAGATGACTCTCGAAACAATAGGCACAATACTGGGTCAAGGTTTCAGAGGCCTTTCGTGTCTCCCGAGGAGATGATGAACGGGCCGTGTCAGATGCATTTTTATCTCGACAATAACGGAAAAAGACAGTCAGGACACTTGCAAAAGGATTGCCGAAATTTCCAGGCAATGTTAAGGTGGGCAGGGCATGCTAATGCTCAGGCAGCGCACAGAAATCCTCAAGGACCCAGGAGTGAGATTCACTTGGCACCTCCTCCCGCGATTACGGACGAAAATCGACATCAACTTAGAATAGCGGCAGCACCTGCACCACCGCCTTATGTTGATCCCAACTCTAACGGAGCGGTCTCGATGATTCAGAAAGGCAGGCCATCCAATAGAGCTCAGAAAGTAATCTCACGACAGGTGTTCATGGCAGAAAAGATGCCTCCACCAACAGTCGAGTATCTTAACTGGTCAGGGCAAGATATTGGCTTCACAATAGCGGATCATCCACTGCAAGTTCCTCGACCTGGGCAATCAGCACTTATCTTACCAGCAGTAATTGCAGGATTCGACATATCTCGAGTGTTCATAGATGGCGGCAGCAGTTTAAACCTTATGTATGCAGATACACTAAGGAAGATGAACATATCCCTAGCAAACCTAAAACCAACCGACACGCGATTCCACGGTATCACACCGGAGAAGCTAAGTTATCCGCTGGGGAAGATTAATCTCGATGTTCAGTTTGGGACCCGAGAAAACTACAGAATAGAGAGGCTGGAATTCGAAGTCGTGGATTTCCCATCACAATACCACGCTTTGTTGGGACGCCCAGCATATGCTAGGTTTATGGCGGTACCACATTACACGTACCTGTTGTGGAGGATGTCTGGACCTAAGGGACCAATCACAGTCAAAGGAAGCTTTACGCTAGCTGATAAGTGCGATAAGGATTTTCATCGACTGTCAGAAACTTTCGGGATGCAAGCAGAATACATGGCGTCAAGACTCACGACTGACTATGATGTGCTGCCAGATGTAGGAAGGCCAAACAAAGAATCAACTTTCAACACTGAGAAAAATTCTAAGGAGGTGCAGATTCACCCGACAAACCCAAAAAAGACGACGTCCATTGCGACAGACATGGACCTCGCATAGGAAAGCACGCTCGTCGAGTTCCTCCGTGAGCACTGGAAAATCTTCGCATGGTGTCCAGCTGACATGCCAGGAGTACCCAGGGAACTTGCCGAGCACCACCTAAACTTGGATCCATTAGAGAGACCAATAAAACAACCTTTGCGGCGTTTTTTGGAGCCAAACTGCAAAGCTATGCTGTCAGAAATCGATCGACTAAGAGAAGCTGGTTTTATCAAGGAGCTGCATACAGAGGCCACATGGGTAGCAAATCCAGTGTTGGTGCCGAAGAAAAACACTAAAGTCCTTCGCATGTGCGTCGATTTTACGTGTCTCAATAAACATTATCCAAAGGATCACTTTCCCCTCCCGAGGATCGATCAAATTATCGACTCCACGGTAGGATGTGAACGTCTTTCCTTCCTGGATGCATACTCTGGTTATAACCAGATCAGATTGAAAGAAGAAGATGAGGTCAAAACAGCGTTCATCACACCTTACGGCGTGTTTTGCTACAGAACAATGCCTTTTGGTCTAAAAAACGCGGGAGCAACATACCAGAGGATGATGCAGAAGTGTTTGGCGACACAAATTGGAAAAAACGTACAAGTGTACATCGACGATGTCGTCATAACATCAAAGAAGGGGACAACATTAATCGAGGATCTGAAGGAAACCTTCGACAACCTCGACAAGTTCTGTCTCAAGTTGAACCCGACGAAGTGTTGCTTTGGCGTCCCCGCAGGAGAACTTCTTGGGTTTCTAGTTTCAGCAAGAGGGATTGAAGCAAATCCCGAAAAAATCCAAGCTATCGTAACAATGAGGAAGCCAACAAAGTTGAAGGAAATACAGCAGCTAACTGGGCGAGTCGCAGCTTTAAGCAGATTCGTTGCCAGGCTAGGAGAAAAAGCGTTACCGTTCTATGCTTTAATCAAGTAAGGAGAGAAATTCCAGTGGAATGAAGAGGCAGATCGAGCCTTCGAGGATTTGAAGCGCACAATTTCGACACCACCAATCTTGGTGGCGCCGAAAGAGAAGGAACCTCTCCTGCTATATATCGCAGCCACACCTCAGGTGGTTAGCACGGCGCTAGTCGTTGAAAGAGAGGAAGAAGGAAAACTCCATGGAGTGCAAAGGCCGGTATATTTCATCAGTGAAGTTTTATCGCCTTCAAAATAGCGGTACCCGCAGTACCAGAAGCTAGCATATGGAGTAATTACAACAGCAAGAAAATTGTGCCACTATTTTTCGGCACACCCGATAATAGTGGTCAATGAAGCACCTCTATCAAACATACTGAACAATCCAGAAGCTACAGGGCGTGTCTCCCTTTGGGGAATAGAACTTTCCCCTCGGGACATCACGTATGAAAAAAGAAAGACAATCAAGTCGCAAATTCTGCCAGATTTCATTGCAGAGTGGATGGAGTTGCAAAACACAGGACCCCCAGATTTGTCGAGAACTTGGACCATGAATTTCGATGGATCCAAGAGAGTAGAAGGAGCTGGTGCAGGGGTGATACTCATATCACCTGAAGGCGACAAATTGAAATATGTCCTACGGATGACGTTCCCAAACGCATCTAACAATGAAGCAGAATATGAAGCTCTTATACACGGGATGAAGATGCGAAAGCTTGCGGCGCAACTCGACTAAAAATCTTCGGCGACTCACAATTGGTAGCTCAGCAGGTTATGAACCAATGTGATGCAGTCAATGACAGCATGGTGGCATACAAGGAGGTGTACAACGAGCTTGAGAAGCTGTTTGATGGATACAAAGTAAATCACATTATTAGACTGAGCAATGATGAAGACGATGTTCTCGCAAACATCGGGTCGCAGTGTCTTGCAATCCCGCCAGGTGTGTTTTGGGAAGAGATAGCTGAGAGATCCACAAAGCCAAAGAAGGCGCAGAAGAAGACGAAGGAGGAGAAAACTTCGGCACCTCCCAAAGAAGCTTCAGACGACGAAGAGGACCAGGAACTGGTGATGATGGTACAAGTCCCATGGATGCAAGCGTACATATCGTATATCCTAAGGAAAGAAATACCCGGCGATCCAGTTGAAGCAAGGCGAGTTATTCGACGATCCAAAGCCTTCACAGTGGTCAAAGGGGAATTATATAAGCGAAGTATTTCGGGCGTGCTGCAAAGGTGCGTTACGCCCGAAGAAGGAAGGAAAATCTTAAAGGACGTACACGAGGGAATATGTGGTCATCACACGAGCAGTCGAGCTATCGCGGCCAAGGTTTTTCGGGCTGGATTTTACTAGTTGACAGCAATCGAGGATGCAAAAGAGATAGTACGAACCTGCGACGCGTGCCAGAGATTTGCCTTGAAGTTCAGAGTCCTACCTTTCAGGGTGAAAACCCAAGGTCTGGCTTTAACTGGTTGTGTCTGGCAATGGCCTTGTTGGAGGCATTGTTTTTAGAGCGGAGACTATCTTCGTGGTGAAAACCTAAGATCTTTGGTCGGGCGACGACGGTGCTGGTGCACCATTTCCTTCTTGGAGGCGTCGTTTTTGGAGATTCTGTATTTTAGGTTATGTCTCGGTGGTGGTTGTATTGTTGTTGCTAAGCCTAGGATGCTATTTTTGATAAAGGGAATATATTAATATCAAAATATACCAACTACACCAAGCCTCTACAACAACGCTCCACCCTAATGGCAGTGCGGATGCACACAACCAAAAAAGAGGAAAGAAAACTAAGAAATAAAAGTCCTGCTATAGCATTCTAGACCTAGCAACAGCAATACAACCACCATCGTGACAACACCTGAAGTACAGACTCTCCAAAAGCGGCGCCTCCAAAAAGGAAACAGTACACCAGCGCCGTCGTCGCCCGACCAAAAGTCTTAAGTTTTCACCCTGAAGATAGTCCACACACTCAAAACAATGCCTCCAACAAGAACATTTCCAGGCACAACCAGTTAAGGACAGACCTTGTTCACCCTGAGAGGTAAGACTTTGAACTTCTCCTAAGCTGCCGCCCCCACATGCATACCACTGCTGCAGAGCTCTAAACGCCAAGCAGATCCCTCAGCATCACGGAGACTCGAACCTCGTTTAGCCAGTCCACCAATCCGGCCTTCATGATATTCCTTCTTCTGACTTCACCATGGAGTCACTTGATGTTAACACAGAATAGAGCTTCGCGCCGCTCCCTCCAGAACCAAACGGTCGGAATAAAAACATGGGTGCGCGCGACTGAATACCACCCGATCCAGCAAACTGCAGGCAAAGGATGCACTGTTCCATTTGCCAGCGGAGCTTTCCGAACTCATCTCTCCAGCCTAGTATGCTATAGCGCGACTTTTGTTTCTTAGTTTTTTTTAGTTGTGTGCATCCGTACTGCTATTAGGGCGGTGTGTTGTTGCAGAGGCTAGGTGTAATTGATATCTTTTGATATTAATATATTTCCTTTATCGAAAAAAGCACGCCCTAGACGGAGAGAAAAGAGGTTGTGACATGCTGATTTGAGACAAGGAATTTACTCCCCTTCCAAGGTACTAAAATTCCCCCTCTTGTTCCGTCAGGTGGGGTAAAATCAGTGAACTGAGAACACAGCATTGATGCACTATACTTAGGTCTACAAACTGGAGTTTTGATTCTTGCAAACAAACTACCCCAACATTGGAAGGGAATATTTACCAAAGACTGGATTTCCAATTCGTGTCATCAAATGATGTGTTGAGCAAGTTTATCTCCATGGGAATCTTGAAGAAGACCGTCGGTGATGGTCTTTCCCGTGCTCGCTGGGTCAAGAAACCCAATCTAACTTTGAAGGCTAAGGTGGTCCTTGTGGACGAAGGAAGAGAAGAGGAAGAAGATGAGGAGCGTTGGTCCCGGGACCAAGTATACTTTCAATAAGCACATGGCTCTAGCTTCAATAAGAGCATGTCTAACAGCCCCGTATTCTTCTGCCCCGTATAACACGAGTATTTCGTCCTGTATCAAAAAAATTGCTCACGGAAGAACCATTCCGTCTAGCAGAGCCTATATTTCGCCCCGTATTTAAAAAAAATTAAAACCCCGGGAAATTTATCGATAGTTCATCTTCATTGATCATACTACGGATCATACATACATTACGAGATCCTACATCTAATCGTTAAGGATGACGAATGGGATGAACGCGATGGCCGCCACCTCCTCCTGTGCCTCCCGCGCCTCGAATTCCCGGACGGCGGCGATGGCCGCCGCCTCCTCCTCTGCCTCCGCCCGAGCCTTCTCGGCGGCATCCTTCTCGGATGCGGCCACCGGCAGCAGGAACGCCGCATCCTCCTCTGCCCCCTCCGCTTCCTCCTCGCCGGCTGGCGGATCTCCTCCGCTTCCTCCGCCCGAGCCTTCTCGGCGGCATCCTTCTCGGATGCGGCCACCGGCAGCAGGAACGCCGCATCCTCCTCTGCCTCCTCCGCTTCCTCCTCGCCGGCTCGCGGATCTCCTCCGCTTCCTCCGCCGCTTGTGCTGCCGATGAGCGCCGCCCACGCCGCCTTCGACGCGCGGTCACGCTCCCACTGGGCGCGCCACTTCTCGAAGTCGCCGCCGCTCATCGGCTTGAGCGGCGGATCTTCTTTGTACCACCGCCCGCCCGCGGCGAACTCACGGAGCGATGGCGGTATGTACAGCGCGCCGGCGTACCGGCACGCCGCACAGCGGCTCCCGACGGCGGAGCGCTTGCATTGGCGCCGCCACGCCTCCTCGACGGTGTCCGGCGAGCGGGATCGCTTCGATCCGCTCGCGGACGACGTGGAACTGGACCGGCGAGAAGACATGGTCTGCGGCGGGGGAAATGTGGAGGCGAGCTTTGCGGGATTGCTCGCCGGAGCTAAGAGGGGACGCGGCGGCGCACGGCGGAGCTAGGGTTGCCCCTCACTCGCACCTTCGCCCGGTATAAATAGGGGGTGGCGGTGCGGATTTCCTGGGCCCCGTATTCCGCCGAAACGGGCTGGCACGAATACGGGCCTGCTAGACGGCCCGAACCGCGCTCACCCCGTATCCCGCCGGAATTTTACGGGGTGGGCGGATTTTAAGGGGTCTGTTAGACATGCTCTAACCTTTGGGGGACAACAAGAAGAACTTCAAGCCAAATCAGTCGAGGGACAACTCAACTGCACCCAAGCCAAAGAGTTCAAGAGTGAGAACATGCTTCTTGTTTTCGGTGAATATGGATAGCAAAACCCTTTACCACCCAAAAAGCTAGTAATAGTGAATATGGCTTGCATGATTGTGCCCGGATATGACAGCAAACCCTTTAGCACCCAAAAAATCTCTCCATACGGCCCAAAAGTTTGACTAGCTGTGGATGGGGTAGAGCATGCGCGTCTGCCACTATCCATATGCGTTTCAGAATCACAATATGAACAGGTTCGATGCATGTGTCCGCTGCAATACAGCCCGAGAGAGCCACTTGATACATGCGGGCTACCTTCCTTGTCATCACCACATACAAAGCTCCGTTCCTTCCAAGAAAAGGGAACCTTGGCGTCTACTAGGTCCCCAGTTGAGTGAAAAAGTTCAGCCAAACCACACTATATGAGCAGCTTGGTGAGCATACGAGCAGGAGCAGCACAATGGCCACCACACCCATTTCCCTTCTCCTCCTAGTTCTATCAGCCATTTCTGTAGGTGGTAGCGCCCCTTCTTCTCCCAACGGCAATGGCAGCGACACAGACTTTGCCGCTCTGCTGGATTTCAAAGCCCAGCTCTCCGACCCTCTTGGTGTCCTTGCCGGCAATTGGACAACCAACACATCATTCTGCCATTGGGTCGGCATCTCATGCAGCCGCCGTAGGCAGCGCGTCACCGCTCTGTCGCTGCCGGATACACCACTCTATGGACCGATCACACCTCACCTCGGTAACCTCTCTTTCCTCTCTGTCCTCAATCTCAACAACACCAATATTACGGGCTTTATCCCACATGATTTTGGCAGACTACGTCGCCTCAAGTTCCTGCAACTTGGCTTGAATGGCCTGTCAGGTAGCATCCCTCCCACCATTGGAAACCTCACGGGGCTTCAACATCTTGATCTAAAGTTGAACCTTCTCTCCGGTTCAATCCCGCTAGAGCTACAGAACCTGCACAATCTTGCCTACATAAATCTCGGGAGAAACGACATTAGCGGCTCTATACCCACCGGCATATTTAACAACACCCCTTTGTTAACCTACATAAACTTTGACAACAACAGCCTGTCAGGATCAATACCATCCTGCATTGGCTCCTTGCCGGTTCTCCAGTACCTCCGTATGAACTACAATCTTCTCACCGGCCAAGTGCCAACGGCCATTTTCAACATGTCTAAACTTCAGACTCTCTATCTCACCCATAACTACTTAACTGGTACTTTCCCTAGCAACGAGAGTTTCAGTCTCCCGATGCTGCAAGTTTTCAGCATGGGAAAGAACAATTTCACAGGGCAGATTCCATTGGGCCTTGCATCTTGTCAGCACCTCCAAGCTGTTTCCTTGTCCATTAATTCATTTGAAGGTCTTGTGCCAACATGGCTAGGCAAGTTGACTCGTCTCTTTTGGCTTTCCATAGGGGAGATGGGCCTTTTTGGTCCAATCCCTACTACACTTAGCAACCTCACTTCGCTGAATGTCCTTGACCTGGGATCCAACAAGCTAACAGGAGCCATCCCAACAGAACTCGGCCAGTTGACTGAATTGTCAGAGTTGAATCTTTCAGACAATGAGCTAACAGGACCCTTTCCTACTTCTCTTGACAACCTAACTGAGTTAGCAATATTACTGTTGGACAAAAACATGTTGGTTGGATCAGTACCTAGGTATATTGGTACCATGAACTCTTTGGTAGACCTTGATATTTCAACAAACTACCTATATGGGGATCTCAGCTTCTTGTCTGATTTTTCCAATCTTCCGAATCTCCAGTATCTTAGCGTCATGTGGAATAATTTCACTGGTAACCTCCCTAACTATGTAGGGAATCTATCAACTCAGCTGCAAACTTTTTTAGCACGTAGAAACAGGTTAGTTGGAGAGCTTCCAATTACAATTTCAAATTTAACTAGCCTGATTGTCCTGGATCTTTCAGAAAACCAACTTGAGAGTGCAATTCCAGAGTCCATCATGATGATGAAAAATCTACAATGGCTTGATTTCCATGATAATAACTTGTTTGGGTCCATCCCATCTCAGATTGCCATGCTAAATAATCTAGCCCATGTCTATCTCAACGACAACAAATTGTCTGGTTCAATACCAGAAGACATCGGTAACCTCAGCAAGTTAGAAACTCTCACCTTATCTGGAAACCAGCTAACTTCAACTTTGCCGCCAAGTTTGTTTCATATTGATAGCCTACTAAGCCTAGAACTATCTGAAAACTCTTTGAACGGTTCTCTGCCATTTGATATAGGCCATCTGAAACAAATTATTACCATAGATCTATCTACCAATCACTTTGTTGGTCGGTTCCCAGATTCGATTGGACAACTCCAAATGTTAACCGCTTTGGACCTATCACAAAATTCCTTCTCTGATTCAATTCCAAACTCTTTCAACAAACTAACCAGCTTGAAAACTTTGGACCTATCCAATAATAATCTCTCTGGTACAATCCCAAATTACATGGCCAATTTTACCATCCTCACTTATTTGAACCTATCTTTTAATAATCTGGAAGGTCAGATACCCAATGGAGGGATCTTCTCAAACATTACCTTACTGTCCTTGATGGGGAACTCCGGTCTTTGTGGTGCTTTACGCTTAGGGTTTTCAACATGTCACTCAAAGAAAACTAAAGGTGGCGTGCTGAAACTTTTAGTCCCTACCATCATCATAGTGATCGGTGTTGTAGCTTCCTGCATATATGTAATGATAAGAAAGAAAAGTAAGAATCAACAAGGTGTTTCTGCCGGCGTGGTTGACCTGACAAGTCATCCTTTGGTTTCCTATCATGAGCTCGCTCGTGCTACAAATAACTTTAGTGAGAGCAACCAGCTCGGGTCTGGAAGCTTTGGAAAAGTTTTTAAGGGACAGCTAAACAACGGTTTGGTGGTTGCAATAAAAGTCCTGAACATGCAGCTGGAGCAAGGCATGAGAAGCTTCGATGCCGAGTGCCATGTGCTCCGTATGGCGCGGCATCGCAACCTGATAAGGATACTCAACACATGTTCTAACCTGGACTTCAGAGCACTAGTACTTCCATACATGCCCAATGGCACCTTGGACGCTCTCTTGCACTGCTCTGAAAGCACAAGGCACTTGGGGTTATTCGAGAGGCTAGGCATCATGCTCGATGTGGCAATGGCGATGGAGTATCTGCACCATGACCACTACGAGGTGGTCTTGCACTGTGACTTGAAGCCCAGCAATGTGTTGTTTGATGAGGACATGACGGCACATGTAGCAGACTTCGGCATCGCAAGGTTGCTACTATGCGACGATACCTCTGTGATCGCTATGAGCATGCTCGGCACACTTGGATACATGGCACCAGGTACTTACTAGTGTTTCCAATTAAACTTTCTCTACCTTTGGTCCTTATAAAGCCAACGAGTAATTATGCTTAATCTGTCATGTTCTGATTTTCTGTTTGTGTAATCCATATACAGAGTACGGGACTCTTGGAAAAGCATCACGAAAGAGTGACATGTTCAGCTACGGCATTATGCTCCTGGAAGTTTTCACTAGAAGGAGACCCACCGATGCAATTTTCGTTGGAAATCTAACCTTGAGGCGGTGGGTTTTAGAAGCGTTCCCTGCTGAGCTTGCCCACATTGTGGATGACGACCTACTGCGAGGACCTTCTTCCAGTTGCAACTTGGAAGTATTTCTTGTGCCAATATTCGAGCTGGGTTTGGTCTGCACCAGAGACTCTCCTGATCAAAGGATGACGATGACAGATGTGGTCGTGAAGCTGAGAAAAATCAAAGCGGAGTATACTAAATGGAGTGCAACCCAATGATCGATCAGTTTCTCCTAGGCGTGGATGTGTCTTTTCTTCTTCGTGTTAAACATCAGCTGCTACAAAGTACTCACCTAATTCTGCAGCTATGTGTTCTCCTGTTAAATGTTTTTATGAGTTCTCTTGCCAAAGGCTTTTGGGCATAAAGTGAAACCTTTGGTAATAGTATCATTTTTCAAGTTTATGCATATAGTAAGTTGCTACTTCTTGTAGATAGCTATGTAATTTCTCTTGCTTTTGTTCGTACGTTCATTCTATTGACATTCTGCTGTAAAACACAACAGTTCACATAGCTGGCAGTACTGATAGCTGGTTTGGTTTACAATTCCTTTCAACGACGGCAATTTAATTAGGAAATTGAGCAACAAAATGGAAATCAGTTCACGCGCAGTCGATGAGATTGAGGGCAACCCTGAGCCTACTGAAGTAGTACGATTCTTTTCAATGACTGCATTTAATTAGGCAATTTAACAACAACATCACCTAAGTTGGCACAAGCCTGCGTAGGTGAAGGGGCACAAAAACAACTCATGAATCTACTGTTGCAAAATGGAAGTCAGCTCACGTGCAACCAATGACATAGTATTATAGTAGTGATCAAGACTAAGGGTATCTCCAACGGCCCGACCCAAACGGGGTGGTCGAAATATGCGCCTGCACCCCAGCCCAGCGGCTCGATGCATAGTAACTGGGCTGTCTACCGAGACACAAACGCAGCCCGGCGCATTGTTTCGGCTGCCGTTGCTTCGGCCATCTTCGATTCCGCGTCTGCGCCGTAGCTTTTACCATCAATGGCGTCGCCTATGCGCACCAGGCATGGCGAGCGGCGGTTGGACTTCTACGCCGCCATCAGTAACATCGTGTCCCGTGCACGTCCGGCCTTTAAAAGGCGACCGGTATCGTCCCTATCATCGCCCACACCACTGACACCCCCGCTCGCGCCCTCACCACCGCGCGTTGCCACATCACCATGGATAAGAAGAAGCACGACTCCGAGGCGTCTGGCAGCGGCGTCAAGAAGGTGACACAACCAAACATGGTGCTGCTCATCGTCGAGCCATGGTTTAGGCTTGCTCTAGCTGCTATTCATGTGTCAGTGAGTTGGTGTTGCTGTTCATAGCACATTGGACAAGATTCAATGGCTAGGATGCAATTGATCATGATATTGGTTGCCTCTCAGTGATGCTATTGCTTGTCAATGAATGAATTATCTTGTATTCATGCTTGGTGAATTATTTGTGGATGAACTGCTTATGCAGTGTTGATTATGTGCATGGATTTGTACAAAATGATATCTCCATTATCAATTGGGAGATAAATAAAGTCTGAATCCATTTGATAATGATGACTTATAAATTTGGTTTATTGGATGGCTTGTGGTTGATGTGACCATAATAGCCTTGCTACTGCTTGGGTTGCTCTCACTGTTGGATCAATTCTTGTTGGCTACACTCATCTTTACTTGCACAGTAGGGTATCATAATTAATATGAATGCCACTGTGTTTGCATGTGAAGAAATAAATGTATACTCTGATGGTTTCTTGGCTAGGAATTTCCTAGGTGGTCTTTGTAGCTTCTAGTACCTATGTATCACTCTACTGGTTGTTATCGGTGCATCTATGCTTGTATATTTGCACAAGAATAGTATCTGGATGATATTTTGATCTAGTTCTCTATTAATCCTTGGTCAAAATCAACTGATGATAACCCCCATGAGCATCTGCTCATGCTTATGCCTTGTGTCATGCTATGAGATGGATTGGATCCATTGGTATCAATTATACCTTGCCCCAGCTCCTAGATGGTTATGCTTAGTTGTTGTTGAGATTTGTTTGATGGTTTTGATCACTTCCCCTTCTCCTCCTAGCTCCTGGATGATCTTGCTTAAGTTCTCATATCTCTGGCTGGTTTTGGTTGGTTGGTTTGGATGTATGGATGATTTATGTGGTTGGTTTTGGTGTTCTTGAGCAAGAACAGGGATGAACTAGCTATTGTTCATTGCTGGTTGCTGGTGGATGTTTATCTGGTCGACTAAGTGAACTATTTCTGCTGGTCATGTCCATTTATACTGCCTGATGGTTCTCTCTGGCTGTGACACACAACCTGTGCCCTTTTGGTGACTATGCAATGGTTGGCTTGCTGTTGAGCATGCACCACAGCTTGTGAGCTATGTGTGTGCTTGTGGTGGAACTTGAGCCCATCATTGCTCCAATTCCTGGTCTACTGGTGCCTATCTTGCTTCTGGCAAGGTTTTTGGACAAGGACAAGTGTCATTGACACTTGTATTAACCCCCTGGCTAGTTTCTTTTTTTTGCAGGTTTCAAATTCAATTTCATCCAGAGACAAAGATTCCAAGACTAAAAGTTTAGGATTTTTGTATATAATCCAACACTTGTAATCTTATTTTGTTTTATTTATTATTCTGTCCATTCTTGTATAATGAATATTGTAAAGACAATGTAATTTGTGTGTATGATCAATAAAGCTCAAGATTTTACTTATGAGCTCTTGTGTAAATTTAATATTCACTTTTGAATTATTTGTATATGTGTGATGTGATTTGAATTATGAATTTATAATTCATTTATATATTGTTTACTTATTACTTCTTTTGTTTGAAATCAAATATGAAATGCCAAATCAAATATTCTCCCAAAATCTCTAAGTTTCAAAAGAGGTCATGTTTGTAGGGATTCGTTGCATAGAAAACAAAAAAAATTCCTACCGCGAGAACGCAATCCAAGCCAAGATGCAATCTAGAAGACGGGAGCAACAAGGAGATGATCGAGACTCACCCTTGAAGATTTCCAAAGCCTACAAGATGAGGCTCTTTTTGCTGCGGTAGACGTTCACTTGCCGTTTGCAAAAGCGCGTAGAAGATCTTGATCACGGTGCCACGATCGGGCAGCACCTCCGTACTCGGTCACACGTTCGGTGTTGATGAAGACGACGTCCTTCTCCCCGTTCCAGCGGGCAGCGGAAGTAGTAGCTCCTCCTTGAATCCGACAGCACGACGGCGTGGTGGCGGTGGTGGTGGAGAACTCCGACGGAGCTTCGCTAAGCGTGCGGGAGAGGTGGAGGAGAGAGGGGGCGGCTAGGGTTTGGGAGAGGGGTGCGCCGGCCACTATAGGGTGCGGCCACCTTGTGGTCTTTGGGTGGCCGGCCCCCTCCCCTATGCCCCTCATTATATAGGTGGATCCCCAAGTGTTGGACTACAAGTCTTCGAATAAGACCCCAACACAAGAACCTTCCATGTAGTAGGGAAACCTACCCAAGGTGGGACTCCCACTTGAGGTGGGATTCCCCCCTTCCATGTGGGGGGGTGGCCGGCCCCCTTAGGTGGAGTCCACCTTGGACTCCCCACTAGGGTTGGCCGGCCATGGGGAGGTGGAGTCCCTCCGGGACTCCTCCTTCCTTAGTGATTCCTTCCGGACTTTTCTAGAACCTTCTAGAACCTTCCGTAAAATCACCGGATCATTTTCAAACTTATAAAATGACTTCCTATATATGAATCTTATTCTCCGGACCATTCCGGAACTCCTCGTGATGTCCGGGATCCCATCCGAGACTTCGAACAATACTTTGAACTCCATTCCATATTCAAGTTCTACCATTTCAACATCAAACCTTAAGTGTGTCACCCTACGGTTCGCGAACTATGTGGACATGGTTGAGTACTCTCTCTGACCAATAACCAATAGCGGGATCTGGAGATCCATAATGGCTCCCACATATTCAATGATGACTTTAGTGATCGAATGAACTATTCACATACGATACCAATTCCCTTTGTCACGCGATATTTTACTTGTCCGAGGTTTGATCATCGGTATCACTCTATACCTTGTTCAACCTCGTCTCCTGACAAGTACTCTTTACTCGTACCGTGGTATGTGGTCTCTTATGAACTTATTCATATGCTTGCAAGACATTATACGACATTCCACCGAGAGGGCCCAGAGTATATCTATCCGTCATCGAGATGGACAAATCCCACTGTTGATCCATATGCCTCAACTCATACTTTCCGGATACTTAATCCCACCTTTATAACCACCCATTTACGCAGTGGTGTTTGATGTAATCAAAGTACCTTTCCGGTATAAGTGATTTACATGATCTCATGGTCATAAGGACTAGGTAACTATGTATCGAAAGCTTATAGCAAATAACTTAATGATGTGATCTTATGCTACGCTTAATTGGGTGTGTCCATTACATCATTCATATAATGATATAACCTTGTTATTAATAACATCCAATGTTCATGATTATGAAACTAATCATCCATTAATCAACAAGCTAGTTACGAGGCATACTAGGGACCCTTTGTTGTTTACATATCACACATGTATCAATGTTTCGGTTAATACAATTATAGCATGGTATATAAACATTTATTATAAACATAAAGATATATAATAACCACTTTTATTATTGCCTCTTGGGCATATCTCCAACAGTCTCCCACCTGCACTAGAGTCAATAATCTAGATTACATTGTAATGTACCTAACACCCATGGCATTCTGGTGTTGGTCATGCTTTGCCCTAGGGAGAGCTTTAGTCACTGGATCTGCTACATTCATATCAGTGTGTACTTTGCAAATCTTTACTTCTCCATCTTTGATGTACTCGCGAATCGAGTGGTAACGCAGCTTGATATGCTTCAGCCTCTTGTGTGACCTTGGTTCTTGTGTATTGGCGATGGCACCCATGTTGTCACAGTAGATGACTAGTGGGTCCAATGCACTAGGAACCACACCGAGCTCTACAATGAACCTCTGCATCCATACCGCTTCTGATGAAGCCTCTGAAGCCGCTATGTACTTTGATTCTGTTGAAGACTTCGCCACCGTGCACTGCTTCGAGCTTGCCCAGCCATCGCAGCACCATTCGGTATAAACACGTACCCGGCACCGTGACTTAGAGTCATCAGGATCAGTGTTCCAACTTGCATCGGTGTAACTGGTTACAACGAGCTCTTGGTCACCTCCATAACAAAGAAACATATCCTTAGTTCTTTTCAAGTACTTCAGGATATTCTTGACCGCTGTCCAGTGTTCCATTCCTGGATCACTTTGATATCTGCTAGTCAAACTAACAACATGTGCTATATCCGGTCTAGTACATAGCTTGGCATACATAATAGAGCCTACTGCTGAGGCATAGGGGATCTGACTCATCCTTTCTCTTTCTTCTACCGTAGCCGGTCCTTGAGTCTTACTCAAGACCTTGCCTGGTAACATAGGTAAGAACCCTTTCTTACTTTCGTCCATTCTAAACTTCTTTAGAATCTTGTCCAGGTATGTACTCTGTGATAGCCCTATTAGGCGTCTTGATCTATCTCTATAAATCTTGATGCCTAATATATACGATGCTTCACCAAGGTCTTTCATTGAAAAACTATTATTCAAATAACCTTTTACACTGCTTAATAGTTCTATATCATTCCCAATAAATAATATGTCATCCACATATAATATCAGGAACGCTACAGAGCTCCCACTCACTTTCTTGTAAATACAGGCCTCTCCATGACACTGTATAAACCCGAAGTCTTTGATCACCTTATCAAAGCGTCGGTTCCAACTTCTCGATGCTTGCTTCAGTCCATAGATTGAACGCTGAAGTTTGCATACTTTGTCAGCATTTTTAGGATCGACAAAACCTTTGGGTTGTACCATATACAACTCTTCCTCAATGTCTCCATTAAGGAACGCCGTTTTGACATCCATCTGCCAAATCTCATAATCGAAAAATGCAGCTATTGCTAACAAAATCCTCACAGATTTTAGCTTCGCTACAGGTGAGAAAGTCTCATCGTAGTCAACTCCTTGAATTTGTCGGAAACCCTTTGCGACAATTCGAGCTTTATAGACAGTAATATTACCATCAGCATTTGTTTTTCTCTTGAAGATCCATTTATTCTCGACAGCCTTGCGGCTATCAGGTAAGTCTACCAAAGTCCATACTTTGTTATCATACATGGATCCCATTTCGGATTTCATGGCTTCTTGCCATTTGTTGGAATCTGGGCTCATCATCGCTTCTTCATACGTCGCAGGGTCTTCATCATTGTTGTCCACAATCATGACATTTAGACAAGGATCATACCAATCAGGAGTGGCACGTTCCCTTGTCGATCTGCGAGGTTTAGTAGTTTCTTCGTTCGAAGTTTCATGATCATTATCATTAGCTTCCTCTGTTGCCGGTGTAGGCGGTACAGGAACAGCTTCGATCGCGCTACTCTGATCAACGAGTATAGATTCATCAATCTCATCGAGTTCTACTTTTCTTCCAGTCACTTCTTTAGTGAGAAATTCTTTCTCAAGAAAGGTTCCGTTCTTAGCAACAAAGATTTTGCCTTCGGATCTGTGATAGAAAGTGTACCCTATAGTTTCCTTAGGGTATCCTATGAAGACGCATTTCTCTGCTTTGGGTTCTAGCTTGTCCGGTTGTAACTTCTTTACATAGGCTTCGCAACCCCAAACATTAAGGAACGACAGCTTAGGTTTCTTATTAAACCATAATTCATACGGTGTCGTTTCTACGGATTTTGATGGTGCTCTATTTAAAGTGAATGCGGCTGTCTCTAATGCATAACTCCAAAATGATAACGGCAAATCAGTAAGAGACATCATAGAACGAACCATATCTAAGAGAGTTCGATTACGACGTTCGGACACACCGTTTCGTTGTGGTGTTCCTGGCGGTGTCAATTGTGGAAGTATTCTGCATTTCTTTAAATGCATGCCAAACTCATAACTCAGATATTCACCTCCACGATCAGATCATAGAAATTTAATCTTCTTGTTACGTTGATTTTCTACTTCACTTTGAAATTTCTTAAACTTCTCGAAAGTTTCGGATTTCTGTTTCATGAAATAGATATACCCATATCTACTCAGATCATCTGTGAAGGTTAGAACATAACGATAACCACCGCGCGCTACTACACTCATTGGTCCGCACACATCGGTATGTATGATTTCCAATAAGTCAGTAGCTCGCTCCATCATACCAGAAAATGGAGTCTTAGTCATTTTTTCCATTAGACATGCTTCGCATCTATCAAGTGACTCAAAGTCAAGTGATTCAAGTAATCCATCGGTATGGAGTTTCTTCATGCGTTTCACTCCAATATGACCAAGACGACAGTGCCACATATAAGTAGAATTATCATTCAATTTAATTCGCTTAGCATCAATGTTATGTATATGCGTATCACTACTATCGAGATCTAACAGAAATAAGCCATTCTTTTCAGGTGCTCGACCATAAAAGATATTATTCATAAAAAATAGAACAACCATTATTCTCAGACTTGAATGAATAACCGTCTTGCATTAAACAAGATCCAGATATAATGTTCATGCTCAACGCGGGTACAAAATAACAATTATTTAGGCTTAAAACTAATCCCGAAGGTAGATGTAGAGGAAGTGTGCCGACAGCGATCACATCGACTTTGGATCCGTTTCCAACGCGCATCGTCACTTCATCTTTCAGTAGTCTTCGTTTATTCTTTAGTTCCTGTTTCGAGTTACAAATATGAGCAACCGAACCAGTATCAAATACCCAGGTACTAGAACGAGAACCAGTGAGATAAACATCTATAACATGTATATCAGATATACCTTCTTTCTTCTTCTTGACAAGGCCGCTTCTTCGAGATCAGCCGGATACTTGGAGCAATTACGCTTCCAAAGTTGTCCCTTCTCCTTGCAGTAATAGCACTCAGCATCAGGCTTAGGGCCGTTCTTAGGTTTCATAGGAGGCGTGGCAGCTTTCTTGCCACCCTTCTTGAATTTTCCCTTAGACTTGCCCTGTTTCTTGAAACTGGTGGTCTTGTTGACCGTCAACACTTGGTGCTCTTTCTTGATCTCAATCTCAGCAGCTTTTAGCATGCCAAAGAGTTCAGGTAACTCCTTGTTCATGTTATGCATATTGTAGTTCATCACAAAGTTCTTGTAACTTAGTGGCAGTGATTGAAGGACACGATTAATCCCCAGTCTATTAGGAATCACTATTCCCAAGTCACTGAGTTTCTTCGCATGCTCGGTCATGGCGAGCATGTGCTCACTAACGGAGCTGCCTTCTTCCATCATGTAGCTGAAGAAATGTTTCGATGCTTCATAGCATTCCACGGCCGCATGAGTCTCAAAAATAGCTTTCAGCTCTTTCATCAACTCATGAGGATCGTGGTGCTCAAAACGTTTTTGAAGATCGGATTCCATACTGCACAGGATGGCACACTGAACTTGAGAGTACCGAGTTTTCCGAGTCTCGTAAACAGCTTTTACTTCATCGGTTTCAGTTTCTGCAGGAGGGTCACCTAGCGGTGCATCAAGCACATATTGCAGATTTCCGCCAGAGAGGAAGATCCTCACATGACGGAACCAGTCGGTGAAGTTGCTACTGTTGCTCTTAAGTTTTTCTTTCTCTAGGAACTGGTTAAAATTGATTGGGGACGCCATCTCTACAACATATATTTGCAATAGTTTAGACTAAGTTTATGACAAATTGAGTTCAAATTTTAATTCAACATAATTAAAAATCTAGGTGAACTCCCACTCAAAACAATATCCCTCGCATTGTCTTAGTGATCACACGAACCAAATCCACCGCACCTAAGTACGATCATCACGAGACAAGGTGTGATTTCAATGGCGAACACTCAAAGTGTTCATCATATCAACCATATGATTCATGCTCTACCTTTCGGTATCACGTGTTCCGAGACCATGTCTGTACATGCTAGGCTCGTCAAGGCCACCTTAGTATCCGCATGTGCAAAACTGTCTTGCACCCGTTGTATGCACTTGTTGATTCTATCACACCCGATCATCACGAGATGCTTCGAAACGACAAGTTTTGGCAACGGTGCTACTAAGGATGAACACTTTATTATTTTGAGATTTTAGTGAGGGATCATCTTATAATGCTACCGTCGCGATCTAAGCAAAATAAGATGCATAAAAGGATTAACATCACATGCAGTTCATATGTGATATGATCTGGCCCTTTTGTCTTTGCGCCTTTGATCTTCATCTCCAAAGCACGGACATGATCTCCATCATCTTCGGGCATGATCTCCATCATCGTCGGCGTAGCATCAAGGTCAATGGCGCCGTCTTCATGATTGTCCTCCATGTAGCAACTATTACAACTACTTTGAAATACTACTCAACATGAAATTTAAAGACAACCATAAGGCTCCTGCCTGTTGCCACAATACAATAATGATCATCTCATACATATTCATCATCACACTATGGCCATATCACATCACCAAACCCTGCAAAAACAAGTTAGACGTCTCTAGTTTGGTTTGCATATTTTACGTGGTTTAGGGTTTTCGAGAAAGATCTAATCTACCTACGAACATGAACCACAACGTTGATACTAATGTTGTCAATAGAAGAGTAAATTGAATCTTCACTATAGTAGGAGAGACAGACACCCGCAAAGCCTCTTGTGCAATACAAGTTGCATGTCGAACGAGGAACAAGTCTCATGAACGCGGTCATGTAAAGTTAGTCTGAGCCGCTTCATCCCACTATGCCGCAAAGATGCAAAGTACTCAAACTAAAGATAACAAGAGCATCAACGCCCACAAAACCATTGTGTTCTACTCGTGCAACCATCTATGCATATACACGGCTCTGATACCACTGTAGGATAACGTTGCATAGAAAACAAAAAATTTCCTACCGCGAACACGCAATCCAAGCCAAGATGCAATCTAGAAGACGGTAGCAACGAGGGGATTATCGAGTCTCACCCTTGAAGAGATTCCAAAGCCTACAAGATGAGGCTCTTGTTGCTGCGGTAGACGTTCACTTGCCGCTTGCAAAAGCGCGTAGAAGATCTTGATCACGGCGCCACGAACGGGCAGCACCTCCGTACTCGGTCACACGTTCAGTTGTTGATGAAGACGACATCCACCTCCCCGTTCCAGCGGGCAGCGGAAGTAGTAGCTCCTCTTGAATCCGACAGCACGACGGCGTGGTGTCGGTGGCGGTGGAGAACTCCGGCGGAGCTTCGCTAAGCGTGCGGGAGCTATGGAGGAGAGAGGGGGCGGCTAGGGTTTGGGAGGGGGTGGCCGGCCACTATAGGGGTGCGGCCAGGCTGTGTTCTTGGGGTGGCCGGCCCCCTCCCCTTGGCCCCTCATTATATAGGTGGAAGCCCCAAGTGTTGGACTACAAGTCTCCGAATAAGACCCGAACCCAAAACCTTCCATGTGATAGGGAAACCTACCCAAGGTGGGAATCCCACTTGGGGTGGGATTCCCCCTTCCATGTGGGGGGGTGGCCGGCCCCCATAGGGGGAGTCCACTTGGGACTCCTCCCCCTCTAGGGTTGGCCGGCCAAGGAGGTGGAGTCCCTCCGGGACTCCGCCTTCCTTAGTGGTTTCTTCCGGACTTTTCTAGAACCTTCCATAGAACCTTCCGGATCATTTTAAATCTCATAAAATGACTTCCTATATATGAATCTTATTCTCCGGACCATTCCGGAACTCCTCGTGATATCCGGGATCTCATTCGGGACTCCGAACAAATATTCGAACTCCATTCCATATTCAAGTTCTACCATTTCAACATCCAACTTTAAGTGTGTCACCCTACGGTTCGCGAACTATGCGGACATGGTTGAGTACTCACTCCGACCAATAACCAATAGCGGGATCTGGAGATCCATAATGGCTCCCACATATTCAACGATGACTTTAGTGATCGAATGAACCATTCACATACGATACCAATTCCCTTTGTCACGCGATATTTTACTTGTCCGAGGTTTGATCGTCGGTATCACTCTATACCTTGTTCAACCTCGTCTCCTGACAAGTACTCTTTACTCGTACCGTGGTATGTGGTCTCTTATGAACTCATTCATATGCTTGCAAGACATTAGACGACATTCCACTGAGAGGGCCCAGAGTATATCTATCCGTCATCGGGATGGACAAATCCCACTGTTGATCCATATGCCTCAACTCATACTTTCCGGATACTTAATCCCACCTTTATGACCACCCATTTACCCAGTGGCGTTTGGTGTAATCAAAGTACCTTTTCGGTATAAGTGATTTACATGATCTCATGGTCATAAGGACTAGGTAACTATGTATCGAAAGCTTATAGAAAATAACTTAATGACGTGATCTTATGCTACGCTTAATTGGGTGTGTCCATTACATCATTCATATAATGACATAACCTTGTTATTAATAACATCCAATATTCATGATTATGAAACTAATCATCCATTAATCAACAAGCTAGTTAAGAGGCATACTAGGGACTCTTTGTTGTTTACATATCACACATGTACTAATGTTTTGGTTAATACAATTATAGCATGGTATATAAACATTTATCATAAACATAAAGATATATAATAATAACCACTTTATTATTGCCTCTAGGGCATATCTCCTTCAATCACTACTACCGAGATCTAACAGAAATAAGCCATTCTTTTCAGGTGCTCGACCATAAAAGATATTATTCATAAAAATAGAACAACCATTATTCTCAGACTTGAATGAATAACCGTCTTGCATTAAACAAGATCTAGATATAATGTTCATGCTCAACGCGGGTACAAAATAACAATTATTTAGGCTTAAAACTAATCCCGAAGGTAGATTGAAAGGATCGTATGCCGCACCTAGAGGGGGGGTGAATAGGTGCTAACCAATTTTTAGTTCTTTTTCAATTTAGGCTTGACACAAAAGTAAATTCTCTAGATATGCAACTAAGTGAATTTACCTATATGACAAGGCAATCAACTAAGCAAGATATAGCTAAGCAATATAAGAGATAGAATAGGATAGAGGTAACCGAGAGTGGAGCACGCGATGACACGGAGATGATTCCCGTAGTTCCCTTCCTTTGCAAGAAGGTACGTCTACGTTTGGAGAAGTGTGGTTGCTACGAAAGCCAAACCAACATCCACGAAGGCTTCACTCAAATCTCCGGTGAGCAACGCCACGAAGGCCTAGCCCACTTCCACTAAGGGATTTCCTCGAGGCGGAAACCGGGCCTTTACAAGGTTCTTGGGGCACACATCCACAACTGAATTGGAGGCTCCCAAATCTGTAACAATACAACAATCAACAACAACACATCAACACAAATCAACTAGGGAACCAAATAGGAACACTAGCATGAGATCCCTCAAACAAGAGAGGGGGAAATGAGAAACGCTTCGGTGAGGATGTAGATCGGTGTCTTCTCCTTCGAATCTCCAAAGATCAAGAGATTTGGTTGGGGGAGGAAGGAGATCTTGCAAATCTTGTGTTCTTGAGGTGGCTCTAATGGTGGTGAAGCTTGGCAGATTTTTCTTGCAATGATTGAGCAACTTGTCCCTTTGAAGAAGAAAGCTATTTATATGATTGGAGCTCTCAGATCTGACCGTTGGGGACGAAATCCACTTACACCGGAAGTTCCGGCCAGGAGGGCCGGAAGTTCCGGCTTCCACCGGAAGTACCGGCCATGAGGGCCGGAACTTCCGCCTTCGACAGTTGTCCTGCTCAACAAAAGATGGGGAGGAACTTGGGCGGAACTTTCGGTGACCGGAAGTTCCGGCCAAGTTCCGGCCAAGTTCCGGAATCTGGCGAAAACCATACTGGACAACACATAGCCCCTAAACCAGAATTCCGGAACTTGCCCGGAAGTTGGGCGGAAGTTCCGCTGACCGGAACTTCCGGCCAACTCCACCGGAACTTCCGGCCAGGGAAAAACATCTGAACACAGAACTGCGCTGAGAGGCTCCTGCTGAACGTACCAGGGCGGAACTTCCGCCAGTTGGGGCCGGAAGTTCGGCCAGAGACAAAAAAACCTGCAGAGCTTCAGAACAGTCATACCAATTCACCGATCCAACATATATCTTGATAACTTGTACCTGTCTACATCAACACACATAAAAATATACCTAGTGTTGACATCAAACACACAAAACCCAAAAGGGCGGGAAATGTTCTTTCAATCTCCCCCTTTTTGGTGTTAGATGACAACACAAGTATTTGCAAGGAATGGATAAAGTAAACCAACAATGTGAGAGATATAGAGGAGCTCCCCCTAGATATGAGCATTGGTACAAAAGAAGCTCCCCCTATATCTTGCATCCGTCTTCCAAGGGTTAGCAATACAACATAGTGATAAGCATATGGATAATAAGATCATGCACACATAGATAACCAAGGAAGACTCACATACGGAGTTTACCATACACAAATATAAGGTTCCAAACACATAGATAGAGTTTACAAACCAAATAGCTAAGAACATAGTTCGACACCACAAGGATAAATAGAATCACAAGCAATAAAAACCAAAGCCAACACGAGCTTGTGACTCCCCCATGCAAATACCCAACGGAGCGCAACCTAATAAGGTCTCACTCTCCCCCTTTGGCACCAAAGCACCAAAAAGGGATAGGAGAATCTATACGCCCCAAGGGTCGGCATTAGCCCAGCCGGGAGGGAGGTTCGATGAAGCGCCGGGGTAGGGAGGAGTGTGAGGAGGAGACTCGATCTCAAGGCCATCCGGAGGAAGAGGAACACCATGCCGAGAAACCCACTCAGCCTCCGGAGTGATATTCTCTTCGGATCCGGGAGGAGACACTTCCACCTCAAGGGCCCTCATGATGCTCTTCTGACGAACCCTAGACTTCTTGGCTTTGACATGCTGCTGATACTGACGGTGGTTGAATGCAGAGGTGAGGCAAAAAATCTGTCTCATGCGGCGAGCAAGCTTGGAAGCCCAGCTAGGTGGCTTCTCATCCATGGGGGTAACATCTTCAAGAGGAGAGTTGTGGCGCTTGGTCCTCAATGACTTCACTTCATGGGATGTGATATTGAGAGGAATGGAGTGAAGGAGTGTAGTCTCACAAGTATCAACCCAAATGTCCTCAATGAGCTTCATAATGTACGGAGCATAGGAGGGAAGCTTCTTCTCCATCACACATGACCACATCTCATGGTAGATGTAGTCCATCACATCAAGCTTCTCACCGGTGCCCTTCTTAGCAAATGAGTTTGCCATTAGATCCACTTCATATAGATGTAGCTCATCAAGGTTGCCACCCTTTGGTCCAATGGTTTCCTGGTAGACTCTAAGCATAATGTCCCAAGTAGGGAGAAGATCCGCACTCTTGCCCGGTACACCCCAACCGGGGATGTAGAGGTTCTCCAAGACTTCCCTTGTTTGAGCCCATGAACTATCATGGCACCTCCAACCATTTGCATCTACGCCCGGGTAGCGAGGGTATCCAAGGGCGGCTCCAAACTTTGCCAAGTTCGACTCAAGGAGCCTCTCATGAGTCATCCACCGAAATGTTCTAGCTTCATCTTGCTCAAAGTGGATGGTGGCATAAAATTGTTGAATCAACCCAATATCATAATCCTTGTTGAGCTCCATAATGGGATAGAGCCCAAACTCTCCACACATAGCATAGGATTCATCAAAGTACTTGGATGCGGCCATCTTTCCGGTGTCAATGGCATGTTGAGGGGCTACCCCCTTCTTGAATGGCACATAGACCTCATAGAATATCTCCTCCTGGGTCTTGTTGTGGAACCGCTTATCCGTAACCCTATTGCTCCGAGGGGTGAGGTAAGGGTTCATGTCACGGAGCTCCTTGTACTCAAGATATTGCATGCTCTTCACGGATACATGGATGTTCTTGCCTCTAACAACGGGTGACTTGTGCCTCTGAGCTGCTTGCTGACGAGCGGTGAGCTTGGATGGTCTAGTTTGCTCAAGTTCTTCCTCAATCTCATCCACATGATCCTTGCATCTCTTCTTGGAACCACCTGGAAAGGAATCAATATGATAGGAAAGATGAATGAGTGCACACAAGCAAGGAGGCCAAACCAGAGTCTGCACAGGATATTGGGTAACAGCAGAAAAATTCGCTAGGCCGGAAGTTTCGGTGAGAACCGGCGGATGTTCCGCCCCGGGGCGGAAGTTCCGGCGTGAAGGGCCAGAACTTCCGGCTGTTCGAAAACAGCGGCAGTTTCTCACCAGATCTGCGGCAATGGCTTGGTGAACCGCATTACCACGACATCCTATGCACGATCTAGTAGAGAAAAGGCATCTAGAGAAATTCTACCATAGCTTTGCCTAGAGTATGCCCTATAGTTCATCTAGTGAGGTCTACCCACACATAGAGAGGGAGAGGGCACAAACCGGGGGGAGCCATGGAGGAGAAGAGGGAGGGGATGCCGATCCACGGAGTCGATCCGGCGGGGGTCGCCGGAGGATGGAGATCCGGCCGGAGGGAGGAGCAGCCGCCACAGGGAGAGAAGAACACGAAATAGATCTTGGAAGGGGAAAAAGGAAGGAGGCAGGAACTGCTCCCCGTTCCGGACCGTTTATATAGTGGAATCTTAAGGGCGGAAGTTCCGCTCGTTGGAGCCGGAACTTCCGGTCCCTCAGAAACCACCTTAACCAGTCAGGACAGCGGCAGGAACTGGCAGATACACTCCAGCCGGAAGTACCGGTCGGAACGACCGGAACTTCCGGTGAAACAAGAAAACTGTGCCAGGAACAGAATTTTGACAGGAACAAGGTGCACTCGGAGAAGGTGAAGGATATGGCTTAGATGAGATAGGCTTAGGACAGATACGCCAAACTGTGAGATGGTACATGATCACTCATTTTTGCAAATAATGCAAATGAAGGCCAAAAATGAGTGATTTCCCATAAACAAGGAGATGTCAATAAAATCCAATGAAGATCCAAATAACTCCAACTCTTCACGAAGAAGAGTGTGGTGGCCTAGGCCACCATATATGAGTGTTATGGTATGGCACCGCGAAGATATATCTTGGGTCCAAACCAATACTCATCATTTAAGCTCACATATCAACATATGATATAACGAGAATGAAATCTTTAATGTTGGCATTATGGGGGGAGGGATAGCTCAATAATTTAAACCGCACTCCCCCTATTTCCATGCCCACATCTAAACCAAATAAAGTTTTGAGACGAAGGTGTGTTTGCAAGATGGTCAAGCTATACTCCTTGAATCAATGATATTTAGCTCATTCCTCAAATAAGAGAACCTTGCTTCATCAAGAGGCTTCGTGAATATATCGGCAAGTTGATCTTTGGTAGGAACATAGATAAGCTCAATATCACCACGGGCAACATGATCCCTAATGAAATGATTCCGGATCTCAATATGCTTCGTTCTTGAATGTTGCACCGGATTATAGGCAATCTTGATGGCACTTTTATTGTCACATAATAGAGGCACTTTGTCACAAATGACACTGTATTCCTTCAAAGTTTGCCTCATCCATAACAATTGAGTGCATCCACTTGCGGCGGCAACATATTCGGCTTCGGCGGTGGAGAGAGATATACAATTTTGCTTCTTAGATGACCAACACACCAAGGACCTACCAAAAAATTGGCAAGCCACGGAGGTTGATTTCCTATCATCCTTGTCTCCCGCCCAATCCGCATCGGTGTATCCATTGAGAATAAAACTTGAGCCTTTGGGGTACCAAATACCATATCTTGGGGTATCAACCAAATATCGAAATATTCTCTTGAGAGCTATCAAGTGGCTCTCCTTAGGAGAAGCTTGATACCTTGCACACACACCAACACTCAACACTATGTCCGGTCTAGATGCACAAAGGTAAAGCAAGGATCCAATCATGGAGCGATATACCTTTTGATCCACCTCTTTACCATTGGGATCAAGTGCAAGATGACATTTGGTAACCATAGGAGTGTCAACACCTTTCATCTCGGTCATCTTGAACCTCTTGAGCATGTCTTGGAGATATTTTGCTTGGTTGATGAAGGTTCCTCCTCTCAATTGCTTGATCTCAAAACCAAGGAAGAACTTCATCTCTCCCATCATAGACATCTCAAACCTATCGGTCATAAGCTTTGAGAAATCATCATTGAAAGCTTTGTTAGTAGAGCCAAAGATAATATCATCAACATATAATTGGCAAACGAAAAGCTCCCCATTGACCCTCTTAGTAAAAAGAGTGGGATCGATTAGCCCAACATCAAACCCACGGTCTACCAATAATTCTTTAAGGTGCTCATACCAAGCTCTAGGAGCTTGTTTGAGACCATAAAGAGCTTTATCAAGCTTGTAGACATGGTTAGGGAAGTTGAGATCCTCGAACCCCGGGGGTTGCTTAACATAAACCTCTTCATGCAAAGGACCATTAAGAAATGCACTTTTCACATCCATTTGTTGTAACTTAAAGTTATGATGTGATGCATAAGCAAGAAGGATACGGATGGACTCAAGGCGAGCCACGGGAGCATAGGTTTCTCCAAAGTCAATTCCCTCAACTTGAGAGAACCCTTGAGCCACCAATCTTGCCTTGTTCCTCACAACATTTCCAAACTCATCTTGCTTGTTCTTGAATATCCATTTAGTGCCAATAACATTGCGGCACCCCTTTGGCTTCTCTACTAAGGTCCACACTTTGTTGCGCTTGAAGTTGTTGAGTTCTTCGTGCATAGCTTCCAACCAATCCGAATCTTCAAGGGCTTCAAACACTTTCTTGGGTTCCACTAAGGAGATATAAGCATGATGGTTGCTAAAATTAGCCAATTGCCTTCTTGTGGAAACCTTTGCCCTTATATCACCAAGAACCTTATCATGAGTGTGATCACGAAGCTCAAGGTTCTTTTCTCTTCTTGCTAGATGACGGGCCTCGATCTCCTCCTTGGTTCTTCTTGGCCTTGGAGGTATCACTTGATCAACTTGATCTTTTGGGTCCCCGTCTTGACCTTCAACTTGAGAAACTACAATTTCTTGAGAGTGCTCAACCTCATGTGTTTGATCTTGGACATCATTTGGTGCGGAGCAAATATCCAATAGATACTTGTCGGAGCCATCATGAATTCTTGATTGATCTTGACCTTGATCTTGTCCTTGATCTTGTCCTTGATCTTGCACACAAGAAGGAGGGCTTTGTTCTTGTTCTTGGGTTGGTGCATCATTTGCTTCACTTGATGAGGTTTGTTGATGTTGAGAAGATGAGGGCTCACCGTGGTAGAGCATAGTCCTTCCCGAGACGCCACACCGTGTCCCTCAACGGGGCGGAAAAATCCCACACCCATTCTTACTATGGCATCTTGAGGTATTTCATCACTTGCACATACATCAACTTGCCCCACTTGGGAGCCATCATTTTCTTCGAACCTCACACTACAAGATTCAATGATAATCCCGGAGACTATATCAAAGATTCTATAAGTGTGAGACTCGGCACCGTAACCAACAAATATACCCTCCAAAGCTTTAGGAGCAAATTTAGATAAACGAACCCCTTTGATTTTGTAGAAACACTTACACCCGAACACCTTGAAGTATGAGATATTAGGCTTGTTCCCGGTGAGTATTTCATATGGAGTCTTGTTCAAGCCCTTGCGGAGATAGAGCCGGTTAGAGGAGTGACAAGCGGTGGATATGGCTTCGGCCCAAAAGTTATAGCGGGATTTATACTCCGCCATCATAGACCTTGCCATATCCATAAGAGTCCGGTTCTTCCTCTCCGCAACACCATTTTGTTGAGGGGTGTAAGCAGCGGAATATTGATGTTGAATCCCCTCATCACTAAGAAAATCATTGAGTGTGTAGTTCTTGAACTCGGAGCCGTTGTCACTTCTTATTGCCATAATGAGGAGGTTGTGTTGGCGTTGCACCTCGGTAGCAAAGTCAATGAATATTTGTTGAGTCTCATCTTTCGTCTTGAGAAAGTAGACCCAAGTGTATCTTGAGTAGTCATCAACAATCACCAAGCAATGTTTCTTCGCACCAAGACTTGCATGAGTAACGGGACCAAAGAGATCCACATGAAGGAGCTCCAAGATCCTCTTGGAAGAGATAATGGTCTTGCTTGGATGCGGAGAGTCATGCATTTTTCCTTCAACACAAGCCCTACAAACACAATATTTGGCAAAAGACACATTTTCCATTAGTCCCACAATATGGTTCCCCTTGTGAAGACTTTGCAAAGTTCTCATGTTGACATGGGCTAGGCGGCGATGCCACAACCAACCCATGCCCGCCTTTCCGAATAGGCACATCGCACTTGTCGTAGTGGTCCCCGAAAAGTCCACCACATACAAGTTGTGTTCGCGATACCCAACGAATGCGACTTTTAGAGTCTTGCTCCACAAGAGGACCACAATATCATTATCAATAAATACGGCGAAACCCATCTTGCCAAGGGCGGAAACGAAAGCAAATTGTAACCAAGGGTTTTGACAAGCATGACATCCACAAGAGTAATGTTGTGTGCAACCACAACCTTGCCAAAACCCAATACCTCGGACGTAGAATTATAAAGGAGACGGTGATATGATTTATGTTGGGCCTCAACTCCTTGACGAGGTTCTTGCCGCCGGTCATATGACTTGTACATCCACTATCAAGTACCCATTTTGAACCTCCGGCGGCATAGTCCTACATGAGATCAATTCTTGGATTTAGGTACCCATTTTTCAATGGGTCCTCTTTTGTTAGCAACAAGGGTCTTTGGGACCCAAATAGACCAAGCAACATAACCATCATATGGACCAACATATTTAGCATAAACATCACCATAATAATCTTTAAAAAGAACATAGTGAGGGTTATCTATTCCCGCACCATCATCATTAATGGTTTTGCCCTTTCGGGTTTCACCATTAGCTTTCTCATGTGCGGGCTTGGTCTTTTTCTTGTTTGCATTCTTAGCCTTGGTATTATAACCATGTCCCTCCTTCCCATTGTTTGACCTTTGCTTACTCAAAAGATCATCCAAGGAAAGTTTATTTTGGGGAGAGGAGGCCTTAGCAAGTTCATCCTTCAACCTAGCATTTTCCTCAATAATATTTGCATGATCACATGAAGGAGTAGAGGTACTAGGTATGTCATATGAAGCAAGCCTAATTTGAAGTTGCTCATAAGACTCGGAGAGGAGAGAGTATTCACTCTTCAAGGATTTGTGAGCCTTGTCTAGTTCATCTAGATCCTTCACAAGTTTCTCATGACCAACACCAAATTTGGCCTTTTCCTTTATAAGCACTTTAGTCTTAGCTCTAGCAAGATCTCTAGCTTTAGTGAGCTTGTTAACTTTATCTTGAGGTTCTTCAAGATTTTCTAGCCTCTCTTCAAGAGATGCTATAGTTTCTTGACATTCCTCAAGAGCATTTTTAAGAGCATGTATTTCTAGAGAGTCTTCTCTCTCTATTTGGCACTTTTTCTCAAGAGTATCATTTAGTTGAGCTATACGAACCATGAGACTTGAAACATGCTTCTTAGTGTTACCTTGTAGGTTATTAATGAAATCATCAAACTCTAGCATTTCTTGTTTCACTTTTAGACTAGCGGGGTCAACCCCTAGATCATTAGAAATGTTAGGCATAGAGGGGATAGGAGATGATACCTCGGAAGATTTAGCCATGAGGCAACTTTCTTCCTCCACATGAATGACCTCATTGGGAGATTCACTTGTTGATGAAGAGTTAGTAGAGAGGGAGGCAAGGGCAACCAATCCATTTGAGGTTGCATCTTCTTCATCATCAACATCTTCATCTCCGGAGGTATACTCTTCTTGAGTTGATAGCACAATAGATGTGTCCAAGGTGGACCTTTCCATGAAGCAATGTGCATTCTTGCGTTGAGGGTTCTCATTGGGTGAATCAAAGAGAGAGGAAGAGGGAATGTTGGTGGTGACAATGGCGGCCACTTCTCTTGAGCTTTCCTCTTCATCATCACTAGCACTTTCAATCTCATCGGAAGAGTATTCTTCATTAGCCACTAGCACAATCCTTGAGGGCCTTTTGCCCTTCTTGTTCTTGTTATAGAATTTCTTGTTGGGGGGCTTTGAGTATTTGCCCTTTGAGTCTTTGCTCTTGTCCTTGGGGATGAGCCTTCCACCATGAGTCTCCCTATTCTCATAGGGACATTCGGCAATGAAATGGCGCTTGTCATTGCAATTGTAGCAAGATCTTGTTCTTGGGCCCGAGCTTGAGGGACCCCTTGAGTTGTTTCTCTTGATGTTGTCTTCCTTGGCCTTGGAAGGATCAATCCAAAAGGTGTTTGCATGGAATGCCATGTGGTCATGGTAGTGGTGTTCCAAATCTTCCGGATAGGTCATGCTCCAAGATGCCCTATAAGATTCTTGAGGAATCACTTCTTCACGAGAGTTGACCACCAAGGCAAGGTTGGACCCTTTTGTCATCCCAATGGCACGATTGCGAGAATCATGAGAGTTTTGCTCAAGCACCTTGAGAGCTTGCATCTCGTGCACGACTTGTTGAGAGGTGAGAGAGGCATAGCATTCTCTACCGACGAGAGTCTTGACATCAATAGGCTCAAACGGCATCATGCACTCAATGTACTTCTCCTTGATCCAAGAGTCATTAATGTGAGTGGCACCAACATTCCGAAAGGCACCGGCAACGGTGAGAAGTCTTCCATACATGTCTTCATGGTCTTCATCCGGTAGCCTCATGAATCCTTCGGCTTTATTCCGAAGAGCATTATACTTGTTCCTTCTTGTGCTCTCACTTCCAATGCAACTCGCGGCCAAACCATCCCAAGCATCCTTGGCGGTGGTGAAATGCCGAACACGAGACAACTCCTTTGTCCCCACAGCAGTTTGAATCATGTGCAAGGCGGTGTTGTTGAGTTGACTATCAACCGCTTCTCTTCTAGTCAACTTGTCGGGGTTGTAAGGCTTGAAGCCTTCCACGATGATTCTCCAAAGTTCATTGGAGGCACTGCGAACATGAGAGCTAAACTCAAATTTCCAAGTATCGTAATCATTAACGGAAAACTTGGGTGGGTCGCCCCGGATGTTTATATGAGGATGGGGAACTGGTATATCGGGAGATAGAAAAGGTGGAGGTACTCGATTGTAGCTCTCACTTCCACTAGTTCCCTTGGGAGATGCAATGGGGGGTTTGATAGTGTTTAAGTTATCACCATCCATGGGTGTGGTAGCGGAGGGTAATACCGAAGTATCACCCTCTACAACTGCATCCGTGACATTAACCTCTATGGTGGGAGCCACGGGACGAGGAGTCAAAAGCTCGGAAATCATTTTTCTCATGCTTTCCATTTGAGCATCCATGGATGACTTCAACGAATTGATATCATCCATGGTGACCGACCTAGCCTCCCCTTCCGAAGGTCCATCGTCCAGCATACTCTTAGGCGGTTGATACGCGTACAGCACGCGTCCGTTGGGAACCCCAAGAGGAAGGTGTGATGCGTACAGCGACAAGTTTTCCCTCAGTATGAAACCAAGGTTTAATCGAACCAGTAGGAGCCAAGAAGCACGTTGAAGGTTGATGGCGGCGAGATGTAGTGCGGCGCAACACCAGGGATTCCGGCGCCAACGTGGAACCTGCACAACACAACCAAAGTACTTTGCCCCAACGAAACAGTGAGGTTGTCAATCTCACCGGCTTGCTGTAACAAAGGATTAGATGTATAGTGTGGATGATGATTGTTTGCAGAGAACAGTAGAACAATTGCAGTAGATTGTATTTCAGATGTAAAGAATGGACCGGGGTCCACACTTCACTAGAGGTGTCTCTCCCATAAGATAAATAGCATGTTGGGTGAACAAATTACAGTTGGGCAATTGACAAATAGAGAGGGCATGACCATGCACATACATGATATGATGAGTATTGTGAGATTTAATTGGGCATTACGACAAAGTACATAGACCGCTATCCAGCATGCATCTATGCCTAAAAAGTCCACCTTCAGGTTATCATCCGAACCCCTTCCAGTATTAAGTTGAAAACAACAGACAATTGCATTAAGTATGGTGCGTAATGTAATCAATAACTACATCCTCGGACATAGCATCAATGTTTTATCCCTAGTGGCAACATTACATCCATAACCTTAGAGGTTTCTGTCACTCCCCCAGATTCACGGAGACATGAACCCACTATCGAGCATAAATACCCCCTCTTGGAGTTAAGAGTAAAAACTTGGCCAGAGCCTCTACTAATAACGGAGAGCATGCAAGATCATAAACAACACATAGATAATAGATTGATAATCAACATAACATAGTATTCTCTATCCATCGGATCCCAACAAACACAACATATAGCATTACAGATAGATGATCTTGATCATGTTAGGCAGCTCACAAGATCCGACAATGAAGCACATAAGGAGAAGACGACCATCTAGCTACTGCTATGGACCCATAGTCCAGGGGTGAACTACTCACTCATCACTCCGGAGGCGACCATGGCGGTGTAGAGTCCTCCGAGAGATGAATCCCCTCTCCGGCAGGGTGCCGGAGGCGATCTCCTGAATCCCCCGAGATGGGATTGGCGGCGGCGTCTCTGGAAGGTTTTCCGTATCGTGGCTCTCGGTACTGGGGGTTCGCGACGAAGGCTATTTGTAGGCGGAAGGGCAGGTCAAGGGGCGTCACGAGGGGCCCAGGAGACAGGCCGGCGCGGCCAAGACCTGGGCCGCGCCGCCCTACCTCCTGGCCACCTCGTGTCCCCACTTCGTTGACTCTCCGGTCTTCTGGAAGCTTCGTGTGAAAATAGGCCCCTGGGCGTTGATTTCGTCCAATTCCGAGAATATTTCCTTACTAGGATTTCTGAAACCAAAAACAGCAGAAAACAACAACTGGCTCTTTGGCATCTTGTTAATAGGTTAGTTCCAGAAAATGCATAAATATGATATAAAGTATGCATAAAACATGTAGATATCATCAATAATGTGGCATGGAACATAAGAAATTATCGATACGTCGGAGACGTATCAGCATCCCCAAGCTTAGTTTCTGCTCGTCCCGAGCAGGTAAACGATAACAATGATAATTTCTGGAGTGACATGCCATCATAACCTTGATCATACTATTGTAAGCATATGTAATGAATGCAGCGATCCAAACAATGTAAATGACATGAGTAAACAACTGAATCATATAGCAAAGACTTTTCATGAATAGTACTTCAAGACAAGCATCAATAAGTCTTGCATAAGAGTTAACTCATAAAGCAATAATTCAAAGTAGAGGCATTGAAGCAACACAAAGGAAGATGAAGTTTCAGCGGTTGCTTTCAACTTATAACATGTATATCTCATGGATAATTGTCAATGCAAAGTAATATAACAAGTGCAATATGCAAGTATGTAGGAATCAATGCACAAAACTAAGATAAGGAGAGGTTGCTACAGTAGTAAACAACTTCCAAGACTCAAATATAAAAAACAAAATTACTGTAGTAAAAACATGGGTTGTCTCCCATAAGCGCTTTTCTTTAACGCATTTCAGCTAGGCGCAGAAAGTGTATATCAAGTATTATCAAGAGACGAAGTGTCAACATCATAATTTGTTCTAATAATAGAATCAAAAGGTAACTTCATTCTTTTTCTAGGGAAGTGTTCCATACCTTTCTTGAGAGGAAATTGATATTTAATATTACCTTCCTTCATATCAATGATAGCACCAACAGTTCGAAGAAAAGGTCTTCCCAATATAAAGGGACAAGATGCATTGCATTCAATATCCAAGACAACAAAATCAACGGGGACAAGGTTATTGTTAACGGTAATGCGAACATTATCAACTTTCCCCAAAGGTTTCTTTGTAGAATGATCAGCAAGATTAACATCCAAATAACAATTTTTCAATGGTGGCAAGTCAAGCATATTATAAATTTTCTTAGGCATAACAGAAATACTTGCACCAAGATCACATAAAGCATTACAATCAAAGTCATTGACCTTCATATTAATGATGGGCTCCCAACCATCCTCTAGCTTCCTAGGAATAGAAGCTTCGCGTTCTAATTTCTCTTCTCTAGCTTTTATGAGAGCATTTGTAATATGTTTTGTGAAAGCCAAATTTATAGCACTAGCATTAGGACTCTTAGCAAGTTTTTGTAAGAATGTGGCAATCATCAAAATTTAAACCATTATAATATAAAGCAATGGGATCGTCATCCCCAATGTTGGAAAAAATTTCAGCAGTTTTAGCACAGGCAGTTTCAGCAGTTTTAGCAGTTTCAGGCAGTTTTTCGCGCTTTGCATTTGAAGTGGAAACATTGCTAACACCAATTATTTTACCATTATGAGTAGGAGGTGCAGCAACATGTGTAGCATTAGCATTGCTAGTGGTGGTAATAGTCCAAACTTTAGCTATATTATCTTCTTTTTCATTTTCTTCTCTTTCCCACCTAGCACGCAGTTCGGCCATCAATCTTATATTCTCATTAATTCTAACTTGGATGGAATTTGCTGTAGTAACAATTTTATGATTATGATTTTCATGAGGCATAACTTTCGATTTCAAAAGATCAACATCAGCAGCAAGACTATCGACTTTAGAAGCAAGTATATCAATTTTCCCAAGCTTTTCTTCAACAGATTTGTTAAAAGCAGTTTGTGTACTAATAAATTCTTTAAGCATGGCTTCAAGTCCAGGGGGTGAATTCCTATTATTGTTGTAAGAATTCCCATAAGAATTACCATAGCCGTTGCCATTATTATAAGGATATGGCCTATAGTTGTTACTAGAATTGTTCCGGTAAGCATTGTTGTTGAAATTATTATTTTTAATGAACTTTACATCAACATGTTCTTCTTGAGAAACCAATGAAGCTAACGGAACATTATTAGGATCAACATTAGTCCTACAATTCACAAGCATAGACATAATAGCATCAATCTTATCATTCAAGGAAGAGGTTTCTTCGACAGAATTTACCTTCTTACCTTGTGGAGCTCTTTCCGTGTGCCATTCAGAGTAATTAATCATCATATTATCAAGAAGCTTTGTTGCTTCACCAAGAGTGATGGACATAAAGGTACCTCCAGCAGCTGAATCCAATAGGTTCCGCGAAGAAAAATTCAGTCCTGCATAAAAAGTTTGGATGATCATCCAAGTAGTCAGTCCATGGGTTGGGCAATTTTTAACCAAAGATTTCATTCTTTCCCATGCTTGTGCAACATGCTCATTATCCAATTGTTTAAAATTCATTATGCTACTCCTCAAAGATATAATTTTAGCAGGGGGATAATATCTACCAATAAAAGCATCCTTGCATTTAGTCCATGAATCAATACTATTCTTAGGCAGAGATAGCAACCAATCTTTAGCTCTTCCTCTTAATGAGAAAGGAAACAATTTTAATTTTATAATGTCACCATCTACATCCTTATACTTTTGCATTTCACATAATTCAACAAAATTATTAAGATGGGCAGCAGCATCATCAGAACTAACACCAGAAAATTGCTCTCGCATAACAAGATTTAGTAAAGCAGGTTTAATTTCAAAGAATTCTGCTGTAGGAGCAGGTGGAGCAATAGGTGTGCATAATAAATCATTATCATTTGTGGTTGTGAAGTCACACAACTTAGTATTTTCAGGAGTACCCATTTTAGCAACAGTAAATAAAGCAAAGTAAATGCAAGTAACTAATTTTTTTGTGTTTTTGATATAGAGTGCAGGACAGTAAGTAAGTAAAGCTAGCAACTAATTTTTTTGTATTTTGATTTAGTGCAGCAAACAAAGTAGTAAATAAAATAATGCAAGACAAAAACAAAGTAAAGAGATTGGGATGTGGAGACTCCCCTTGCAGCGTGTCTTGATCTCCCCGGCAACGGCGCCAGAAAAAGAGCTTGATACGCGTACAACACGCGTCCGTTGGGAACCCCAAGAGGAAGGTGTGATGCGTACAGCGGCAAGTTTTCCCTCAGTATGAAACCAAGGTTTAATCGAACCAGTAGGAGCCAAGAAGCACGTTGAAGGTTGATGGCGGCGAGATGTAGTGCGGCGCAACACCAGGGATTCCGGCGCCAACGTGGAACCTGCACAACACAACCAAAGTACTTTGCCCCAACGAAACAGTGAGGTTGTCAATCTCACCGGCTTGCTGTAACAAAGGATTAGATGTATAGTGTGAATGATGATTGTTTGCAGAGAACAGTAGAACAATTGCAGTAGATTGTATTTCAGATGTAAAGAATGGACCGGGGTCCACAGTTCACTAGAGGTGTCTCTCCCATAAGATAAATAGCATGTTGGGTGAACAAATTACAGTTGGGCAATTGACAAATAGAGAGGGCATGACCATGCACATACATGATATGATGAGTATTGTGAGATTTAATTGGGCATTACGACAAAGTACATAGACCGCTATCCAACATGCATCTATGCCTAAAAAGTCCACCTTCGGGTTATCATCCGAACCCCTTCCAGTATTAAGTTGAAAACAACAGACAATTGCATTAAGTATGGTGCGTAATGTAATCAATAACTACATCCTCGGACATAGCATCAATGTTTTATCCCTAGTGGCAACAGTACATCAATAACCTTAGAGGTTTCTGTCACTCCCCCAGATTCACGGAGACATGAACCCACTATCGAGCATAAATACCCCCTCTTGGAGTTAAGAGTAAAAACTTGGCCAGAGCCTCTACTAATAACGGAGAGCATGCAAGATCATAAACAACACATAGATAATAGATTGATAATCAACATAACATAGTATTCTCTATCCATCGGATCCCAACAAACACAACATATAGCATTACAGATAGATGATCTTGATCATGTTAGGCAGCTCACAAGATCCGACAATGAAGCACATAAGGAGAAGACGACCATCTAGCTACTGTTATGGACCCATAGTCCAGGGGTGAACTACTCACTCATCACTCCGGAGGCGACCATGGCGGTGTAGAGTCCTCCGGGAGATGAATCCCCTCTCCGGCAGGGTGCCGGAGGCGATCTCCTGAATCCCCCGAGATGGGATTGGCGGCGGCGGCGTCTCTGGAAGGTTTTCCGTATCGTGGCTCTCGGTACTGGGGGTTTCGCGACGAAGGCTATTTGTAGGCGGAAGGGCAGGTCAAGGGGCGTCACGAGGGGCCCAGGAGACAGGCCGGCGCGGCCAAGACCTGGGCCGCGCCGCCCTACCTCCTGGCCACCTCGTGGCCCCACTTCGTTGATCTCCGGTCTTCTGGAAGCTTCGTGTGAAAATAGGCCCCTGGGCGTTGATTTCGTCCAATTCCGAGAATATTTCCTTACTAGGATTTCTGAAACCAAAAACAGCAGATAACAGCAACTTGCTCTTCGGCATCTTGTTAATAGGTTAGTTCCCAAAAATGCATAAATATGATATAAAGTATGCATAAAACATGTAGATATCATAAATAATGTGGCATGGAACATAAGAAATTATCGATACGTCAGAGACGTATCAGCGGTTAAGCCCGAAATAAGAGCCGAGGCTCTGATACCAATTGAAAGGATCGTATGCCGCACCTAGAGGGGGGGTGAATAGGTGCTAACCAATTTTTAGTTCTTTTTCAATTTAGGCTTGACACAAAAGTAAATTCTCTAGATATGCAACTAAGTGAATTTACCTATATGACAAGGCAATCAACTAAGCAAGATATAGCTAAGCAATATAAGAGATAGAATAGGATAGAGGTAACCGAGAGTGGAGCACGCGATGACACGGAGATGATTCCCGTAGTTCCCTTCCTTTGCAAGAAGGTACGTCTACGTTTGGAGGAGTGTGGTTGCTACGAAAGCCAAACCAACAGCCACGAAGGCTTCACTCAAATCTCCGGTGAGCAACGCCACGAAGGCCTAGCCCACTTCCACTAAGGGATTTCCTCGAGGCGGAAACCGGGCCTTTACAAGGTTCTTGGGGCACACATCCACAACTGAATTGGAGGCTCCCAAATCTGTAACAATACAACAATCAACAACAACACATCAACACAAATCAACTAGGGAACCAAATAGGAACACTAGCATGAGATCCCTCAAACAAGAGAGGGGGAAATGAGAAACGCTTCGGTGAGGATGTAGATCGGTGTCTTCTCCTTCGAATCTCCAAAGATCAAGAGATTTGGTTGGGGGAGGAAGGAGATCTTGCAAATCTTGTGTTCTTGAGGTGGCTCTAATGGTGGTGAAGCTTGGCAGATTTTTCTTGCAATGATTGAGCAACTTGTCCCTTTGGAGAAGAAAGCTATTTATATGATTGGAGCTCTCAGATCTGACCGTTGGGGACGAAATCCACTTACACCGGAAGTTCTGGCCAGGAGGACCGGAAGTTCCGGCTTCCACCGGAAGTACCGGCCATGAGGGCCGGAACTTCCGCCTTCGACAGTTGTCCTGCTCAACAAAAGATGGGGCGGAACTTGGGCGGAACTTCCGGTGACCGGAAGTTCCGGCCAAGTTCCGGCCAAGTTCCGGAATCTGGCGAAAACCATACTGGACAACACAGAGCCCCTAAACCAGAATTCCGGAACTTGCCCGGAAGTTGGGCAGAAGTTCCGCTGACCGGAACTTCCGGCCAACTCCACCGGAACTTCCGGTCAGGGAAAAACATCTGAACACAGAACTGCGCTGAGAGGCTCCTGCTGAACGTACCAGGGCGAAACTTCCGCCAGCTGGGGCCGGAACTTCCGCCAGAGACAAAAAAACCTGCAGAGCTTCAGAACAGTCATACCAATTCACCGATCCAACATATATCTTGATAACTTGTACCTGTCTACATCAACACACATAAAAATATACCTAGTGTTGACATCAAACACACAAAACCCAAAAGGGCGGGAAATGTTCTTCCAATGTAGAGGAAGTGTGCCGACAGTGATCACATCGACTTTGGATCCGTTTCCAACGCGCATCGTCACTTCATCTTTCAGTAGTCTTCGTTTATTCTTTAGTTCCTGTTTCGAGTTACAAATATGAGCAACCGAACCAGTATCAAATACCCAGGTACTAGTACGAGAACTAGTGAGATAAACATCTATAACATGTATATCAGATATACCTTCTTTCTTCTTCTTGACAAGGCCGCTCTTCAGATCAGCCAGATACTTGGAGCAATTACGCTTCCAGTGTCCCTTCTCCTTGCAGTAATAGCACTCAGCATCAGGCTTAGGGCCGTTCTTAGGTTTCATAGGAGGCGTGGCAGCTTTCTTGCCACCCTTCTTGAATTTTCCCTTAGACTTGCCCTGTTTCTTGAAACTGGTGGTCTTGTTGACCATCAACACTTGGTGCTCTTTCTTGATCTCAATCTCAGCAGCTTTTAGCATGCCAAAGAGTTCAGATAACTCTTTGTTCATGTTCTGCATATTGTAGTTCACCACAAAGTTCTTGTAACTTGGTGGCAGTGACTGAAGGACACGATTAATCCCCAGTCTGTTAGGAATCACTATTCCCAAGTCACTGAGTTTCTTCGCATGCCCGGTCATGGCGAGCATGTGCTCACTAACGGAGCTGCCTTCTTCCATCATGCAGCTGAAGAAGTGTTTCGATGCTTCATAGCATTCCACGGCCGCATGAGTTTCAAATATAGCTTTCAGCTCATTGACCAACTCATGAGGATCGTGGTGCTCAAAACGTTTTTGAAGATCGGCTTCCAGACTGCACAGGATGGCACACTGTACTTGAGAGTACCGAGCTTTCTGAGTCGCGTAAACATTCTTTACTTCATCGGTTTCAGTTTCTGCAGGAGGGTCACCTAGTGGTGCATCAAGCACATATTGCAGATTTCCGCCAGAGAGGAAGATCCTCACATGACGGAACCAGTCGGTGAAGTTGCTACCGTTGCTCTTAAGCTTTTCTTTCTCTAGGAACTGGTTAAAATTGATTGGGGATGCCATCTCTACAACATATATTTGCAATAGTTTAGACTAAGTTTATGACAAATTGAGTTCAAATTTTAATTCAACATAATTAAAAATCTAGGTGAACTCCCACTCAAAACAATATCCCTCGCATTGTCTTAGTGATCACACGAACCAAATCCACCACACCTAAGTCCGATCATCACGAGACAAGGTGTAATTTCAATGGCGAACACTCAAAGTATTCATCATATCAATCATATGATTCATGCTCTACCTTTCGGTATCACGTGTTCCGAGACCATGTCTGTACATGCTAGGCTCGTCAAGGCCACCTTAGTATCCGCATGTGCAAAACTGGCTTGCACCCGTTGTATGCACTTGTTGATTCTATCACACCCGATCATCACGAGATGCTTCGAAATGACAAGTCTTGGCAACGGTGCTACTAAGGATGAACACTTTATTATCTTGATATTTTAGTGAGAGGGATCATCTTATAATGCTACCGTCGCGATCTAAGCAAAATAAGATGCATAAAAGGATTAACATCACATGCAGTTCATATGTGATATGATATGGCCCTTTTGTCTTTGCGCCTTTGATCTTCATCTCCAAAGCACGGACATGATCTCCATCATCTTCGGGCATGATCTTCATCATCGTCAGCGTAGCGTCAAGGTCCATGGCGCCGTCTTCATGGTTGTTCACCTCATGTAGCAACTATTACAACTACTTTGAAATACTACTCAACATGAAATTTAAAGACAACCATAAGGCTCCTGCCGGTTGCCAAAATACAATAATGATCATCTCATACATATTCATCATCACATAAGGCCATATCACATCACCAAACCCTGCAAAAACAAGTTAGACGTCTCTAATTTGGTTTGCATATTTTACGTGGTTTAGGGTTTTCGAGAGAGATCTAATCTACCTACGAACATGAACCACAACGGTGATACTAGTGTTGTCAATAGAAGAGTAAATTGAATCTTCACTATAGTAGGAGAGATAGACACCCGCAAAGCCTCTTATGCAATACAAGTTGCATGTCGAACGAGGAACAAGTCTCATGAACGCGGTCATGTAAAGTTAGTCCGAGCCGCTTCATCCCACTATGCCACAAAGATGCAAAGTACTCAAACTAAAGACAACAAGAGCATCAACGCCCACAAAACCATTGTGTTCTACTCATGCAACCATCTATGCATAGACACGGCTCTGATACCACTGTAGGGATTCGTTGCATAGAAAACAAAAAAAAATTCCTACCGCGAGAACGCAATCCAAGCCAAGATGCAATCTAGAAGACGGGAGCAACGAGGAGATGATCGAGACTCACCCATGAAGATTTCCAAAGCCTACAAGATGAGGCTCTTGTTGCTGCGGTAGACGTTCACTTGCCGCTTGCAAAAGCGCGTAGAAGATCTTGATCACGGTGCCACGATCGGGCAGCACCTCCGTACTCGGTCACACGTTCGGTGTTGATGAAGACGACGTCCTTCTCCCCGTTCCAGCGGGCAGCGGAAGTAGTAGCTCCTCCTTGAATCCGGCAGCACGACGGCGTGGTGACGGCGGTGGTGGAGAACTCCGGCGGAGCTTCGCTAAGCGTGCGGGAGAGGTGGAGGAGAGAGGGGGCGGCTAGGGTTTGGGAGAGGGGTGTGATGCGCGTACAGCACGCGTCCGTTGGGAACCCCAAGAGGAAGGTGTGATGCGTACGGCGGCAAGTTGTCCCTCAGTAAGAAACCAAGGTTTATCGAACCAGTAGGAGCCAAGAAGCACGTTGAAGGTTGATGGCGGCGGAGTGTAGTGCGGCGCAACACCAGGGATTCCAGCGCCAATGTGGAACCTGCACAACACAACCAAAGTACTTTGTCCCAACGTAACAGTGAGGTTGTCAATCTCACCGGCTTGCTGTAACAAAGGATTAGATGTATAGTGTGGATGATGATGTTTGCAGAAAACAGTGGAACGAGTATTGCAGTTGATTGTATTCGATGTAAAAGAATGGACCGGGGTCCACAGTTCACTAGAGGTGTCTCTCCGATAAGAATAAGCATGTTGGGTGAACAAATTACAGTTGGGCAATTGACAAATAAAGAGGGCATGACCATGCACATACATGTTATGATGAGTAGTGTGAGATTTAATTGGGCATTACGACAAAGTACATAGACCGCTATCCAGCATGCATCTATGCCTAAAAAGTCCACCTTCAGGTTATCATCCGAACCCCTTCCAGTATTAAGTTGAAAACAACAGACAATTGCATTAAGTATGGTGCATAATGTAATCAACAAATATATCCTTAGACATAGCATTGATGTTTTATCCCTAGTGGCAACAACACATCCACAACCTTAGAACTTTCTGTCACTGTCCCAGATTTAATGGAGGCATGAACCCACTATCGAGCATAAATACTCCCTCTTGGAGTTACAAGCAAAAACTTGGCCAGAGCCTCTACTAGCAACGGAGAGCATGCAAGATCATAAACAACACATAGGTGATAGATTGATAATCAACATAACATAGCATTCACTATTCATCAGATCCCAACAAACGCAACATGTAGCATTACAGATAGATGATCTTGATCATGTTAGGCAGCTCACAAGATCCAACAATGATAGCACAATTAGGAGAAGACGACCATCTAGCTACTGCTATGGACCCATAGTCCAGGGGTGAACTACTCACACATCACTCCGGAGGCGACCATGGCGGTGAAGAGTCCTCCGGGAGATGATTCCCCTCTCCGGCAGGGTGCCGGAGGCGATCTCCTGAATCCCCCGAGATGGGATTGGCGGCGGCGTTGACGTGGGCATTACCCTTCGAGTAACCGACGTTGCCCTATCTTGTATTGACCAACTGGAGGCCCATGAAGAGACCCGAAGGTTAGATGGGCCACTAGGTCGGTGCACCAGAAGATTCCTTGACGGGCAAGACAAGGAAGCGAACAAACAAGGAAAGATTGGATCTAAACTACTGTAAATCTAGTCGTATTCGGTTAGATCTCTTGAGACCTGGCCTCCTATATAAAGGCCAGGAGAGGGGTTGCCGAAGGATACGAACAATCTTAGCGATCTTAGCCAGGAAAAGCTTAGAGCTAGGTAACCCTAGCAATAGCAATCTCGCCTAGATCTCAGCCGAACTACTCGGCACCCTGATGGCGTGTAACTCACACGTTTGTTGGGAACCCCAAGAGGAAGGTATGATGCGCACAGCAGCAAGTTTTCCCTCAGAAAGAAACCAAGGTTTATCGAACCAGGAGGAGCCAAGAAGCACGTTGAAGGTTGATGGCGGCGGGATGTAGTGCGGCGCAACACCAGGGATTCCGGCGCCAACGTGGAACCTGCACAACACAACCAAAGTACTTTGCCCCAACGAAACAGTGAGGTTGTCAATCTCACCGGCTTGCTGTAACAAAGGATTAACCGTATTGTGTGGAAGATGATTGTTTGCAGAAAACAGTAGAACAAGTATTGCAGTAGATTGTATTTCAGTAAAGAGAATTGGACCGGGGTCCACAGTTCACTAGAGGTGTCTCTCCCATAAGACAAACAGCATGTTGGGTGAACAAATTACAGTTGGGCAATTGACAAATAAAGAGGGCATGACCATGCACATACATATCATGATGAGTATAGTGAGATTTAATTGGGCATTACGACAAAGTACATAGACCACCATCCAACTGCATCTATGCCTAAAAAGTCCACCTTCAGGTTATCATCCGAACCCCCTCCAGTATTAAGTTGCAAAGCAACAGACAATTGCATTAAGTATGGTGCGTAATGTAATCAACAACTACATCCTTAGACATAGCATCAATGTTTTATCCCTAGTGGCAACAGCACAACACAACCTTAGAACTTTCTGTCACTGTCCCAGGTGTCAATGCAGGCATGAACCCACTATCGAGCATAAGTACTCCCTCTTGGAGTTACAAGCATCTACTTGGCCAGAGCATCTACTAGTAACGGAAAGCATGCAAGATCATAAACAACACGTAGATATAACTTTGATAATCAACATAACAAGTATTCTCTATTCATCGGATCCCAACAAACGCAACATATAGAATTACAGATAGATGATCTTGATCATGTTAGGCAGCTCACAAGATCCGACAATGATAGCACAATGGGGAGAAGACAACCATCTAGCTACTGCTATGGACCCATAGTCCAGGGGTAGACTACTCACACATCACACCGGAGGCGACCATGGCGGCGTAGAGTCCTCCGGGAGATGATTCCCCTCTCCGGCAGGGTGCCGGAGGCGATCTCCTAGATCCCCCGAGATGGGATCGGCGTTGGCGGCATCTCTGGAAGGTTTTCCGTATCGTGGCTCTCGGTACTGGGGGTTTCGTCACGGAGGCTTTAAGTAGGCGGAAGGGCAAGTCAAGAGGGGGCACAGGGGCCCCAGATGACAGGGCGGCGCGGCCAAGGGGGGGGGCCGCGCCGCCCTAGGGTTTGGGCTCCCTGTGGCCCCACTTCGTTTCGTCTTCGGACTTCTGGAAGCTTCGTGGAAAAATAGGCCCCTGGGCGTTGATTTCGTCCAATTCCGAGAATATTTCCTTACTAGGATTTCTGAAACCAAAAACAGCAGAAAACAGCAACTGGCACTTCGGCATCTTGTTAATAGGTTAGTTCCAGAAAATGCACGAATATGACATAAAGTGTGCATAAAACATGTAGATAACATCAATAATGTGGCATGGAACATAAGAAATTATCGATACGTCGGAGACGTATCAGCATCCCCAAGCTTAGTTCTGCTCGTCCCGAGCAGGTAAAACGATAACACAGATAATTTCTGGAGTGACATGCCATCATAATCTTGATCATACTATTTGTAAAGCATATGTAGTGAATGCAGCGATCAAAACAATGTATATGACATGAGTAAACAAGTGAATCATAAAGCAAAGACTTTTCATGAATAGCACTTCAAGACAAGCATTAATTAAGTCTTGCATAAGAGTTAACTCATAAAGCAATAATTCAAAGTAAAAGCATTGAAGCAACACAAAAGAAGATTAAGTTTCAGCGGTTGCTTTCAACTTGTAACATGTATATCTCATGGATATTGTCAACATAGAGTAATATAATAAGTGCAATAAGCAAGTATGTAGGAATCAATGCATAGTTCACACAAGTGTTTGCTTCTTGAGATGGAGAGAAATAGGTGAACAGACTCAACATTGAAAGTAAAAGAATGGTCCTCCATAGAGGAAAAGCATCGATTGCTATATTTGTGCTAGAGCTTTGATTTTGAAAACATGAAACAATTTTGTCAACGGTAGTAATAAAGCATATGCATCATGTAAATTATATCTTATAAGTTGCAAGCCTCATGCATAGTGTACTAATAGTGCCCGCACCTTGTCCTAATTAGCTTGGACTACCGGATCATCACAATGCACTGTTTTAACCAAGTGTCACAAAGGGGTACCTCTATGCCGCTTGTACAAAGGTCTAAGGAGAAAGCTCGCATTGGATTTCTCGCTATTGATTATTCTTCAACTTAGACATCCATACGGGACAACATAGACAACAGATAATGGACTCCTCTTTTATGCATAAGCATGTAACAACAATTAATAATTTTCTCATTTGAGATTTGAGGATATATGTCCAAAACTGAAACTTCCACCATGGATCATGGCTTTAGTTAGCGGCCCAATGTTCTTCTCTAACAATATGCATGCTTAATCATAAGGTGGTAGATCTCTCTTACTTCAGACAAGACGGACATGCATAGCAACTCACATGAAATTCAACAATGAATAGTTGATGGCGTCCCCAGTGAACATGGTTATCGCACAACAAGCAACTTAATAAGAGATAAAATGCATAATTACATATTCAATACCACAATAGTTTTTAAGCTATTTGTCCCATGAGCTATATATTGCAAAGGTGAATGATGGAATTTTAAAGGTAGCACTCAAGCAATTTACTTTGGAATGGCGGAAAATACCATGTAGTAGGTAGGTATGGTGGACACAAATGGCATAGTGGTTGGCTCAAGTATTTTGGATGCATGAGAAGTATTCCCTCTCGATACAAGGTTTAGGCTAGCAAGGTTTATTTGAAACAAACACAAGGATGAACCGGTGCAGCAAAACTCACATAAAAGACATATTGAAAACATTATAAGACTCTACACCGTCTTTCTTGTTGTTCAAACTCAATACTAGAAATTATCTAGACCTTAGAGAAACCAAATATGCAAACCAAATTTTAGCATGCTCTATGTATTTCTTCATTAATGGGTGCAAAGCATATGATGCAAGAGCTTAATCATGAGCACAACAATTGCCAAGTATCACATTACCCAAGACATTTATAGCAATTACTACATGTATCATTTTCCAATTCCAACCATATAACACTTTAACGAAGGAGAAACTTCGCCATGAATACTATGAGTAGAAACCAAGGACATACTTGTCCATATGCTACAGCGGAGCGTGTCTCTCTCCCATAAAGTGAATGCTAGGATCCATTTTATTCAAACAAAACAAAAAAACAAAAACAAACCGACGCTCCAAGCAAAGCACATAAGATGTGATGGAATAAAAATATAGTTTCAGGGGAGGAACCTGATAATGTTGTCGATGAAGAAGGGGATGCCTTGGGCATCCCCAAGCTTAGACGCTTGAGTCTTCTTGATATATGCAGGGGTGAACCACCGGGGCATCCCCAAGCTTAGAGCTTTCACTCTCCTTGATCATGTTGCATCATACTCCTCTCTTGATCCTTGAAAACTTCCTCCACACCAAACTCGAAACAACTTATTAGAGGGTTAGTGCACAATAAAAATTAACATATTCAGAGGTGACACAATCATTCTTAACACTTCTGGACATTGCATAATGCTACTGGACATTAGTGGATCAAAGAAATTCATCCAACATAGCAAAAGAGGCAATGCGAAATAAAAGGCAGAATCTGTCAAAACAGAACAGTTCGTATTGACGAATTTTAAAATGGCACCAGACTTGCTCAAATGAAAATGCTCAAATTGAATGAAAGTTGCGTACATATCTGAGGATCATGTACGTAAATTGGCTTAATTTTCTGAGCTACCTACAGGGAGGTGGACCCAGATTCGTGACAGCAAAGAAATCTGGAACTGCGCAGTAATCCAAATCTAGTACTTACTTTTCTATCAACGGCTTAACTTGGCACAACAAAACACAAAACTAAGATAAGGAGAGGTTGCTACAATAGTAAACAACTTCCAAGACACAAAATAAAAACAAAGTACTATAGGTAAAAACATGGGTTGTCTCCCATAAGCGCTTTTCTTTAACGCCTTTCAGCTAGGCGCAGAAAGTGTGCATCAAGTATTATCAAGAGACGGTGTGTCAAGTTTACCTTGGGCTTTACCCTTACCTTTCTTATTGTTTTTCTTTCCCTTGGGTTTAGGAAATATATGATTTCCCCCCGGTATAGAGGTGAATTTCAGAGTGCCTTCTCCAACATCAATGACTGCTCCCAATAGTTTCAGCAGGGATCTTCCGAGTGTGAGTTTTCCTGTTTCAATAACAAGATAATCAATGGATATTGTCCTTCCAAGAATGGTTGTATGCACACCTGCGGCTATTCCTTTAGGAATTATAGTAGAGTTATCTATGAGAGTTATTTCTTCTCCTCCTTCATCAATTCCCCAAAGTTTCAAAGATTTATAAATACTTTCAGGCATAAGGCAAAATTCATACATAATATCACAGTAGGCATGGAGAGTTCGATCACCGATAACAATTTTAACAGCAGGATCCCACAATGAGAGTTTAGAGTTCACTAAAACTTGTTCAAGACGATTACGAACGTGGCAATAGTTATCATTCAAGCGAGATGTACTTATCTCGAGATTATTTAATCTACTATATATGCTAGTGAGGGCTGAATCAAAGTTATTAGCTGAATCATGTGATGCAACCAACTTCTTTATGGCATTAAAAGCTTGATCCCCATTGCAATGAAGGAAATCTCCTCCCACTAAAGTATCCAAAGCATATCTATAGCGAACCATAAGACCAAAATAAAAATTACTAAGGAGCAAACTTAGAGTCATTTGAGGTTCAGTTTTACGATAAGAAGTAAAAATTCTAGACCAAGCATCCTTAAAACTCTCCTCATCCCCTTGTTTAAAAGTGAAGACTAATTCTTCAGGCGAAGAAGTAACAGGTTCAGAGCTAGACATGGTAACAAAAGTAACTAATTTTTTTGTGTTTTTGATATAGCAAACAAGATAGCAAATAAAGTAAAACTAGCAACTAATTTTTTTTTGTTTTTTTGATTTAGTGCAGCAAACAAAGTAGTAAATAAAACTAAGCAAGACAAAAACAAAGTAAAGAGATTGAGAAGTGGAGACTCCCCTTGCAGCGTGTCTTGATCTCCCCGGCAACGGCGCCAGAAAATATGCTTGATGGCGTGTAACTCACACGTTCGTTGGGAACCCCAAGAGGAAGGTATGATGCGCACAACAGCAAGTTTTCCCTCAGAAAGAAACCAAGGTTTATCGAACCAGGAGGAGCCAAGAAGCACGTTGAAGGTTGATGGCGGCGGGATGTAGTGCGGCGCAACACCAGGGATTCCGGCGCCAACGTGGAACCTGCACAACACAACCAAAGTACTTTGCCCCAACGAAACAGTGAGGTTGTCAATCTCACCGGCTTGCTGTAACAAAGGATTAACCGTATTGTGTGGAAGATGATTGTTTGCAGAAAACAGTAGAACAAGTATTGCAGTAGATTGTATTTCAGTAAAGAGAATTGGATCGGGGTCCACAGTTCACTAGAGGTGTCTCTCCCATAAGACAAACAGCATGTTGGGTGAACAAATTACAGTTGGGCAATTGACAAATAAAGAGGGCATGACCATGCACATACATATCATGATGAGTATAGTGAGATTTAATTGGGCATTACGACAAAGTACATAGACCGCCATCCAACTGCATCTATGCCTAAAAAGTCCACCTTCAGGTTATCATCCGAACCCCCTCCAGTATTAAGTTGCAAAGCAACAGACAATTGCATTAAGTATGGTGCGTAATGTAATCAACAACTACATCCTTAGACATAGCATCAATGTTTTATCCCTAGTGGCAACAGCACAACACAACCTTAGAACTTTCTGTCACTGTCCCAGGTGTCAATGCAGGCATGAACCCACTATCGAGCATAAGTACTCCCTCTTGGAGTTACAAGCATCTACTTGGCCAGAGCATCTACTAGTAACGGAAAGCATGCAAGATCATAAACAACACGTAGATATAACTTTGATAATCAACATAACAAGTATTCTCTATTCATCGGATCCCAACAAACGCAACATATAGAATTACAGATAGATGATCTTGATCATGTTAGGCAGCTCACAAGATCCGACAATGATAGCACAATGGGGAGAAGACAACCATCTAGCTACTGCTATGGACCCATAGTCCAGGGGTAGACTACTCACACATCACACCGGAGGCGACCATGGCGGCGTAGAGTCCTCCGGGAGATGATTCCCCTCTCCGGCAGGGTGCCGGAGGCGATCTCCTGGATCCCCCGAGATGGGATCGGCGTTGGCGGCGTCTCTGGAAGGTTTTCCGTATCGTGGCTCTCGGTACTGGGGGTTTCGTCACGGAGGCTTTAAGTAGGCGGAAGGGCAAGTCAAGAGGGGGCACAGGGGCCCCAGATGACAGGGTGGCGCGGCCAAGGGGGGGGGTCGCGCCGCCCTAGGGTTTGGGCTCCCTGTGGCCCCACTTCGTTTCGTCTTCGGACTTCTGGAAGCCTCGTGGAAAAATAGGCCCCTGGGCGTTGATTTCGTCCAATTCCGAGAATATTTCCTTACTAGGATTTCTGAAACCAAAAACAGCAGAAAACAACAACTGGCACTTCGGCATCTTGTTAATAGGTTAGTTCCAGAAAATGCACGAATATGACATAAAGTGTGCATAAAACATGTAGATAACATCAATAATGTGGCATGGAACATAAGAAATTATCGATACGTCGGAGACGTGTCACACCCCATTGTAACCCATTGTTTTCATAATCAAAGAACAGACAGGCAGGACGTAAGGGTTTTACCTCATCGAGGGCCCCGAACCTGGATAAATCGCTCTCCCCGCTTGTCTGTGAACCGATGTCTCGTGTCAGCCTACAGGTTTCCGTCAACCCTAAGCCCCTATCGGAGGGCATTGGCGAGGAGTACCCTCGACAATTGGCGCCGTCTGTGGGAACCCTGTCGGCACAAGATCGGACATCGGCTGAGCCCGTCATGTCATCAGCAGCTTCATCAGCACCATCATCGTCTCATCTGGGAAACCCGATCCGTTTCGGCTCCTACGAATTCACCCCGCACAGCGAATCGTCTCGCTCCACCTTCTCTGGTCTGCAAGGCAACATGGACATGGCGTTCGGGAGCGTCCACTACAACGTCAACTCAGAGGGAATCCTCCGGCTACTGGAATCTCCTATCTCCAGATCGACAAGCCCAAGTGCGTCATCGACACACGACCTTTCGGCTGGCCAGGAAAACCCGTCGAGTCCGTCCGCGCCATCGACTCCTCGCTCGGCATCCTCCATGTCGGTTGGATCTGATGACCCCGTGCCCTCGGAGATGACCTCGTACTACTGCATAAACTGCGACACCAGGCATGGACTAGGGTCAAGCGACACGCCATTCATCTGCAACGCCTACTATTCGTCGGGAGAGGACAGCATCGGTAGCGTCGTCCGAGGAGACACCCGAATAGTGGCGCCCCTCCAAGTCTACGTCGCTAATAGGGGAGATGGAGAACGCACCCCCCGTTCCAGCAGGCGGGCTAGTTTCGGAGATAGCGCCAGCAATGACAATAGCGACCACACCATTACAGAAGAAGAGTGGGCAGCAGCCAAGGCAGCCGTGCTCAACCACACACCGCTTTCGGCGGGAACCACGGTTGGTACGCTCAACGCTTACCGCTCCATATTGGAGAAAAATCGGGAGCGCCTGTCTAAGGAGCAAGCCACCCTCGAGAAACGACTATCTGCGGTAGACCGGTCCAGCGAGCGACGAAGGGCCTCGCAGGGGAGTGCCTCCCGAAGTACCCACGGAGGGGGCAAACATCGATCGAGGATGTCCAGGATTTCGGAAGATGATGCAAGGGAGATAACATCAAACTTGACCAAGTCCTTTATGACCACAGACACCGCAGGCATGCCACGGCCAAAAACCGTCGCAGGAGCAACAGCCAATCTTGCAGCGTACCTCATTAACCAGCGTCCCGAAGGATCCATGGCTCAGGCCCATCGCGGTGCTTTGGAGAGTCTTGCGATACTAGGACATAATCTAGTCCCGCCGAAAGAGAAGACCCTGCAGGCCAGCGGGTCAAAACATCACGCAGGAGACGCTCGGGACGAAATCACACAGAGCAGGATTGACAAAGCAAGGCGACGACGCGCCATGAGAGAAGAACTTGACAGTGATTCTTCGGACGAGACCCAGGAGAACGACGGCGAGCTTAGAGGAGCCGATTGTCTGAGCTACAAAATTCGGGAGGCGATGCCACCCAAGAAGTTCAAACCTACACCTACCGACGCTGCCAAATACGATGGGCAGCAGGAGCCAAGATCCTGGATAGAGGACTATCTGCAGACAGTAATTCTGCAAAAAGGGAATCAGATAGCAGCAATGCAATGTCTACAGCTTTACCTAAAGGACTCAGCACGAGCCTGGCTCAGAGGGCTGCCGAAGGGTTCCATCAAGTCATGGGATGACTTAGTAGAAGCTTTTGTCGCTAACTTTCAAGAAACCTACAAAAGGCCCGTCGGGATCGAGGAGTTACGGCACTGCCAACAGAAGCAGAAGGAGTCGATGCACGCGTACATCGGGAGGTTCACCAAACTCCTAAATGCTGCAGAAGACGTATCTGTCGACAGGGCAATTGACGCTTTCAGCGATGGCATCCGACGTGAAAGCTATATAGAAGAGCTTGGGCGCAAGAAGCCGAAGACCATAACCAAGCTAATGGAAATCGCAAACAGCTGGCCGATGGTGAAGACAATGTCCGAAAACCACGGCAGCGCAGCGACGACGAAGAGGATGACCAGCCGAAGAATGATTCGGGTGGTCGAAGGGATCGGAATAAGAGAAGGAAGAACCGCAGTTACGATGACAACAACTTGGTGGCCGCAGGTTACTCTGATCGACAGGATGATCGGTACGACAATAGGCGAGACGATCGGCAGGACGGTAATCGGAACGACTCTGGGAACCGTGGCAACTATAAACCACGACCTCAGAGAACTCCCAAATTGCCCTACGCTGAACAGATCAACGCCCCTTGCTACCTACATTCTTATACCGATTCCAAGGATGGAAAAGTAAAGTCTAGCCACCTGCTTAGGGATTGTCGGCAGTTCCTCGATATGCATGAACTCATCCAGCAAGCGAGGCCGAAGCGACTACCGCCACCACCACTCGCCACCCCGTCACAAAGATCAAGTACAAGAGTTCCCAACCTCATCAACCCAACGAGGCGTTTCCACCGCCACGTGGGCAAATGAATATGATCCACAGGACAAGTGTTTCAAGGAGAGAAATGAAGAAGCTCACCCGAGAAATCAACCTGGCAGAAAGCATCATGGCGAACATTCCTGAATATGTCGAATGGTCATCTCAGGAAATCACGTTCAGTCGAATGGACCACCCGATGACTATACCAAAGCCAGGGCACGCCGCCCTAGTGTCGAAGCACAGATAGGAGGGTTTAAGATGAGCAAAGTCTTCATGGATGGAGGAAGTGGACTCAACCTGATATTCCTTGACACAATTCAAAGTATGGGGATCACCATGAGAATGCTGGAAGACTCAGATACTCATTTCCATGGGATACTCCCTACTTCACCAGCGCATTCTCTTGGCAAAGCTTACTTGAACGTCGTTTTCGGTAAACCCGACAACTTCAGGAAGGAGAAGATCGAGTTCGAAGTCGTGAACTGGGAATCACAGTACCACGCCATACTCGGAAGACCAGCTTACGCCAAGTTCATGGCCGTGCCGCACTACGCATACCTCAAGCTGAAGATGCCAGGGAACAATGGAACAAACATCACAGTCTATGGGAGCTTCTCATGCTCGGACAATTGTGACCGTGATTTTCAAAGGATTGCTGCTAAATTTGGGCCACGGCGAGATACTGTCGACCCCCCGCCCAAGTTGACGATACAAAAAATCAAGGAGGAAAAACTCGACAGGGAAATCAAGAAGAAGCCAGCTCACGAAGGCCCAGCAGCAATAGCATCGGCAGAAAAAGTTTCGGCAGAAGACGCAGGAGGCGGCAAGATGCTAACAATCGCTGCTCAAGCATCTGGCGAAATCAACAGCACTGTCGCGACCACCAGCATGACGAAGAAATCGGAAGACCCTTCTGAAGAAGAGAAGAACCCCTTTCTTGATAAAACACTCCCGTAGTTTTTAAATTTTTTCCCTCTTTACTTTACACAGGGCCTCTTGTTTTCGCCCTCCAGTTTCATATTTACCTATCAATAAGTACTTAAGTTCCGATTCTTGTTAAAGTATTGCAGTAATCTAAAGCATCTATGACCGTGCTGCCGCCAAGTAGCGGCATAACTTAACGCGCGGCAGAAGATAGCGTTCAGGGCAAAAACCTTTACGAGCACAGCAAAGAAGAATAAGGACGTTAATCCTCCACTCTGCTTCAGATGCCTCTACGAGTGCCGTACAAAGCAAGAGTTTGGAAAACTTACCCACAACCCACGCTCGATATTTCACTTATGGAAATATCACAGAGCAACGGGCTCATCGGCAGAATCATTACACCCGAAGAATTCGGGAATGACTGTCGAAATTTACAAACAGTTGAAAGCAAAGTTGCGCATACAACAGGTTTAGCAAAACCTGCAACACGAGCTGATCACTCATAATGATTTGCTAACCAACTAGTATACATACATCCAACGGGCAATTAAGCTTCGCCCCTTTGAGTATTTGCCAACGGCATGGTAAAAATACATATTCATGTATCAACCAGACAAAAGTTGCGGCTCTAAAATCCGAACACTCGGATGGACTAGCCAAAACAATTTGCAGAAGTAATTTTACACCTTTACATCACCCTTACGGAGTTTCCTTTTCCTCAGGTATCTTTGACATCTCCTCAAGCCTGTTGGCAATTATATGGGCAGGTGCTAAAACCTTCGGGTACAGCTCCTCGAGATCACCAGTTGCATTGGCGATAGACAACAAGCAAGCCGAAGGATAACAAGCAAGCACAAGGGCAAGCGTGCACTTAGCCCCTGCAAAGACTTGAGATCTTACCAGTTCCCGAACCTTCTTGGCGCTCCCAAATTCAGACATCAAAGTCAAAAGGGTAGGAGGAACTACATTCAGAGGAAACATTGTTTTCCAAACTACCCTCATAGCCCTGTAGCACTTGTCGAAGAACTGGTGGACCTATTGCACTCGATCTTGAAATTTGACGACAGCCGAGGCCTTCGAGTGTTCCCGCCAGAAGATCTCTTCGGATGAGGAAAGCTGAGTCAAAGCATGCACTCGTTCGTGTATCCGCTTGTTCTCCTCCGCATGGTTCAACGCTATGACTGCCAAAGAATTAGTAAAGACTCAGGCAAGAAGTTGCTAGCAAACAGGCCAGGGGATCAGGGAACTTACAGTTTAAACTCTCGGTAGCCTTATGCAGTTCGCCAAGAATGTACCGCTCCACGTCGGCTGCAATCTCGCTCTTCTTATTGATGATGGCAGCTAAGGCATAAGTGCTGCGTAAGTCCTTTTCCATCTGCGTGATCCGGTCTTTCATGCGCTGGATCCGATCGCTTTCAGAAAGAGCACCCGACGAGTCATCTACGAATGAGGGTACTGGGAAGACCTGCAGAAAATACTGATTATAAAAAGGTAATGGATATGGTACAGTCGAACATCCAAAATAACTCCCATCGGGAGGAGTGCAAGAAGGTGATATCATAACAAAAGTGTGCTAATAACAATGCTAGCACGGAGTTTATTACAAAGCATGAGTTTTGCGGACAGAGCAATGTTTCGCATCAGCTCAAGGCACAAGTTTGTTACAAGAATCAAGGGAGCTGAGTTTGAGTCGATGAACTAGGGCCAGTCGATGATTTCCTTGATGAAACCAGTTAGAGGAGCTGACGGGCACAAGTAAGAGCAGACGCCTTAAAGGTGCTCAAATCAACAGGCTGCCCGTCTTGCTCTTTTAGAAGCCCCTTAGTCATTTCCTCCATGTCACCCTTAAAGCCGTAACCCATCATAAGCTGGAAGGCAAGGACAGCGCCAAAAGTGCGCGAGGTACGCTTGAATACCTCGATGACCTCCTTGGTGTCAACTGCGAAGGTATCGATCAGCTGTCCCAAGGTCTTCTCTTGCTTGATCTTGGGGAAGATCATCGAGTGCATCCGCGCCAGAGCACCCTTCCCCTTCACAAGAAGTTCTTGTGTAAGCTGATGAGAGGCGAGAATCGTTGACACAGCGTTCAGTGGGGAGTTATTTGGAACTCTTTCCAGGGCATCGGCAGGGATGTTTGCTGCCTCTGCAGTAGAAAGGAAGAAAAAAAATTGCAGTCATTGACAAGAGTTTAAATCCAAAAGAACATCATTCGACAGAAGTATGTTAGAGATTACCAAGCAAGGCCAAAGAAGATTGACGAAGGACTTCATCCTTTTTGGCTGCTCGAGCCTCAGCCACCAGCCTGGATGCTTCCTCCTCCTTCAGCTTCTCTTTCAGCTTGGCCAGCTCCTCCTTCAGAGAATCAATCTCTTGGCGAGCCGCGGCAGCTATCTTGACTGTGCCATCCAGCTTCGAGGAAGAAGATTTGACTTCCTCCTCCAGCCGAACTTTGTCAGCCTCTAGGGAAGTGAATCGGGAAGCGAAAACCTCCAGAGAAGAGATAACGCCACGCAGGTCCTTAAAAGAGAAAGAAAAACAATTAAAAAAGGCACGCTCCAAGAAATCTGTATTGTGATCAGAAAAGGACTTACAGAAAAAGGAGCCGCAGTAGCAGCAGTTGGAGAAATATCCTTCCCTTTGGAAAGGGAAGACGCAGTCGATGCTTGAGCCGTAGGGGCAGCCTTAGGAGCCGAAGCTTCGGAAGCCACCACAACCGGCGAAACAGCATCAGATTTGGCCTTTTTAGGAGGAGGCTCGATAAAACCCTCATCACTGCAAAAGTAAACAGTCGACTGCGATTATAATAGGGGTATGAAAGGTCAAAAAGGCACATAACTTTCAGAAAAGAACTACTTACATGTCGAAGAGATCATCTTCATCGGCGAAGCCGCCGGTTGATCTCTTCGCAGGAGAAGCTTTGGCCCCTTCCGCAGCCGCATCAACAAAAGTATCACGATCAGTGTCGATATTACGCACTGATCCATCTACGATACAAGTGTTATCGGCTGAGGGGGAAGATCAGCGTGGGCAACTTCAAGATTCATCGGACCGTTATATTCATCCTCTAGACCTGTTTGATCGGTGGTGTGAAAATCTACGGGGATTGAGGAGCCTCTCCCCTCAGAAGTATCATCTGGCGAATCACGTGTATTTTCAGAAGCCATAGGGATCTGGCAAAGAAAAATGACGAAGTAAGAACAAAGGTAATCATGTCGGCTAAGCAAGAAGCTATAGTAGAGATGTGAAGAAAGGAAAATACCCCTGATGGTGGATGATCAACGTCAAGGGGAGCATAAGAAGAGATTAGCGGGATCGAATCTTCCTGGTTGAAGGAAGTAAGACGACGAACTTCATCAAGCAACTCTTTTTCTGATAGATCGGCAGCATTAATCCTGGTCTCATCCTTTGGACCTGAGTACAACCACATCGGGTGAACTCTGGCCATGACTGGCTGGATTCGGCGCTTCAGGAAAACTGCTGCCACCTCCGTACCAATCATAGTTTGGCCGTCAGCCTCTTTGATTCGAAGGAATTTGGCAAACAATTCTTCGGCTGAGGCCCTTTCGTCGGCTGAGAGGATGTTCTTCCAAGAGTCCTTGGGCTTGGCTTCAGAAACGTCGACATAGCAGGGGAGTCGACACTCGGGTGACGAGGAATCTTTGACGTAAAACCATTTCAGCCTCCATCCTTGCACAGACTCTCTCATTGGGAAATTGAAGTAATTAACTTCTGAGCGAGCAACAAAACCTACCCCTCCGGTGACAAAGTACCCATTGCTACTGCTGTATCTTTTCACATAGAAGATCTTCTTCCACAGCCCGAAATGAGGTTCAATACCCAAAAATGCCTCACAAAGGGTGATGAACACGGCAACGTGGAGGATTGAGTTGGGGGTAAGTTGCCATAGTTGGATCTCGTACGTCCGCAAGAGATGGAGGAGGAATCCATGAGAGGGGAGTGAAAGGCCTCGATGAAGAAAAGATAAGAACATCACAGAAAATCCCGTGGGAGGATCAGGCCGAGAAATCGCACCTGGAAGGATCACATCTCCCGTGTCGGAGGATATTAATCCTAAGCTTCGGGACCTCTTCTCGTCACGCTTGGTGACGGTTGAAGCTACCCAGTCCCCAGGTTTGACCATCGAGCCCGACGGCGCTGGCGGCGCCGGAGCTGGGGGAGGGGCGCTCGGAGCGCTCCCCTTCGGAAGAGAAGAGGAGGACTTGGCAGCGGCACCTCCACTGGTGGAGCTAGCGGCGGCGGCGTTCTTCTTCTTTACCATCGCGAGATCTGAGGAAGATTGAAACTGTGGCGGCGGCGCGACAATGGCGAAAGAAGGGAGAAGAGGGAGAACGAGAAGATGCTGCGGGAATCGTGGAGGAGATTGAGAATTTTTTGCCTTTGGAGATTTTAAGGAGAAGTTAAGAGATAAGTAAGCACGTGGCGCTTGAGGAAGGGAAGGAACTGACGACCCACTACGCCCACGATAGCGCGAAAATCGAGGAGCCACCTCGGTCGTTACGCGTATAGTGGTCAAGCCCTAAAACACTGATTGAACAGGGCTAGGGCTAGCTCGTCATGATGGACCCGTCAAATCAGCCTGCAGCAATTACACGTCAGCAATGACGTCATGAGGAAAAAAAAACTAGAGGCATTCGAAGGAAACATAAAAAGTTATCGGATGAAGAATTTGAGTCCACGCACGGATTGCAAGCATCCGAACCTGGACTCGGGGGCTACTCCCATCGGGAGCGCTGACGCGCACCCGATAAAAAGGAAGACTCGACAGAATAAGCAGTCGAAGGAAAAAGGACTGAGTCTGCTCTCGGTTACAAGCGGTTACACCTAGACACTCCCATCGGGAGCGCATGATGTACATCCAATAAAAGTTTTTTACACTCCAGGATCATGCCCGGGGACTTGATTCTGTGTAGAGTAATGTTGTTTTTCCATCAGCAGTTAACCAACAAAAGTTGGGCACGTTGCTCATCATCCTTCGCGTAAAGAAAATATATCGGATGACCTATGAAGACTTGCGAAAAACTCGGCAGAGGAAAGTATTCGAGTAGTACAACTTGAGTCCACGCACGGATTGCAAGCATCCGTACCTAGACTCGGGGGCTACTCCCATCGGGAGCGCTGACGCGCACCCGATAAAAAGAAGATGAAGCAAAATCAAGATGAACAAGAATAATGAAGGAGAAGAATATCATGAGAGGACATGCATTAGTCTCTATCCGAATTATCTTCGGCTAGACACTCGGGGGCTACTGACGTGGGCATTACCCTTCGAGTAACCGACGTTGCCCTATCTTGTATTGACCAACTAGAGGCCCATGAAGACACCCGAAGGTTAGATGGGCCACTAGGTCGGTGCACCAGAAGATTCCTTGACGAGCAAGACAAGGAAGCGAACAAACAAGGAAAGATTGGATCTAAACTACTGTAAATCTAGTCGTATTCGGTTAGATCTCTTGAGACCTGGCCTCCTATATAAAGGCCAGGAGAGGGGCTGCCGAAGGATACGAACAATCTTAGCGATCTTAGCCAGGAAAAGCTTAGAGCTAGGTAACCCTAGCAATAGCAATCTCGCCTAGATCTCAGCCGAACTACTCGGAACCCCATTGTAACCCATTGTTTTCATAATCAAAGAACAGACAGGCAGGACGTAAGGGTTTTACCTCATCGATGGCCCCGAACCTGGATAAATCGCTCTCCCCGCTTGTCTGTGAACCGATGTCTCGTGTCAGCCTACAGGTTTCCGTCAACCCTAAGCCCCTATCGGAGGGCATTGGCGAGGAGTACCCTCGACAGGAGTCTCTGGAAGGTTTTCCGTATCGTGGCTCTCGGTACTGGAGTTATTATCGACGAAGGCTTAAGTAGGCGGAAGGGTAGGTCAGGGGCGACGCGAGGGGCCCACACAACAGGGCCGCGCGGCCAGGAGGTGGGCCGCGCCGCCCTGGCGTGTCGCCGCCTCGTCGTCCCACTTCGTTTCCTCTCCGGACTTCTGGAAGCTTCGTGGAAAAATAATATCATGGGCGTTGATTTCGTCCAATTCCGAGAATATTTCCTTACTAGGATTTCTGAAACCAAAAACAACAGAAAACAACAACTGGCTCTTCGGCATCTTGTTAATAGGTTAGTGCTGGAAAATGCATAAATATGATATAAAGTATGTATAAAACATGTGTGTATCATCATAAAACAAGCATGGAACATAAGAAATTATCGATACGTTGGAGACGTATCAGCATCCCCAAGCTTAGTTCCTACTCGTCCCGAGTAGGTAAACGATAACAAAGATAATTTCTGAAGTGACATGCCATCATAATCTTGATCAATACTATTGTAAGCACATGTAATGAATGCAGCGATCCAAAGCAATGGTAAAGATAATGAGTAAACAACTGAATCATATAGCAAAGACTTTTCATGAATAGTACTTTCAAGACAAGCATCAATAAGTCTTGCATAAGAGTTAACTCATAAAGCAATAAATTCATAGTAAAGGCATTGAAGCAACACAAAGGAAGATTAAGTTTCAGCGGTTGCTTTCAACTTGTAACATGTATATCTCATGGATATTGTCAACATAAAGTAATATAACAAGTGCAATATGCAAGTATGTAGGAATCAATGCACAGTTCACACAAGTGTTTGCTTCTTGAGATGGACAGAAGTAGGTGAACTGACTCAACATAAAAGTAAAAGAATGGCCCTTCGCAGAGGGAAGCATTGATTGCTATGTTTGTGCTAGAGCTTTGATTTTGAAAACAAGAAACAATTTTGTCAACGGTAGTAATAAAGCATATGTATCATGTAAATTATATCCTACAAGTTGCAAGCCTCATGCATAGTATACCAATAGTGCCCGCACCTTGTCCTAATTAGCTCGGATTACCTGGATTATCATCGCAAAACATATGTTTTAACCAAGTGTCGCAAAGGGGTACCTCTATGCCGCCTGTACAAAGGTCTAAGGAGAAAGCTCGCCTTGGATTTCTCGCTTTTGATTATTCTCAACTTAGACATCCATACCGGGACAACATAGACAACAGATAATGGACTCCTCTTTAATGCGTAAGCATTTAGCAACAAGTAATATTCTCATATGAGATTGAGGATAGTTGTCCAAAACTGAAACTTCCACCATGGATCATGGCTTTAGTTAGCGGCCCAATGCTCTTCTCTAACAATATGCATACTCAAACCATTTGATCATGATAAATCACCCTTACTTCAGACAAGACGAACATGCATAGCAACTCACATGATATTCAACAAAGGTGTAATAGTTGATGGCGTCCCCAGAAACATGGTTACCGCTTAACAAGCAACTTATAAGAAATAAGATGCATAAGTACATATTCAATATCACAATAGTTTTTAGGCTATTTGTCCCATGAGCTATATATTGCAAAGACAAAGGGAGAATTTTTAAAGGTAGCATTCAAGCAATTTACTTTGTAATGGCGGAGAAATACCATGTAGTAGGTAGGTATGGTGGACACAAGTGGCATAGTGTTTGGCTCAAGGATTTGGATGCATGAGAAGTATTCCCTCTCGATACAAGGTTTAGGCTAGCAAGGTTATTTGAAACAAACACAAATATGAACCGGTACAGCAAAACTCACATAAAAGACATATTGTAAGCATTATAAGACTCTACACCGTCTTCCTTGTTGTTCGACCCTTACTAGAAAATATCTAGACCTTAGAGAGACCAATCATGCAAACCAAATTTTAGCAAGCTCTATGTATTTCTTCATTAATAGGTGCAAAGTATATGATGCAAGAGCTTAAACATGAGCACAACAATTGCCAAGTATCACATTATTCAAGACATTTTACCAATTACCACATGTAGCATTTCCCGTTTCCAACCATATAACAATTTAACGAAGCAGTTCAACCTTCGCCATGAACATTATGAGTAAAGCCTAAGGACATATTTGTCCATATGCAACAGCGGAGCATGTATCTCTCCCGCACAATGAATGCTAGGATCCAACTTTATTCAAACAAAACAAAAACAAAAACAAACAGACGCTCCAAGCAAAGCACATAAGATGTGATGGAATAAAAATATAGTTTCACTAGAGGAACCTGATAATGTTGTCGATGAAGAAGGGGATGCCTTGGGCATCCCCAAGCTTAGATGCTTGAGTCTTCTTGAAATATGCAGGGGTGAACCACCGGGGCATCCCCAAGCTTAGAGCTTTCACTCTCCTTGATCACATTGTATCATCCTCCTCTCTTGATCTTTGAAAACTTCCTCCACACCAAACTCAAAACAACTCATTAGAGGGTTAGCGCATAATCAAAATTCACATGTTCAGAGGTGACATAATCATTCTTAACACTTCTGGACATTGCACAAAGCTACTGAAAGTTAATGGAATAAATAAATCCATCAAGCATAGCAAAACAGGGAATGCGAAATAAAAGGCAGAATCTGTCAAAACAGAACAGTCCGTAAAGACGAATTTCTAAGAGGCACCAGACTTGCTCAAATGAAAATGCTCAAATTGAATGAAAGTTGAGTACATATCTGAGGATCACTCACGTAAATTTTCAGAATTTTCTGAGTTACCTACAGAGAATTCAGCCCAGATTCGTGACAGCAAGAAATCTGTTTCTGCGCAGTAATCCAAATCTAGTATGAACCTTACTATCAAAGACTTTACTTGGCACAACAATGCAACAAAATTAAGATAAGGAGAGGTTGCTACAGTAGTAACAATTTCCAAGACTCAAATATAAAACAAAGGTACTGTAGTAAAATCATGGGTTGTCTCCCATAAGCGCTTTTCTTTAACGCCTTTCAGCTAGGCGCAGAAAGTGTGTATCAAGTATTACCAAGAGATGAAGCATTGGCATTCTTACCAGAGGCTCTACGCTTACCCTTCTTACTCTTTGGTTTAGGGAATATATGATCGCATCCAGGTATGGAGGAACTTAGAGTGCCTTTTTTCCACATCTATGGTTACTCCGAAGAGCTTTAGCAGGGATCTTCCAAGTGTGATTTGTCCTGTACCTACACACTCAATAACGAGATAATCAGTGGATACTATTTTTCCAAGAAGGTTTGTGAATACTCCTTCAGCTATTCCCTTGGGAATTATAACAGAGTTATCTGTGAGAGTTATTCCTTCTCCTCCTTCGGTAAGTCCCCAGAGTGTCAAAGATTTATAAATACTTTCAGGCATAAGGCAAAATTCAGTCATAATATCACAACGAGCATCAAAAATTTTACCATCAATAGTAACTTTAATAGTGGGGTCCCACATTGATGGTTCAGAGTTTATAGGAACATAATCAAAATGCTCACGAATCCAACCATACCCTTCTTTCAAGCAAGATACACTTGTCTCAAGAGTGCTCAATCTATTATAAATACTAACAAGGGATGGATCAAAATTATTAGTGGAGCTAGATGATGTAACCAATTTTTTTATGGCATTAAAAGCTTTATCCCCATCATAGTGGAGGAAATCTCCTCCCACTACAGCATCTAAGGCATATCTATAGCGAAGAATAAGCCCAAAATAAAAATTACTAAGAAGCAAACTTAGTGTCATTTTAGGTTCAGTTTTATTATAAGAATCAAAAATTCTAGACCAAGCTTCTTTAAAACCTTCTTCACCCCCTTGTTTAAAAGTAAAGATCGATTCCTCGGGTGATAGAGTAACAACTACAGGACTAGTCATAGTAACAAAAATAAGGTAAATGCAAGTAACTAATTTTTTTGTGTTTTTAATATGGAGAATGCAAACAAGACAGTAAATAAAGTAAAGCTAGCAACTATTTTTTTTGTGTTTTGATATAATGCAGCATACAAAGTAGTAAATAAAATAAAGCAAGACAAAAACAAAGTAAAGAGATTGGAGGTGGAGACTCCCCTTGTGACAAGGTATCAACTTGTCAATGCCTATGGATTGTAGGCTAGGGTTTAGTTGGAAGTAGAGGGCAAGTAGATCTCGAAGGTTTCAGCCGAAAAGTACTCGACGATTATGAAAACTAGGATTTGTAACAATGATTCGATGATCTCTTCGTCCCTCGACTCCCCCTTTATATGGGAGGCGGAGCCGAGAGTTTCGTTTTGTACAAGTTACAGAGTCCGGGACGGTTTCTAACTCATCCCGCCAGATTACAAATAACACTTCTTATTACAACTCTAACTTTCCTTAATATATCTTGGGCTCCTGAATCTTCTTATTCTTCGGGTAGTGGGCCTTCAATAAACCCTGGGTACTATCTTCGGCAGGCCCATTTGGGATGCCTATGTCAGTAGCCCCCGAGATTTTGCTTGAATCGTAGAGTCAGGGAAAATCTCCACTGTTTATTTTTATTCGAGAGCTTTAACTTTTTTATATTTCTTCACATAAAATTCTATATTGTACAGGGATAATGGTAGTTGGGGCTAGTTCATCTGACGGATCAGGTACTAGTTAACTGCTCTAGTGGCAATCCGCAAAAACCTACTTCAAGATCACGTCCCTGGACATGACCTCGGGATACTGGTGTAAACTTCGACAGGCGCCGCTTAAGGTCTTACCATTCTGTCGAGTCCCAGTAAAATTTATCGGGTACCTAACGCGTCCGTTAGGATTTTTCTTCGTATCTGTTGATACGGATAAAAGTATGTGACGCAGTCTTCGGCGATGCCACGCCCAGCAGAACGGATCTGGGGTCTTACCTTCGCAAATTTGCGGCATTCAGAAATTGATCGCAACTTTGGCGTTCTGAGAATATATTGTCGAGTGCTTTTTCGGCTGTTGGAATGGCACATTGTATCGAGTCAAAGATGACTTATATTGCTCTCCCGATGGGAGTATATGTAGAGTTAATTATAACTCGAAATATACTCTTTTACTTTTCTATCTTTCTTTTTTAATTTCATCGGGCACGCGAACAGCGTTCCCGATGGGAGTAGCCCCCGAGGCTACAGCCAAGGACTTGTGCTTGGTTGTAGGCTCAACATTTTAGTCCACCTTGTCGCTATATTGTCATTATTTCCCGATATGATCTTCTTTTCATCTCTCGGGTGCGCGAACAGTGCTCCCGATGGGAGTAGCCCCCGAGGCTACAGCCAAAGACTTGTGCTTGGTTGTAGGCTCCCACAATATCTATACTGCCATACTCGAAATTTTACTTTTGTCGAAGTAGCTCCCGAGCATTTGGGCAAAAACTTGTATTTGATCAAAGGCTCCCGAAGTATTCAATGACTTCTCCTGTCGCCAATCTTCTTTTATTTTTCTTGTCGGCATGCTTCCCTTAATCAAATTTACTTCATCTCTGTTAATAGTCGTGATTTTTCTGCCTTGTGGGTCCATTGTTTCCACCACGTTGACACGTCGTGCAAGTGGGGGACACACGTCCTCCGCTTTTCCTGGCGCACGTCTTTGTAACGCTTTGTTCTATTCCATCTCAGTAAAAATACCTTTTTACCCTTTATCTACAAGATCTTTTTTCACCACACGATTTCTTCATCCAACGGTTCATTGCTTCGCCCAATTCCTATATAAACCTTTCTTCAACCTCCGTTCGCACCTTCGTTTGTGCCGCACATCTGTTCCTCTTTGCAAAAACTTCCACCGCGCCCAACTCTCTTTGATCCTACCCACGCACGAACTCTGCTTTTCCAGTGCCGTTGATGCCACCGCGCACGCGACTCACTCGCCACAGTACTCCAGAATCCAAGATGGCCGCTGAAGATCTTGAGTGGGAGAGATCTAAAATCTCCAACCAAGACGTCAACATGCTGAAGAGGCTTGGCCTGATGAAGAAAGAGGACGCCATCCGCTTTCCCAGCGAAGAAAGCTACCCAAACCCTCCAATGGAGTACCGGGTTAGTTTCGTTGATCACCTCATCCGCGGCCTTTCTGCCCCAATTCACGATTTCCTCCGCGGCCTTCTTTTTGTTTATGGGATTCAGCTGCACCAGTTGACCCCCAATTCCATCCTCCATGTCTCCATTTTTATCACGCTGTGCGAATGCTTCCTTGGAATCCCTCCTAACTGGGCTCTGTGGAAACGCATTTTCTGCCTCCGCCGCAATGGCTCCCACAACGCCACCTATAACATAGGCGGCGTTGTTATCTGTGTCTGAACTGACGTTGATTACTTCGACATCAAATTTCCTGATTCTGTCCAAGGGTGGCGCAAAAGGTGGCTCTACATACACGAAGAAAGTGCCAATTCTATTGAGCATAACATAGTCCCTTTCGACGGAAGTACCAAAATTCAGCGTCGCCGCTCCTGGGATGCTGAAGCTTCCGAAGAAGAGAAAAAGGCGACAGAAGCACTTATGTCTCGTATTCATCAGCTTCAAAATACTCGAGGCAAAGAACTGTCTGGTGTTCAAATCACTGCCTACTTTCTTAGGATTAGAGTGCAGCCTCTTCAGGCTCGCAAAAATCCCCTTTGGACGTATGCTGGTGAAAATGACGCCAATAGGCTCTCCAATGATATTTCTGTAAAGGACTTGGAGAAGCTGATTCGAAGAATTTCCTCGCTGAACAAGAAGGATCCTATTCCCTCCTCTTGCCGCGTGGAACCATATAGCTCCGCCAATCCTCTCCCCGAGGTATTTTGTCTTCTCGAATTTTTGTCTTGTTCCGAACTTTCCCTGCATCTCATTGTATTGATATTTCTCTAATTTTTCTTTTGTCGCTATTTTCCTGCAGAACCATCCTACTATGGCTTCCCTTCCTCCTCTTCCTGAGGATGGAGAAGTCGAAGAACAAGCTATCGTTGCCGAGGACAACCAAGGTTCTTCTCTTCCTGAAAGTGAAGTCGTAGGTTCTCACAAATCTGCGGCTTCCCATGAAAAAGAAGTTGAATCTGACGCCAGTGAGTCGACGCAATCCCTTCCTCCTGCTGTTTCCCCAAGGAACAAAAGGAAAAGGAATGACGCCGAGGATTCTGGCACTTCTAAAGCCGAAAAAGTTGTTCCTTCTCATCCGAAGGCAGCTTATGATCCTTATATTGAATCCCTCGTCAGCTCGTAAGTCATTTTTATTTCTCCTTATTTCTGTACTCGAAATGTTTATCTTGTCTTGCTTTTTATGCTGTCGATTTTTAATCAACAGTGATGACGAGGAAGAAGTACCAACTGTTGATGTGGCTCCTCGAACAAGCACGTCACATACTGTACTTGCCTCAGACACGCTAGTTGAAGGAGAAGAATCCTCGCCTCCTCAACGAAACGTCGTCACCACAACTCCTTGACAAGCCCCCTTGCTCCTTCACCAAAAAGGACAAGGATTGAAACAATTCTTGAACCTGCCCCTCAATTGGGCAGCTCTTCGACCTGCTCTTGGATGATGTAAGTTTGTCGATATCTATATTTCCTCTATTTTGCTTGTTCACGCCTTCACTCTTTTTTCATGCCGATGGTTCTCTTCTTTGTGTTCTTCTTTGACAGCCCATGATCAAAGATCTTATCCGCATCGGATCCCAATTCATTGGGTACCGTGAGTATGCTAGCAGAACTGAAGGTAACAACTTTTATACTTGCCGTTCTTTCTGACTTTTTGCTCCTGTTGTTTGTCGCGATTTTTGATCTTTCTTCTTTTTTTTTTATCTCGACAGAGAAACTTGCAGAGGCCAACAAACGTGCCGACGCACTTTCTCAAAGACTGGAGCAAAGTGAGGCGGCTCGCAAGAAAGCCGAACTTGTTGCTAGCAAAGCCAAAGCCGAGGCTGATGAAGCCAAAGCAAAAGCTGCTAGTGTCGAGGAACTGCAGAAAAGACTTGAAGATGCTGAATCTGCTTTAAACGAGCATAAAGCTGCACAAGCTGCTCGTGAACAGGGGATCCTCAAGCGCCTGAAATCACAAAGTCGACGCACTCACAGTAATATTATTGATCCCTTCTATTTTTATGAGAACCGCTGCTTCTTGTTGTTGACCAATGTTTTGTTTCCTGTGGCAGACCAAACAAACCAAGATTTTGATCTGGAGAATCCCGTCAATGATCCTCTCCTTGACGCACTTTCTTATCTGGAGCTTCATGGGTCCGAAATTCGTGAAGGCGTGGCAAATGCTAATGCAGGATTGTCGACACTGTTTCCCTACTTCTTCCCGAAGAAAGAGGAGCCCCCGACTTTCCTTACCCTTGCCAAGAGCTTCAATTCATTAGAGGACCTTGGACTGAAGATGCGTCAGGAAAACATGAAGATTGCTGTCGAAACCACTGTTGCCCTGGTTGCTGATAGCCAACAGACTGTTGATTGGATGAAAGTTGGCGACACCGATCAGATAGAGCAATCAAGATGGAGGTCGCTGATTAAGGCAGCCAAGCCCAACACGAAGAAAATCTTGGCCTATCTCGGGATCAAACCAGCTTCGACTCCTAGCTCATCAAGGCCGGAGGTCTAGTTGCATGCCTCTTTGTTTTTCTTTCTCTGTTTCTTTTGCCCTTGTCGCCAAAGTAGTTATTTGGCGACACGTACTTCATTAGCTCCACTGTAAGGCCTTTGTAATTATTCCGAAAGATTAATGAAAACTCTATCTTTGCTTGTTGATTGATGTTGTCTTGTTTTATTAAATTTCAGTTGGTATTTGATAACTATACTCCATCTTCCGCTCCTTCCAATGTTTCGCCTTCTTCTTCTCGCTCAAGGAGAACTCTTGCTGATGCTACACCTGTCGAAGATTCCTTGCCGCGAGAATTGGATGAACTTCGGCAGCAAATTCAGTATGCAAAGAAGCAAACACTTGTGATGATGGAAAAGTCCCGTAAGTCATCTGAAGCCGAAAAAATTGCACTTCAGCAAGCTCGCGAGGCCATGGCTGCTAAGGAAATCGCTGCTTCCGAGGCTGAAAAGGCGACTAGTCGAGAAAATTTCATGCTCGAGTTAATGAATGAAGCCAGTGCGGATATGTCGGGTATGCTTGTTTCATCCTCTGATTTCTTCCATCTTCATGCTACGTCTCTTAAAGTTTTCTGCTTCGTTGTTTTAATAGGTTCCTTTACTGATGCTGTTGCCGAAGAAGAGAGGGTAAATACTAGGACAAACCTCCTTGTTAACCTTTCCCTTGACCATGGTTCTTTGTTTTGGGCTACTCCAGAGAGTGTAGGATAACGTTGCATAGAAAACAAAAATTTTCCTACCGCGAACACGCAATCCAAGCCAAGATGCAATCTAGAAGACGGTAGCAACGAGGGGGTATCGAGTCTCACCCTTGAAGAGATTCCAAAGCCTACAAGATGAGGCTCTTGTTGCTGCGGTAGACGATCACTTGCCGCTTGCAAAAGCGCGTAGAAGATCTTGATCACGATCGGTTCCGGCGCCACGAACGGGCAGCACCTCCGTACTCGGTCACACGTTCGGTTGTTGATGAAGACGACGTCCACCTCCCCGTTCCAGCGGGCAGCGGAAGTAGTAGCTCCTCTTGAATCCGACAGCACGACGGCGTGGTGTCGGTGGCGGTGTAGAAGTCCGGCGGAGCTTCGCTAAGCTACGCAGGAAATATGAAGTGGAGGAGCAAAGCTAGGGTTTGGGAGGGGGTGGCCGGCCACTCAAGGGGGGCGGCCAAGCTATGGTCTTGGGGTGGCCGGCCCCCTCCCTTGGCCCCTCATTATATAGGTGGATCCCAAGTGTTGGTGTCCAAGTCTTCGAATAAGACCCGAAACCAAAACCTTCCATAGGAGGGGGGAAACCTAGCCCAACTAGGACTCCCACCCAAAGGTGGGATTCCCACCTCCCATGTGGGGGGTGGCCGGCCCCCTATGGTGGAGTCCACTTGGGACTCCACCCCCACTAGGGCTGGCCGGCCATGGAGGTGGAGTCCCTTGTGGACTCCACCTTCCTTGGTGGTTTCTTCCGGACTTTTCTAGAACCTTCTAGAACCTTCCATAGAACCTTCCGCGACATTTTATTTCACATAAAATGACATCCTATATATGAATCTTATTCTCCGGACCATTCCGGAACTCCTCGTGATGTCCGGGATCTCATCCGGGACTCCGAACAAATATTCGAACTCCATTCCATAATTCAAGTGCTACCATTTCAACATCCAACTTTAAGTGTGTCACCCTACGGTTCGAGAACTATGTGGACATGGTTGAGTACTCACTCCGACCAATAACCAATAGCGGGATACGGAGATCCATAATGGCTCCCACATATTCAACGATGACTTTAGTGATCGAATGAACCATTCACATAAATTACCAATTCCCTTTGTCTCACGATATTTTACTTGTCCGAGGTTTGATCTTCGGTATCACTCTATACCTTGTTCAACCTCATCTCGACAAGTACTCTTTACTCGTACCGTGGTATGTGGTCTCTTATGAACTCATTCATATGCTTGCAAGACATTAGACGACATTCCACCGAGAGGGCCCAAGTATATCTATCCGTCATCGGGATGGACAAATCCCACTTTGTTGATCCATATGCCTCAACTCATACTTTCCGGATACTTAATCCCACCTTTATAGCCACCCATTTACGCAGTGGTGTTTGGTGTAATCAAAGTACCTTTCCGGTATAAGTGATTTACATGATCTCATGGTCATAAGGACTAGGTAACTATGTATCGAAAGCTTATAGCAAATAACTTAATGACGAGATCTTATGCTACGCTTAATTGGGTGTGTCCATTACATCATTCACACAATGACATAACCTTGTTATTAATAACATCCAATGTTCATGATTATGAAACTAATCATCCATTAATCAACAAGCTAGTTTAAGAGGCATACTAGGGACTTCTTGTTTGTCTACATATCACACATGTACTAATGTTTCGGTTAATACAATTCTAGCATGATATATAAACATTTATCATAAACATAAAGATATAAATAATAACCACTTTATTATTGCCTCTAGGGCATATCTCCTTGATCTCCCACTTGCACTAGAGTCAATAATCTAGATTACATTGTAATATACCTAACACCCATGGCATTCTGGTGTTGGTCATGCTTTGCCCTAGGGAGAGCTTTAGTCAACGGATCTGCTACATTCGGATCGGTGTGTACTTTGCAAATCTTTACTTCTCCATCTTCGATGTACTCGCGAATCGAGTGATAACGCAGCTTGATATGCTTCAGCCTCTTGTGTGACCTTGGCTCTTGTGCATTGGCGATGGCACCCATGTTATCACAGTAAATGATTAATGGGTCCAATGCACTAGGAACCACACCGAGCTCTACAATGAACCTCTTCATCCATACCGCTTCGATGAAGCCTCTGAAGCCGCTATGTACTGCGATTCTGTTGAAGACTTCGCCACCGTGCCTTTGCTTCGAGCTTGCCTAGCTTCTTTGCGGCACCATTCAATATAAACACGTACCCAGATTGTGACTTAGAGTCATCAGGATCAGTGTTCCAACTTGCATCGGTGTAACTTGTTACAACGAGCTCTTGGTCACCTCCATAACAAAGAAACATATCCTTAGTTCTTTTCAAGTACTTCAGGATATTCTTGACCGCTGTCCAGTGTTCCATTCCTGGATCACTTTGATATCTGCTAGTCAAACTAACGGCATGTGCTATATCCGGTCTTGTACATAGCATGGCATACATGATAGATCCTCTTTGCCGAGGCATAGGGGATGTTACTCATCCTTTCTCTTTCTTCTGCCGTAGCCGGTCCTTGAGTTTTACTCAATACCTTGCACAGTAACATAGGTAAGAACCCTTTCTTACTTTCGTCCATTCTAAACTTCTTTAGAATCTTGTCCAGATATGTACTCTGTGATAGCCCTATTAGGCGTCTTGATCTATCTCTATAAATCTTGATGCCTAATATATACGATGCTTCACCAAGGTCTTTCATTGAAAAACTATTATTCAAATAACCCTTAACATCGCTTAATAGTTCTATATCATTCCCGATCAATAATATGTCATCTACATATAATATCAGGAATGCTACAGAGCTCCCACTCACTTTCTTGTAAATACGAGGCCTCTCCATGACACTTTGTATAAACCCGAAGTCTTTGATCACCTTATCAAAGCGTCGATTCCAACTTCTTGATGCTTGCTTCGGTCCATAAATGGCACGCTGAAGTTTGCATACTTTGTCAGCATTTTTAGGATCGACAAAACCTTTGGGTTGTACCATATACAACTCTTCCTCAATGTCTCCATTAAGGAACGCCGTTTTGACATCCATACGCCAAATCTCATAATCGAAAAATGCAGCTATTGCTAACAAAATCCTCACAGATTTTAGCTTCGCTACAGGTGAGAAAGTCTCATCGTAGTCAACTCCTTGAATTTGTCGGAAACCCTTTGCGACAAGTCGAGCTTTATAGACAGTAATATTATCATCGGCATCTGTTTTCTCTTGAAGATCCATTTATTCTCGACAGCCTTTCGGCTATCGGGTAAGTCTACCAAAGTCCATACTTTGTTATCATACATGGATCCCATTTCGGATTTCATGGCTTTTTGCCATTTGTTGGAATACGGGCTCATCATCGCTTCTTCATACGTCGCAGGGGTCCTCATCATTGTTATCTACAATCATGACATTTAGACAAGGATCATACCAATCAGAGTGGCACGTTCCTTGTCGATCTGCGAGGTTCGATAGTTTCCTCGTTCGAAGTTTCACGATCATTCGCCTTAGCGTCCTCTGGGGCCGGTGTAGGCGGTACAGTACAACTTCGATCTTGCGCTACTCGATCAACGAGTATAGATTCATCAATCTCATCGAGTTCTACTTTTCTTCCAGTCACTTCTTTAGTGAGAAATTCTTTCTCAAGAAAGGTTCCGTTCTTAGCAACAAAGATTTTGCCTTCGGATCTGTGATAGAAAGTGTACCCTATAGTTTCCTTAGGGTAACCTATGAAGACGCATTTCTCCGCTTTGGGTTCTAGCTTGTCCGGTTGTAACTTCTTTACATAGGCTTCGCAACCCCAAACTTTCAGAACGACAGCTTAGGTTTCTTATTAAACCATAATTCATACGGTGTCGTTTCTACGGATTTTGATGGTGCTCTATTTAAAGTGAATGCGGCTGTCTCTAATGCATAACTCCAAAATGATAACGGCAAATCAGTAAGAGACATCATACTACGAACCATATCTAAGAGAGTTCGATTACGACGTTCGGACACACCGTTTTGTTGAGGTATTCCCGGCGGTGTCAATTGTGAAAGTATTCCGCATTTCTTTAAATGCATGCCAAACTCATAACTCAGATATTCACCTCCACGATCAGATCGTAGAAATTTGATCTTCTTGTTACGTTGATTTTCTACTTCACTTTGAAATTCCTTAAACTTCTCGAAAGTTTCGGATTTATGTTTCATGAAATAGATATACCCATATCTACTCGAGATCATCTGTGAAGGTTAGAACATAACGATAACCACCGCGCGATGCTACGCTCATTGGTCCACATACATCGGTATGTATGATTTCCAATAAGTCGGTAGCTCGCTCCATCATACCAGAAAATGGAGTCTTTGTCATTTTTCCCATTAGACATGCTTCGCATCTATCAAGTGACTCAAAGTCAAGTGATTCAAGTAATCCATCAGTATGGAGTTTCTTCATGCGTTTCACTCCAATATGACCAAGACGACAGTGCCACATATAAGTAGAATTATCATTAAGTTTAATTCGCTTAGCATCAATGTTATGTATATGCGTATCACTACTATCGAGATCTAACGAGAAATAAGCCATTCTTTTGTGGTGCTCGACCATAAAAGATATTATTCATAAAAATAGAACAACCATTATTCTCAGACTTGAATGAATAACCGTCTTGCATTAAACAAGATCCAGATATAATGTTCATGCTCAACGCAGTACATAATAGCAATTATTTAGGCTTAAAACTAATCCCGAAGGTAGATGTAGAGGAAGTGTGCCGACTGCGATCACATTGACCTTGGATCCATTTCCAACGCGCATCGTCACTTCATCTTTCAGCAGTTGTCGTTTATTCTTTAGTTCCTGTTTCGAGTTACAAATATGAGCAACCGAACCAGTATCAAATACCAGTGTACTAGAACGAGAACTAGTGAGATAAACATCTATAACATGTATATCAGATATACCTTCTTTCTTCTTCTTGACAAGGCCGCTCTTCGGATCAGCCGGATACTTGGAGCAATTACGCTTCCAGTGTCCCTTCTCCTTGCGATAATAGCACTCAGCATCAGGCTTAGGGCCGTTCTTAGGTTTCATAGGAGGCGTGGCAGCTTTCTTGCCACCCTTCTTGAATTTTCCCTTAGACTTGCCCTGTTTCTTGAAACTGGTGGTCTTGTTGACCATCAACACTTGGTGCTCTTTCTTGATCTCAATCTCAGCAGCTTTTAGCATGCCAAAGAGTTCAGGCAACTCCTTGTTCATGTTCTGCATATTGTAGTTCATCACAAAGTTCTTGTAACTTGGTGGCAGTGATTGAAGGACACGATTAATCCCGGTCTGTTAGGAATCACTATTCCCAAGTCATCGAGTTTCTTCGCATGCCGGTCATGGCGAGCATGTGCTCACTAACGGAGCTGCCTTCTTCCATCATACAGCTGAAGAAATGTTTCGATGCTTCATAGCATTCCATCGCCGCATGAGTCTCGAATATAGCTTTCAGCTCATTCATCAACTCATGAGGATCATGGTGCTCAAAACGTTTTTGAAGATCGGATTCCAGGATCGCACAGATGGCACACCGAACTTGAGAGTACCGAGTTTTCCGAGTCGCGTAAACAGCTTTTACTTCATCGGATTCATCTTCTGCAGGAGGGTCACCTAGCGGTGCATCAAGCACAAATTGCAGATTTCCGCTAGAGAGGAAGATCCTCACATGACGGAACCAGTCGGTGAAGTTGCTACCGTTGCTCTTAAGTTTCTCTTTCTCTAGGAACTGATTAAAATTGATTGGGGACGCCATCTCTACAACATATATTTGCAATAGTTTAGACTAAGTTTATGACAAATTGAGTTCAAATTTTAATTCAACATAATTAAAAACCTAAGTGAACTCCCACTCAAAACAATATCCCTCGCATTGTCTTAGTGATCACACGAACCAAATCCACCGCACCTAAAACCCGATCATCACGAGAAAAGGTGTGATTTCAATGGCGAACACTCAAAGTGTTCATCATATCAACCATATGATTCATGCTCTACCTTTCGGTATCACGTGTTCCGAGACCATGTCTGTACATGCTAGGCTCGTCAAGGCCACCTTAGTATCCGCATGTGCAAAACTGTCTTGCACCCGTTGTATGTACTTATCGAATCTATCACATCCGATCATCACGAGATGCTTGAAACGATAAGACTTGATAACGGTGCTACTAAGGATGAACACTTTATTATCTTGAGATTTTAGTGAGGGATCATCTTATAATGCTACCGTCGCGATCTAAGCAAAATAAGATGCATAAAAGGATTAACATCACATGCAGTTCATATGTGATATGATATGGCCCTTTTGTCTTTGCGCCTTTGATCTTCATCTCCAAAGCACGGACATGATCTCCATCATCTTCGGGCATGATCTCCATCATCGTCGGCGAAGCACCAAGGTCAATGGCACCGTCTTCATGATTGTCCTCCATGTAGCAACTATTACAACTACTTTGAAAAACTACTCAACATGAAATTTAAAGACAACCATAAGGCTCCTGCCGGTTGCCACAATACAATAATGATCATCTCATACATATTCATCATCACATTATGGCCATATCACATCACCAAACCCTGCAAAAACAAGTTAGACGCTCTCTAATTTGGTTTGCATATTTTACGTGGTTTAGGGTTTTCGATATAGATCTAATCTACCTACGAACATGAACCACAACGTTGATACTAATGTTGTCAATAGAAGAGTAAATTGAATCTTTACTATAGTAGGAGAGACAGACACCCGCAAAGCCTCTTATGCAATACAAGTTGCATGTCGAACGAGGAACAAGTCTCATGAACGCGGTCATGTAAAGTTAGTCCGAGCCGCTTCATCCCACTATGCCATAAAGATGCAAAGTACTCAAACTAAAGATAACAAGAGCATCAACGCCCACAAACCATTGTGTTCTACTCGTGCAACCATCTATGCATAGACACGGCTCTGATACCACTGTAGGATAACGTTGCATAGAAAACAAAAATTTTCCTACCGCGAACACGCAATCCAAGCCAAGATGCAATCTAGAAGACGGTAGCAACGAGGGGGTATCGAGTCTCACCCTTGAAGAGATTCCAAAGCCTACAAGATGAGGCTCTTGTTGCTGCGGTAGACGATCACTTGCCGCTTGCAAAAGCGCGTAGAAGATCTTGATCACGATCGGTTCCGGCGCCACGAACGGGCCGCACCTCCGTACTCGGTCACACGTTCGGTTGTTGATGAAGACGACGTCCCCCTCCCGTTCCGGCGGGCAGCGGAAGTAGTAGCTCCTCTTGAATCCGACGACACGACGGCGTGGTGTCGGTGGCGGTGTAGAAGTCCGGCGGAGCTTCGCTAAGCTACGCGGGAAATATGAAGTGGAGGAGCAAAGCTAGGGTTTGGGAGGGGGTGGCCGGCCACTCAAGGGGGGCGGCCAAGCTATGGTCTTGGGGTGGCCTGCCCCCTCCCTTGGCCCCTCATTATATAGGTGGATCCCAAGTGTTGGTGTCCAAGTCTTCGAATAAGACCCGAAACCAAAACCTTCCATAGGAGGGGGAAACCTAGCCCAACTAGGACTCCCACCCAAAGGTGGGATTCCCACCTCCCATGTGGGGGTGGCCGGCCCCCTATGGTGGAGTCCACTTGGGACTCCACCCCCACTAGGGCTGGCCGGCCATGGAGGTGGAGTCCCTTGTGGACTCCACCTTCCTTGGTGGTTTCTTCCGGACTTTTCTAGAACCTTCTAGAACCTTCCATAGAACCTTCCGCGACATTTTATTTCACATAAAATGACATCCTATATATGAATCTTATTCTCCGGACCATTCCGGAACTCCTCGTGATGTCCGGGATCTCATCCGGGACTCCGAACAAATATTCGAACTCCATTCCATAATTCAAGTGCTACCATTTCAACATCCAACTTTAAGTGTGTCACCCTACGGTTCGAGAACTATGTGGACATGGTTGAGTACTCACTCCGACCAATAACCAATAGCGGGATCTGGAGATCCATAATGGCTCCCACATATTCAACGATGACTTTAGTGATCGAATGAACCATTCACATAAATTACCAATTCCCTTTGTCTCACGATATTTTACTTGTCCGAGGTTTGATCTTCGGTATCACTCTATACCTTGTTCAACCTCGTCTCCTGACAAGTACTCTTTACTCGTACCGTGGTATGTGGTCTCTTATGAACTCATTCATATGCTTGCAAGACATTAGACGACATTCCACCGAGAGGGCCCAGAGTATATCTATCCGTCATCGGGATGGACAAATCCCACTGTTGATCCATATGCCTCAACTCATACTTTCCGGATACTTAATCCCACCTTTATAGCCACCCATTTACGCAGTGGTGTTTGGTGTAATCAAAGTACCTTTCCGGTATAAGTGATTTACATGATCTCATGGTCATAAGGACTAGGTAACTATGTATCGAAAGCTTATAGCAAATAACTTAATGACGAGATCTTATGCTACGCTTAATTGGGTGTGTCCATTACATCATTCACACAATGACATAACCTTGTTATTAATAACATCCAATGTTCATGATTATGAAACTAATCATCCATTAATCAACAAGCTAGTTTAAGAGGCATACTAGGGACTTCTTGTTTGTCTACATATCACACATGTACTAATGTTTCGGTTAATACAATTCTAGCATGATATATAAACATTTATCATAAACATAAAGATATAAATAATAACCACTTTATTATTGCCTCTAGGGCATATCTCCTTCAGAGAGGACCCGCCAGATTGTCAGATTTCAGGATCGCACCTCTCAAACTCGCGACTTCCTTGACTTATGTACCAGGACCCTGTCTATGGTTTATAACTCCATGTTTCCTCGGAACGTTCAACCAAAAACTCTTCCCGAGTTAATGGAGAAATTTAAGGATGCCCACAAGATCCATGATTTTGTTAGAGCTCAACTGGTAGCTGGCGCCAGATTTGCTCTTATCATGCTTCAGATCTGCCACTCAAATCTTGACCTGACCCAAGTTGTTGCGAAAGTTCATCAGAAGGTAAAGCGCCGAAGAGTTGGTGTCGACCGAATTAACACGAAGGTTTCGCCTGTAGCCGAAGAAATGATTGAAGACCTTCTTCGGATGGATGCCGACTTTTTTGCAGATGGTCATTATGCTGATTTTCTTGGCGCTGCTCCTGAAGAAAACAGAATTACCCTTGATGACATATTGAATCATGACTAATTATTTTCCTTTGGTAGATAACTCTTCTTTGTAACCCATGATTGTGATTATATTGTGAAGCAATCATCATATTTCTATATTTGTCTAGCCCCCGAGTGTTTCGGTGGCTATTTACTGTATTTGTGTATTGCGAGGTTTTGAACCAAGGCATTTATTTAATATGTAGTTTTGGCGAATATCAGCCCCCGAGCTTCTTTGTTGAGTACTATTTTGTATTTTTATTGACTCACGAGGTATTTTAATACCAAGGCAAGGCTTTTCTTTTTTCGAGGGACTATATTGAAATTTGTCGGGTCGGAGACTTTGAGCATGTCGATAGAGAAAAGTTATATTGACACTATCTTTATTATATTGCAGCACCGCGAGCCCGCCTCATTAAAAACCTTTCCCGGCCCCACTCGGTGCCCCGAAAAAGAAAAAGAGTGCGTCTGAAAACTCGCGGGCGTTTCAGTACATTGAAGTTTTACAAGGACTATATTTTAACTCTAGGCATAGAAACGCCTGAGTTGCGCCACGTTCCAGGGGTTTTGCTCCTCTACCCCTGTCTTCTTGTCCTTTATCCTGTATGCTCCTCCTCCGATTACTTCCGTGACAATGTAAGGGCCAAGCCATGGTGACTCGAGTTTTTCATGACTTTTTTGCGTGAGCCGAAGAACTAGGTCTCCCACCTGAAAAGATCTTGGCCGCAAACGTCGACTGTGGTAATTCTTTAAGTCCTGTTGGTATTTGGTTACCCGAGACAGTACTTCATCTCTAGCTTCATCAAGTGCATCGACGTCATCTTCTAGCGCTTTTCTCGACACCTCTTCATCATATTCTATGACTCGTGGAGAGTCATGCTCTATCTCGATTGGCAATACTGCTTCTGCTCCATGAACCAAGAAGAACGGAGTTTCTTGTGTTGCTGTGTTTGGTGTTGTCCGTATGCTCCATAATACACTGGGCAACTCCTCTGGCCAGGTGTGTCGAGCTTTCTCCAGTGGCGCTAATAAGCGTTTCTTAATGCCGTTGCAGATGATTCCATTAGCTTTCTCGACTTGGCCGTTGGTCTGCGGGTGCGCAACTGACGCAAAGTGTAACTTGATACCCACTTCTTCGCAATAATCTTTGAATTCGTGGGATGTGAAGTTGCTGCCATTGTCTGTGACGATGCTATGGGGCACTCCAAATCTGAAGACGAGGCCTTTAATGAATTTTACTGCGGACGCTCCGTCGGGTGAATTTATCGGCTTTGCTTCTATCCACTTTGTAAATTTGTCGACAGCTACTAGCATGTACTCCTTTCCTCCTGGCCAGGATTTGTGTAACTTGCCCACCATATCAAGTCCCCATTGGGCAAAGGGCCATGACAATGGTATTGGTGTTAGTTCTGCTGCTGGAGAATGAGGTTTTGCGGCAAACCTTTGACACGCGTCGCAAGTTCTTACTATTTCCTTGGCGTCCTCTATTGCTGTCAACCAGTAGAATCCTGCCCGAAAAACCTTGGCTGCAATAGCTCGACTACTTGCGTGGTGGCCACATATTCCTTCGTGTACATCCTTCAGAATTATTCTTCCTTCTTCGGGTGTGACACACCTTTGCAGGACGCCTAAAATACTTCGCTTGTACAATTCTCCTTTGATCACCGTGAAAGCCTTGGAGCGTCGAATTACTCGCCTTGCCTCAACTGGATCATCGGGTATTTCTTTCCTGAGGATGTATGATATGTACGTCTGCATCCATGGTATCTGTATCACCATGACCAGGTCCTGATCTTCTTCTTCCTCTTGCTCTTCCTTGGTAGCCCCCGAGGGTTTCTTCTCCTTCTTTTTTGATTTTGTCGATTGTGTAGATCTCTCTGTTATCTCTTCCCAAAATACACCTGGCGGAACTGCAAGGCACTGCGACCCGATGTTTGCAAGAACGTCGGCTTCGTCGTTGCTCAATCTGCTAATATGATTTACTTCACATCCATCAAACAACTTTTCGAGCTCGTTGTACACCTCCTTGTATGCCATCATGCTATCATTGACTGCGTCACATTGGTTCATAACTTGCTGAGCCACCAATTGTGAGTCGCCAAAGATTTTTAGTCGAGTTGCTCCGCAAGCTTTCGCCATCTTCATCCCGTGTATGAGAGCTTCATATTCTGCTTCGTTATTGGATGCGTTAGGGAACGTCATCCGAAGGACATATTTCAACTTGTCGCCTTCAGGTGATATGAGTACTACTCCTGCGCCAGCTCCTTCTAGTCTTTTGGACCCATCAAAGTTCATGGTCCAGGTTCTCGACAAGTCTGGGGGTCCTGTGTTTTGCAACTCCATCCACTCTGCGATGAAGTCCGGCAGAACTTGCGACTTGATTGCTTTTCTTTTTTCATACGTGATGTCCCGAGGGGAAAGTTCTATTCCCCAAAGGGAGACACGACCCGTAGCTTCTGGATTGTTTAGTATATTTGACAAGGGAGCTTCATTGACCACTATGATCGGGTGTGCCGAAAAATAGTGGCGCAATTTTCGTGCTGTTGTGAACACTTCATATGCTAGCTTTTGGTACTAAGGGTACCTTTGTTTTGATGGCGATAAAACTTCGCTGACGAAGTATACTGGCCTCTGTACTCCGTGGAGTTTTCCTTCTTCTTCTCTTTCGACAACTAGCACCGTGCTCACCACTTGGGGCGTGGCTGCAATATACAACAGGAGAGGTTCCTTTTCCTTCGGCGCCACCAAAATTGGTGGTGTCGAGATTGTGCGCTTCAAATCCTCGAAAGCTCTGTCGGCCTCTTCGTTCCACTGGAATTTATCTCCTTGCTTTATCAGAGCGTAGAATGGTAACGCTTTTTCTCCCAGCCTGGCGACGAATCTGCTCAAAGCTGCGACTCGTCCTGTTAACTGTTGTATTTCTTTCAACTTTGTTGGCTTTCTCATTGTTACGATAGCTTGTATATTATCGGGATTTGCTTCAATCCCTCTTGCTGAGACTAGAAACCCCAGAAGTTCTCCTGTTGGGACGCCAAAAGAACACTTCGTCGGGTTCAACTTTAGGCAGAATTTGTCGAGGTTGTCAAAAGTTTCCTTGAGATCCTCGATCAGTGTTGTCCCCTTTTTTGACGTTATGACGACATCGTCGATGTATACTTGCACGTTTTTCCCAATCTGTGTCGGCAAACACTTCTGCATCATCCTCTGATATGTTGCTCTCGCATTTTTTAGACCAAAGGGCATTGTTCTGTAGCAAAACACGCCGTAAGATGTAATAAACGCGGTCTTTACTTCATCTTCTTCTTTCAATCTGATCTGGTTATAGCCAGAATATGCGTCCAGGAAGGAAAGACGTTCGCATCCCGCCGTGGAGTCGATAATTTGATCGATCATCGGGAGGGGAAAGTGATCCTTTGGACAATGTTTATTGAGACACGTAAAGTCGACGCACATGCGAAGGACTGTTGTGTGTTTCTTCGGCACCATCACTGGGTTAGCTACCCATGTGGCTTCTGTAGATATCTCTTTGATAAAACCAGCATCCTTAAGTCGATTTATTTCTGATAACATAGCTTTGCGGTTTGGTTCCGAAAAACGCCGCAAGGGTTGTTTGATTGGTCTCGCAAGAGGATCTAAGTTGAGGTGGTGCTCGGCAAGTTCCCTGGGTACTCCTGGCATGTCAGCTGGACACCATGCGAAGATTTTCCAGTGCTCACGGAGGAACTTGACGAGCGCGCTTTCCTATGCGATATCCATATTTGTTGCAATGGACGTCGTCTTTTTCGGGTCTGTCGGGTGAATCTGCACCTCCTTAGAATTTTTCTCGGTATTGAAAGTTGATTCTTTATTTGGCCTTCCAACGTACGCGATGCGTCGTAATCAGTCATGCTTTTTGACGCCAAATACTCAGCTTGCATCCCGAAAGTTTCTGATAGCCGATGAAAATCCTTATCACACTTATCGGCTAAGGCAAAGCTTCCTTTGACTGTGATTGGTCCCTTTGATCCAGGCAACCTCCACAACATGTATGTATAGTGTGGCACCGCCATAAATCTAGCATATGCTGGTCGTCCCAACAGAGCGTGGTATTGCGACGGAAAATCCACGACTTCAAATTCCAGCCTCTCGATTCTATAATTTTCTCGGGTCCCAAACTGAACGTCGAGATTGATCTTCCCCAACGGATAACTTGGTTTCTCCGGTGTGATGCCGTGGAACCTTGTGTCTGTTGGCTTCAAGTTTGCTAAGGATATGCTCATCTTCCTCAATGTATCTGCATACATAAGGTTTAGGCTGCTGCCGCCGTCTATGAACACTCGAGAGACATCAAATCCCGCGATAACTTCTTTGGCGGAATAAGTCTTGTGCCACTGGTCGAGGAACTTGCTGCGGATGATCTGCTATGGTGAAGCCAATATCTTGTCCTGACCAATTAAGATACTCAACTGTTGGTGGAGGCATTTTTTCTGCCATAAACGGCCTTCCCTTCTGAATCATCGACACCGCTCCGTTGGAGTTAGGATCAACATAAGGTGGTGGTGGAGGTGCTGCCGCTATTCTGAGCTGATGCCGATTGTCGTCTGTAATCGCGGGAGGAGGCGGCAAGTGAATCTCGCTTCTGGGTTCTCGAGGATTTCTCTGTGTTGCCCGCGCATTAGCGTGCTCTGCATACCTTAGCATTGCCTGAAAATTTCGACAGTCTTTTTGCAGGTGCCCTGACTGTCTTTTACCGTTGCTGTCGAGGAAAAAGTGCATTTGACACGGCCCATTCATCATCTCTTCAGGGGACACGAAAGGCCTTGGGAACCTAGGCCCGCTATTTTGCCTGTTGTTGCGAGAATCATCCATGTTATCACCTCGCTGTTCACTGCTTCTCTGATAATCATCTCTGTTGTTTCCTCCTGTGTTTGCCCGAAAACCTGCCGAAATTTGCCCTGGAGCGTCATAGTTCGGGTACTGCCGAGGAAATCGTCGCCTCGGTTGGTAGTTTCGACCACGGTCCTCCTCTAGCGACCTGTGCCGTTTGTTGTGGACAGCGTCTTCTCCGTCTGCCCATCTGTTTGCTATCTCCATTAACGCAGATACTGTCTTTGGATTGGTCCTTCCCAAGTCTTCGACAAAATCTCCACGCCTGATTCCTGCGACAAACGCATCTATTGCTCTCTCGTCAGATATATTTTCTGCCGAGTTTTTGATGATATTCCACCTTTGGATGTACTTTCTCATTGGCTCATCTGGCTTTTGTCGACATGCTCTCAACTCCTCTAACGACGCAGGTTTTTTGCACGTGGATCTGAAGTTCTTGACGAACACGTCCTCGAAACTTTCCCATTTGTCGATAGAACTCAGGTGAGTTTCTTTATCCAAGATCGTGCGGCTCCACTCAAATGCACCTGGATGCTTTGCATAGCTGTTGCCCTGGTTCCTCCCGTGAGCTTCACTGTCTCGAGATAATCAACTAGCCAATCCTCTGGATCTTGAAGGCCGTCGAACTTCTTGAAGTTGTCGGGTAACTTGAATCCTGAGGGGACTCGAGTTTTTCGGACTCTCCTCGTGAAGCATGGCAAGCCGCACATATCTTCGTCATTAAGCTCCGGAGATTGCCGATGATCCCGTCTGCTTTGCCGCGCTCTGTCGACCCTTGCTTGTGCTTCTTTGTGTCTCTTGCTCCACTTGGTCCTTCGAGTCTTGCCGCTGTTGCTGTGCGCAGTCGTGGACTATTTTGCCTTGCCGCTCCTTCGGGAGGCGTTGATACAAACGGCTGTCCCCATAGCTCCAACTCCTGCTACCGCCATATTGTATAGTGTCTCTCCTTGGATCACACGGAGGTGGTTTAGATGCAAGGATAAAAGCATGTGTCGCCATATACCCAGCCTCTGGTGTCTTAGGGATGATGTTTCCTCTTGTATCTATCGACATGAAGGACATGTCGAGGTTTTGGACCAAGTGCTCTCTTTCTGCTTCGGGTATATGTTGCAACCTTGATCTTGCTCTGTTCCGCGCCTCCCTGTGGCTATCACCCGAAGTTCTAGATTGTCGACTTAGATCTGCCCTTCTTCTGCTAGATGCGAAGCTGCCTCCTTTCTTCTGTTTTAACTCACTTGTCTGTTTTTCCAATTCTCTTGCAGCTCGTGCGAGCCTATATTGATATGCTTGCAATTCCTCTGGTGTGGCTGTGGTGGCCATTGGTTCTGAACCGTTCATAGCTCTCGCGACTCTATCCCACGCTGCTTGCGAAAGCTGAACTCTGTCTCGCGGCTGCGGCCCGACGTATTTATTGCCCAGGCCTTGTCGCAGATTGGAGGGATCGACGTATGGATTTCCCAGATCGTCGAAAGCCTCAGATGTTTCCTCTTGATCTTCAATGGCATAAATCTGGTGATATTTTGTACTCAGATCTATGTTGGGTTTGGTGACATCATCGTTGAGATTGATGAAGACCTTGCCCACTGTGATAGATTTGTCGATGAAGTCGTAACTGTCGACATCGCTTGAGCCATCGCTTATATATGAGTCCGCAGATGACTCAAACGACATGTCGTTGAAGATCTTGGCGAGTTTCTCTCTTGCTCTGGTGCTGACGTAGCGTGTCGATGAAGTTTCTTCTTCTCCTGACTCGGTTGATGATGTATAGCTTGAAAAATCGGAATCGACCGCCGACGATCCCGACGAAATCGGAATTTCGACACGATACGATCCTTCCTTCTCGATGCGAAAGTGAAACCTTCCGAACGTCATCTCCATGGGCTCCGCCAGATACGCATATGCATCCAAACGGGAGGGTGGGTGAGGAACAAAATCGACAGGACCAGCAGCGATCTGTTTACCTCGATCCATTGCGTTGCTTGCGGTTGATGATGTCGAAGATCTTGAACGTGCCATCGAGATCAGATCCTTATGCCTCTAGTTCCCACAGACGGCGCCAATTGACAAGGTATCAACTTGTCAATGCCTATGGATTGTAGGCTAGAGTTTAGTTGGAAGTAGAGGGCAAGTAGATCTCGAAGGTTTCAGCCGAAAAGTACTCGACGATTATGAAAACTAGGGTTTGTAACAATGATTCGATGATCTCTTCGTCCCTCGACTCCCCCTTTATATGGGAGGCGGAGCCGAGGGTTTCATTTTGTACAAGTTACAGAGTCCGGGACGGTTTCTAACTCATCCCGCCAGATTACAAATAACACTTCTTATTACAACTCTAACTTTCCTTAATATATCTTGGGCTCCCGAATCTTCTTATTCTTCGGGTAGTGGGCCTTCAATAAACCCTGGGTACTATCTTCGGCAGGCCCATTTGGGATGCCTATGTCACCTTGCAGCGTGTCTTGATCTCCCCGGCAACGGCGCCAGAAAAAAGTCTTGATGCGCGTACAACACGCGTCCGGGAACCCCAAGAGGAAGGTGTGATGCGTATGGCGGCAAGTTTTCCCTCAGTAAGAAACCAAGGTTTATCGAACCAGTAGGAGCCAAGAAGCACGTTGAAGGTTGATGGCGGCGGAGTGTAGTGCGGCGCAACACCACGGATTCCGGCTCCAACGTGGAACCTGCACAACACAACCAAAGTACTTTGTCCCAACGTAACAGTGAAGTTGTCAATCTCACCGGCTTGCTGTAACAAAGGATTAGATGTATAGTGTGGATGATGATGTTTGCAGAAAACAGTGGAACGAGTATTGCAGTTGATTGTATTCGATGTAAAAGAATGGACCGGGGTCCACAGTTCACTAGAGGTGTCTCTCCGATAAGAATAAGCATGTTGGGTGAACAAATTACAGTTGGGCAATTGACAAATAAAGAGGGCATGACCATGCACATACATGTTATGATGAGTAGTGTGAGATTTAATTGGGCATTACGACAAAGTACATAGACCGCTATCCAGCATGCATCTATGCCTAAAAAGTCCACCTTCAGGTTATCATCCGAACCCCTTCCAGTATTAAGTTGCAAACAACAGACAATTGCATTAAGTATGGTGCGTAATGTAATCAACAAATATATCCTTAGACATAGCATTGATGTTTTATCCCTAGTGGCAACAACACATCCACAACCTTAGAACTTTCTGTCACTGTCCCAGATTTAATGGAGGCATGAACCCACTATCGAGCATAAATACTCCCTCTTGGAGTTACAAGCAAAAAATTGGCCAGAGCCTCTACTAGCAACGGAGAGCATGCAAGATCATAAACAACACATAGATGATAGATTGATAATCAACATAACATAGCATTCACTATTCCAACAAACGCAACATGTAGCATTATAGATAGATGATCTTGATCATGTTAGGCAGCTCATAAGATCCAACAATGATAGCACAATTAGGAGAAGACGACCATCTAGCTACTGCTATGGACCCATAGTCCAGGGGTGAACTACTCACACATCACTCCGGAGGCGACCATGGCGGTGAGAGTCCTCCGGGAGATGATTCCCCTCTCTGGCAGGGTGCCGGAGGCGATCTCCTGAATCCCCCGAGATGGGATTGGCGGCGGCGGCGTCTCTGGAAGGTTTTCCGTATCGTGGCTCTCGGTACTGGAGTTATTATCGACGAAGGCTTAAGTAGGCGGAAGGGTAGGTCAGGGGGCGACGCGAGGGGCCCACACAACAGGGCCGCGCGGCCAGGAGGTGGGCCGCGCCGCCCTGGCGTGTCGCCGCCTCGTCGCCCCACTTCGTTTCCTCTCCGGACTTCTGGAAGCTTCGTCGAAAAATAAGATCCTGGGCGTTGATTTCGTCCAATTCCGAGAATATTTCCTTACTAGGATTTCTGAAACCAAAAACAGCAGAAAACAACAACTGGCTCTTCGGCATCTTGTTAATTGGTTAGTGCCGGAAAATGCATAAATACGATATAAAGTATGTATAAAACATGTGTGTATCATCATAAAACAAGCATGGAACATAAGAAATTATCGATACGTTGGAGACGTATCAGGGTGCGGCGGCCACTATAGGGTGCGGCCACCTTGTGGTCTTTGGGTGGCCGGCCCCCTCCCCTATGCCCCTCATTATATAGGTGGATCCCCAAGTGTTGGACTACAAGTCTTTGAATAAGACCCCAACACAAGAACCTTCCATGTAGTAGGGAAACCTACCCAAGGTGGGACTCCCACTTGAGGTGGGATTCCCCCCTTCCATGTGGGGGGGTGGCCGGCCCCCTTAGGTGGAGTCCACCTTGGACTCCCCACTAGGGTTGGCCGGCCATGGGGAGGTGGAGTCCCTTCGGGACTCCTCCTTCCTTAGTGATTCCTTCCGAACTTTTCTAGAACCTTCTAGAACCTTCCGTAAAATCACCGGATCATTTTCAAACTTATAAAATGACTTCCTATATATGAATCTTATTCTCCGGACCATTCCGGAACTCCTCGTGATGTCCGGGATCCCATCCGAGACTTCGAACAATACTTCGAACTCCATTCCATATTCAAGTTCTACCATTTCAACATCAAACCTTAAGTGTGTCACCCTACGGTTCGCGAACTATGTGGACATGGTTGAGTACTCTCTCCGACCAATAACCAATAGCGGGATCTGGAGATCCATAATGGCTCCCACATATTCAACGATGACTTTAGTGATCGAATGAACCATTCACATACGATACCAATTCCCTTTGTCACACGATATTTTACTTGTCCGAGGTTTGATCATCGGTATCACTCTATACCTTGTTCAACCTCGTCTCCTGACAAGTACTCTTTACTCGTACCGTGGTATGTGGTCTCTTATGAACTTATTCATATGCTTGCAAGACATTAGACGACATTCCATCGAGAGGGCCCAGAGTATATCTATCCGTCATCGGGATGGGCAAATCCCACTGTTGATCCATATGCCTCAACTCATACTTTCCAGATACTTAATCCCACCTTTATAACCACCCATTTACGCAGTGGTGTTTGATGTAATCAAAGTACCTTTCCGGTATAAGTGATTTACATGATCTCATGGTCATAAGGACTAGGTAACTATGTATCGAAAGCTTATAGCAAATAACTTAATGACGTGATCTTATGCTACGCTTAATTGGGTGTGTCCATTACATCATTCATATAATGATATAACCTTGTTATTAATAACATCCAATGTTCATGATTATGAAACTAATCATCCATTAATCAACAAGCTAGTTAAGAGGCATACTAGGGACTCTTTGTTGTTTACATATCACACATGTATCAATGTTTTGGTTAATACAATTATAGCATGGTATATAAACATTTATTATAAACATAAAGATATATAATAACCACTTTTATTATTGCCTCTTGGGCATATCTCCAACAATGTCGAAATTCATAACACTCACATTGCTCTAACCCTAATAGCAACGAGAGAGAAACCTTGATCCCTCTTAGGTTTTTATGCAATAAGGCGCAAAAATTTCCTCCGTTTTGCGATGAAATGCACATCCCATTTCTAAATCTACCCTTAGTTGATCCTATGTTCTGGGATATTACAGCTGCGCCCCCTGCCCCTCCCCTCTTTATATAGGGGGAGGGCCGGCCAGGGTTGCCTTGGCCCCTCCTCCAAGCCCTAGGGCCGGCGCACCAAGAGGGTGGGGGGAAACTTACGCCCAAGTCTTCCCCCTTTAGGGTTTCTCCAAAGCCCTAGGGGGTTGGCCGGCCTGGGCCTTGAGGCTGTGGTGCGTCTGGCCCATTAGGGCTGGGCTGCACCCCCTCGGCTCATGTGGCCCCTCCCGAGGTCGTGGGCCCATAGGTGGCCCCTCCAAAACCTTCTAGAAGCTTCCTGGTCTTCCACCGGAAAATTCTTGAACTTTTCCAAACCTTGAAAATAACTTTCCTTATATGAATATTATTCTCCGGACCATTCTGGACCTCCTCGTGATGTCAATGATCCCATCCGAGACTCCTAAAAACATTCGGTCTCCATCTCATATTCCATATCTACTATACGACATCGAACCTTAAGTGTGTCACCCTACGGTTCGTGAACTATGTAGACATGATCGAGGCTCCTCTCTGATTAATAACCAATAGCGGGACCTGGAGATCCATAATGGTTCCCACATATTAGACGATGACTTCGTGATCGAATGAACCATTAACATACGATACCGATTCCCTTTGTCACGTGATACTTTACTTATCTGAGGTTCGATCATCGGTATCTCTATACTTAGTTCAACCTCGTTACCGATAAGTACCCTTTACTCGTACCGTGGTATGTCATCCCTTGTGATCTTGTCACATGCTTGCAAACTAATTAGATGATATTCCACCGAGAGGGCCCAAAGCATATCTATCCGTCATCAGGATGGACAAATCTCACTCTTGATCCATGCGCTTCAACTCATACTTTCCGAATACTTAATCCCATCTTTATAACCACACATTTACGAAGTGACATTTGATGTAATCAAAGTATCCATCCGGTGTAAGTGATTTACATGATCTCATGATCGAGGGATTAGGTTACTATGTATCGATATCGAAAGCTTATAGCATGACGAACTTAATGGCTTGATATTATGCTATGCTTATTATGGATTTATGGGTGTGTGTCCATTATATCATTCTCCTAATGACATAACCTTGTTATTAACAACATCAATTGTTCATGATCAGGAAACTATGATCATCTATTAATCAACAAGCTAGTTAAACGAGAGGCTTACTATAAACTCTGGTTGTTTACACAACACACATGTATCAATATTTTCACTTAATAAAATTATAGTATGTTATGTAAACATTTATCATGAACACTAAGATATAACAATAACTGCTTTATTATTGCCTCTCAGGCATATCTCCAACAACCCCCCAATTCTGAACACCCACGTCGTCGCATCTCGAGTCCAAATTAGTTGAATCCCTCGAATCTTCACCGTTCCCTCTCCTTGCTAGCTCACCTCCTACAGGAACCCAGAGAAGAAGAAGCTTCACACCCACTTTTGGCACCCGGTCTAGCAACCTCTGTGGATTTCCCGATTTATACTGGATAAGTGCTAGCGTAGTAGATGCCCTAAGTGGAGTATATTGACGAGAAGCAAATTGTGGATTAGTATATGTATTTTTTATCGGTGGATTAAGTATATGGGAAATACTTTTGTACTTACATGCACGGGTGTGGGTGCTTCGGTCACCCTCCATTTTGCTTCGAGAGTCAGATAAAATGAGGAGAGAGAAAAGTTGTTTTTCCATCTACCAAGACGAGCGAAAATCTCGCGGAACAAACCAATGGTCTAGAACACACCCACACCTATGCGTGTAAGTACAAAATTCACTCTCTTAAGTATGTGTATATATGTAATAAATACATATGATAACAAAAGAAACTGATTTTTTTCTCTCAAGAAAATCGTGTGTCCAGGCTTTTCATGGACTCTCACACGTTCTCTCGAGATGCATACCGGGCTGAAAGGCCTAGAAAATCCTGCAGCTCACACGTAGCCATGGGGAAACCCTTAATTCCGATAGTAAATGTGGTTGCAGAAGACTAACCGCAGTGGTTATTTAGAGATGCGATGACCTATGGTTTTCTAGGCGCATCTTATTATAGAGCTCTCTCCACACACTACATTGTTAAAAGCATAGTTTATCTTGATTAACATTAATCGTAATGCTAGAGGTAGATCCAATAATCCCCGTGAAAACTTTGTCTTATTGAGTTTTACTTCATTTCTCACTACGCTTGTTACTTTATTGATTTATTTACTTTCTTGCAACCAATTATAATAACCTTTTAAAACATCTTTATTTGAGATTAAAGAGCGACTTACAAGTGGCCTTTAATAGATAGTAGCAACTAGTAGCTGCTTGTGATTCGATACTCTTATTTCGAAACTAGCTACGATTAAATTGTGCAGTTCCAGTCATCAAGGCGCTCGCAGTGATGCGAGCATTGCCTCCTGAAGAGCCGGCGCGTCCCAACTGACGCCCATGCGTGTAAGTACAAAATCCACTCTCCTAAGTATATATATTGTAATAAATATATATGATAACAAAAGACACTGCTTTTTTTTTCTCAAGAAAATCGTGTCCAGGCCTTTCATGGACCAGCCCATGTGGATGTACATAGGCGGTGAATGCCTATTTTTCCGCAGGATTGGCGATCGCGTACGTTCCGGGCTGAAGAAAATCCTGCAGCCCACGAAAGCGGCGAAAACCCACAACATCCGTCGCAAGCCACAACTAACAAATCGTTCACCCTCCAAAGCCTCCTCCCACCCCTCGCGCCGCCGCCGCACTCCCGAACCCTAAACCAAACCCTCCTCCCCCGCACGCCGCACCATGGCGTCCGCCTACGACCGGGAGGACGGCCTGGCGCCGCCGCAGCCGCACGGCGGCGGCCCGGCCGACGCCTACGACCCCAACTACGTCCCGGACTCGGTCAAGACCTTCGTGGTCCACCTCTACCGCCACATCCGCGACAAGAACGTCTTCGAGATCAACCAGATGTACGAGGGCGGCTTCCAGCGCCTCTCCGACCGCCTCTTCCGCGACTCGCCCTGGCCCTCCGCCGACGCCGTCGCCCCCTACTGCGACGGCGACCACGTCTTCCTCCTCCTCTACCGCGAGCTCTGGTACCGCCACGCCTACGCGCGCCTCTCCCCGCTCACCGCCAGCCACCGCTCCGAGTCATGGAGCAACTACTGCGACCTCTTCAGCGTCGTCCTCCACGGAGTCGTCAACATGCAGCTGCCCAACCAGTGGCTATGGGACATGGTCGACGAGTTCGTCTACCAGTTCCAGAGCTTCTGCCAGTACCGCGCCAAGCTCAAGAACAAGACGGACGACGAGCTAAAGCAGCTCAAGCAGTTCGACAAGGTTAACCTTTCACCTTCATTTTATTTTATTTTACTTCTGTCTGTGTGCTAGATTCATATCTGTACTTTATCTCTCTATATCTACCTGCAGGCGTGGAATGTGTATGGCGTTCTCAACTACCTGCAGGCGCTCGTGGAGAAGTCCGACATCGCCCAGATCCTCGAGAGGGAGAAGGAGGGGCTGGAGCAGTTCACTGCCACCGACGGCTATGACTACGAGGGTGGGAGCAACGTTCTTAAGGTCCTGGGTTACTACAGCATGATTGGCCTGCTCAGAATACACTGCCTTCTTGGGGATTACCACACTGGCCTCAAGTGCTTGGCGCCCATCAACCTTAACCAGCAGGGGGTCTACACCATTGTCATCGGGAGTCACATCTCAACCATCTATCACTATGGGTTCGCAAACCTTATGATGCGCAGGTACACAAGCCCACTGTCTTTTTTCTTTTATACCAAAGGGCAGACTCATGGATTTGTTGGCTTTACTTTCTGCTGCTCCATACATACCTAAGCAACATGAAATGATTTTTTTTTGCAATCTCTATATTAGTAGAGAGACCTAAAGGTTTGGAATATCGACAAAGATTTAGCCATGGATAGGGGTGCGTGGAAGTTAGCTATCCACGTTCCGGAACCATGACTTGGCTTCGAGATCTTATGGGTTTCAACTCTAGCCTACCCCAACTTGTTTGGGACTGAAAGGCTTGGTTGTTGTTGTTGTTGTTTGTATATTAGTAAAAGTAGACCGAATCATGTCATATAACTTCTTCAAGATTAAAGGTTTCCATCATGTGAAGCCAGATATGTGATTTTTTCCTTCGCCATCTTGAAATTCCCAAACTAGACATTCACACCTTATAAGCTAATAATACACTGTATCCGTATCTAAACCTAGGTATGTTGATGCCACCAAGGAGTTCAACAAAATCCTGCTCTATATCCTCAAGTATAAGCAGTACCATCAGAAATCTCCTCAGTATGACCAGATCCTCAAGAAGAACGAGCAGATGTATGCGCTATTGGCAATCTGCCTCTCTTTGTGCCCACAGAACAAACTCATTGATGAAAATGTTAGCACCCAGCTCAAAGAAAAGTACAATGACAAAATGACAAAGATGCTGAGGTTTGATGATGAAGCTTATGCTGCTTATGATGAACTATTCTCTTATGCCTGCCCCAAGTTCATTACCCCATCACCTCCAGTTCTGGACCAGCCACTTACCAATTATAACCAGGTGAGCTTTCTCTTTGAAGATTATAATGATGGTATATTTCTTTTCACATGTCGCACTTAAGGCCTGTCTATTATGTTGCTGGGATCAAACTAGACCATTGAGCCTACTTATTTTGGACCAGTATTGTAGAGTAAAGTTGAGAAAGCTTTTGCCGCATATTCAGTCACCTCAAGTTTTTCTGTTTGGGCAAATACGGGCAACTCATTAGTCAGAAATCCACACTGTAGCCTTTCAGTCATCCATAAAACGGGAAGCTGTTTTTCGTCTCGCACTCCCAATCAGCAAATAAAGTCTCCTGTAATCATTTTTTGTCAATATCTCCTGTGTTCTGTTTTGCATTCATATGTTCTTTAGTGGACAGATTAGACTTGTTCATATATAACTTAAGCTGGTAGACCAATGGTTGCAAATGATTGGCTGTGGGGCTATCACACATGTTGATTCATAAAAATGATGTTCTTTTTGAATGCTTTGGATGCCTTATTGTATAGGCTTTCCGCTTATATTCTTAAGAATACCTGGTCGGTGAATCTTGACCAGTAACTCCTTCGGTAGGTAGATTCAATAATATATATTGACAAATACTTGTATTTCTGTAACTTGTCTGTAGATTCATTTTTTGTTGTATGAAGAAAATATGTAGAAGAAATTGTTAATTATTACCTTTTCTGTTATGCAACAGGATGCCTATCGTCTTCAGCTGAAGCTGTTTCTTTATGAAGTGAAGCAACAACAGTTGCTTTCTGGGATCCGGAGTTATCTTAAGTTATATTCAGCAATAACTATTGCCAAACTTGCCCAATATATGGAAATGGATGAGGCAACACTTAGGTCTGTATGATAATTAAGTTACATAGTACCTTATTTGTTTATTCATAGTGGTTTGTGTGGATAAATACTTAATGCAAATATTTGGGCAGGTCCATCCTTCTGACGTACAAGCACAAAATGCATGCCGTTGACAGTAATGGGAAAATTGTTTCCAGTGCAGACTTTGATTTCTACATCAATGAGGTAATGTGCCGTAATTGTTCTCTTTCATGACACTTCGTTTGATGCATATGTTTTTTGTGTAAATATGATGTGTTTTTCATTCTACCATGTCTGCAGTATTTTATTGTTTTAAGTAGTAATTGATAGCTTCATGAATCATTTGCCAGTACTCAGTTGAGCTATGGAATTGAGCTGCTGTAGATGATTTCAAGCTTTTATCTGTCTGTAAGATAAACTTTTTCCTGGAAATGACTTCAAGCATGGTTCCCATGGTTGATTTTGATTTCCGGTTCATCCGGAGTTGGTTGAACTTGTGATTTCTTTAATTGAATCTTGAACTTTTCTCAACGTACAGCATGTGTTCCTGCAATGATGAGATGCCTATTTTATACTGTACTTAAAAAATAATAGGGATACATTTAGCCTGTATAATTACATATAAATTGTTTGCAATCATGCAGGATGTTATTCATGTTGTGGAGTCCAAATCGAACAAACCTCAGGGTGATTACTTTTTGAGACAAATCTTGAAGGTATTTACGCATCCCACTTGATGTTCTACCGTCCTGATAGCTCGACATAAGCTAAGTTTCTTTGTTATTTTCCTACAGTTTGAAGAAACAATTGCTGAATTGGAAAAGGTGCAGCTTGACTGAGCATGGTAGAAATCATGGAGAAGAGAAACATCCCAGTAATCTATTTCTTTTTTCCCCCGTTTGTCCTGTTATAAGGAGTGGCACCTGTAATGACTAATTTTAACGGAGCATCATTTGTGCTTTTTGGTGTACCTTTTCACTCGTTGGCTAGTTTGAGTATTCCATCAGCTAGTATTTGAGACATTTCATGTCATTTCCTGGTTCACTCATGTGCTATCCCCTGTTGCTATGAATGGGCACTTGTCTGCATTTCAGTGTACTAATAATGGGCCCTTAATAATATGTGTAACTAGTACTACCTCCTAGATCCACTCCTAGATACACTCACCACCCCGATCACGGCGGTCAATGCGGAAGCAATCCGGCAAGGACTGCTCACCGAAACAGGAGTGCCAGCGAGCGTGTGTCTCGCTAACGCCTCTGCATGGAGAGGAACGCTGTGTTCGACTACAAAACTCGCACGCTTTGGCTTCACACCACCCTCAATCAGACATGTCCTGTGCTTGATAATGATTTCGGTCTGGCGGACCTGACTGGACGAAGGCTGCCTGGTGCAGAGGCTTTGCATCTTCCACTATTTTCTTATGGCGTTTTTGCGGTGTCTCCTTGTTCGCCGGCACTTTCCTCTTGGTATGATGAGGGTTTGTTTTCTTCCCGCCTTGTTCGCCGACGCGGAGGAGCTCTCCTTGCTGCTCAAAGAAAGACGAGTAGCAGACCGTTCCTCGTCACCGGCCTCATCATCATAGCCCACAGGTTCCTAAGGTGCCTTGATGGGTAGAGGTGGGATCCTATTGACATCCTTGAAAGCCCAAAATACGTTGTCACTTATGAAATGGGACGCAAGTGAAATCTGAGCCATTGCATGTCATTCGGATGTCCACTAGTGGGGAGCACAACTTTCACGGAACAAATGTAAATGAAATTTTGTTTGCATATTTGACTTCCTCGCGACGAGCTCGTCAAAATGAGTCTAATATTTAATATTTTAAAATTTATTTCGTGACCTATATCTATAGAGTCCTATATTATTTGCGCATTAAGTTCCTACGACATGACTATGTAGTCCTGCGATATGGCATGCTAAATTTATAGAGTCCGTCCAAATTTATTAGATGGTATCAAAAGTACTGTTAGTTTTACACATATGTCAGCTGTAGATTCTCTTTTCATGTGAGGCCGTGCCTAACCTAATCTCAAGACACATAAGTAACATGAACGGTTGTGATATCACCTTCGCCCCATTTTGCATGCACCATCTGCGGGTCGCTTGAAAGCCTGCAAACATGCATATTTCGTGTAAGAGATGGAGATTGTGCCTACCAAACTTGCAGAAGGTGCAAGGCTTACCAGAGGAGCCAGATCCTCCGCGGAGTGAGTTCTCGGCGGATCATTCAAAAAATTGGTTAGCTATACAAGATTTTTCATGTATTTTCTAAGATAGTCCACTAGAGAGCAATTGATGTACTTTTACTGTTTTACTTTTACTAGACAAGAATTGGTTTAGAACATCTCAGCTTTCTAATGATATATATTTTATATTATCATTGTCAAATTTACGACCTACAAATACGCGTAAGCCCTATGAATTAGGACAAATGGAGTATTCAGGGTTGTTTTGTCCCCATACTCGTGGTATTATGATTAATAATTCTTAGATCGCTATTTATGTGACAATGTCTGCATGGGGATAATATTCTCTAAGGATTACAAACTGGTTTAATTTACAAGCAGCACTGAAACAAAGAACGGCCGGCAGCAAGGTGGCTAATAGAGAGACCAAACGCAAAGGACCATCATGCCTACCACAGAAAGGCCAAAGACAATATAGGCGATGCGGCGAAGCGCTCTTATTCATCCAGTATTAATGTAACATTTAAAAAAAGGGGGCAAAAGCTTTTCCCCATTCCATTAATTAAGGAGTTCGAACAATAATGTTTGAAAGGAAATTATTATAAGCCGCCCACTCGGCCGAAAACAAAAGCCTACTCTCCCGGTATGATTCCACTCAACTCTTTATCACCCGCAAGAACACAAAGACTCGCCTCTCTTTTGATCTTGTCAAATATCACAAGCGGTGGAGCATGCTTGTTTCGGAAGACCCGAGCATTTCTCTCATTCCAAAGCTCCCATGAGACGAGCAACGCAATAGAGGCCAAGGCCCTACGGTTCCGTGTAGCGCTCCCATTAAGTGAAGCCACCAATCCTCCGTAGAGAGCAATGACCACTGTTGAACGTCAAGCGATTGTAGACCCACCCAATCCGTCACAAAACCCCAAAATCGAAGAGAGAAGCGACACTTAATAAGAAGGTGATTGATAAATTAAGGTTCCCTCTTTCAAATAGGATATAGACTGCAATTTGCCCACCCTGTTTTAGCCAATTGGTTGGCCGTTCAAAGATGGTTTCGGATGGCTAGCCAAGCAAAGAATTTGAACTTTTGGAGGAGCCCACACCTTCCAAACCAATCTATTCATGTCTGTGGAGGTAAGCCCAAGAAATTGAACGTTGTATTCGGAGGCGCCTAATATTTCCCATTTGTCGTGAGCTTCTAAGAAATTGAGTGCAAGCATCCAAATGAAACTCCCTCAAGAGAATCCAAATGTCAATGAATTGACGTGCATGCCCCAAATAGAAGCTCTCGTCCATGTAATCTTGCCAATCCAAGCATCCTCATGTAAGGCTTGAGACACGCACCACTTTTTTTCTTTCTTTTAGAGGATACAAAAACAAGGGGTGCTATGTCAAGCCATGGTGCCTCCCAAAATTGTGATTTCTTCCCATCTCCAATAGTGATAGAAGTGGCGGCGTAGAAAAGGTCCATATCCTCCTCGCGTTGTACCTCAGCGAGGAAGTCTGTTGACTTGGCTATTGATCTCTCCACAAGTACTTCAACAACTACTTCATCACCATTCTCTAGTATGCCATGATAAAACATTCCAAAATTTCCTTTTCTAATGATTGACATCAGACGGTTCACGTACGCAGAGCTGAAGCTGATAAGCACACTACTAATAGACCCCGCAAAAAAGCACACTACTAATGCATAGTTCTAACAATAATGTAATTAATGTTTGCTGGCAATATTTATCTTTTCTTGCCTAAGAATAAAATGTTAAGAGAACAAAGGTAGTGTGTAATTGATATGTACTTAACAGTAGTATTATTTTTATAAAGAAAGTGGCGTGCTTATGTAGGAAGCAGCGTGGTTTGACTTGGAGTAACTCGACCAGAGGAGACTGACTAAGTCAGTCCACCCCCGTCGTTGTACCATATAGATACACGTTATTGTATCCCATGGTTTTCTAATATAAAGGATAGAGAGATAGAGAAAGAAGAAAAACGGCAAGCTCGAGCAGCACCGAAAATCGACTGTCCAGTACTCCACTGTCGTCTAAGTTGAGCTACCCAAATTTCCCCGGAGTTGAGAGAATAGAAGTTTTAAGTAGCAATGGTTAAATTCACCGGGGAAGATGGTCAGGCACTGGTTTCCCACTCCTCCCATCCTCACCCGCTTAAGCTAGTAGCCACGGGCGGCGCCCTGTTCCAGTGCGACGGCTGCAGGCAGATCGGCGACGAGCTCAGATACCGGTGCGACCAATGCGACTTCGACCTCCACGTATGCTGCGCCCAAGCCCCGGCGGTTCTCGAGCACCCTATGTTCGAGGGCCGTGCGCTCACCTTCTTCCAGAGACGGCCGGCGATCCCGGCAGGCGGTTGCGCGCTCTGTGACGTCTGCGGCGACCCGGTGCTCGGCTTCCTGTACCACAACCGCGAGCACGATCTCGACATCCACCCTTTCTGCGCAACCCTGCCGGAGCGCATCGTCGTGGAGGACGACGGTGTGCTGAACCTCACCAAGGCCGCCGGCCATAGCTGTAAGGTCTGCGGGGAGGTTGGACGCCGCGGCCGGTACTTGTCGTACCGCTTCCAGGACGACGACGGTAAGCTTGTGTACATCCACGTGGCCTGCGTGCTGGAGGCGAGCTTCTCCAGCGGCGATCACGTCGTGCAGGCCAACTCCACGACGACAGGGGAGGACGCCCCCAGGAGGACCGGCAGGTTCAGGCGTTTCTGCAAAGTGGCCTTCCGCGTCGCGAGGGTGAGCTACTCAGTCGCCACTCTGGATCCGGTGGGGCTTGTCACAGCGATTGTAAGCCCCATCTGACTTGCCGGTTAGGTTGCGGTTCACTCCGTCAGTCATGAAACCCCAGGTTCACTCCGTGTGCCTGGGTGGCCTACACATGAAAACATCTGCAGCGAGGTATCTTCAGTGAGAACACGTGTACCATTATGCGACTATACATATGTGATATGTGGGTCTGCTAGAGTGATTCTCAAAAGATGTTCCTCCTTTATGCAGTAAGTAATCAAGTCCGATTTTTGATTTCTACTTTGTGCTAAGGCAGTGCCGAAGGACAAAAAAAAATCTAAGATAGGGCGAACTTTTAAGAATGCAAATGCCAAAATAGTTCTAAAACAATAATGATGCATATGGTTCAAACATAATCACTAAATACAATAAAAATAAAACATATTTTATTATAAATAGAACCTAAAAAACATACCAATAATGCCTACTCAATGGCTAAGCTTTACCTCTTTTTGAAAACCCTAATGTAATTCAAACACTCAAGACGTTTGATTATCTCTCATTTGATGCATAACTCGGTCTTGATTATCTTTGTTGCGGAAAATTCCTTTCAATTGTTAATGCCGCTATGTGTAAAACCAATATCATCTTAATGGAGTGATAATGCGGTCAAAGAAAATATGCCATGCCTTTTAAATATCTAGAAATCTCGAAAATCTCCAATTTCACGAGTATAAATAATGAATAACTAGAACTTATCTTGTATATACTAAGGTCCAATCAATAATAAATCTATGTTATCAAGCAATGTCATTCATATTGAACATAGAATATGAGTCTATGTTTGGAGATAATAGTCTATAATTTTGGTTTGCAGTCGATTTGTGTTCACTGAAATAAGCATAACTTTCTCGTACGAAGTCTGTTTTTGACGTATGACCACTCAAAATTTTCAGAAAAACACGCGCATCTAAATGTAGTCACCAATAATCAAGGTAGGGCGGCTGGCCTACCTTGCCTTATTGGGAGCTTCTCCCCTGTGCTAAGGGCATCTTCAACTGAGCGACCCATTTTAGACGCTCAAATTGTTCACGTGCATCCGTTTCTGACGCATATGTCTCCAGCGGCCCGATGCATTTACGCGTCGGCATGAATTGGGATGTTTCAAAATAACAAAATAAACAGTTTCAACAAATTCATAGTTATTACTTCCAAAATTTTAAAAGTCTACATGAAAATAAGATGGTATTTCTCTAGGCATTGTCTTCATGGTCAGCCAATGCCAACTGATACTCAATTGTTGGTGTCTGCACACGATCCCGTCAGTGATTTTTACATTCATATTCATATGCAGATAGTCCTCCCGGAATAATGCTCCAAGGATTGGCGCAATCAACTCACCTTGAAGATCCAAGTGGTGATCATTGTGGCCATCAGGACACTCGTTCTCAACGATCATGTTGTGCGTGATCACGTAGCATGACATCACCTCATGCATGATCTTCAGCGACCATGTTCTTGCCGGGTGACAGACAATTGCCCACCGAGCTTGGAGTACACTAAATCCTCGCTCCACATCTGCATGTCACCATCAGAGAGAAGCCACCTACACTCCCTCAGTAGCATTGTGTAGAGATCACTTGTCGGCAGGAATCTAAAGGTATAATTGTTGCACCCCTATGGGGCTCTCACAGCGCACCTCGATTCTGAACCGTCGGATCTTCCTGGCAGGCTAATCTCGGCCGTTGATTCTTGGCTCAGAGTCTGCTAGCTAACCCCATGCAATGGCCAATTGTTACCCGCCTCTGCCTGCCATGTGGGCCCCACCTTTGCCGGCCCCGCACGTCAGCGACCGTGGCTGGGATCTCCATCGGTGCGCATTGGCGTCGGGCAGTGGATCTCCACCCCGCAGGGGTATTCTCGGTATTTTAGCGCAGCCTGGTATAAAAGCGAGGCAAGAAAACCCTAGCCGCCTCGCGCCCCCACCCCCGCCCCTGCCCCGTTCTCCTCCCCCTCCGTGCGATCTCCTACCCCTCCGTGCGGCGCACCCTCCCAGTCCCCTCCGCGGGAGCGTCTCCGCCGATGAAGTGCGTCGCGAGCGTGCGGGAGAGCCGCCGCCTTTGGAGCGCCCGGGGACGGCGCAGCCGGTGGAGAATGGTGTGAGCGCGGGGCGGCGTACAGAGAAATGGAGCACCTCCCACTTCCTCCCAATCCCCTCCACGGGAGCGCAGCTCGGGCGCACGGAGCAGGGCCACCGGTGGAGGCCGCAGCCCCCCAAGGTATGTTGGGCACGAGCACCGCCTCCCGCCGTCTCCATCGCCGGCCGGTAGCAGCACCGACCTTGGGCTCGAGCGCTGCCTCCATTTGGGTCGGGCGCACGGAGCAGGGCCGCCGGTGGAGGCCGCCGCCCCCAAGGTACTCCATCGCCGGCCGGTAGCAGCACCGACCTTGGGCTCGAGCGCTGCCTCCATTTGGCTCGGGCGCACGGAGCAGGGCCGCCGGTGGAGGCCGCCGCCCCCAAGGTATGTTGGGCGCGAGCGCCGCCTCCTGCCGTCTCCATCACCGGCCGGTAGCAGCATCGATCTTGGGCTCGAGCGCCGCCTCGATTCGTCACCATGCCCGGCTGGGAGCAGCGCCGGTGAGCCCCACCTCCCCTTATCGCCATGGCTGGCCGGTAGCCGCGCCGGCCTTGGGAGCGAGCGGCGACGGGTGGCTGAGGTCCCCATCACCGTCGCCATCTTCCCCGAGTTCCAGGATCCAAATCGAGTTCCCCGAGGTCCCCATCACCCTACAACCCGGTGGTAAGCCTTCTTGTCTCCTCTCGCTCAAACTCTCCATCCCAGACCACGAGCGCTCTCCCCCTTCTTCCTCTCCTCTCTCTCCCTCCCTCACAGATTGGTTTGGTACGTGATGTCTACGCCCCCTCCTTTTCCTGTAGACAGTGTTGGGCCTCCAAGAGCAGAGGTTTGTAGAACAGCAGCAAGTTTCCCTTAAGTGGATCATGATACGTCTTCGACGTATCGATAATTTCTTATGTTCCATGCCACATTATTGATGTTATCTACATGTTTTATGCACACTTTATGTCATATTCGTGCATTTTCTGGAACTAACCTATTAACAAGATGCCGAAGTGCCGATTCTTTGTTTCTGCTGTTTTTGGTTTCAGAAATCCTAGTAAGGAAATATTCTCGGAATTGGACGAAATCAATGCCCAGGGTCCTATTTTGCCACGAAGCTTCCAGAAGACCGAAGAGGAGACGAAGTGGGGCCACGAGGTGGCCACACCCTAGGGCGGCGCGGCCCCCCCCCTTGGCCGCGCGGCCCTGTGGTGTGGGCCCCTCGTGCCGCCTCCTGACCTGCCCTTCCGCCTACTTAAAGCCTCCGTTGCGAAACCCCCAGTACCGAGAGCCACGATACGGAAAACCTTCCAGAGACGCCGCCGCCGCCGCCGCCGATCCCATCTCGGGGGATCCAGGAGATCGCCTCTGGCACCCCGCCGGAGAGGGGAATCATCTCCCGGAGGACTCTACGCCACCATGGTCGCCTCCGGAGTGATGAGTGAGTAGTCTACCCCTGGACTATGGGTCCATAGCAGTAGCTAGATGGTTGTCTTCTCCCCATTGTGCTTAATTGTCGGGTCTTGTGAGCTGCCTAACATGATCAAGATCATCTATCTGTAATTCTATATGTTGCGTTTGTTGGGATCCGATGAATAGAGAATACTTGTTATGTTGATTATCAAAGTTATGTCTATGTGTTGTTTATGATCGTGCATGCTCTCCGTTACTAGTAGATGCTCTGGCCAAGTAGATGCTTGTAACTCCAAGAGGGAGTATTTATGCTCGATAGTGGGTTCATGTCTCCGTGAATGCAGGGAAGTGACAAATCTCTAAGATTATGGATGTCTTTGTTGCCACTAGGGATAAAACATTAGTGCTATGTTCGAGGATATAGTCACTGATTACATTACGCGCAATACTTAATGCAATTGTCTCGTTGTTAGCAACTTAATACCGGAGGGTTCGGATGATAACTTTGAAGGTGGACTTTTTAGGCATAGATGCATGCTGGATAGCGGTCTATGTACTTTGTCGTAATGCCCAATTAAATCTCACTATACTCATCATAATATGTATGTGCATGGTCATGCCCTCTTTATTTGTCAATTGCCCAACTGTAATTTGTTCACCCAACATGCTGTTTATCTTATGGGAGAGACACCTCTAGTGAACTGTGGACCCCGGTCCAATTCTCTATCTTGAAATACAATCTCTTGCAATCTTGTTCTACTGTTTTCTGCAAACAATCATCTTCCACACTATACATCTAATCCTTTGTTACAGCAAGCCGGTGAGATTGACAACCTCACTGTTTCGTTGGGGCAAAGTACTTTGGTTGTGTTGTGCAGGTTCCACGTTGGCACCGAAATCCCTGGTGTTGCGCCGCACTACATCCCGCCGCCATCAACCTTCAACGTGCTTCTTGGCTCCTCCTGGTTCGATAAACCTTGGTTTCTTTCTGAGGGAAAACTTGCTGCTGTGCGCATCATACCTTCCTCTTGGGGTTCCCAACGAACGTGTGAGTTACACGCCATCAAGCTCTTTTTCTGGCGCCGTTGCCGGGGAGATCAAGACACGCTGCGAGGGGAGTCTCCACATCCCAATCTCTTTACTTTGTTTTTGTCTTGCTTAGTTTTATTTACTACTTTGTTTGCTGCACTAAATCAAAATACAAAAAAATTAGTTGCTAGTTTTACTTTATTTGCTATCTTGTTTGTTATATCAAAAACACAAAAAAATTAGTTACTTGTATTTGCTTTACTTATTTCACTATGTTTCCTTTTAATTTTATCACAAAAAACATACCGGTAGGACGTGGGTCTATAGTTGGGAGAAATAATATAGAGGAATTTTTCAACCATGTTAGTACCATTGACGATTTTGAGGATAGACACTTGGTAGACCTTGCTCCTACTTATGAAATTGCTGCTGCTGCTTTAGTTCGCATGTTGGAAACTAAATTCGTTAATCTCAATCCTATAATCCAACACATGTTTCTCACACTTGGTGATATGGAAGAAGGGGAAAAGAAAGATTTTGTTTTAGAAACCCTTCTTAGAGAATTTGGTGGTATAGCAAGGGAGGCTAGAAAGGTCTTTGCTAAATTTGATATGCTTGGTTCTTATACCAATTTTGTTAGTCTCCTTGAAAAGATGGATATGGATAGAATAAAGTACACTAATAATATTAATGATGGTGGGGAGATCAAAGCACCAATACCATGTAAACTCCTAGCGATGAATGATGCACTAGAAAATAATTATGCTTGGCTTGTTCCTGAAAATTTGTTTGATGAGAGTAGCAAGCCCAAGACTAATGAAAAGGGGGACGCTAAAACTTATGTATCTAATATACTATGCCTGGTTGAGAGAACTCCACACCCCGCTGAAAATGTACCACCCTTCGATAATACTTGATACACACTTTCTGCGCCTAGCTGAAAGGCGTTAAAGAAAAGCGCTTATGGGAGACAACCCATGGTTTTTACCTACAGTACTTTGTTTTTATTTTGTGTCTTGGAAGTTGTTTACTACTGTAGCAACCTCTTCTTATCTTAGTTTAGTGTTTTGTTGTGCCAAGTAAAGTCGTTGATAGAAAAGTTCATACTAGATTTGGATTACTGCGCAGAAACAGATTTCTTTGCTGTCACGAATCTGGGCTGTTTTCTCTGTAGGTAACTCAGAAAATTATGCCAATTTACGTGAGTGATCCTCAGATATGTACGCAACTTTCATTCTGTTTTGACAGATTCTGCCTTTTATTTCGCATTGCCTCTTTTGCTATGTTGGATGAATTTCTTTGATCCATTAATATCCATTAGCTTTATGCAATGTCCAGAAGTGTTAAGAATGATTGTGTCACCTCTGAACATGTTAATTTTTATTGTTGCTAACCCTCTAATGAGTTGTTCTAAGTTTGGTGTGGAGGAAGTTTTCAAGGATCAAGAGAGGAGTATGATGCAGCATGATCAAGGAGAGTGAAAGCTCTAAGCTTGGGGATGCCCCGGTGGTTCACCCCTGCATATTCTAAGAAGACTCAAGCGTCTAAGCTTGGGGATGCCCAAGGCATCCCCTGAAGGAGATATGCCCTAGAGGCAATAATAAAGTGGTTATTATTTATATCTTTATGTTTATGATAAATGTTTATATATCATGCTATAATTGTATTAACCGAAACATTAGTACATGTGTGATATGTAGACAAACAAAGAAGTCCCTAGTATGCCTCTTAACTAGCTTGTTGATTAATAGATGATTAGTTTCATAATCATGAACATTGGATGTTATTAATAACAAGGTTATATCATTGTATGAATGATGTAATGGACACACCCAATTAAGCGTAGCATAAGATCTCGTCATTAAGTTATTTGCTATAAGCTTTCGATACATAGTTACCTAGTCCTTATGACCATGAGATCATGTAAATCACTTATACCGGAAAGGTACTTTGATTACACCAAACGCCACTGCGTAAATGGGTGGTTATAAAGGTGGGATTAAGTATCCGAAAAGTATGAGTTGAGGCATATGGATCAACAGTGGGATTTGTCCATCCCGATGACGGATAGATATACTCTGGGCCCTCTCGGTGGAATGTCGTCTAATGTCTTGCAAGCATATGAATAAGTTCATAAGAGACCACATACCACGGTACGAGTAAAGAGTACTTGTCAGGAGACGAGGTTGAACAAGGTATAGAGTGATACCGATGATCAAACCTCGGACAAGTAAAAATATCGCGTGACAAAGGGAATTGGTATCGTATGTGAATGGTTCATTCGATCACTGAAGTCATCGTTGAATATGTGGGAGCCATTATGGATCTCCAGATCCTGCTATTGGTTATTGGTCGGAGTAAGTACTCAACCATGTCCGCATAGTTCACGAACCGTAGGGTGACACACTTAAAGTTGGATGTTGAAATGGTAGAACTTGAATATGGAATGGAGTTCGAATATTTGTTCGGAGTCCCGGATGAGATCCCGGACATCACGAGGAGTTCCGGAATGGTCCGGAGAATAAGATTCATATATAGGAAGTCATATTCCAAGTTTGGAAATGATCCGGTGCATTTATGGCAGGTTCTAGAAGGTTCTAGAAAAGTCCGGAAGAATGGCACTTTGGAAAGTGGAGTCCCGAAGAGACTCCACTTGCATGACCAGCCAACCCTAAAGGGGAAGAGTCCAAGGTGGACTCCCCTAGGGTGGCCGGCCAACCCACCTCAAGGAAAGGTGGGAGTCCCACCTTGGGTAGGACTCCCTCCTTGAGTAGGTTTCCCACATATGGGAGGTTTTAGTGTTGGGGTCTTATTCGAAGACTTGGACTAGAACTCTTGGGGCTTCCACCTATATAATGAGGAGGAGAGGGAGGGGGGCAGCCACTCTTTGGCTCAGCCTTGGCCGCACCCCTTAGAGGGCCGGCGCCCAACCCCCCTCTCTCCCCAAACCCTAGCGGTCTCTCTCCTCCACCACATCCCGCACGCTTAAGCGAAGCTCCGCCGGATTTCTCCACCACCACCGACACCACGCCGTCGTGCTGTCGGATTCAAGAGGAGCTACTACTTCCGCTGCCCACTGGAACGGGGAGGTGGACGTCGTCTTCATCAACAACCGAACGTGTGACCGAGTACGGAGGTGCTGCCCGTTCGTGGCGCCGGAAGCGATCGTGATCAAGATCTTCTACGCGCTTTTGCAAGCGGCAAGTGATCGTCTACCGCAGCAATAAGAGCCTACTCTTATAGGCTTTGGAATCTCTTCAAGGGTTAGTCTTGATCATCCCCTCGTTGCTACCGTCTTCTAGATTGCATCTTGGCTTGGATTGCGTGTTCGCGATAGGAATTTTTTTTTTGTTTTCTATGCAACGTTATCCTTCAGTGGTATCAGAGCCGTGTCTATGCATAGATGGTTGCACGAGTAGAACACAATGGTTTTGTGGGCGTTGATGCTCTTGTTATCTTTAGTTTGAGTACTTTGCATCTTTGTGGCATAGTGGGATGAAGCGGCTCGGACTAACTTTACATGACCGCGTTCATGAGACTTGTTCCTCGTTCAACATGCAACTTGTATTGCATAAGAGGCTTTGCGGGTGTCTGTCTCTCCTACTATAGTGAAGATTCAATTTACTCTTCTATTGACAACATTAGTATCACCGTTGTGGTTCATGTTCGTAGGTAGATTAGATCTCTCTCGAAAACCCTAAACCACGTAAAATATGCAAACCAAATTAGAGACGTCTAACTTGTTTTTGCAGGGTTTGGTGATTTGATATGGCCATAATGTGATGATGAATATGTATGAGATGATCATTATTGTATTGTGGCAACCGGCAGGAGCCTTATGGTTGTCTTTAATTTTCATGTTGAGTAGTATTTCAAAGTAGTTGTAATAGTTGCTACATGAGGTGAACAACCATGAAAACGGCGCCATGGACCTTGACGCTACGCCGACGATGATGGAGATCATGCCCGTTGATGATGGAGATCATGTCCGTGCTTTGGAGATGAAGATCAAAGGCGCAAAGACAAAAGGGCCATATCATATCACATATGAACTGCATGTGATGTTAATCCTTTTATGCATCTTATTTTGCTTAGATCGCGACGGTAGCATTATAAGATGATCCCTCACATTAATATCAAGATAATAAAGTGTTCTCCCCTCGTATGCACCGTTGTCAAAGTTCGTCGTTTCGAAGCATCTCGTGATGATCGGATGTGATAGATTCAACGTTCATATACAACGGGTGTAAGCCATGTTGCACACGCGGAATACTTGGGTTTGCTTGACGAGCCTAGCATGTACAGACATGGCCTCGGGACAACGGAAACCGAAAGGTTGAACACGAGTCATATGGATGATATGATCAACATGTTGATGTTCACCATTGAAGCTACATCATCTCACGTGATGATCGGTTTTGGTGTAGTGGATGTGGATCGTGTATCACTTAACAACTATGAGGGATGTTGTATTAAGTGGGAGTTCATTAGTAATTAGATTAAAACATGAACTATTTATCATGAACTTAGTCTGAGTAGTATTTTGAATTAATTTTGTAGTATTGGCATCCGTTTCTACCATGCGCTAGTCTTGTTATTGAGATAGAAATACTGTTAAAATCTGACAAGAAACTTTACGGATTGGTACCGTATTGTTAAAGAATCAAGAATTGATTAAGTCCTATTGCAAACTTTTAGTAAACCTCACATTGTTGATTCAAAGAGCTATGGTTTCAATTAGTACCTAAAGTTATCTTGTCTCCGTGAAACTTGAAGTTCAAATCTGTTTGAAAAGTAAGGAGCTGAAAATTTAGTTTTCAGAAATAATCAAGGTATGAGATATATGTGATATCTAAGACCTTATTGCAAGATGATAGAATATAAATTTGGTGAGACTACATAAACTCATAAGTTTTATGGGAATGTATGAAGGTTGAAGACGCCAGGCGTTACAATCCTCCAACTATTGGGGCACTAATAATATTCGCATATCCATGAAGTTATCGTCCTTAGTATGCACCGTTGCTAAGACTCATCGTTTCGAAGCATCACGTGATGATCGGGTGTGATAGATTCTACGTGTGCATACAACGGGTGCAAGCCAGATTTGCACATGCGAATACCAAGGTTAAAACTTTACGAGCCTAACATGTACAGACATGGTCTCGGAAAGTCATCATGATATAATGGATAAAATTATGAGTGAAATTGTTCATCATATTACAAAGTTACTAATAGTGAAATCTAGAACACTTGTCATATGATGATCAACTTCAAAATAAGAACCTCAAGGTTATTGGTATTAGACCAACAAACCTAGAAGTTTTTAATGTTGAAGTGTTTTTCTGAATAATGAGGAAAGCTAAAAGAGAAACTGCAAAAGATTTTTTGGCAGAAAGAAAGAAAAGACTAGAAAGTCTAGCTCAGGTGTATATAAATGATATACATGTTATGGTTGTATTCCTAGTTAGGTCACACTATGAAATTCTTGGGTATTAGTACTATATTGGTTGGTATGAAGTGTCATACAAAACAACGCAATACAAGAATACAATGGCCTAAGTGACTGACAAGGAATATGATAGAAATGCACGTCTGGAACAAAATAAAGTGTTATTATGTTCGTCGTTGGCATTCTATCTAGCCCTTAGAATTTATAATAAAGAACTTAATAATTGTTATTTTGCTCCGGTCAAATGAAAACAATGAGTTGTTCAAATTATGACATTACTCCATGTACGATGGAGAAGTTATTATAAATCTTAATGGTGAAACACACATACATAAAACTGACGCTAAAATGCCATAAGGCAAATGATTTGAATTCCACTTAATTGTGGAACCGCCATTTAGGTCATGTTAGAAAGGAACGCATGAAGGAACTCCATGCAAATGGATTTTTTGGAGTCATTTGATTTTTGAATCATTTGGCGCTTGCAAATTTTTTCTAAAGAGAATGATTAAAATACCGTTCATAGGCCAAGAGTTGAACGGGCAACAAACTTAGTGGAAAAATACATAATGATGTATATGGTTCACTGAGCATAGTTGTGTGCGGGAGATTCTTCTACTTTATGAAAACTTTCAACAATGAATTGAGTATATATTTGTGGATATATTCAATAAGGAAGAAGTTTGAAACATTTGAATGGATTCAAATAAATTTCAGTATGAAGTGGAAATCATCGTAATAGAAATCAAATATCTATGATTGGATCATGGTGGAAATATTTGAATTATGAGTTTTAGCGAACATCTAAGAGAGTTATGAAATTGTTCTACAACTTACGTTTCTTGGAGTATCATAGTGATGATGAAGTATCCAAGAGATATATCCAAACTTTGTTGGATCAATGATGAGATAAAATATTGATGCCATTATATTTTTGTGGATTATGCTTTAGTGACTACCGCTTTTACACTGAATAGAGCATCATCATGATCCGTTGAAATGACACCATACAAGTTATGGCATGGGTATAAACCCTAATAGTCAACCAAAATCGGATAAATGTCTTTGTTGGTTGTCCCAGAGATTTAATTGGGAATTCTTCCCACGAGACAAAGACAAAAGTGTTTGTCAATGTTTCTTATTTCCGAGAAATTGTTTCGAGTGAAGTATTTGAGTGGGAGGACAATATAATTTGATAAGGTTTATGAACCTGAGCATAATGATCAGAGTAGCGCAGCATCGGAATTGGTTTCGGAAGCGGCCACGATTTATCATGGCTCTCATGACTACAAAGTGTTTTAGCCATGGAGATCGAAGTACATATTGAACCTTGTAGGTATGGTTTACTTTGTGATCAAATAAATGATTTGTGGACAAAGGATTGATTTTGAACAATGATAAACCAACTACAAAATAAAGAAGTTATGATGGGCCCTGACTCCGTTAAAATGGCCATGCGCCATGAAATCCAAGATAGATGAATACTTTATGAAAGTAAATGGATCTATGAAATTGATAGACTTGGATGAAATATCCTTGAAGAAAGCTTGACTTATCGTAAAATTGTTTACGACAAAGTTCAAAGAGTTGAATACGATAAGATTAGATCTTCCGTAGCAATGCTTATAGTCTATGTGAATTATTCTAGTAATCACTACATATTTATTTTATGAGATATGCTAGTAGGATGGCAAAATACACTACTTAACAGAAGTATGTATACAAGATACAACCAAGAGTTTTGCTGGTCCGTGGAATACTAGATAGGTATACAAGTTTCAATTGGATGAAGTAAGTATCACGGAGTTGGAATCTTCACCAGATGAAATAGTCAAAGAGTTTTTGATTTCATCAGAGACGATGAAGAGGCTTGCATTTGCAAGAAATTAAGTGGGAGCGCTAAGACACATTTATAATACTTTATGTAGGTGACATATAGTTGGTTATAAATGTTGTAATTATATACTTGATTAAAAAGGTTTCATTGAGAATTAACTTCAATGAAAGGATATGGACTGAAACAAATTTAGTGTAAAGATCTATGAAGATAGATTGAAACACATAAATAAGTTTAAGTCAAAGTACATATGATGGATATTGAAGTAGTTCAATATAGAAATATTAAGAAAATGTTCTTGTCATGTGAAGGTTTAACAAGACTTGAGTGTATCTGACACTCAATGAGTAAAAACACATGAGTGATTATAGATCACGAATAATATGTACACAATCAGATATTATGTGCTATAAAGTGTTATGAACATTTACCAGAATGATTCATATGATGATCATTGGGAGACAGTAAGAATATCCTTGAGTACTTTAGAAGAACTAAGGATATATATATATATTTTTGTATGAAGAAATGACAAAAAAATCGCTGTAAGGTGTTACACCGATATTGGTTTTGTCACATATAAAATATAATTTCAATCTCAAATTAGACTAAGTGTTGTTAAAAAGGTAGCACAATGAACTAGAAGTTGTCTATGCTAGATTTAGAAGAGTTCTAAATATTATGACGGATTCTACAAAAGAAGGCAGAGTATGTCATTGTTTTGACAATGACAAAGGATGTTAAGTCAAGAGTTTTTTTGAGAACTTGGTGTATTTCCGACAGAGTCAGAACTTTGAAGCTATATTGTGTGTGACAATATTAGTGACATATTTTAGACTGCGGAATTAAGGTTCCACCAGAAGACCAAACATATTTAATGCCGACTCATTTGGAAATAAGTGATGCGTTGAGACGCAAATGAATTACAAAATACATACGGTTCTGAGCATGTCAGATCCGTTGACTAAAACCTCTCCTGTGAGCAAAACATGATAAAGCACCAGAAGGCCAAGGTGTTATATCTTTACAAATGTAAACTAGATTATTGACTCTAGTGCAAGTGGGAGACTGAAGGAGATATGCCCTAGAGGCAATAATAAAGTGGTTATTATTTATATCTTTATGTTTATGATAAATGTTTATATATCATGCTATAATTGTATTAACCGAAACATTAGTACATGTGTGATATGTAGACAAACAAAGAAGTCCCTAGTATGCCTCTTAACTAGCTTGTTGATTAATAGATGATTAGTTTCATAATCATGAACATTGGATGTTATTAATAACAAGGTTATATCATTGTATGAATGATGTAATGGACACACCCAATTAAGCGTAGCATAAGATCTCGTCATTAAGTTATTTGCTATAAGCTTTCGATACATAGTTACCTAGTCCTTATGACCATGAGATCATGTAAATCACTTATACCGGAAAGGTACTTTGATTACACCAAACGCCACTGCGTAAATGGGTGGTTATAAAGGTGGGATTAAGTATCCGGAAAGTATGAGTTGAGGCATATGGATCAACAGTGGGATTTGTCCATCCCGATGACGGATAGATATACTCTGGGCCCTCTCGGTGGAATGTCGTCTAATGTCTTGCAAGCATATGAATAAGTTCATAAGAGACCACATACCACGGTACGAGTAAAGAGTACTTGTCAGGAGACGAGGTTGAACAAGGTATAGAGTGATACCGATGATCAAACCTCGGACAAGTAAAAATATCGCGTGACAAAGGGAATTGGTATCGTATGTGAATGGTTCATTCGATCACTGAAGTCATCGTTGAATATGTGGGAGCCATTATGGATCTCCAGATCCTGCTATTGGTTATTGGTCGGAGTAAGTACTCAACCATGTCCGCATAGTTCACGAACCGTAGGGTGACACACTTAAAGTTGGATGTTGAAATGGTAGAACTTGAATATGGAATGGAGTTCGAATATTTGTTCGGAGTCCCGGATGAGATCCCGGACATCACGAGGAGTTCCGGAATGGTCCGGAGAATAAGATTCATATATAGGAAGTCATATTCCAAGTTTGGAAATGATCCAGTGCATTTATGGCAGGTTCTAGAAGGTTCTAGAAAAGTCCGGAAGAATGGCACTTTGGAAAGTGGAGTCCCGAAGAGACTCCACTTGCATGACCAGCCAACCCTAAAGGGGAAGAGTCCAAGGTGGACTCCCCTAGGGTGGCCGGCCAACCCACCTCAAGGAAAGGTGGGAGTCCCACCTTGGGTAGGACTCCCTCCTTGAGTAGGTTTCCCACATATGGGAGGTTTTAGTGTTGGGGTCTTATTCGAAGACTTGGACTAGAACTCTTGGGGCTTCCACCTATATAATGAGGAGGAGAGGGAGGGGGGCAGCCACTCTTTGGCTCAGCCTTGGCCGCACCCCTTAGAGGGCCGGCGCCCAACCCCCCTCTCTCCCCAAACCCTAGCGGTCTCTCTCCTCCACCACATCCCGCACGCTTAAGCGAAGCTCCGCCGGATTTCTCCACCACCACTGACACCACGCCGTCGTGCTGTCGGATTCAAGAGGAGCTACTACTTCCGCTGCCCGCTGGAACGGGGAGGTGGACGTCGTCTTCATCAACAACCGAACGTGTGACCGAGTACGGAGGTGCTGCCCGTTCGTGGCGCCGGAAGCGATCGTGATCAAGATCTTCTACGCGCTTTTGCAAGCGGCAAGTGATCGTCTACCGCAGCAATAAGAGCCTACTCTTATAGGCTTTGGAATCTCTTCAAGGGTTAGTCTTGATCATCCCCTCGTTGCTACCGTCTTCTAGATTGCATCTTGGCTTGGATTGCGTGTTCGCGATAGGAAATTTTTTTTGTTTTCTATGCAACGTTATCCTTCATCCCCTTCTTCATCGACAACATTATCAGGTTCCTCCCCTGAAACTATATTTTTATTCCATCACATCTTATGTGCTTTTCTTGGAGCGTCGGTTTGTTTTTGTTTTTTGTTTTGTTTGAATAAAATGGATCCTAGCATTCACTTTATGGGAGAGAGACACGCTCCGCTGTAGCATATGGACAAGTATGTCCTTAGTTTCTACTCATAGTATTCATGGCGAAGTTTCTTCTTCGTTAAATTGTTATATGGTTGGAATTGGAAAATGATACATGTAGTAATTGCTATAAATGTCTTGGGTAATGTGATACTTGGCAATTGTTGTGCTCATGTTTAAGCTCTTGCATCATATGCTTTGCACCCATTAATGAAGAAATACATAGAGCATGCTAAAATTTGGTTTGCATATTTGGTCTCTCTAAGGTCTAGATAATTTATAGTATTGAGTTTGAACAACAAGGAAGACGGTGTAGAGTCTTATAATGTTTACAATATGTCTTTTATGTGAGTTTTGCTGCACCGGTTCATCCTTGTGTTTGTTTCAAATAAGCCTTGCTAGCCTAAACCTTGTATCGAGAGGGATTACCTCTCATGCATCCAAAATACTTGAGCCAACCACTATGCCATTTGTGTCCACCATATCTACCTACTACATGGTATTTTCCGCCATTCCAAAGTAAATTGCTTGAGTGCTACCTTTAAAATTCCATCATTCACCTTTGCAATATATAGCTCATGGGACAAATAGCTTAAAAACTATTGTGGTATTGAATATGTACTTATGCACTTTATCTCTTATTAAGTTGCTTGTTGTGCGATAACCATGTTCACTGGGGACGCCATCAACTACTCTTTGTTGAATTTCATGTGAGTTGCTATGCATGTTCGTCTTGTCTGAAGTAAGAGCGATCTACCACCTTATGGTTAAGCATGCATATTGTTAGAGAAGAACATTGGGCCGCTAACTAAAGCCATGATCCATGGTGGAAGTTTCAGTTTTGGATATATATCCTCAATCTCATATGAGAAAATTATTAATTGTTGTTACATGCTTATGCATAAAAGAGGAGTCCATTATCTGTTGTCTATGTTGTCCCGGTATGGATGTCTAAGTTGAGAATAATCAATAGCGAGAAATCCAATGCGAGCTTTCTCCTTAGACCTTTGTACAGCGGCATAGAGGTACCCCTTTGTGACACTTGGTTAAAACATGTGCATTGTGATGATCCGGTAGTCCAAGCTAATTAGGACAAGGTGCGGGCACTATTAGTATACTATGCATGAGGCTTGCAACTTGTAAGATATAATTTACATGATACATATGCTTTATTACTACCGTTGACAAAATTGTTTCATGTTTTCAAAATCAAAGCTCTAGCACAAATATAGCAATCGATGCTTTTCCTCTATGGAGGACCATTCTTTTACTTTCATTGTTGAGTCAGTTCACCTATTTCTCTCCACCTCAAGAAGCAAACACTTGTGTGAACTGTGCATTGATTCCTACATACTTGCATATTGCACTTATTATATTACTCTATGTTGACAATTATCCATGAGATATACATGTTACAAGTTGAAAGCAACCGCTGAAACTTAATCTTCCTTTGTGTTGCTTCAATGCCCTTACTTTGAATTATTGCTTTATGAGTTAACTCTTATGCAAGACTTATTGATGCTTGTCTTGAAGTGCTATTCATGAAAAGTCTTTGCTTTATGATTCACTTGTTTACTCATGTCATATACATTGTTTTGATCGCTGCATTCACTACATATGCTTTACAAATAGTATGATCAAGGTTATGATGGCATGTCACTCCAGAAATTATCTGTGTTATCGTTTTACCTGCTCGGGACGAGCAGAACTAAGCTTGGGGATGCTGATACGTCTCCGACGTATCGATAATTTCTTATGTTCCATGCCACATTATTGATGTTATCTACATGTTTTATGCACACTTTATGTCATATTCGTGCATTTTCTAGAACTAACCTATTAACAAGATGCCGAAGTGCCAGTTGCTGTTTTCTGCTGTTTTTGGTTTCAGAAATCCTAGTAAGGAAATATTCTCGGAATTGGACGAAATCAACGCCCAGGGTCCTATTTTGCCACGAAGCTTCCAGAAGACCGAAGAGGAGACGAAGTGGGGCCACGAGGTGGCCACACCCTAGGGCGGCGCGCCCCCCCTGGCCGCGCGGCCCTGTGGTGTGGGCCTCTCGTGCCGCCTCCTGACCTGCCCTTCCGCCTACTTAAAGCCTCCGTTGCGAAACCCCCAGTACCGAGAGCCACGATACGGAAAACCTTCCAGAGACGCCGCCGCCGATCCCATCTCGGGGGATCCAGGAGATCGCCTCCGGCACCCCGCCGGAGAGGGGAATCATCTCCCGGAGGACTCTACGCCGCCATGGTCGCCTCCGGAGTGATGAGTGAGTAGTCTACCCCTGGACTATGGGTCCATAGCAGTAGCTAGATGGTTGTCTTCTCCCCATTGTGCTTAATTGTCGGGTCTTGTGAGCTGCCTAACATGATCAAGATCATCTATCTGTAATTCTATATGTTGCGTTTGTTGGGATCCGATGAATAGAGAATACTTGTTATGTTGATTATCAAAGTTATGTCTATGTGTTGTTTATGATCTTGCATGCTCTCCGTTACTAGTAGATGCTCTGGCCAAGTAGATGCTTGTAACTCCAAGAGGGAGTATTTATGCTCGATAGTGGGTTCATGTCTCCGTGAATCTGGGGAAGTGACAGAAATCTCTAAGATTATGGATGTGCTGTTGCCACTAGGGATAAAACATTAGTGCTATGTTCGAGGATATAGTCACTGATTACATTACGCGCAATACTTAATGCAATTGTCTGTTGTTAGCAACTTAATACTGGAGGGGGTTCGGATGATAACCTGAAGGTGGACTTTTTAGGCATAGATGCATGCTGGATAGCGGTCTATGTACTTTGTCGTAATGCCCAATTAAATCTCACTATACTCATCATAATATGTATGTGCATGGTCATGCCCTCTTTATTTGTCAATTGCCCAACTGTAATTTGTTCACCCAACATGCTGTTTATCTTATGGGAGAGACACCTCTAGTGAACTGTGGACCCCGGTCCAATTCTCTATACTGAAATACAATCTACTGCAATACTGTTCTACTATTTTCTGCAAACAATCATCTTCCACACTATACATCTAATCCTTTGTTACAGCAAGCCGGTGAGATTGACAACCTCACTGTTTCGTTGGGGCAAAATACTTTGGTTGTGTTGTGCAGGTTCCACGTTGGCGCCGGAATCCCTGGTGTTGCGCCGCACTACATCCCGCCGCCATCAACCTTCAACGTGCTTCTTGGCTCCTCCTGGTTCGATAAACCTTGGTTTCTTTCTGAGGGAAAACTTGCTGCTGTGCGCATCATACCTTCCTCTTGGGGTTCCCAACGAACGTGTGAGTTACACGCCATCAGATCACCCAAGGTTTATCGAACTCAGGGAGGAAGAGGTCAAAGATATCCCTCTCATGCAACCCTGCAACCACAAAGCAAGAAGTCTCTTGTGTCCCCAACACACCTAATAGGTGCACTAGTTCGGCGAAGAGATAGTGAAATACATGTGGTGTAAATAAGCAGTAGCAACGGCAACAGAAAAGTGCTTTGCCCAGGACAGTAAACAAGCGGTAGTAACGCAGCAGTAGTAACGCAGTAAAACAGTAAACAAGCAGCGATAGCAGTATTTAGGAACAAGGCCTAGGGATTATACTTTCACTAGTGGACACTCTCAACATCGATCACATAATAAAACCACTCTACACTCTATTGTTGGATGATGAACACCAATTGCGTAGGGCTACAAGAGCACCTCAATGCCGGAGTTAACAAGCTCCACAATATTCGATATTCATGTTTAAATAACCTTAGAGTGCATGATAGATCAACACAACTATACCAAGTACTAACATAGCATGCACACTGTCACCTTCATACTATGAGAGGAGGAATAGATCACATTAATACCATCACAGTAATAGTTAACTTCATAATCTACAAGAGATCATAATCATAAACTACGCCAAGTACTACATGATGCACACACTGTCACCATTACATCATGAAGGAGGAATAGAGTATTTTAATAACATCACTAGAGTAGCACATAGATGAATAGTGATACAAAACATATTGCAATCATAAAGGGATATAAATAAGCACTTCACTATGCCATTCATAACAGTGAATAAGTATTCTGTGAAATATAGCCTAAGAGACCCACACGGTGCACACACTGTCACCTTTATACACGTGGGACAAGGAGTCTCCGGAGATCACATAAGTAAAATTCACTTGACTAGCATAACGACATCTAGATTACAATCATCATCATATGGATCTCAATCATGTAAGGCAGCTCATGAGATCATTGTATTGAAGTACATAGAGAGAGAGATGAACCACATAGCTACCGGTACAGCCCTTAGCCTCGATGGAGAACTACTCCCTCCTCATGGGAGACAGCAGCGGTGATGAAGATGGCGGTGGTGTCGATGGAGAAGCCTTCCGGGGGCACTTCCCCGTCCCGGCAGCGTGCCGGAACAGAGACTCCTGTCCCCCAGATCTTGGCTTCGCGGTGGCGGTGGCTCTGGAAGGTTTCTGCGGGTTTCGTCGATCGTCCTAGGGTTTTTGCGACGGAGGCTTTAAATAGGCGGAAGGGCAGAGTCGGAGGGGGCCTGGGGCCACCACACCCTAGGGTGGCGCGCCTGGCTTCTTGGCCGCGCTGCCACCATGTGTGGGCCCCCTGTGGGTCCACTCTGGCGACTCTCAGGTGTTCTGGATGCTTCCGGAGATTCTAAGATGCTGGGCGTTGATTTCGTCCGATTCCGAGAATATTTCCTTACTAGGATTTCTGAAACCAAAAACAGCAGAAAACAGCAACTGGCCCTTCGGCATCTCGTCAATAGGTTAGTTCCGGAAAACGCATAATAATGACATAAAGTATGTATAAAACATGTAGATATCATCAATAATGTGGCATGGAACATAAGAAATTATTGATACGTCGGAGACGTATCAGCATCCCCAAGCTTAGTTCCTGCTCGTCCCGAGCAGGTAAACTATAACAAAGATAATTTCTGGAGTGACATGCCATCATAACCTTGATCATAATATTGTAAGCATATGTAATGAATGCAGCGATCAAAACAATGGTAATGACATGAGTAAACAACTGAATCATAAAGCAAAGACTTTTCATGAATAGTATTTTCAAGACAAGCATCAATAAGTCTTGCATAAGAGTTAACTCATAAAGCAATAATTCATAGTAGAGGTATTGAAGCAACACAAAGGAAGATGAAGTTTCAGCGGTTGCTTTCAACTTATAACATGTATATCTCATGGATAGTTGTCAACATAGAGTAATATAACAAGTGCAATATGCAAGTATGTAGGAATCAATGCACAGTTCACACAAGTGTTTGCTTCTTGAGGTGGAGAGAAATAGGTGAACTGACTCAACATAAAAAGTAGAAGAATGGCCCTTCGCAGAGGGAAGCAGGGATAAATCATGTGCTAGAGCTTTTCAAGTTTTAAAATCATATAGAGAGCATAAAAGTAAAATTTTGAGAGGTGTTTGTTGTTGTCAACGAATGGTAATGGGTACTCTAACTACCTTATCAACCAGACTTTCAAGAGCGGCTCCCATGAAGGACGTTATCTCTACCAGCAAGGTAGATCATCCCTCTTCTCTTTTGTTTACACATGTATTTTAGTTTCATTATTGATGAGTGACACTCCTCCCAACCTTTGCTTACACAAGCCATGGCTAACCGAATCCTCGGGTGCCTACCATCAATCTCATACCATGGAGGAGTGTCTATTTGCAAAATTAAGTTGCTTGCTGATGAATCAGAGCAAAACATGTGAAGAGAATTATTAATGCAAGTTGTAATTAATTGGGGCTGGGAACCCCATTGCCAGCTCTTTTTGCAAAATTATTGGATAAGCGGATGTGCCACTAGTCCATTATGAAAGTCTGTCAAGAGTAAATGACAAGGTTGAAAGATAAACACCACATACTTCCTCATGAGCTATAAAACATTAACGCAAATTGAGAAGCATTTTGAATTGTTTAAAGGTAGCACACGAAGTATTTGCTTGGAATGGCAGGAAATACCATGTAGTACGTAGGTATGGTGGACACAAATGGCATGGTGTTTGGCTCAAGGATTTTGGATGCATGAGAAGTATTCCCTCTCGATACAAGGCTTAGGCTAGCAAGGTTATTTGAAACAAACACAAGGATGAACTGGTGCAGCAAAACTCACATAAAAGACATATTGTAAACATTATAAGACTTTACACCGTCTTCCTTGTTGTTCAAACTCAATACTAGAAATTATCTAGACCTTAGAGAGACCAATTATGCAAACCAAATTTTAGCATGCTCTATGTATTTCTTCATTAATAGGTGCAAAGTATATGATGCAAGAGCTTAAACATGAGCACAACAATTGCCAAGTATCACATTATCCAAGACATTTTACCAATTACTACATGTAGCATTTTCTGTTTCCAACCATATAACAATTAACGAAGCAGTTTCAACCTTCGCCATGAAAATTAAAAGCTAAGAACACATGTGTTCATACGAACCAGCGGAGCGTGTCTCTCTCCCACACAAGCATTTATTCAGACAAAAACAAAAACAAGAAACATACAGACGCTCCAAGTAAAGCACATAAGATGTGACCGAATAAAAATATAGTTTCAGGGGAGGAACCTGATAATTTGTCGATGAAGAAGGGGATGCCTTGGGCATCCCCAAGCTTAGATGCTTGAGTCTTCTTGAAATATGCAGGGATGAACCACCGGGGCATCCCCAAGCTTAGACCTTTCACTCTTCTTGATCGTAGTATATCATCCTCCTCTCTTGACCCTTGAAAACTTCCTTCACACCAAACTTCTCATAAACTTCATTAGAGGGGTTAGTACATAATCAAAAACTCAAATGTTCAGAGGTGACACAATCATTCTTAACACTTCTGGACATTGCTCAAAGCTACTGGAAGGTAATGGAACAAAGAAATCCACCCAACACAGCGGAAGAAGCAATGCGAAATAAAAGGCAGAATCTGTCAAAACAGAACAGTCCGTAAAGACGAATTTTTAATAAATACTTCCGTTGCTCAGATCAGAAAACTCAAAACTAATGAAAGTTGCGTACATATCTGAGGAACACGCACGTAAATTGGTAAATTTTTCTGAGTTACCTACAGAGAAAACAGCCCAGATTCGTGACAGATAGAAATCTGTTTCTGCGCAGAAATCCAAATCTAGTATCAACCTTCGATTAGAGGCTTCACTTGGTACAACAAAACACAAAACTAAGATAAGGAGAGGTTGCTACAGTAGTAAACAACTTCCAAGACACAAATATAAAACAAAGTACTGTAGCAAAATAACACATGGGTTATCTCCCAAGAAGTTCTTTCTTTATAGCCATTAAGATGGGCTCAGCAGTTTCAATGATGCACTCGCAGGAAATAGTATTTGAAGCAAAAAGAGAGCATTAAGAGGCAAATTCAAAACAAATTTAAGCCTAACATGCTTCCTATGAAAAGGAATCTTGTAAGTAAACAAATTCATGAAGCATAATGCAACAAGCATAGAAAGATAAAACAAGTGCAGCTTCAAGATTTTCAGCAAAAAGAGAGGTGTTTTAGTAACATGAAAATTTCTACAACCATATTTTCCTCTCTCATAATAATGTCCAGTAGCATCATGAGCAAACTCAACAATATAAATATCACATAAAGCATTCTTATCATGAGTCTCATGCATAAAATTATTACTCTCCACATAAGCATAATCAATTTTATTAGTTGTAGTGGGAGCAAATTCAACAAAGTAGCTATCATCAAATATAGGAGGCATATTGTAATCATAATCAAATTTATCCTCCATAACAGGTGGAACCAAAAGACCAATATCATTATAATCATCATAAATAGGAGGCAAAGTATCATCAAAGAAAATTTCCTCCTCAATGCCCGGGGGACTAAAAAGATCATGCTCATCAAAACCAGCTTCCCCAAGCTTAGAATTTTCCATAGCATTAGCAACAATAGTGTTCAAAGCATTCATATTAATAACATTCCCATTAGCATGCATATAAAGTTCCATGGGTTTTTTAATTCTCTCTTCAAACACATCATGTCCTAATTCAAGATAAAGTTCATAAAGATCTCTCATATTTTTGTTGTTTTCCATTATGCCTTACTAGTGTAAACAAGAAACAAAAAGTTGCAATTGCAGGATCTAAAGGAAATAGCTTCGAGCACAAACACAATGGCGCCAGAAAAGTAATGTTACCTGGAACCGAAGTATGAGTGCCTTTTACCTTTCCTCCCCGGCAACGGCGCCAGAAAAGTGCTTGATTTCTACGCCCCCTCCTTTTCCTGTAGACAGTGTTGGGCCTCCAAGAGCAGAGGTTTGTAGAACAGCAGCAAGTTTCCCTTAAGTGGATCACCCAAGGTTTATCGAACTCAGGGAGGAAGAGGTCAAAGATATCCCTCTCATGCAACCCTGCAACCACAAAGCAAGAAGTCTCTTGTGTCCCCAACACACCTAATAGGTGCACTAGTTCGGCGAAGAGATAGTGAAATACAGGTGGTGTAAATAAGCAGTAGCAACGGCACCAGAAAAGTGCTTTGCCCAGGACAGTAAACAAGCGGTAGTAACGCAGCAGTAGTAACGCAGTAAAACAGTAAACAAGCAGCGATAGCAGTATTTAGGAACAAGGCCTAGGGATTATACTTTCACTAGTGGACACTCTCAACATCGATCACATAATAAAACCACTCTACACTCTATTGTTGGATGATGAACACCAATTGCGTAGGGCTACAAGAGCACCTCAATGCCGGAGTTAACAAGCTCCACAATATTCGATATTCATGTTTAAATAACCTTAGAGTGCATGATAGATCAACACAACTATACCAAGTACTAACATAGCATGCACACTGTCACCTTCATACTATGAGAGGAGGAATAGATCACATTAATACCATCACAGTAATAGTTAACTTCATAATCTACAAGAGATCATAATCATAAACTACGCCAAGTACTACATGATGCACACACTGTCACCATTACATCATGAAGGAGGAATAGAGTACTTTAATAACATCACTAGAGTAGCACATAGATGAATAGTGATACAAAACATATTGCAATCATAAAGGGATATAAATAAGCACTTCACTATGCCATTCATAACAGTGAATAAGTATTCTGTGAAATATAGCCTAAGAGACCCACACGGTGCACACACTGTCACCTTTACACACGTGGGACAAGGAGTCTCCGGAGATCACATAAGTAAAATTCACTTGACTAGCATAACGACATCTAGATTACAATCATCATCATATGGATCTCAATCATGTAAGGCAGCTCATGAGATCATTGTATTGAAGTACATAGAGAGAGAGATGAACCACATAGCTACCGGTACAGCCCTTAGCCTCGATGGAGAACTACTCCCTCCTCATGGGAGACAGCAGCGGTGATGAAGATGGCGGTGGTGTCGATGGAGAAGCCTTCCGGGGGCACTTCCCCGTCCCGGCAGCGTGCCGGAACAGAGACTCCTGTCCCCCAGATCTTGGCTTCGCGGTGGCGGCGGCTCTGGAAGGTTTCTGCGGGTTTCGTCGATCGTCCTAGGGTTTTCGCGACGGAGGCTTTAAATAGGCGGAAGGGCAGAGTCGGAGGGGGCCTGTGGCCACCACACCCTAGGGCGGCGCGCCTGGCTTCTTGGCCGCGCCGCCACCATGTGTGGGCCCCCTGTGGGTCCACTCTGGCGACTCTCGGGTGTTCTGGATGCTTCCGGAGATTCTAAGATGCTGGGCGTTGATTTCGTCCGATTCCGAGAATATTTCCTTACTAGGATTTCTGAAACCAAAAACAGCAGAAAACAGCAACTGGCCCTTCGGCATCTCGTCAATAGGTTAGTTCCGGAAAACGCATAATAATAACATAAAGTATGTATAAAACATGTAGATATCATCAATAATGTGGCATGGAACATAAGAAATTATCGATACGTCGGAGACGTATCAGTACGCAGGTTTGCCGGTCGGCCAGCGGTCATCTCTCTCTCCATTCTTCCTCTCACAGATTGGTCAGAGATTGGTTTGTATGCTTGCCGGCCGCCCAGGCAGCCAGGGATCAATCAGATCTGCAGGTTGATGCTTCTAAATGCTAAATTGTCTAGATCTTCCCCTTAAATATGCTTAAATTATAAACTGTGATGCATGTCTTTCTAATGTATTACACTATTTCGTACAGGAAAAAAAACGTGAAATGTGATCTACTATGTGCTTTGCAAGACCGGCTTTTAGTTAAGCAGTGATGCTTATTTATTAGGCACGGAAGAATGGTTCTGGAAAAGGGGAGGTGAATTTCTTCTGGTTCACCATTTTGTAGTTCTTGTTGTCTGAATTTTGTGTGAAACCTTCACTGCAATATCTTGACATTAGGTTTCTTGCTGGGAAAATCTTATTATGTTTATCTTGATCAAGTTGACCCAAGTTGTTTTATTTGATGTTTATTATGCCCTCATTGCAGTGATCTCATGCTTTGAAAATGTCAGCAATGAATCACAAAGGTGCCACTTGTCTTCCTGGAAGGTTGGTGTAGGATGCAGTTCCAAATTTTGCTTCAACGTCCTCATATGGTACACTGGTTATTTGGGAAATGGTGGTTCAGCTCACTGCTAGTGGTAAGATGATTTACAATCATTTTAATGCTTTGTACTCCAATTCTAATCTTATTGGTTTTATCTTGAAGAGTTGCACTGATCTTTAGCCTATCTGTAAGGCAAAATTTAGTTGGTGTCTCTTTTCTCTTATTCATACATAAACTCTTATGGAAAATAGTACAGGTTACTTGTGGGAATAGATTATTAGAGTTCACTTTAATTTCCTTGTCACGAGGAAGCGCTGCTGATTTTTTTCTACCTATACCTGAAGATATTAAGGCACTGCTGGTTGGAAAGATATTAAGGCACCACTGCTTTGTTGTTATTGTTAATGTTGTTCTTCATGTAGCCCAGTCACAGTAGGAAATTAGATTGTTTGTGCTTGATGTCACATCCTTGCCAAGCAGCGAGGGGGAGCTGGTGCTGTGGAGGAGTGTTCATAGGCGTCGTGACTTTCAAGTCTGTCTCTCTAGCCCTTGCATGATTGGCGTGCCATTTCTTACAAAAAGTTTCTGCGAGTTCGTTTCAGTGATGTTTGCCTTCGGAGTGAGCACTGCATTATGGATATGCATGTTGGGATTTGTAAACTTTAGGGATTTATAATGTTTTGATTAGATCTTTTTAAATTTTAATTGGACAATGGATGTATGCAGGAGCTGCCACAAGATTTGAAATGATTCTTTTCTTGTGCTCTTTGATCTACACATTTTCCATCGGTATGGTTTGACCACATGGATTTGAGGTCATGCATTGCAGCCACAATCTGGTGAGCTTACATGCTTATTTGTTTCGGATAAATAATAACCGAATTATACATGGAGCATGTACATCTAATTCTTCTCTTGTCCTTTAAATTAAACAAGGCAATGATTTATACAACATTATTCTTTCTGAAATTGTGGTGATCTTTGCATCCAATCCCGTGTGAACTTGATCAATCCGTACCTATCTCTGCAATATGAGAAATATATTTATTTCAATGCTTTATTTGAAAAATATTCTTGTCATAGTATCCATGTTAATATTAATTCCTGCTAATTTGTACATAACGAAGGCTAACTTTTGCTGCCTTTTGTTTTATACAGGCCATTCTCTTGTTTCAAAAGAATGAAGGTGTGGATGTTTGTCTATTCGCCAAGTATGTGCAAGAGTATGGTTCTGCTAGCCCATCACCAAACCGAAGGCATGTTTATCTTGCATATATTGATTTTGTCAAGTACTTGAGGCCTGAAATCAAATCTACAAGTGGGGAAGCTATCCGTACCTTCGTGTATTTGGACTACTTCAAGAAACAAGGATTTGTAAGCCTCTCCATATGGGCTTGCCCATCTACAAAGCGTAATGACTATGTTTTGTACTGTCATCCCACGTCACAGAAAATGCCAAAGCCTCACAAGCTTTGGAGCTGGTCTGCACTTAGAACAAGATATTTATGATTTTTTGATCTAATTATTTGTTTATAGGCCTTCATTGGGCTTTCTCATGAATCTTCTTAGGTACCAGAACTTCGTCAACAAGGCTGTTAAGGAGGGTGTAGTTGTGGAGCGTAATACATTGGCCTGTTGTCGGGGTGTGTACGTGGTAAGTGCACTATGGTTCAGCCTTCTTTGTACCTCGCTTGAGCATCCTGCCGGCCCACAGATGTCCAGAAAGACATGTGCGTGTATTTCGTGCTGGTCGTCGAGCATGGATGCATTCAGATTTTAAGATTTCGGTTAAGTTCTGTCCTTGCTTCTGATATGATCCATGACGGGAAATAAGAAAAGAGTCTTTTTTTGCTTTAGTAGCACAACGTACAGAAAAGCATTAGCATTGCTGCAATTGTTGCAAGTAAATCAGAGAGGTGGCAGCGCTACATTGTTAGTAGTAGGTCCTATGAAAAATCTCTAGAATTAGAAGAGTGTAGTGTGTCATTGCTTTAACTGTGCTTAAAGGCCCAGGAGGGGCCTTGCCTCACCGTGGGTGTGCAGGGTTCAGGATTGGTTTTTTTTTAGTTGTTCGTTAGTCTAACAGATGTATCCTAAATACTCAGTGACCACAGAGTGATGTGTGTCCATATATTTCGACTCCCATCTTGATAATTACTGTTATTCTGCACCAGTGAATTAGTATGTCCTGTAAGAAGAGCAGAAACTATCCTAGATACTCATGGTGGCAAAAATTGATGTGTCCAGAAACTATATTTGGGACCCCATCTGACTTGTGCCAATGGATGAGGTATGGCAATAATATTCTTATTTTTCCAAGCTGGTATACTGATTTCATTCATCCTACTTCTGATGAAACATGAGAAGTTGAGCCAAGAAGCAGACGTTATTTGGTATGCTCATATTCATTTAATTATCATGTTTTTAAGGCCTAACATTACGAAACTATGCTACAGATGAGGGTAAGTAAATCAGGGCTTGCTATATTTGAATATGCTATGGAATCAAGAAAGAATAATAACTTTTTTGATGGCATGTTGTTAGTTATGTATGATCAATTTTGAAGTGTCTCATGAGTTATAGCATGCAAAAAACCATGACCAATATTCCTGAAACACTTCAACAAGGGGATGGTTATCTCCTACTTTTTAAAATGAGACGTTGGTTAGGATACAAACAAATCTTTGTAAGTTTCTCTTTTTTCTGATTAATATGACTAATTTTTTTCCTATATGTGGATACAAATATTTGTGCAAAACCTGTGGAGACTGATATTCCTGGTAGTTTGCTATATCCTAGGTACCATGTAATACTAATCTTTGTATGTTATTTTGGGAAGAAAATTATTTGGGAACTTTCAAATAATTTTGCTTGAAACAGATGCTATCTATCTTATGTTTGATTTTTCATATTCTTTCCCTTCTTAACTTCTGTGATTATTTTTAGGCAACCTCTGTCAGTAGATATTGTCCTAGAACTGATAATATTTATATTTTAGGCCTAAGATATATGTTTATGGATAACACATTTATTCAGTGTACACTCTTCCTATTGTCAGGTCCCATAACACATTTAGAGACGGCCTAGAGTAGCTCGGCGGCGGTGGTGGAGGAGCTCCCTCCGCCTTTCACCGGCGCCAAGGACGACGACCACCATCGTAGGGAAATACCCTCCTTCACCTCTTATTTGAAGGGGACCTGCAGGTTTGCCCTCCTCTCACTTTCCCCTGCCTCCTCCTCTCTCTCTCTCTCTCTCTCTCTCTCTCTCTCTCATGGGATCCCCATCTTGATGCAGCAGCTTAGGAAGTAGGACTACTGAGGTGGCTTTCTTGGTAATAATGTGTTGCCTTTTATTTAGGTTCTAATGATGAATTTTTCTTAGATATTACCTAGATTTTTGTGTTTAATTGGTTGCTTTTCCTATGGAAATCGACAGGGACTTGAGGACTGGGCTGGTGAGCAGGAACAAGCCCAACAACAACCGGGTTCAAATTTGCTGTTTTTCTAGGTTCTAATGATGAATTTTTCTTAGATATTACCTAGATTGTTGTGTTTAATTGGTTGCTTTTCCTATGGAAATCGACAGGGACTTGAGGACTGGGCTGGTGAGCAAGAACAAGCCTAACAGCAACCTGGTTCAAATTTGCTGTTTTTCTAGGTTTGCTAGAACATAAAGGAATCCATATAAATTACTGTTGGATCAGATATGTGGACCAATGCATGGAATACATGATATGGTATTGCTTTAGTTGCTGTCATATATGTTCTTTGTACCTTTTTTGCAAGATTTTGATGTTTGGAGATGGATTTCTTGATATACAGGTTATAATAGAATTTATGAACGTGTTAGAGTGTTGCATGATACTTCTGGGTAAGTGATTTGGTGTTCTTTGGATCATATGATCACCAAAGTTGGTGGAATATGCCCCTTGATCAAGTGCAAAGATTACTAATTTGATTGGTCTTTCTTGTGGGTTCTTAAGTAATATGAATGTGTGTTTCTGAAAAGATTTGGCTGGTCTAGATATGTGTTCCAGAACAGATTTGTGCTTAAGAAGATGCAATGGGTTCTGGAGGTCTATATTCATGTTATTATCCATGGCCTCGGGAAAAATGTCTTGCACTATCTAGAGATAGTTGGTACACTATTAGATATGCAAAGCATCTCATATTGTCTATAGTCTCAGATGTTCTTTTCGTGATGTCCACAAATATTTACTTCTCTTAAAATCATAATTGCCCAATAGTATATGCACTTCCCAGTAATTAGATATTTTACTCTTAAAATGCAATGCGAGATTTCCATTAAAGGATCATGATGATGGATTTTTTGGTACTTGGCATGGGTATACTCTATTTAACCTTAAAGGTCCGATTCAAGTAAAGGTTCATGGTTTTATTCACCAATATACATAAAATGTTCTTCCAATCTGCTATGTATCATTTTAATAATTCTGTTGTTTTGCATCAGGTATTTCATTATATGGAAGGCACCAGTTTTATTGATGAGATCTGAGTTCTTCTTTTGAGTGGAATGTTTCTCTCACTCACCGGTTGACGGATCTTCATCGGAGTTGAAAAGCAGCTTGTTCATGCTTAAATTGCCTCTCTTCGCGTCTAGATAAATAAGGGGGCTTATCTTTTGATACAGAACTGATAAACTATGTGTGCTTCTCATTACTCCAAATTTGGTTGCCAGCTTGCTCTTTTGCTTAGTTTCTTTAGTATGTAGTTTGTTCTAGCTCACCATGGCATACTCAGGAGCATGAAATATGTAAATTCCTGGTTCACTTCCATTATCTACTTATCACCATTTTCTCATCCATGTTGATATGATAGTGTTGTGGCCCCTCACGGAGCCCTCGCTGTGCATCCACGATAGCCTTCACCCGGAAGGATTGGGTCTTTGTTCTGTATATATGTTCTAGAATTATGCCATTGGTTTAGCTTTAGAGGAGTTTCATATGATCCCTTGTTGTACTGCACCTGAGGAGGCTACCTTTGTGATAGAAAGGCGTGATACATAAATAAAATCAGGAACTAAGCATGTAAAATTTTAAAGCTGGAGCGATGGTAGTTTATATGTCAGAAGATTTTGATTTCCAAGTAAAATGAGGAAGTGAGCTTGTACTATTTTTTCCTTCAATCTAAATATGCTAAACTATCTTTATTTCTGGCGTTGGACATTGTGTCATAAACTGTCCAGGAAAATCTGGCCGGCTGTCTGATCTGAAATTAGAAAATCTAGCTGTGCTTTTACTTCAGGATGACAAGCCGGAGAAGCTCATATTGCATCACTTCGTCGAGGAGTTGAGTGCGAAAACATGCTTCTGTGGTAGTTCAACTTTTCACTAGGAGTTGAGTGTGAAAACATCCAGTTTATCATCTAACATGATGTTGGGCGATTGGTTGCTGAAAATGGAACTCTGAATTTTTTTAAAGGAGAACTCTGAAGGTCTGTAATGCTAATACTGCAAAATGCTTTTGCATCCAGTTTAATCATCCAACATGCTGACACCTTCTGAACTTTGTTGTTGACAGGTTATTTGGCCTCAAAGTGGCCATTACCACCCTACAAAGGAGTGTTTCAGAGCTTACTTAAAGATAACTTGGTTGATCTTATTGATGTAAAGGTAATCGATATGCTTCAGATGAAAGTTAGTCGATATCTTTACTGTTGCTGTATTGTAGTGTTGTGCTCTTACATGCTCTTAAATTCAGAGAACGATAAATCTGTTTTGGAATGGCTGAAATGAGAACATGTAAGACCACATTAGTGCTGCAGAATGATTGGAGTGCCTCAAATATTGGGTGAAAATACGGTGGCCTCGGGACTACGAGCCTACATGTAAGGGATGAAACCACCGCCTGCGGTCGCCTCCATAAGTCACCCATAGTGGCCTCTACATACTTTAAGTTTTCTTATTTTCTATACACGGGATAGAAGTGTAGGTAAATATAACCTCGCTGCCTAATCGTTGGGCGTCACTTTATTTGCAAAAGCGATTTCTTTTGTTATTTACATGATTAGCTGTATTACCCAACCCGCACAGCATAATTTCCTCTACATCTACTTAGCAAATGACTAATTACAGATATAATTTTGTGCTTCAGCATCCATTTTAGTATTAGATGGCCAATCATTGTTTTTCCTGACTAATTATCAAGTGCATCACAAGTGTTAAATATGAGGCATCCATTTTTATATCGTTTCTCTACATATATGGTGGACTAATTCCGTACATGTGGACCGATTCCTCGACGTCTGTTACTTCTTTTTAATGACCGACATTCCTTTGATCTTTACATTGTTTTTGTGTATTGGTTGCTTTCGAAAAATCAAACCAATAAGATTTCACATAGTGACATATCTATCGACGCATCTTAACTGAAGATTCGGTTGAGTGTAATCTTCAGTTGGTGTATTTTCAAATTGACTACTGCAAGGTTTGTTGCTCTATTTTTTAAACATTTTTGTGGTGACTGGATGTAAATAATTACATTGTTACTGTGATGGAACCAAATACCACTTGCACCTACGTATATGTGTGATGCTATTCTGCACATTATGTAGCATGTAATATTGGCCAAATTTAATAGATAGTCGATAGTTCTACCTGATATTATGGTGCACTCCAATGGAGCAGAATATATATCATTAACTGATGTTATGACCCAGTTTGTTTGATGCCCTGGTCTGTTACCTTTCTTACTCCAGATCCGTTTGATTTGTGTATGCCTCCTAATTTACAATTGTTTCCCTTTTCTCCTCCAGTATGAGGCTCAGCTTGTTGATAATGGGACTACATTGTCAGGGTTCCCGCAAGTATAGCAGATATGGTTCAACTGATGATGATTATGCGAATTTGGATGGCACCACACCTGAACACTGAACAGCCATATTATCAGCCACCTGTTCTCCATCGCCAGTGCTCTGATAACAAGGTAGCAGTAATCGCTATATTGCGTATAAAGCGTGAGCGAGAGCTAGAAACGAGGCCACAAAATAATCATTGGGCATTTAAAAGGGTAGCCTACAATTTTTTTGTAAGTATGCTTTAACATAAGGCTCATCATTGATTTGGTGGCATCATATTTGCTTTGGTGGTGGAGGTATTCTTTTGGTTGTACTCCCATTTTTATTTTTATTATCACATTGTAGGTTTTATCTGCTCTTCGTATATTATCATTACCAGAATACCACATTCTTTATTTTGAGTTAAATTTGATTTACTTTTCTGAAATGATACATCGCAAGCACTGTGCACTCTTGATTACTAAATCTGCTGAGTACAGATGCCTTTGCTAGACTGTCGGCAAGTGAGAGAAACATCGCTTTCCTATGTTCATCAGATAATTTAGCACAGTTCCATCATGAATAAAGTGCTCCATCAGTGAGTTCTCTACCCAGGGAAATGTGCAAAGCTCTCCCTCCCTAACCCGGCACCCTGCCCATAACAGCTGGTACTGATCCTAATGGTGGTGCCACCAGGTTGCTTCCGTTGCGAGGTGTAGGCCTGCGGTATTTGAACAAGTTAATTAACTTTGTAAGTGCTAAGCAATTGGCTGGTTTAGCATTGGAAGAAAATAGGTATGACCTGCAACACGGAGCTAAATTTACCTAACTTTCCAGGCTTTCTATGTAAACCAATTAGACAAAAGAATGCATGATTTTGTAAATGAAAATTTCAACCAAGATTTAGATCATTGCACGCTATTAGACATCACTTATGTGGTGAATCATCTATTTTTTGATGTTCTGAAGAGTGGTTTAAGTGCAAGTCATATAGCCTGCAACAGGGAGCTTCAGGAGGTGCTATTCTTAACTCTCGGCTTCAAGTTCCAATCAAATCAATCAAAAACTTGAGCCTACACAGAGTAGTTGTAAGGTATTCCAGTACTTATATTTGACCCAAAACAAATAAAAAGTTTAAGCTCTGAGCTGTGTTTAGGTTAGTTAAAAGCTGCAAACAAGACAGATGAGGGAAAACGCCACGAGCGGACCGTGAAGTCCTAGCGGCACCACTCCGCGGTGCGAGCAGCAACGGGAGTGTTGGTGGTGACGTGGCCGGTGAGCTCGTATCGACCGAGAAGAACGCTGACGAGCATGCGCCACTTGGAGAAGTTAGAGGCCTTGAGGTCGAGGACGACAGGGACGTGCGTTTTCACGCTGGCGACGTTGACGGCGAGGGAGGCCGGCGAGGTGGCGACCGTCACAGTGGAGGAGAGGGCCGCGCTGGTGTCGGTGGAGAGGGCTGCGGTGGTCAGGCTGCCGACGGAGGCAGAGGTCTGGCCGGGAGTTGTCATGGCGAGAGGCGGAAGCTGGGTTTGGGATCGAAAGTTGTCGTTGCTATCTTTGGTTACATCTATCAAATGCTTACATATATGCAGACACCTACCTAAGTGAACATGGCTCAATATATGTTCTTCGGTTTGCTCATCAAATTTTCTATCTAGGATTGTGTGGTTACGAACTTACTGTGATTGTTCGATGTTGTTTTTTCAGGGTTTAGAGGATTGGTGGAAACTTGCATCCTACCTTGTGAGTGTCTGCCGTGTGTGCGCCGACACACATTGATTCACGGCTGACCTACAATGATCTGCTATTTTTCCCAGTTCCATGTAAGACTAAGACAGTCACTGTTCCCATGCAGTTAATTGATTTTGTTTTTTGAATCAAGTGTTGTACTACTTGTATCCAGGACACAAGACCTATTATATGATGGAGTTCTATATGTAAGAATAGAGGCAGAAAATAAATATACAGGGTTTTTTATGATCAACGCTGCTATAGATGTCATGTAATGCAAGAAATATCATGTTTTGTCGCTTTTGACATGCCATGTTATCGCCCCTGTTTGATAGGCTAGACTGAATTTATGCAATTTTGTTCTGATTCCAGTAATCATGTTAACAATGTTATGTTTGTTCAGCTTACTATATACTAATGTTTTACAAAATGTTTATCATTATTTAAATTATTTCAATTAGCCATATACACTAATTTATCATGTACATACTTTGTATGTCTGTTCAGGACTAACAAGCTCTTGGTTTTTTTTTGAGCCTCAACTAGGGATACAAGCCGTAGTATGATCAGAAGCACAGCAACACACAACACACCCACGCCCACCACAACGCGCACCCTAGCTATGCCCCTAAGTAGACCTACAACCAATACCCAACACGTCCTAAGAGACTTCTGAAGCGGTGCTTCAGGAACGACGGACACGTCGTCCTCTCCTGTGGCTTGTGGACGGAAAATGAGGCACCAGCGGAATTTTATGAGGGGATAAGACCTCGGTGAGACACCCGGAAATTTTCTCCCGCGGCGAGTCGAACTCGGGCGGGTTGGAAGGCCACTACCTCGCCCAACTACTGCGCTGTCGTGCGCATCTGAAAAAGCTCTTGGGTTGGGTGGCAAGGCAGCTGAGCGACCAAGCGAGTGCTATTTTATCTACTATCATTGCATTGGCGACTTCCACTACAGTGAGAACCGATGACACCGCCACAACCGATGACACCGCCACCTATTCCATCATGTCACGGTAGTTATCATAGATCGGGTTCTTTGGTATCCATCAAGAATCTACTCTTCATAATCTGGCTTCAGCGAGGATGATTGATTCCTCGGGTACTTTGGTCAAGAACCCGACCAAATATCAGGGAAGTGTGCTCGACAATGAATTCATGTATGTTGCAAATGGTTAGCTTGCAATCTATGATCTTGGGCTATAAATGTATGAACGGAAGACCTCTTTGTTGTTTGTCGATGTTGCTTGCTGGAACTATCTACCCTAAAACACTTCATGCATGTAAATCTACCTATGTAGGAGCTTTGTGGAACTCTAGACCTAAATAGGCACTACTGTGTAATTTATTTTGAGGGACTACTATGTGTAATATATTTCAGTATATTCTCTACATCTATCCAATGGATAACTAATTATCAATCTGATGTATTTTGTTACATAAGCTTTCATTTTTTTTAGTTCGTGCTGTAACTAATTGTCAATCTATAGTGACTTTCTTTCAACCGTTGCTATGGTTTATGTAATTCCTTATCTCCCTTAGCCTGTACTTCCTTTATCTATCAAGTAAAATAAAGAGTATGAATAGTAGTTTGTTCTTTGTTTGCTGCTTGACTATGATTAATTTGTATAGTTTGATATTGTGTTTTATAAACCGTTTGCTTTGTTTGTAATTTTTTGTGATTCACAATGTTTTGTAAGGTCTAAGAAAAAGTATTATCACTTTCTTACTTATACACGAGTCTCACGGGATCGTGCGCCAAGGCGCACATCATTTTTAAAAACCTACAATGGTTGGACATTTATTCATTGTTGTTATACAAATTTTAAAATTGGTATGAATTTAACGGGATCGTGCGCCAAGGCGCACCCCTAATCTAGTCTTTATAATTCCTGCCCATACAATGTACATGCAGAGGAGCAGATTCAGATATGATTATTGCCTAGCTGCGAAGCGTACATGCTCCAATAGGTTTCTCATGGTCTAGCATGACATGAAAATACAAGTTGATCATAGATAAAACCGTACATAATATAGTACCCAAACCTGGTACAAAAGTGGATTTCAATCTCCAGGAAAAAGTAAACGAGTTGCAAATATATAACTAGACCAGCTCAAAACTGTCCCGTTTACCAAACTCACTAAGACAGTGAGTGTCTGGATCTGGGATGTCACATATTAACAATATATAAATTAAATTGTACAACTTTCAACAGTCCGGGGATCCTTTTTCTGGGCTAAAATTACATCTCGAAAGGAGTGGTAACTCGTAGACATCATGCATTACTTATCTCTTATTGTCAACACCATGCTTTTGTGTCTAGTTTTGAGCCACTCAAGGTACATAAAGTCTTGGTTGATCCGGATTGGGTAATTGCCATGCAAGAAGAATTGGAGTGTTTCACTCGTAATTAAGTATGGTCTCTAGTTGAGAGACCTAAGGATCATCGCATCAATGTCATTGGGACCAAATGGGTATTCAAGAACAAACAAGATGAGAATGGCATTGTCATAAGAAATAAAGCAAGGTTAGTGGCGCAAGGGTTTACCCAAATAGAAGGTATGGATTTTGAGGATACCTTTGCGCCAGTAGCCCGTCTTAAAGCTATTCGTCTTTTGCTTGCATTTGCATCTTTCCACAATTTCAAACTATATCAAATGGATGTGAAAAGTGCATTTTTGAATGGTCCCCTACAAGAAACTGCATATGTGGCTCAACCCCCGGGTTTCGAAGACCCACGCCGACCCAACCATGTGTATTTACTCCATAAGTCCCTCTATGATCTCAAGCAAGCTACACGTGTTTGGTATGAGTTCCTTAGGAATTTCTTACTACATGATGAGTTTTGCATGGGTACGGTCGATTCCACTATTTTCACCAAGCGGGTTAAAGGGGGTGGCTTATTTATATGTCAAATATATATTGATGATATTATCTTTGGTGGAACTAACCTCAATCATAACAAAGCTTTTGAGCTATTGATGACTAGGACATGCTCAAGAAGTTCAACATGACCAATGCAAACCCAATGAAGACACACATGCCGGTGAAGGAGCAGCTTGGCTCATGTGATGGTGAGAGGGATGTGGATACAAAGGTATACTGTTCCATGATAGGATCCCTGCTCTACCTTGCGCTTCTAGGCTGGATATCATGTTAAGTGTATGGATGTGTGCTCGTTTGTCAATATGCTCCTAAGGAGAGCCATTTGATGGCGGTCAAACAAATTCTAAGATACCTTGTTCTTAATCCTACTCTCGGGCTGTGATATCCAAAGGGGTCAACCCTTGAACTCATTGGCTATTCGGATCCGATTGGGCAGGTGATAAGGTTGATCGGAAGTCTACCTCCGGGGTTTGCCAATTTGTTGGCCGGTCATTGGTGAGTTGGTCATCCAAGAAACAAAACTCAACCACCCTATCCACCGCCGAAGCCGAATACAAATCCACTGCATCTTGTTGCACTCAGTTGTTGTGGATGAAGCAAACCTTGAAAGACTATGGTGTGTCTCTTGGTACGGTGCCTCTTCTATGTGACAACGAAAGTGCAATAAAGATCACCAATGTGTTTGGTACACTGTCGCACCAAACACAATGACATTCGTCATCACTTCCTACGTGACCATGTTGCCAATGGGGATATTGATATCACTCATATGGGGACAGCGTACCAATTGGCGGATATTTTCACTAAGCCTTTGGATGAAGCCGGCTTGTAAACTTGAGAGGAGAACTTGGTATTCTTGATCCTAAAAACTTAGATTGAATAACTTCTTGCACTATATTCTTGCATTTAACTTGCTATTTAGCTTAGTTGAGCAGTGATACGTCTCCAACGTATCTATAATTTCTTATGTTCCATGCTACTTTTATGATGATACTCACATGTTTTATACACACTTTATGTCATTATTATGCATTTTCCGGAAGGGATTTCTATTTTCGTGCCCCTGCTTCGTTAGTTGTACTCAGTTTTCCCCAGCTCGTTAGTTTTTCCTCAGCTTTCCCCTCCCTCTAGTTTGAAACCCCTTGAAGACGCGGGTTACCGTCAGGTCAGAGGCCTTACCGTTACCGTTAATCTGACGGGTGGGGCTGCACAGAGGTGGGGCTGCATAGAGGGCAGTTCCTCTCTGACCGTCTCGTGCTGACGGGTGATACGTCTCCGACGTATCGATAATTTCTTGTGTTCCATGCCACATTATTGATGTTATCTACATATTTTATGCACACTTTATGTCATATTCGTGCATTTTCTGGAACTAACCTATTAACAAGATGCCGAAGTGCCAGTTGCTGTTTTCTGCTGTTTTTGGTTTCAGAAATCCTAGTAACGAAATATTCTCGGAATTGGACGAAATCAACGCCCAGGGTCCTATTTTGCCACGAAGCTTCCAGAAGACCGAAGAGGAGACGAAGTGGGGCCACGAGGCGGCCAAACCCTAGGGCGGCGCGGCCTGGCCCCTGGCCGCGCGGCCCTATGGTGTGGGCCCCTCATGCCGCCTCTTGACCTGCCCTTCCGCCTACTTAAAGCCTCCGTCGCGAAACCCCCAGTACCGAGAGCCACGATACGGAAAACCTTCCAGAGACGCCGCCGCCGCCAATCCCATCTCGGGGGATTCAGGAGATCGCCTCCGGCACCCTGCCGGAGAGGGGAATCATCTCCCGGAGGACTCTACGCCGCCATGGTCGCCTCCGGAGTGATGTGTGAGTAGTCTACCCCTGGACTATGGGTCCATAGCAGTAGCTAGATGGTTGTCTTCTCCCCATTGTGCTTAATTGTCGGATCTTGTGAGCTGCCTAACATGATCAAGATCATCTATCTGTAATTCTATATGTTGCGTTTGTTGGGATCCGATGAATAGAGAATACTTGTTATGTTGATTATCAAAGTTATGTCTATGTGTTGTTTATGATCTTGCATGCTCTCCGTTACTAGTAGATGCTCTGGCCAAGTAGATGCTTGTAACTCCAAGAGGGAGTATTTATGCTCGATAGTGGGTTCATGTCTCCGTGAATCTGGGGAAGTGACAGAAATCTCTAAGATTATGGATGTGCTGTTGCCACTAGGGATAAAACATTGGTGCTGTGTTCAAGGATGTAGTTACTGATTACATTACGCGCAATACTTAATGCAATTGTCTGTTGTTAGCAACTTAATACTGGAGGGGGTTCGGACGATAACCTGAAGGTGGACTTTTTAGGCATAGATGCATGCTGGATAGCGGTCTATGTACTTTGTCGTAATGCCCAATTAAATCTCACTATACTCATCATAATATGTATGTGCATGGTCATGCCCTCTTTATTTGTCAATTGCCCAACTGTAATTTGTTCACCCAACATGCTGTTTATCTTATGGGAGAGACACCTCTAGTGAACTGTGGACCCCGGTCCAATTCTCTATACTGAAATACAATCTACTGCAATACTTGTTCTACTGTTTTCTGCAAACAATCATCATCCACACTATACATCTAATCCTTTGTTACAGCAAGCCGGTGAGATTGACAACCTCGCTGTTTCGTTGGGGCAAAGTACTTTGGTTGTGTTGTGCAGGTTCCACGTTGGCGCCGGAATCTCTGGTGTTGCGCCGCACTACATCCCGCCGCCATCTACCTTCAACGTGCTTCTTGGCTCCTACTGGTTCGATAAACCTTGGTTTCATACTGAGGGAAAACTTGCCGCTGTACGCATCACACCTTCCTCTTGGGGTTCCCAACGGACGCGTGTTGTACGCGTATCAAGCTCTTTTTCTGGCGCCGTTGCCGGGGAGATCAAGACACGCTGCAAGTGGAGTCTCCACTTCCCAATCTCTTTACTTTGTTTTTGTCTTGCTTAGTTTTATTTACTACTTTGTTTGCTGCACTAAATCAAAATATAAAAAAATTAGTTGCTAGTTTTACTTTATTTGCTATCTTGTTTACTATATCAAAAACACAAAAAAATTAGTTACTTGCATTTACTTTATCTAGTTTGCTTTATTTACTACTGCTAAAATGGCCACTCCTGAAAATACTAAGTTGTGTGACTTCACAACCACAAATAATAATGATTTCTTATGCACACCTATTGCTCCACCTGCTACTACAGCAGAATTCTTTGAAATTAAACCTGCTTTACTAAATCTTGTTATGCGAGAGCAATTTTCTGGTGTTAGTTCTGATGATGCTGCTGCCCATCTTAATAATTTTGTTGAACTATGTGAAATGCAAAAGTATAAAGATGTAGATGGTGACATTATAAAATTAAAATTGTTCCCTTTCTCATTAAGAGGAAGAGCTAAAGATTGGTTGCTATCTCTGCCTAAGAATAGTATTGATTCATGGACTAAATGCAAGGATGCTTTTATTGGTAGATATTATCCCCCTGCTAAAATTATATCTTTGAGGAGTAGCATAATGAATTTTAAACAATTAGATACTGAGCATGTTGCACAAGCATGGGAAAGAATGAAATCTCTGGTTAAAAATTGCCCAACCCATGGACTGACTACTTGGATGATCATCCAAACCTTCTATGCAGGACTAAATTTTTCTTCGCGGAATTTATTGGATTCAGCTGCTGGAGGTACCTTTATGTCCATCACTCTTTGTGAAGCAACAAAGCTTCTTGATAATATGATGATCAATTACTCTGAATGGCACACGGAAAGAGCTCCACAAGGTAAGAAGGTAAATTCTGTCGAAGAAACCTCTTCCTTGAGTGATAAGATTGATGCTATTATGTCTATGCTTGTGAATGATAGGACTAATGTTGATCCTAATAATGTTCCGTTAGCTTCATTGGTTGCCCAAGAAGAACATGTTGATGTAAAGTTCATTAAAAATAATAATTTCAACAACAATGCTTACCGGAACAATTCTAGTAACAACTATAGGCCATATCCTTATAATAATGGCAATGGCTATGGTAATTCTTATGGGAATTATTACAACAATAATAGGAACACACCCCCTGGACTTGAAGCCATGCTTAAAGAATTTATTAGTACACAAACTGCCTTTAACAAATCTGTTGAAGAAAAGCTTGGGAAAATTGATATACTTGCTTCTAAAGTTGATAGTCCTGCCTCTGATGTTGATCTTTTGAAATCGAAAGTTATGCCTAATAGGGATATTGAAAATAAAATTGTTACTACAGCAAATGCCATCCAAGTTAGAATTAATGAGAATATAAGATTGATGGCCGAACTGCGTGCTAGGTGGGATAGAGAAGAAAATGAAAAACTAGCTAAAGAGAAAAATGTAGCTAAAGTTTGGACTATTACCACGATTAGTAATGCTAATGCTACACATGTTGCTGCACCTCCTACTATTAATAATAAAAGAATTGGTGTTAGCAATGTTTCACTTCTAATGCAAAGCGCGAGAAACTGCCCGAAACTGCTAAAACTGCTGAAACTGCTTGTGATAAAACTGCTGAAATTTTTTCCAACATTGGGGATGATGATCCCATTGCTTTAGATTATAATGGTTTGAATTTTGATGATTGCCATATCTCTGAAGTTATAAAGTTCTTGCAAAAACTTGCTAAAAGTCCTAATGCTAGTGCTATAAATTTGGCTTTCACAAAACATATTACAAATGCTCTCATAAAAGCTAGAGAGAGAAACTAGAGCGCGAAGCCTCTATTCCTAGAAAGCTAGAGGATGGTTGGGAGCCCATCATTAAGATGAAGGTTAAAGATTTTGATTGTAATGCCTTATGTGATCTTGGTGCAAGTATTTCCGTTATGCCTAAGAAAATTTATAATATGCTTGACTTGCCACCGCTGAAAAATTGTTATTTGGATGTTAATCTTGCTGATCATTCTACAAAGAAACCTTTGGGGAAAGTTGATAATGTTCGCATTACCGTTAACAATAACCTTGTCCCCGTTGATTTTGTTGTCTTGGATATTGAATGCAATGCATCTTGTCCAATTATATTGGGAAGACCTTTTCTTCGAACTGTTGGTGCTATCATTGATATGAAGGAAGGTAATATAAAATATCAATTTCCTCTCAAGAAAGGTATGGAACACTTCCCTAGAAAGAGAATGAAGTTACCTTTTGATTCTATTATTAGAACAAATTATGATGTTGACACATCGTCTCTTGATAATACTTGATACACACTTTCTGCGCCTAGCTGAAAGGTGTTAAAGAAAAGCGCTTATGGGAGACAACCCATGGTTTTTACTACAGTACTTTGTTTTTATTTTGTGTCTTGGAAGTTGTTTACTACTGTAGCAACCTCTCCTTATCTTAGTTTAGTGTTTTGTTGTGCCAAGTAAAGTCGTTGATAGTAAAGTTCATACTAGATTTGGATTACTGCACAGAAACAGATTTCTTTGCTGTCACGAATCTGGGCTGTTTTCTCTGTAGGTAACTCAGAAAACTATGCCAATTTACGTGAGTGATCCTCAGATATGTACGCAACTTTCATTCAATTTGAGCATTTTCATTTGAGCAAGTCTGGTGCCTCGATAAAATTCGTCAATACGAACTGTTCTGTTTTGACAGATTCTGCCTTTTATTTCGCATTGCCTCTTTTGCTATGTTGGATGAATTTCTTTGATCCATTAATGTCCAGTAGCTTTATGCAATGTCCAGAAGTGTTAAGAATGATTATGTCATCTCTGAACATGTTAATTTTTATTGTCCACTAATCCTCTAATGAGTTGTTCTAAGTTTGGTGTGGAGGAAGTTTTCAAGGATCAAGAGAGGAGTATGATGCAACATGATCAAGGAGAGTGAAAGCTCTAAGCTTGGGGATGCCCCGGTGGTTCACCCCTGCATATTCTAAGAAGACTCAAGCGTCTAAGCTTGGGGATGCCCAAGGCATCCCCTTCTTCATCGACAACATTATCAGGTTCCTCCCCTGAAACTATATTTTTATTCCATCACATCTTATGTGCTTTTCTTGGAGCGTCGGTTTGTTTTCGTTTTTGTTTTGTTTGAATAAATGGATCCTAGCATTCACTGTATGGGAGAGAGACACGCTCCGCTGTAGCATATGGACAAGTATGTCCTTAGGCTCTACTCATAGTATTCATGGCGAAGTTTCTTCTTCGTTAAATTGTTATATGGTTGGAATTGGAAAATGATACATGTAGTAAATTGCTAAAATGTCTTGGGTAATGTGATACTTGGCAATCGTTGTGCTCATGTTTAAGCTCTTGCATCATATACTTTGCACCCATTAATGAAGAAATACATAGAGCATGCTAACATTTGGTTTGCATATTTGGTCTCTCTAAGGTCTAGATAATTTCTAGTATTGAGTTTGAACAACAAGGAAGACGGTGTGGAGTCTTATAATGTTTACAATATGTCTTTTATGTGAGTTTTGCTGCACCGGTTCATCCTTGTGTTTGTTTCAAATAGCCTTGCTAGCCTAAACCTTGTATCGAGAGGGATTACTTCTCATGCATCCAAAATCCTTGAGCCAACCACTATGCCATTTGTGTCCACCATACCTACCTACTACATGGTATTTCTCCGCCATTCCAAAGTAAATTGCTTGAGTGCTACCTTTAAAATTCCATCATTCACCTTTGCAATATATAGCTCATGGGACAAATAGCTTAAAAACTATTGTGGTATTGAATATGTACTTATGCACTTTATCTCTTATTAAGTTGATTGTTGTGCGATAACCATGTTCACTAGGGACGCCATCAACTATTCTTTGTTGAATTTCATGTGAGTTGCTATGCATGTTCGTCTTGTCTGAAGTAAGGGAGATCTACCACCTTATGGTTAAGCATGCATATTGTTAGAGAAGAACATTGGGCCGCTAACTAAAGCCATGATCCATGGTGGAAGTTTCAGTTTTGGACATATATCCTCAATCTCATATGAGAAAATTATTAATTGTTGCTACATGCTTATGCATAAAAGAGGAGTCCATTATCTGTTGTCTATGTTGTCCCGGTATGGATGTCTAAGTTGAGAATAATCAATAGCGAGAAATCCAATGCGAGCTTTCTCCTTAGACCTTTGTACAGGCGGCATAGAGGTACCCCTTTGTGACACTTGGTTAAAACATGTGCATTGCGATGATCCGGTAGTCCAAGCTAATTAGGACAAGGTGCGGGCACTATTAGTATACTATGCATGAGGCTTGCAACTTGTAAGATATAATTTACATGATACATATGCTTTATTACTACCGTTGACAAAATTGTTTCATGTTTTCAAAATCAAAGCTCTAGCACAAATATAGCAATCGATGCTTTTCCTCTATGGAGGACCATTCTTTTACTTTCATTATTGAGTCAGTTCACCTATTTCTCTCCACCTCAAGAAGCAAACACTTGTGTGAACTGTGCATTGATTCCTACATACTTGCATATTGCACTTATTATATTACTCTATGTTGACAATATCCATGAGATATACATGTTACAAGTTGAAAGCAACCGCTGAAACTTAATCTTCCTTTGTGTTGCTTCAATGCTTTTACTATGAATTATTGCTTTATGAGTTAACTCTTATGCAAGACTTATTGATGCTTGTCTTGAAGTACTATTAATGAAAAGTCTTTGCTTTATGATTCACTTGTTTACTCATGTCATATACATTGTTTTGATCGCTGCATTCACTACATATGCTTTACAAATAGTATGATCAAGGTTATGATGGCATGTCACTCCAGAAATTATCTTTGTTATCGTTTTACCTGCTCGGGACGAGCAGAACTAAGCTTGGGGATGCTGATACGTCTCCGACGTATCGATAATTTCTTGTGTTCCATGCCACATTATTGATGTTATCTACATATTTTATGCACACTTTATGTCATATTCGTGCATTTTCTGGAACTAACCTATTAACAAGATGCCGAAGTGCCGATTCTTTGTTTTCTGCTGTTTTTGGTTTCAGAAATCCTAGTAACGAAATATTCTCGGAATTGGACGAAATCAACGCCCAGGGTCCTATTTTGCCACGAAGCTTCCAGAAGACCGAAGAGGAGACGAAGTGGGGCCACGAGGCGGCCAAACCCTAGGGCGGCGCGGCCTGGCCCCTGGCCGCGCGGCCCTATGGTGTGGGCCCCTCGTGCCGCCTCTTGACCTTCCCTTCCGCCTACTTAAAGCCTCCGTCGCGAAACCCCCAGTACCGAGAGCCACGATAAGGAAAACCTTCCAGAGACGCCGCCGCCGCCAATCCCATCTCGGGGGATTCAGGAGATCGCCTCCGGCACCCTGCCGGAGAGGGGAATCATCTCCCAGAGGACTCTACGCCGCCATGGTCGCCTCCGGAGTGATGTGTGAGTAGTCTACCCCTGGACTATGGGTCCATAGCAGTAGCTAGATGGTTGTCTTCTCCCCATTGTGCTTAATTGTCGGATCTTGTGAGCTGCCTAACATGATCAAGATCATCTATCTGTAATTCTATATGTTGCGTTTGTTGGGATCCGATGAATAGAGAATACTTGTTATGTTGATTATCAAAGTTATGTCTATGTGTTGTTTATGATCTTGCATGCTCTCCGTTACTAGTAGATGCTCTGGCCAAGTAGATGCTTGTAACTCCAAGAGGGAGTATTTATGCTCGATAGTGGGTTCATGTCTCCGTGAATCTGGGGAAGTGACAGAAATCTCTAAGATTATGGATGTGCTGTTGCCACTAGGGATAAAACATTGGTGCTGTGTTCAAGGATGTAGTTACTGATTACATTACGCGCAATACTTAATGCAATTGTCTGTTGTTAGCAACTTAATACTGGAGGGGGTTCGGACGATAACCTGAAGGTGGACTTTTTAGGCATAGATGCATGCTGGATAGCGGTCTATGTACTTTGTCGTAATGCCCAATTAAATCTCACTATACTCATCATAATATGTATGTGCATGGTCATGCCCTCTTTATTTGTCAATTGCCCAACTGTAATTTGTTCACCCAACATGCTGTTTATCTTATGGGAGAGACACCTCTAGTGAACTGTGGACCCCGGTCCAATTCTCTATACTGAAATACAATCTACTGCAATACTGTTCTCTTTTGTTTTACGCAAACAATCATCATCCACACTATACATCTAATCCTTTGTTACAGCAAGCCGGTGAGATTGACAACCTCGCTGTTTCGTTGGGGCAAAGTACTTTGGTTGTGTTGTGCAGGTTCCACGTTGGCGCCGGAATCTCTGGTGTTGCGCCGCACTACATCCCGCCGCCATCAACCTTCAACGTGCTTCTTGGCTCCTACTGGTTCGATAAACCTTGGTTTCATACTGAGGGAAAACTTGCCGCTGTACGCATCACACCTTCCTCTTGGGGTTCCCAACGGACGCGTGTTGTACGCGTATCAACGGGTAGCCATCCATCTACCGCTGACGCGTGGGCCGTTTTATTTCCTGATTGTATACGCGGTGCTGCCAATGACAAATGGGGCCGCTCTATGGGGCTGCCGCAGCCAATGACCAGTGGGTCGTCTATTTATTTATAGAAAATTATATTGCCGCTCTGTGGGGCCTCCGCAGCCAATGACCGCTGTGGCAGGTGACTATTTTCGCAGCTTAATCTAAAGTGACTCTTATGCTAAACATTGTGCATCCCGACGTTGACCTAGCAGTGGCGGCGAGCATAGCCGTTCTGACCATGCCGATATCGGCATCGGCATCGGCATCGTTTGGAGGATGTGGTGCTCGAATAATAGTGGAAATGCGATATTATTTTTACATGCATAATATATAGAAAATAGTTAGATCTCTAAATCGATGCATATGAAGCTACATATATATTCTTGGTCATAATCCCCTTATCTAAAGGGGATGGATGCATGGCTTCACGTCGTCGTCGCTTTCATCGTCAGTATCTTCGTCGTCCGAGTAGTAGTACTTCCTACACATTGTTCCGTCGAACACCTTCACTGTGAGCACATCATCGCCTTCATATTTGAAGTGTACGAAGCAGCCGAAATCCACACCGTGCGCGATGGCGAAAATGTCCCAGCCCTTATCGAGGTACATCCGGCCTTGACCATCAAATAGGACCTCCACGGTCCAGAGACGAGGACCACAGTCAGCTGCTCGCAGATACACCTTAGCTGGCTCCTGGCCGTCAAGATAGTCCGCAAATTTTTTTGGGAGAGCCTGCAAAGAGATCGAGCGCCGATCGTTTGAAATTAAAGGTTTTTTAGAACATGCCCATAATTAATCACATGCATCAAATATGTGGGAACGCGTACGTACCTTCTTGACCAAAGGGTCTTCATAGACGACGATGAAGAACTCCTCTATGATCAATGGCAGTGTTGACGGTGGTGGTGCCAATGATGATGATCCACTTCCCCTTCCCCTTCCCCTTCCTCTTCCCCTTCCGGTCCGCGTCCGAGACGTGGAAGCCATGGCAATGGATCAAGTGTATGTGAACGAAGAAGAGAGAGGCAGAACCTATTGACACAAGGGATGGCCGTGTGGGTGTTTATAAGGAGAGATGACCGTTGTAGGGGTTTACACAATAAAATAAGGAGGAGGTGAACGTTGGTGGGGGTTTACACAATAAATTAAGGAGGAGATGACCGTTGTGGGGGTTTACACAATAAATTAAGGAGGAGACGACCGTTGTGGGGGTATATATCTCAACAAAAAAGTAATGCGGACTATCTTGACGGAAATGGAACTTCGTGATATAGTTTATCATTTTACCGTGAAAAGTAATGCCTAAAAGAAATGGTAATTCGTGATAGTTTATCATTTACCGTAATGGCTACAACAAATCGTTGATGGTTTATCATTTTTTGCGTGAAAAGTAATGGCTACAAGAAATGGGTGATGGTGTATCATTTTTTGCGTGAAAAGTAATGGCTACAACAAAATCGGTGATAGTTTATCGTTTTTTGCGTGAAAAGTAATGGCTACAAGAAATGGGTGATGGTGTATCATTTTTTGCGTGAAAAGTAATGGCTACAACAAAATCGGTGATGGTTTATCGTTTTTTGCGTGAAAAGTAATGGCTACAAGAAATGGGTGATGGTGTATCATTTTTTGCGTGAAAAGTAATGGCTACAACACAATCGGTGATGATTTATCATTTTTGCGTGAAAAGTAATGGGTACAAGAAATGGGTGATGGTGTGTCATTTTTTGCGTGAAAAGTAATGGCTACAACAAAATCGGTGATGATTTATCGTTTTTTGCGTGAAAAGTAATGGGTACAAGAAATGGGTGATGGTGTATCATTTTTTTGCGTGAAAAGTAATGGCTACAACAAATCGGTGATGGTTTATCATTTTTTGCGTGAAAAGTAATGCCTAAAAAGAGTTTATAATTTAGCTCGTGAAATATAATGCAGAAACCAAACTTTGCGTGAAGCTAACCGACGACAGAGAGAGAGAGGGTGGTGGCCCCGACCAGAGAGAGAGATAGGGGTTATCCTGCCCGTTAGATCATACGATCAACGGTCAGCGGGCACGATCCGCGTGACATGGGCTAGACCAATCAGGGCAATGTTGGGCGTCTGTGAGAGTTTGTGAAGGGAGAGGGCAAAACTGAGTAGTATCAAGAAACCAAGGGCAAGTGAGTAGTAAACAGACTAAGGGATTCAAATATGAGATTTAAAAAATGAAAAATGCGTGTTTTGTACAATGAAACCCATCTTGGCCTACCTCAAACTATTTGCAATACAAATATACATGAGTGTGAAAATTATGGCCTCATTCAGACAAAGTATGTTTTGGGCAAAGCTGTTTTGGGTAGGGCTTATTGTGGAAAACCATGCACCTTCATAGCTACTAGGTGATTTGAGAAGTGGAAATTTGTGGTAAAACTTGATTTATCTATGATTTATCTATGATTTGAGAAGTGGCAACTTGTGGTAAAGACTCCATGAGTAAGTGCAACTCTTTTTCGGAATTTTTTGCACATTAAATAACTCATTTAACTAGTTAATCCCATTTGTTGACTCTCTGTTGACCAGCCACTTGAGGGTAAAACTGAGTATATTGCACTAGCCAGTATTAGCACCCAAGAGGAAAACTGAGCACACAAAAAATGCTAGTATATGACTCGAGGGTATACCTGAGTATATCTAAATTTCCAGGGTTAGACCCGAGGACGCGTGTTGTGGTGCAGAAGTGGAAGACGTGCCATTGTTGACGCGTGTCGCGGTGCAGACGTGCAAATAGTGGACGCGTAGGACGCGGGTCGCATTTAGGACGCGTAAGCCCCTCCCTCTCCCTCTGCACACAGTCGTCTCATTCTCGCTCACGCACGAAACCACCCCTCTCACGTCCCATCAACTTCTCCAAATCGAAAAAACCCCAACCGCCCTACGCACGCTACCCTGCCGGCGATGGAGAAGAAGAATGCACCGGCGGCCGTCGCCTCTGAGCCCGTCACCTCCGCGCCCGTCGCCTCCGAGCCCGTCGCCGCCGAGCCCGTCGCCGCCGAGCGCGTCGCCGCCGAGGGCGGCGCATCCAAGCGCGGAGCCTCCGTGAACTGGGCCTCTCTCTCGGCTGATGGACCACTTCACAAGATCGGTGAATGCTTACTGGCGAACGAGGAGTACGCCGACACCTACTCTGCTATGAGGCAAGTCTATAGAAATTGGCGCTCAGGTTTTCCTGAGCCCGACATGCACCTGGACGGATGGATCATGCTAGACCACGCCCTTCCACGCGTTGCTGAGTTCACCTTCCTCCAACTCGGCACATCACGCTACGTCACCATAGATCTATCGGAAGTTCATACAAGGTTCAAATTCCTCCATATCTACCTTTTTATTTTCAATCTTAAACATCTTAGTGCTGAATGTTATCTTCATCAATATATTTTAGATACTACTTCATCGGCTTTTGCCGTGGCGTCATCGTGCTTGCCCAGAAGAACCCGCCGCACAAGATACGGCTTCTGAACCCACTCACAAAGAAATCAAACACTATGTTTGAGGCGCAGATGCCATCTGTTTTTCTGAATTCAGTCGCTGTTATCAAATCCCCGACTATGGTCTTCGTTGCCGCACATTACCCACCGGAAATTGGTTGGGTCGATGAGAGCACTCCAACTAAGGATATAAATGAAGATTGGGGAGAAGGAAGATTTTCGATCAAGAACCATTGTCTGCGTTGCATTACCCCGTTCAATGGTGAACTGTATGCAGTAGCTGGGGACAATTTTGAGAACGGAAGAATAGTGTGCACCAATGTACAGTTGCAGCAGCGCGCGAGCACTGTCAAGATGGAGACACTAATTTCATTTCCAGAACTTGGACATCAGAAGTTCTACCTTGTGAAGTCGGATGGTGATCTGCTGCTTCTGTTGTTGGTCAGCGAGGCTTTGGCGGGCAAACCATTGGTGTACCGTGTGGACACTCAGAGCCGCTCTCTCCATCCGGTCAGTAACATTGGCAGTAATGCCTTGTTCGTGAATTATATTCGGTGTATCTCCGTCGACACCAGAGTGTACCCAACACATCGACCTGGCAGCATCTACTACACGGATTTGGGTTATATCAGAGAGTACTCTCATGATACAAAGGCCTGGGATGAGTGGCCACTACGTGTGGATAGAATAGGACTCTACGGTATGAGAAATGAACACATGCCATGCCGTTTGGAGGATGTATTGGCCTCACACTGCAGACGGAAGGAGTTCAATGAATATTTCCTTGGGGTAATGCACGAATGGAGAAAGGAAGAAATATATGAGGAGGAATGAAGAACAAATTCATTCATCCTGGGGTATCCTAATCTTCTTGTTGTCCATACATTGCGTGCGTCTTATATATTTTTCAGCTTAGTTTGTCGTGAACATTAACAACGTTATTGGCTGCTTTTGGCTGCTGTATGCAGTTTATGTATTATACTTAGTTTTCTGATTATGCTGTTGTGAATTTATCATATACTAGCTTCTAGATTTGCTGCCATATTGGGCAAAAAACGAGGGCCAAAAGGCATAAATAACCCCAGAGAATTGCTACTAGATTTGCTGCCATATTGAAGAAAGATAGAAATAGAAGCTTCTCTAGATTTGATACTAATTTGGTGAAAAAGACAGAGAGAGAAAGAGGGGAAAAGGTGCTCTTAAAAATGCCAATTTGGGCCGAGAGAGACAAAACCCAGCTCCTGCTCACGTGCAACCAAACGCTTCTCGTCCTGTCCCACGCGGTCCCTTTCTACCAGCCCCACGCGATGCGGCCCCACACGATGCGGCCCCACACGACGCGGCCCCACAGACGACGCGGCGCAACACGTCAGCACAGAACGTCCAAATAGACGGATTCCTTCCGTCTGAGCTCCTTCTGCGGGTTTCAGACATAGGCTTGGGGAAAACTGAGGAAAAACTAAGGGGCTGGGGAAAACTGAGTACAACTAACGACCCGAGGGCACGAAAATAGAAATCCCTTTCCGGAACTAACCTATTGACAAGATGCCGAAGTGCCAGTTCCTGTTTTCTGCTGTTTTTGGTTTCAGAAATCCTAGTAAGGAAATATTCTCGGAATTGGACGAAATCAAGGCCCACGATCTTATAATTCCACGAAGCTTCCAGAACACCGAAGAGGGACCAGAGGGGAGGCCCAGGGCCCCCACACATGGTGGCGGCGCGGCCAGAGGGGGGGGGGGCGCCCCCTGGTGTGTGGAGCCCCCAGACCCCTTCCGACTCCGACTCTTTGCCTATATAAGTCGTCGTGACCTAAAAACTTCGAGGTAATAAGCCACGAGACGAGAAAAGTTACGCAGCCGCCGCCATCGCGAAGCCAAGATTCGGGGGACAGAAGTCTCTGTTCCGGCACGCTGCCGGGACGGGGAATTGCCCCCGGAAGGCATCTCCATCGACACCACCGCCATCTTCATCGACGCTGCTGTCTCCTATGATAAGGAGGGAGTAGTTCTTCCTCGAGGCTAAGGGCTGTACCGGTAGCTATGTGGTTCATCTCTCTCTCCCATGTACTTCAATACAATGATCTCATGATTTGCCTTGCATGATTGAGATCCATATGATGAGCTTTGTAATCTAGATGTCGTTATGCTATTCAAGTGGATTTTACTTATGTGATCTCCGGAGACTCCTTGTCCCACGTGTGTAAAGGTGACAGTGTCTGCACCGTGTGGGTCTCTTAGGCTATATTTCACAGAATACTTATTCACTGAGTTATGATTTGAGTTGGATGTCTCTATGAAATTGTGGTGTGTTAGTACCTCCTATGAATGCTCACAGTGACAGCGTGGGGTGTTTATTAGTACTTGGGAATACATCTTTAAGGTTTGCCTACATGATGAATTAGTGTTCGTTATCTTGCCAGAGAGTAATTCAGAATAGCATAATGAAGTGCTTATTTATATTCTATTATGATTGCAATGTTGAGAGTGTCCACTAGTGAAAGTATGATCCCTAGGCCTTGTTTCCAAATACTGCAAACATCGCTTATTTACTGTTTTACTGCATCTTTACTTCCTGCAATATTACCACCATCAACTGCACGCTAGCAAGCTATTTTCTGGCGCCGTTATTACCACTCATATTCATCCATATCACTTGCATTTTACTATCTCTTCGCCGAATAGTGCACCTATACATCTGACAAGTGTATTAGGTGTGTTGGGGACTGATGTCTACGCCCGCTTCTATTCCTGTAGACTGTGTTGGGCCTCCAAGAGCAGAGGTTTGTAGAACAACAGCAAGTTTCCCTTAAGTGAATCACCCAAGGTTTATCGAACTCAGGGAGGTAGAGGTCAAAGATATCCCTCTCAAGCAACCCTGCAATCACGATACAAGAAGTCTCTTGTGTCCCCAACACACCTAATACACTTGTCAGATGTATAGGTGCACTAGTTCGGCGAAGAGATAGTGAAATACAAGTAATATGGATGAATATGAGTGGTAATAGCAATCTGAATAAAATATGGCAGCAAGTAAACATGCAATAGAACAGTAAACAAACGGAGTTTTGATATTCGGAAACAAGGCCTAGGGATCCTACTTTCACTAGTGGACACTCTCAACATTGATCACATAACTGAAACTACTCTACACTCTCTTGTTGGATAACAAAAACCATTCATTGTGTAGGGCTACAAGAGCACCCTCAAGCCGGAGTTAACAAGCTCCACAACATCCGGAGTTCATATTTAAGTAACCTTTAGAATGCAAGATAGACCAACGCAATTTAGACCGAGTACTAACATAGCATGCACACTGTCAACGTCAGGCTATGAAAGGGGGAATAGATCACATCAATACTATCATAGTAATAGTTAACTTCATAATCTACAAGAGATCACAATCATAGCTTATACCAAGTACTACATGATGCACACACTGTCAACGTTACATCATGGAGGAGGAATAGACTACTTTAATAACATCACTAGAGTAGCACATAGATGATATTCAACTAGATCACAAAGAGAGAGATGAACCACATAGCTACGGTAGAGCCCTCAGCCTCGGGGGAGAACTACTCCCTCCTCATCATGGGAAGCAGCGATGGCGATGAAGATGGCGGTGGTGTCGATGGAGATGACTCCGGGGGCAATTCGCCGTCCCGACAGGGTGCCGGAACAGAGACTTCTGTCCCCCGAATTGGAGTTTCGCGATGGCGGCGGCTCTGGAAGGTTTTCTGGTGTTTCGTCAATCCGTGTCGAGGATTTAGGTTAGGACGGCTTAAATAGGCGAAGAGTCGGAGCCGGAAGGGCCACGGGGCCCCCTCACAGTAGGGGGGCGCCCCCCCTAGGCCGCGCCGCCACCATGTATGGGCCCCCCAGGGCTCCCCTCTGGCCCCACTCTGGCTCTCTGGAAGCTTCCGGGAAAAATAAGGTTCTGGGCATTGATTTCGTCCAATTCCGAGAATATTTCCTTACTAGGATTTCTGAAACCAAAAACAGTAGAAAATAGGAACTGGCACTTCGGCATCTTGTCAATAGGTTAGTTCCGGAAAACGCATAAAATCATCATAAAGTGTGAACAAAACATGTAGGTATTGTCATAAAACAAGCATGGAACATAAGAGATTATAGATACGTTGGAGACGTATCAGCATCCCCAAGCTTAGTTCCTACTCGCCCTCGAGTAGGTAAACGATAACAAAGATAATTTCTGAAGTTACATGCTACCAACATAATCTTACTAATGTAAGCATATGTAATGAATGAAGTGATTCGAAGCAATGGTAAAGATAATGACTAAACAACTGAATCATATAGCAAAGACTTTTCATGAATAGTACTTTCAAGACAAGCATCAATAAGACTTGCATAGGAGTTAACTCATAGAGCAATAGATTCAAAGTAAAGGCATTGAAGCAACACAAAGGAAGATATAAGTTTCAGCAGTTGCTTTCAACTTTCAACATGCATATCTCATGGATAATTGTCATCATAAAGCAATATAACAAGTGCAATAGGTAAACATGTAAGAATCAATGCACATAGTTAACACAAGTGTTTGCTTCTAAGATAGAAAGAAGTAGGTAAAGTGACTCAACATAAAGTAAAAGAAAGGCCCTTCGCAGAGGGAAGCAGGGATTAAATCATGTGCTAGAGCTTTTCAAGTTTTGAAATCATATAAAGAGCATAAAAGTAAAGTTTTGAGAGGTGTTTGTTGTTGTCAACGAATGGTAGTGGGCACTCTAACCCCCTTGCCAGGCAGACTTTCAAAGAGCGGCTCCCATGAAGGACGTTATCTCTACCACCAAGGTAGATCATCTCTCTTCTCTTTTGTTCACACATGTATTTTAGTGTAGTTTATTTTATTTTTGGGTGACACTCCTTCCAACCTTTGCTTTCACAAGCCATGGCTAACCGAATCCTCGGGTGCCTTCCAACAATCACATACCATGAAGGAGTGCCTATTTATTTTAGTTTTATTTAGGTGACACTCCTCCCCACCTTTGCTTTCTCAAGCCATGGCTAACCGAATCCTCGGGTGCCTTCTAACATTTCACATACCATGGAGGAGTGTCTATTTGCAAAATTAAGTTGCTTACTGATAAATCAGAGCAAAACATGTGAAGAGAATTATTAATGAAAGTTAATTAATTGGGGCTGGGAACCCCGTTGCCAGCTCTTTTTGCAAAATTATTGGATAAGCGGATGAAGCCACTAGTCCATTGGTGAAAGCTGCCCAACAAGATTGAAAGATAAAACACCACATACTTCCTCATGAGCTATAAAACATTGACACAAATAAGAGATAATAAATTTTGAATTGTTTAAAGGTAGCACATGAAGTATTTACTTGGAATGGCAGAAAATACCATGTAGTAGGTAGTTATCGTGGACACAAATGGCATAGGTTTTGGCTCAAGGTTTTGGATGCACGAGAAGCATTCCCACTCAGTACAAGGCTTTGGCTAGCAAGGTTGTTTGAAGCAAACACAAGTATGAACTGGTACAGCAAAACTTACATAAGAACATATTGCAAGCATTATAAGACTCTACACTGTCTTCCTTGTTGTTCAAACCCTCACCAGAAAATATCTAGACTTTTAGAGAGACCAATCATGCAAACCAAATGTCAACAAGATCTACAGTATTTCTTCACTAATAGGTGCAAAGTATATGATGCAAGAGCTTAAACATGAGCACAACAATTTCCAAGTATCAAATTATTCAAGACATTATACCAATTACCACATGTAGCATTTTCTGTTTCCAAACAAATAACAATGAATGAAGCAGTTTCAACCTTCGCCATGAACATTAAAAGCTAAGAACATATGTGTTCATATGCAACAGTGGAGCGTGTCTCTCTCCCACATAAAGAATGCTAGGATCCAATTTTATTCAAACAAAACAAAAACAAGAACATAAATACGCTCCAAGTAAAGCACATAAGATGTGACAGAATAAAAATATAGTTTCACTAGAGGTGACCTGATAAGTTGTCGATGAAGAAGGGGATGCCTTGGGCATCCCCAAGCTTAGATGCTTGAGTCTTCTTGAAATATGCAGAGATGAACCACGGGGGCATCCCCAAGCTTAGACTTTTCACTCTTCTTGATCATATATCATCCTCCTCTCTTGATCCTTGAAAACTTCCTCCACACCAAACTCAAAACAAACTCATTAGAGGGTTAGTGCATAATCAAAAATTCACATGTTCAGAGGTGACGCAATCATTCTTAACACTTCTGTACATTGCACAAAGCTACTGAAAGTTAATGGAACAAAGAAATCCATCCAACACAGCAAAACAGGCAATGCGAAATAAAAGGCAGAATCTGTCAAAACAGAACAATACGTAAAGACGAATTTTTCTGGGGCACTAAACTTTCTCAGATGAAAATGCTCAAATTGAATGAAAGTTGCATACATATCTGTGGATCAATCACGTAAATTGTCAGATTTTTATGAGTTACCTACAGAGAACCCTGCCCAAATTCGTGACAGCAAGAAATTTGTTTCTGCGCAGTAATCCAAATCTAGTATCAACCTTCTATTAGAGACTTCACTTGGCACAACAATGCAATAAAATAAAGATAAGGAGAGGTTGCTACAGTAGTAACAACTTCCAAGATACAACAAAACAGTAGTAAAATAAAAAGCATGGGTTATCTCCCAAGAAGTGCTTTCTTTATAGCCATTAAGATGGGATCAGTAAATTTAATGATGCTCACATAAGGATGAGAGTTGAAGCAAAAGAGAGCATCAAAAGGCAAATATGAAACAAATTTAAGCCTAACCCACTTCCTATGAGAAGGAATCTTGTACACAAATGAATTCATGAAGAACGAAGTGACAAGCATAGGAAGATAAAACACAAGTAACTTCAAGATTCTCAACATAAAGAGGGGAAACTTAATATTATTAAGATGCATATTACCATGTTTCCCTCTCTCATAATAACTTTCAGTAGCATCATTGATGAAATCCACAATATACCCATCACTTAAAACATTCTTATCATGGTTCATATGCATAAAAGTATCATTAATTTTGGCATAAGAAGAGTTCTTCTCATTAATAGTAATTGGAGCAAGATTATTATCAAGAATTTGAACATGGTAAACAAGTTGCATACTAAGGGAATTGTTTTTGGCAATCCAATCATAACTATGACAAGTTTCATAAGGATAGTTATAACCTATATCATAGCATTCTTTATAATAATCATCAAAGGTCGGAGGCGTAGTGTCATCATAAGAAATAGAATAGTTATCTTTCACAGTATGTTCATCTGTGACCATACCATCATTGTTACTAGAAGGAGATGTATCAATCATATAATGATCAGTAGCAAAAGGATTTTCAAACACCTCATCCCCAAGCTTAGAGCTTTCTATATCATTATGGGAGGAAGCATGGATAGTACTGATACTATGGCAGTTATTAACATCATCATTCTCAGAATTAGTTTCCCAGAGATTTTCAATATCAAAAGTAGTGTGCTCTTTCAAATCATGATCACTAATGTAGGTAAAGGGCATAGGAAGATCATTGTATTCAGATTCATTATCATAATAATCATCAGGAGCAACATACTTACGGTTACCTATCGTTATCTCATACATGTGGGGATATGCTGTTACCTCTTTCTTTTTATTCCCCTTCTTCTTCTTCTTCTTCTTCTTCGTTCCCTTCTTCTTCTTCTTCTCCTCCTTCTCCTCATTCCCTTCTTTAGGAGGAAGAGGCTTGAAGGGGGCTCCTCCACATAACCTGATTTATTTCCAGAAACAATAGAAGAAACTTGGGAGGATTCCTCCTTTTCATTAATAAGTTCAAAACACACAACGGTCCTATCATATTTTTCCCTCAGTAAGAACCAAGGTTATCGAACCAGTAGGAGCCAAGAAGCACGTTGAAGGTTGTTGGTGACGGAGTGTAGTGCAGCGCAACACCAGGGATTCCGGCGCCAACGTGGAACCTGCACAACACAACCAAATTACTTTGCCCCAACGTAACAATGAGGTTGTCAATCTCACTGGCTTGCTGTAACAAAGGATTAGATGTATAGTGTGGAAGATGATGTTTGCAGAAAACAGTAAAACGAGTATTGCAGTAGATTGTATTCGATGTAAAAGAATGGACCGGGGTCCACCGTTCACTAGAGGTGTCTCTCCCATAAGAAATAGCATATTGGGTAAACAAATTACAGTTGGGCAATTGACAAATAAAGAGAGCATAACAATGCACATACATGATATGATGAGTAGTGTGAGATTTAATTGGGCATTACGACAAAGTACATAGACCGCTATCCAGCATGCATCTATGCCTTAAAAGTCCACCTTCAGGTTATCATCCGAACCCCCTCCAGTATTAAGTTGCAAACAACAGACAATTGCATTAAGTATGGTGCGTAATGTAATCAACAAATACATCCTTAGATATAGAATTGATGTTTTATCCCTAGTGGCAACAGCACATCCACAACCTTAGAGGTTACTGTCACTCCCCCAGATTTAATGGAGGCATGAACCCACTATCGAGCATAATTACTCCCTCTTGGAGTTACAAGCAATGACTTGGCCAGAGCCTCTACTAGCAACGGAGAGCATGCAACATCATAAACAACACATAGATAGATTGATAATCAACATAGCATAGTATTCATTATTCATCGGATCCCAACAAACGCACATGTAGCTTTACAGATAGATGATCTTGATCATGATAGGCAGCTCACAAGATCTAACAATGATAGCACAATGAGGAGAAGACGACCATCTAGCTACTGCTATGGACCCATAGTCCAGGGGTGAACTACTCACACATCAATCCGTAGGCGACCATGGTGGTGTAGAGTCCTCCGGGAGATGATTCCCCTCTCCGGCAGGGTGCCGGAGGCGATCTCCTGAATCCCCCGAGATGGGATTGGTGGCGGCGGCGTCTCTGGAAGGTTTTTCGTATCGTGGCTCTCGGTCCTGGGGCTATTATCGACGAAGGCTTAAGTAGGCGAAGAGGTAGGTCAGGGGGCCTCACGGGGGCCCACACCACAGGCCGGCGCGGCCGGTGTCTGGCCACCTCGTGGCCCCACTTCGTTTCTCCCTCGGTCTTCTGGAAGCTTCGTGGAAAATTGGCCCCTGGGCGTTGATTTCGTCCAATTCCGAGAATATTTCCTTACTAGGATTTCTGAAACAAAAAACAGCAGAAAACAGCAACTGGCTCTTCGGCATCTCATTAATAGGTTAGTGCCAGAAAATGCATAATAATGACATATAATGTATATAAAACATGTGAGTATCATCATAAAAGTAGCATGGAACATAAGAAATTATAGATACGTTTGAGACGTATCAAGCATCCCCAAGCTTAGTTCCTACTCGTCCCGAGTAGGTAAACGATAACAAAGATATTTCTTAAGTGACATGCTATCATAATCTTGATCAATACTATTGTAAGCACATGTAATGAATGCAACGATCCGAAACAATGGTTAATGTAATGAGTAAACAACTGAATCATATGGCAAAGACTTTTCATGAATAGTACTTTCAAGACAAGCATCAATAAGTCTTGCATAAGAGTTAACTCATAAAGCAATAGTTTCATAGTAAAAGTATTGAAGCAACACAAAGGAAGATTAAGTTTCAGCAATTGCTTTCAACTTATAACATGTATATCTCATGGATAGTTGTCAACATAAAGTAATATAATAAGTGCAATATGCAAGTATGTAGGAATCAATGCATAGTTAACACAAGTGTTTGCTTCTTGAGATAGAAGGAAATGGGTAAACTGACTCAACAATAAAAGTAGAAGAAAGGCCCTTCGCAGAGGGAAGCATGGATTGCTATATTTGTGCTAGAGCTTTTGTTTTGAAAACAAGAAACAATTTTGTCAACGGTAGTAATAAAGCATATGTATCATGTAAATTATATCCTATAAGTTGCAAGCCTCATGCATATTATACCAATAGTGCCCGCACCTTGTCCTAATTAGCTCGGACTACCTGGATATCATCGCAATACATATGTTTTCACTACTGCAGAATAGGCTATCAGTGACTGGCTCAAAAGGCCCATTAGTGACAGGCAAAGCGCATGTCACTAATGACTAGTCACTGGTATGGGGTTACTAGTGACAGGCAAGTGCCTGTCACTAGTATGTGCATACTAGTGACAGGCAAAAGAGATGCATGTCACTGGTTGTGATCAAAGGCCGCGAGCCTGGGGTTTTGTAGTGACAGGCCCATTGTCTTGCCCGTCACTGGTTTGGTTTTCGATAATAAAAAAAATTAAATGTGTTCTTCACGAATATTCGAGATAGCGCAATAAGACGTTATAAACATAAATCCATTTCCACAAATATTTCATAATCATAGTAGATGGTGTACTAACGTTCACATCACCCAATATGATAAAACTAGACCATTAAAGCACGTGTTGCCACACCCGCTCGTATTTGAAGAAATGTCAAATATGGCATACAAACATAGACATTTTGATCCTTTATAAAAGATACATCAATATTTTGAAAGGCAGTGTTGCTGAAATGAACTCCTTGCAACAACCTTGCAACTCAAGAGATATTGGATGTGGACCGACATGTTCTTAATTCAATCCGATCATTGCTAGCTTCTGAACCTGCATTGACAAGTGAAATCATGATACATGCAGGCTTGGTGGTGGTTGAGAAATCGGGAGAGAGATCTCCATTTGTATTGGATATTTGGATCGCCGGTTTTCCTTTTTTTGCGGGATCGGGGCAGGAGGCAGCGGTTTGGCGGCAGCACTCGATCGGGGCAGGAGGCACTTGATTTCCTACCTTTCTTTTTACGAATTTGTTTGCTGCCATACCTGATACCATCACATATCCACTCTGTAAAACCAAGCGTCAGTCTATTCGTTTGAATTACGTTTGACAACAATGTATGAAGAGTAACATAGTGTGCAACGTTTGGAAAACATCACGGGTTCAAAACCTATGCTTACACGTTGCTTCATCATTTTCTGAAAATTATACATCAATTTTTTTGATAGTACATGTGTACGCTACTGGGGACGGGGCATGACGTAGCCACCAAACACCACCTCTAGCTATTTAAAATAGTAGAGATGTGATACGTCATGATACACGCATCCTCAAAATGGCTAGGCAATGGTCAAAAAAAACTTGCACTTCTAGTGACAGGCATTTGTAGGTGCCCGTCACTAACATATTTTCCCTTTCAGCCGTCGACTACAAAAACTACTAGTGACAGCCTCTTTTATGTGCCTGTCACTAGTGTATTGTACTAGCGACGGGCATATATGCGCATGTCACTAGTGTTTATACTAGTGACAGGCATAATTTTGCCCGTCACTAAACACCTGGCGGCTATAAGCCTTTTTGCAGTAGTGTTTAACCAAGCGTCACAATGGGGTACCTCTATGCCGCCTGTACAAAGGTCTAAGGAGAAAGTTCGCATTGGATTTCTCGCTTTTGATTATTCTCAACTTAGACATCCATACCGGGACAACATAGACAACAGATAATGGACTCCTCTTTAATGCATAAGCATTTAACAACAAATAATGTTCTCATAAGAGATTGTGGTTTGTTGTCCAAACTGAAACTTCCACCATGAATCATGGCTTTAGTTAGCGGCCCAATGTTCTTCTCTAACAATATGCATACTCAAACCATTCAACTCATGGTAGATCGCCCTTACTTCAGACAAGACGAACATGCATAGCAACTCACATGATATTCAACAAAGAAATAGTTGATGGCGTCCCCAGGAACATGGTTATTGCACAACAAGCAACTTATAAGAAATAAGACACATAAGTACATATTCAATACCACGATAGTTTTTAAGCTATTTGTCCCATGAGCTATATATTGCAAAAATAAAGAATAGAAATTTTAAAGGTAGCACTCAAGCAATTTACTTTGGAATGGCGGAGAAATACCATATAGTAGGTAGGTATGGTGGACACAAGTGGCATAGTGTTTGGCTCAAGGATTTTAGATGCATGAGAAGTATTCCCTCTCGATACAAGGTTTAGGCTAGCAAGGTTGTTTAAAGCAAACACTAGTATGAACCGGTACAGCAAAACTCACATAAAAGACATATTGTAAGCATTATAAGACTCTATACCGTCTTCCTTGTTGTTCGACCTTCACTAGAATATATCTAGACCTTATAGAGACCAATTATGCAAAGGGATTTCTATTTTCGTGCCCTCGGTTCCTTAGTTGTGCTCAGTTTTCCCCAGCCCCTTAGTTTTTCCTCAGTTTTCCCCAAAACCTTGTCTGAAACCCGCAGAAGGAGGTCGGACGGAAGGAATCCCGTTAGTTGACGTTGGTTGGTGCTGGCAAGTGGGGCCGCTGTTGGTGCCCCGCAGTGGACACGTCTTCACTTATCCAGATCATCGTGGGACCCACAACTTGTCCACGTTAAGTGCGCCGGACCCACAGCTTACCCAGGTGACCGTTGCAAAATGGGAGCCCGAGCCAGCCCCGCGCCCGTGCCCGTGCCATTGCTTCGCCTTTCTTTCTCCGCGCCCCATTGTTCTTCTTCTCCGCCAGCGGCAGCCCTTCTCCGGTAGGCGGGTGATGTCTAGTTTCTCTTCGACCTCCCGTTCTTCATGGCCGCAGTATGGACCCGTGCCTTTGACAAGATGCCCTGACTGCCCACGCCAGGAGCCTCTGAAGCGGTCGATCTGTAAGACGGACGAGAACGGCAACCGTGGACGTGAGTTCGTTGCATGCGAGAGCTTGCCATATAGAGAGGGGGATAAGGTTAGATCTCGCTCCAATTTCTCTGTTTTCTCTCGATTTTCTTGTTATTCCCTCGAATTTGGGATTTAGGGTTCACGTTGTTGTTTTCAGATCTTGAAGAAATGCAGGCATTTCGAGTGGATCGATGTGTACGTTCGTAGGCTTCGATTTGCAGGGAATCAATTGGCGCTATTGGGGGCGCAATTTGGGAGGGGGACTTGCTTTGTAGAGAATGCGGCGGAGAGAGGAGCCGTTCCGATTAGGGACCTTCCGATTATGCCTAATGCTCCCAATGCAGAACTGGTGGAAGTGAAGGGAGAACTGAAGAAAATGAACAAGCAGTTAAGGCAGCTGATCGAGTTGAAGAAGCAAGCTAATCTGATGGCTGGTTGTTTTTTTGTTGTATAATTACGATCGGATTCTTATCATTGCTCACCGGGCGCTAGAAGTTGTTACAAGGGATACCTTGTTACAAATCCATTATTCAGATTACATGTACTTGTAGTTGTTTTCAAAGTTAGTGTGTGCATTCACCGAAATTACCAACTATATTCCCTAAAAGAAAAGGAAAGCTAAAGATCGTTGATAATTGTTAGAGGGGTGACAAATAATGCAATCACCGAAATCCGCAAATATGTATGCCTCATGTTTATACCAAAATTATACCACTTTTAGGCCTTTCCAAAATACCAATACCATATCCCAAACTATATTCCCTAAAAGAAAAGGACAGCTAAAGATAGTTGATAATTGTTAGAGGGGTGACAAATAATGCAATCGCCGAAATCCGCAAAAATGTATGCCTCATGTTTATAACAAAATTATACCACTTTTAGGCCGTTTCAAAATACCAATACTATAACCCAAACTATATTCCCTAAAAGAAAAGGACAGCTCAAGATAGTTGATAATTGTTAGAGGGGTGACAAATAATGCAATCCCCGAAATCCGCAAATATGTATGCCTCATGTTTATACCAAAATTATACCACTTTTAGGCCTTTCCAAAATACCAATACCATATCCCAAACTATATTCCCTAAAAGAAAAGGACAGCTAAAGATAGTTGATAATTGTTAGAGGGGTGACAAATAATGCAATCGCTGAAATCCGCAAAAATGTATGCCTCATGTTTATAACAAAATTATACCACTTTTAGGCCTTTTCAAAATACCAATACTATATCCCAAACTATATTCCCTAAAAGAAAAGGACAGCTCAAGATAGTTGATAATTGTTAGAGGGCTGACAAATAATGCAATCACCGAAATCCGCAAATATGTATGCCTCATATTTATACCAATACTATATCCCAAACTATATTAAGTGGCAAACTCGTCATTGCATTCTCCACCGACAGAGAGAGAGAGAGATGGGTGGCCACGAAGAGAGAGAGAGAGAGAGAGAGAGGTTGCCACGAAGAGACGGATAGGGGTATACTGCCCGTTAGATCAGTGGATCAACGGTTCGTGGAGTCGATCCGTGTGACAACGGCTCAACCAATCAGGATAAGTTTGGGCTTCTCAGAGCATTTGTGACAGTACTTGAGGGCAAAACTGAGTAGTACTAAGAATCCAAGGGCACATAAATAGTAAATAGACTAAGGGATTCAAACAAAAGAATTACAAAATGAAAAATGTGTGTTTTGTACAATATAATTCATATTGGGCTACATCAAATTATTTGCAATTCAAATATACATGAGTGTGACAATTATGGCATCATTTAGACAAACTATGTTTTGGGAAAGATGTTTTGCAAAGGGGTTTGGGTGGAAAACCATGCATCTTCATAGCTACACTAGTGATTCGAAGTGGCAATTTGTGGTAAAACTTGATTTATATATGTTTGTTAAGGTTTTCTAGGTGGCAGGTTGCGTACGAAGACTCCATGAGTAGTTGCCACTATGTTTTTATTTTTGGATTTTTTTGCGCATGAAATGACTCAATTAGCTATGTTAATCTCATTTGTTGACTCTCTGTTGACCAGCTACCCGAGGGTAAAACTGAGTATATTGCACTTGCCGGTCTAAGTCCTCGAGGGGAAAACTGAGTACGAGATAAAATTTCTGTATAAGGCCCGAGGTTATAACCGAGTACACCAAACGTCCCGGGGTTAGACTCGGGTAGCGGTGCACGCTGCAGCCGTGCATAAGCGGACGCGTGTTGCCGTGCATAGCGGACGCGTGTTGCGGTACACGCCACCTTCGTCTTTATAGAGCCCCTCTTTCTCTCCCTCGACGCACGTTCTCACTGGCTCACTGCAACCGCCTCTCCTGTCCCATCATCTTCTCCACAACCGAAGAAAAACCCCGAAGAAAACCGCCGGCGATGGAGAAGAATGAGATGCCCATTGTCGGCACATCAGCCGCCGCCCCGTCCGAGCCCCCTCGCTGCTTCCATCGTAGCAGCCGGCGCATCGGCCGCCGCCCCCGTCCGAGCCCCCGTCGATTGGGACCCGTACGAACCAGTGCGATCGACGCGCCGGAGAACCCCTACGACACCACCATCGTCGACAACGAGCCGGAGGTAACCCTTTGTTCCCTTGTTCTTATCTCATTTCAATCATTTTGTGTTAGATCTACCGTTATTACGGTTCGTACATTCCTAGTTCAATCCTTTTTGTTAGATCTTGCGTTATTACTGTTCGTCTGTTCCTAGTTCGATCCTTTTGTGTTAGATCTTGCGTTATTAGTGTTTGTGATTTGCTTTTGTTTAAGATTTGTGCCGATGATGATGAATATTTGGGCATAAATTGATTCAGGAGTTTGGTCGATAAACAATTGGTGTGTACAAATTTGTTGTGCATGATCTTTGGTTTGCTGACTCAAATCCTGGATATAAGTGTGTCCAATGTAACCGAGGCTACCTCTTTTTTCGAGCCCATATTATCATGCATGATTTTTGTTCACTCTCTGTTCCATCATCGTTGCAATTGACTCCGTGTTTTTGCACGATCTTTGGTGCTACGTGACGGGTGCGGAAGCGGCGACGTCGGCCGGCGACGACGAGTCCTTCCACACCAAGACTCGTCACGTCCTCGGGAGGCTGCGATCCGGCCATTACGATGGCCCTTTTGCTCGAGGCATTTACAAGTGCCCCTTCGCAACAGGAAGCTCCGCGCCACCGACTTCAACTCCCCTGGTGAACCATGCTGAATCCATTGGCAGATGTGGCGCTAGAGTTGGAAGGACCGTGAACGTGCATGCGTACATGGCCAAACACAAAGCACTTGGGATTCACCTGCGCAACCTCCAAGCGAGTCACACGCGCTACCTGGAGGCGTTGAACGTGCCTACTGCACTCTACGTATGTGATCGCTCTATACGTAGAGCAGCTTAATTTCATGTAAAATGTAGCTTATGTTGGATCTATCGGTACTACTTTTGGATCTGTCCTGAATATATCTATGCTATGTTGGTTGCTGTATGCAGCTTATCCTATATTTTTTCTCTGGATTTGTGCCCTAGATTTCCTACCTGATTGGGTAAAAACGAAGGCATAAAGAAATGAATGGCGTTAAAAAACAGAAGGAGAAGCTGCTCTAGATTTGCTACCAATTTGGGCTATCAAATATGAATGAGATCGAGCGATAGAGAGGAAAAAGGTACATTGAAAACTGCTAATCTGGGCGAAAGAGACAGAAACCACTCGTGCCCCCGTCCCGGACCCACACGCTACGGCCCCACACGCTACGGCCACACAAACACGGCCTCGTCCTGTCCCACGCGGTCCCTTCCTACCAGCCCCACACGACGCGGTCCCACACGACGCGACCCCACAAACGACACGACCCCACTCGTCAGCACGGAACGGTCAACTTAACGGATTCCTTCCGTCCGAGCTCCTTCTGCGGTTCAGACAAGGGCTTGGGGAAAACTGAGGAAAAACTAAGGAGCTGGGGAAAACTGAGTACAACTAAGGAACCGAGGGCACGAAAATAGAAATCCCTTATGCAAACCAAATTTTAACAAGCTCTATGTATTTCTTCATTAATAGGTGCAAAGTACATGATGCAAGAGCTTAAACATGAGCACAACAATTGCCAAGTATCAAATTATTCAAGATGTTATACCAATTACCACATGTAGCATTTCCTGTTTCCAACCATATAACAATTTAACGAAGCAGTTCAACCTTCGCCATGAATATTATGAGTAAAGCCTAAGGACATATGTGTCCATATGCAACAGCGGAGCGTGTCTCTCTCCCACACAATGAATGCTAGGATCCAACTTTATTCAAACAAAACAAAAATAAAAATAAACAGACGCTCCAAGTAAAGTACATAAGATGTGATGGAATAAAAATATAGTTTCACTAGAGGAACCTGATAATGTTGTCGATGAAGAAGGGGATGCCTTGGGCATCCCCAAGCTTAGACGCTTGAGTCTTCTTGAAATATGTAGGGGTGAACCACCGGGGCATCCCCAAGCTTAGAGCTTTCACTCTCCTTGATCATATTGTATCATCCTCCTCTCTTGACCCTTGAAAACTTCCTCCACACCAAACTCGAAACAAACTCATTAGAGGGTTAGTGCATAACCAAAAATTTCACATGTTCAGAGGTGACACAATCATTATTAACACTTCTGGACATTGCACAAAGCTACTGAAAGTTAATGGAACAAAGAAATCCATCTAACATAGCAAAACAGGCAATGCGAAATAAAAGGCAGAATCTGTCAAAACAGAACAGTACGTAAAGACGTATTTTTCTGGAGCACCAGACTTGCTCAAATGAGAAAACTCAAAACTAATGAAAGTTGCGTACATATCTGAGGATCACGCACGTAAATTGGCATAATTTTCTGAGTTACTTACAGAGACTACTGTACAAATTCATGACAGCAAGAAATCTGTTTCTGCGCAGTAATCCAAATCTAGTATCAACTTTATCATTAAAGAATTTACTTGGCACAACAATGCAATAAAACTAAGATAAGGAGAGGTTGCTAAAGTAGTAACAACTTCCAAGACTCAAATATAAAACAAAAGTACTGTAGTAAAATGATGGGTTGTCTCCCATAAGCGCTTTTCTTTAACGCCTTTCAGCTAGGCGCAGAAAGTGTGTATCAAGTATTATCAAGAGATGAAGCATCAACATCATAATTTGTTCTAATGATAGAATCAAAAGGTAACTTCATTCTCTTTCTAGGGAAGTGTTCCATACCTTTCTTGAGAGGAAATTGATATCTAATATTACCTTCCTTCATATCAATGGTAGCACCAACAGTTCGAAGAAAAGGTCTTCCCAATATAATGGGACAAGATGCATTGCATTCAATATCCAAGACAACAAAATCAACGGGGACAAGGTTATTGTTAACCATAATACGAACATTATCAATCCTCCCCAAAGGTTTCTTTATAGCATTATTAGCAAGATTAACATCCAAATAACAATTTTTCAATGGTGGCAAGTCAAGCATATCATAAATTTTCTTAGGCATAACAGAAATACTTGCACCAAGATCACATAAAGCATTACAATTAAAATCATTGACCCTTATCTTAATGATGGGCTCCCAACCATCTTCTAACTTCCTAGGAATAGAAGTTTTAAGTTTTAGTTTCTCTTCTCTAGCTTTTATGAGAGCATTTGTAATATGTTTTGTAAAGGCCAAATTTATAGCACTAGCATTAGGACTCTTAGCAAGTTTTTGTAAGAACTTTATAACTTCAGAGATGTGGCAATCATCAAAATCTAAACCATTATAATCTAAAGCAATGGGATCATTGTTCCCAATGTTGGAAATTTTTTTAGCAGTTTTATCACAGACAGTTTCAGCAGTTTTAGCAGTTTCCGACAGTTTTGCTCGCTTTGCATTAGGAGTAGAAACATTGCTAACACCAATTATTTTACCATTGATAGTAGGAGGTGCAGCAACATGTGAAGCATTAGCATTACTAGTGTTGGTAATAGTCCAAACTTTAGCTACATTATTCTCTTTAGCTAGTTTTTCATTTTCTTCTTTTTCCCACCTAGCATGCAATTCAGCCATTAATGTTATATTCTCATTAATTATAACTTGGATGGCATTTGCTGTAGTAACAATTTTATTTTCATTATCCCTATTAGGCATAACTTTCAATTTCAAAAAATCAACATCAGCAGAAAGACTATCAACTTTAGAAGCAAGTATATCAATTTTCCCAAGCTTTTCTTCAACAGATTTGTTAAAAGCAGTTTGTGTACTAATAAAATCTTTAAACATGGCTTCAAGTCCAGGGGGTCTATTCCTATTATTGTTGTAAGAATTCCCATAAGAATTACCATAACCGTTACCATTGTTAAAGGGGTATGGCCTATAGTTGTTACTAGAATTGTTCCGATAAGCATTGTTGTTGAAATTATTATTTTTAATGAAGTTCACATCAACATGTTATTCTTGGGCAACCAATGAAGCTAACGGAACATTATTAGGATCAACATTAGTCCTACCACTCACAAGCATAGACATAATAGCATCAATCTTATCACCCAAGGAAGAGGTTTCTTCGACAGAATTTACCTTCTTACCTTGTGGAGCTCTTTCCGTGTGCCATTCAGAGTAATTCATCATCATTTCATCAAGAAGCTTTGTTGCTGCCCCCAAAGTGATGGACATAAAGGTACCTCCAGCAGCTGAATCCAATAGGTTCCGTGAAGAAAAATTCAATCCTGCATAAAAGGTTTGGATGATCATCCAAGTAGTCAGTCCATGGGCTGGGCAATTTTTAACCAAAGACTTCATTCTTTCCCATGCTTGTGCAACATGCTCAGTATCTAATTGCTTAAAATTCATTATGCTACTTCTCAAAGAGATAATTTTAGCAGGAGGATAATATCTACCAATGAAAGCATCCTTACATTTAGTCCATGAATCAATACTATTCTTAGGCAGAGATAGCAACCAATCTTTAGCTCTTCCTCTTAATGAGAAAGGAAACAATTTTAATTTTATAATGTCACCATCTACATCCTTATACTTTTGCATTTCACATAGTTCAACAAAATTATTAAGATGGGCAGCAGCATCATCAGAACTAACACCAGAAAATTGCTCTCTCATAACAAGATTTAGTAAAACAGGTTTAATTTCTAAGAATTCTGCTGTAGTAGCAGGTGGAGCAATAGGTGTGCATAAGAAATCATTATTATTTGTGTTTGTGAAGTCACACAACTTAGTATTTTCAGGAGTATTCATTATAGAAATAGTAAATAAAGTAAACTAGATAAAGTAAATGCAAGTAACTAATTTTTTTGTGTTTTTAATATAGCAAACAAGATAGTAAATAAAGTAAAACAAGCAACTAATTTTTTTGTGTTTTGTTTTAGTGCAGCAAAAAAAGTAGTAAATAAAAGTAAAGCAAGACAAAAACAAAATAAAGAGATTGGAAGTGGAGACTCCCCTTGCAGCGTGTCTTGATCTCCCCGGCAACGGCGCCAGAAAACAAGCTGTTGCCGTGGGAGTTGGCAATCTTTGTGGTGTAACTTTTCTTCAGTTCCCTGGCAACGGCGCCAGAAAACAGTCTTGATGACGCGTCAAGCACACGCCCGTTGGGAACCCCAAGAGGAAGGTGTGATGCGTACAGCAGCAAGTTTTCCCTCAGTAAGAAACCAAGGTTATCGAACCAGTTGGAGCCAAGAAGCACGTTGAAGGTTGTTGGTGACGGAGTGTAGTGCGGCGCAACACCAGGGATTCCGGCGCCAACGTGGAACCTGCACAACACAACCAAATTACTTTTCCCCAACGTAACAGTGAGGTTGTCAATCTCACTGGCTTGCTGTAACAAAGGATTAGATGTATATTGTGGAAGATGATGTTTGCAGAAAACAGTAAAACGAGTATTGCAGTAGATTGTATTCGATGTAAAAGAATGGACCGGGGTCCACAGTTCACTAGAGGTGTCTCTCCCATAAGAAATAGCATATTGGGTAAACAAATTACAGTTGGGCAATTGACAAATAAAGAGAGCATAACAATGCACATACATGATATGATGAGTAGTGTGAGATTTAATTGGGCATTACGACAAAGTACATAGACCGCTATCTAGCATGCATCTATGCCTAAAAAGTCCACCTTCAGGTTATCATCCGAACCCCCTCCAGTATTAAGTTGCAAACAACAGACAATTGCATTAAGTATGGTGCGTAATGTAATCAACAAATACATCCTTAGATATAGAATTGATGTTTTATCCCTAGTGGCAACAGCACATCCACAACCTTAGAGGTTGCTGTCACTCCCCCAGATTTAATGGAGGCATGAACCCACTATCGAGCATAATTACTCCCTCTTGGAGTTACAAGCAATGACTTGGCCAGAGCCTCTACTAGCAACGGAGAGCATGCAACATCATAAACAACACATAGATAGATTGATAATCAACATTGCATAGTATTCATTATTCATCGGATCCCAACAAACGCACATGTAGCTTTACAGATAGATGATCTTGATCATGATAGGCAGCTCACAAGATCTAACAATGATAGCACAATGAGGAGAAGATGACCATCTAGCTACTGCTATGGACCCATAGTCCAGGGGTGAACTACTCACACATCAATCCGGAGGCGACCATGGCGGTGTAGAGTCCTCCGGGAGATGATTCCCCTCTCCGGCAGGGTACCGGAGGCGATCTCCTGAATCCCCCGAGATGGGATTGGCGGCGGCGTCTCTGGAAGGTTTTCCATATCGTGGCTCTCGGTCCTGGGGCTATTATCGACGAAGGCTTAAGTAGGCGAAGAGGTAGGTCAGGGGGCCTCACGGGGGGGCCCACACCACAGGCTGGCGCGGCCAGGGCCTGGGCCGCGCCGCCCTGGTGTCTGGCCACCTCGTGGCCCCACTTCGTTTCTCCCTCGGTCTTCTGGAAGCTTCGTGGAAAAATAGGCCCGTGGGCGTTGATTTCGTCCAATTCCGAGAATATTTCCTTACTAGGATTTCTGAAACCAAAAACAGCAATAAAACAAAGAATCGGCTCTTCGGCATCTCGTTAATAGGTTAGTGCCGGAAAATGCATAATAATGACATATAATGTGTATAAAACATGTGAGTATCATCATAAAAGTAGCATGGAACATAAGAAATTATAGATACGTTTGAGACGTATCAGGTCTATGCATTCCACAAAAATTAACATGCTTATAAGAAATAGTATTTTCAGAAGTTTGGGCATGTTTATTGCAATCATTAATAACAATTTCATTTTTCATGCTAGCCTCTTTAAAAGGTTCATGATACTTATCAAAATTCTTCCTAGGCAATTCAAAATGAGAGGCAAAAGCTTTATAAAGATTTGCAGCAACTTGAGAGTCAAGACCATAAGTAGCACTCATATTTCAAAATTTATCAGTATCCATAAAAGTTTCAATGCATTCATAATCATAATTTATACCTGACTCTTTACCTTTGTTGTTCTCCCAATCTTCAGCGTTCTCCTCAATCCGATCAAGAAGATCCCACCTAGCTTCAACCTCCTTGCTTTTGAAAGATCCCTCCAAACATACATCTAGATAGTCCTTGTGGTGTCCTAAAAGCCTTGCATAAAAATTATTAATAATAACATTACGGGGAAGCTCATGAATGGGACATTTGAGCATTAGTGACTTCAATCTCCCCCATGCTAGGGAAATACTCTCTCCATCACGAGGATAAAAATTATAAATGTAATTCCTGTCAATATGCACTTCATGAGGAGGATAAAATTTAGAATAAAAGAGAGATACAATTTCCTCCCAACCAAGAGAATGACGATTCTTCAGCAATTTATACCAATGCGCCGCTTTACCAGACAGCGAAAGAGAGAATAGTTTCTTCCTCACTTCATCCATAGAGATACCTGCACACTTGAATACCTGATACGTCTAATTTGCATCACTATTTTATATCATAATTTGCTGTTATTCATTGATATATTTCATGTTTGGACATAATACTTATGTTATTTCATCTATTTTGCATGTTTCATGATTATTGGAGGATCGAGCACCGGAGCCAGGATTCTGCTGGAAAAAGAACCGTCAGAATGTAATATTTCGGAAGATCAACAGTTGATGGAAATTATACCAAAAATCCTATTTTTCCAGATGACGAAGGTAGCCAGAAGGGGGAGCCGAGGGGGCCTGAGGTGGGCCCACCCCATAGGCTGGCGCGTCCCAGGGCCTGGCCGCGCCGCCCAGTGAGGAGGGGGGCCCACAGCCCCTCTCGCCTCCTTTTCTTCGCGTACGCCTTCATCCCGAAAACCTAAGCCCCAGGAAAAGAGTCGCGGAGCGTCACAGCCGCCTCTGCGAGGCGGAGAACACCAGAGAGAAAAGAGCTCTCCGGCAGGCTGAGTTCCGCCGGGGAAATTCCCTCCCGGAGGCGGAAATCGACGCCATCGTCACCGTCATCGAGCTGGACATCATCTCCATCGCCATCATCATCATCTTCATCATCATCACCGCCGTCTCCACCGCTGCACATCGTCACCGCTGTAGCAATTTGGGTTTGATCTTGATTGTTTGATAGGGGAAACTCTCCCGGTGTTGATTTCTACTTGTTATTGATGCTATTGAGTGAGACCGTTGAACCAAGGTTTATGTTCAGATTGTTATTCATCATCATATCACCTCTGATCATGTTCCATATGATGTCTCGTGAGTAGTTCGTTTAGTTCTTGAGGACATGGGTGAAGTCTAAATGTTAGTAGTGAAGTATGGTTGAGTAATATTCAATGTTATGATATTTAAGTTGTGGTGTTATTCTTCTAGTGGTGTCGTGTGAACGTCGACTACACGACACTTCACCTTTATGGGCCTAGGGGAATGCATCTTGTACTCGTTTGCCAATTGCGGGGTTGCCGGAGTGACAGAAACCTGAGCCCCCGTTGGTATATCGATGCAGGAGGGATATCAGGATCTCAGAGTTTAAGGCTGTGGTTAGATTTATCTTAATTACTTTCTTGTAGTTGTGGATGCTTGCAAGGGGTATAATCACAAGTATGTATTAGTCCTAGGAAGGGCGGTACATTAGCGTAGGTTCACCCACACAACACTTATCAAAACAATGAAGATTAATTAGCCGTATGTAGCGAAAGCACTAGACTAAAATCCCGTGTGTCCTCAGGAACGTTTGGTCATTATAAGTAAACAAACCGGCTTGTCCTTTGTGCTAAAAAGGATTGGGCCACTCGCTGCAATTGTTACTCTCGCACTTTACTTACTCGTACTTTATTCATCTGTTACATCAAAACCCCCTGAATACTTGTCTGTGAGCATTTACAGTGAATCCTTCATCGAAACTGCTTGTCAACACCTTCTGCTCCTCGTTGGGATCGACATTCTTACTTATCGAAGATACTACGATACACCCCCTATACTTGTGGGTCATCAAGACTATTTTCTGGCGCCGTTGCCGGGGAGTGAAGCGCTATTGGTAAGGGAAATTTCTACTGTTTGTGCTGATTTTATTTCTGCCTGCTGCCATAATTCATTATGGAGAGATCTTCTCTTGAGTGTTTATTTGGGAAATCTACTACTACTGCAAAGGTAGTGGATGAGGCGCCAGGTGAGGAAGAGATACCATACAAAATACCTATGAAAATTATTGAACGTGTAGTGGATAACCGTTATACAGGGGATGGAACTGTTCACCCTGGAGATCATTTACTGTTCTTACATGAATTATGCGGTTTATTCAAGTGTGCAGGTATTGCTATGGATGAAGTGAGGAAGAAACTATTCTCTATATCGCTGTGCAGTAAGCGGCGCATTGGTATAAATTACTGGATAATGGGGATTCTCTTGAATGGAATGATATTGTGCCCCGGTTTTATTCTAAGTTCTATCCTCCAAGTGAAATTCATAAGGATCGGAACCGCATATATAATTTTTGGCCTCATGATGGAGAGAGTATTGCCCAAGCGTGGGGGAGATTGAAGTCTTTAATGCTCAAATGCCCCATTCATGAGCTTCCTGGTAATGTTATTATTGATAATTTCTATGCAAGACTTTCTTTTGAAGACAAGACCTTGCTGGATACTTCTTGTTCTGGATCATTTACGCGCAACAAAGAAGAGTTTAAAAGGGACCTTCTTAATCGGATCCAGGAAAATGGGAAGGATGGGAGAACGACAAAGATAGAGAATCAGGTATAAATTATGATTACAAATGCATTGAAGCTTTTATGGATACTGATAAATTTCGTAATATGAGTGCTACTTATGGTCTTGATTCTCAAGTTGCTTCAAACCTTTATAAAGCTTTTGCCTCTCATTATGAATTGCCTAAGAAGAATTTTGATAAGTTTCATGAACCGTATAAAGATAAAATTGATTCATCTATAAATAAATGTGTTGTAGTTGAAACTGTGGATCATGTTATTCCTGAAGCTTATATTGAAAAAACTCCTTTCCCTGCTAAAATGAGGGGGTACTCTGTTATAAATAGTGCGGTTCATAAAAGTGAAAAGAAACCTATAGAACCTGAAGAACAAATAAAAGTTGAACCTGCTGTTGCAATAGTTAAAGATCTTGTGACTGAAAATGTGGAGGATGGTCATATTATTTTCCGTGAAGATGCTTCTAATATTGTTTCACATCCTAATAAACCCAAGCAAGCTAGTGTTCCTATGCTATCTGTTAGAATTGGTGATCATTGTTATTATGGTTTATGCGATATGGGTGCAAGTGTTAGTGCTATTCCTTATGATCTTTACACGGAGATTATGCACGAAATTGGTTCTTGTGAACTTGAGGATATTGATGTGGTTATTCAGCTGGCTAATAGAGAAACTATATCTCCAATTGGTATTGTTCGAGATGTGGAAGTTCTATGTGGTAAGATTAAATATCCTGCTGACTTTTTGGTACTTGGTTCTGCTGCTAGTGAATATTGTCCTATCATTTTTGGTAGACCTTTATTAAACACTTGTGGAGCTATTATAGATTGCAAGAAAGAGAAAATTTTGACTAAATTTGCTGGTGAATCTTATGAGTTTAACTTCTCTAAATTTACCAAAACTCCTTATAAAGCTTATTTGCCTAATAATGATTTTAGAGTTGAACAGTGTGCATCTATTGCTCTTGCTCCTAATAATCCTTTGCAGCAACATTTGGAGAATAGTGAGAGTGAAGTTTTTAGGGAAGAAAGAAATGAGCTTGATGAAATTTTTCTCCGTCAACCTATTCTTAAGCATGATTTACCGGTAGAAGATCTGGGTACAACACCGCCACCGAAGGAAGATCCTGTCTTTGATTTAAAACCATTACCTGATAATCTTAAATATGCTCATATTGATGATAAGAAAATATATCCTATTATTATTAGTTCTAAGCTTACAGAGTTTGAAGAAGAAAGGTTATTGGAAATATTGAAGAAACACCGAGATGCTATTGGCTACACTCTTGATGACTTGAAGGGGATTTCTCCCTCTATTTGCCAACACGCCATTAATATGGAAGATGATGGAAAGCCTGTTGTTGAACCTCAGCGTCGTTTAATTCCTAAGATGAAGGATGTGGTAAGAAATGAGGTATTAAGACTTCTTGAAGCTGGTATTATATATCCTATTGCTGATAGTAGATGGGTCAGTCCTGTGCATTGTGTTCCTAAAAAAGGAGGAATGACTGTTGTGCCTAATGATAATGATGAGCTCATACCTCAAAGAGTAGTTGTAGGTTATAGAATGTGCATTGATTTTCGTAAAGTTAATAAAGTTACTAAGAAAGATCATTATCCTTTGCCTTTTATTGATCAAATGTTAGAAAGGTTATCAAAGAATACTCATTTTTGCTTTCTTGATGGTTATTCTGGGTTTTCACAAATTGCTGTTAAAACTAAGGATCAGGAGAAAACCACTTTCACTTGTCCCTATGGAACCTATGCTTATAGACGTATGCCTTTTGGTTTATGTAATGCTCCTTCTACTTTTCAAAGATGCATGTCTGCTATTTTTCATGGCTTTTGCGAGAGTATTGTAGAGGTATTCATGGATGATTTTTCTGTCTATGGAAATTCTTTTGATAATTGTTTGCGGAACCTTGATAAAGTTTTGCAGAGATGTGAAGAAACTAACCTTGTTCTTAATTGGGAGAAATGCCACTTTATGGTTAATGAAGGAATTGTATTGGGACATAAAATTTCCGAGAGAGGTATTGAAGTTGATAGAGCTAAAGTTGAAGCAATTGAGAAGATGCCCTATCCTAGGGATGTTAAAGGTATTTGTAGTGTTCTTGGTCATGCTGGGTTTTATAGGAGGTTTATTAAAGACTTCTCTAAGATTTCAAAGCCTCTTACTAATCTTCTTCAAAAAGATGTACCTTTTGTTTTTGATGATGATTGTAAGGAAGCTTTTGAAACTCTAAAGAAAGCCTTAACAAATGCTCCTATAGTTGAACCTCCTGATTGGAACTTACCATTTGAAATTATGTGTGATGCTAGTGATTTTGCTGTAGGCGCTGTTCTTGGACAGCGAGTAAATAAAAAATTGAATGTTATTCATTATGCTAGTAAAACTCTTGATGCTGCTCAAAGAAATTATGCTACTACTGAAAAAGAATTGTTAGCTGTAGTCTTTGCTTGTGATAAGTTTAGATCTTATATTGTTGATTCAAAAGTTACTATTCATACTGATCATGCTGCAATCAGATACCTTATGCAAAAGAAAGATGCTAAGCCAAGGCTTATTAGATGGGTGCTTCTGTTGCAAGAATTTGATTTACATATTGTAGATAGGAAAGGTGCTGATAATCCTGTTGCTGATAATTTGTCTAGATTGGAAAATATTGCTTATGATCCTGTTCCTGTCAATGATAGTTTTCCAAATGAACAATTGGCTGTAATAAAAGTGAGCTCGCGAGACAGTCCTTGGTATGCTGATTATGCTAACTTTATTGTTTCCAAGTACTTGCCTCCGACCTTTTCAGCTCAGCAAAGGAGGAAATTCTTTTATGACTTGAGGCATTATTTCTGGGATGACCCACACTTATATAAAGAAGGAGTGGATGGTATTCTGCGAAGATGTGTTCCCGAATATGAACAGCAAGAGATATTGAGTAAATGTCATGGGAGTGCTTATGGAGGACATCAC